>NC_082663.1:3955000-5205000 GCF_025265405.1 Mesoplodon densirostris
ACAGGTCATCCAAAATGAAAATCAACAAGGAAACACAAGCTTTAAATGATACATTTGACAAGATGGACTTGTTTGATATTTCCAGGATATTCCAACTAAAAACAACAGACTACACATTCTCCTCAAGTGCTCATGGAACATTCTCCAGGACAGATCATATTTTGGGTCTCAAATCAAGTCCTGGTAAATTTAAGAAAATGAAATTGTATCAGGTATCTTTTCTGACCATAATGCTATGAGACTAGATATCAATTACAGGAATAAATCTGTAAAAATTACAAACACATGGTGGTGAAACAACATACTACTTAATAACGAAGAGATCACTGAAGAAATCAAAAAATACCAAGAAACAAATGACAATGAAAACACGATGGCCCAAAACATATGGGATGCAGCTAAAGCAGTTCTAAGAGGGAAGTTTATAGCAATAAAAACCTACCTCAAGAAACAAGAAACATCTCAAATAAACAACCTAACCTTACACCTAAAACAATTAGAGAAAGAAGAACAAAAAAAACCCCAAAGTTAGCAGAAGGAAAGAAATCATAAAGACCAGATCACAAATAAATGGAAAAGAGATGAAGAAACGATCGCAAAGATCAATAAAACTAAAAGCTGGTTCTTTGAGAAGATAAACAAAATTGATAAACCATTAGCCAGACTTATCAAGAAGAAAAGGGAGAAGTCTCAAATCAGTAGAATTAGAAACAAAAAAGGAGAAGTAACAACACATACTGCAGAAATACAAAGGATGAAGAGAGGTTACTACAAGCAACAATATGCCAATAGACTGGACAACCTGGAAGAAATGGACAAATTCTTAGAAATGCACATCCTTCTGAGACTAAGCCAGGAAAGAATAGAAAATATAAACAGAACAACCACAAGCACTGAAATTGAAACTGTGATTTAAAATCTTCCAACAAACAAAAGCCCAGAACCACATGGCTTCACAGGTGAATTCTGTCAGACATTTAGAGAAGAGCTAACACCTATCCTTCTCAAACTCATCCAAAATATAGCAGAGGAGGGAACACTCCCAAATTCATTCTACAAGGCCACCATCACCCTGATAACAAAACAATACAAAGATGTCACCAAGAAAGAAAACTACAGGTAATATCACTGATGAACATAGATGCAAAAATCCTCAACAAAATACTAGCAAACAGACAGCAACAGCACATTTAAAGGATCATACATCATGATGAAGTGGGGTTTATCCCAGGAATGCAAGTATTCTTCAATAAAAACACATGATCATCTCAATAGATGCAGAAAAATATTTTGACAAAATTCAACACCCATTTATGATAAAAACCCTCCAGAAAGTATGTATGGAGGGAACTTACCTCAACATAATAAAGGCCATATATGAAAAACCCACAGCCATCATCATCCTCAATGGTGAAAAAATGAAACCATTTCCACTAAGGTCAGGAACAAGACAAGGTTTCCCACTCACAGCACTAGTATTCAACATAGTTTTGGAAGTTTTAGCCACAGCAATCAGAGAAGAAATAGAACTAAAAGGAATCCAAATTGGAAAAGAAAAAGTAAACCTGTCACTGTTTGCAGATGACATGTTACTATACATAGAGAATCCTATAGATACTACAAGAAAACTATTAGAACTAATCAATGAAATTGGTAAAGTAGCAGGATACAAAACTAATGCACAGAAATCTCTTGCATTCCTATGCACTAAAGAAGAAAAATCTGAAAGTGAAATTAAGGAAACACTCCCATTTACCACTGCAACAAAAATAATAAAATACCTAGCAATAAACCTACCTAAGGAGACAAAAGACCTGTATGCAGAAAATTATAAGACACTGATGAAAGAAATTAAAGATGATACAAATAGATGGAGAGATATACCATGTTCTTGGATTGGCAGAATCAACATTGTGAAAATGACTATACTACACAAACCAATCTACATATTCAATGCAATCACTATCAAACTACCACTGGCAATTTTCACAGAACTAGAACAAAAAAATTCACAATTTGTATGGAAATATGAAAGACCCCGAACAGCCGAACCAGTCTGGAGATAAAAAAAAAAAAACAGAGCTGGAGGAATCAGGCTCCCAGACTTCAGATTACACTACAAAGCTACAGTAATGAAGACAGTACATTACTGGCACAAAAACATAAATATAGATCAATGGAACTGGATAGAAAGCCCAGGGATAAACCCACACACCTACAGTCACCTTATTTTTGATAAAGGAGGCAAGAGTATACAGTGGAGAAAAGACACCCTCTTCAATAAGTGGTGCTGGGGACCATGGACAGCTACATGAAAAAGAATGAAATTAGAACACTCCCTAACACCATACACAAAATAAACTCAAAATGGATTAAAGATCTATATGTAAGGCCAGACACTACCAAACTCTCAGAGGAAAATATAGGCAGAACACTCTATGACATACATCACAGTAAGATCCTTTTTGACCCACTTCCTAGAGAAATGGAAATACAAAGAAAAATTTAAAAATGGGACCTAATGAAACTTCAAAGCTTTTGAACAGCAAAGGAAACCATAAACAGGACCAACAGACAAACCTCAGAATGGGAGTAAATATTAGTAAATGAAGCAACTGACAAAGGATTAGTCTCCAAAATTTGCAACTAGCTCATGCATCTCAATATCAAAAAAAAAAAAAAACAACCAACAACCCAATTCAAACATGGTTCAAATATCTAAAGAGACATTTTTCCAAAGAAGATATACAGATTGCCAGCAAACACATGAAAGGATGCTCAACATCACTAATCATTAGAGAAATGCAAATCAAAACTATAATGAGGTATCCCCTCACACCAGTTAGAATGGCCATCATCAAAAAATCTACAAACAATAAATGCTGGAGAGGGTGTGGAGAAAAGGGAACCCTCTTGCACTGATGATGGGAAAGTAAATTGATACAGCCACTATGGAGAACAGTATGGAGGTTCCTTAGAAAACTAAAAGTAGAACTACCATATGATCCAGCAATCCCACTACTGGGCATATACCCTGAGAAAACCATAATTCAAAAAGTGTCATGTACCACAATATTCATTGCAGCTCTATTTACAATAGCCAGAACATGGAAGCAACCTAAGTGTCTATTGAAAGATAAATGGATAAAGAAGAATTGGCATATATATATATATATATATATATATATATATATATATATATATATATATATATATATATATAATGGAATAATACACAGCCATAAAATGAAACGAAATTAAGTTATCTGTAGTGAGGTGGATGGACCACAGTCTTTCTTACAGAGTAAAGTAAGTCAGAAAGAGAAAAACAAATACCATATGCTAACACATATATATGGACTCTAAAAAAAAAAAAAGTGGTCATGAAGAACCTAGGGACAGGACAGGAATAAAAATGCACACGTACTAGAGAATGGACTTGAGGACACAGGGTGGAGGAAAGGTAAGCTGTGACAAAGTGAGAGAGTGGCATGGACATATATACACTACCAGATATAAAACCAGCAGCTAGTGGGAAGCAGCCGCATAGCACAGGGAAATCAGCTTGGTACTTGTGACCAACTAGAGGGGTGGGATAGGGAAGGTGGGAATGAGGGAGACTCAAGAGGGAAGAGATATGGTGATATATGTATATGTATAGCTGATTCACTTTGTTATAAAGTGGAAACTAACATACCATTGTAAAGCAGTTATACTCCAAAAAAAATCAACTCTGTGTGTACATGTATGTATACATGCATGCATAAAAATAAAAGAGATTGTTTTTCAAGAGACAAAAATAATATAAAAGTGAAATAAAGACTTTTTCAGACTTAAAAAGCTGAAAGAAATGATCACAAATAGAATGGCACTACCAGAAATATTAAGGGCAGTTCTTCAGAGGGAAGCAAAATGACCACATGGAAGCTGTATCTATAACAGGAGAATGTAGAGGACCAGGAATTGTAACTACATAGGTCAATATATGAGATTATTATGAGCATTAAATCTCCTTTTAAAGAGGATTTAACAAGTAACATAGAAATGTAGAAATGCAGTGTGGAATTTATTGAAATATTAAATTGTAGTGTATGGCAAAAAAAACAACATAAAAATCCAATGAGACAGAACTACACTACTCTAGGTTTCTTATACTCTATCAGAAGTTGCATAATATCACTTGAAAGTAGACTGGGATGAACTTTTATATTATAAACCCTACACTAAAATAATTAAGCAAAAATTATAGAAATTAAGACAAGAACAAAGATAAAATGGAATCATAAAAATACTGAGTTAATCCAAGGGTAGGCAGAAAAAATAGGAAAGCGGGGACAAAGAACAGATGGGAAAAATGAAATATAGATGGGAAGATAATAGATATATACTTAGTTACATCAATAATCACAGTTGACATAATGGCCTGAATAGTCTCATTGGAAAGCAGTGGTTGTCATAATTTCAAAAAGCTAGACCTAAATAGACACTGACTACAAGAAACATAATTTGCTTATAAGGATATGAATAGATTAAAAGTGAAAGGATAAGAAGAGATATATCATTTTAACACTGATCCAAAAATGTTAAAAGTCTGTATTAATTTCAGACAGAATATATTTCCATGCAAAGAATATTAGCAGGGATTATAAAAAAGGCCATTTCATAATGATAAAGGGGTCAATTATTTAAGTAAATGTAGAATCCAAAGCTTGTATTCAGGCAACAAGACCTTCAAAACACACAAAGTAAAACCAAATGGAGCTGCAAAAAGGAATAGTTATACTTGAAGATTTCAATGTCTTCACTCAATAACTGAGAGAACATGTAGACAGAAAATCAGTAGGGATGTAAATTTGAGCAAAGTTATCAACAACTTGAACTAATTTGTATTTATAGTACACTCCATCAAAAGGTATAACAATGCACAATTTTTTAAAGGAGGCACAAAATAATTTACCAAGATTATAGTATATTCAGGGCCACTAAACAAGTCCCAATGAATTTAAAAGTATTAAAATCAGGCTTTTCTCTGACTACTCTATAATTAAATTAAAAATCAATTACACTAATATCTCCAGAAAAATCTTAAATGCTTAAAAACTAAATAATACACTTGTAAAAAACCATGGGTCAAAGGAAAATTAAAAAGGAAATAAGAATATATTTTGAACTGCCTGCAAATACAACCTACCAACTTGTTGAATACCACTGAAACTGGTGGGAATTTTACAGCATTAAATTCCTATGTTAGAAAAGAATAATGAACTCAAATCAATGACCTCAGTGTCCAACTAGAGGAAATGTAACACAAATTAAGTAGAATAAAAAATATATAAAGGTCAAAACAGAAATCAATGAAATAGAAGAGAAAAAACAATAAAGAAAATAAAATTTAGAAAATGTAACTAAAGCTGCCTTTTTGGAAGGTTAATGGAATTGGTAAGCCTCTAGCCAGGCTGCTCAGAAAAAAAGAGAGAAAACACAGTTACCAAAGATAGGACTGAGAGAGATGGCATAATTAGAGATTTTACAGATATTAAAACATAATAAAGAATGGGTGAAGGGTTTGACATTTTTCCAAAGACAATCTAAAAGTGGCCACTAAGCATATGAAAAAAAAAATTCAACATCACTAATCATTAGGGAAATGTAAGTCAATGAGCTATCACCTCATACCCACTGGGATGGCTACTTTCAAAAAATTTTAAAAACAAATTAAAATAACAAGCTTTGGTGAGAATGTGGAGTTAATGAAACCCTTGTGCACTGTTGGTGGGAATGTAAAATTGTGCATCACAGTATGGAGAACAGTATGGTGGTTCCTCAGAAAATTAAATATAGAACTATGGTATGATCCAGCAATTCCAAGTCTGGGTATATATCCAAATAAATGACAGCAGGGTCTCAAAGAGATACCTGTAACCCAGTGTTCATAGCAGTGTTATTCATAGTAGCCAAAAGGAGGAAGCAGCCTAAGTGTCCATCAGTGGAGGAATGGATAAACAAAATGTGGTGCATACCTACAACTGGATATTATTCAGCCTTTTAAAAAGGAGGAAATTCTGACATGCTACAAACGTGGATGAAACTTAGGGATGTTATTATAAGGGAAATAAGCCAGTCACAAAAAGACAAATACTGTATGATTCCACCTATATGAGTTACTTAGAAACAGAAAGTAGAATGGTGGGTGCTGGGGGTTAGGGGCAAGGTGGAAATTAAGAGTTCTTTAATGGGTACAGTTTTGCAAGATGAAAAGAAATCTGAAGATTAGTTACACAACCATGTAAATATATTTAACTATTGAATTACACACTTAAAGAGGGTTAAGATGGTAAATTTTAGGTTATGTGTATTTTACCACAATTAAACATTTTTAAAGATAATAAGGAACTATTATGAAAAATTTTATGTCAGTAAATTTGAATGCTTCATGAAATGGACAACCCCCCTGAAAAATAGAATCTACAAAAACACAGTGTAGAAGGAGATAACCTGAATCAGCCCAATGTCTATTAAAGTAGCTGAATTTATAGTTAAACACATTCCCTCAAAGAAATATCAGGAAAAGATGGCTTCACTACTGGATTCCACCAACATTGAAGAAAGATATAATTCTACAGAAACTCATCTAGAAAATTGAAAAGGAAGCAGTCATTCCCATCTCATTTATGAGGCCACCAGTTTTTTTTTAAAAGTCAAAGATATTACAAGGAAAGAAAACTGTAGACTTTATGAACATGAAAGAGTGAAAGTTCTAAACTAAAAATGTTAGCAAGTCAAATTCAACAATATATAAAATATGTCATGAGGAGGTAATTTATCCCAGAAATGCAAAGTGAGTTTAACATTCAAAATTCAAACAATGTTGCCAACAAACACATGAAAGGATGCTCAACATCACTAATCATTAGACAAATGCAAATCAAAACTACAATGAGGTATCACCTCACCCCAGTTAGAATGGCCATCATCAAAAATCTACAAACAATAAATGCTGGAGTGGGTGTGGAGAAAAGGGAACCCTCTTGCACTGTTGGTGGGAATGTAAATTGATACAGCCACTATGGAGAACAGTATGGAGGTTCCTTAGAAAACTAAAAATAGAACTACCATATGACCCAGCAATCCCACTACTGGACATATACCCTGAGAAAACCATAATTCAAAAAGAGTCATGTACCACAATACTCATTGCAGCTCTATTTACAACAGCCAGAATATGGAAGCAAACTAAGTGTCCATCAACAGATGAATGGATAAAGAAGATGTGGCACATATATACAATGGAATATTACTCAGCCATAAAACGAAAAAAACTGAGTTATTTGTAGTGAGGTGGATGGACCTAGAGTCTGTCACACAGAGTGAAGTAAGTAAGAAAGTGAAAAACAAATAATGTATGCTAACACATATATATATATAGAATCTAAAAAAAAATAGTTTCTGAAGAACCTAGGGGTAGGACAAGAATAAAGATGCAAATGTAGAGAATGGGCTTGAGGACACAGGGAAGGGGAAGGTTAAGCTGGGACAAAGTGAGAGAGTAGCATGGACATATATACACTACCAAATATAAAATAGATAGCTAGTGGGCAGCAGCCGCATAGCACAGGGAGATCAGCTCGGTGCTTTGTGACCACCTAGAGGGGTGGGATAGGGAGGGTGGGAGGGAGATGCAAGAGGGAGGAGATATGGGGATATATGTATATGTATAGCTGATACACTTTGTTATAAAGCAGAAACTAGCACACCATTGTAAAGCAATTATACTCCAATAAAAATGTTTAAAAATCAATCAATGTGATTTATCATATTAACAAACTAAAAGTGAGAATGTACATGAACATCTGAATAAAAGCAGAAAAGGCATTTCACAAAACTCAACATCTGATATTCATAAAACCTTTCAGCAAACTAGGTATAGAAGGCTACATCCTAAACCTAAAGATGGATGTGTGTGAAAAAGCCACAGTACAAGTAATAACATAGCTGAGCTGAAAGAATCAGTGCTTCCCCATTAAGATCAGAAACAAGTTGTGGTTGCCAGGCACTGCTGATTGAAATATAAAATGCTACGACCACACTGAAAAAGAATGCCTTTCTTAAAAAGTTAAGCCTACATCTACCTTATGATCTAGCCATAGGCATTTAACCCAAAGTAAAAAAAGTATACAACCATACAAACACTTGTACACAGATGTACATGGCTTCTTTATTTGTAAGATCCAAGAAGTGGAAACAACCCAATTGTCCATCACCCAATTTAGGATAGACTGTTGTACACCTGTACCACGTGATACTACCCAGCAGAAAGAAGGAATGAAATATTGATACATGCAACGATGTTGATGGGTCTCAAAATAATCAAGCTGAGTGAAAGAAGTTAGACAAAAAAAGAATACACAACATATTATTCCACTTATGTAAAATTCTAGGGAAACAAATTAATTTATAGTGATAGAAAGCAGGTTATTGGTTTCTGGGGTCAGAGGTGGTGGTGAAAGATAGAAGTAGGAAATTTGTAAATGCTAGATTTTCCTGCTAGCAACCCAACTTTAAAAGAACAGGAGGAGCTTCAAGATGGTGGAAGAGTAAGACGTGGAGATCACCTTCCTCCCCACAAATACATCAAAAATACATCTACTTGAGGAACAACTCCTACAGAACATCTACTGAACGTTGGCAGAATATCTCAGAATTCCCAAAAGGCAAGAAACTCCCCACATACCTGGATAGGGCAAAAGAAACAAGAAAAAAGGGAGACAAAAGAATAGGGACAGGGACCTGCACCTCTGGGAGGGAGCCATGAAGGAGGAAAGGTTTCCACACACTAGAAGCCCCTTCGCGGGCGGAGACTGCGGGTGGCGGAAGGGGGAAGCTTCGGAGCCGTGGAGGAGAGTGCAGCCACAGGGGTGTGGAGGGCAAAGCGGAGAGATTCCCGCACAGAGGATTGGTGCCGACCGCCACTCACCAGCCCGAGAGGCTTGTCTGCTCACCCGCCTGGGCGGGCGGGGATGGGAGCTGAGGCTCAGGCTTCGGTCAGAGCGCAGGGAGAGAACTGGGGTTGCCTGTGTGAACACAGCCTGAAGGGGCTAGTGCGCCATGGATGGCCGGGAGGGAGTCAGGGAAAAAGTCTGGACCTGCCGAAGAGGCAAGAGACTTTTTCCTCCCTCTTTGTTTCCTGATGCATGAGGAGAGGGGATTCAGAGCACTGCTTAAGGCAGCTCCAGAGATGTGCACGAGCCGCGGCTAACAGCATGGACCCCAGAGACGGGCATGAGACGCTAAGGCTGCTGCTGCCACCACCAAGAAGCCTGTGTACGAGAACAGGTCACTCTCTACAACACCCTCCTGGGAGCCTGTGCAACCCGCCACTGCCAGGGTACTGAGATGCAGGGAGAAATTCCGCGGGAGAGCACACAACACACCTTGGGCTGGTGCAACATCACGCCAGCCTCTGCCGCTGCAGGCTCGCCCCGCACTCCGTACCCCTCCATCGCCCAGCCTGAGGGAGACAGACCCCCTGAATCAGCGGCTCCTTTAACCCCGTCCTGTCTGAGTGAAGAACAGACGCACTCCAGCCACCTACATGCAGAGGCGAGTCCAAATCCAAAGGTGAGACCCAAGAGCTGTGCGAACAAAGAAGAGAAAGGGAAATTTCTGCCAGCAGCCTCAGTAGCAGCGGATTAAATCTCCACAGTCAACTTGATGTACCCTTCTTCTGTGGAATACATGAATAGACAACCAATCATCCCAAACTTAGAAGGTGGACATTGGGAGCAACAATATATATATATATATATATATATATATATACACATATATATATATTTTTTTCCCTTTTCCTCTTTTTGTGAGTGTGTATGTGTATGCTTCGGTGTGTGATTTTGTTTGTATAGCTCTGTTTTTACCATTTGTCCTAGGGTTCTGTCTTCCATTTTTGTTTCTTTGTTTGTTTGTTTCTTTGTTTTTACCTTAAAAAATGCTTTCTACAATAAAAAGATTTTTTTCTTAATAATTATTTTTTTATTTTAATAACTTTATTTTATCTTCTTCTTTCTTTCTTTCTTTCTTTCTTTGTTTTTCTCCCTTTTATTCTGAGCCTTGTGAATGACAGGCTCTTGGTGCTCCAGCCAGGCATCAGGGCTCTGCCTATGAGGTGGGAGAGCCAAGTTCAGGACACTGGTCCACAAGAGACCTCCCAGCTCCACATAATATCAAATGGCGAAAATCTCCCAGATATCTCCATCTCGACGTCAAGACCCAGCTCCACTCAAAGACCAGCAAGCAACAGTGCTGGACACCCTATGCCAAACAACTAGCAGGACAGGAAGACAACCCCACCCATTAGCACAGAGGCAGCCTAAAATAGTAGTAAGGCCACAGACACCCCAAAACACATCACCAGACGTGGACCTGCCCACCAGAAAGACAAGACCCAGCCTCATCCACCAGAACACAGGCACTAGTCCCCTCCACCAGAAAATCTACACAACCCGCTGAACCAACCTTAGCCACTGGGAACAGGCACCAAAACAATGGGAACTACGAACCCGCAGCCTATGAAAAGGGGACCCCAAACACAGTAAGTTAAGGAAAATGAGAAGACAGAGAATAACACAGCAGATGAGGGAGCAAGGATAAAACCCACTAGACCTAAAATTGAAAAGGAAATAAGCCGTCTACCTGAAAAAGAATTCAGAATAATGATAGTAAAGATGATCCAGTATCTTGGAAATAGAATGGGAAAAATAAAAGAAATGTTTAACAAGGACCTAGAACAACTAAAGAGCAAACAAACAGTGATGAACAGCACAATAAATGAAATTAAAATTTTTCTACAAGGGATCAATAACAGAATAACTGAGTCAGAAGAAGGGATAAGTGACCTGGAAGATAAAAGAGTGGAAATAACTACTGCAGAGCAGAATAAAAAAAAGGATGAAAAGAATAGAGGACACTCTCAGAGACCTTTGGGATAACATTAAAAGCAACAACATTTGAATTATAGTGGTCTCAGAAGAAGAAGAGAAAAAGAAAGGGAGTGAGAAAATATTTGAAGAGATTAGAGTTGAAAACATACCTAATATGGGAAAGGAAATAGTGAATCAAGTCCAGGAAGCACAGAGTCCCATACAGGATAAATCCAAGGAGAAACATGCCAAGACACATATTAATCAAACTATAAAAATAAAATACAAAGAAAAAACATTAAAAGCAGCAAGGGAAAAACAACAAATAACACACAAGGGAATCCCCATAAGGTTAACAGCTCATCTTTCAGCAGAAAACCTGCAAGCCAGAAGGGAGTGGCAGGACATATTTAAAATGATGAAGGAGAAAAACCTACAACCAAGATTACTCTACCAAGCAAGGATCACATTCAGATTCAAAGGAGAAATTAAAACCTTTACAGACAAGAAATGAAAAGAGAATTCAGCACCACAAAACCAGCTTTACAAGAAATGGTAAAGGAACTTCTCTAGGCAGGAAATACAAGAGAAGGGAAAGACCTACAATAACAAACCCAAAACAATTAAGAAAATGAAAATAGGAACATACATATCGATAATTACCTTAAATGTAAATGGATTAAAGCCCCAACCAAAAGACATAAACTGGCTGAATGGATACAAAAACAAGACCCATATATAAGCTGTCTACAAGAGACCCACTTCAGACCTAAGGACACATACAGACTGAAAGTGAGGGAATGGAAATAGATAATCCACGCAAAAGAACTCTGGAGTAGCAATTCTCATATCAGACAAAATAGACTTTAAAACAAAGACTATTACAATGGACAAAGGAGGACACTACATAATGATCAAGGAATCAATCAAAGAAGAAGATATAAAAATTGTAAATATTTATGCACCCAACATAGGATCACCTCAATACATAAGGCAAATACTAACAGATATAAAAGGAGAAATCGACAGTAACACAATCATAGTAGGGGACTTTAACACCCCACTTTCACCAATAGACAGATCATCCAAAATGAAAATCAACAAGGAAACACAAGTTTTAAATGATATGTTAGACAAGATGGACTTGATTGATATTTATAGAACATTCCATCTAAAAACAACAGAATACACATTTTTCTCAAGTGCTCATGGAACATTCTCCAGGACAGATCATATTTTGGGTCTCAAATCAAGCCTTGGTAAATTTAAGGAAATTGAAATTGTATCAAGTATCTTTTCCGACCAAAACTATGAGACTAGATATCAATTACAGGAATAAATCTGTAAAAATTAAAAGCACATGGAGGCTAAACAACACACTACTCAATAATGAAGAGATCACTGAAGAAATCAAAGAGGAAATCAAAAAATACCTAGAAACAAATGACAGTGAACACACAACGACCCAAAACCTATGGGATGCAGCAAAAGCAGTTCTAAGAGGGAAGTTTATAGCAATACAATACTACCTCAAGAAACAAGAAACATCTCAAATAAACAAGCTAACCTTACACCTAAAGCAGTTAGAGAAACAAGAACAAAAGACCCCCAAAGTTAGCAGAAGGAAAGAAATCATAATGATCAGATCACAAATAAATGAAAAAGAAATGAAGGAAATGATAGCAAAGATCAATAAAACTAAAAGCTGGTTTTTGAGAAGATAAACAAAATTGATAAACCATTAGCCAGACTTATCAAGAAGAAAACAGAGAAGACTCAAATCAATAGAATTACAAATGAAAAAGGAGAAGTAACAACTGATACTGCAGATATACAAAGGATCATGAGAGATTACTATAAGCAACTCTATGCCAATAAAATGGACAACCTGGAAGAAATGGACAAATTCTTAGAAATGCACAACCTTCTGAGACTGAACTAGGAAGAAATAGAAAATATGAACAGACCAATCACAAGCCCTGAGATTGACACTGTGATTAAAAATCTTCCAACAGGGTTTCCATAGTGGTGCAGTGGTTGAGAGTCCACCTGCCGATGCAGGGAACACGGGTTCATGCCCCGTTCCAGGAAGATCCCACATGCCATGGAGTGGCAGGGCCTGTGAACCATGGCCACTGAGCCTGAGCGTCCGGAGCCTGTGCTCCACAACAGGAGAGGCCACAACAGTGAGAGGCCCGTGTGCTGCAAAAAAAAAAAAAAAAGAAAGAATGAAAGAAATCTTCGAACAAACAAAAGCCCAAGACCAGATGGCTTCACAGGTGAATTCTATCAAAACGTTTAGAGAAGAGCTAACACCTATCCTTCTCAAACTCTTCCAAAATATAACAGAGGCAGAAACACTCCCAAACTCATTCTACGAGGCCACCATCACCCTGATGCCAAAACCAGAAAAAGATGTCACAAAGAAAGAAAACTACAGGCCAATATCACTGATGAACATAGATGCAAAATTCCTCAACAAAATACTAGCAAGCAGAATCCAACAGCACATTAAAAGGATCATACAACATGATCAAGTGGAGTTTATCTCAGGAATGCAAGTATTCTTCAATATATGCAAATCAATCAATGTGATACACCATATTAACAAATTGAAGGAGGAAAAACAATATGATCATCTCAATAGATGCAGAGAAAGCTTCTGACAAAATTCAACACCAATTTATGATAAAAACCCTCCAGAAAGTAGGCATAGAGGGAACTTTCCTCAACATAATAAAGGCCATATATGACAAACCCACAGCCAACATTGTTCTTAAATGTGAGAAAATGAAACGATTTCCACTAACGTAAGGAACAAGACAAGGTTGCCCACTCTTAAAACTATTATTCATCATAGTTTTGGAACTTTTAGCCACAGCAATCAGATAAGAAAAAGAAATAAAAGGAATCCAAATCAGAAAAGAAGAAATGAAGCTGTCACTGTTTGCAGATGACATGATACTGTACATAGAGAATCCTAAAGTTGCTTCCAGAAAACTACTAGAGCTAATCCATGAATTTGGTAAAGTAGCAGGATACAAAATTAATGCACAGAAATCTCTTGCATTCCTGTACACTAATGATGAAAAATATGTAAATGAAATTATAGCAACACTCCCATTTACCATTGCAACAAAAATAATAAAATATCTAGGAATAAACCTACCTGAAAAAAAGACCTGTATGCAGAAAGTTATAAGACACTGATGAAAGAAATTAAAGATGATACACATAGATGGAGAGATATACCCTGTTCTTGGATTGGAAGAATCAGCATTGTGAAGATGACTCTAGTACCCAAAGCAGTCTACAGATTCAATGCAATCACTATCAAATTACCAATGGCATTTTTCACAAAACTAGAACAAAAATTTCACAATTTGTATGGAAACACAAAAGACCCTGAATATCCAAAGCAATCTTGAGAAAGAAAAATGGAGCTGGAGGAATCAGGCTCCCTGACTTCAGGCTATACTCCAAAGCTACAGTAATCAAGACAGTATGGTACTGGCACAAAAACAGAAATATGGATCAATGGAACAGGATAGAAAGCCCAGAGATAAGACCACACACATATGGTCACCTTTTCTTTGATAAAGGAGGCAAGAATATACAGTGCAGAAAAGACTGCCTCTTCAATAAGTGGTTCTGGGAAAACTGGGTAGCTACATGTAGAAGAATGAAATTAGAACACTCCCTAACACCATACACAAAAATAAACTCAAAATGGATTAAAGTCCTAAATGTAAGGCCAGACACTATCAAACTCTTAGAGGAAAACATAGGCAGAACACTCTATGACATAAATCACATCAAGATCCTTTTTACCCACCTCCTAGAGAAATGGAAATAAAAACAAAAATAAACAAATGGGACCTAATGAAACTTCAAAGCTTTTGCACAGCAAAGGAAACCATAAAGAAGACCAAAAGACAAGCCTCAGAATGGGAGAAAATATTTGCAAATGAAGCAACTGACAAAGGATTAATCTCCAAAATTTACAAGCAGCTCATGTAGCTCAATAACAAAAAATAAAACAACCCAATCCAAAAATGGGCAGAAGACCTAAATAGGCATTTCTCCAAAGAAGATATACAGATTCCCAACAAACACATGAAAGAATGCTCAACATCATTAATCATTAGAGAAATGCAAATCAAAACTACAATGTGATATCATCTCACACTGGTCAGAATGGTCATCATCAAAAAATCTACAAACAATAAATGCTGGGGAGGGTGTGGAGAAAAGGGGACCCTCTTGCACTGTTGGTGGGAATGTAAATTGATACAGCCACTATGGAGAACATTATGGAGGCTCCTTAGAAAACTAAAAATAGAGCTACCATATGACCCAGCAACCCCACTACTGGGCATATACCCTGAGAAAACCATAATTCAAAAAGAGTCATGTACCACAATATTCACTGAAGCTCTATTTACAATAACCAGAACATGGCAACAACCTAAGTGTCCATCGACAGATGAATGGATAAAGATGTGGCACATATATATATTGGAATATTCCTCAGTCATTAAAAGAAACGAAGTTGAGTTTTTTGTAGTGAGGTGGATGGACCTAGAGTCTGTCATACAGAGTGAAGTAAGTCAGAAAGACAAATACTGTATGCTAACACATATATATGGAATCTAAACAAAAAAGAAAAAAAATGGTCATGAAGAACCTAGGGGCAAGATGGGCATTAAGACGCAGACCTACTAGAGCATGGACTTGAGTATATGGAGAGGGGGAAGGGTAAGCTGTGACAAAGTGAGAGAGTGGCATGGACATATTTACACTACAAAACGTAAATAGATAGCTAGTGGGAAGCAGCCACATAGCACAAGGAGATCAGCTCAGTGTTTTGTGTCCACCTAGAGGGGTGGGATAGGGAAGGTTGGAGAGAGGGAGACGCAAAAGGGAAGAGATATGGGGATTTATGTATATGTATAACTGATTCACTTTGTTATAAAGCAGAAACTAACACACCATTATAAAGCAATTAAACTCCAATAAAGATGTTAAAAATTTTAAAAATAAATAAAATAAAATAAAAGAAGAAAGTATTCCTTTCAGGTGGAGAAATGCAAAAAGGAAGGATATTTTATTTATACGTCCAAAATCCCAAATTATCCTAAAAGTACCTTGGAAGCTACGGGTGCCTATTTAGATTCTTAAGGTTTGGGAATGCCACTGATTGTAGCTGATAAGAAATTGCAGAGCAAGTCGAGATGAACTAAGAAGAAACTTACTGGTTGTATCCCTAAGTAGGAAAGTCTCACAAGCTCCAAGAACAGGACTTAAAAATGAACACATGATTTGAGTGTATTACAGAATGTGGGCTCTGAATGAACAATTATACATCATTAAATTCCGGACCTTTAACCCACATACACATTCTCTGAAGGAGAGGACACCCAATTTCCTTGAACTTCTTAAAAATGATGGACAGCTCTGAAATTGTCAGCCAGTGGGGAGATAAACCTGCCAGGTAGGGCCAAGAATTCTCCCTTCAACTTTAAGAAAAACTAGTTTGAGTGATCGGAGAGGGTAAAAAAGAAGGAGCTCCCCCTTCCGGGGTTGCTTAGAGTATAAAATATATCGCTGCTGTAGCTATTTATAGCACAATCAGATATTAACCCAAATGTCTCAGAGACAGAATTAATGGATTGCATAAGCAGCCCAGGGATCAGAATAGCATCTATAGATGCTCTAAATATGGTAAAATCTCAAGGCCCTTTAACTAGCCCAATCTGGGTCTAAATCACTGCCCAGCTGAGACACTGGAGCATTCCCTACAGAGTGATAGCATCCTGAGCTCTGAAACCAAGATGCCCAGCCTCCCCCTGAAGCATCCAGTAATATGTTCAAAACTGTTAGAAACAGGATAACAACATAAATTGACCACGTCGTCCGTGACTCATTCTGATAAAACCGTGCCAGGATCTCTGAGAAACCTCCAAGTTATTAGATAAGCAGATGCATCCATCATCAGAAAGTTCAGCTTAGCTTTGATAATAATGGCTGACCAATTTTGCATTTTTTCTCTATAAAGCCAATAAGAATTATTGATGTAAGAGTGACTTTTGTACTTTTACATGAATATGATGATTTCTGTGCAGTTAGAAAAGGTGGGGCTTCACATTCTCTTTCTGCCTCTCTGTTTATGCTCAGACCTGAACAGAACCATCTTTAGTGGTGACAGACTCCCCTGTCCCAAACATACAGCCACCCCCTCTGATACCACGGAAGAGACTAGTTTTGTGGCTAAGCACATTTTGTTTTATGGACAAAATACTTAATTAACAGAAGGAACAAACCAAGGAATTAACTTACACACACAAGCACACAAGTTAGAAATCTTGAGAAACATGAAAATACTCTTAGTCTTTTCTCTACCTGGTAACTGGATTACTGTTCTATACGGTACAAATCTAATCAACATAACACCTGAAATGTTAACAATGAAATGGCTTTTATTTTTATCTAAAAACTGTACGCCCCGTCACAGAAACCAAGACAGTCCAGGAACTCTGCATCGACTCCCAGGGCATGTGACTCTAAGTGCCCATCACTGTGTGCCCATCAGCTCCGGGCTGAGCAGGGGCCCCCAGCTATACCAACAGACCCAGAAGTCTGGCATTTATTCAGACTTTTTCATCAGTAGCACCATGGACCAGGCACCAGGATGTACTATGAACAAGACTGATGGGGGAGGTGCCTGCTCTCAGTGAACTCGTTCCTTTGGGAGAGAACTAGCACATAAATGGGTACATAAACACAACAATACCACAAACGTTGAACAGCACTGCAGGTGGTGCAGAAATTGTTTTATGTGAAATAGTTATAGGTACCATCTTCTAGGGAGTAGCCAGTGGAGCTTAAGTGCAGTTGATGTGCTGGAACCAGCCAGAGAAGCAAGGGCACATGACAGAGCCTTCCAGACTGGGGCAGGGGGGTGAAAAGGCCCGGCTGTGAGGAAGAGCCTAGACTGATGCAGAAACAGAGATCTGTGTGCTGTTCCTGGAGTGTGGGTCCTCCTCTCTTTAGGCTTGGGGGGCCACAGCCAGCAAAGAGAGACCTCTGGAGCCTTCAGAGCAACAAAGTGACAGGCAGCATACAGGGATTCAAAGGACCCCTATGGCTGGGTTCAGAGAGAATCACCCCTTACCTGTGGGCCTGAACATCTAGTCTGTGTGGAGAGGAAAGGAGAAGATTTACAGGGAGGTAGAAAGGGCTCCGAGTGACAAGGTGTTTCTCAACTAGAGAAGAGAGAAAAGTCACCTGGGTGGAGAATGAAGGTAGTTCAGCACATAGCACCCCATCGTGGGACAGCAGAAGCCGACATTGAATGGCAGACAGAGGCGGGAGTTGGTGGTCTTGACCTCCAGACTGTGTGGTCAGGGCAGAGGCCTCCAAATTCGCTGCCTGGACGTGCAGCATGGCGAGGACCAGGTCTCTGCAGTGCTGGAAAAGAGGTTAGCAGAGTGAGAGACACGACAGCACGTGAAGGAGGTTGGAGAGCCAAACTCTGTCCCCAGTGTTCCTCACTGCCAGGGGCTGAGACGTCCAGGTGGAAAAAGAGGAAATGAAGGTTCCAGAGAGAAGCCACAAATCTGAGTCGTCCCCACAGGAGAGATGATTGAAACCATCCACCCCTTAACTCACACCTGTGCAGGGACATGATGTCAGCCTCACCACTCCCGGCACCACCAGTACAAGTCTCCAGGCACCTTTATGGAAAAGGCAGAAGAGAGTTCTGGAGTTTAGGGAGCAGTGTGTGTACTGAGGGGATGTGGCAGCTGGTCTCTGGGTCAACTGAGAGCACGTGCATCCAAGGAGTAGGAGTAGGAACACTTGTCCATGACTGCCTGGTAGTGGCAATATACGTACAGAGCGTTTTATCTACAGTTCTAATGGAAATTATCAAAAAATCCCTGTGTTTTGGGGTTGCAATGATTCTGTCTGTCATGATGTATAGTATGTGGTTAAGACCTCCGAATCCATAACTGAGTTTCTTAGGATGAATGTTGTCACTAACCATCCTTTTCCCATAAGTATGTTGAAACAGGGATGACACAGTCATCACAACTCAGGGACCCCAGGTAACGGTTAGGCTGCCTTTGGGGTGATGCTAGAACCTACTTTCTGTTTAGTGAGACAGGGTTGTTATTTAGTGTTGCAACCCATGACAACCCGAGCAAAGAAATCAACTGAGATCAACTGGTGACTGTTGAATTTCGTATGTATTTTTTTTTTAACAAACTTGATGTAATGGACATATAGACAACACTGTATCCAATAATTTCAGAATGCATATTTTTTTCACATAGGGAGTATTTACAAAAATGATCATATACTGGATTATAAAGCCAAATATTAATAAATTTAAAAGTAATGGCAATAAACAATCCAAAATAATATTAAGAAAACAGTTCCATCTACAATAGTATCAAAAGAATAAATCACTAGGAATAAATTTTGCAAAAAAAGTACAAAACTCGTACTTCAAACACTATAAAAATTGTTGAAAGAAATCAATTAAGACATACATAAATGGAAAGATATCCCATGATCATGGATCAGAATACTTAATATTGAGAGGATGGTAATGCTCTTCCTGACTATCCCCTACCCTTTCCCACCTGCTGAATTGATCTAGAAATTCAAGAAAATTCTTACCAAAATCTCAGCTGGCATTTTTGCCAAATTTTAAGAGCTGATCCTGAAATTCATATGTAAATGCAAAGTATACTGAATAGCCAAAACAATCTCAGAAAAGAACAAAGTTGGAAGACTTACACTTCCCAATTTTAAAACTTATTATAAAGCTATGGTAATCAATGTAGTGGAGTACTAGCATAAGGCTAGACTAGACATACGGATCAATGGAAAGGAACTGAGAGTTCAGAAATAAATCCTTGCATTTACTTTTTTTTAAACATCTTTATTAGAGTATAATTGCTTTATAATGGTGTGTCAGTTTCTGCTTTATAACAAAGTGAATCCGTTATACATATACGTATGTCCCCATATCTCTTCCCTCTTGAATCTTCATATGTATTTTTAAACCAGCTTACAACTGAGGAACATGCATGGAGGCTGCTGTCAACTGTGCACTTCCAGACCTGGGTCTGTCATCCCCCACAATCGAGAAGAGACACGGGGGTGGAGTAAATCCAATGTTAAAGACCCATGAAGATATCCTTAGGCAGAAAGCATATGCTGATTCAAACTGCAGGAAGGCAGATTGCCCTCCACAGAATGAGAAATCTTTGTGAGCCAATAAGGCGTCATTTATAGTCAAATGTTATAGATATGTACATGAATATGCAACAACAAACAAAACTGCATGTTTTTTCCACCTAAATTTCTCTTGTTATAATTAAATGTGTTTAGCATACGAATCCTTCTTGAGATACTGTACAATAGAAAAGAAGAAATTAGAGAGTTCTCGAATTCTCTGGAAGCTAATTTCCAAAGCTGCTAGGAAGGACCATTGCATTTTTATATTTCTGAAGTCCTGGATTGAATCAAAGATTCATACTGTTCAAGGCCACTATGCCTCCCGCATTTAAACATTCCTGCTAGCAGCCTTACAGATGGGGTGCAGCTCTCAGCATTGAAACAGCTGCTTTATCACCCCTTGTAAGGGAGCTCCAGAGGTGAATTCCAGCCTGGGCAGGGTGCCAGGAGTAGAGAGGACCACACAGGACAGCCCTGGAGAAGAAGACTCCATGGATGGGGCACCTGCTGCTGTGTGCTGGTGGCTGATGCTTAGGTGTTGATGGACAGCTGGAACATGAAGGGACAAACAGGGCTAAGTTCAAGTTGCAAACGTCACCTCGAGTAGACCTGTAACTTCAGCAAGGCTTCTGGTGCCCTGCTTTGCTCCCCACCCTCTGTGATGTCATGGCAGCTGGTGCTGAGGTGTCAATTTTACAGATTGGTGGGGTCGTATTTTAACATGATGTAACATTCCCCCCTAAGCAAGCAGCCCAAGGAGCCAGAGTTTCTGTTGTGCTCCATGTGCTGCTTCTGCTCCATATGAGAACTACTTGGGTGCCAATGGGTAAAGATGGTGTATGAGCTTCCATTTCTGAAGCAACTCACTATTTACTATGGTATTACCAGGAGTAATTCTTTCCAGCACAGTTTTATGGATCTTGTTGTTTAAAACATCTAGTTATTCTTGGAACTAGACCACCGGGGATATAGAAATACTTCAACAATAGGCTTTGCCTGTGGCAATAGCCCAGAAGACCAATGGCCAATTCTGTCATCTCAGATATTCCCAACCATTAACCTTGAGTGTCAAAATCAACTACAAATGTAAAGATGACACTTATGATGTATCTATGAATTTCGCAGGCTATTTTTTAAATGAAGAGCTCTGTGTTTTTCTCATGCTTCTCTGTGTACAACTTTAGTGTATTGCCTGAGAAGTATAAGTTCCAAACCTACTCTGTGCTGCTCACAGCTCAGAGGCATAAATTGGGAAGATTAAGTGGTTCTGGTTATTAGGATGGGCCCAGGGAGGAGGCATTTACTGACATGGTGGAGAGGTTTCCAGAAACTATTTTGTATCCCTTTCTGTCCCTTGATGCCCGTGTTCTCTGTTGGACCATGAGGAAAGACAGATGCTTCTCTAACAGTCGAGCTTTGAGAACTTCATTGATGGATAGGTAGAAAATCAGAACTCCAGATCTCAGAGATCAAGAAGAGGGGATACACTTCTACTTATGGGAGAGATGAAAGAATATTCTAGAAACCAAACTCTCCAAGACTGCAGGTTTCTCACCTTTGTGTTTTTCTCGTCCCTCCTTTCTCTCTCTGGAGCAGGTTTCTTTTTTTGTTTGTTTGTTTTTTAATTAGTTTCTGCTTTATAACAAAGTGAATCAGTCATACATATACATCTGTTCCCACATCCCTTCCCTCTTGCGTCTCCCTCCCTCCCACCCTCCCTATCCCACCCCTCCAGGCGATCACAAAGCACCGAGCTGATCTCCCTGTGCTATGCGGCTGCTTCCCACTATCTATCTACCTTACGTTTGGTAGTGTATATATGTCCATGCCTCTCTTTCGCTTTGTCACAGCTTACCCTTCCCCCTCCCCATATCCTCAAGTCCATTCTCATGTAGGTCTGTGTCTTTATTCCTGTTTTATCCCTAAGTTCTTCATGACATTTTTTTTTCTTAAATTCCACATATATGTGTTTCTTGACCTCGGTACTACTAACATTCTGAGCTGAATAACTGGCTCTTGGCTGGGGAGGGGTGAGGGGAGGAGTTTCCTCTGCATAGTAAGACATGGCAGCATTCCTATCCACACCCCCCAAGAGATGCCAGAAGCACCTTCACCAATTATGAAAAACAAACATATCTCCAGTGATTGCCAAATGTCCCCTGGAGGGCAAATTGCTCCCAGATGGGAACCACTGCTCCAAAATAACAATATAATGAAAAATAGGTTAATTATGATAATTATAATTCACTAGGTATTTGGCTTCAAATGCATTATTATTATTTTTAATCATTAAAACAACTCAGGGACTTCACTTGTGGCACAGTGGTTAAGAGTCCACCTGCTAATGAAGGGGACATGGGTTCAGTCCCTGGTCCAGGAAGATCTCACATGTGGTGGAGCAACTAAGCCCATGCACCACAACTACTCAGTCTGTGCTCTAGAGTCCCCGAGCCACAATTACTGAGCCCGCATGCTGCAACTACTGAAGCCCATGCACCTAGAGCCTGTGCTCCGCAACAGGAGAAGCCACTGCAATGAGAAGCCCGCATACCACAACGAAGAGTAGCCCCCCTTTGTTGCAACTAGAGAAAGCCCGCAGGCAGCAATGAAGACCCCACACAGCCAAAAATAAGTAAGTAAATAAATAAATAAAATTTATATATTAAAAAAGAAAATTCATACCAGTTGGTGCCATTACTCTTCCTACTTCACACATGAAGGAACTGAGGCAAAGAGAAGTTAACTTTCCTAGGTAAACTGAGGGTGGAATCCAAAGGTAGCATCACTGTTTTACACAGACCATACTATGCTACACATATTACAGACACACACACACGTGGTGTCACACATGATGCTGGGAATATGGCAGACGCTTCACAGATGTCATAAAATTGAAATTTTTAAGTAGTAAAATCTGTTAGAAGATGCAGTTTGTGTCCTATAGTTAAAACTGTGTCTAGAGTTTAACTTACTTTGTAAGCAAAGGCGATGTCCTTCCTGAGGCAGAAGCCCTGTTACTCTCCTGTTGCCCATGGCTGTAGGGCTCTTTCTGCCTCTGCTACTAAAGTGCTAATAGAGCATCATCTGGGGAATCACTGCCCCTCTCAGTCCCAGACGCTCCTGTCTCTTCCTGCCCACAAGGGACCCAGTAGCTCACAGCATTTTCCTCCTTGGTTGTCTGTCTCTCCTTGGGGCACAGGAAACAGGGGACTCCACACCACTAGTTCCTGTATGGATCTGAGGATAAAATTCCTGATTTACCGTCACATGCAGCTGGGTCATCTCAGAACACGCTCCCACTTGCCAAGTGGGAGAACAGCTCTGCACTGAGAGCCATCCTTTCCTCTGAGAAGGGATGGGGCATGATGCTGAGCAGGGAGAGGTACTCTTGCAAGCAGGAACATCTGGGAAGCATTGACTGCAATCAAGGGCAAACCCAGCAGTAAAAGGAAACCAGGGACATGGGGTGAGTCTTCTCTGACCAGGCCTTAATTGTTCCTGGAGTAAGGCACTTGACTCCAGCACCAGCCATGTAAATGTGCTCTGATCTCACTCGGCTCCTATGTCAGGAACAAGCAATGCCCATCTCCAAGCCCAAATCCTTCCAATACACAGCTGTGACCCTAATGAGGAAGGCATTCACAGAGATCCATGGAAAGCAGAGGAGGCCATTTCCCGGGTGGTGACAGATGACTTCAGAGCAGAAGGCAGGTCAATGTGCATATATATATATATATATATATATATATATATATATATATATATGCATATATAATGATTTATACATATATATATACACATAAATAAATATATATATAGTCTATATAATATATATACACAATACCACTATATAATGTATATAAACTATTATATAATGTATATTATATACATACACATGTAATATACAGTACACAATAGTTTGTAATATTAGGTATTAGATGCATAACATCTGATATGTTAGTTTATATGTTATTATGGAGTATTTCAAACATACACAAAAGTAGGCAGACTAGTATCATAAACTTCAATATACCATCATCCAGCTTCAACAACTATGACACCATGGGGGACCTCCATGCACTTGACCATCCCTGTATTAATTTGAAGCAGGTATTTCAGAGTGTGTCTCTGAAAGATGGAGTCTTTTTTAAAAACATAACCAGGATATGATCACATGTAAAATAAATACACGTGTATAGGCACACACATATAAATTAATATATAGGGTATATGTGTATACATTGTATGTATTGTATATAATACCAGAATATTTACTATATGTTTTCTGCAGGGAAGTTTTAAGGAATCCCTTGGGTTTCATGTCTTTGCAAATGAGCATTTTAGTCCTTGGCTAAATCTTTGCACATCAAGATGCTCCTATATTCAGATCCATAAAATAGGAGCCATTATATCTGTCCCATGGGTTTGTTTTGAGAATTCAATGAGAAACATAAGAGGAAACTCTTGGAATTCTGCCTGGCAGAGCAGTGGCAAACACTACATTTTTTTAAGTTATTAGCACTTTATTTTGCAAAATATATATCAATGTGATGTCTTCTTTTTATCAAATTTTCAGTGCAGATACTATTGCTTTTTTTAAATCAGCTATACATATATATATATCCCCATATCTGTTCCCTCTTGTGTATCCCTCCCTCCCACCCTCCCTATCCCACCCCTCTAGGTGGTCACAAAGCACCGAGCTGATCTCCCTGAAACACCACCTATTTTAAAAATAAAGACAACCTTTAGCTCATTCAGGGTGATGGTTCACAGTGAAGTTGAGCCACTGTATGTGTACTGTGCACTTGGCTTTCTGCACAACAGAGGTGCACTTCTCTCCTTCAGAATCAATGGATAGAAACTGACAAAACTGACACGTGGTCTCTTGATTTCAACGCTATATTGTCATGGCACTGTGAAACTCAGAAAGTCACATTTGAGAAAGAATTGGGGTGCTGTGTGTGTGAGTGTGTGTGTTTTCTCACTACAGGAAGGGGTCAGTGTCCGGAATCAAGAACAAACTAGGAGAACGGTGCAGGGGATGGCTCTCTATCTTCACATTGGTTCAGATCCACGTTGGTGGGAAATTAAGGTTTGGTGATCAGGAGAGACTCAGGTGCTGAGGAAGCAAATGTGCTGTGCAATTCTGGGTCTTGGAAAGTGCTCCAGGGAGTTTTTGTGGGCTGTGAAGACCATGGACCACCCAGAAATGCCTTCAGGGCCTTTGTGGGGCTCCAGGGAGAAGAAGACATCCTCCAAGAACCTCTAGCCCTGTAGCTAGACTAGTTGCGGACTAGATCTGAACCCACTGCAACCCAGTGGACGCCTCCCCTCCCTCACCTCGGGGGTATTTGATTTAATATATTTCACTTCAAAGAAATCACTAAGCATTCGGAGGCCTCTTTTGAGTTGTGCACCATCCATGCGAGACCAGAGTGCATGTCCCTGGCCCTGCCCTTGAGCCTTTCCAGCAGTACAGAATCATCCACACCAGCTAAGCCCATGTCTCTGGGAACGCTTTGGCTGTGCTCTTGCTGAGAAGGACATGTTGCCAGGAGTACCAGCCTCAACCCAAGTTCTCTTTGCAAACAAACAGTCTTAGGAATGTTGGAAAATCATTCCTCACACCTTTTTTTTTTAGTAAAAATGTAATATAAAAGGTGTGGCCGTAATACTCTGTCCAAATAACCCACATGTGGCCTCCTTATTTTCCCTAATAGCTGCCTGAATTCTCTAACTCACATTTCAGGCAGGTGACTGATTGGCAGTCAAAATAGAATCCAAGCTTAAAACAATTAACCAACTTGTAGACATTTTTCTTTGCTTATAGAATTCATACAACAGGTCTTTGAGTTTTTATGAATATATGTAATAGCCTTGCTTTGATTTAGTTGACATTTATGGTGTTATTGTAAAAAGAAAAACGCCTCTATTTCTGTGACCTGTGTGTAAAAGCATGTGTGACAATCCTGGTATGTCAGCCCCTTACACACAGAGACTGTGTGCCTAGCCCCACTTGGTTAGGCATGTCCCAGTCACAGTGGCTGAGCCCTAGCAATGGATGTTAGGTGTTCTCTCCGCAGACAGAGTGGATGTGTGAGAATCTCTTTCTTGACCTTTGCAAACAGTCCCTTTCTGTGATTAACTTGGAAGCCCTTGACATCTGAAGATGGCTGACCCTCAAGATGCAGGAGCACGAGCCCCTCCTTCACTGCAGTTAGGACACTGTAGCTGAAGATGGCTGACCCTCAAGATGCAGTAACACAAGCCCCTGCTTCACTGCAGTTAGGACACTGCCCTTCAACCCAGCATCCTATACACAGAGGGAGAGAGTGAGAAATAAACTCGATCATTTAGAAGCCAGGGAGATGTTGGAATTTTCTTAATGTAACTTCATCACTATCATTACATTAACATGAATACTATTTAGAAATAAGGTCTAGTTTTAGTTGGAAAAGCTTCAGAAAAACTGCATAAAAGAGTGGAAATCCCCCAACTTTGGCATCAGGCAAGTATATGTTTGGATCTGGACATGACAGCTAACCAAGTGTGGGTCCCGGGAAGGTAGTTTAAGCTCTGGCCTTCAGTACAATTGTGAAGATATTGATTATTATTGCTGGAGATATGTCACAAGAATTCATTGTGATGATTCATATGAAGTTCTTTTCATAATGCTGTTTATTTAGTAGGTACAAGATACATCTTTCTTCTTTTTCTTCTATTGTCTTTTACTTCCAATGCCAGGGAAAGTTTATTTCCTGAAATCAAGACCAAGAATGTCAACAGTGCAGCTCTTATATTTTAACCATTTGTCATAATTTAGGAACACATCAGAGTTGCAAAACACACACACATCTCCTTCCTCATGACTGGCTCTCTTGTTCTCTTTCCTGCATCTTCAAATCTCAGTTTGGACATTACAGTCCTTGAACTGTGAGTTATTAATTAGCAGCATTCCATCTGCTCTGACAGCAGTCTGATCTTTCCCTTGGTTTTACTTATCACCCTGTATTGTAATCACCCATTAGCTTTTATGAGTATTTCCACTGGTTTTACCCTCAGGTAAGAATCCTATCTGCCAACATCACCACCTTGCTGCAGTGCTCACCATCTAGGAAAAGTACAAGAAGGGTTGAGTGAATGGAAAAAGTGACATTTAGTGTATCTCCACGATTGCTCCATATGCATGCCTTGTAATCTTCTAACATGCAACTCTTTGTACACAGCCTTCCTAAATTGTCTACATTATGATTCTGAGCTATTTAACCACAATGCTAAAGGTGTTAGAACTACTTAGAAGTAGCAGAAGACTTTACTGTTGTTTTCCTGTAAGCATAAAGTGTACTATTTCTATATTAATCCATGTTACAAGTTTTCTGTGAAATTACAGGTCTTAAAAGTCCAAACAGACTCTTCTAGCTAGGTTTCTTGCTCTTTGTTCAAACTACAGCTGTTCATCCATGTATGTGCTAGAAGTCACTTGCTAGAAGCAAATGAAGTCCTTGCTTTCAGAACATTACATATATAAATGTAAAGACCAATGGCCAAATCTTCTATATCTTAGCACCTAACTTCCCACATAAAAAAGTTCCTGGTTGGGATTTCAGAGCAGAATAGAGAACATTTTCTCAAAAACCCACTTTAAGAGTGTTCTTCAAAGATTCAAAAATGTCACCTCCTGGAGAGGCTGTCCTGGTCATTGGTACCATCCCAAGCATAAAAGCGTGGACAAGTGACCTTTGTCATTTAAAACATGGCACAAACTGCTTAGCATTTGCCACTTCATGTACAGGATGGCCCAGCCCCATGAGGTCACACTGGACCCTGGAAGACCAAGGCTTTCTTTCTCCGCATAATGACAGGTTGCCAAGGCAACAACAATACGAATCTGGCAGCTCTGGAGACCTTCACGCAGGGGCACCCCACTATGGTGAAAATCACCATGGGGAGGAACTTCTATCTCAGCCTTCACTACTTAAAGCAAGAGAAAGGAACATGCCAATGATAGGACATGCTTGAAACGATCTCTTCTCCTTCCAAAGCACACACACCAACTCTTCCTCTTTCCTGAGAGTCTAAACTAGCATTTCTTACAATCAAGGGCTGATAATTAAAGCATATGATTTAGGACCAAAGTGGCAAAACCCTCTGCAGCTGGCATTGCCTGGGGGCTGAGGTGATGCCACAAGCTGTGGCTAAAAATACTTCAGGCATTCGTGCACAGGCACTCTCCAAGTGCTGCTCTCTGTGGGTCTGTCGTGCTTCCCACATCTTGTGAGCGGAGGCACTGACTGCATTTGCTCCAGACCAGCATCTCAAGGATGTTTGTACAGTGAACAGCCTTAAGAAGTAGAGGACCAGTCTCCCTCTGAGCAGAAGGCAGGACTTCCTACTGCCCAGCATAACAAAGAGAAAGTCTTCCTTTGGTGCTAAGTAGCAGGCAAATCACATTCTTGGATACCTAAGCATTGCATCCAAGTGAAACCTCCCACAAACGTTAATTCTAAGTGAAATCTAGCCACAAGCATTAATTCCTGTTTATGTTTCTTGGCGATGAGGATTGTTAATTCTTTTATGTCACTCCAGACAGGCTGGTGAGGTGAAACATGTAGACAAATCGTGCTGGAACTTCAATGTATTTATACAATACATCTAAATTATGCTATGATTATACACATAATAG
Source organism: Mesoplodon densirostris (assembly GCF_025265405.1). Taxonomy (NCBI): domain Eukaryota; kingdom Metazoa; phylum Chordata; class Mammalia; order Artiodactyla; family Ziphiidae; genus Mesoplodon; species Mesoplodon densirostris. Next base: position 3,983,852 of record NC_082663.1, read on the forward strand.
AAATTTAGTATGACATAATCAATATATCTAGTACATTCCTTGAATAGGTACCTACAAGAGCTACATTGTAACTTTCTTTTTCTAAGTTTTACATCACTGTTTCTATTGTGTTTTCTAATATTTATGGGGGAAAATATCAGCCTAAACTTTTTGTCACAGTAGCATTACCCAGTCTATAATAGAAAACAGTCTTTCAATCAATGAAAAGCTGACACCAGGACCAAAAGAATAATAATTTAAAAGTTAGGGATCTGATAGACTTAAGTCTTGAATCTTCTTTCCACTCTTCCAAAATTCATCACCCACAGGCTCACCCACGAAGAGAACTGTGAATGTACATTACGTGGATCCTATACACGTTTTCCTAGGACTGAGCAGTGGAATTTCCCTAACGTCTTTGCTCGTGGTATCCCTTCAGTTCAAGGATGGACAGTATAATTTGAGGAAGGAAGAATATTGTTATATGTAAATCACGGGAGAGAAACATGGTCCCACTTGGTCAGAATTTTCCAGCAGTTTGAACAGAATATACTTTTTGCAAAAGCAAAAACTGAAGCTGGTAGATGTGACAGGCATGTAATGTCTAGTTCCCCTGGGCTTCTGCCAAACCATGGCTTCTGTGTCTGCTGATCTTGTGACTTCACTGCACAGCCTTCCTCCCCTGGATAACTCTCATCCTCTTCCACCTCCCTTGGCTTTTCCTTCACTCCCTATCCTCCCAACAATTTCCTCCGTTCAACGTCTGAAGACAGAGCTGGCAAAAGCAAGTGAAGCTCAGCAATAAGATTTTGGATTAATAGTCACAGAAGGTATTTGAAAGGTAATTGATTTCTATAGTTGGTTTGAACTCAATTTAAGAAGCATATATAGACTTCATTTTATGTGTAAGTGCTGTGAGTTCTGGGACAGGCCCTGCACAACCAATTACAATGATAAGTCATTCTCTGAACGACATCACTAATGAAATAAAGGCTCCAAGGTCTTATTGAGTTGGCACAGGATGGCAGTAATGCGGTCTTTCTCACTTCTCTTTAAAACCCAGTCCGTGCTTTGTAATGACCTTAAAAGTAATGTTATCAGGCACAAACTTTACACATTGGGGTTGATATGTTAACATAACTAATAGTGTTTCCTTTGGGGAGCAAATAAACTATGAGATCCCTTTAAAGACTAAGTTGCATTTCTCAAGCAAGATCACAGTTTGAGTAAAACCCAAAGTTCTCAAAAACCTTCCCCTGACTCGTGTTTTGTGAGCAGTGGCTTCCCAGGGCCTGTCTGGACATCTTGTCCGGGAAGATTCAGGCACTATGCAACAGGCAGAGCTATTTTGTGACACCCTGACCTCTCCTGACCTCTCACCAATCCCTGATCCGGCCGGTTGCCTGGCCTCTGACCTCAGCCTCACTCATCTCTGACTGAGCCCAGACTCCCACACCAGAATGCGCTGACCCCTTGCCTGACATCTCCGCTCCATCACTGGCCTCTGGCAGTGCGGGATAGCCTCTTTGAATTCCTCTCCTCCGGGCCGACATGCATCTGCAGTGCCACCACAGAGCCCCTACTCCTTGACTAGGAATTCTTCGCAGGAAGAGCTTTCTCTTTTCCCTGGAACTTTGGGTCCCTTCCCCTCTGGAGACACTGCCTGAGTGGCTGCCCTGCCTGAAGGACCTGAGGATGCTCTGTTGACCTTCCTGTCATGACCATGATGGGCACTCCAGGCTGGAAGGATGGCTTTTGTCCATCTGGCCGATTGGTGCTATGCTGCCACCTAGGGGACCTATTTGCACACTGCAGGTCCACCTTGCCCACAGTCCCCAAATGCTTTTTGCCTGTCAAATTAAAAGCTGGCGCTCAGGCCAACTCTATTGGAGGACACTACATGTCTGTCACGCATTTTCTCTTGCAGGTCCCACCTGCTCCAGCAGCACTAAGGGTCGCGGGAGATCTGAGAGCATCTTCATTGGGAGTGGGGACCGCTGTGCCCTGGGGTCTTCCCTAGCCAGCCTTCCGGTCTCTGACTCTGGCCCATGACCTCGGCTGGGTTAATGACTGTCCCTGGGATCCCTCACACAGACCACACAGGTGTCCTTAAGATTGTCCTGTGGAGCAGGTCCAGAGTCCAGACAGAGTGGTGGTAGTAGGTAGTAGATGGACCAGCCATGACCACAGGGATGGAGACTCCACAGACTGCCCGGGGCACCAGGCTCCTGTGAAGGAGAAGCAGATGGGAAGCTCTGGAAATAAATGCCAGGAAGAGCCTCAAAAGGACCTGCAGGAGGTGGATTGTCCCTGGGGCTTGAGGCATAGATGAAAGTACATCTATAGATGAAAGCACATCTGAGCCATAGGTTTTGTAATGGTACCCAGGAACTGTTTTAATCAGGTACCATAAGATGCCCAGACAGGGAGATGACCATGGTCTGGAGTGTGAGGGTCTGATAGAGGAAACAGCTGGGCTTATGGGCTCAGGATTCGTTGGTTTGCATATGAAAGCCCTGTTCCAGGCTAGTTATTTACTATCTCCTTCTAGAAATGACTCTGGGAGGGGAAATTCCTCCAGAATCATCGAGGCCCCAAGATGTAAAAGCTTCAGGATTCAGAAAATAAAAGATTAAGGGTACATGGAGGCCATGGTCAGAAACACTGACTGGTGCCCAGCTGCCAACCTCACATCACCAGGGTCCCCATGGTCCAGCCCTGGGCAGCAGGCATTCATGGAATCTGTTTCCAAGTAGCAAAGGCTGGGCTTCCAGGTTCTGAGGACAACTGAAGGACACAGCTGAGCCCCTGGGAGGAAAGGATGCCTGTGTCCTTTCAGAAGTTCAGACCTAAGAGAGGGGAATGGGGCTCACTTACCAGCACAACAGGAAGTGAACCCCCAAATAAGAGTTACCATGAATAAAGGAATCCGTCAAAAAATATCCCTAAATACTATACATTGTTACCAAGCAAGGGCTTGTTGCCCGACACATAGAAGACAATTCTATGGCACCGGCACCGACTTGTGAACATAAAAAGCTTTATTGTGAGGTTGATTGGCAAGGAGACAGGAGGCAAGGCTCAGATCTGTCTTCCCAGTCTAGGGTTTTGTCAAACTTTTATGACTTAGGGAGGATGGGCTGGTATGCAGAAGCCCTGCTGGGGCAGTTTTCAATTGGAGGGCCTGAAACTTGACCATCTATGGTAAGGTATGGAGTGGTGGGTTTCAGCACCAGATCTTCCTGGACAAGGACCCTTTGCTTCAGGTCAAGTCGATGTCCTTTGGTTCTGTGAGGTGGCGAGAAACTTTGGTTCCGGTGTTGAGGTTAAAAATTTACTCCTCCGCATGCTTCAGCTCCAAGACTTGCAGTTATGTCTTGTGGTCTCTGAAAAACAATTCTGCATCTTGTTAGAAATACGATGGGACCAGTTTGAGTTGGTTCTGGGGTTATACAGTATCTAACAGTAGTCCAGGTGCTAGGGGCAGGGAGATATAAAAGAAGAAAGAAGGTTATTTATTCCCACCTCTATTGGGTTTATGATCCAACTGTCGATATGAGATGGATGAATACAAGATAAACAAGAGCAACAATGGTCGGAATTTGTGTCTCCGTCTCGTTTTCCCTGATAGCAACATACATGGAAAGCATTGCTAACCATTTCACATGATAATATTTATTTCTTATTCCAAACCTGCATGAGCACACACATACAATAGACTCTGGAAACAGTTTTACAAAGAGTCAGACTGGCGGTGGCCCCAGCCCCTCTCCAAGGATCAGGCTCCCTGGGTTTTCCCTCATTTCAATGTTTCAGAGGATGGACAAAGCAAGCCTCCTTGACTCTACATTTTCCTTTTAGTGGGCATTGGATTACTTCCTTTCATTCATGATTACAAATCCTGCTGCAATACATTGTACAGATGATTGATTATACGTGTGAGACTCTTGAGAAACAGTCCTTGAAATGGAATTGTTAGCAAAAGCATGAGTGCATTTAAAATTTGATAGTTAATAACAAATAATCTTCCCAGAGACTGTGATCACTTCTACTCAGGTCAACAACTATATACAAAAATTTCACAGTTTCTTGTATCTCTGGATATTTTCAACATGCAAACTTGTAAAAGTTCACCATATGGGTAATGGCAGCTCTTTGTTGCTCATGCATCTTCCTAAATATCAAGGAAGGAGCATCTTTTTATCTGTGAGCTGGTTCAGTCCCTTTCATTTCTTTGTGACTTGCTGTTTCAGGCTTTGGCCTATTTTTCCACTGCGCTTTGATATTTCCCTTACTGGTGTGCAAGCTCTCTTTTTACTTTATGGATATCATGACAAATGATTTTGGCTAGGCTACTGTTTTAAATTTTTAATATGTATTTTAGTTGTCTTCTTGATAGCTTCTTTGTTTTATTTGTTCCCAAGAAAAGCCATCTTTACTCTAAGATTATCAGCTAAGAACAACATTTTCTAATTTGTAATTTTGTTTTCTTGTATTTAGATCTTTAAACCATGTAGAATTTGTTTCCCTATATGGTGTAAAGCAGGAATCTAAATCGCGTTATTTCTTCCAGATTGTTCTCCAACTGGTTATTTAGCAGTCTATTCTTTTCACATTTACTTGGATTGTATCTTGTTCACATACATTTGCTGAGATACAAGTAGACCTCTGAAGTTTCCCTGTCTCATTGGTACATTTGCCTATTTCAAAATAGTAGCCATGTTGTTAATTGACTAGTTTTATACAAATTATTTAATAGAAATATAAGCTGTTTATACTCCTTCAAAAATTATTTCTAGGATTTTTAATCTCTAAAATGAGTATAATTTTATTTTTGTTGAGATGTTGAACATCTTAGTTTTTTCACATACTGTGTGACTTCATTTAAGGCACTCCACCTCTCTGTGCCTGTTTCATCTTCTGTAAAACAGAGATAATGATAGAACCTACTCCATGAAGTTTTTGTAAGGAATAATCGAGTAAATACATTTACAAGTTTAGCAAAGTGCATGCTATATATAGTAAATGCTCAGTAAGTATTTATAGGTTTAATGAACCTCAGATTCTAATGTGCAGTACCATGAACATGTTAATTAACTTTGCAGCTTCCACAGTGCCTTCTATAGCTTCATGGGGCATCGTCATTGTTCCCAATCAACTGGGAAGGATACTGAGAAAATAATTTGGATAATGTCACAAACCTATTATTATGCAAAAAGGATAGAGATCAAATGCTGAGGGGTTTTTTGTTTTGTTCTGTTTTGTTTTTCCTGCTAGACCCTTAGCCTGTGAAATTGTAGGTGCAGAAAGTAAAGTGTTACCTGTGTACTTTTTCATGGATATGTTTGGATGGTCTCTGGAGAAATTAAATCAGCCCACGTTTGTGTGTTTATTTGGTGGATTTTAATTTGCTTTTTGGTTAGGATTTTCTTCTCCCCTTTGATCTTCCTACGTTACCATATCCCTGTGAGGTTTCTGGCTGGTAGCAAAGGGATGACTGATAAGGGTCCAGCTGCCCTAGTAGATTCCCGTAACTGGTCTCAGAGGCTGCATTCCTGACGTCTCCTGGGGGATGGGATGGGGCATGGAGGATGAGTTTCCTCCAGCTGGACATTTGAAGTCTCAGCTTCTGCCTGGGCAGAAGGAGATACAAATTCTCCACCTTTCCCAGATATCACATCACACGCCATTTTGCAAGCAAATCCCCCAGAGTCCTGCAGGTTTCAGAACATATGGTTTGCTGGGTTCCTCCCTCAGATCAGAGGAGGGCTTATTGCTCAGATCTCTTCTAGGTTGTTCTGGGAACGCCCCCAGGTCTTTGTGGAGTGATGTACATGGCTGGAATCCTTGCTCCGCTTTCTCTTTCACCCCTCTCTTCGATACCTTCCTTCCTAAGCCTTCCACAGAGTGCCTTGAGTCCTCCCCCTCATTTATTTATTCCAAGGAACAGAAATGGAGCTCCCCCTCTTCCACATTGGGAATGTCACAGGAGCCCACTTTGGCAGCCGCTGCCAGTGGAAAAATTTTCTGTGGCAAGTGGAGCCTGGGCATGCATGCTGGTCTCAATCTGCTGACCTAGACCATGACCAAGGCCTGGGAGAGAGGAGGGACTCAGGTAGAGGGGAGACAGAGGGGGCCTTTCCTTCCAGAGCACAGTTCTTTATTTCATACAATATCTAAAATAAAGTGTGTCTGTCTTCTTCAAGGATGATTTTTCATAGAAGACATGAGAAGGTAACCCTCTCTCTAACCCCAGGTGTTATAACACATGTTGACTCAGATGTTATGGCTTTGTTGTGCTGAGAGAGTTCCTCCCACTCCCTTAGGCTACGAGTCACCCCACAATACGTCCTCTTTACCACAAGACCCTGGTTGGTCCCCCATCTCCACGTGGCAGAAATCTCAGTGAGCCATGCCCTCAACCACAACTTGAGTCCCTCAACCTCCTGACCAATACTTCCATCCCAGGAATCCTTTATTTCTCACTATCAACATGATTTATTTCTCTTGGCTCTGCTTAGTCTGATTTAAAATCCAATATTTCTTTCTTGAGGAACAATTTGATCCTCTCTATATTACTGTTTATACCCTGACTTCTGAAAGGCCAAGAGCCAAAACAGTACTTTTAATATCACATTCTCAAGTCCCAAATGGCAGACTCATCTCAAAGAGTTCCCAGAAAGGAATAACACTGTTCAATTCCAAAACACATATTTAAATATTTTTCATCTACTTAATGAAGAAATGACAAGTTGTGTTTGAGCAATCAGAAGTTTCAATTTCATGAGATGGTCAGGAATGTGCCGAAGTGGTTGGCGCCATAGACCCATCCACAGTGACACCAAGTTCTGCTATTGGAAACGTAAACATTTGGTCACAAAGAATAATGTATTTGGCATGAAGAGGTGCTGCTTTGTAAAACAGTTTAATTTGCAGCGAGTAAGTCAAAGACTCAATTGAGTCACTTGTCATAAATTCAATACAGACTTATGATAAATTGCTAAGCTGCCTTTTTCTTCATAACTCAAAGTGCTCTTCTATTTGATTCTTATGGAATATATTATCTATTAATTTCTTATTATCACAGTGACTATGTGGTTTATACGTCCTCTCTAGCTTCTCCTTAGTGGATGCTCTGAGGAACCCCAGGTGGGTAGCCCCAAGCAGAGGAAGGGAGGGGAAAAGCCCCATGAGAAGAATGGATTCCCTTAATGAACAAAATCGAGGCTCGCTTGACACAGAATCCTCAGGCTTAGAAAGTTCCCACTGACTTCAACAATTAGGGAGTGACTGTTATCGGGATCTGGAACAGTGCTTGGAATTCCTACCTCCGTTGGCCTTGAATTGCAATATATGCAATCACACAGAAAGAGTGTAAGTCCAGAAATGATGTTGATGTCATCCTTAAGTTGTGGGAATAGAAAAGAGTGAACTATCGCAGACGTCTATAACTAACTCGACTACAAAGTCTTGGTTCTTAGGAAAGAATAAATCCAGGCAGTGAACACTTGGTCACCCTGTCAGGCAGGGTGGGCTTATTACTAATCATTATTTTATTCACTATGTGTGCTTTGCAAGTGGGGCTCATCCAACTCCAACAGCTATGTCAAAGGGGACTTTGGCTGCAGAATCCTGGGGCTATTGAGAAGGGCAAAGATGTGATTGGGCTTTGAGGGCAGGGTCAGACTTGTAATTAGAAAGTTGTCTTGGTTTTTTTCTTCCTTTGGGTTTACATCTTACAAATGTGGATTTTGTCTGAGAGTTCACCAGCCTTCAGCCAACTCATGATAGAATGAGCTTGTGGGCTTCCCTCTCCCCTATATCCAAACATCCCAGGGAGCTCCTCTTCGGTGCCGCCTGTTTAGGAATCAAACCTGGCTGAGCAAAATGCGCCAGCAACGAGGGAGAAGAGGAAGATTGAGACATTACGACTGACCTAGGTGGGTCCACAGACCTACTCCTGGACCAAGTGACAGTGTCTAGGTGGACAGATCAGATCTTGTGGCCCTTCCTAGAACAGGAGTTCTGGACAAAAATAACCACTGAGACGCACAAAGCAAAAAAGCCTGGGAAACATCTTATGGATCCTGTGAATTATAAAGCTTTTTCTCACACTCTCTTGTTTGATCACCACCGTGTGTAAGGCAGTATATTTATTTTCCTCTTTTTAGAAATAGAGAGAAAGACTTGGTTAAGAATCCATATCCTTGGATGACACATTTCAGGAAGTTTTAGTTTATTAAAAAGACATTAAGTGAAACCATGTTTTGTATCTGAACAATTGAGGGGAGGGAGGAGCCCACAGGAAAAGATGTTGTGAGAGTCTGTGGGGAACAAGCCTTGGGGCAGGAGCGTAGCAGCCGTCTTTCAGAGGGTGACGGTCTTCCTGCGATTCAGCAGAATATTCTTGTTGAGGTCCAAGGAGTGCAAAGTGAGCCATGACATTTTGTGACAGTGTGGTGTGCATTTTACAGGAGAAGTTGACCATGTCTGTCACCAGATAACAAATGTCAAGCATCCTGACTCACCTAATTTAGGAAAACCAAATCATCAGTGGAAGAGCAGCACCATGTGTGAGGCCAGTGCCCACCGCATGGCAGGAGGATGGAGGAACCAGTCATATCAGCAAGAACTGAAATGTGGAGGACTCCAGCCATGCAGCCCAAAAGGCTGCATGCAAGTCACCTGCATGCAGTGGCCAAGAGATAACATCCTCAGAAGCAGCACTTTTCAAATGGATCCGCAGTGCTTGGTTCGGACCACCAACATCACTATTCCTTCTCAGGTGTAGGCACATGGGAAGGCTAATTCCAGACCTGTCACAGAAGACCTATGGCAAGGACCACCGGTACCAGGGATGGCTAACTTAGAGTAGAGCTCAACCTGCCAGCCAGGTGAGGGGATGCTGTTCCAGTGACCCATCCTAAGAGGCCAAATAGTTTATTGTCCTTGTGCTAGAAACAGAGGTCTGGAGAGACTTCAAAGATCCTGAAACCATTGTCTAGGCCAACTTGTTTCAAATAAGGTCACCCCTGCCTAGTGTTAGATCTGACTGTAAGCTTCTTGGAAGCAGACACTGTGTTGCATTTTCTTCATATAATATAGGACTGGATGATGTTTGAGAGATGATGCCCTTGGGGCTCTTATACATCTGTGTTAATGTCCTGTAGCTGACTGGCAGCCCATTATGGTGTGTGGTTGAACAAGAAATAGACTTCATCACACTGATGCTTAAACAATCTGGGGCATCTTCTGTAAGAAGCAGCTCCAAACCCAAGTAGAACAGACCAAGATATCATCACTCAAGTATCATCAAAAACGTTCAGTAAAGAAGGGGTACAGTAATCTGCTTAGGCTGCCATAACAAAGCATCACAGTCTGAACACCTTAAACACAGACATTTATGTTCCCACAGCTCTGGAGGCTGGAAGTCCAAGATCAAGGTGTCAACAGGTTTGGTTTTTCCGAGGCCGCCATCCATGACTTGCTGTGCTACTTTCTCGCTGGCTGTGTCCTCACATGGCCTTTTCTCTGTGCATGCACATTCCTGTTGTTTCTTCCTCCAAGGAGACCATATTGGATTAGGCTTCTTATGACCTCATTTAACTGTAATAACCTCTTTAAAGGCCCTGTCTCTAAATGCAGTCACATTGGGAGTTAAAGCTTTAATACATGAATTTATGGAGGACATGATTCCATCCATTACAAAAGGTGAGGATTCAAGTAGCTGGTAATTTTTTCTGGAGATGTGAATATAGAAAAGCATTCTTCGGGGAGAATTGGTATGCTTTATTTGTTCCTGAGGGTTGTCACTAGGATCAGCCACTGTCTAAATCTAAGGTGGACACATGTCCTTGCCTTTGTGGCCAAAGCCTGAAGCTCTGCCTGTGAAAAGACGCTCACTGAGAACAGGTGCCTGGTCCTGAATCAGCAGAAACCCTTCTCCTTGGACAATAAGATCTATTTCCTCTCATTTAAAGGTTTAGTTTGAAGCCTTTAAAAAATATTTTGTTGATCCCATTACTTTACTAACATTGCAGTAAATTCTTTCACTGAATGTAATATTTTATTAATCTAGCAAATTAGGACAATGTCTATCAATAAAAATGATCTTCACAGGCTTTGTAGTGTACTTGCAGTGCCTTCCTGCCACAATCAAGATGACAGTGACTTTCTTCTTTGTGACTGCACATTTAGAATTTGTTCAATGATGGAAGCCACCAGTTAAGAAGGAACAGGAATACACTGAGGTGTTTAAAATGGTTAGAACTTGCAGGGTCTGGAACCCACAATACATGAACAATCATTGGACCAGCCTCGGAAGCTGAGCCTAGAAAAGTGAGAGGCTGGGTCATGTGATGCTGTCTTCCTGGGCTGAAAGGTAATATCTGTTACATAACTCATTATTATAAACCAAAAGTTTGTATCCCCTTGTATTGTAAGGACCCAACATTAAGATTTTTGATTGCTGAGGCATCATTTTCAAAGATATCCATCCCAAATAAACATATTGCCAGCTGTATTAGATAGTTACTAGAAAAAAGGCCAGATAAGGAATTAGGCTACTTCCACCCATGAAGCTCCCTCTTCCATAAAGCCCTGGGTAATGAGATAACTGACCATCTGAGGGGCCCCGCGTCTCCTTTCCCTTGCCCTAATTGCTGCTCTCATGTTTTAAATTTGCCCATAAAGAGTGAACCAATAGAACCCTAGACACCCCACCCTTGACCCCAATAAAGACAGAGCCCAAGACCTGTAATCTCTCTCTCTCTTTCTCTTTCCCCATGATTTCGCTGTGTGGCTTTGGGTGTGCCCTTTACCCTCCAGGACATATGCATAATAAATCTTGTTTCTCAAAGTTCCCTGATGTTTCTTGCCGAAGAGTATCCTGCAATTATAATAAGAATCACAAGGGTTGGTCCAGCTACAAAATTGGCTCCCACTGGGGAAATGTATGTAGGGTCCCCACAAGTAGTTCAGATGTGGGCCAGTGCCCCAGACATTCCTAGCCAAGAGCATCGCTATCTATGGTCTGAGACCAACACAAAACCCCCAAAATTCATATGTTGAGGCCTTACACCAAATGAGATGGTGTTTGGATATGGGACCTTTGGGAAGTGATTGGGGTCAGATATGGGCATGAGGTCAAGTCTCATGACCTCTCTTCAGGCTCATGCATGTGAAGAAGGGCCATGAGAGGACACAGTGAGAAGGCATCCATCTTCAAGCCAGGAATGGGGCCCTCACCAGAACCCAGCCATGCTGGCATCCTCATCTTGGACTTCTAGCCTGCAGAACTGTGAGAAAATAAATTTCTGTTGTTTAGGTTGCCCAGTCTGTGGTATTTTGTTATGGCAGCCTGAGCAGAATAACACAGCCACTTATAATACTTCCTCTTCTATGCCTCATTTTTCCTGAGTCTACAAAATGAAAAAACCACTATTTATAATGACAATTACTTTGTTATTATCCATTTAGGTATTAAGAAATGTTACCCACAACCCCTCCAGAGGTGTGAAAGGGATAAATCAATGGTGACATTCTTGACAGACATGAGATCACCACTAGATTCCAAATGTTGGTGTGCTTTACAAATAGTAAATGTGAAAGACATTGGCTTTCTGAGCAAAAGAAGTTAAGTTTGGATTTTACTATAAATATTGGCCTAAATTATCTAGTGTTTAGTAAAATTTTCAAAAAAATGTATAAATCAGGAAGAGTTCAAAAACTTCCAAAAGACCTTTGACTGATATGATGAAATGATCTAGAATTCTAGTTGATTCCAGAATTCGTGGGGCTTTTTTGCTACTTCTGGAGCATAACCTAAACAGATTTTAAAATTAAAGCTCTTTTCCCAAAGAGCCAGTTGGTCTTTTTCTTTTAGTTTTATTGGAGTATAGTTGATTTGAAAGTTGTGTTAGCTTCATGTATAAAGCAAAGTGATTCAGTTATACATATACATATATTCACTCATTTTCAGATTCATTACCCATACAGGCTATTACAGAATATTGAGTAGAGTCCCTGTGCTATACAGTAGATCCTTGTTGGATGATCTGTTTTACATATAGTAGTGTGTGTATGTTTCATCCCAGGCTCCTAACTTATCCCTCTTCCTGTCATCTCCCCTTTGGTAACCATAAATTTGATTCCAATAGCTGTTAAGTCTGTTCTCTTTTGGCCTTATCCAAACCAAATACATTAACTAAACATGAAAGGCTTCTAAATAATGCAATGGTTGACAGCTCAATATCAAAAAAAAAAAAACCAATGCAAAAATGGGCAGAAGATCTAAATAGACATTTCTCCAAAGAAGATATACAGATTGCCAACAAACGCATGAAAGAATGCTCAACATTATTAATCATTAGAGAAATGCAAATCAAAACTACAATGAGATATCATCTCACAATGGTCAGAATGGCCATCATCAAAAAAATCTACAAATAATAAATGCTGGAGAGAGTGTGGAGAAAAGGGAACCCTCTTGTACTGTTGGTGGGAAAGTAAATCAGTACAGCAACTATGGATAACAGTATGGAGGTTCCTTATAAAACTACAAATAGAACTACCACATGACCCAGCAATCCCACTACTGGGCATACACCCTGAGAAAACTATAATTCAAAAAGAGTCATGTACCAAAATGTTCATTGCAGCTCTATTTACAATAGCCTGGAGATGGAAACAACCTAAGTGTCCATCATCGGATGAATGGATAAAGAAGATGTGGCACATATATACAATGGAATATTCCTCAGCCATAAAAAGAAACGAAATTGAGCTATTTGTAATGAGGTGGATAGACCTAGAGTCTGTCATACAGAGTGAAGTAAGTCAGAAAGAGAAAGACAAATACCGTATGCTAACACATATATATGGAATTTAAGAAAAAAAGAAAAATGTCATGAAGAACCTAGGGGTAAGACAGGAATAAAGACACAGGCCTACTAGAGAATGGACTTGAGGATATGGGGAGGGGGAAGGGTAAGCTGTGACAAAGCAAGAGAGTGGCATGGACATATTTACACTACCAAACATAAAATAGATAGCTAGTGGGAAGCAGCTGCATAGCACAGGGAGATCAGCTCAGTGCTTTTTGACCACCTAGAGGGGTGGGATAGGGAGAGTGGGAGGGAGGGAGATGCAAGAGGGAAGAGATATGGGAACATATGTATATGTATAACTGATTCACTTTGTTATAAAGCAGAAACTAACACACCATTGTAAAGCAATTATACTCCAATAAAGATGTTAAAGAATAAAATAAATAAAATAAAAACACACACAAAATAAAATAAAATAAAGAAGAAAACAATGCAATGGTTGAAATAAATGGTTGAATGTCTTTCTAAAATTTCTTTGAATCCCTGCTTTAATTAGAATGTGGATCTGAACTTTGATTCTATGTTTTTAATAACCATTACAGTGTTTTTTGGACTTTGAAGCTCATTATTAAGTTGACAAAGCATCCCTTCACTTTGTGATCTTTTAATCACAACAATTCTGGCAAATAGACAAAGTTAGACTATTTAAGCTCCACTCATTGTTTCATTATTTTTGTTTTAATCTGATGTGAAATTGTATCATTTTCAAAAACGTTGTCAACGTAACACAGTTTTCCATGATGTGAACAAGTATGACATTTAAAAGAGGAAATATTTTTGTATGTATTTTTTAGTAAAAAATGTTTGGAGAACGCTGAGTTAAGTAAGTCTATTCCTCCCATTTTTTTTTTCAAGTTCAGAGTTTCTAGAACCCATTAGTGATGTCGTGGTGCATCTGCAGGAAATAAGGTGTTGGACACTTCTCAAATTTCCTCTCGGCCGTTGGCTGGGACCTTGCCAATGATCAGAGGCTGCAGGCAAGGTATTCCTGGCTTTAAGTGTCAGTATCAAAAGAAGGGTGTGGTGCACGGCATAATTCACCAAAGAGGGAAGGGTTTGAGATGTTGCCCCAAATGGTCCATAGAAATGGGAGAAAAAAGCCAAGCTTCCTTTGGTTTAGTGGTAAAAGTCAATGCATTGGGAACAAGCAAAGGTAAGTATTTTAATTTAACAAAGACAAATATAACACGGGATTTCATGTCTGAATAAAGGATGAAGAGCATCCTAATAATTATGGCAATTACCCACTGGGCTTAATTAGGCAGGACTACCTGTCAATTTGGAAGCTGGATGATTCAGAAGACAGAGCCAATAAATAATGCTCACTGGCTCACTTGGGTGACTGACAGCAGTAGTTCTGGTACTAAGTTAAAGGACTTCTAGGTAAATGATTTTATATCCTAATAATGTTACTCAAAATGAATTTTCATATTTCAAGGGTCAGAAAACAAGGAAAGAAGATCCATACTTCAATGCAGTGTCCATGGGGATTTCTGGAAAACTCTTTTATTTCGTTTCATTCTACTTGGTAGTGAATATGCACAATTATTTTTATTATTTACTTAAAGAGGTTTTGTAATGCTTTTTAAAATTAAAATAAAGTAGGGGTTTCCCTGCTGGCATAGTGGTTAAGAATCCGCCTGCCAATACTGGGGATGTGCATTCAAGCCCTGGTCCAGGAAGATCCCACATGCCATGGAGCAACTAAGCCTGTACACCACAACTACAGAGCCTGCACTCTAGAGCCTGCAAGCCTCAATTACTGAGCCTGTGTGCCACAACTAGTGAAACCTGCGCACCTAGAGCCCATGCTCCACAACAAGAGAAGCCACCACAGTGAGAAGCCCACACACTGCAACGAAGACCCAATGCAGCCAAAAATAATAAATGAACAATTTAAATAAATTTATTAAAGTGAGTGTTTGTCTTCAGGTTATCTATCTTATTACAGCTAATGGAATTATAAAACAAATATCTTTCTAATACTCATGCTTTGTCATCCAATTGCAGCACAGTCATTGAAAATACATTCTTTTGTGTGTTTTCTTCTGGTCCCAGACTATGTTATGTACCCTGTCTGTAAGTTGTGTTCTCAGAACCTACACAGACCAACATCCTTGCCAATATCCAGGTGCTGAAGACCGAAACATAAGGATAAGAAACACGTCCAAGCCATTTGTTTAGCTGTGGTTTTTGTTGTGTGTTGAATTCAATTTTATCCCAACAGATGTAAATGTTGTTGAGGGCAGGAAGCAGGATTATTCTGTTTGTGCCACAAATATGAGGGGTGCTATGCCCTGGATGCCTGCTTTGAGTAAAGGAGCCGTGAAGTTAGCCCTACACCAACACTCCCTAACAGGGAATTCAACCACCTCCCCCCACCTTTCAGTGACACATTTTGAACCTTGTATGTTGTCTGCATGTGCAAAGAGCAGTGTGCTCAGATCTATGACTGCAAAAGTAAAGAACCATGTTGTTCTACTTTGGAAAGACATTCACAGAATATGTACAACTACTACTAAATTCAGATGTTATCTTGATTGAAAATCTCCTTGCTCTTAAAATGCCTCCCTTCATCAAGGCCTAAAGAACAGAATGTACAAAATGGGTCATAAAAATGTGGCTGATCAAAGCCCTAAAATACACGTCTCAGGTGAAAAGCAAAATGAAACAGTAACCAGAATTAAAATATCTTAGAAATATATTTTTCTCTTAAAATCTTCTAGCAAAAAAAAAGAAAAAAAAAAAACAGAGAGAGAGAGAATGGGGGGGGAGATAGAGAGAGAGCAGATGGCACTGAGTCATGCAGTGATATGAATGTATACATTATTGTTGGGGGAGTGGAACTGTTTCTAGGGAAACATACTGCCCACTCAGATGGAGGCATTTGTTTTCTAATTTCAGAATGATTCCAAAAGTCATCCTTAATAGCTCACTATTTTATGAGTAAATCACTGATACACTAATAGCCCTGATGGTTCCATTTTATTTGATTAATCAAGTTGCTTGGCGCTCCTCCAATTGTTTGGATTCACAAAGGATATCGGATTGCGTGATGCACACTTTTTCACGCAGATTCCTCTAATTACCAAGCTTTAATGCAGTTTCTGGTCAAAAATCACAAATGTATTTGATTTAACAAATGCTTCTTTCACCACAAACAAAGCCCTTGAGGTATGCTTTTAGAGGTGGGGACGGTTTTATTCTCCGTCATTACCTAATCTGATAAAGTACAGCCAGATGATTCAAAGTGAAAATCCAGATGCAGAAAAATACTTTAAAAGTTTCAGAGCACTTTTTAAAATTCCTACAGGATAGCCTATCATGCTGTGTCGTGGCAAGTTTGCCATGTGTGATTTAAGCTAAATCGGTGATGGGATAAGTAGAGTTAGTGCAGCTAGCTCCAATGTCCAAGTGTGAAAATTATATTTGCTGAAAATGCAGACCACTTAAGGGCAGAATTTGCTCACAGCATATCCTGAAACACAGATCTAATCTAGCTATGTGAAAAATGCACTATGGAGAAAAGATCCTTTGGGAACCAGTTGGAAGGAGTTACCCAAGGAAAGCTCTGAATTAGCTCTTTGGAAGGAATGCAAAAAGATAGGACAGAGGTAGATAGAGGGGGAGTAAAATATGTCTACAAGCCAGTGGAGTCCCCAGTCTTCTCCAGGGATTCAGGACTGAGGGACTTGAGCACCAGAAGTGACCTCAGGGTATGTGGGTTCCCAAAGGAAACAGAGAGAGAGATCTCTTCTCTGGAAGCAAACCAGAGACATTTTTATCCTTGTCCAGGGCAAAGATAGGTACCTTCTCCAGGACAAAAAACTCTTCCATGGAAGTGAGAGGCAAAGGAAGTTTGTATGAACTACAGTGACTTAAAACATGAGCATCTGGACACAAGAGTAAGTGAATCCTGAGTCTTCTTATGTCAGCTAAGAAAAAAGGAAAGTCTCCACAACTGAAATGCTCTTTGAGTCTCACTATATATCATTGCTCTCTCCATGTAGCCTACCTACTTAATAGTTGATTATTTGTGGACACCATCATTTTCTTAGTCAGACATTTTCCTATAAGTCTGTGGTTGCATCACTGACCTCAGACATCTGAAAAAGGAGACAAATGTAACCCAGTTAGAGTAGTCTGTCTAGTGACTGAACAAGGTTAAACAGGCAAAGAAGACTTTATTCAAGCCTTTTGCAATAGGAGAGAGAGAAACCAGAACTCAGTCTGACCTCAAGTCTGTTAAAACCAAGAGAGGTAGGGGTTTAATCTGCTGAGGTGAGGTAGTGGAAAGTACTGGAGGTTGTTAGGATAGAAGTTGATCAGTACGGTGTGTCCAGCACATTGAGTTATTTCTGCATCTGCAAATGTTTCTGTCTGGATTAGGCCATCTGTGTTTGCTAACTGTCACCCGTCAAAGCTAGGCTCCTATTCTCCCACAGAGACTAGGAGATAAGAGCACTATCTTCCTCGATGATCACATTTCAAAGGCATGGCTTCTAGGTTCTTGAGAAATACATCACTTGGCTGTAAAACTGGCAAGAATCTTTCAAAAAGAGTCCCATACATATCAAAGGTGGAGAAAATAAATTTACAATGATGGTTTTCTGAAGCAAATGCTCAAAGAAAAGGGAGGTCAAGGGCCAAGGGTCATTAAGGAATCTGTCTAAAGTTTAGTCAAGCTGAGAGGAATATTAACAACATCTTGGGCAAATCCATGAACTAGATAATTGAGAGATTCTGCAAAATTTCATGAAACAAAGAGCTATATTAAAAAGATTTTTTAAGGGAGAAAACAAAAGTAATCATAGTAAAGAAAAAACAGGATCCAGGGCACTGCAAATGGACAACTCATGGAAGAGTCCTCATGAAGTCTGACACAGCTGCACATGTTCACCTATAGACTGTGGATGAGCTCCTGGGCTCATGAAGCTGTATCAGGGCTTTCTGCTGACCATGCTTATCCTATTTCCTACCATCAAAATTATGAAGTGGGGCTTCTCAGTCAACAACAGTAGCTAAGCTTGAAATGCAGTGAGGGTTTATCTGCTGCAACAGGTCAGATTTTCATGTAAGTCAGGTAGCCAGGCAGGCTACCTGGAGTAGGTGAGGTGCCCACTTAGGGTTACATAAAAGGGGTACCCTTAAGACCTTGGACTGATTGTTAGATGAAGCATGTTCGCTATAGTAAGGATGCTCAAAGGTGGCAATAGTGGCTTACCAAGCAGCTTCAGGGGCCTCCACCCACGATCTTGGGCAGAACAGACTCTTTAAAGAATGGATTCCATAAGGTGCTGCCACCAGGCTCCCTTAGGGTCTGGAGATCCAAGTATGAGACTTGAAGAAAAGCAGTGACCTGTCCACAAAGGAGTGTTTCTCAAACAGTGCCCAGCCTGAAGACAGACAGGCAGAGATGTCTAGTAGCCAATTAGGCACATAAATGTGGAGAGTGAAGAGGGACGAGATATGGGAACATATGTATATGTATAACTGATTCACTTTGTTATAGGGTAGAAACTAACACACCATTGTAAAGCAATTATACTCCAATAAATATGTTTAAAAAAATAAATAAAAATAAATAAATAAAATAAATGTGGAGAGTGGAAGAGAATCTGAATATGGATGATTAAAAATCAATAAAATGTGTTAAGGGAGATCAGACTAGATGTGGCAGTTCAAGAAACACAGGTCACATTGTCCAGGGAGGGACAGAGACATGAGGAGAGAGTTGAGTGTAGGGACAGAAAGACCACCAAGGTGTGAGAGCTGGGTAGACAAGAGGAATCTTCAAGGAGGACTGAGAAGGAAACAACAGAAGCAGCAACAACCTAGAGAGAAAAACACACACACACAAGCAAAGCAGAAATGAAGTCTGAAGGGTGTTTCAAGGTCCATGGTGTCAAGTTTATGTGGCTACCTGGAAATATGGTATGGGCCCAGTTGACTGGCTTTCTGTTTACTCACTGAGATCTTGTTGAGAAGAGTTCAGTAGTGTGGGGTATAGGACGGACTACTAAGGCTAAGGGTGTGTTGATTCAAGGGTGAGGAAACCGGGCAACTAATGTAGGCCTGTATTTCTAGACACACAACCACAAAAAATAGGAGATGTTTCATATAGTGTCTGAGAAAGGACTAAGATCAAGAGAAGATTTGGTTTTTTTTGGTGAGTTAGTTGTTTATAATGTTAGTGTGGGTGTGTTTCTATGGGGAAGAAAGCAGTGGGGAAAGACTAGTTGAAGAAAGAGTAAAATGATGGACAGGGGAGGGCAGGATTCTGTAGAGCAGCCTCTGAGTATGAGTGGGGAGAAGACAGTGGGAAGAGCCCAGAGAACATCAGTTCCAGGAAGGGGACAGCACCTCTGGGGCTTCAGTCCTGGATGCCTCTGTGTTCTCTGTGTAGCAGACTGGAAGGACACATCTGAAGGTCAGCTGGGGATAACAGACTAGAAAATATTGAGAGCAACAAGAGAGGGAGCTGATGACAGATACATGTTGAAGAAGGCAATGATCAGTGTTGAGGGTGCAACATACGAGACACAGAAACACATGCTGGCCCGAAGAGCACGGTTGTGTTCAATTTCTCTAACAATACTCACTGCCCTGCTGTCTGTGTGTGGAGAAGCCAGATAGCCAAAACCATTAACAGGAAGATGTTTCCACTACAGGCATGAGGGAAGGACCACGAGTAAGTCAGCTGAGGATTACCATCAGGGACATGTTGAACATGTGTATCATGAGGTCTTCTCTGGAGCATGAGGAATAGCCAAGACAGATGGAAAAACTGCAAGGTTGGCATCAGCAGAGAGACATTTACCACCTGTCCCCACCTCCTTTTATGTAGACACCCCAGGACCAGGAGAACACTTCTAGGCCCCTCTGACCAGCTCCTATGCACTCACTCTTTCCCAATGAGGAGAGAGTTAGCTCACTCTTGAGTTTGGGGTGAAGGTCACTGTGATGAAACTGGACTTGGACTTGTTTGGCCTGCAGGGCCCTCTTTTGGATCTCCCAGTCCTCAAGGAAGCCCTCTTCCTTTCTGCTTCCTCTCCCAGATGGCCAGCTGTGCAGAGCGGGGCTTTCAGCCACACCCAGCATACTCCCATGAGAAGCCAATTTAGCTCCCTGGTTGGAGAAGTTAGGTTCAGAGTGGAACACTCAGACCTCAGGGCCAGACTCCCTTCTCCAATGAGTGTTACTATAGAACGGCTGCTATTTTAATCTTCTGCAATGATCAGTGCTTTGCATGCTACTTTGTTGCCCACAATTCTGAAGGGAAGGAGGATAAGGTAGGATGTCAATACCAAGGGCTACCGCCCCTTTCCAAACTAGCCAATTAGCAGAATTTCCTGGTTCAGTAAAACTGAAGTAGGGGCACATTGAAGTTGTGCCTTTGCCATGCACTTGACAACCTGCTCAGCAAAACACAGACACAGACAATGCACCCCAAAAGAAATACCAGTCACAGGACCTACTATGAGCACAGGGCCACAGGTTTCCCCTGCTTCTTCAGGGAGGCAAGGCTCACAGATTCTGTCTCAGGCTCTGAGATGAGGTTTATACCCTTGGAGACATAGTATTTCTGTGCTCCTACCACACCACTGGGGCTTCTTCAGGAGGGAGTATAAATACAATGAATATGTACATTATCCCGCCACCTCCCACCACACACACACCATGCTCCTACATCACATGAGCCTATACAAAACACAACCACAGACTAAGAGGGGAAATTCGACCTAAGGAAACTACTATATCTACAGGCTGTGGCCATGAACGTGCTGGACTCTGAACCTGCCTCTGCCAACCTCCTTTCCTGCTCCAGCTACCTTGGCAATCTTCCAGTTCCTTGAACATGCTGACCTCTTTCCTTCTTCATGGCTTTGCACATCCTTACTCCTCATCCTTGCATAGAGGCTCCTGCTTGACTTTCAGGACCCAGAGAGGCCCTCATTGACCATGACCATTGAGGTCCAGCCATTCTCCTAGATTGCATACCTCCATAGGATTCCTTTTTAGTGCTTACCACAAATAATAATGATTGTTGTATCATTCTAGGGGGAAGTGCACTGTCTTACTAAAATGAGGGACTCTGTGATCTTGTTCACTATTGTATCTCTAAAACCCAGCACAGTGTTTGGAACACTGTAAGCACTAAAGCTATCTCTGATTGCATGAATGCTGAAGACTTTTGAATGCTCTGGTCCCACTTACTTCACGTTGCAGCTCTGCATTGGAGAATGGGCTGCCATGACCAAGGAAAGATCTTGGCCATGAGACACATAGATGGCTCAGCTCCCAAATGGCATCTAATCAGAGCAGAGCAGTCATTACTGGCACTCACACAGATGGAGCCTCACAAATAGCCCCAACCTCTGTCTGTAGCTGAATCACTACATTCCCTGCCCCATCACACACCAAGAACCCACACAAGCCCTCCACGTTCCTGCACTGCTCCCCTCTGGGTCAAGGGTGATGGTTCTGGGAGGGGTGAGAGCACACACCTAAAGGGAATAGAACCAGCTCAAACTCAACCCTTAGGGATTTTGCTCCAGGAACATGGGACATGACCACGCACCAAATAGGACAGAGATAACCACAAAGCAGAGGGGAAACCTCAACTCACACCTGGTTCTGGGTCAACACCCCACCCTATTTACAACTAAGATGATAGTTGCTAGTACATACATAGGAAATATGTGACTTGTGTTCACATCAAATCCAGCTCTCCCATCAAACACACTGGACATAGGCAGACTGTATGGGGACACTCCCACATAAGGGAGTGATCCCTTCAAGATCACAATACATAAATGTTTCACCCAATTTCATAGAGAGAGAGAAAGTTAAACCAAATAAGAAAACAGAGGAATTTGTTTCATTTGAAAGACCAATAGAAAACCCCTGAAAAAGCAACTAATGAAAGAGAAATAAACAATTTATCAGACAAAGAATTCAAATCATTCATAATAAGAATGTCAACTGACTTAGGGGCAGTAATAGATGAATACAGTAAGAATTTTAACAAGGAACTAGAAAATATAAAAAAGAACAAGTCAGAACAGAAGAATAAAATAACTGAAAGGTGAAACACACTGAAATGAATTAATAGCAGATTAAATGATACAGAAGAAGGCATAAGTGAAAATAGAATAATGAAAAGAACCCAATTAGAAAACAAAAAGCAAAACAAATTAAAAAAATAAGGACCATTTAAGAGATCTATGGGATAACATCAATCATATCAACATTAGTATTTTAGGGGTCTCAGAAGAAGAAGAGAGAGAGAAGGGGGTTAAAAAAGTTTTTGATAAAATTATGACTGAAAACTTCCCAAACCTGAAGAAGGAAACAGATATCCAGGTATAGGAAGCACAGAGGATACCAAACAAGATGAACCCAAAACAGACCCACACCAACACATATCAAAGGTAAAATAGCAAAAGTTAAAATAAAGAGAAAATTTAAAGGCAAGAAGAGAAAAACAAAGAGTCATATAAAAAGGGAACCCCCCATAAGGCTATCAGCTAATTTTTCTGCAGAAAGTTTTCAGGCTAGAAGGGAGTGACACAAGATATTTAAAGTGCTGAAAGGGAAAACCCTTCAAACAGGATACTCTACCCAGCAAGATTATCATTTAGAATTGAAAGAGAGATGAAGAACTCAGACAAGCAAAAACTAAAAAATTTCATTGATACTAAACATACCATTAAAGAAATGATAGTCTTTTCTAAGTGGAAAATAAAAGGCTATAACAAGAATGAAGACTCTATGGAAAAGAAAAACTCCCATTAGTAAAGGAAAATATATAGTAAAGCCTGAGTAACAATGATTTAAATAAGCTAGCATGATGATTAAAATATAAAAAGTGTAAAATCAACTATGATTACAATAATCAGTAAAGGGATAAACATGAAGATGTGAAATACAACATGAAAACACAAAATGTGGGGTAGGGGAGTAAAATATGTAGATCTTTTAGAATAGGTTTGAACTTAAAGGACTACCTGTTTAAAACATGTAGATATATTTATAGGTCAACATATATAAACCCTGTGGTATCACAGATCAAAAACCTACAATAGGTACACAAAATCTAGAGAGAAAGGAACACAAGCATACTACTAAAGAAAGCCATCAAACCAAAAGGGAAGAAACAAAAAGAAAAAAAGAACAGAGAGGGACCAAAAAACTACTGGAGAACAAGTAATAAAATGGCAATAAGTAATACCTATCAATAATTACTTTAAAGGACAATGGACTAAATGCTCCAATCAAAAGATATAGATTGGGGCTTCCCTGGTGGTGCAGTGGTTGAGAGTCCACCTGCCAATGCAGGGGACACGGGTTTGTGCCCCAGTCTGGGAAGATCCCACATGCCATGGAGTGGCTAGGCCCGTGAGCCATGGCTGCTGAGCCTGCATGTCCAGAGCTTGTGCTCCACAATGGGAGAGGCCAAAACAGTGAGAGGTCTGTGTACCACACACACACACACACACACACACAAATATATATATAGTTTGGCTGATTGGATTTAAAAAAGAGCTATCTATAAGCTACTTAAGAGAGACTCTCTTCAGAGCTAAAGACAAAAATTGACAGGAAGTAAGGAAGTGGAAAAATATATTTCATGCAACTGGAAACATCAAGAAAGCAGGGGTAACAATACTCATAATCAAATAAAATACACTCTAAAACAAAGTCTGTTACAAAAGAAAAAGAAAGGCATTATATAATCAATACAAGAAGAAAATATTACATTTGTTAACATATATGTACCTAATACAGGAGCACCTAAATATATAAAGAAATAGCAACAGACACAAAGGGAGAAACTTATAATAATACAATAATAGTAGTGGACTATAACGCCCCACTTCAGACGGAAAATCAATAAGGAAAGTGTGATCTTATATGACATAATAGACCATTTGGACTTAATAGATATCTATAATACATTCCATCCAAAAACGGCAGAATACAAATCCTTTCCAAGTGCACATGGAACATTTTCCAGGACAGATCATACGCTAGGTCACAAAATAAGTCTCAACAAATTTAAGAGGATAGAAATTATATAAAACATTTTATACTACAACAACAGTATGGAGAGGACTTTCAAGATGGTGGAGAAGTAAAACGTGGAGATCAACTTCCTCCCCACAAATACACCAAAAATACATCTACATGTGGAACAGCTCCTACAGAACACCTACTGAACACTGGTAGAAGACCTCAGACTTCACAAAAGGCAAGAAACTCCCCACATACCTGGCCATGTGGCTGACAGGGTCTTGGTGTTCTGGCCGGGTGTCAGACATGAGACTCTGAGGTGGTAGAGCCGTGTTCAGGATATGGGACCATGAGAGACCTCCCAACCCCATGTAATATCAATCGGTGAGAACTCTCCCATAGATTTTCATCTCAATGCTAAGACCCAGCTCCACTCAAAGACCAGCAAGATCCAGTGCTGGACACCCCATGCCAAACAACTAGCAAGACAGGAACACAACCCCACCCATTGGCACAGAGGTTGACTAAAATCATAATAAGTTCACAGACACCCCAAAACACACCACCGGATGCAGTCCTGCCCACCAGAAAGACAAGATCCAGCCTCATCCATCAGAGCACAGGCACTAGTCACCTCCACCAGGAAGCCTACACAACCCACTGAATCAACCTTACCCACTGGGGGCAGACACCAAAAACAACAGGAAATATGAACCAGCAGCCTGCAAAAAGGAGACCCCAAACACAGTAAGTTAAGCAAAATGAGAAGACAGAGAAACACACAGCAGATGAAGGAGCAAGGTAAAAACTCACCAGTCCAAACAAATGAAGAGGAAATATGCAGCCTACCTGAAAAATAATTCACAGCAATGATAGGAAAGATGATCCAAAATAGTGGAAAGAGAATGGAGAAAATACAAGAAATGTTTAACAAGGACCTAGAAGAACTAAAGAGCAAACAAACAATGATGAACAACACAATAAATGAAGTTAAAAATTCTCTAGAAGGAATCAATAGGAGAATAACTGAGGCAGAAGAACAGATAAGTAACCTGAAAGATAAAATACTGTAAATAATTACTGCAGAGCAGAATAAAGAAAAAAAGAATGAAAAGAATTGAGGAAAGTCTCAGAGATTTATGGGATAACCTTAAACGTACCAACATTCGAATTATAGGGGTCCCACATGAAGAGGAGAAAAAGAAAGGGATTGAGAAAATATTTGAAGAGATTAGAGTTGAAAACTTCCCTGATATGGGAAAGGAAATAGTCAATCAAGTCCAAGAAACACAGAGAGTCCCAAAGAGGATAAATCCAAAGGGAAACATGCCAAGACATATATTAATCAAGCTATAAAAATTAAATACAAAGAAAAAATATTAAAAGCAGCAAAGGAAAAGCAACAAGTAACATACAAGGGAATGCTCACAAAGTTAACAGCTGATCTTTCAGCAGAAACTCTGCTAGCCAGAAGGGAGTCACAAGACATATTTAAAGTGATGAAAGGGAAAAACTACAACCAAGATTACTCTACCTAGCAAGGATCTCATTCAGATTCAAAGGAGAATTTAAAAACCTTACAGACAAGCAAAAGCTAAGAGAATTCAGCACCACAAAAGCAGCTTTACAACAAATGCTAAAGGAACTTCTTTAGGCAGGAAACACAAGAGAAGGAAAAGACCTACAATAACAAACCCAAAACAATTTAAAAAATGGTAATAGGAATATGCATATGGATAATTGCCTTAAATGTAAATGGATTAAATGCTCCAACCAAAAGACATAGACTGGCTGAATGGATACAGCAACAAGACCTGTATATATGCTGTCTACAAGAGACCGACTTCAGACCTAGGGACATATACAGACTGAAAATGAGAGGATGGAAAAAGATATTCCATGCAAAAGGAAACCAAAAGAAAGCTGGAGTAGCAATTCTCATATCAGACAAAATAGACTTTAAAATAAAGACTATTACAAGAGACAAAGAAGGACACTACATAATGATCAAGGGATTAATCCAAGGAGAAGATATAACAATTGTAAATATTTATGCACCCAACATAGGAGCACCTCAATACATAAGGCAAATGCTAACAGCCATGAAAGGGGAAATTGACAGTAACACAATAATAGTAGGGGACGTTAACACCCCACTTTCTCCAATGGACAGATCAACCAAAATGAAAGTAAATAAGGAAACACAAGCTTAAAATGATACATTAAACAAGATGAACTTAAATGATATTTATAGGACATTCCATCCAAAAACAACACAATAAACTTTCTTCTCAAGTGCTCATGGAACATTCTCCAGGATAGCTCATATCTTGGGTCACAAAGAAAGCCTTGGTAAATTGAAGAAAATTGAAATTGTATTAAGTATCTTTTCTGACCACAATGGTATGAAACTAGATATCAACTGCAGGAAAAAACTAAAAAATACAAACACATGGAGGATAAACAATGCACTACTAAATAACCAGATCACTGAAGAATTCAAAGAGGAAATAAAAAAATACCTAGAAACAATTGACAATGAAAACACAGTGTTACAAAACATATGGAATGCAGCAAAAGCAGTTCTAAGAGGGAAGTTTAAAGCAATACAGCCCTACCTCAGGAAACAAGAAAAATCTCAAATAAAGAACCTAACCCTACACCTAAAGCAATTGGAGAAAGAAGAAGAACAACAAAAAAACCCAAAACACTTAAAGTTTAGCAAAAGGAAAGAACTCATAAATATCAGATCAGAAATAAATGAAAAATAAATGAAAGAAACAATAGCACATGAGAATACAATGAAAAGCTGGTTCTTTGAAGGATAAAGAAAACTGATAAACCATTAGCCAGACTCATCAAGAAAAAAAGGGAGTAGACTCAAATCAGCAGAATTAGAAACGAAAAAGGAGAAGTAACAACTGACACTAGAGAAATACAAAGGATCATGAGAGATTACTACAAGCAACTATATGCCAATAAAATGGACAACCTGGAAGAAATGGACAAATTCTTAGAAAAGTGCAACCTTCTGAGACTGAACCAGGTAGAAACAGAAAATATAAACAGACCAATCACAAACACTGAAATTGAAACTGTGATTAAAAATCTTCCAGCAGGGCCTCCCTGGTGGCGCAAGTGGTTAAGAGTCCGCCTGCCGATGCAGGGGATACGGGTTCGTGCCCCGGTCTGGGAGGATCCCATATGCCGCGGAGCGGCTGGGCCCGTGAGCCATGGCCGCTGGGCCTGTGCATCTGGAGCCTGTGCTCCGCAACGGGTGAGGCCACAACAGTGAGAGGCCCACATACCGCAAAAAGAAAAAAAAAAAAAAAAAAAAAAATCTTCCAGCAAACAAAAGCCCAGGACCACATGGATTCACAGGCAAATTCTATCAAAAATTTAGGGAAGCGCTAAGACCATCCTTAACAAACTCTTCCAAAACACAGCAGAGGGAGGAACACTCCCAAACTCATTCTATGTGGCCACCATCACCCTGATACCCAAACCAGACAAAGATGTCACAAAAAAAGAAAACTGCAGGCAAATTTCACTGATGAATATTGATGCAAAAATCCTCAACAAGATACTAGCAAACAGAATCCAGCACCACAGTAAAAGGATCATACCCATGATCATATGGAGTTTATCCGAGGAATGCAAGCATCCTTCAATATATGCAAATCAATCACTGTGATACACCATATTAACAAATTGAAGGATAAAAATCATATGATAATCAATAGATACAGAAAAAGCTTTTGACAAAATTCAATACCCATTTATCATGAAAACTTTCCAGAAAGTAGGCATAAAGGGAATTTACCTCAACATAATAAAGGTCATATATGACAAACCCACAGCCAACATCGTTCGCAATGATGAAAAACTGAAACCATTTCCATGAAGATCAGGAACAACACAAGGTTGCCCATTCTCACCTCTATTATTCAACAAAATTTTGGCAATTTTAGCCAAGCAATCAGATAAGAAAAAGTAATAAAGTGAATCCAAATTAGAAAAGAAATACAACTGTCACTATTTGCAGATGACATGATATTACACATAGAGAATTCTAAAGATCCTACCAGAAAACTACTAGAGCTAATCAATGAATTTGGTAAAGAAGCAGGATACAAAATTAATGCACAGAAATTTCTTGCATTCCTATACACTAATGATGAAATATGTGAAAGAAAAATTAAGGAAACACTACCATTTACCATTGCAACACAAAGAATAAAATACCTAGGAATAAACCTACCTAAGGAGACAAAGACCTGTATGCAGAAATCAATAAGACACTGATGAAAGAAATTAAAGATGATACAAACAAGTGGAGAAATATACCCTGTTCTTGGATGGAAGTATCAACATTGTGAAAAATGACTCTACTACACAAAGCAATCTACAGATTCAGTGCAATACCTACCAAGGTACCAATGGCATTTTGTACAGAGGTAGAACAAAAAATTACACAATTTGTATGGAAACACAAAAGACCCTGAATAGTCAAAGCAATCTTGAGAAAGAAAAATGAAGCCAGAGGAATCAGGCTCCCAGATTTCAGACTATATTACAAAGCTACAGTCATCAAGATAGTATGTATGGTACTGGCACAAAAACAGAAATATAGATCAGTGGAACTGGATAGAAAGCCCAGAGATAAACCCACACATGTGTGGTCACCTTATCTTTGATAACAGTGGCAAGAATATATGAAGGAGACAAGACAGCCTCTTCAATAAGTGGTGCTGGGAAAACTGGACAGCTACAAGTAAAAGAATGAAACTAGAACACTCCCTAACACCATACACAAAAATAAACTCAAAAAATTTTAAAGACCTAAATATAAGGCCAGACACATAAAACTCTTAGAGGAAAACATAGGCAGAACACTCTATGACATAAACCACAGCAAGATCTTTTTTGACCCACCTCCTAGAGAAATGAAAATAAAAACAAAAATAAACAAATGTGACCTAATGAAGCTTAAAAGCTTTTGCACAGCAAAGGAAACCACAAACAAGATGAAAATACAACCTTCAGAATGGGAGAGAATATTTTTAAATGAAGCAACTGACAAAAGATTAATCTTGAAAATATATAATCAGCTTACACAGCTCAATATCAAAAAACCAAACAACCCAATCCCAAAATGGGCAGAAGAACTAAATTAACTTTTCTCTAAAGAAGATATACAGATTGCCAACAAACACATGAAAGGATGCTCAACATCACTAATCATAAGAGAAATGCAAATCAAAACTACAATGAGATATCACCTCATACCGGTCAGAATGGCCATTATCAAAAAAACCTACAAGCAAAAAATATTGGAGAGGGTGTGGAGAAAAAGGAACCTTCTTGCACTGTTGGTAGGAATATAAATTGATATAGCCACTATGGAGAACAGTTTGGAGGTTCCTTAAAAATCTAAAAATAGTACTACCATATGACCCAGCAATCTCACTACTATGCATATACCCTGAGAAAACAATTCAAAAAGAGTCATTTACCACAATGTTCATTGCAGTACTATTTACAATAGCCAGGACATGGAAGCTACCTAAATATCCATTGACAGATGAATGGATATAGAAGATGTGGCAGATATATACAATGGAATATATACTCAGTCATAAAAAGAAATGAAATTGAGTTATTTGTAGTGAGGTGGATGGACCTAGAGTCTGTCACACAGAATGAAGTAAGTCAGAATGTGAAAAACCAATACTGTATGCTAACACACATATATATATATCGAATCTAAAAAAAAAAAAAAATTCTGAAGAACCTAGGGGCCAGACAGGAATAAAGACACAGACATAGAGAATGGACTTGAGGACATGGGGAGGGAGCAGCATAAGCTGGGAAGAAGTGAGAGAGTGTTAATGACATATATGTACTACCAAATGTAAAATAGAGAGCTAATAGGAAGCAGCTGCATAGCACAGGGAGATCAGCTCAGTGCTTTGTGGCCACCTAGAGGGGCGGAATAGGGAGGGTGGGAGGGAGACACAAGTGGGAGGGGATATAGGGATATATGTGTACGTATAGCTGATTCACTTTGTTATACAGCAGCAACTAACACAACAATGTAAAGCAATTATACTCCAATAAGCATGTTAAAAAAAATAAAATAAAATCAGTATGAAACTAGAAATCAATTACCAAAAGGAAAATAGTAGGAACACAAATACGTGGAGAACAAACAACATTGTACTAAAAAAACAATGGGTCTACAAAAAAATCAGAAAATACCTTGAGACAAATGAAAGTGGAAATACAACTTTTCAAAGTCTATTGGTTACTTCAAAAGCAGTTCTAAGAAGAAAGTTTATAGAGATGCATGCCTACCTAAAGAAACAAGAAAAATCTCAAATAAACAACCTAACTACCATCTAAGAGTATTAGAAAAAGAACAAAGCCCAAAGTCAGCAGAAGGAAGGAAATAATAAGGATCAGAGAGGAAATAGAAACAAAAAATAGTAGAAAAGATGAATGAAAACAATAGCTAGTTTTTTGAAAATGTAAATAAAGTCGACACCAATTTTTACCAAGCTCATTAAGAAGAGAGAAACCAAATAAACAAAATAATAAATAAAAGAGAAAAAAATAGCTGATACCACAGATGTACAAATAACTTGAAAGACAAAGTATCAAAACCATAAATACATAATCTGAATAGAACTTAAGTAACACTGTATCATTAAATAAATTAATAATTTAAAATTTTCAAAAGAAAAATTAGTACCCAAATTGTTTCATAGGGAAATTCTACCATGTTTTTAAGGAAGAAATATACTGCTTCTCTACAATTTCTTCCAGAAAATAGAAGTTGATGGAATATTTCTTAAATCATTCTATTGGGCCAGTATTACTCTATAATAACCAAATAAAGATATACAGGAAAGTTTAACTACAGACAATATGTCTCATCATCATAGATATAAAAAGAAAAAAAAACTCAACATATGTTAGCAAATCAAATCCAACACTCAATACAAAAAAAAAATTATACTCATAACCAAGTTCTCTAATTGTGCAAGGCTGATTCAGCATGTTTTAAATCAATCAATCTAATCCATCATATCAACACTAAAGAAAAAATGCACATCAATTTTTAAAAATAATTTATTTAATAAAATCCAACACTCATTCATGATAAAAACTCTCAGTAAAGTAGAAATAGAGTGGAGCTTTCCCAATTTGATAAAGCATTTCTACACACAATCTGTATCCAACACCATACCTAATGAGAAACTAGATAATTTTCCCACGAAATTGTGAACAAAACAAAGATGACCTTTATCATTACTCCTGTCCAACATTTGGACTGGAAGTCAGAGCTAATGGAATAAAATACGACAAGGAAATAAAAGTGATAGAGATTGGAAGGAAAGATGTAAAACTTCCTTTATTTGCAGATTACATATTTTCATATGTAGAAAATCTCAAATAATTGACCCCCAAAAATGTCCTGGAGCTAGAAGTGAACATAGCAAGGTTACAGGATACAAGATTAATATAAAAGCTCAATTGCTCTCCTGCATGCTCACAAAAATCAAGTGAAATTTAATTTTTTTTAAAAAAATGTATATCATTTTCAATAACACCAAAAAATAAAAGACTTAGGTATAAATCTAACAAAATACGTACAAAATCTATTTGTAGAAAACAAAAACTCTGATAAAAGAAATCTAAGAAAACCCAGGAAATGAGTTCATATTCTACGTTCACAGATTGGAAGACAATATTATTAAGATGTTTTTTGTTCTCAAATTTATGTAGATTCAAAGCTATTCCATTCAAAATCCCAGCAAGTATTTTGTAGACAACAGTACATTGATTCTCAAGTTTACATGGAAAGGTAAAAAACCTAGAATACCAACAAAATACTGAAAAAGAAGAATAAAGTTGGAGAACTCAGACTACCTTATTTTAAATCTTCCTAAATAAGATTTAAATAAATCTTTATTTATAGCTAAATAAAGCTATAACAAGATAGCATGATAATGGTAAAAGGATAGATATTGAGACCAAAGTAACCGAATAGACAGCCTATAAATAAGCTCACATAAATATAGTGAACTAATTTTTGTAAAAGAATCAAAGGCAATACAATGGAGAAAGAATGGTCTTTTCAACAGAGTGCTAGAATATTTGGACATCTATATTTTAAAAAGTGAACTTAGACACAGATCTTACACCTTTCCCCCAAATTAACTCAAAATATATCTTTGGCCTAAATGCATATCCAAAATTATAATAGTTCTAGAAGAAAACATAGGAGAAAATCAATATTACTTTGGGTTTGGTGATGAGCTTTTAGATAAAATACCAAAAGCACAATCCATGAAAGGGAAAAATTGACAATTTGAAGTTTATTAAAACTAAAAACTGGTGTTCTGTAAAAGATATTTTTAAGAAAATCAAAATCAAAGCCACAGATGAGAAAAAAATATTTGCAAAACACATAGCCAATAAAAGACTTTATCCATAATGTATAAAGTATGCTTAATACTCAACTATAAGAAAACAAACAACCCAATTTTAAAATGTGCAAATGATCACCTCACCAAAAAAAGGTATGCATATGGCACATAAGCAAATTAAAAGGTTTTCAACATCATTTGTCATTAGGGAATTCCAAATTAAAACAGCTATTAGATACTCCTGATTCTTATTAGAATGGTCAAAATCCCCCCAGTAACTGTCAGTGCCTGTTGCTGGTGAGTGTGTACCCTGACAGGAATTCTCATTCATTGCTAGTGGGAACGAAAAATGGCACAGTTACTTTGGCAGACATTATGGCAATTTCTTACAAAGCTAAACATAGTCTTACCATACAAACATGCAATCATATTCATTGGTATTTACCCAACTTATCTGAAAACTTATGCCCACACAAATACTTACACATAAATGCTTATATTACCTTTATTCATTATCACCCAAAACTGGAAGCAGCCAAGATGTCCTTCAATAGACCAATGGATAAATAAACTGTAGTACTTCCTTACAACGGAGGTTGGGGATCCCTGGACAGAAGGCATAATGTGACAAAACATCTAACTATTACAAATACAAGAAACCACCTTACCAAAGGGAATGAGGGATAATCATTTTTCCCTAAGCAACTATAGATATTAGAGGAATCTGTAAAAATAAAGGCAAAAAAATAGAGTATTGTACAATAATTGATAAACTTATTTCACTTGGGGGTACAGGCTAACAAATATGCTATTGATCTACATGTGTACAGGAACTGAGTAATTAGGGGAAGGGATGGCAAATACTAGGAGCAAGCTTTCTCACTATTGAAGTAGGAAGTTACAGATAAGCGAGGGGAGGGGAATAGAATGACCCGTGAGGTAATGGATTAGAGTCTAAAGTATCCATATAAATTCACATTTAACATTATTAGAAGCTGATAGCTACATATAGAAATACTTATAGACATTTGTATATTCAGTAATTAAAATACACACATATATTTCCTTGCTATGTTAACTGAGAGCATAAAGAAGCGACAGTATCTCAGTGGCAACCAATATGTCTGGCTTTCAGATGATGGTTTCTAAGTCCACTCTCTAATAAAGGAAGCAGGGCTGCTTGTAAAGATGGATGATTTTATGACTGTGACTGGAAATATTTTTTAAAAAATGAGCTTGGAGCATTCCGTAGTACCAGAAAGAAAAGAATTTCTCAAAAACAAACAAACAAGCAAACAATCAATATGCACAGTTGATGGGGGTATATCTAAGTAATGCAGGAGCCACAGTGTTCCTGAAAAAGTTCCCCGTGGCCAAAGTTGAAGAAGCAAAATAAATACGGTAGTCTTGGATTATAATCCAAAGTATAAAATAAATATTCATGAGCCCATATTGAAATAAAGGATTACATAAATAAATAAATGGGGGAAGAATAGGCAAGCATCCCATGCAGAACAACTCCAAGTAATTTATGTAGATACTTGCTTTGAGCTGAATGTTTATGTCTCTCTAAAATTCATATATTAAAACCTAACTTTCAATGTGTTGATAACAAGAGATGGGGACTTTGGGAGGTGATTAGGTCATGAGCACCCTGATAAAAGAGGACTCAGAAAACACCCTTGCTCCTTCTGCCCTGTGAAGACACAAGGAAGATGGCCATCTATGGACAAGGAAGCAGACCCTCCTCACCAGACACGGGGTCTGCCAGAACCTTGATCTCAGACTTCCCAGCCTCCAGAACAATGAGAAGGAAATGTGTTGTTTATAGGCCACCCAGTCTAACTTTTTTGTTGTTGTTGTTGTAGCAGCAGGCTAAGACAGACTAAGGACAGACTAAGACAAGACTCCACTTTTAAATAATAACATTCCACTCTGTAAGTGTGCGTTTTACATAGTGACTCCCTTCCTAAGAGTATAGTATGGAACGGGGAAGAAGAGGACCTTGACAGTGGAGAAACTTGACACACACTTCGTCAGCCAGGAAATCAAGGTCAACACCAACAGTGATACATCAGGTTGATAGTATAAACTCTTGCTATGATAGGATGAAAATGGTACTTCATCTCCAGAGCCTTCCTCCTCAAATACCATAATCTTAGTCCGATCACAAGAAAAGTATCAGAGGAATCCCACTTAATGGACATTCTGAACAGAGCTCAAACTGTCAGGCTGCCAAAAACAAGGAAAGCCTGAAAAACTGTCACAGCAAAGAGGAGACATGTCTATTAAATACAGTGTGGTATCTAGGATGGGATCCTGGAATACAGAAAAGACACTGGGTAAAAACTAAGGCAGTCTGAATTTAGGGTATGCACTTTGGTTAGTATCAGTGTACCTATATTGTTTTATTAATTGTAACAAATTATGGTACTGAGGTAAGATGTTAATAAGAGGGGAAACTGGTTGTCAGGTCTATGGGAACTCTCTGTATTACCTTAACAATTGTTCTGTAATTTTAAAACTATTCTAAAATAAAACATGTATTCTTTAATGAAGAGGACACCTCTAAACTATTGGATGCTTATGCCAAAGAGACTGAGGTAACCAGGAAGAGTCTTTTAGGACAGAAAACAATGTCATTTTGACTATTTAATTCTCCAAGTAGAAAGATACTTAAGGAAAATTTTGGGTTTTGATATTAAAATAAAAAAGATTTTATCTGTGTATGACTGAATCATAGCATATAATTTCAACTAAACTAAGTAAGTTTACTTTATAGAACATTCTTATTCCAAACTGAGGTAACAAGCGAAAAGATATTTCTTGCTAGGTTTAGTTTAGAAAACTCTTTAGACACATGCAATCTATTTAATTATTAAAGTAAATAATAACTAAATACTAAAAATAATAAAGTGACTTTACAATCATCTTTACCTCTTTGTGTTAGTTCTGCTAGAACTGTAATAGTGCCGCTCCAATTATTCTTTCTGTTAAGCGTTTTCTGCATAATCCAATCATTGCCATCATCATTATCATCATCTTCATCATCATCATAACACACACTTCTATGAGGTCTACATGAGTCAGACACTGTTCTCAGAGTTTATATAACTAATTCTATTAATCCATTCAAACATTCTAACAGGTGTATTCTGTGTGGAAACTGAGACACAGGTATGCTGGGTAGCTTTCCAGGTAATACAGTTAGTGATGGAGCCTGGATTCATCTTCAGCTGTTCTGTTCTAGAGTACATATGTGTATCCACCATGCAATGCCACCTTCCATGAACCCCCAAATGGTAGGATGGTGATCCTTTGGAAAGCAAGGTGTCTGTCACTAGTTGGCCACAGTATGAGTGAGTCTGGAAAAAGCACCTTTTACTTTTGTGCTGTGACAAATAACAAACTGG
This sequence comes from Mesoplodon densirostris, assembly GCF_025265405.1. Lineage (NCBI taxonomy): Eukaryota > Metazoa > Chordata > Mammalia > Artiodactyla > Ziphiidae > Mesoplodon > Mesoplodon densirostris. Next base: position 4,019,582 of record NC_082663.1, read on the forward strand.
GATTTCTTGAAATGAATCAACTACTAGAGAGAGCATGGCAGGACTTCAGGTACACAGGAGCTGTGTCGGAGTGTAATCCCATCCACTTCGCCCTAAAGCACTGGGCATGAGACTGTTAGAGAGTCGTGCCGGGTCTGCTCCTCTCAGTGACTCCATCACCAGAAAAACATGTGTTGACAGCTGGTGGAATGTGTTAGTTCAAAGGAAATAATAATAAAAGGCAGGGAAAAAGAAGGCAAATGTGCATTCTCCAATTATTTACTTGCCACATGTGTTAAATAATTGTGATATGTTTGTCTTCATGTTTTGTTACTAGGAACTTTTACCTTATTTCCAAAGAATAGAAGACAGCCAAGTCACAACAGTCTTGCCTCTTTCTGAATAAGTCATTTATGAGCATTGAGTGTAATGCTGACTCTGACTATATTAGCAGCATATCCTGGCTACTTAAAAACTGAGAAATAGCTTCCAGACACTTAATCACTAGCAGACTGGCTCTACTTGAAAAGACGTTGTAAGCGATACGTGTTACCCTGCATGTCAGGGCTCTGCAGGACAAAAACATCCTCCTAGACTGATGACCAGTCACTCTGGAGAAGGTTTGTCTCATCACTCAAATTCTGAAAAGGTGTTTGCCTATTTTGAAAGACGCAATCTCTTCATCAGCTCAAAGAGCCAGTCAAAAAATGATCTTACACTCTTCTGAGAGTCAGAACAGCACAAGGGAGAACATTTGGGCTTTGGAGTAAGGATGTGAATGGTAACTCTAACACTTGCTAACTGAGTGAGTGGAGACTAACCATTTCATGTCCCTGAGTCTTGATCATCCCTTTCAAGAGTTTGGTATGATAAACTATGCTCTGTAGAGTGATGTGAGACTTAAACATGTGTGGAAATAGTCAGCTCTGATCATAGACATGAATCCAGTTGTATTTATTTATATTGCTCTCTGCACCACACCCTCAGATAATTGAGATAGAGTTAAATCCAGTTGAATCTCAGTAGTAGCATAACCTCAGAGTAGTACTTGGAACCAACACTTGAGGGAGACAGACTTATTGTCATGTGACAGAGAAACAAACCAATTCATGGGCGATCTTGAGACCTTCTCACTTACTCTAAGGAGAAGCACAGCTCCCTTCCCCTGGTTGAAACTTGAACAAAAGTATGTTGATAGGTGGGAACAGCTACGTTTAGTGGGAATGCAGTTTCTTAGAAGAGTCAGAAAAAAAAAAAAGGTTTGCAAGATAATCAAAAGCCAAGCCAAAGAGTGTCCTAAAAAATGTCATCCTATGTGATCTGGATGGCAGCATCAGGACCACTCTTGATATCTACTGAACTCTTGTGGTAGTTCATTCCTTGCATGCTTTCTCACATAAAATCTCATGACTACTCTCTGAGAGGCAGTCACCATTCCCATTTGGCAGGTGAGCAACCTGAAGCACCACAAGGCAGAGCATCTATCCAAGTTCACATCAGTGTGGAAGACAGCCCAGTCCTGCCCAGAGCAGCAGCCTGAACCCCTAATCCAGGTGCTCCCCTACTGCCAGCATTCCCCAAGCTCTGAGCATTGGGAGGACAGTGCAATGGCTTATTTAGATTTACTTAACTGTAGCCCAGCAGCCCCGGCTGCCAAATCATAAATATTTGTTAGATGAATGCTGTCTAGGTTGTAACTATTTGACCCAGGCAATGTCATGATGAAACGGGTGCTTGGGGAACATTAGTCTGATAGAGTGCAGGTTTGTTGGACCAGAAATATGAGAATGGAGATGAGTACCAGGAAGACGACTTAGGGTACTATTACAGTAGGCTGGTGTGATGACATCTGAGGAAGTCAGAGAGCTTAACTCTTCTTTCTCCATTGCATATAACATCCCTTGAAGAAGCCACAGAGCCTACCACACTGGGCCACTTTGCACAATCATTGTCCGTTTTCCATATCTTATGGTATCTTTTCTCTGTGGAGTTGGAGACCCTTCTGCTTTACTAGTGGGTTCCTCAGTGATGGGCATTCATTCCAGCAACTCTCCGAAATGGTCATAGGGAGATGACATTACTGACTAAAGAAGACCACTTTTATGCTACAAATCCTTCTTCTTAAGTGTATATCTAAGTTCGTTATGAGGTTAGTTCTTACATAATTGTACATCTTATTATGACTCTGCACATTGGATTACTTGCATTGTCTTCCAGAATACACAAAACGTCTTGACTATAGTATAGTAGTTCTTTCCACTTAAGGCTTCTGAAAATACATATCCATTCATGTATTCAACATATATTTATCATGTACCTACTATACAGCAGACATTCTCCTTGATTCTAGTAGCAAAACAATGTCTCCACTCATTAGAACCTACATTTTAGAGGGATGTACAAACCAGGAAGGAGTAATCTATACATGCCTCTCTTTGCTTTAAATCTTCTAATCATTGTCATTTGACTTAAGAAGAAATCTAAACTTGGCTTGGCCTGGAAGTTCCATCAAGGTCTCACTCTTGCCACTCTCTGAGCTCTCTACTTTAGTTCTTTCTTTTGAATCCAATTCTCAAGTCATCCTAAAAGGTACAGGTTCTACTAAGTGTTCTGTATTCTCTTCTGAAATTTTCTACACTTCTACCACTTCCAGGATATGGAGTAACTCCTCCTCCTTCATTGTTCACCAACTGTTCATCTTTTTAGCCTAGATGGTAAATCCTTTTCCAGAAAGCCAGCCCTAGAGTCCTATCAACCATTCCAAGTGGATCGATAGTTCCCCTGTCTTCTGCCATGACGTTGGTGACAGTGTTTTATAATTACATCCTTTAAGGACAAAGATTTTGTTCTTTATCTCTGTAAACTCAGTGACGGGAACATAATAATAATATGTGCTCGGTTTATATCTGCAGAATGAAGGAAGGGAGGAAAGAGGGGAGTAAAAAAAGGAGGGGGAGATGGAGAAAGGGAACAGTTAGGTCTTATAACCGTCCCTTGCCATTACCTTGCACTGTGATTAAGTGTTCTTTCCTGTGGGTCTGTTCTGTCCTTATTTCAGTGATGACCAAACATGAGGTGGTTCCTGAACTCAAGTGATGGAAGCAGCAAAGGAGAAAAGGAGAGAAATATGGAAGAAATTAGAATGGAAGTATCAATAGTTGGTGACAGGTCCAACCATGAAATAAAAGGAAAAGAGTTTTCCTTGTCTTATGAATAGAAAAGACATACAAAAAGTGAAAGCAAGATATTTTCACAGATATTTCATATTCTATTGGGTGAGAATTGGATGCTTGAGTTTTCCCATTTAAAGTATTCATAAGAACATAAAATATGCATTAAAGTAGTCAAGCATGAGAAGCTTAACATAAATACATAAGATGAACCACTGCCCTGAATTATTTTAAAAATGTATAGACCATCCACTGTATTCCCCACCAACTTCAACACAGTAGACATAGACTATGAATCATAACTTTCCCAACATGGTTAACTCTTTGCCTACAACTCCTTCCTTTTCTCCCAACTTCAGATTCAGTGATGTTCCCCAGATCAAAGTGTGTATTTTCTTTTAAAGTACTTATGAGGGCTTGAGCAATCCATCAATTATGATGAGATTAAAAGTGAAACCAAGGGAGACAAATATTCATCAACTTACATATTAAGTATTCAGTTGATGAATCATCTGTTTTGTGAGAATAAACATAGGGTTGAGGAAGTCAGTGCAGCCCTATTCTAAAGATATAAGATGAGAGCCCTGGAAATATGGAAATATTAAGTCTTGGTAGATGGCACTCTTGCTGAAGATGTACTTGAGGAAAAGCTAGTCCTCAGTGAAGAAGGCGTCCTCAGAGGAATTGCCACATTCATTTCTTTCCATGGAGCTGGATACTGAGGTTGTGACTGTGTGAAGAAAATGGAGACGTTTTACAGGAGCCAAGCCACATGCCTGGGACATATGGAGATCACCCTAGGGTGAATCTTCTTTTAGATTTGGATTTAATTTGTTGCCATTCCTGGGGGAATCCATACAGACAGAATAATTCCCATGAGGATTCCAATTTTGTTTGAAAATTCTTGCTCAAACTCCAGATCTCAGAACACTCCTGAAGTCTTTCTGAGAAAAACAAATCAAAGTCTAGCCAAAACTTCTCTTCTTTATGAAGCAATGATTCTTACTAACTTCCTCCACTCATATCTGTAATACTTGCACCACACCACCCCATTCATTTGGGCGTATCTTTCCTAGGCTCACATGGCTTTGAAACTGGTATATTAACTAGCAAAACCCTAGGGAAGGAACTTCAGAGCACCCCTCCTTTTACTCTTTTATCTGGACTCGTTGCATTTGCTTCCACTATTTGGAATAACTTGTATTACTAGAGGTTTTTTGAGTTTACACTGCTTTCAGATACATTATCTCAGCTGGCCTAAGGATTTGGCACAGTTATTAGGCATAAGTAAATATCTGGGAAACCCTGATTTATGAATCTATCATTAACCCATCAACAAACAGCCACTGAGCAGCTACTGAAGGCCACACACTACATTGACTATATGGTATGACCTGGGAGAAGTTGGAGAAGAAAAAATTAACATATGATAACATGAGCTGAAAGAAATTTCAAGTTGGAGGATGAAACAAACATTCACAAATATTCAAGTCTCAGGAGAAATACTAGTATTCTCTGAATTTTCATCCTTAACTATTTCTGTCATTTTTCTACACATTTTCTCCAGGTAAGTTGGTTCATCTTTACCATGGCTGCACCTTCAACTTTAGAATAATGGCCACAACATTATACAGCCCAAACCTCTCTGGCTAGGACTACTTTCAGAATATCTTCTTCCTGAATGTCCTCTTGCTACTTCAAACTCAGCCTGTCATATTGTGCATTAATTATTTCTCCCAAAATCTACCCTTTATTCTATATTCTGTTTCTAGTTACTGGTTCCCAATTAACTATCAGAAACCATAGCTCTTTCCCACTACTTTCCTTATTAATCATCAAATCCTTTCAGTTTGACTTTTAAAACATGTTTATATACCATTTTTGTTTTTGTTAAACTAGGACTTAACACTTAATGGTGTATGCTTAATAGAGTATGCTATTTATTACACCATTCATTTATTATCTGTTTACATGTCCCTTGTTCATGCAATATTGTGAACTCATAAGCTCTTGAGAACTCTACCTTATGGTCAGTATATGATCAGTACATGGAAGATAATAAGTAAATATCTGCTAAATGAAAGAAATGATGATTGTGTAATGTTTTTTTTTTCATTGTGGTAGATGGAATTCTGAGACACCTCTAACATTTTCATTCCCTCGTGTTTGCACATCTTCACACAGTTGTTATGTAAAACACTAATCTAAGTATCATTGTGAGGGATTTCACTTAATATGTGATTAAGGTCCCAAGTCAGTTGACTTTAAGAGAAAGAAATTGTCTTTGTAGGGATGGACATAATCAGGTGAACGCTTAAGAAGAACCAAGGTCTTCCTGACAGAAGAGGTTTCAAGGAATGACAGGAAATTAATGAGAGATGTCTTCCATTTGGTACTTTAAAGATGGAAGGGGCCACATGGTGAGGAATGTGGATAGCTTCTACGAGCTGAAAATGGGTCCCAACTCACAGACAACAGGGAAGTAGAAACCTCAGTCCTACAATCACAATGAACAAAATTCTGCCAACTATATGAATAAACTTGGAAGTACTTCCAAGAGAATATCTGGAATCCAGAGATTCCAGAAAGGAACATGGTACACTTGACACCTTGACTTCAGTCTCATAAGTATCTGAGAAGAGAATCCTGCCATACTTTGCCCAAACTTCTGATCTAGGGAACTATGAGCTGAAAAATGGTGGTTTTTTTAAGCTACTGAGTTTCTGATAATTTGTTATGCAGTAAAAGAAAACTAACAAACTTTTCTTCTAATTTTGCAATTCTTGATAAGGATAATGTTTGTACTTGAAAATACCAAGGTATGTCTTAGAATTAAATGCAGGCTGTATATACCTAATCCTCAGTTCCTCAGCAAGGATGCTCTATATGATTGCAAAGAATGCTTTGAGTTACTAAAAATTCATATTATTAAGAACAACTGAAAACTGTTAAAATGTAAATGGTTAAAAGTTATGACACTCTACCCAATTATTAAAAACAATATATAATGTTCCATTAGAAGCTTTAAACTGGGTATGTGGGGATTTTGGTTTTGGCCACCCATATAGCCCAGTAAATTAGTAATTTTCCATTCTGAATGCAAGGTTATTCACAGGGTTTCAGACACTGTTTATTTCAAAATTCTGTATTATTTTCAGCCAATTTGTTTTCACTATAGAAATTACAGTTTGTCAAACATCAGCATTTGTGTCAAGTTAAGATCCAAAGAGAAGTAACATCTCCCTTAGCCTCTTATTCTAGAAATTATCTAAAATTCATGACTCAGATTATTTCAACTTCTACTATATTAAACTACTTGAAAAAGAGTGTTTAACCCGTAGCTTACATAAATTGCTAACAGATTAAAAGAAAACAATAACAAAAGATGACCAGGAATGAAGTTGGGTAATATCAAGAAAATACCCCAGTTAGCAGAAACTTAAGTAGAAACTGGTATTTAATTTTCAGCCACTTGAAGTAAATCAGTTACTTGTAAGGACTAACTTCTAACCACTTTTTGAAGTGTGCCTTTTATGCTTATGAGGGAAATTATGCTTATGCAATGGACTTGGATCATTTGCATGGGAAAATGTTTCCCTCTTTCCCTCACTTAAGGACAGTTTCTTGGTCATCCTAGGTCCCCATCATAATAGATCCCTTGATTTGTGGGTAATGCCTCTAAAATAAAACTAATGGGTCCATCCTAGGTGCATTCTTGTGGATGCTGTACTTATGACAGCTGTGAATTGAAGCAGGTATTTCAACTCTCTGAGAACATTTCAATTGAGCTTCCACCCATACCTCTACCTAAACCTAAACCTATACCTATCCCTATGTGTATGCCTACAACTGTGCTGTCCTTGTAAGTACACATACGTCTACATCCATGTCTTTAACTATATCTGTCCCAAAGTGTTGTTTTGAGGTTGCAGTGAGAGACAATTTCATGTATGATACCTAACAACGAGTGGTTGCCCCACAAATGTTGGTTCTGAATGGTTCCCTGGTAGACTTCAGCTGACACATTTCAACCTCTGGGGATTTTATGGAGAATGGGCCACCAAAGTGGAGTTTGCAGTGGTTGTTTAGTAGTCACACACCATCTGAGTTCTTGAAAAACATGCATGTAATTCAACTTTAATTTTGCACCTGAACTTTCAACCCTGTGATTGAATACCCTTGTTGACTTCTTACTTGGCACCGAGGGGCACTCCTTCACCCTTGTCAGAAATAAGGTCCTATTTCTTCTCCCAGAGCATGGCTCACCTCCAGTGCCTAGGATAAAGAGCTATGCATTGCCATGGAAAAGGGGCATGGCCAGAAGATTGAAGGGCAGAAAGGGCCATTTCCACCACAACAACAAGGAGACACCAACAAGATGTCAGCTAGGGTCAGAGTCCCAGCACTCTGCAAAGGAGGAAATGGAGGGGAGATTTCCGAATATGGAGGAAGCTGCGGTAGCCAAGAACAGCCTTGCACACATGTCTATCGGTGGACAGTGGACACATTGCTGAATCTACAGACCTCCATCTTTCCTGGGAGCTCATATACCCACAAACACTTTTTGAAGGACCACTAGAATTAGATTCTGAAGATACAAAGAGAAGTAGAAAGTAGTCCACTCTCCAAACTTTTCAGTCCCCCCAGGAGAGAAACAAAATATCCTTATAACATCAGCCATAGGAGAAAGCCAGATAAAGCTTGTCATTCAATACCTAAATGGCTTCTGCTCAAGTTTAGGCAGTAGAATCAAAGAAGAATTCACAAAAGTGACATTTGAATTAGCACCTGAATTAAGGGAGACCTTCTCCAGGCAGCAGGATGGAAAGGCACTGAAGAAGCAAAGCTATGAGGGTCAGAATCAGACAAACTGATGGCCTGAGAGAAGAGGAAGCCTAATTTACCAAAGCAGCCAAAGGATCTAGGGTGTAGACTGTTGTGTAACCCTGCCCAATATAGACATGCTCTTGCAAAGATGCATCTTCTCTAATGCTGACCCATTTCCATTCCACTTTATATGCTATGGGCTTTACTGACAGCAGGTTACTCCAGTCTCTACATTTTGCAGAAGCTCAGCTATTGAACTGCTTACAATTGTCATTCCCAAACAAATTGCTTATTTGGAATTAAGCAAAGGTGTAGTCAAATTTTCTCAAAAAAACCTGCATGTAAAAAACCTGTGAGATTAATGAAGTGCAAGTGAATGTTTAATCTTTTCTCCTGCTTTGCACCATAAGAATTAGGTTTTCCTTCTTCCGAATCGGTCTAATATTACACTGACAAGAGCAATTATTTTCTTTATACGATCTCTTATTTCTATGCTCAGATCGCCAGCGATCCCAGTTTTATCTCCATTCCAGACCATTCACATGAACAGGTCTATTAAAATATGGTCCACTCTATTTCTTCCTATTGTTTTACATGTTGGTTCAAATGAGGTTTGAATAAAGAGCACATTCCTAATACTAAGGATGAAACATTTCCAAATTCTCAAATTTCCTTGGCTTAGACCCACTCTGCACAACTGCTCTTGGTTCAGGACTTAGTTATGCTTCCCCGGTACCAATAAACCTGAGTCAAAATATCCATCTAATTGGAACCTTCTTTAGGATGTCTTCCTGATATTTTAAGAGTGTATGGTTTTCATATTAAGCAGTGAACATGCTGTCAAATGTAACATAGCCTGTTTCACTGACCAGGACAACAAAGGCCATTTCCCCTCTGCCCTCAGCTCTGTAAACAGAGGCTGGAATGTTTACAGCAAGAACAAGAGGATGTATGTGTGGTGTTCCTCATGCAAGACTCCTCATGCTCACCATGGTTTCAGTGGCTCATCCATGTGCTCTCAGCTGTGCAGATGAGGCTGCCATCTTGTTATTGTCCATCTGAAGGAACAGTCTCACTATTTGTAACCTTTGAATGATTCTCCTATGAGGCTTAGAGATACACAGCTCCAGGATGTGTGGACTGCCATCCACATCATTGAAACTCATTGAAACTAGAAAAGCAAACAAGAAATGCACATCATAGGAGTCACATAAAAAATGATAGGTGGATTAATGAATGGATGGATGAATGAAGGAATGAATGATATAGCCAAGATAACTACCTGGTTTTGGACAAAGCCATATCTTGGAATTCTAGGTAAATGAGGGCACCAATATGAGGATACATCTATTTGTTCTCTCTCATCATTTTCCTTTTTAAGAAATTAAACACAGACAGAATTCTGAAGTAGTGTACAAGTTTATTCCCCAGAGGTAAAATGTAGGATGATTGTCATGCTTATTATCACCAATTACTAAATTATACCATATTTAATAACACAGTGTTATCATTACTACTTCATACTTTTTAAAATGTTTCATAACTGTTATCTCACTTTATAAAGAGAAAGTATCTTCAATTAATCTTCAAGTTTTCATCTATTACATTTTCTTGCTGTTATAATTTTTATTTTATCCAGAAAAAAAAATGCTGTTCCTTTCTTGTGGAAGCAATTTTAAAAAATCACCAACTACAATATAAAGTTCCTTCATTAATTGTCCATAGATGTTTTCATCAGGTTTTCAGAACTCATGTTATCCTAATTCAGAAGCTGGACTTGGGACAAGCATTACTTCGGCATCCAAAGTACTGCCATAGGAAACAAATAGAAGCAAAGAGAGAAAGAGCTATAAAGAAAACAAAGTCTCATTAAAGCCTGGTGGCAAGCTCATTAGACCCAACTAGCTATTAATGCAGCGGCAGCAAATGTGGATGAAAAACACCCCAGACAAGATGCTGTGTTGCTAGATGGTCTCTGGAAAGACTTAAATTTTGCAAAAAGGGTCCACAGTAACAGGAGAGGAACTGGACCTGGACTGCTCTCATTTCCTCCACGTTGGGCTCTCTTCTGAGCAGAATATTGTGTGTGTCTGCATGTGTGTGTGTGTGTGTGTGTGTATCTGTGTGCACTCGTACACAGACACCCTAGAGAGAACCTTGAGCACGTGGAGAGCTCAGACCATGGGAGGAGAGAATCCTAGATTTGAAAGGTCCTGGAATCAGCTGGTCCAATCCTGTCTCCCTGCTCCCATGCAGGGTTTACTCTGCATTGTCCTACCTATGACCCCACAGCCTTGGCTTGAATTCACCTCATGACACATGTCTCATCACTTGATGGAGGTGTTTGTAGATTCACAAAGATTCTAACAAAGCCATGATCTGATTCTTATTGAAGTGTATTACTGTGTGCTCATCATGACCTATAGGACAGTGGGTACCACCCCCCCATGCCTCCACTTATATTCATGTCCCTTATGCTGAGGTGACCTGTATCAGGTGTGGCCTCTCACCCATGCTCATGCCCTTCACTGCATGTCTTCTCTGTGGGTGCTGGGAAGACAGAAGCCACACTGCTCTGGATGTGAGCACTGCCCCTGACTGGCACAGATGTTGTCTGTCCCCACTGCCCCTGAAATAAAAACCCTCGTACTTCCATAAATACACACCCAGGTATCATGAGCTTTAGTCTAGATAAAGGATGGAACTCTGGTTGCTGGCAGTCTTATGAACAGTTGTCCATAAATCTCTAGAACTCCTACCTGTATATGGTACAGTTAAATTTTATCCTATTTTCTTGGTCCTAGTTCCTTTGTTTTAAGTAATTTGCATCTCAGTTCTGTCATCTGCTCTATCAACTGTCCCTCCCAGTTTTGTGTCACGTGCAAATCTCCTAAGCATATGTTTTGTGCCTTGATCCAAACCAATGAATAGATGTTAACACATGATAAAGAACAGGACACAGTTTTATGTGTTTTAGGGTTTTCCCCTTTGATTGACACTAGTTATTTAGCAGCAGTCTTTTAGCAGATTGTTAAGGCAGCTCTGACCTTTTGAATTGTGATTTCATCAAGTGCACAGGAATATCAAAAGGACAGCTCCATGCCGGGCTGAAGTGGGGAGTCTGAAGTCCGAGACGTGCCTGACACAGCAGAATGAGCTCTTGAAATTCAAGTACCGCTCTTCATTAATCTTTGTGTAACCAGTACCCTGTAACGTGAATTTACTAGACACAAAGAGAAAACATGCTGCTTTTTGTGAAACTAATTGGGCCGGATTTTGTGATGGCTGCCCATCAGCCTGTTAATAATCACTTCTTCATTGCTGTTAGTGATCAGTGTTGAACTGATTGGCCCCTCGTCTCAAGAATTCATCCTTTTTCCAATTTTGAAATTGGAAAAATATTTGCCTCCTCCACTCACCTGGCTCCTCTCCCACAATTCAGTATTTTCTCATGGAAAAATATCTCTTCTGTCACATCTTCACATATTCTGCACATACTCTCAGGCCCTGAGCTGTAACTATTGTGGGTCTGATGTTTTATACTTTCCCAGAGCCTATATCTTTTTCTTTCTTGTTACCCCTCTCAAAGGGCACAGAGCCTTTCTGCTCACACTTTCCAGCCTGAATACTGTCTTCTAGTGGAAGATAATGGAAACCAAACTGTGGTCAAGAGGACCTGTCCTCTCTCTGACTCCTTTTTATTTTTTTATTTTTATTTTATATAAGAATATAGTTGATTAACAATGGTGTGTCATTTTTTGGGTGTACAGCAAAGTGATTCAGTTATACATATACATGTATCTATTCTTTTCCAAATTCTTTTCCCAATTAGGTTATTATAGAATATTGAGCAGAGTTCCCTGTGCTATATAGTAGGTCCCTGTTGATTATCCATTTTAAATACAGCAGTGTGTACAAGTCAATCCCAAACTCCCCAACTATCCCTCCACCCCTCCTATCCTTCCCCCTGGTAACCATAAGTTCATTATCTAAGTCTGTGAGTATGTTTCTGTTTTGTAAATAAGTTAATTTGCATCATTCTTTTTAAGATTTTGCATATAAGCAATATCATATGATATTTGTCTTTCTCTGTCTGACTTACTCCACTTTAGTATTAAAATTTCCCCAAGAGTCAGCCCATCCTTTTTTATTCTATTTGCTCCACAGATATCAAGTAGTTACATCTGATGGTTGACAATAAAGTGGAGGGTTTCTCAGAAAATTAAAAGTGGAACAATATATTTAGGGAGTTGTCTTCCTCACTTTAATTTTTTGTAAAATAAAAGTAAAAAATAAGTCCAAAAGCAGTGAATGAGATAATCTTTCCGTATTTTGTGAAAATAGAATCTGGAACCCAGAGATCATGAGTATATAAATTACATCTGCAAGATCTGACTCTACAAAAGAATCTATTAAAAAACTAAATGTCAAACTTATGAGTGTTAAATATTCTATTTGTCTTCATGGATCATATAATTCAGAACTTATAAAAATAACACAAAGTTGAATATTAATTATAATAATCATTAGTAATCAAAATATAGTTCCTTGACAGTTTCATGGCAATGTTGTAAAAGAAAAGTTTCAAAATACATAAGAAAAATAATACATGCATGTTCCTTTTGTGTGTGAACATGTATCTCTCAGAGGGACACGAGCTGAAGTAGTTTCCTATGCCAGCTATTTTTCCAAGATCCTGACTTGTTTGGAATCTCTTATGGTAATTGATTCCTATTCTTCTGGCAAGCCACCTGTTAAGCTAAGGCGGAAGCTGAGAAAGAGGAGGAAATTGGGTGGAGTCGATTATGTTTTTAGCATTACTTCATTATACTGCAATGCAAGCTCTTAGCTCCTGAGTCCACACATTTTTTTAATAGGGTGCGTCGTTGATTTATTAATGTCATTCAGGTCAAACAATCTAAGTATTTTTTTAATTTAAAATTTAAGAAAATATTCTAGATAAATCTTAAATCTGGGATTTAAAACAGTAATATAAGTCAATCTAAAGTCAGCAATATCAGTGAGAGAATTGTTTGTTTAAGGAAAGTGTCAGTGTCCACAAGTGAATATTAATTTTGTTTCTCTTATATCAATGCAAATCTAGGTAAAAGTCAAGACATCTATTTTTGCTTCAAGATTTACAATTTAACTACAAGACAGGGAATTCTTTCTTTTTTTTTTGTTTGTTTTAATGTTTTGGTGGTCCTCAACACCTGTCCTGTGTTTCTTGTTGGGTTACTATGAAAGTCTGAGGGGTGGCAAACCATTTGGCACTGTTCTCTGTTCACATGGCAGATAGAGGAGTGAGTGGTCCCCACCAGACCTCACTGGAAACATGGTCCACAGCAAGTGGGAGATGATCTAGATCAGTGGGTCTATGAGTATGGTCTCAAGACCTGTAATATCAGCATCACCTCTATACTAGAACACACCCTAGGTCTAGTGAATCACAAACCCCAGGGATGTGGCTCCATGGGCTTATCTTCAGGAGCCTCCAGGTGATGTTCCTCTATGCTGAAGTTTGAGAACCACAGATCTTGTCACACTCACTACATGGATTGAACCGTTTCACTGGAAGCAGCTGAATTAAAGACCAATGCAGAAAATATGTATGTGAAACACTGTCAGAAAAATGGAAACAATGGAACCTGATTTTTATATATACCAAAGATAAATATTGACTCCAACGCTTTCAATATTCATTCAAATCTAGAAAATAATTTTTTACAGATCGTATTCTGGATCAGAGAGAACTAAGCACAATTCTGAAGTGTGACAACGTCATTCAGCAGCTCATGGTCTTTTGGGTGACCCTCTATTACAAAGAGCTTCAGATGTTTCAAGGATATCTGCATTACGTTGAGGGTCTAAACATTACCTTCTAAATGTTTGGAATACATAGGAAGTCCACAGAGGGCAGTGCAATCAGTAAGGGATGGGTGGGCTGTGGTTCCTCCAGCATGGTGGAAAGATGAGTCAGTAAATGAGAGATTGCCCTCTTTCCAGAGTTCTTACCTTTCACACGTCTCTATTCAGCTGCATTACCTGTGGTAATATCACAAATAAAGGCAGAAATACTCCATTTACAAAATTAGCAATTTTACCAGGCATTCAATGTATGTAACAAATCCACATTTCCACTTTGAGGCCACACTCTCCTGTAGGTGATTTGTGCTCTATGCATTGGAGAGTTCATTTATTTAAGCTTCAGGGTATCCACTTCCTCTCAAACTCAAGAGTTTATTAGAGACAATTTGCGACATGAGGATAAAGATTACTCAAATAGATTCACATGTTCCCTTTCAAATGCATGTTCAATAAACAGACTTTCAAAGAGCAAATGGAAATTTAATGCTGGAAAAGACCCCAGAAACTTCACAGCCTGTCCCTAATACTTTGTCTAAAATAACCCAGGTGGTGACTAGGTCAGAGGTCCTTGGATTTTCAGAACAGTTCACTGTCCCGTTCTTTTTCAGCCTCTTTCAGAAGTTGATATTGAGAAAGTAGAAGAAAGTAATACAGTGTTCACAGCAATACTGTGGTTCCATCCTCAACAGTAACAGATTTCCCCTGTGTTCCTACAGAGTGTCCTGTGATCTTCCTTTATAGCATTGTATGATCATGATAATTAAGTATTTGTGCTTCAAAATGTGTTTTTCACCAGAGTGCAAGGTACAGGGAGGCAGAGATCTCATATTTCATTCTCTGTACTCTATCACCCATACTCACCCACATATGTTGCCCATATGTGTTGGAACTCCACATATTTCTGTGGAAGTAATGAATGAGTGAATAATAATTAACCTATGCATTGATATTACAGCATACATCACATTGTAGCTTTTCACATTGATTTTCTTGCCTGGATCTTATGATCCGCTGGATCAAATTTATCTCTCACACCTACATCTAATGCAATGTTTGATTTCTGGGACTATCAAACTGTTTTATTATTAAATGAATGGCTCTTGGGACTTAGAAATGAGTAAATATGGCCTTTATTTTCACTTTCATTGCTGACCAGGGACCCTTAAATGAAACAGTTCAGCTTTCTCATCCATTATGTAGACATCATCATATTTGCCTTTGTCTCCCTGGGAGATTGTAAAGCTATGTGAGAATAATAGTGATACCACACTGAGAGGTTGGAAAAGAAATGCATTATGTAATTCTGTGATAACAACAATAAAGATATTACTTTTGTTCTATTTTTCTTCTAAAATATCTGTCCTTTCCTAGTAGCTCAGGAAGAACCTAAAAGAAAACATACTTTTCCCATCTTATTGATTTTATTCTCTGAGTAGCATTTTCCTTGTCAGCACATTACTGAAACCTCAGCAATAGAAGACAGAAATCAACATTGTAGGCTGAGCCTTCTCCAACATTTTTGCAGATACTTCAAAGCCTTTTAGAATATCCCAAACTCAGAGAAATTATCCTAAATCACTCATGACTCCTTTTGCAGCCCAAACTATAATCAGTGCCTCTAGAAACCCCAAAGGAAGTGGTCGAGGCGCCATGTGAAATGCAGCACATGGGGTTCTGATGTCGCTGAGCATTCTCACAGTGGCTGGGGGTTCCCACCCTGGTGTCCAGCTCCAGCAGTGAGGCTCCTCCCACAGTGGCTAAAATCCAGTAAATACTAAACAGCTGTTTGTGACCCATGGCCTGATTGCTGGGCCTCAGATCAGATCAGTACTTGAAAACACCCACCTGTTAAGTGTCTTTCCAACTGAAGGGATGAAGACCAGGTTGGTAGGAGAACTGTGTCCATAGAGGCAGCAGTAGAGGACGTTCCCACATTGAAGAGTGTGGGTGAGTCTGGGGGCCATTGCAGTGGAGAAAGTATAAAGCCATATAAGCTATTTAGAAGACCAGTGCTAGAACTTTGCCCTCTTAAGAGCATTCATGGGACTCCCCACACCCAGTTTGGAAGCTTTGTTGTACTGTGACTTCTCTAATCTAAATGGAGTGGCAAGAACACCGCAGCAAACCTAAAGTCAGGCCTGGTACAAGGATTATGAAAATTCAAAGAACTAAGACCCTCAACATATAAGCACTTCAGGCCTACAGTATTGCTCCCTGAGGAGGGTCCTAGACACAGGGCTCATCTGAGCTTCCCTGGCTGGCAACACCTCACATGGGCAGGGAATTAGGCACATCCACTGGGATAGGACCCCTGGAAGCTTGCTCCTGCTTTCTCTGGAGGCTACACCATGTCTCTTCTTCCTGTGCTGATCTTACTCCACACCTTTTCACTGTAATAAACCATAACTGTGAGTCTACTAGCTTTCCTGAGTCCTGTGAGTTCTTCTAGTGAACCATGAAGCCTGCGGGTTGTCTTGGGGACCCCTACACAGAGAAGGAGGATTCAACAGATTCAGGAATTAATTTTAGGGCAGGAAACCAGGAGAAAGACAGAGTCAGAGAAGCCCTGCAGACTTCTGGACAGAGGATTCGGTTCCCACACTGTGTAGATTAGAAAGTTTGGCCCCTTTTTTTTTCAAAATTAGAAAATGGATAATACTCCTATGAGGGGTGATGGGAGTAGTAGTCATCTTCCATATTCTGCCTTCCTTTTTTGTTTGTCTAGTTTCTCTTCATTTATCAATTTGAAGTGTTGGTTTATCTTGTTATGTTGAAAATAATTTTTTAACAAATCATTTCTATAAAAAGATAAACTGATTAATCAATTTACCAAATAAATATCTCACAATGGCCATTTTCACCTCAAATCAGATAAATGTGACAACAGAACAGGTGACCCAGCTTTGTTGTGTATGGCCACCAGCAGGGTGTGCTTCCAGAAACTTGGAAAATTCCGTGAAGATAGAAGGCAACAACTCAAACTCTCTTCAGTAACTTATTTTCCTTTCCATTTTGAAAGTGAATTGGAGTTCTCACCCACACAAGTGGATTAATTCTAGTCCCCATGACTACATGTTCTATAACCAAACTTCAATGTTCTGTTCTACCTAGTAACATCTAAATAAGGGTAGATTAGTCAATTCTGGGGGTCACTGTGCCTGATGCACCCAGATCTCTTGCCTCTCTTTGCTTACAGGCAAACAAAGAGCCAGTCACACAAGGACTCAGTGCAACTCATGGTTCTTGAGTGGCTTTTTTTCAATTTATGGCATATTTTAATATGGTTACGTTTTATGAATCATGCCTTTGAAATCATACTAATGTTCTGTTTCATAGTTTTATAACTTGGTGGCTATAAGCTGTTATTTATGTTATTTAGCAACTCTACTTTGTATGTGTCTGTTGGCTTTGTTTTTGAGCACACTGTTTAGTCTGAGAATTCACAAGCACAAACTGGTAAACAGGATGAAAGTGGCTTAGAACCTGGCCTGGGGTTGGGAAATTCTTCACAATGCCTGACTCATTAATGAAGTCTATAAATGATTATAGAGAGTTTTACAGATGGTGCCTATTTTTACCAGCCTCCCCTCCCCTTTCAAGATACACTAAGTGGGCATGTTATTTCCCATTAGCTAAGCGCATGCTTTAGCTGGTTCCAGGTGAGAAGGCAGTGCTGATTCAGTGTGGCCCCATCATAGATCAAAGGCAGATTCTTTCTCTACTGGGAAAATATTTCTGTATGTAAAAACCCCAGAAAACCAAGACAGTTCTCACAGAAATAGAGAATTGTTTACAAATACATTCTAGCAAAACGTAGTCTTGACTGGCCCTTTTAAATTTTACTTCTCAAGAGAATGCTTTCAGAAATGCATAGGTCTCTCCGATAGTCATTCACCTGAGCCAAACCAAATATTGGGTTCACCATGCATCCCTGCAGCACCACTTAAATTCTGCTTCTCCTTGTCCTTGTCCTCCTTTGATTGAGAAATGGAAATTTTTAGCAATAATTAATGCAAATTGGCAATAGTTATTTCTGTGTTCGGGGACCATCGCCCTGCTCGCCCTTGTGGTAGACAGTTACTGAACTCGGTTGATTTAGCACTGAACTTCAAGGTTGAATGAAACCTTGTAAGGGTCATCAGCCCATGTGTCTGAATATATAATTGAGGAAACAGAGACGGTGTACAAGCCGATAGGCGTAAAGATGTGAAGTACAGTGCTCAGCTCTCAGTAATACGTTCTGTTCTAGCCTTCAAGACCCCCACCGAAGACTCTCCAGGACTCTGCTTCATCTGCTGACTTGCTGTAGACAAACATGACACCTTGAGGGTCATGAGTCCTTCCAAGATAGGAGGAGCCTGTTTCCCAGAATCACTGCTTGGGGGAGAGCCACCCACCCATGAGGGACACTGTTTTGGATTTTGAGTGAGAAATATGCTTCTACACAGTGAGACCATTACTCCTGTAGCCTTACCTTCACTACCTTGCTGGGTCTCTTCGCTGTCTGCACAACTGCGTGTGTGTGTCTGTGTGTGTGTCCTAATCCCATCCTCTTAAAAGCAGCTCAACCATGTGAATTCCAAAGACAACCACTATAAGCAGCAGAGCTACACTGAAAAAGCAAAACACAAGTACTAACTATAGATGTTGATTATGCTCTAGTGGTTACAGTGGCACCTTTGTGGTTTTAGTGTCACCTTATTTGTTACGTGGAGGGTGGCGCTAAGATTTATTGCTTCCATATCTTATAGTAGACTAAAAAAAGCCAGCTGGCCGTCATATAAAAATACAGATTTTTTTTTAATCCTCACCCAACAATCCATGTTTCCAACAGTTGTGGAAAGTAGATCTAGTATATTTGGAAGCAGGAAAGTGTAACTAGAGCCTGTTCCCAAGGAGCATCTGCATGAAACACATAGAGTGGTAATTCTTCCCAGAGCTGAATGGGGTTTCCAGGAATATTTCTGGCACAGGTGTGTTTTTTGGGTAATAGACATGCCTCCAGAATGAGCAAAGCCTCTTGTTTTTCAATACTTTTGCAGAAAAGTTGTTTCTAAGATACCCAAGACTATTTCTTTGAGTAAAAGTAATTTATTATTGTTTATCATTATTATTATTAAATAAAAATAAATAACAAATAATCCCACAACAGAATATGTTAGTACCTGGACCTCACATAAAGTAGCCTTCATTTCTAATAATGACAATGCAGCCTGCTGTTTATGTAATAGCATTTCCAAGATACACAACATACTCAGGAATTGCATGTACTAGACTGTGAAATAGGATCTCAACTATGAAGTCAGGGTTCTGAGATAAGTCCCTGGCCCTTTTACTTGCTGTTTATTCAAAGGCACCTATTTCAAGACTAATTTTCCTCATCTGTCTGATGCGAGGGCATAGATTTTTGTAGAAATCCTCCGAACATCAGAATTCTCTTTCTATTCATCCCAGAAAAGTGTACAATCAGGTTAAGAAGCCTGTTGGTATGGCAAGGACTGGCTGGATGCTGCCTGAACCTGGAGCATCTTCTATTGAGATGCAGGGCTGGAGGAGGTTTCCTGCCCTCCCCTGCAAGAAGGTGTGGACCTGTGGCTGAGGGCCAGGGGCGCCCATCACTTCCAGGAAGCCTCCCAAGTGATTTAATCTTTCCCTGCCTCTCTATCGATTGAATGTAGAGTTCTCAAAGGAAGCACAGGAGGGAAGAGTCAAGGTTTGGGCGTGGGGAGGGAGGGAAAATAAAGGAGCGTGTGGAAACTGCTCCACCAGGATCGCCTGATACTGGACTAGGATGTAAGTGCAAAATGAACTTTCACTGTATTATCCAGTGAACACTGGGCGCATATGTTGGTTTTGTTTTTTGGGTTTTTTTTCTTTTTTTAGTTTTTTACCATCTTTATTGGAGTGTAATTGATTTACAATGGTGTGTTAGTTTCTGCTTTATAACAAAGTGAATCAGCTATACATATAGGTATATCACCATATCTCCTCGATCTTGCGTCTCGCTCCCATCCTCCCTATCCTACCTCACTTGGTGGTCACAAAACACACAACTGACCTCCCTGTGCTATGCTGCTGCTTCCCACTAGCTATCTGTTTTACATTTGATATGTCAATGCCACTCTCTCACTTTGTGCCAGCTTACCCTTCCCCCTACCCATGTCCTCAAGTTCATTCTCTACATCTGCATTTTTATTCCTGTCCTGTCCCTAGGTTCTTCATAACCACTTCTGTTTTTTTTTCTTGATTCCATACATATCTATTAACATACGGTATTTGTTTTTCACTTTCTGACTTATTTCACTCTGTATGACAGACTCTAGGTCCATCCACCTCACTACAAATGAGCCAATATTGTTTCTTTTTATGGCTGAGTAATATTGCATTGTATATATGTGCCACGTCTTCTTTATCCTCTCATCTGTCGATGGACACTTAGGTTGCTTCCATGACCTGGCTATTGTAAATAGTGCTGCAATGAACATTATGGTAAATGACTATTTATGAATTATGGTTTTCTCAGGGTATATGCCCAGTAGTGGGATTGCTGGGTCATATGGTAGTTCTATTTTTAGTTTTTTAAGGAGCCTCCATACTGTTCTTCATAGTGGCTGTATCAATTTACATTCCCACCAACAGTGCAAGAGGGTGCCCTATTCTCCACACCCTCTACAGCATTTATTATTTGTAGGTTTTATGATGATGGCCATTCTGACAGGTGTGAGGTGATACCTTATTGTAGTTTTGATTCCCATTTCTCTAATGATTAGTGATGTTGAGCGTTCTCTATGTGTTTGTCAGCAATCTGTATATCTCCTATAGAGAAATGTCTATTTAGGTCTTCTTCCAATTTTTGGATTGGGTTGTATGTTTTTTTGATATTGAGCTGCATGGGCTGTTTGTAAATTTTGGAGATTAATCTTGTCAGTTGCTTCATTTGCAAATATTTTCTGCCATTCTGAGGGTTGTCATTTCATCTTGTTTATGGTTTCCTTTGCTGTGCAAAAGCTTATAAGTTTCATTAGGTCTCATTTGTTCACTTTTGTTTTTATTTCCATTTCTCTAGGAGGTGGGTCAAAAAGTTCTTGCTGTGGTTTATGTCATAGAGTGTTCTGTCTATGTTTTCCTCTAAGAGTTTTATAGTGTCTGGCCTTACATTTAGGTCTTTAATACATTTTGAGTTTATTTTTGTGTACGATGTTAGGGAGTGTTCTAATTTCATTCTCTTACATGTAGCTGTTCAGTTTTCCCAGCACCACTTATGGAAGAGGCTGTCTTTTCACCATTGTATATTTTTGTCTCCTTTATCAAAGATAAGGTGACCATATGTGCATGGGTTTATCTCTGGGCTTTCTATCCTGTTCCATTGATCTATATTTCTGTTTTTGTGCCAGTACCATACGGTCTTGATGACTGTAGCTTTGAAGTATAGACTGAAGTCAGGAAGCCTGATTCTTCCAGCTCCGTTTTTCTTTCTCAAGATTGCTTTGGCTATTTGGGGTATTTTGTGTTTCCATGCAAATTGTGCAATTTTTTATTCTGGTTCTGTGAAAAATGCCATTGGTAGTTTGATAGAGATTACATTGAATCTGTAGATTGCTTTGGGTAGTAGAGCCATTTTCACAATGTTGATTCTTCCAATCCAAGAACATGAGATATCTCTCCATCTGTTTGTATCATCTTTAATCTATTTCATCAGTGTCTTATCATTTTCTGCATACAGATCTTTTGTCTCCTTAGGTAGGTTTATTCCTAGGTATTTTATTCTTTTTGTTGCCATGGTAAATGGGAGTGTTTCCTTAACTTCTCTTTCAGATTTCTCATCACTAATGTATAGGAATCCAAGATTTCTGTGCATTAATTTTTTATCCTGCTACTTTACCAAATTCATTAATTATCTCTAGTAGTTGTCTGGTAGTGTCTTTAGGATTCACTGCATATAGTATCATTTCATCTGCAAACAGTGACAGCTTTATTTCATCTTTTCTGGTTTGGATTCCTTTATTTCTTTTTCTTCTCTGAATGCTGTGACTAAAACTTCCAAAACTATGTTGAATAACAGTGGGGAGAGTGGGCAACCTTGTCTTTACCTGATCTTAGAGGAAATGGTTTCAGTTTTTCACCACTGTGGATGATTTTGGCTGTGGGTTTGTCATATATGACCTTTATCATGTTGATGTAATTTCCCACTATGCCTACTTTCTCGAGAGTTTTTATCATAAATGGGTGTTGAATTTTGTCAAAAGATTTGTCTGCAACTGTTGGGATGATCATATGGTTTTTATCAGTCAGTTTGTTAATATGATTTATCACGTTGATTGGTTTGCCAATATTGAAGAATACTTGCATTCCTGGTATAAGTGTCACTTGATAATGGTGTATGATCCTTTTAATGTGCTGTTGGATTCTGTTTGCTAGTATTTTGTTTAGGATTTTTGCATCTATGTTCATCAGTGATATTGGCCTGTAGTTTCCTTTCTTTGTGACATCTTTGTATTGTTTTGTTATCAGGGTGATGGTGGCCTCGTAGAATGAGTTTGGGCGTGTTCTTCCCTCTGCTATATTTTGGATGAATTTGAGAAGGTTATGTGTTAGCTCTTCCCTAAATCTTTGATAGAATTCGCCTGTGAAGCCATCTGGTCCTGGGCTTTTGTTTGTTGGAAAAATTTTAATCAAAGTCACAATTTCAGTGCTTGTGATTGGTCTACTTATATTTTCTATTTCTTCCTGGTTCAGTCTCTGAAGGTTGTGCTTTTCTACGAATGTGTCCATTTCTTCCATGTTGTCCATTTTATTGGCATATAGTTGCTTGTAGTAATCTCTCATGATCCTTTGTATTTCTGCAGTGTCAGTTTTTTCTTCTCTTTCATTTCTAATTCTATTGATTTGAGCCTTCTCCCTTTTTTTCTTGATGAGTCTGGCTAATGGTTTATCAAATTTGTTTATCTTCAAAGAACCAGCTTTTACTTTTATTGATCTTTGCTATTATTTTCTTTATTTCTTTTTCATTTGTTTCTTCTCTGATCTTTATGATTTCTTTCCTTCTGCTAAATTTGGGGGGTTTTTTGCTCTTCTTTCTCTAATTACTTTAGGTATATGGTTAGGTTGTTTATTTGAGATGTTTCTTGTTTTTGAGGTAGGATTGCATTGCTATAAACTTCCCTCTTAGAACTGCTTTGGCTCCATCCCATAGGTTTTGAGTCATAGTCAGTGTTTTCATTGTTATTTTTTTCTAGGTAGTTTTTGATTTCCCCTTTGATTTCTTCAGTGATCTCTCGGTTATGAAGTAGTGTATTGTTTAGCCTCCTTGTATTTGCATTTTTACTGATTTATTCCTGTACTTGATATTTAGTCTCATAGCGTTGTGGTCAGAAAAGATACTTGCTAAGATTTCAATTTTCTTAAACTTACCAAGGCTTGATTTGTGACCCAAGATATGATCTATCCTGGAGAATGTTCCATGAACACTTGAGGAGAAAGTGTATTGTGTTGTGTTTGGATGGAATGTCCTATAATACCATTTAAGTCCATCTTGTTTAATGTGTCATTTAAAGCTTGTGTTTCCTTATTATTTTCAATTTTGTTGATCTGTCCATTGGTGAAAGTGGGGTGTTAAAATCCCCTTCTATGACTGTGTTACTGTCAATTTCCCCTTTCATGGCTGTTAGCATTTGCCTTATGTATTGAGGTGCGCCTATGTTGGGTGCATAAATATTTACAATTTTATATCTTCTCCTTCAATTGATCCCTTGATCATTATGTAGTGTCCTTCTTTGTCTCTTGTGATAGTCTTTATTTTAAAGTCTATTTTCTCTGGTATGAGAATTGTTACTCCAGCTTTCTTTTGATTTCCATTTGCATTGAATATCTTTTTCCATCCCCTCACTTTCAGTCTGTATATGTCCCTAGGTCTGAAGTGGGTCTCTTCTGGCAGCATATGTACAGGTCTTGTTGTTTTATCCATTTAGCCAGTCTATGTCTTTTGGTTGGAGCATTTAATCCATTTACATTTAAGGTAATTATCAATATGTATGTTCCTATTACCATTTTCTTAATTGTTTTCATTTTTTTATTGTAGGTTTTTTTCCTTCTCTGGGTTTCCTGCCTAAAGAAGTTCCTTTAACATTTGTTGTAAAGCTGTAACAGCTGTTGTAAGCTGTGGTGCTGAAATCACTTAACTTTTTCTTGTCTGTAATGGTTTTAATTTCTCTGTTGAACCTGAATGAGATCCTTCCTGTGTAATCTTGGTTGTAGTTTTTTCCCTTTCATCACTTTTAATATATCCTGCCACTCCCTTCTGGCTTGCAGATTTTCTGCTGAAAGATCAGCTGTTAACCTTATGGGGATTCCCTTGTATGTTTTTTGTTGCTTTTCCCTTGCTACTTTTAATATATTTTCTTTTTATTTAATATTTATAGTTGGATTAATATGTGTCTTGGCATGTTTCTCCTTGGATTTATCCTGATGGGACTCTCTGCACTTCCTGGACTTGATTCACTATTTCCTTTCCCATATTAGGGAAGCTTTCAACTATAATCTCTTCAAATATTTTCTCAGTCCCTTTCTTTTTCTCTTCTTCTTCTGAGATCCCAGTAATTTGAATGTTGGTTCATTTAATGTTGTCCCAGAGTTCTCTGAGACTGTACTCACTTCTTTTCATGCTTTTTTCTTTATTCTGCTCTGGAATAGTTATTTCCAATATTTTATCTTCCAGGTCACTTACCTGTTCTTCTGCCTCAGTTATTCTGCTCTTGATTCCTTGTCAAGAATTTTTAATTTCATTTATTGTGTTTTTCATCATTGTTTGTTTGGTCTTTAGCTCTTAGAGGTGTTTGTTAAACATTTCTTTTATTTTTTCCATTCTATTTCCAAGATTTTGGGTCATCTTTACTATCATTACTCTGAAATCTTTTTCAGGTAGACTGCCTATATCCTCTTCGTTTGTTTGGTCTGTTGGATTTTTACCTCGCTCCTTCATCTGCTATGTGTTTCTCTGTCTTCTCATTTTGTTTAAGTTACTGTGTTTGGGGTCTCCTTTTCACATGCTGAAGGTTTTTAGTTCCTTTTGTTTTGGGTGTCTGCCCCCAGTGGCTAAGGTTGGTTCAGTGGGTTCTTTAGGCTTCCTGGTGGAGGTGACTTATGCCTGTGTTCTGATGGATGAGGCTGAATATTGTCTTTCTGGCGGGCAGGACTGCATCCGGTGGTGTGTTATGGGGTGTCTGTTACCTTATTATGATTTTAGGTTGTCTCTGTGCTAATGGGTGGTTTTCTGTTCCTGTCTTGCTAGTTGTTTAGCATAGGGTGTTCAGCATTGTATGTTGCTGGTCATTGAGTGGAGGTGGGTCTTAATGTAGAGATGAAGATCTCTTGGAGAACTTTCACAGTTTGATATTACATGGAGCTGGGAGGTCCCTGGTGGACCAGTGTCCTTAACTCGGCTCTCCCATCTCAGAGGCACAGGCCTGACACTTTGCTGGAGCACCAAGACCCTGTCAGACACACATCTCAAAAGAAAAGGCAGAAAAAAAGAAAGGAATAAAGAAAGAAAAAAATAAAATAAAGTTATTAAAATAAAAATATTAAAAATAATTATTAAAAATTTGTTTTAAAACTAAAAAGTTTATTTAAAAAAAGAAAGAAAGAAGAGAGCAACAAAGCCAAAAAATTAATACACCAATGATAACAAGCACTAAAAAGTATACTAAAAAAAAAAAAAGGACAGAACCCTAGGACAAATGGTAAAAGTAAAGCTATACAGACAAAAATCACACAAAGAAGCATTCACTACACACTCACAAAAAGAGAAAAAAAAGAATAAATATATATAGATATAGATATATAGATATAGATAGATAGATAGATAGATCATTGCTCTCCAAATCCCCCTCCTCAATTTAGGGTGATTCGTTGTCTATTCAGGTACTCCACAGATGCAGGGTACTTCAAGTTGATTGTGGAGATTTAATCTGCTGCTCCTGAGGCTGCTGGAAGAGATTTTCCTTTCTCTTGTTTGTTCACACAGCTCCTGGGTTTCAGCTTTGGATTTGGCCCTACCTCTGCATGTAGGTTGTCTGAGGACGTCTGTTCCCCATGCAGAGAGGATGGGGTTAAAGTAGCAGCTGATTAGGGTACTCTGGCTCACTCAGGCTGGGGGAGGGAGGGGTAGAGAGTGTGGGGAGAGCCTGCAGTGGCAGAGGCCGGCATGACGTTGCACCAGCCTGAGGCGCCATGTGTTCTCCCGGGGAAGTTGTCCCCGGATCATGGGACCCTGGTGGTGGCGGGCTGCACAGGCTCCCGGGAAGGGAGGTGTGGAAAGTGACCTGTGCTCGCACACAGGCTTCTTGGTGGCGGCAGTAGCGGCCTTAGCATCCCATGCCCGTCTCTGGGGTCTACGCTCTTAGCTACAGCTCGCACCCATCTCTGGAGATTGTTTAGGCAGTGCTCTGAATCCCCTCTCCTCGCGCACCCCAAAACAATGGTCTCTTGCCTCTTAGGCAGTTCGAGACATTTCCTGGACTCCCTCCTGGCTAGCTGTGGTGCACTAGCCCCCTTCAGGCTGTGTTCACGTGGCCCACTCCAGTCCCCTCCCTGGGGTTTGACCTCCGAAGCCCGAGCCTCAGCTCCCAGCCCCCGCCTGCCCTGGCAGGTGAGCAGACAAGCCTCTCGGGCTGGTGACTGCTGGTCGGCACCGATCCTCTGTTCAGAAATCTCTCTGCTTTGCCCTCTGCACACCTGTTGCTGTGTTCTCCTCCATGGTTCTGAAGCTTGCCCCCCATCACTCCCCTTCTTTGCCAGTGAAGGGACCTCTTAGTGTGTGAAAACCTTTCCTCCTTCACGGCTCCCTCCCACTGATGCAGGTTCCGTTCCTATTCTTTTCTCTGTTCTTTCTTTTTTTCTTTTGTCCTACCCAGGTATGTGGGGAGTTTCTTGTCTTTTGGGAAGTCTGAAGTCTTCTGCCAGTGTTCAGTAGGTGTTCTGTAGGAGCTGTTCCACATGTAGATGTATTTCTGATGTATCTGTGGGGAGGAAGTTGACCTCCACGTCTTACTCTTCCGCCATTTTGAAGGTCTCTGCTCTGGGCGCTTATGTTTAAAGTATCTGATGTCACCTTAGTATAAATAGACATCTCTCTTTTAGATCTTCTGACCTAAAATATATTAGATATTCATGAGCAAAACTTCCGTCCCTTGTCCTTAACCTAAGGCTTATGCCTTGTTCCTGAGACAGAGCCACAGTGATTATGGCTAATGGTTGCTTTTCAGAACTCTAAGCCAGTGGCTCTAAATCAACGTTTCTCAACCTTAACGCTGCTAATATTGGGGGCCAGATCATTTTTTGTTGGGTTCAGGGACTGCTTGTGCATCATAGGACACTTAGCAGCATCCCTGGGCTCTGCCCATGTCATGCCAGGAGCACCTTCCCCTGAGTTGGGACAACAAAACATCTCCAGACTCTGTCACACGCCCCTGGGGGGCAAAATCGCCCCTCTTTGAAAGTCACTGCTTCAACAGAACAGCAAATTAACAGAAATGCAGAACTTCTACTATTTGATTACTTTAAAAATATTAGAAGTATAAAATCTTAAAGTCTGGTAGAAATTTAGACATCAGTCAATGCCATGCTGCCACTCACTCCCGAAATCTTCACCTAGAGTCATATTCCTGGCCTCTGGAATTAGGGAGAGCCAGGATCTGACTGGCTCTTCCAGGACCTGTTTACCTATGGGTGGCAGGACTTACCATAAACAAACCAAATCACCATAGCACATTAAATTCTGAAAGGGAAAGCAGAATGTCTTATAAATATCATATATGGCATTGATTCAGGAGATTGCTTATGTTAGTATTTATTAAATGGTCATAAACCATTTTCTTAATTTCAAAAGTTTTATCATTATTTGGTTTTATTAAGGAATCATGAGATGGTAGAGAACACATAATTTAATATCAAATGAGTTATTTGAGTGGCATGCAAATTGAATATTAAATAGATAATTCACTTACTATGGCATATTGATATGCTTAATATTTTATAGAAAGAGTAGAATTTAATTTTACTAAGTTCATTTATTTTGACCACATGCCCACACCACACTTTCTCACATTTATGTTTTTGTCCTCACAGTGAAATGATAGCTTTATCTCATCTATCCCAGAAATCTCTCTCCCTGTCTACTAGTACACACATGTACCTGATGAAAGACATTTTGTCACTTCAAATATGTAAACACAAGCACAATTTAAATACATTTTTGGATATATTTAACCTATCAATATTTCAAGAGAAAACATAAATATCAAAATAGTTACATTCTCTTTTGCTATGAATATATGTATAGTCAGCTGTTAACATCTGCTAGAGACTGAATGTTTGTGTCCCCCCCAAATTTATACATTGAAATCCTAATCCCCAAGGTCATGGTATTAGGAGATGGGGCCTCCAGGAAGTGGTTAGATCATAAAGACAAAGCCCTCATGAATGGGATTAGTGTTCTTATAAAAGAGACCCTAGAGCTCTCCCTCCATCCTTCCACCTTATGAGGACACAGTGAGAAGACGACTGACCATGAACCAAGAAGCTGGACCTCACCAGATGTGGAATCTGCCAGTGCCTTGATCTTGGATTTCCAACCTCCAGGACAATGAGAAATAAATTCCTGTGGTTCCTAAGCCACCCTGTCTGTGATATTTTGTTGTAGCAACATGAACGGACTAAAATAGCATCCAGATAGGTTATTATATGAACCTGTATGTTCACAATTTGCATATACAATGTAACAAAGAATTGGCTGTGGCCCACAGCAGGTTTCAATATCCCACAAAAGAATAGGGCTGCATGGATCTCAGGACTGGAGGTGATTTGTGGAAGAAGACCTGGTCTGAGAAATGCCTTACCTGTTCCCTGGTGGACTTAGGGAGCTGCTTGGGACAGTTGCAACCATTTCTTGACTTACAAAGTTGTAGTGGTGCTCTGAAGTTTAGGGTCTTTTTCATCCAAAATGTAAGGCTTGGAATCTTTGAATGATAGGTAGACCTTTTGCCTGGTTTTAGTCTAGTAGCCAGTCTGCACCACTATGATCAAGTACCTTCTTAGCAATGTTAGTACACTGAAAAGTTTCAAAGCTTTGTAAATGGCAATGCTGTTGTCACTGAGACAATGAGGCCATGTGGTGCCAGGGCCCATTCTTGTGAGTTTTCCTTCTGCCTCTCTCGCCTCTCCTTCTTTGTTTCCTTATTGGATCTTTACTCCTCTCTCTAACCAGGAAGCTCACTCTTTTCTTTCTATCCACAATCATTCCATTGACAAGCTCATCAAGTCTCATTGTTTCAACACCATGTGTTCACAGATTAGTCCCAGCCTGATCCTTTCACCTAAATTATATATTCTTATACACAAGTATCACCACCACTCTTTGTATTTGAACATCTCAGAAATTAATGTGATTCAAATTAATACCTAGATGACCCCTAAGTCTACCTCTTCCCAATTCTTTCCCATCTGTGTAAATGGTAACTCCATTCTTTCCTTTCATGAAACCAAAACATGTGCATTCACCCCCAACTCCTCCCTTGCTGTCATAGTCCACAAGACATGTGACAGCAATTGTTACTTGCTCTAAAATAAAAATATGTCAAAAATCTGATCTTGTAATACCCGCATGGCTGTCACTCTAGCCCAAGCCACAGGATCTTTTTTTTTAAATTGAGGTAAAATTATACATATAATGAAATAGAGATAATACATGTATAATCCAATGACTTTTACAAATACATACCTCCATGTTACCAGCATGTAACAGATCCAATCAAGATTTAGACTATTTCTCTTATTTCCCTCATGCTCCCCCACTTGACAGTTACTATTCTGATTTTCTATCATCATAGATTATTATTTCTTATTTTTTAACATCATATAAATAAAAGTTTACTGTATTTACTCCTTTGTGTCTAGGATCTCTCACTCATTATAGCTTTTAGAGATTAATATAGTTATGATTATTAGTGACACATTAATTTTTTATTGCTTTACCATGTTCCACTGTATCAATATACCACAATTTTCTTATTGTACTAGTCCACAGTCTCCAGAGAAATAGAATCAATGGTGGTGGGAGATGTGTGTGGAGAGACAGAGAGAGATAGGGAGAAGAGATAGAGAATCTTTAAGGAACTGGCTCACATTATTGTGGGCATTGACAAGTCTGAATTCTGCAGGGCAGGCTGCAGGCTGGAGAACTAGGGAAGGGTTGATATTGCAGCTCAAGTCTAAAGACAGTCTGAAAGCAGAATTCCTCTTTTCTAGAGGACCTCACTCATTTTTTCTTAAGGCCCTCAACTGATGGAATGAGGCCTACCCACATTATGGAGTATAATCTGCTTTACCCAAAGTATGCTGATTTAAATATTCATCACATTTGAAAGCAACATCTAGATTGATGTTTGACCTAACTTTGGGACAACATAGCCTAGCCAAGTTGACACATAAAGTTATCCATACCACTTATCTATTTGCTAGTTGATAGAATTTGGGTTCTTTTCTGTTTTAGACCTTCAAGAATAAATATTTTCTATAATTCTTATTGTGGAAATTTATTTTCAGTTTTCTTGGGTAAATAGGAATAGGATTGTCAGGTTATAGGGCAGTTATATATTTAACTTTATAAGTAACTGCCAACACATTTTCTAAAAGAGTTAGACTATTTTAAATTCTTGCCAGCAATATAGGAGATTTAAGGTTACTTCACATCTTTGGCAAATTGTGGTGTTGTCTCTCTAGTTTTAACCATTCTAGAAAGTGTGAAGAGGTATTTCATTTCATGTGTGTGTGTGTTTAAAGCATAACCTGCTTAATCATAAACTTGCAAAAGGGAACCCATCTGCTTTTGGTTTCATTTCAGCAGGGGTTCAAAAGTGTGAAAAGGGAGAGTAAGTTTTATAGGGTAAACAGAAGAAACTGAGTGGAGTATTTGAAAGCAAGGAGCATTTATTGTGTTCAGGAAATATTCAGCAGTCCTAGGTTGGCTGTAGTGGGGGGGGGCAAACAGAGAGTCTGGGACATTTTAGTGCTAAAGGCAGAGGTTTTTCTATGTCTGGTCACTTCCTAAAACAAGTGGAGGTCAACAGGGGATTTGTTGATGCCAAGCTGTCAGATTGGTCCCTGTGGGGGAGGGAGGCTGCAGTGACTGACAACTTCTCTATCAGTAGTTTGTTCCTGCTTATTGCCAAATAGTTTTCCATTGTAAAAATATATTATACAATGGATTGTTTATCCATTGATGGATTTGCTTGTAGGAAAATTCAATATGCAGCTAATAAATCTGTTAAGTAGGAGGATGTTATTCATATCACAGAGGAATTCTTCAATTTCACAGAATTTGCCCCAGAGATCTTTTATCTAGGAATGACCACAAGAGCTCTTAAAATGTTGATCTAATTACAAAAAGTCAATTTGCATTGTTTTTAAGCTAAAGCTTGTCGCCATGTATTAGGGCATTATTACAGAAGACTCTTAGTAAAATTCCTTTTTATAGTCCTGTAGCTTACTGATGCTCACCATGCATTGAATATCACCACCACCCGCTTCTTGGAAAAAAATAGAAATTAAAAAAATGACAATTATTTTTCTCAAGCAAGCCTCATCAAAATCCATGTGCACATTTATTGGAAAGAAAATTTTCACTTTATCACAACAAGTAGAACATGTAAATCTTGCGAGCTTGCTATGGGAATTTTTGGTACAAAATTGTACCTTCTTGTTCTTTAATATTAGTGCTGAAAAATAGAGAGACCTCTCATTGGACCCTTTGTAATGAGACAATAGAATTATGATTTGATGTCATCTTTGCCCATCTTTCTGTCTCAGGACAGGCTTAGATGGGGTCCTTTGAAGAAGATGCCCATTAGATCTAGAACCTTGTGTGTTCACCTGTCTTTCAGGTGAAGTGAGGGGAGGGCTGCTGTTTAGACATATGAAAATGGAAGGACATCCACAAGAGAGGGCTGACATGAATGAGGTCATACTTCAATACTGCTTTATCTCATTTGACTGAATAATAAAGGGAAATGAGAATAAGCCTTTACTGGTCTCTGAGACTTTGACATGTTCAAACTTTATCCTATAATTTATTTAAATGAATCAAAATTAAGCCTCATTCAAAAAACAAACAAACAAAAAAGGCTGTCATCTCTGATTTTAAAATATGCTAAACATAGCAACAGATTGATTCTTTTACATGTGTCTCTAATAACTCATGACTCCTCCTGAGCAAGTAGACGGATGGCAATGTGCAGGATCTTACTGTACACTTATAAATACTCAAGCAGAGTGATTTCTCTATCAGAACTCTTTTGGGCTAAATACCTACTTTTAAATATCATTCTTTAAAAAAATAAACTATCATCAATATTATTTTCTATAATATATAACATATACTTATGTTTTGTATGTAAGGGTAATAATGAAAAATCAATAAACATATCCAAACACAAGCTAAAAATCCTATAAATGAAGTTTTCAAGTGAGAAATAGATCAAGTCAAGGTTTTACTTTTGGGTAAAGATGCAGACAAATGAGAAATAAGAGCTTGAGTAGAAACAGCCTGAAGAATAACATTTTCTGTGCCTCCACAAGCCCCCCAAGTTGGAAAACTTTTGACCCAGAGGCTGTGGTTTTTGATTAAAATCTTTACAAGATAAAATAGTCCCAGGACTTCGCTGGTGGTGTAGTGGTTAAGAATCCGCCTGACAATGTTGGGGACATGAGTTTGATCCCTGGTCTGGGAAGATCCCACATGCCGTGGAGCAACTAAACCACAACTACTGAGTCTTCACTCTAGAGCCTGCAAGTCGCAACTACTGAGCCCACGTGCCACAACTACTGAAGCCCACATGTCTAGAGTCTGTGCTCCACAACAAGAGAAGCCACCACAATGAGAAGCTTGCACATCACAAAGAAGAGTAGCCTCTGCTCACCTCAACTAGAGAGAGCCCATGTGCAGCAGTGAAGACCCAAAGCAACCAAAAATCAATCAATTAATTAAGTAAGTAAAAAAATAGTACATGTATCAAGAGAATACATGTATCTTTAAAATTGTCCCACTCCTCTCATCCAAACACAGAATGAGTTTACAGGATAAAATACACAAGAAGTGGTATTCTGTAAATGTAAAAGAGAGATGGGAGGTTAGATTGGATTTTGTGTAAAAAAATTGATGAAACACAATGTAGTATAGATTCAAGAAACCAAACAAGCTTGCTTTATACTCAGAAAAAAAAAAGTGAATTTAGTTAGAAATTATCCTTTCAAAGTAAGTATGGGCAAATTTCAAGCCTAAGGATGAGATTTTTTATCTTTTACTCTATTAATACTGTGAATTACATCAACTGTTTCATTGATTAAACCAACATAGCATTTTCCTGGGGTAAATCCCACTTGTTCATGGTGTATAAAGTACATGTATTTTTTCAAGGATTTAAAAAATCTATACTCATAAAAGATACTGGTCTGGAGTTTCCTTTTCTTATGATGTTTTTATCTGTCTTTGGTATCATAATAATGGCCTCATAAAACGAACTGAGAAGTTTTCCCTCCTCTTATTTTTGAGAGAGTTTGTGAAGATTTGGTACTAATCACTGTATGTTTGATAGGATTTACCATGATGCCATCTGGACCTGGGTTTTTCTTCGTGGGGCTTTAGTTACTAAGTCAATCTCTAATTGTTATAGGTCTGCTCAAATATTCTATTTCTTCTTGAATCAGTTTTGTTAACTTGCATTGTTCTATGAATTCGTCCTTTGCTCCAAGTCAACTAATTGGTTGGCATATAATTGTTCATAGTATTCTCTTATATTCTTCTTAATTAATGTCTTATTTTTATTCTTGATTTTGGTAATGACATTCATAGCTCTTCTTGATCATTTTAGCTAAAGGTTTATCAATTTTCTTTATCTATTCAAAAAATGAACTACTTTCCCCTCTATTGTTGTCTATTTTCTGTTTCATTAATTATCTCCTCTTCTTTTTTCCATATTCTTAATGTGGAAAGTAAACTTCTTGATTTGAGATGGTTCTTCTATTTTAAAAAAAGTGTTTACCCTATACATTTCTAAAAACTGCTTTAGCAGTGTCCTATAAGTTTTGGTATGTTGTTGTCTTCATTTTCATTCATCTCGAAGTATTTTCTATTTTCCCTTCTGACTTCTTCTTTGGATCACTGCTTATTGAGGAATGAGTAGTTTAATTTCAACATTTTTGTAAATTTCTGAAATTTCTTTCTGTTATTCATTTTGAATTTTATTCCATGTTATTCAAAGAACATAGTTTGTATAATTTCAATATTTTTAGAATGTACTGAGGTCTGTTTTATGACCTAGTATATGTTCTATCCTAGAGAATGTTCCCTATGTGCTTGAGAAGCATGTGTATTCTGCTGTGTTTGGGTGAAGTGTTCTACAGATGGCAGTTTGGTCTAATTGGCTTAGAGTGCTGTTCAAGTCTTCTAATACCTTGTTGCTCTCTGACCAGTCATTATATCTATTGTTCAAGTGGGTTATGGAGTCTCCAACTATTGTTACATTGCCTATTTCTCCTTCAATTCTGTAAGATTTTGCTTTATGTGCTTTTGTAATTTGCTTATTCTTATGTTCATAGATTTACTATTGATGTATTGTTTTATCTTCCTAATGAATTGACCCTTTCACCATTTGAAATATCCTTCTTTGTCCCTAACAATAATTTTGTTTTGAAGTATTTTGTCTAATATGGATATAGCCTGTGTTTGCCTCCTGTATATGTTTTATTCTACTTTCAAACCATTTGTGTCTTTTAATCTAAAATAGGTCTCTTGCAGACAGCATATAGTTCTAACATATTTTGTTTTTA
Source organism: Mesoplodon densirostris (assembly GCF_025265405.1). NCBI lineage: Eukaryota > Metazoa > Chordata > Mammalia > Artiodactyla > Ziphiidae > Mesoplodon > Mesoplodon densirostris. The sequence goes on from NC_082663.1 coordinate 4,054,306, forward strand.
TGTTACCTATCCTGCCAACCTCTGCCTTTTCACATTCTTTATCTGATGAGTTTCTTCAAATCTTTTGTTTTATTGGATTCCTGACTTTGTAGTGTTGATTAGTGTATATGCTGTATACAAGTGCATATCAGATACACATATCACAAATATTTCCCCTCAAACTGTGGCTTGAATTTACTTTTTACATATTCTTAATGGTGTCTTTTATGAGCAGAACTTTTCATTTTAATAAATTTTAATTAAGTCATTAACTTTTACTTATGTTGTGTGTTTTTGTTCTCTTTTTAAGAAATATTTGCCAAAACCAAAATATATATATTCTCCTATATTTGTATCTAGACTATTATAGTTATTATTTTTATGTTTGAGTCCATGATACATTTCAAGTAAAATGTTATGTGGAGCTAAGGAACAATCAAGATTCTTTTTTTTGTTGTTGTTTTTTCACATGGATATCCAGTTTTCCAACACCTTTTGGTGAAAAGACTTTCCTGTCTCCATTGAAATAACTTGGCACCTTTTTAAATAATTATGTGATCATATATGTACAGGTCTGTTTTGGAGTTGACTTTTTTATTTCCTTTCAGAACTTTCCTTCAGAAAGGAGCTAATTCATTGTCTTTGTCATTTTTGCTGTTGTTGTGCCTCTTTGCTTCTCATGAGATGTCAGGTGTCATTTATATCATTGTTACCCTCTATGTAATGGGTCATTTCCTCCATCTGCTTTTAAGATTTATTTTTATATTTTACTTTTGACAGGTTTACTATGATATGCATACTCATATGTGATTCTCTTTATAAATGTATTCTGATATTTTCCTGGCTCCTTGGACCTCTAAGTTGATGTTCTCCAACAAGTTTTGAAGTTTTTGTCATTATTTTACTAAAAAGATTTTTTCTGTCAATTCTCCTACTCCTTTATTTATTTAAACCTATGTTATACTGTTTGATATCATCCCACAGAACAGAACAGAGGCCCTGGTTAGTTTTTAATTCCTTTGCTTCTCTCTGTCCCAAACCTTTTGGATAAATTCCATTGATATCTTTTTAAGTTCACCAGTTTTTTCTTCTGCCATCTCTCATCTACTGTTAAATCTAATCATTAATTTTCTTCTTTCAAATATTGTAATTTTCAGTTCTGGAATTTCTATTTAATAATTTATTATAGTTTTGATGTTATTACAGAGATTCCTCATCATTTACTCATTATGATCACCTTTTCCTTAAAATCCTTGAATATATTTATAATTCTGCTTCAAAATCCTTGCCTGATAATTCTAATATCTGCTTATCTTGGAGTCTATTTCTCTTGATTACATTTTCCCCTTGTTAATGGGTCACATTTTTCTGCTTCTTTGCATATCCAGTAATTTTTTTTTTTTTTTTTTTTTTTTTTTTGTGGTACGCGGGCTTCTCACTGCTGTGGCCTCTCCCGTTGCGGAGCACAGGCTCCAGATGCGCAGGCTCAGCGGCCATGGCGCACGGACCCAGCCGCTCCGCGGCATGTGGGATCTTCCCAAACCGGGGCACGAACCCGTGTCCCCTGCATCGGCAGGCGGACTCTCAACCACTGCGCCACCAGGGAAGCCCCAGTAAATTTTTATTGTATACTGACTACTACGAATGAGACGAGGTGTCCTGTTGTCTTCCTTTGAAGGATGCTAAATGTTGCTGTAGGAGGCATTCAGATTACCAGTAGACACTGTCAGGCTCTTTTCTTTTCTTAAGATGTGCTTGCTTCACTTTTCAATTTTGTCCCAAGATGTTGTCTCTACTATCAAGTCTAATTCTTATTCATAAGACATTTAATTTTCTGGAATCTCAAGTGAGGTTTCGCTACTGTGCTTATATCAGAATTCCAATATCTACAAATCCTACAGGATCTTTTGTATCACTGCTCAGCTCTCAACCCTGCTGCAGGCATTCTCTGCAAGGCCTCAAGAAAGCTCTTGTGCAAGCATAGTTCAGCTCTGTGCAAGAATTCAAAGTGAGTCCCATGGTTACCTCTGGGGCCCCTCCTTGTACAGCTTCTTCTGCTTCAGGGCCTTGCTCTACCATTGCCAGCCCAAACTCCAATATCTGACTTCTCAACTCACCAATACCTCCACTCTTTGGGTTCCAGCTCTTTGCACCATTTCTGGCAGGATACCAGTACTGTCTTCAGGTCTGCTTCTGTTTAGACTCTCCCAGGATCACTATCCTGTGCTGTTGCCCAATGCCTCAAAAGAGTTGACATATATTTTGTCAGTTTTGTGGTTTCTTTCCATTAGAGGGAGATCCTGGTGATGTCCTGGTGTGACCAGAAACACAAGTTACCATCATTTTTGCCTGGATTCTTGCCCTTCTAACTGGTCTTCCTACTCTTCCCCAGTCATCACAGTCTGAGCAATCCTGGCTAAAAAGTTAGATCATGCTGCTCTATTACTCATATATTTTCATGGGTTTTCTACTTGACTGGCCCCCCAGTCCTCACTTCAATTTGCTCTCTAACCTCATCTTTTCTGCTTCCTTTTTTCATTTCTGCTAATGTGGTGTATTTTTCATCTCATGGACACACAAGCTGGCTTCTTCATTCCCAACTTTGATCTTTATTTCAAGTTTCATATTCATTCCGACACTTCTCTGGCAACTCTTTTCAAAACTAAATTCTCCCACATGACCTTTTCTATCTATGTTTTGTATTACTTTTCTCCATGAAATCTACCAATAATGAAAACATTATCACTTTTACATATTTGCATTCTCTGTTATGTGTTCCCCCCATTTTGAAGTAAGCTTCTTGCGACATGGATATTTTGTCTTTTAGTCACTTCTGTAGCCCCTTCTACTAGAAAAGTACTTGACCCTTCATATACTCCTAGTATTTGTTGAGAGAAAAAAAGCTAAATCCACAGAATTTATTTTATACCAGAATAATTACGGAATATTTTAAATATTGTTCATTGTTTTTTTATCTAATCTTTAAATTTATGAGGAATATTTATGATTTGTGAATTGTAACATATAATAGCACTTAGATTATCTTCTTAAATTATTATAATGATACCTAGAATGAATTGCAGAAGACAACTTTTTCAGATATCTCTAGTCAAAAAAGAATTATTCATGACACTTGTTAAAATGATAAGGAAGAATTTATTCAAGCCTATTATGATTGGTATAGGGACTGCTGCAATGGTGTTTTGCAGGAGGAGAGAGATTGGGCTCAACTTCAAATACAACAGGAAAAGAAGGAATTCATAGCTGGGGGGGGTTGGTCAGTGGATAGAAAATTACTAAAATGAAACATTAGGAGTAAAGGGGGTTGGGGATTCCAGCTGAACCTACCCATTAGGATTCTTGCTAAAAGTGGGCCAGGATAATCAGATGTCTCCCGGGGAATGATGGAAGATAAGGAATTGGTCAGATATTGAGTGTGATCAGATATTAGGGGTTGGACCTTCTAGTTAAACTGACTTAGCAGGATTCTTGATAAATTTGAACTCTTGAGGACAAGGCTTAGTTGTAAAAGAACTCAGAGCAGCCTGACTACAGTTGGTCAAGGAGTGGGCCATCTTAGTCTACTTAGGCAGCTGCAACAAAATATCCTAAACTGGGTAAAAAAAACTTATTCCTGACGGTGCTGGAGACTGGGAAGTCCAAGATCAAGGTGCTGGCATGGGCTGGCCTGTGGAGGGCTTGCTTTTGGGTTGCTGATTTCTCATTGTGTCCTCACATGGCAGAGAGCAGAGAGGAGAAACAAGCCCCCTATTGTCTCTTAAAAGAACAGTAATACAATTCACAAGGGACCCACTCTCATGACTTCATCTATTCTGATTACCTCCCAAAGGACGCAGCTCCTAACACCATCACATTGAGGGGTTTCAATTTATGAATTTAGGGGTGAGGAACACAAACATCTAGACCATAACAAGAATCTTTATCACTCTTTACATACTTTAAATGCTAAGTAGCTTGTAAAAATTATACTTTGTATTTTCTTCCTTTCCAAATAGAAGATATTTGGAATAATCCAGATTATTTGTTTAACATCCACTGAAATTGAGATAATGTTTTATTACTTTTCCTTGTTATATAATGACACTCTCAAAACCTCTGGAGCTTTACACGGAATATATTGTTTTACTAAATTACTTCAAATTATTCTGCTTTTTGTATTTCTTTCCATTTTCCAAGTTATTGAAACTTTCCACTTTAGATCCATTTAAGCAAAATAACCATGATTACAGAAATCTTTCTAAAGTATTACATTCTTCCCTGATTTAAAATGGGATAGAAAATTATTCTTCTTGTTTATGACTTCTGGGTGTCTTGGCCACCTGGTTGGTTCCTTTCTCTTTGAGCTTCAGGCCTCCTGACTCCAAGTTTATTTCCCCATATCCTGATTCATCAGGAACTGGCTGCGTCCAACACTGTCAGGCAGTTGGGTGCAGAGGGGAGTGCCGGAAGGTGGAGGAAAGGGAAAAAACAGTTTTGTCTTCTTCCTATCTGCCTCCAGTGGCAGTGGCTGTGTGGTAACCCCAGCATCTCCAGGAAGACCTACCGAGTTGAGCTTCAGGTCCGTTCCATCCCCCCAACCTCCCAGTCTCCTGAGTGCAATTGTTTCCTTCTGATGCTAGTCTATGGATCCTCTCCACTCTCTTTCTGGCCCCCCAGGTCCTCCCTCCTCTATGCAGTGGTTTTCCTACATTAAGTTCTCTCTTGTTTTATATATTCTCTTTTCAATGACCCAAGGTCATGTTTACAAGCAATAATTTCTGTTCTTTGTCATATATAGACAGGGCATGTCTGTGACTCTTCCCCTGCCTCAAAGTTATGCTTTAGCTAATGTTCTGATTGCTACCAGTGTGTGTCTCCCTTAAAGAGTCCCAGGCTATCCCTGCTTCGGTAGAAAGAAGAGGCTTCATTATGGTGGCTTAGGGACTTGGAGAAATTTTACTACTTTTATGATGTGAATTTTGGCTTCTCCAAACAAATCAGATGTATAAGGAAATGATGTCAAATTTAATAGAAAAAATCATTACCTTTCCACGTGGAGGTCTTCTTTTAGGTTAATTTGTATTCCTCACCTCTCTTTTCTACCCATTCACTTTTCCCAAATAGAGAAAACGTGAATGATCTGATTGGCAAACAGGAGAAGAAAAGAGGCCCATCCTGTTTGCCCTCTTTCTCTTTCGTTGGAAATTTTTCTGACGTAGGTATCTATTCTCCGATCCTCTTTGTTTTAAGTTTTCAAGGGCAGGGGGAGGCTGAGGTTTCCATCTCAACCAGTAACTGGTTGGGTTTAATTCAAGGATATTGAGTAGAAAGATGGAAGCTGTTCTGTGCAAATGGCCTTCTTAATAGTAAAGGCAGTTATTTTATTCTTGATCTCTTTGACTTCTAGCTCTTCCTCTTAATCAATGCCAAATGTAGAGACAGGGAAGTTATTTATTAACTCTTTCAAAACCCTATCTACAGTTTACAGAGAAAATATTTCATTTCACATTCTCACTGGCCCATGTTTAATTCTCCCAGCCCAGAATCCCTACATCCCTTACTGGGAATATCATACAAAATGGATTTCAAAGTTCTAGTAATTCCCAAAGGAGAAATGAATATCTGTTTTTTGGCTGTGTACCTTTAAAACATTTCTCAATTAATTTTAAAAGAAATGCCTACATGAGAAAAGTACACATTATTGTTTTATCCAAAATATGTGATGTTTTATTGTTTTATCCAAAATATGAGAAAAGGTAATGTCGCACCTTCATACCACGTAAGCTTTCAGAGGAGAGGTAATGTGATCCTCTGAACCTATTCTCCGTTCCTAAAAAATTGGTGGTTGGCATCATAGAAACAAAATATTCCAAAAAATTGCTGGTAGTTTTCACTTTTCTTCCAGATGTTTTTATATTTTGTTCTTCAAGAGGGCACATTTGGATGGGGCACTGCATCAACCATCATAACATCCTCTTGAGTTGGTGACTGCCCATTGGGGAAGGAAGAAGCAGGCCATGAAAGGGTAAGTGGTTGGACCCTGGTTACTGGATAAGAGCAACTCAGGCTTGAATCTTACTCTAACTTTAAATTTATCTCACCCAAAGACTTCACACTTGGAGGAAAAAATATATATATATATATAATAAAAGTCATAGTGAGTTAAAAGCAATTCAGACCTATTGTGGCATAGGCAAAATTGATGGCAGTTCTCACTCTGTCAAATAAAAGCATCTTATGCCTGTGCCCAACAGCTGTATCTAGACAATGGCATTTATACCCTACCATTGTAGAGGAGATCAGAAATTCAAGGGCAGGTTTCAAAGATTAATCTAACACTAATAAGTATGACTTAGATTCTAAAAAGGAAATCTTGATAATCTTTGATTTTCTAAAGGGAAAACTATTACACTGTGGTAGGCTTTAGAATGCCCCCCCCCAAAAAATGCATGTATCTCCTAATTCCTAGAGACTGTGTTAGCCTATGTGACAAAAATATCTTTGCAGATGTGATTAAAGGATCTTGAAATGTGGAGGTTATCTCGGATTATTTGGGCGGGCTCTAAATGCAATCCCACCATTATGGAGGGATATTCCACACCCACAGAAGAGCATGTCACGATGTGACCAAGGAGGCAGAGACTGGACCCATGTGACCACAGGCCTGGAAAGGCAACAGCCACCAGATGCCACAAGAGGCAAAGAACAAATCCTCCGCCAGAGCCTCCAGGGGTTGTGGCCCTGCTGACACCTTGGTTTTGGTCCAGGGAAGCTGATTTCAGACTTCTGTCCTCCAGAATGATCAGACAATTTCAGTTCTTTTAATCTACCAAGTTCGTGGCCATTTATTATAGCAGCAACAAGAAACTATGATATAAATCATGGACCCCCTGTTTACTTTTACAGAGTAAAAATGCCCTCTGCCCTGTTTGGACTTTCAGGGCCTACAGAAGTGACCCATGTCTTAAACTTCCAAGAGCACACATAGCGCCCTCTTGGGAGCATTGTCTAAATGTATGGACTTGACTTCTCTGAAAAAAGTGGTAAAAACAAAACAAATTTCGTTTTGACTGACTGAAATGCATTGAATTGGTTAAAGTAACAATAGAAAATTATATGATTTTTTTTAAAAAAACTACGCTTTTTTTCTAAATTTCTAAACATGTACCCATTCTCTCCCAAACTCCCCTCCCATCCAGGCTGCCTCATAACATTGAGCAGAGTTCCTTACGCTATCCAGTAGGTCCTTGTTAGTTACCCATTTTAAATACAGCAGCATGTACATGTCAATCCCAAACGCCCTAACTACCCCTTCCCCTCACCTTTTACCCTGGTAACAATAAATTTGTTCTCTAAGTCTGTGAGTCTGTTTCTGTTTAGTAAATAAGTTCATTTGTATCATTTCTTTTTAGATCCTGCATGTAAGGGATATCATACAATATTTTTCTTTCTCTGTCTGACTTACTTCACTCAGTATGACAATCTTTAGGTCCATCCATGTTGCTGCATATGGCATTATTTCATTCTTTTTAAAGGCTGAGTAATATTCCATTGTATATATGTACCACATTTTCTTTATCCACTACTCTTTATTTCAAAAACCTTAATTCTTGCAGGTCATAATATATATTGTGTGTATGTGGGTATGTATGCATAAGCACACATACAAATCCATATATATATATACACACACAAATGTTTATATATATATATATATATATATATATATATATATATATATATGAGCTTTCATCCAAAATGTTAAGAAATATATAGTTTAAAACTCTACAATTGCTCTTTTACTGGAAATTTCCAATTAATTGCTTTAATTTCCTTCACTTCCCATTACCCTCATTCAAATCCGTGCATTCTACATTCTACATAGACATAGCAAAACTTACAGATGAAGAGTTTTGTTTATCCATTCATCTTTTGATGGACATTTAGGTTAAGAATATGTGGAATATATATATAATGGAACATTACTCAACCATAAGAAATAATGAAATAATGTCATTTGTAGCAACATGAATGGACTTAGAGATTATCATACTAAGTGAAGTAAGTCATACAGAGAAAGACAAATATCATGTGCTATCTTTATATGTGAAATCTAAAAAAAATGATACAAATGAACTTATATACAAAACAGAAATCGACCCACAGACATAGAAAACAAACTTACGGTTACCAAGGGGGAAGTGGGGGAGAGAAAAATTAGCAGTCTGTGATTAACATATACACACTATTATATGTCAAATAGATAACCAACAAGGCACCTACTGTATAACACAGGTAACTATATTCAATATTTTGTAATAACCTATCAGGGAAAAGAATCTGAAAAAGAATATATATATATATATATATATATATATATATATATATATATATATATATGTGTGTGTGTGTGTGTGTGTGTGTGTGTGTGTGTGTGTGTGTGTGCATGTGTAGCTGAACACTCTGCTGTGCACCTGAAGCTAACATGACATTGTGAATCAACTATACTTCAATAAAAGATTTAAATAAATAAAATTTCCCACAATAAGAAAAAAGAGATGAAGAGTTTTATTTGTTCATATAGTTCTTATTGTATCATATTGTACTATTCTTTTATATCCTTACCTTCCAAAGTGTTTTTTCCAGTATTAAGTACTGTGTAGGACCTTTTCAAGGATTGTTCAAGTTGCTGCATCTCTTGTTTTATTTATTACACTCGTGAAAATGTAAAACCAAAAAACAAAACATTAAACTATATAAACTAAAACCACTAGAAAAATAATAAGAAATGTAGCAAAGCTGAGAAACGTACAGACTCAAATCAATTAGAAATTGCAATTGCTCATAATGGAAAGGGAAAAAACAACAACAACAATGGAATCAACTGAAAACTGTTAGAATCAATGAAAATATTCAGTGAGGGTAATCCATGCTAAATCAATTTCTTAAAATCTATCTTTTTAATATATCAATTACAATCAATTTGGAAATAAAATTAAAAATCTCAAATCGCAATATCAAACAATATGTAAGTTATAGTGAATTAAGTTTAGCAATTAATCTTAGGCCCCAAGAAAAGTGAGAATTTGAATTTGCTTAGAAATTTTTGCACTGATAACATTTTTAATCTATAATCTGCCATAATCCATGTAATTGTCAAACAAATGCTTGCTTTCTCAAATAGCCTCAGAACATTCACTAAAACAAAAGATCACAATTTGTGCAAAGGTTTGGATAATATGCTAAATATTCCCGTAACTGTGGATGTGTTTTTAAACGTAAGTCTATCTAAGCTTTAAAATGGAAATGAATGGTATATCCATGTATTTTGTTTTTCCCGAAATATTTCAGTATTTTTTTCCTTTGTGCTGTGTATAGTATTTATGTCTCTATGCTAATCCCACCCTAAATCCCTTATCCTTTCGGCATTCAACAGAAGCCTGTCATCCAGGAATTAGAAGGTTTGAGGGTAGCGGTTCCTACACCTTAACTGCATGTAATTGGGCACTGTTTCCCATAAGTGCCACGTCCATGCTTTATGGGATTTCGAAAAGGTCTAGGGAAGTGTCTTGGATGGAGGTCAGCCTCCTGAATGAAAGCAAAGTGGCAGAGGCCAAGAGAAAGTCCAGAAGTGACTCATGGTGTGTTCACACCGTGTGGAGCTGGCAAGGTGGGGAGATGGTCTCTGCTAGCAGACTGGAACTAAATTCTGAGACATTCCTGGGCGGCCAAGAAATGTCATCACTGTTTTTTTGTTTGTTTGTTTTTATTTACATAAAGAAGCCATGAATTGGATGCCAGTGTCTTTTGGTTGAAAGTAGAGTTTTTGTGAAACCCAGGAGGCCTCCTTAGATACATCTTTTTTCTTTTCTTTTTTTTTTTCCATAATCCACTATATTCTGTTGGGATAAAATACAGGATCCCTCTAGTGACATAACACTATAAATTGATGTAAATGTACTTTTTTTTACAATGTTGTGTTAATTTCTGCTGTAAGATACATCTTTCTAACTGAAGCTCTTCTTTTCTTTCCCTGCCAAAGAAAGGAATTGACACCAGAGGGTCCTGAGTGAGGTGTTCAGGCCAAGCACGGTTCCAGGTGGGCAGCTCAATGAGGTCCAGATGGAGATTTCTTCTCTCACCAACAGAGTCAAGAGTTTGATATGTACTGTTTTCCTTGATCATCTCAACAGTTACGTGACAACATGATGCCCTTTTCCCATTTTGAAAGTGAGATACTGAACTGTAACAATGTCGTGTGGCTTTTCCAACATCCCACAGAGTGAAAACAGGGTTAGGACATAACTGCAGGGTCTTCCAAGTGCTAACCTTCAGTCTCTTCCATAGAAAGGTCTCGAGACTACTGCCAGCCCAGAAAATATTCTGCTGTCTACTTCCACATTTATTGAATAGTTAAATGCTTTCTGGGTGCCTCATACACATGGGACATGCTGCTAAGCATTATAGAAGATCCAGTGACACATTTGAACACACAGTAAGCACTTGTTAAGCTTCTTAGGTGTGCCCAGGATTGGAATAGGTTCTGAGAACATAGAACTCTTGCCCTGATAGAGCTTATGCTCTTCTGGGTCAGGGGGGGACAGCAGGAGGCAGGAGGCATGAGGTCAATAAAATTGTGTCCTGTAGAGACAAGTGTCACAAAATCAAAAACAAAAAAAACAACAAACAAAAACAAGTAGGATCATAAACGTGACTTGGTGGGTGGCATCAGGGTGGTCATGACTATATGAACAGGTGACACATGAGCACCCGAGAATTGCTTCCTGCTCCTATGGACCAAAACAACCCCAAGAAAGGAAACCAATAGTCAAAGTAACCGTGAACCGTGATAATTGATCAGAAGGAAGACCCGGGTTTTGGGAGGCAGGATGAGAAGTTTCTGCCCTTACAGGGGTGGGTGGGAGTCTGTGCTGAGTTGGGGACCTGAGGGTGGAGCTGACCATTGAGAAAGAACCAGCCAAACCCAGGGAAGGGAGGTGCATTCTGCCCGAATCATCAGCAGGTGCAGGTCTGTGGAGGGAAGACCTTGGCACGTCCAAGGACCCGAGAGGAGCCAGCGTGGCTGGGGAACAAGGACTGGGTAGATGGTGGCCCAGGATGGAGCTGAAGAGATGAGTTTGAGTCTGATCTGATCCCTGGAGGTAGAGAAGGTGCTGAGGTTTACCCTAGCTTTACCCAAGCTAATGAGAAGCATGGGAGGCAGTTTAACCTGGGATGACAGGAGCTCCTTGACATTAGAGAAGGTTTGTGTGCTGCAGCGTGGAGCCTGGGTCAGAGGGAAGGGAGGAGGGGGCAGCGGAGCAGTTAGGACTTTGGGAGTGTTTGTGGGGTGTGTAATGGAGGCCCGGATGGCGGAGCCAGGAGTGAGTGTGTTCGTAGTTGCTTCAAGGTAGGTTCAACAGGGCTGGTTTGGAGTCCGTCTGTAGGACACTCTAGAAACAGCATGTGACTTGAACTTTTCTGGAGGGTGACAGGACTTTTTGCAGAGACTGGAAACATTTCAGAGGGAACAGGGTAGCTTGGGGGCTGGGGAGGGGGGCAAGGTGTGCACTCCAAATTCCAAGGGGATTAGGGAAGTAAGGAGTTTCATGCAGGCAAACCCTCATTTGCCGGTGTTTGGATAAGGTGACTCAAATCCCTTCCCAAACCTCATCAGAGGATCTCCCCCACCTCACCCATGCCAGGTGGTCGGGCAGCTACACTCTGAAGCCTCCAGTGATGGTTTCACCACTGTGACTTCCCCACTTTTGAACAGCCTGTCTCCTGTCCCAATGTAACAGGAGTTCCTGTCACAAGACTTGAACTTGATGGAGCCAGCCAGAGACCACACAGTGCTGCTTCTGTACCTTCCAAATAAGCAAAATCAGCGCCTCGTCCTTAGCTTCTCTGAGCAGCTGGACGGCTATCACTGTTTCCATCTGCCCTCTCTCGGGCTCTCTCTGGCCACTCATCCTGGCCATGATTTTCAGACTGTGTTTTGTTTGTTTAATACCCTCTAACTGAGGCATCCAGAACTAATGTTGAGCCTTGAATGAGACCAGAGAGACAGTAGAGAAAAGCCCTCACTCCTTTCACCCTGGATGCTCTAGGCCCATTAATCCAGGCCCATTCTCTCCTCCCTCTGGCATTCACCCTCACTAAGTCCCATTCTTCCTTTCCATCTGGCACTCAGCCTCACTAAGGATCCACCCTGATCCTGGTCAGCTAAGCCCTCTTTTTCCATACATACCTCTGTGAGGCAGGCTCCTCAACTCTGCTTAGGAGCAGTTGGTTTTGGACCCCATATCTTCTCCCCACGTTTAGATGTTCTGTCTGACAGCTGACACTGTGACTGCATTCCTGGTACTGCTTCATTGGTGACAAGAACATGATGGAAACTCAGCTATTAGAACTGGGTCCACGGTCTGAGCTGTACCCAGGGAGGATGGCCCCAGCAGCACCAGCAGAAGTGGTAACCTTGTCCAAAGACTTTGTGGAAAGGGGCCCAGGCAGGATGCTAAGCATGCCTTTGGGTGAATCAGGCCGGATGTGAAACACTTCAAGTCACTCCTTGAGTCAGGACCTGCCGATTTGCTCCCTTGTCTTAAACCAAAGTGGAGAGCCTTAAATACTGTCCTAAAATGTCAGGGGTTTATTCTGCAGGAACTGGAAAATCGTGGAACAAAGGATTAAAGAAGAATTTGGAAATTTAACTGGTGGGAAGGTTGAGGATGAACTGAAGATAATGCAATTCACTTTTTTTTTAATTTATAAATATTAGAAAGAAATCACTTTGTGGTATTTTTTGAGTTACATCATGGGTAAATGGGAATCATAATTGTGATATGATTTAAGTATAAAGTGAATCAGTCAGTTAGTACTAGAGCACTTTTGTGGTTCCCTAAAAGAAAATGCCCAGCTCAGAGTGTGGGAGAAAGAGTTTTGCATGAATATTATTCTCACACAACAAGAATGGCAGCAGAGAGGTAGGTGGCTTCTGTAATACTCGTAGGGGTGAGTATGATGAGGTCAGTTAGTGAAATGATGGCACAGCAGTTTGTCACTAGTGTGCCTTTTGCTGACTGTTAAATATGCAATATGTTCACATGGTTCAAAACCTCTCCCTCTCATACCTGGGCCCACTGATCAATTCCTACCAGCCCCTTCCCCAGTGATTTTTAGTTTCTTATGCATTTTCCAGTATTTCTTTGTAGCAAAGCAGTCTTGATTCTGCCTTCTCTGCTATGTTAGTTTGCTCGGGCCACCAGAACAAAGTACCACAGACCGGGTGGCTTAAACAGCAGACATTTATTTTCTCACAACTCCGAACTCTGGAAGCCTGAGATCAGATGTCAGCAGGGTTGGTTTCTTCTGAGGCCTCTCTCCTGGCCTTGTAGATGACTATCTTCTCCCTGTATCTTCACATGGTCATCTCCTTGTGCCTGTCTGGGTCCTAAACTCCTCTTCTTAAAGGAAACCAGTCATGTTGGATTATGTACCAACCATAAAACCTGTTTAAAGTCCCTAAATCACCTCTTTAAAAAACCTTATCTCCAAATGCAGTCATATTTGGGGTACTGGGTGTTAGAACTTCAACATATGGATTTTGGAGAGATACAATTCAGCTCAGAGCACCTGCTCTCAGTTTCTTGGACTCTAGGAAGTGAGCAGACTAGATAGTCTAGAGGCTACCCCAGACCCAGGAAAGCACCTTTTCTGGGAAATATCTCCATCAGGATAATGATGACATGGTATCAGTAGTTGGCCACACGGTCCTTATGCCCATAGAGTACTCCCAGTTTATGCTGTGTAATTATTACTCTGTTACCTACTTAGCAATATGGTTGTGGTTTGTCCAATGGATTCAGTTCAGTTCTTCCCTAATAACACTGTTTTACAAAGTCCCAACATAAAAGAACCTATGTAGGAAGAGTTGGAAGACACACTTGATATAGATACACCAGGCAAACTTTTGTAGAAACCACCTCTTGTCTGTCTTGTGTAGCAAGGGAAGCAGCCACGTCACAGGAACTTGGCTCCTGGCTTGGACTTTCATCATGTTGACATTTCATGGAGAACATTGACATTCAGTGCCCCTAAAAGCTCATGATGCAAGTTCATGTCCTTTTGTTATTTTCCTATTATAAAGCAGATACCAGCATATTAAAAGGAATTTAGGAAATAAGTAAAGATTCTTAAAGTCCATAAGCCCAACCAAGTTTAGAGGAGCTATTCTCAAAATAGCTTATGGACTTCCTGGCGGTCCAGTGGTTAAGACTCTGGCGTCCAATGCAGGGGAAACGGGTTTGATCCCTGGTCTGGAAACTAAGATCCCTAATGCTGTGTAACACGGCATATATATATATATATATATATATATATATATATATATATTTATATATATTTATATATATTTATATATATATATTATACCTTATGTTAAACTATTACTTAAACAAATCATTGCAGCTGAGAACTCAACTTAGGTACAAAAATCATAGACTCAGGAGTAGCAAAATCCTAGAATGGGGTTATTACCAAAGTAGTATGTATAGGGTCAGAGTTGCCAGGTCCCAAGAAGAAAAGATATCTAAGGAAAGAGTGGGGGCCAGGCTTCCAAAGATGCCAAGAACCTCCCAGTGAGATGGACTGCACACCCGGGAGGGGTGGACAGAGGGGCCGCAGATGGCATTTTACAGCCCTGACATTTGCTCACAAGCCTACAGTCTTCCTCCAGCCCTCCTGGATGGGGACACCAGGCACTCCAAAAGATCACAGTGATGCATGCTCTTTAGAACTCTACCAGTTAAAGGTCTTCTAGATTATTGGTACAACTCCTTCATTGCTTTAGGAGGAGAGAAGCATAATGCAGGCACGATCATCACCCTGCACATGGGGAAGGACTCAGGATGCAGGCTGGCAGCCTCCCTGCAGTAGCTCACAGGTCAAGGACAGGGCATGGGGAGCTCCAGGGGGTGGTAGCTGGGCTTCTCAGCTGCAGGATCAAGGGTGCATATCTTCAGCACCTCCTGGGCAAGAACCTTAACCCCGGCTGTGAAAACGGGGATGGAAAACATGCAGGAGGCTGACATGTGCAATACATCAACCCATTGTGTGTATAAATACTGGATCCAGATTAGCTTGCAGGTGTAATGTTATTTAGTTTACACAAATTATATATTTATCATAGTAAAAACAATCTAAATTTGTATATGCCTACTTTACAAAAACAAAGAAACATTCCATTAATTTGGACTCTTTATATTTGTTTTTTCATTAAGTCACAAAGAAATGAAGTAAATCACATGACTGAATCCCCTCCTTTCTGCTCTGGTCACATGATTTCCCATACCTGAGACTAGGGATGCATTCTGTTATATGATAACTACTTGATTCTTCTGATATGTTTTCAACCTCTGAATGATTTTTATTTGAATTAGTTGCTTAAAAATGCATTCCTAAGGAAATATTTTGTAAAAGTATACTGTTTTATTACACTTTCAATCTTTCATCTGATCTTTTCTTTTATGGAAATGATAATATAAATTTATAACATGATCCTTTCAGTGAAATACATCTTGTTAATACTGACCCAATATCACCTTCCATATAAAAGGGAAGGTGAACATGTTAGACCCAGATATTTGAAATCCTGAAGGACTAGATTTTAATTTCAGCATGCTATTTATATGAACCAAAATTGTACAGAATTTCTCTGAAGTCTACAAAATAACCAGATATACAAAGAAGCTATAGGGTTAAACTTATAAAAAAATTTAGAGACTGAAATTAATTTTGAATAAATTAAGAATATAATTTATAATCTCAAGTAAGATCAAGATGTTAAAGATATCTATGTAAATAAAAGGCAATTTCAATCAAAATTCTGATAATTTTTGATAGTTGATAAAAATAATTAAAATCATCTGGATAATTCAGAACTAGCCAGGGAAATTTTGACTTAAGTAATAAGGATAGGGACTTGCCACTCACTAATAAAGTGTAAAGAAAAGCAGCAGTAACTAAAACTGTAGGTACTAAGGCAGAATTAGCAGATGGATCAATGTAAGAGAGCAGAGAGCCCACCTATAGACCAAAGGCATATGGTAATTTATAATATGATGAAGGCAGAATTACAAATCAAGGGAGGAAGGGCAACATAGAGATGATTTAATAAGTGGTCTTTAAAACAATTGCCTTCTAGAAAAAGATACTGAGTGAACACTCTATTTGTTACATAAAGAAATAAACACTTAAAAAATAACTTTGGTCTGTGAAATTTGTTCCTAAATAAGAGTGATTACCTAGATTAATATACCACAACAATCATTGTGCTGCAAATCATTCCATGAACAAATTCAAGAAGCAAATAATGATAGAAAAAAGTACTGCAATGCATTTGACAAAAGAGGGATAATGTCACTAATACAGTATGTCCTAAATTTTGTAATAAAAATAACAAGTGAATATATACTTACAAATATATAGCACAAATATAACTAAATTCAAGGAAAAGTCATCCACAATGCCCCCTCCACCCGCCAAAAAAAAGTACTAAGAAGATTTTAATGAGAATTAGGTATTCACTTTAGGAGAACAACAAATATTTTATGGTATAAAATAAATCTTGAATAAATAGGGAACTCACTTCAGATGGTTGCTGAAGGACCTTGATTAAACTATTTCTTAGTCTGAGAATGACTTCTGATGACCCTTTGGAACCACTAGGTTAACAAAAACCTTTTAGTATCACAGCCACCACTCCCTTAACAAAAATATATCATCCCCAAAATATATATTAAAGTTGTAAGCCCAGGCACTTGTGAATGTGGTCTTATTTGGAAATATGGTGTTTGCAGATGTCATCAAGTTAAAATGAGGTGAATGGGACCAGACCTTCAAGATGGTGCAAAACTAAGAGATGGAGATCAACTTCCTCCCCACACATACATCAGAAATACATCTACATGTGGAACAGCTCCTACAGAACACCTACTGAACACTGGCAGAAAACCTCAGACTTCCCAAAAGGCAAGAAACTCCCCACGTACCTGGGTAGGGCAAAAGAAAACAGAAAAAAACAGAGACAAAAGAATAGGGACAGGGACCTGCACCAGTGGGAGGGAGCAGTGAAGGAGGAAAAGTAACCACACACTAGAAACCCCTTCACTGGCAGAGATAAGGGGTGGGCGGCAGGGGGGAAGGCTTCAGAACCATGGAGGAGAGCACAGTAACAGGGGTGCAGAGGGCAAAGTGAAGAGACCCTTGCACAGAAGATTGGTGCCTATCAGCACTCACAGCCTGAAAGACTTGTCTGCTCACCCACCGGGATGGATGGGGGCTGGGATCTGAGGCTCGGGCTTTGGAGGTCAGACCCCAGGGAGAAGACTGGGGTTGACTGTGTGAACACAGTCAGAAGGGGGCTAGTGTGCCACAGCTAGCTGGGAGGTAGACCGGGAAAAAGTTTGGACCTGCCTAAGAGGCAAGAGACCATTGTTTTTGGGTGCGTGAGGATAGGGGATTCAGAGCACTGCCTAAACAATCTCCAGAGATGGGTGCAAGCCACGGCTATCTGCATGGACAGTAGAGAGGGGCATGAGACGCTAAGGATGCTACTGAAGCCACCAAGAAGCCTGTGTGCAAGCACAGTTCACTATCCACACATCCTCTCCTGGGAACCTGTGCAGCCCGCCACAGCCAGGGTCCCCTGATGCAGGGAAAACATCCCCAGGAGAATATATGGCGCTTCTCAGCTGTTGCAACGTCATGCTGGCCTCTGTTGCCGCAAGTTCGCCCTTCATTCCATACCCCTCACTCCCCCTATCTGAGTGAGCCAGAGCCCCCTAATCAGCCAATACTTTAACCCCGTCCTGTCTGAGCAGGGAACAGATGCCTTCAGGTGACCTACATTCAGAGGTAGGGCCAAATCCAAAGCTGAACCCCAGGAGCTGTTGAATAAAGAAGCAAAAGGGAAATTTCTCCCAGCAGCTTCAGGAGAAGCAGGTTAAATCTCCAAAATCAACTTGATGTATCCTGCATCTGTAGAACACCTGAATAGACAACAAATCATCCCAAAATCGAGGCAGTAGACTTTGGGAGCAACTATATATATATATGTATTTTTTCCTTTTTCTCTTTTTCTTGAGTGTGTATGTGTATGCTCCTTTGTGTGATATTCTCTATATAGCTTAGCTTTTACCATTTGTCCAGGGATTTGTCTGTCAGTTTCTCTCTTTTTCTTTTTTTGTATAGTTTTTAGCACTTGTTATCATTCATGGTTTTGTTTTTTGGCCTGATTACTCTGTTCTTTCTTTCTTTCTTTCTTTCTTCCTTTTTTATTACTTTTTTTTTATTTTAATAACTGTATTTATTTTCTTTCTTTCTTTCTTTCTTTCTTTCATTCTTTGTTTATTTATTTATTTATTTATTTATTTTCCTCCCTTTTCTTCTGAGCTGTGTGGCTGACAGTATCCTGGTGCTCTGGTCATGTGTCAGGCCTGTGCCTCTGAGATGGGAGAGCCAAGATCAGGACATTGGTCCACCAGAGACCTCACAGTTCCACATAATATCAAATGGTGAGAGCTCTGCCAGAGATCTCCAGCTGAACGCTAAGACTCAGCTCCACTCAATGACCACCAAGCTACAGTGCTGGACACCCTTTGCCAAACAAATAGCAAGACAGGAACACAACCCCACCCATTAGCAGAGAGGCTGCCTAAAATCATAATAAGGTAACAGACACTCCAAAACACACCACCAGACATAGTCCTGCCCACAAGAAAGACAAGATCCAGCCTCATCCACCAGAACACAGGCACCAGTCTGCTCCACCAGGAAGCCTACAACACCCACTGAACCAACCTAAGCCACAGAGAGCAGACACCAAAACAACAGGAACTACGAACCTGACTGAAAAAAGGAGACCCCAAACACAGTAAGTTAAGCAAAATGAGAAGAGAGACAAACACAGATCAAATGAAGCAGCAAGGTAAAAACCCAACAGACCAAAAAAATGACAAGGAAATAGGCAGTCTACCTGAAAAAGAATTCAGAGTAATGATGTAAAAATGATCCAAATCTTGGAAATAGAATGGAAAAAATACAAGAAACATTTAAAAAGGACCTATAAGAGCTAAAGAACAAACAAACTATGATGAACAACAAAATAAATGAAATTAAAAATTCTCTAGAAAGAATCAATAGCAGAATAACTAAGGCAGAAGAATGAATAAGTGACCTTGAAGATAAAATACTGGAAATAACTACTGCAGAGCAGAATAAAGAGAAAGGAATTGAGGACAGTCTCAGAGACCTCTGGGACAACATTAAACTCGCCAACATTTGAATTATAGGGGTCCCAGAAGAAGAAGAGAAAAAAGAAAGGGACTGAGAAAATATTTGAAGAGATTATAGTTGAAAACTTCCCTAATATGGGAAAGGAAATATTCAATCAAGCCCAAGAAGCACAGAGAGTCCCATACAGGATAAATCCAAGGAGAAACATGCCAGACACATATTAATCAAACTATCAACAATTAAATAAAGGGAAAAAATATTAAAAGCAGCAGGGAAAAGCAACAAATAACATACAAGGGAATCCCCATAAGGTTAATAGCTGATCTTTCAGCAGAAACTCTACAAACCAGAAGGGAGTGGCAAAACGTATTTAAAGTTATGAAAGGGAAAAACCTACAACAAATATTACACTGCCAAGGAAGGATCTCATTCAGATGTGACAGAGAAATTAAAAACTTTACAGACAAGCAAAAGCTAGGAGAATTCAGAGCCACAAAACAGGTTTTACAACAAATGCTAAAGGGTCTTCTCTAGGTAAGAAACACAGAGAAGGAAAAGACCTATAGTAACAAACCCAAAACAATTAAGAAAATGGTAATATAGGAACATACATATCGATAACTATCTTAAATGTAAATTGATTCAATGTTCCCACAAAAAGCCATAGACTGGCTGAGTAGATACAACAACAAAACCCGTATATATGCTGTCTACAAGAGACCCACTTCACACCTAGGGACAAATACAGACTGAAAGTGAGGGGATGAAAAAAGATATTCCATGCAAATGGAAATCAAAAGAAAGCTGGAGTAGCAATTCTCATATCAGAGAAAATACACTTTAAAATAAATATTATTACAAGAGACAAAGACGGACACTACATAATGATCAAGGGACCAATCCAAGGAGATTATAACAACTGTAAATATTTATGCACCCAACATAGTAGGGGACTTTAACACCCCAATTTCACCAATAGACAGATCATCCAAAATGAAAATAAATAAAGAAACACAATCTTTAATGATACATTAAACTAGATGGACTTAATTGATATGTACAGGACATTCCATCCAAAAAAAGAAGAAAAAAACAGAATACACTTACTTCTCAAGTGCTCATGGAACATTCTCCAGGATAGATCATAACTTGGTAAACAAATCAAGCACTGGTAAATATAAGAAAATTGAAATCATATCAAGTTTCTTTTCTAATCACAATGTTATGAGATTAGATATCAATTACAGGAAAAAACCTGTAAAAATACAAACATATGGAGACTAAACAATACACTACTACATAACCAGGAGATCACTGAAGAAATTAAAGAGGAAATCGAAAAACACCTAGAGTGGCTTCCCTGGTGGCACAGTGGATGAGTGTCCGCCTGCCGATGCAGGGGACATGAGTTTGTGCCCCAGTCCAGGAAGATCCCACATGCCGCGGAGTGGTTAGGCCCATGAGCCATGGCTGCTGATCCTGTGCATCTGGAGCCTGTGCTCCACAATGGGAGAGGCCACAACAAGGAGAGGCCCATGTACCATAAAAAAAAAAAGTAGAAGAAGTAAAGCTATCACTGTTTGCAGATGACATGATACTATACATAGAGAATCCTAAACATGCTACCAGAAAACTGCTAGAGTTAATCAATGAATTTGGTAAAGTAGCAAGATACAAAATTAATGCACAGAAATCTCTTGTATTCCTAAACACTAATGATGAATAATCTGAAATTGAAATTAAGAAAACACTCCCATTTACCATTGCAACAAAAAGAATAAAATATCCAGGAATAAATCTACCTAAGGAGACAAAAGATATGAATGCAGAAAACTATAAGACACTGATGAAAGAAATTAAAGATGATACAAACAGATGGAGAGATATACCATGTTCTTGGATTGGAAGAATAAACATTGTGAAGATGACTCTACTACCCAAAGCAATCTACAGATTCAATGCAATCTCTATCAAACTACCAATAACATTTTTCACAGAACTAGAATAAAAAATTGCACAATTTTTATGAAAACACAAAAGACCCCGAACAGCAAAAGCAATCTTGAGAAAGAAAAATGGAGCTGGAGGAATCAGGCTCCCTGGCTTCAGACTATACTACAAAGCTACATTCATCAAGACAGTCTGCTACTGACACAAAAAAAGAAATATAGATCAATGGAACAGGATAGAAAGCCCAGAGATAAACCCACACACATATGGTCACCTTATTTTTGATAAAGTAGGCAACAATATACAATGGAGAAATGACAGCCTCTTCAATAAGTGGTGCTGGGAAAACTGGACAGCTACATGTAAAAGAATGAAATTAGAACATTCCATAACAAAATACACAAAAATAAACTCAAAATGGATTAAAGATCTAAGTGTAAGGCCAGACACTATAAAACTCGTAGAGGAAAACTTAGGCAGAACACTCTATGACATACATCACAGCAAGATCCTTTTTGACCCACCTCTGAGAGAAATGGAAATAAAAACAAAAATAAACAAATGGGACCTAATGAAACTTAAAAGCTTTTGCACAGCAAAGGAAACCATAAGCAAGATGAAAAGACAACCGTCAAAATGGGAGAAAATATTTGCAAACAAAGCAACTGACAAAGGATTAATCTCCAAAATTTACAAGTAGCTCATACAGCTCAATATCAAAAAACCAAACAATCCAATCCAAAAATGGGCAGAAGACCTAAATAGACATTTCTCTAAAGAAGATATGCAGATTGCCAGCAAACACATGAAAGAATGGTCAACATCACTAATCATTAGAGAAATGCAAATCAAAACTACAATGAGGTATCACCTCACACCAGTCAGAATGGCCATCATCAAAAAGTCTACAAACAATAAATGCTGGAGATGGTGTGGCGGAAAGGGAGCCCTCTTGCACTGTTGGTGGGAATGTAAATTGATACAGCCACTATGGAGAGCAGTATGGAGGTTCCTAAAAAAACTAAAAATAAAACCACCATATGACCCAGCAATCCCACTACTGGGCATATACCCTGAGAAAACCATAATTCAAAAAGAGTCTTGTACCACAGTTTTCATTTCAGCTCTATTTACAATAACCAGGACATGGAAGCAGCCTAAGTGCCCATCGACAGATGAATGGATAAAGAAGATGTGGCACATATATACAATAAAATATTACTTGGCCATGAAAAGAAATGAAATCGAGTTATTTGTAGTGAGGTGGATGGACCTAGGATCTGTCATACAGAGTGAAGTAAGTCAGAAAGATAAAAACAAATTCTGTATGCTAACACATATATATGGAATCTAAAAAAAAAAAAAAAAAAAAAAAAAAAAGTTTCTGAAGGACCCAGTGGCAGGACAGGAATAAAGACACAGATGCAGTGAATGGAATTGAGGACAGGGGGAGGGGGAAGTGTAAGCTGGGATGAAGTAAGAGAGTGGCATGGACTAACAAATGTAAAATAGCTAACTAGTGGGAAGCAGTTGCATAGCACAGGGAGATCAGCTCGGTGCTCTGTGACCACCTAGAGGAGTGGGATAGGGAGGGTTAGAGGGAGACCCAAGTGGTACGAGATATGGGGATATATGTATATGTATAGCTGATTCACTCTGTTATAAAGCAGAAACTAACACACCATTTTAAAGCAATTATACTCCAAGACGTAAAATAAAAAAGTTAAGATGAGGTCATACTGAATTAGGGTAGGCCCTGAATCCAATGACTGGTGTCCTTATAAGAACATGAGAAGAGACACACATAGTGAAGGTCACATGATGAGGGAAGCAGGGATGGGAGTGATGCATCTACAAGCCAAAGAAAGCCAAGAATTTCTTACATCTATAGAAGCTAGCAAAAGGCAGGAAATGATTCTCCCCCAGAGCCTTCAGAGGCAACCAGGCCCTATGGATACCTTGGTTTTGGACTCCTGGCCTCCAGAGCTATACGAGAATAAAATTCTACATCACTGACATTTAACATTAACATTTATGTTAACATTTAACATTTTTAGCCACTCTGTTTGTGGTACTTTTCTGTGGCCACCCTAGCAAACGAACACTTCCTTCTCAAACTCTTCACCCAGTCTTTTTTCCTGGCCCAGATGCAAGTACCGTCAGACTCCCTGTGTTCTTTGTAGGTGTCTAGTATCTAACAGTGAAAGGTCGTTTCCTTACCTACCCCAAATGCTGGCCTTTGATGCCTCCACTGTGCCTTGCTCTGAACACTGAGCATGCGTGGATCCTGTGGTCCTGTTCCAGCCCATGTTGATTCCATGGCCCCATCTTTGGGCTGCTTTTTGCAGCTGTTCTCACATCTGTACCTTTACTCTCAGGGCCCACACCTCCAGGGCAGCCCCTTGATCTTGTTTGCCATGGACTATTAATGCGGATTGACCCAACTCAGTGGTGGCCTTACTCCCTTTCCCAACCTGCCTAGGGTGGGAGGGCCCTGCCATAAGTCCCACGAACCATGCACTGCCCAGCCCAGCCCCCATGACTCACTTCACACTGAGCAATATATCTTTCTGACCTACCCAAATCCCACCCCCCAACTGTTCTCCTTCCATCCATAAATAACGGCCTTCTTCATTTTCAGCCCATAAGGAGAATGTGTTTGTTTATGACTGCTCCTTAAATTGGGGCAGTAAGAGGGACATGGGAAAGAGCGACACCTTCTAGGTATCACGGACGTTGTCCTCTTTCTTCTTGGTCATGTTCTTCATTTAAAATATATGCCCTTCTTTCATTTCTGGCTGATGGCAGCTGAAACCATGGGGGTTAAAACCACTGTGCTCATCAAAACCTTGGAAAATGTAGTGTTCGTCTAAATTTGTCTTTTATTCAGCCAAGCCCTCTGATAGGAGCCCTCCCCCGCAAGGACTTGTGGACAGAGGCGTGGGGTCAGGAAAGGCGGCAGGGCCTCCTGTGAATCTTGCACTGAAATATCCAGATGGCTCACTCATGCCTTAGTGGGATCCATGAGGAGCTGGGCTCATCTGTGATGCTGGATCTGTCTCTATATGTACTTGTAGTCCAAGGTCTTCTCTCTCCCTTGGGTCCCCTCCTCAGGATCTCTCTTCGTGTTCTCTTCAGCAGGGCAGCTGGGTTACCTACATGGCAGGTCAGGGATCAACAGAGCTTAAACAAGGAAGCTGTTAGGACTTCTTATGGTCCAAGTCCAGAATTGGCAAAGTCATGTCAGCATTTTATTAGAGCAAAGACCAGGCCATTCTAGATTCAGTGTAGGAGAGGAGCACCCTCCAAGGGAGGGGTGGCTCATCAGGGGTCTCCCTTGGAGAGCAGCTGTTGGCAGATGTTAACAGGTTGTTACTGACTCTGAAGGAATCATAGGTCATTAGGCCAAGGCCAGTGTATGACTCCCAACCATGATTGCCCAAGGCTGGGTCCCCAGCCCCATTGTCCCACCTGCCTGTAGCTGCACACAACACAGGTGAGAAGCACATAGGTAACACTGTCCATAGAAAATATATCTTCTATTGCCTGTCTGAGAATATCATAAGATGAATTAAAAACAATACTAAAATATATGAAATTGTCAATAGACCAACTATGTAATTTTTTTGAGTCTTTCCAATATCTTTTGAGCAAGGGACATTAGGACTACAGCTCATATTAAGGGCTGACTTTATCCCATTTTTACTATGTGAATTTGTGAGTTATTTGTATTTGATAAGTAATTTAATTAAGAGAGGTTAAGATCTGTTTTGCCTAAGGAAAATCCAAGAACAGTGGTCATAAAAATGAAAAGCCCAATTTTAGAATCTCTTTCTGGTCTCTCCACTTCCTGCCTTTTCTGTCCCAAAAAACAATTGCCTTGAATTTACTATAACCACTGTCCTCCATAAGTGAAGCTCAGCTCTGAAACGGCTGCACTTAGGAGCAAATTATAATAAGTGAATCATTGATTAAGGTAACAGGTAGGTGAAAATTTCTTAGATGACTTTGTTGATAGAAAATCATACCAATTTTAGAAGTTTCCTTCAATTTTTAAAACCCAGTTTCTGTTTTTGTAATGGAGAGAAAGGAAAGTTTTTTGCAATTTATCTAATTTATCTGTTATCTAATTTAATTGAAAGTATACTACTGTGTAATTAAACATCTGTATTTTTGGTATGATTCCATTTATATTCTATTTAGTCTTACAACAACACTGTAAGGTAGATATTAGTAATTCACATACTAGAAATAAAATTGTACTATCTAAATATTTTAACTCAAAAATATTAAAAATTTAGTCATTTTACTGTGTATTTAAAAAGGAAATCTACTAAGCATATCCTTTTCTATGTAAACATCTGATTTTAATGGTGTTTAAAATGATTAGTATACTGTGCATTTGGGAGGGTCCCAGGCATTTATTAGGAAAACAAACTGAAAGTTGACCTTGCATGCTAATTGGCGTATGAGTATGAGCACTTTCTCCTGGAGTCAATGGTCAACGCCTCAGGGCAGAGTCTCAGACTCAGGAGGGTTTATGTCTAGAAGGAACTAGGGAGTTCTCCAGTTCAATGCGGCGAATTCACTGGCAGTTTGGCCTCAAGCTCAATAGGTAATTGTTAACAGGATATCATGGAATCGGTTGTGGTGGTTCTTAAATGAAATAATCAATGGAATGCACTTAGCAAGGTGCAGGGCACGTGGTGTATATTTAATACCAGGTGTCTCAGGTCAGGTACCTTGCAGTGACTCCAAGGTAAAGGTTTGTAAGATGCTGGTAAGAATGGAGGAAGCCGGACAGGAAAGGGGAGGAACGAAGCCAGAGGGATCTTGGAGAAATCCTGGGAGAGCAGGTGAGACGGATCCCAGGGGGGGCTCTGTCCTGGGAGAGCAGGTGAGACGGATCCCGGGAGGGGGGGCTCTGTCCTGGGATAGCAGGTAAGACGGATCCCAGGGGGGGCTCTGTCCCAGCTCCAGGCGGGGTCCTGGACCTTCACACTCCCCCCTGTCAGGGAGCAGTCAGTCTTTGTCTGAGGGTTGATGACGGGTCAGGGACGGGGGTTGAAGAAGTATTTCCAGCTCTCCACAAGGACAGGCAAAGCAGTGGAGATGCTCGCGGCAGCTTATCCATAATAACTTGAAACTAGAATTAACTGAAATATCGATCCATCAGCTAGGGAAAGGAGAAACAAAGTGTGGTTGGTATACACACACCGTGAAATATTACTCAGCGGCGAGAAGAGCAAAGTACTGAATTGGGCAAAGGCACAGCAAATTGGGCAAATATTCATCTGGAAATCATCATGTTTAGTGGAAGTAGCTAGACATGAAAGTGCTCCAACTGGATGATTTCCTATTTACAAAGCTCAAGGGCAGGCGAATACACACCTGTGGAGGTAAAAATCAGAGAGGGGTCTCACTCTGTGGAAGGAGTGAGATGACTTTCCGAAATGGAGGAATGTGGTCGATCTTGTGTTATGTTGGGGAAGGGGGGTACAGAGTTTAGCCACTTGGAAAAGCCACAAGACGGTACCCTTAAGGTCTGCCTTTTTCATTGTATACCTCAATGAAATATTATGCAACAGAAAGGCGGGAAACAAATGAAAAAATACTCTTAGAGTCAAGACCTAGTCTTTCTTATCTCCCCTCTATAAACGTAACACCTAGAAGAAAGTCTGACACAAATAGGTAGATGCTCGGTGTATGTGTGTGTTCATGTGTGTGATTATAAACGGATTATTATTATCATCATCAATCCACACTTCCTTACTTTCACACACACCTCTGTGCATAAGGATCATGACAACTCAGAATTGCGGTTACAGTAGTAATCAAATTTTGATTTTGAAATTGAGTTTTAAAATGATGTAAATACAGACAAACCTAATTTCCCTGAGATCTGATCCAGTTTCATTTAACGTAACCAGTAGCGTATGGCTCTCTGCTTCTCTTCCTTGTGCTTTGCCTGGGCCTCGTAGCTCCAGGCTGC
Source organism: Mesoplodon densirostris (assembly GCF_025265405.1). NCBI lineage: Eukaryota > Metazoa > Chordata > Mammalia > Artiodactyla > Ziphiidae > Mesoplodon > Mesoplodon densirostris. Next base: position 4,081,523 of record NC_082663.1, read on the forward strand.
ATTTATAAGAGATTTTCTTCTGCATTAAACTAGACAGTTGAATGCAGATGACTGAAATTGCAAACAAAAACATTGGGGTGGCTGTCAGAGAAGAGAACGCCATGTAAGCTGCACACATGGAATATTTACAGTCACTTCCCGTTCTTCTGAAGGGGACAGACCCTGCACAGCCGCCCTCACTGTCCTGCACTCCCCTTGTCCACCTTCCACATTTCCACTTCCTGCTTTCCTTGCTACCCTGTCATTGAAAACCAGTAGTGCGCTCAGCCGCATTCCTCAGCGCTGTCTTCTGAAACCCAACATGTTAACCACCCAATTTAGGTGTTAAGTGGAAGACTCAGATCCCTGCCAGGGATGCTGACTCAAAAACTGGGGGAAAAAGACAAACAAACAAATAAATAAAATGGGGGTGGAGAGGTTATTGTAGTCTTGCTGCTTAGAGAAACACGTGTTGCTTTGTGAAGGTTCTTTATCTAAGAAATGGACCCCCTGAGCCCACTATACCCAGGCAGAGTGAACTTGGACATCCTTCAGTCTCTGAGCATGCCTCAGTTTCCTCCTTTGTAAAATGAAGACAATTTGACCCATTCCAGGGGTTCTTACATCATCTTGTGTGCAGAGCTTACAGTAAACATGCACACCTGCGTTTAACCCTCATTCATCACTTTCTGAACAAGTGATGTGGTCTGAATCTGTGACTCAGGAACCAGGAGAGAGGCCCAAAGTAATACGAAGAACCCAGACCCCCATGAAGTTTAGTGCACTTCTCCTCACCCCAGGACGAAGAGCCTGTCCTCCAGTTGAGGTTTTTGTCATGAAGAATGGGTAGTGTTCACACAGGCTTGAAGAGAACAGACCAATTAAACAGCGAGGTATCCCCGAGATGAGTTTTCAGTTGGGTATAATTTTGCCAAGTGTGTACAGTCCCTGGGATCATTGAGGCTGAGCTGGTCGTGGGATGTCACCTGGTGGCAGTAATGAGGACCTAGGGATGAGGAGAAGCTGAGTGAGGGGACAGGGAGACCCTTGAAAACAGGCATGCCCAGGAAGGTGCTGGACACACACAGGAGCACCCCAGAAATTCAATGGAACGCAGAAGACCAGATGAGAGACTGATTTCATAGTGGGAATTATTGAGGTTAGGGGAGCAGGGAGGAGACTACAGGAGCCTGGAGAACTCCCAGACCAGCCTCAGCTGCCTCTGGATGTGGCTTTGAGGGAAATGTAGTATATGGGGCCATGTGCTGTGTGCCTAAGCATTCAAATGTCTTATTTAAAGATGTCAGAAGTGAAAAACATTGTCTTAACTGTCTTTGCATTTATTATACCTTCTTTTAATTATTTCTATAAATATTATATCTAATGAGTATTACAACTAATTGTTATATTTACTATTAAACCTTTGAAAAATGCAGAGAAACACAAGGGTGAAAAACAACCATAACATTACATAACACTACTCCTGAAAGATTATTTTTACTATAGATAAGTCATCCAATTCTACAAAACTGATATCATGCTATTTTAAAATCTAATTTTAAGAAATTAGTATGAACTTTTTTCATGAAATTAAATATTTTTCTACAAAGCTATTTGAAATGGCTCTGTAGCATTTCACAATGTAGATACCATGATTTACCTGTCCATTTCTTTATTATTGGGTAATTAGTTTGTTTTAAGGTTTCAGCAATGCTGTATCAAACATCCCTGAGACAGATGGATATAAAATTTCTTCTTTCTATTTCTTTTGTACCCACTGAACCATCCTCCCAAAAGTCTATACCTTATTATGAGTGCTATGTTTATCTCTGAACTGGACAATTCTGAATATTTTCATAGTTTTAACCTTTTCCAATTTGAGAGGCAACAATGTTTTCACATTTATATTTTAATTTGCACCCCTTTGACCAACATTGAGATTAATCAATTTCCAGCCTGACTATATAGGCCATATTTATTTATTGAATTCTGAATTGCTTATTCTCATCCTTAACTATTTTTAGGGGTTTGTCATTCATATCATTTGTAGGAGTTCTTTGTGTGTTTAAGGATGCTAACATTTAAAAGTCACAGATACTGCTTGTTTTCCTATTTGTCTTTAGAGTATCTTAACACATAATAATTACAAATTTCTGTAGACAAGTCTAAATCTTTTGCTCTATAGCTTCAGCCTTTGGTTGCATGCTTAAATTGACTTTCCACAACTCCAAGTTTTAATAAATAAACTCTATTTTTTTGGATATTTTCTGCATGTAACATTTAAATAGTTAATCCCTTTGCAAATTGTGTATGTGTGCATATATGTGCATGTCGGGAATTTAACTTATTTTTTCTCCCATACCCCAAATTGTAATCTCTCTGTCTTGTCTCAGTTTTCTTTCCTCTGTAAAATGAATTGTATAATTATATTTTAGAAAATACATCCCTTTAGGTTTTTTGAAGTGGTTATGTCATAGCCATAAATTCATTAGAAAAGAATTAAGGATTTAAAACTATTATGCTTCCCATCCAGGAATGAGATGCTTTTATTTGTATCAGATATTCCTTGTCACCCTTATGCATATGTTGGATGCACTGGGAAGCAGCTTAGGAGACAGGGATGGAAAGGCAGGAAGTTGATTAGGGAGTCGTGGTCAGATCAATTCTGTGAAAGGGGAGGAGGGAAACAGAACTGGGCAGAGGGAGGAGTTGAGCTGAGATGCAACACAACCAGATCTCCTCCAAGTCGACAGGAAACAGACTTGGTGTCTGAGATGGCCTTTAGGTGTGATGCAGAGCTGGGGTAAAGGCACAGAGGTTCTGTGCCTTTACCAGTCTTTGTTGGAGGGCTGCCCCAAGAAGACAGCTGGCCTTGAAGCAAGGTGGCTCACTCAGCTGGGGAAAGTCCTGAGGTGCTACTGGCCAAATCCTTTCTCAGCAGCGAGGGGAATAAATGTTTGGTTTGAAGACAGGATCTGAGAGGTGCAGCCCAGCATCCCTGTGAGTGTACCACTTCAGCCCTTCAGATGTGCCAAGTATATGTGAGTTCTGGGAGCAGTCCACCCAGGATTCTGGGGGCCTCTCCTCCTGGGGTAGCAGCAGAGGATATTGAATGGATTGAACTTAGCCCCACCAAGACAGCCAGTCTGCGATCCACAGTGATACCCATGTCTCCCTCCGTTTTCCATCCTAGGTTCCCCTCCCTCATGGCTGACATCTCTGTTGGTTAACTTGGGAGCATGACCCAGGGCCTCATTCCTGAGGGGTACGAGTCCCTGGTAACCAGACCCTTATCGAGCAATGGCTACTGCATGTGTTCATTTATTGTCAAATTGGAAAGGGAAGCTCTGAGAAATAGGTAAGTGGACACCAGGTGTCAAGCTTAACCCTCCCTGACTCCAGGGAGAAGTGGTAGGACAACCTCCTTCTGAGTCTCAGCATCAGTTACCTCTGCCATAGTGGTGAGTCCTCTTTTTTCTTGCCTGGGTGGTGTGGTATGTGAACAGACCAGTGGATCCATGGTCTTATGTCCTTTCTATAAATTGGTCCATTGCGTCTGATGTGATGTCATATGGAGTGTCATATTGCAGATCAATCTTTCTATAAGAAGATTCCCCTTCTTTGGCACAAGTGCCCAGGTGGTAGCTGTAGTTAAATTTCAGTGGTATTCTGGGTATGAACTAGGTAAACCTCTAAACCCAAAGAGACCCAAATTGTCAAAATGGTAATCACGCTGTCACAAGTGGATGTGATAGCACATGAGGTCACTCCAGCTTGAACTCATCAACTTTATTTATTGGAGACACAGTGTATGAAACAGTCACCTACACTGTATTTTGGAGGATGACACCACATCCTCGCAGTATACCACCTTTGAGCTGATGCCTCACATGCATCATCACAGGCCACCCCATCCCTCTGTAGGCTGGCAGCTTCTGATGGTGTGGTATGTGATGAGACCAGTGTCATTGTCACATGTTCACTGTCACCACTCCCTTTCCAAAGGCCACTTGGAAGTCTGCCTACCACAATATTTAATTATTATTATATTAGTGTAGATACCTTAATACAAGCTGATATTTTTCAAACTATATGACATTTTTATGTAGCCTTCATAACTGTAATTTATCTTAAATATTCTATTATCATGATAAATAAAATTATTCATTCAACAAATCATCTTTTCTGAAATGTACAGAAATAAAGAAAAGAGCCAGCTAGTACTACACCAGAGAATGCAGCTTGATGAGTCTGATTAGAGAAGTTAAATTCACAGATACTATGGGAGAAACATGCAATTCAGGCAACATTTAGATGTTCCACCTGCTAAATAGAGGTGGAGTTAGACAATCAGCCACTGTATATCTGAACTACATGTTAACTCTTCCATTGCTCAGATATAACATTGAATCCTATTTTTCAGTTTTATTGATGTATGCTATGTGGGACAAAGCTATGAAATCTATTATTGAATTTTCAGTAAAAGTGTGCTGTAAAAATGTTTTTAAGAGCCTCAGTTATTACACAGGTTCATGTTATCCAGGTATATATTGTAAGATGTTAAATTTTATATTTTCCTGCTGACTCAACACCCCCTCCAAACAGATCACGAGCAGCCCTCCCAAATGACCAGGTGCACAGGTGTGGTAAGACTGGCCTTTGCCACAAGCTCCCTTCTTCTCCTCACCTGACTGTGACCTAGTGACATTTACACACACCTTTTGCTTTTGTGCTCCACCCTGACCCTCATAAAGGTACTTGCCTCGATCTCGGCCCCCAGCTATCAGGCACTCCCTCCATATGGTCCCCAGCATGGACTGCCGTGCCCCCTGCTCTTGGACATGTGGGTGTGATAAATCTCTCTCACTTTCACATACGTCTCCATGCTGTTATTCTGTGTCTGCATCTGACTGATCATCCAAACACCCCATATAAAGTAACAAAATCATTCCTTATAACACAATGTAAAACTTCTATATCAGAAAGTTCTTTTGAAATTTAGGACCAAGAAAACTCTTTGTATCACCAGAACTTGATATGTTCTCCTTATCATAACTGGCATTCTGTGCATATTCCTATTTTTCTTCTTACCTAATGTCAGTATGCACCTAAGCCCTGTCTAAAATTCATTCACAGAAATAATGTCAACTCTTGTATGAGTTGTGTATGCCTTTTCTTTGGTGTTTCTTACTTTATACTTATATACATATTTTACTATTTTCACAGATATTTATTTAATTTTAAGCAGCCTCAAATATTCTAGGAATATATATATATATATATATATACACACACACACACACATATATATATATATATATATTAAACAACTTAGTTAAGTCTGTTTCTTCCCTCTCACATTAGCTAGTTAGAATACTTAAAATTGTTTGCTATCATTGGTAACTCTGCTGGGGTGGCTTGGTTCATCACATCTGGAAAATAGTTCCATCTTATAAATTCTTAAGAGATTTTTTGAACAGTTCAAAGTCTTTGGATATGTTTAAAGCTTTTCCCACGTGCTGTCATATTTGATTTCCAAGGTTATAGGTTAATTATGTTGCCTGCAATAAACAGCTGCCCGGGGTTTCATCTTGTATCAGTGCCTTAATGTTTTTATTACAAGTTATACCAAATACTTTACAACTTATTCATTTTAATAAATGGCATCCTCATGCTTTTCTCCTAACTACAGTACAATTTTATATATTATTAAAAATATTTCTTTATCCACACTGATTGAAGAAAATGTTTCCAAACTACTGTTGGCCCTTTCATTTTATTTTACTTCTTGAGATTCTTCTGCCTTTGTTTTTCTAAAAGTCAAGATAGCAACTATTACTCCTGAGAGCTATTCCTTATTTTTTCTGTTGTTCCATAATATATTAATAGTTAACTTTTTAAACCTCTAAAATTATTTAATACACACTTTATTGTATTTTAAGATAATCACTGTTGTACAAAAGATTATTTTTTCCATGTTTTCCTTTAATTAGCTATTTAATAAATTTATCATTCCTGTTTTTAGCTGACTCATGCAGATTGCCTGGCTAGTTAATCAGTAAATCTGAAAATAATTATAACTTTAGTTTCCCCATTCCAGTGTTATTAGAAATAAAAAAACACACTTCTATTCACTAAAAAACTGAAAATTGGCTGTAGGGTCATTTTATATAATCATATAACCACTAGTAATCAAATTAGCTAAAAAGTAATCTAATTACAGATTATTAAGAATAAAAGTTTATATGAAAAACTGTATGCTTATTTGACAGTCTTTATTCCTTGATTGATTCAGAAAACTTCAAGAAGAGGCAGAGGTGGGAGAAACTGTTCATGTAATTTAGTGAGTTAAGTAGGGCTTATTCAAGAGATGAACTTGATGTGAACCTTGAAACAGGTTAATAAAATAAGAGAGAGAAATTAAAAAGGCTTTCTGGATTATGAAAACCTAGCTTCTCTTTGTTAATGTGGCATCAACCAGCCCTTCATCTGCACATCGGAGTGAAGACAGCCGTGGTGTAGGGTTGGTGCTGGTGATGGATGAGGGCCCCAGTGATTCTCCGTGCATGGATCAGAGAGACCTGGGTTAATCATGCTGCTCCGTAGCTCAATCATTTATGGGAATTTTCAGCTTCATCTACGTTTGTCACTCTGATCAAATGTCAACAATATCATGAAAATAAGAAAAAAATATTAAAACACTTCTATTTTCTCATTGTCAAGATATGAAACTAGTCCTAGTGAACCACAACTAATAATATCCAGTGAGTATTTGCTAGTTAATTTTTTAAACCTATAATAGAAAGAAAAGACACTGATTCTTTACTACAGCTTCCTTTTTGGGTCATAAAGTCCTTTGGTTTCTACCTTTGAAAACATCTCCTCCTTCTACTAAACAGCAGATGGTCCCACAAAGCAGTCCCTTTGCCTTTGACTGTTGGTGGATCGTCCACCAGATCCGGTCTCTGCCTCCAGAATTATCTTCCAAAAATGCAACTGAAGCAAAGTCATACTCCTACCTAAGAAACCTCTTCTCCCTCTCCTTTAGAATGAACTCCTAATTCTTTACCATCTGGTAAAAAACAAAAATCACTAGTTGACCACAATAAGCATTGTTAGTCTCCTTCTTTCCCCGGGCCATACATGCTCAGGCTGAGACCAACAACATGCAAAATGGAAGATGAGCATGGAATCACAACCTGATGTCAGGTGATATATCCTAACTCAGTTTGACATCTGGCATTTATTTTTAGCCTGAAAAATAAATTCTCCTCTTGGAGAAGAGGGAAAAATAATTTCCTACAGCATTCTAGATGTGGAAAGGGAAAATAATTTTTGGAGATCTTCTTTAGCCATGTTTTGAAAAGAATAATTATTATACATGTTCCCATTGTCATCATAAATTGTGTTAACATTTTAATTTTTTCTCCCCTAAGTACATTTGTGCCCTTGTAGAAATAACAAAAGAAAAATACAGGCCAAATGTAAATTATTGCTGTATTTGTGTTCATTAAACACTGTTCAGAAATTAGTAAAACTGAATCCTGATGGATTATGTCATAAATCTAATAAAATGGGGCTTTTTGGAATCTAGAGCAGTGACATCCATCCTACCCTCTACCCTCAGACTGATGTCTGTGTCACGCTTTTTTTCTTGCTCTCTTTGTTTCTCCAAATTTGACTCAAAGTATTTCTTCCCAGACCAAGAATGTACCTATTTTCTGAGGAGTCCCATGCTTGTTTTTGGCCTTATTCTCTCAGGCCATGAAGAATCTGTTTTATGATTCCTAATGTCATCATAGTCCAAGCGCAGCTCAAATGGCAAATGTCCCATGAAGATTTGGACTTATTACTTTGATAGCATGCTCATTCCATGCTATCCAACTCTCATTTATAATACTCATTTTGCATTTTCTGGCTTATCACCCACATTAGGATTTAATGGAGAACAAGGGTTTTTTTAACTCATTTGTTTGTCCTTTGACACATCATGACACATTAATGCCTCCCAAGCAGGTATTAGATAAATCTTCTTTAACTAAATGCAATCATTTTAAAGAAAATTTAAATTAAAAATATTTTTCTTTTCTGTTATTTTAATTTGTTTTGATTCATTAATATTAGTATTAGCGTCTCCTAGACAATTTTGAAATTCATATGATTGCCTTAATTTATCAACAAATAACTTAAGGCTAGACTTGAAAATGATATGGTTTGAATATATTTGGTCTAAATATTATATCACTATAAGTAAACTAAGTTTTGCCTCCTAGCAAGTAGCTTATGATGCTTCCTGAAAAAGAAAATCTGTCCAACATACAAAATGTCACTTCTGCTTTCTTTTTGATTCAGGATATGTCTGCATGTGGCTGGAAAGTGTTGTGACTTATTTACATACCTGACAAGCCTGGTGCTGACCCTCACTGATACTGCTGATAAGCAGTGTGCTGGACCCAGGGAAATACAAGGAACCTGCTAGAATAATGGTCCCTTCTGTTCTCTGGCCACCAGCAGGCTCTGTAGCTCAGGGGCAGCATGTGCAGTGTGCCTTGAACTATGTCAGTGGGGGTCTTAGCCTCAGATTGGCATATGTGGGGGACAAGCTGACTCCCTCCTTATAAAGTACAGTAAGGTAGTGAGGCTACAGCCAGTGGTCAACTGTCATCATAAACTTCATGCTCAAACATACGAAGTTTATTTCACTGCCTTCTGATTTTTTGTGTGTGGTAAAATACTAACTCATTTTATGGTTTAGAGCACTGCCATTATATGGTTGTTCTGACTCTGCTTGTATTGCTTTCAAAAGATAACATTTGAAAAGTCAGGGGGAAGGCAAGAAGTCAAAAGATTGAACAGTAGGGCAGAGAGAGATGAGAGGAATTTTACTTTTGTTGCTGAGCTATGCTTGGAGATGCTGTCTTTGTTGCACATGTATTCAGAAGCAGCTCATCAGAAAGATTTATTCTATTGTACTGGGTCCTGGCTTTGCCCCATGCATGGCAACTGCAGCTTGAAAATAGAGAATTTGATAGGGATCCTTAGGGGGAATCCCTCCCATCTTTATGTTCACTTTAAGTTTCACCTACAATTTTTGTGGTCTGTTTTATCAAATAAAAACATACAAACTGAAAATATAATTCCATCTGACTTTATGACATTGTGTTATATAATTAATATAAAGCCCTAGTGAACTGCTATTTAGTCTAGATGCTGGCAAAGCCACGTTCAATTGCTTTAGCTTAGTCTCATGATAGAAAGAGGGATTATTTGCCGACTCCCCTCCTTCCTAGCCTCCCTCTGCCCTGATCCAAGGGAGTTTTCCTGATTTGAAAGACCCGACCTGTCTTCTTATTTCCTTTGTGAGCAGGAGGTATTGAGAGTCACAATCTCTCCTTTAGCTCAAAGGTATTTATGCATTTTTACAGAGTAGATTCTTGTTTAACAGCAACAGAGAAATAGTCACAAGGATGACTGCTTGAGTGTAGCCAAGTATGCAACACTAAAACATATAAGTAGGGGGTCAAAATGTACCTTTGGCTTGCTTGATGATAGGAATACATATAACGAGGAAAAAAGAAAGAAAGAAAGAAAGAAATAGCACCTGGTTTAAACAAAATGCCAGATAAATTAAACTTTCAAAAAAAACTTAATTTTCCTCACACACTTTTTAAAATTTTATTTTATTATTTTTTTTATTATTATTATTATTTTTTTTTGCTGTACGCAGGCCTCTCACCATTGTGGCCTCTCCCTTTGTGGAGCACAGGCTCCAGACGTGCAGGCTCAGCGTCCATGGCTCACGGGCCCCACCGCTCCACGGCATGTGGGATCTTCCCAGACCAGGGCACGAACCTGTGTCCCCTGCATCGGCAGGCGGACTCTCAACCACTGCGCCACGAGGGAAGCCCCCTCACATACTTTTGACTATCTCTTCAAGTAATAAATAATTTATCTTTTGGGTTTTAGAGGGTCATTAAAGTATAATGACACCTTGGACAGGCCAAGGGGAAGCCTGGAGAAGGGCCAGGATTGGGCAGGGAATGTTGAGTTGGTCCTTGAATAAGTGAGGATGCAGGGCTTCACATTGTAATTCACATTGTAGTGTGAAGTGGGCCCTTAGACACACCATATGGGGTTGGCCATGAAGGCGGGGCTAAAGGTAGAGGTATAAGCATTATTTTCACAGATGGGACCTTCTGGAGAAAGAAGAGCTGTGGATAAAACCCTAAGAACAGGCAAAAATTCTGTAGGTTAAGTTAAAACAAAACAAAACCAAAAGAAAAAAAAAAAAGCACAAGCCATGGACTCCAAGGAAGAAAGTTTTTTTTTTTTTTTTTTTTTTTTTTTTTTTTTTTGCGGTACGCGGGCCTCTCACTGTTGTGGCCTCTCCCTCTGCGGAGCACAGGCTCCGCACGCGCATGCCCAGCAGCCATGGCCCACGGGCCCAGCTGCTCTGCGGCTTGTGGGATCCTCCCAGACCGGGGCATGAACCCGTGTCCCCTGCATCGGCAGGCGGACTCTCAACCACTGCGCCACCAGGGAAGCCCGAAAGTTTTATTTTTAATCAGATATTGTATCATAAGCCTATACCAAGCCAATAGGGAATCATTACTAAATATCCAGAGTCAGGATTATAAAGTAACCTTCTGATATTTCAGTTATAAAATTGTGGTGATCTCAAAGCAACCAGCTTCAGTAGAGAGCAAGCAGTTGTGAAAAATAAGATACGGAGACACCAGCAACCTTCTTCGGGTGTGAGAGAGCCATCGTCAAAAGAGAGGACAGCAAGGAATGAGGTCTGCGTTGGTTCAGCGTGTGTCCTAATGGGAAAGAGATGGAATATTTAAAGTGGCTATTTTTAGAATAATTTAATGAAGGGACTTTTAGCAAGGTGAGAGGGGGGTATGGAAAAACTCATACCTGGAGCTTTTAACAGTTAGTGTGTCCTGCCACTCCCAAGAATGTAGAGTGTTTAATAAAACCAAGAGACTTGTGAGGAGAAGGGCTTCCACTGGGACCTGCACGTTTTGATGGAGGAGCTGGCCAGAATGTGGAACTCAGAGAGGGAATAAGCATGCCGACCTCACTGCCTTCCCTACCTCTGATTCCCAATTGACTGAACCCATTCAGAAACAGACAGATTCCCAGGGCACGGAGCTTACGGAAAAGGATAGAGAGTTGGTCTGCAGTATAACTAGAAGACATCCAGTGCACGCTTGTAAGGGCATTAGAGAAATTGCACATTTTCTTAGGATGGAAAACTGTGTGCGATTTTGATAACAGGATGGCCAAAGTCAGGGAAAAGGAAAAGACTGGCCCCGTGGTATGCTGGAGCCACATCCTACATCTCATGGGAGTCAATTGTTTAAATAAAATTCTGAACTTTTTTTTTTTAAACATGGGGAACATAAAATCAAACATAGTGGGAATATTCCCACCACAGAAATTGACAAGCATGTCATGAGCCTATCACTATCCCTGGCCTGGAAAGCGAGTTTTAGCAGCAACCACTAGTTGTAACAATTCCTTCAGAGTTCTGGGAGCTTTGGAGGATATGGGCGGTGCAGGTTTTCTTTTTCCTTCTTTGATTTGGGGAAAAAGCTGACAGGTTGGGATGTAGGTGGGAAATTAGATAATGGCTCTAGTAGATAGGAGAGAACAAAAGGGAAAAAAATCTAACAATTAATGAAACCAAAAGTTCAAAATAGCTTCTATGTTCACATCTCTGCTTCTTAGTGTTGGTAACTTTTGTTCCAACACAGTCCTGCATCTCCAGGGTTTCTACCAGCAGGTAGGAGGTCATCATCCTCAGTGAATAAGAGTGAAACTTTATTTCATAAGCCTTCACATCTGATCAGCTTCCCAATCTCAATTAATCAGCTGTGTGCATCACTACCTAGAAAATTCTTCACCCTGAAGCCTTAGGGGCTGTTTTAATTTCCTGGTACATAACAACTCTAATGTAGAGCCATTTGTTGTAGGCAGAACAGGGCTCCCCACAGATGAACACATCTTAGTTCCCAGAACCTGTGACTCTGTTACCTCATGTGTCAAAAGGAATTTTGCAGATGTGATTGAAGTGAAGAAGGTTATCCTGGAATATCCATCCCATCCCAGTAAGCCTAATCAAATCCCTTGAATTATTAACAGCAAAGAACTTCTCTCAGGTAAGACCAGAGAAAGAAGTTTGACAAGAGAAGCAGAGTCAGACAAAGCTATTTGGCCACTTTCAGGATGGAGGAAGGGGCTGTGAGCCAAGGATTCTGAGCCACTCTTCAAAGCTAGAAAGGGCGAGGAGCCTGGAGAAAGGAGTCGCCCTGCTGACACCTTGACTGTAGCCCAGTGACCCAGGTGTCTGGCCTATAGGTCTATATTTCATGCAGTGTGTTGTTCTGAACCACTGAATTTGTTGTGATCTGTTATGGTGACAATAGAATGTGAATGTGTCACACTTCACTTTCCCTGGGGTTGTTCATATTCTTATTTCTTCGCAAAATGTTGCTGCTCTGATGTGTTTTTCTAAGACCTGCACTGACCCTGGCAGCTTCCCTAACTGACCTAGTTCAAAGGGATTGATAAAGACCCACATGGAGCTGTTTCTGCAACAGGTAGACCAGTTGGAAGACAGGATGCTTTGCACCAAGAGACAGGATTTGTTGAGAGTTGATGGTATGGCCTCAACGTAAAGATGTTTGTGGGTTTATGATTTAGCACCAGCTCCTCTCACTGGACAGCTGTGCAGGTGAGGCAGGAGGCTGGTCTGTCACATTCACTGGACACTCATTCTTGGAGAAGCACAGGAATTTTGTCAATGTGCTTACAAACAGGCCTCTGATGTCTCAGGGCCTGGATTCAAACCCCAGCTTGACAGCTTCCTGGCTATGTGACTTTGGTAAGTAAGTCAAAATACTTATTGTGCCTCTATTTCCTCATCTATCAAATGGACCAATAACAGTTCTTCCACAAAAGATATTTAAAGGTTTAAATAAGTTAATATAAGGGTAATTTATTCAACCAGCATGTGCCTAATATGTGCTAGGAACTTGCTAGGCACACAGGAACCATCAGTGAACAGAGGAGAGAAAACTACCTCTGGATATAGAATTAGTGTAGGTAAAACCTACCAATGTGTGAGGTTGGCAAGTAGGGGCTTACTTGATATTAATAATAAATATATAACAGGATTGATTTTTCAATAAAATACAAACATTTTTAATAAAAATATGAAAAATATGAAAAAATATGAAATTAATTTCCTCACCTCACTTAAAAGCTCTGGGAACTTTAAACCCAGTAAGTGACTGACCTCTGTAATGTCTTCATGGGATTCTCATTAAAGCCTCAGCTGAGCTGACAAACAGAAGCTTGGGAAAAGGATGTCTAAGGGGCTATTATAGAATTCCACTTTGTGTATGGAAAATTGGATAATCCAGGGTTCTGAGCTTGAACTTCCAATATTCTTGAGAAAAAGTGACCAGTCTATAAAAGAATGTAATTGTAAATTCCCATACTTCAATGGAAATATGCCCACTGGGAAAGTTCAGCAAGGACCAATTTGTATCTTACAATGAACTTAAGTTTACAAATGCATTCTAAATTTGTCTATCACCCAGGGATTCTTGTAATCCAAGACAGCAAAACAGCAGGATGCATTCTGCTTCTGAAACAACCACAATCCCTTCTCCCTGACTTGGGCTCTTGCCAAGCAGGGTTCCTTCCAGAAGTAGCATTTATGCTGAAGGAAATGGCTCTGAGTCCATCAGCCCAACTGGATTTGTATGGCTTTCATACATTTGAGGTGACCACTACCTGATACATGCTCACACATCTATGTTTCATAGGTAGATATATAGCTATAGATATCTGGGTGTGTGTTTTAAAATCTTTTAAGAAATACATCCCATTTTAAATAGTTCAAATATTTGGTAAAAATTAGCTAGGAATTTGAAATATGGTTAGTATCTATTTTAGAACCTGCTAAAAATACATTTTTGTTCAGATGGCCACGATTCATTTCACTATGTCAGTATATCCTCTGTGGTTCATTTGCAACTGGTTACTTGCCAATGTAAAATATGAGCAATTTGAGTCCTTCATAGGAGTGTTTTTGACATCTTTTAACAGTTTCACTATCATTTCCTGATAATGGAGTGGTCTTGTGCTCAAGGTTTCCTTCTATGGCTGGCTTTAGAATTTAGAAAAACAGGCACACTGTAATTATTACAGAGTCCCACACCTCTGAGAGAATATAGGAAAGATCAGGGCTCACATAATAACAATGGTAGAGCCAAAGTTTAGATAGATGAACTCTCAAAGTGCCATGGTATAGTCATAGGTATGGACAGATGATTACCTAAAGACTTATCTATTGGTCAGTCCTTTATCCATCAACCTAATGGGGCCAAGCTAAGGATCAAGGTTGAAGGATGAGTGTAGCGGTGTGTGTGTGTGTGGGGGGTATATACACACACATACATACAAGTTTATGTGTATATACACATACAGCAACGTGTGTATGTGTGTAGTAGGTGTCCTTCTCTCTTTTGCTCTGTCTTTGCATCCACACATTTCTTTTGCTTCAGAATCATGTGATAAAATGGCCAAAAATCTGCTCAAAGAACTCAGGTTATTCACACCCATGTAGGCAGCTGTTAAACCCCAGGATCCTGCACCAGTGGAGTCTCTGTACAGATGCCATGAGGAACAGCCTTCTGGTGTGACATAGAGCATAGCAGAGCTGGCAAGAAGGAAACTGTCATCACTGAGCAACTGCCACCCTCAATTGTTCTTGTCTAATCCTTACAAAACCCACATTTAGAAGCTCAGGCTTGAGTGTGAGCCCTAGAACTCTGAGCCTGGGTTTCCTCATCTATTAAACAGCAGTAGCAATCCTTCTCCTGTCTGGAAAAGCTAGAGGATGAGAATGAGCCAATGGATGCACAGTGTCTTCTTAATACTGTAATTCATCTAGGGATGCTTGCATGCCCTGCCTGAACCCCTGTGTCCTGTGTTCAATGATGCCTTAGATCCTGGGAATGAGCAGGGCAGGATCCCAGGCGCTCAGGGTTTGAACCACAAGGAATCCCTAGGGAGGCTCCCAGCCAAGCCCCTGGGGTGAGCTGAGAATGTCATGTGGGTAAAAGACTGCAGTCAGAGGACAGAGCCAAGGCTTGGGAGCTAAGCAGAGCCTGGAGGGACCCCCTGGGCTTGGAAGTGTGCAGAGGGCTGGGTAATCAGAGGAAGAGACTGGGGCTGATCTTCCCCAGTGGGTGCATCAGACTAACTCAGAGAAATCAAGTCGGGGCAGGTTTTCTCCCAACAATGGACAACACTTGATCCTCACTTTCAGGCTCAATTTCCCCCTACCTGCATGATCAGTTCTCCTGAAGCCAGGGCAGGATAAGAGTTCCAGTCAAGGGTACAGGAAGACAGGTTTAAGCTGACCTGACAGTGACAGTTCTGCTGTTTGGACAGAGGATGCTCATTCTACCCTTCTGATGTCATCCCCTGTCTGAAAATCTCAACTTTTTTTCTGTGTCCTGTCTTCCAGGGTTTCTAGAGTCATGTGTGGGTGCCTCTCAGTCCATCCTTAGCAGGACCTGACCCTTTGTGACATGGTAGCAGGATTTAAAGCAGAAAATTTATCAAAAATGCCTGGCAATGCACTTACCCATTTATTTACCCTTTGCTTTGATTTAGAGCAAATGGCTTCTTTTTGCTTTTTTTTTTTTAATTGTAAGATGCTGTGCTTTTGAGTAAGACTTTGAGTGTGCAGTGTGCACCTCTTCTGATGTTACCATTTGGATTTCCTGCTCCCATCTTTACACCTGCATTCATACTTAGAAACATTTCAAATCTTTGAAATTGGGCATCAGAGGACTTCAAGGTGAGAGATGACAGATGTGACATCTTAAGTGTGACCCTTCACCAATCTGGGGCACCACCATACCTGGACCCAACATAAGCTCTACTTCTTTTTTTTTTTAACATCTTTATTGGAGTATAATTGCTTTACAATGTTGTGTTAGTTTCTGCTGTATGACAAAGTGAATCAGCTATACATATACATATATCCCCATATCCCCTCCCTCTTGCATCTCCCTCCCACCCTCCCTATCCCACCCCTCTAGGTGGTCACAAAGCACTGAGCTGATCTCCCTGTGCTATGCAGCTGCTTCCCATTAGCTATCTATTTTACATTTGGTAGTGCATATATGCCAATGCCACTCTCTTACTTTGTCTCAGCTTACACTTCCTCCTCCCCATGTCCTCAAGTCCATTCTCTATGTCTGCGTCTTTATTCCTGTCCTGCTCCTAAGTTCTTCAGAACTTTTTTTTTTAGATTCCATATATATGTGTTAGCATATTGTATTTGTTTTTCTCTTTCTGACTTACCTCACTCTGTATGACAGATTCTAGGTCCATCCACCTCACTACAAGTAACTCAATTTCATTTCTTTCTATGGGTGAGTAATATTCCATTGTATATATGTGCCATATCTTCTTTATCCATTGATCTGTCGATGGACACTTAGGTTACTTCCATGTCCTGGCTATTATAAATAGTGCTGCAATGAACATTGTGGTACATGACTCTTTTTGAATTATGGTTTTCTCAGGGTATATGCCCAGTACTGGGATTGCTGGGTCACATGATAGTTCTATTTTTAGATTTTTAAGGAACTTCCATACTGTTCTCCATAGTGGCTGTATCAGTTTACATTCCCACCAACAGTGCAAGAGGGTTTCCTTTTCTCCACACCCCCTCCAGCATTTATTGTTTGTAGATTTTTTAATGATGGCCATTCTGACTGGTATGAGGCAATACCTCACTGTAGTTTTGATCTGCATTTCTCTAATGATTAGTGATGTTGAGTATTCTTTAATGTGTCTGTTGGCAATCTGTATATCTTCTTTGGAGAAATGTCTATTTAGATCTTCTGCCCATTTTTGGATTGGGTTGTTTGGTTTTTTGATACTGAGCTACATGAGCTGCCTGTATATTTTCAAGATTAATCCATTGTCAGTTGCTTTATTTGCAAATGTTTTCTCCCATTCTGAAGGTTGTCTTTTCATTTTGTTTTTGGTTTCCTTTGCTGTGGAAAAGATTTTCTGCTTCTTTACTCTGTCTTTGTTCCTGAAATAAAGAGATGAGCTTCTTGAAGCTGGGGACCATATGTTGATAGACACAATAGTTTTGGTCCAATTCTACAGAACATTCAGGTGATTCAACAATCAGATCTTTCCCTTGGTTTTATTCTTGGGCTGCTAAATGGCTGCAATTAGAACCATTTGCTCTCAGCTTTATGTGGTCTATCTACCACCAGCTGCACGTCTCAGATGGGAACATCCTGGCGAAGACCAGTTCCGACAGATGCTTCTTGGTCAAATGTTTTGTTGTGGATGATGAATCAACACAGGTAGAACCTTGATAACACTGACAGTTTCTTCAAGGGCTTTGGTCAAAAAGTGACTCTCAGTGGAGCACTCTCCTCTCATGCTTACGGCTGCAATGGCGTTCTCAGAAGTACCTCTCAGGTGAGTTTTGGAGGCTGTGTTGCAAACTGCTACACACAAGCTACTTCTGATTTTTAGGACCAGAATTCAATGTCACAGGACTATTGAGCTTGGGCCGTGAGCTTGGAATTCCTACATCGCTCAGCTAGCTGCAATCGTTGTCAGCCCTGACTCTTCCTTTTAGTTAAAAAAAATTGCCATGAATTAAAAACAATCCTATGCAAATTTGTATAAGATTTTCTCAGTCCTGACTAAGGCATATGTAGGTTATTTTTCTGGGTACTTTTGCATGAGCATTCTAACGATGGAGGGTAATTTGTTTGAGTTTCAGGTATGGAGAAGAGCTGAGATTCACTAACCTGGGTATATATTATTGGTATAATTGTGTCTTGCTCGATTTCTTTGAAATGCACTCTGTTTTTCCTGAAAAGCTATCTTCTCAATCTCTTTGGTTTGTGTCTGCAAATCTCAATGACCTGAGAACATAAAGGGAGCTGATTCATAGGTTTTGGAAAACTTTGCAAAGAGGCTATCATTCGGCAGGGTTCCTTTGTCAGGGGCCTGAATCTGATCCCACTCCCTGAGAGGAGTGTGATGGAGACTCTGACCCAGCTCCTTTTCAGCCCCTCCTGGGAGTGATTATTGAAAGAACAACCCTACCACACTCAAATCCGTAATTGTCTTGGATAGTATTTTTTCCTAAAGTTTCTCATAAGTTCTTTGTAGGTAAACTTGCCTCACCAGCCAAGGAACTGTCCAATTTCCATGAGGTTAAATGATTACCCCGAAGACTATTTAATCTTAATCCAATTTCAGTAGAACAATCTTGTTCTATTGAATTCATTACAGAAATGTTTCCAAGCTTTAATTGTACGTGCCTATCTTGAAGGATGGTTTTATGTTCATCAAGTTGAAAGAAAACTCTTTCACTTTCAAAATGTTGGGAAACATTTATGCTCCTCATTCTTGTCTTACTTAAATATGCAATTTGTAGGATATACCTTGTTGCTGAAACTATTAGTAAATCAGATTAGTACATTCCAGGACTTAAACTAACCTAAATATAAAAAGTATTTTAAAAAGCTATATTGTAGGTTTGGAAAATAGATAGCGTTTCTTTGTAAACTATAACCTTAAAAAGGGACGATCAGATTCCCTCTTTATTAGCCCTGGTAGGAAAAAACAGGTTATGCAAGCCATGTGGCCACATGCATGTCAAAAATAAAGAGTTCTTTTGTGTGTAGGAGTTGGAAAGATAGTAAAGGTTTTTGGAAGAGCAGAGCAGAGAGTGCCACACTTCCAGGGAAGCACCCCCTCCTGTACACGTTGCAGAAGCCTTCCAAGATATCTGTTTCCCATTGAGGGGGCACATCAACCGAGGTTGGTGAGAACCTAGGACACTCTTTCGGATGCCAGTGCCTATCCCAGTGCAGAGTGGTCACTTAAAGGAAATCACAGATGACTGCAGGGCATGACAGGCGTTCAAAGGTGGCTTTGAGCAGGCACCTAGTCAGAGTAGGAATAATAAAAGGGATGCCAGCATGTATGTTGTAGGTGAGAGTTTAATTTGTACTCAGCCTAGTTCTCCAAACAGAGGCTGTCTTTGCTTTATACAAGCATTGTGTGTCATCTGCAAGAACCCTGACCATACACATGTAGCATGTCTTGTCCTGTGAGCCACAGTCCTACAATGCATTGTCCCACCAAAAATGTAATTAGCCCCTGTTGAAAAATGCAGCATCCATCTATTAGCTGCCTCCTCCAATTTCCCTGTATGTCACAGTCATCACCATTTTTCCCAAATCACTCCAACCCCAAGTGCTAAGTCATATCTTCATCATTGTTGCTGTTGATCAGCTAATCGGTACCCAAGTACAGACATTCGTCTCTGAAGGTCCTTCCTCCCAGCTCTATCAGGCCCATTAGGCTTCCCAAGTCCATTAGCCCAAGTGTGGGCAATACCCATATTCAGTACTGATTATTCAAAATGTAATATATGTAATGTTATATCCAAAATTCACATTGTTAAACTATTCCTAGTCTGTTCATCTTTTTCCTCTTGTCTCCTTAAGTAGATCAAATTTCATGTCCCCACATCCTTGCTAGATGAGTGACCCCTAGGGTATGATCGTTATCAGAGCTGGTTTGTAAATCACAACTCGGACCCACATTAATGTATGATGTTCAGCTAACTACTTGAACTTCTCAGCATATCAATAACAACCTGTTTGACACACATCAATCATCCTTCCCAAATCAAAAAGGATGTCCTTCCAATACTACCACTCCTGCTCCAGATAGGTCTGCTTTTGGGGTCCCACCACCTCACCCGAAATCTCCATCCAGGCATCTGGTCAACCTCTGTTATTGCACACTTTGTGCCCACCAGCCACCTTCTCCAGGGTCTCTCATTGCCTAGAACAACACTGTTCAATATAAATATAAAATTAAGTGGATATTTTACATTCTCTTTCTGCACCACATCTCTGAAATCCACTGTGTGTTTCTCACCTACAGCAAATCTCAGTTCAGACTGGCCCAAGTTCAAGTACTCAGTAGATACACACAGCCAGTGATGGGTATATCGGAAAGTGCTGGCCTAGAGAATCACAGCGGTGCCTGTCTGGCACTTATCACTCTACTGCCCTATTTGTGTTATGTTCAGATCCTAGGGCACCATGATAACATTTAAAATTTTTCAATGCCAAACCACTGCCAAACTAATAAAATAAATATTTCCTAGATGTATTAGTCTGCCAGCGCTGCTATAACAAAATACCACAGACTGGGTGGCTTAAACAATAGGAATTTACTTTCTCATAATTCTTGAGGCTGTAAGTCTAAGATGAAGTTGTTGGTAGGGTTGGTTTCTTCTGAGGTCTCTCTCCTTGGCTTGCAGACGGCAGCCTTCTTTATTCTCACACAACTGCCCCTCAGTCAGTGTGTTATCTGTGTCCTAATCTCCTCTTATTACATGGACACCAGTCATATTGGAGGAGAGCCCACCCTAATGGTCTCAATTTACCCTTAATCATTTATTTAAGGATCATGTCTTCAAAGACGTTCTGACGTATCAGAGGTTAGGAGTTCAACATGAATTTTAGGGGGACACGATTCAGCCCATAACCCTGGACTGTCATGGAGGGCCCTCAATAATATTAGCAGACATGTTTATCATCTCCTTCTCTTTTGTTTCCTAATCTCTAGGAAATTTTACCCCTGACTCACCTTAGAACATCCCACTGTCTCTCTACCTCCACACCTTCTGTTTGTCCCCCACAGGGATATGTGCCATGATCCCCCTGCTGCCAAGACCCTTCAAATTCTCTTCCAAGTTCCCTCCCCTATTGGGTCCCTCCTCATCCCTTTATTAAAAGTAATGCTCTCTTCAACCAAACCTTTAAAGTTGGCATGAACATTGCATTGCCTCAGGTTACAGTTATTTATTTGAAATACAATAACACCATCGCAGGGTAAGTTATATGAGAGTATGATAGAATGCCTAGCACAGGGATCGAGCAAAGGGGACATGTGGGATGCATCTGAGTCCCTTGCCTATTATTACACAACCACATAATGAGAGCTTGTTGAACTGAATCAGGGCAGACAGGAAGACCTTGGCAATAGGCAGTGATAGCTCAGTGGCTTATATTAGTATCTGAGTTTGATGAGATTACCATAGAGCCCACATTCAACTGAAAGCCTTGTCGTAGACACAGATCTCGACTTGTCTACCGAATGGGCACAGCTATGCTGCTCCTGCGCTCTCAACAGACACCTGCACGCAGGCTTCTCCAACTAAAGGCAGGAGACAGCAGCTTCGTTATACCTCCTTGGCTGCCTCTGGCTGTCCAAAGCAACTAAACTGCCTCCCATTTAATCAAAGACTCACCTAAATCTTTGTTCTGAAATCACCTGTGAGTTTTTAATGAATATAATGATTTTTGTTTGTGCGACAGGATCAGTATATGACTTCTTTAATGATAAAAGCCCAGGTAAGAAGGGACTAAGCAAGCACCTGGCCCAGAAGCATTTGTTGGGCAAGACACATCTGAAAGTGCCTGGCACCTCTCTCTGGTTAGCCTTCTAAATGTCTCAGCTCCAGGGTCCTCTGGGGAGATGAAGCATTTGTGGTCCACTGCCTACCTTTGGCTGTCTGCAGCCTTCCAAATGCAGGGACTGTCATTACCAGTGTAGATCTCCCCGACTGCTCTTTCTTCTGTCTGGAAGCTTAACCAGAAATTTCCCCAGTACAGTAACTCTTGGTCTGAATATGGGGTGACCCTGACTGGGTAACTCAGAACAAATATTCATCTCTCTCTCTTTTTTTTCCCCCCCCTCATGACATGGATCAGGGGCCGTGCCTGAGAGACAGATCTTTTTCCTTTTTTTCTCTCTAATCCTTTATTAACTTCACTAGAAAGAGATAAAGGGCTTTACCCTGTGCAGATGACTAGATTCTCTTTTTTTTTCTTTTTAACAACAAATGATGCTTCTATCAGATGTGACTCTTTAACCCTGTACAGTAAAAGGAGAAAAAGGAATCTTGAGCTAGAAACATATTTTTATTATTAATGTTTTGCTTACTCTTCACCCAGAGTTTAATGACCAACCCGGTTTCAAACCCAAACATTCACAATATTCTTTTTAAACAGCAGACTCCTGGGTGGGCTCTAGTTCTACCATTCCTGGGGTCAACAGTGGTCCAACAAGGAAGTACTCAATCATTATTAACAATTATTATGAGAAAAGTGGAGTGAGTAGTTGCCTTTTGAGAACTACATCCCCAAATTAATGTTTTCTGAAAGAGAGAAAATGGCTGGCAGATCCACCCACGACTTCACAGTTTCCACTTGGGGCCCGTGGTAAAGGGTGTGGCTGGGACTTGTAGGGAGGAGATTCCTGAGGGTAGCCCTGCCCAGATACGGACAGTTACTAATGGATTTAATGTAAGGAGTTTGCATCACCCTCTGAGGCTCCCAGGACTTTTCTATCTAGATCAAACTTCCCTGGCATTGTGATCTACCCTCAGAATGAGAAATAAAGGAATCCCATACAAGGACTGTCATCTCTGACCCCACGCTGAACCAGAAATCCAAACAAATAATGTGAATTTTCTCCAAGTTCAAGGGTGAAATTGTAATAAAGTGGGTTCAGATTGTATCAAAGTACTTGTTTCACGTTTATTCTAAGTTATTCAACAAAATTCCCACTGTTTCCTTTTGGAAGGCCGTGCCAAAGCCAAGTTCTATCTGATTGATGGATTGTTGATCATAGTGATCCAAAAGTCGTTTCCTGCCATCAGGATAACCTGGGACAGATGGGGAATCATCTGGACATCTCAAGGCCACCGTAAGCCCCTGACATGGGATCAGCCTCAGCAAGTTTACTCTGATCCATGTCTGTGCAAAGTCCTCAACAAGGCAGAACTGAGCTGCCCAGCAGATGATTGGCCTCAGGCTCTCTTCACTCTTTCCCCACAAGGAGCCCCAGCCCTGGACACCTCGTGGCCAGGCCGCCAGGGCATACGTTCCTCCCTGCAGGCGGTAGCATCTGACTACTGATCCCTGTACCCTCGGTCCAATGCTTCATTAGTCCCAGTAGGGAGCTGAGCAGAAACACCTGGTTTCTAGAAGCTGGTGATGGCTGCTAGCAAGCACACCTACAGCTTCCCAGAAAGGAAGCAGTCAGCGACCATAACAATACACATCATACTCGGTTGTGCAGGCATGCCATGATTCCAGTGAACTCCAAGACCTCAGCAAGGCTGACACAGCCAGTCCTGGGTTAGTGGTTTGATGGTGAAATAAAAGAAAACTGGCACCTGGCCACCCCCAACACACAGGGGCCATAGCTTCCCAGCCTTCAGAGGGCTCCCCCTACCAGGCATGGTGCTAGGGCCTTTGAGTGCATCATCTGGTTTACTCCTCACAGAAGCTCTATTGGGCAGATGTTTGTAACCCACATTGCAAGTGAGGGAACTGAAACTTCTAATGGTTAAGTGATGTATTAAATATTTGCCAATCAATGGAAGAACTGGGTTTGAACCAAAGTTTCCCCTTCTCTCTAAATGGCTGCTAATGTTAGGACTCAGCCCCACACACTGTCTCTTCTATACACCCATCGGTCTCTCTTAAAGCCTCAGTTCAAACTTCAGCTCCTCTGCAGAGTTTCTTTGATTTACAGGGAGGTCTTACAGCTATGCCCTCAGTTATCACACCAGCCCTGATGAAGCAATGAGCTCTACCGTGGTTAGAATCTGACCTAAATCTGCTACTCAAGAGAATCTGAAGACCTGGAAGACAGGGAATAGGTATTTTGTTGTGAGGATTGCCAGCATCCATCACAGGATGGACAACATCCATTTGGCTAAGGGGCGGGGGGGGAGGAAAGGGAAGAACAGAGGAAGAAGGAAGGATGGAAGGAAGGAAAGAAGGAAGAAAGGGAGGAAGGAAAGGAGCGAAGGAGGGACTGGGGAGGAGGGAGGGAGGGAGTTAGGAAGGAAGGAAAGAAAAGTAGACGTTTTGTATGACTTAACCACAGCCATCTGTCAGAAAAGAATATTTATTATTTCTAGTGTATGAATTGAAAACTAAATGGACAATTAAATGTGGTCTGAATTTTTCCATTGTAGGGTAATTAATGGGACAGTTTTGACCATGTGACTCACAGGAGGAAATTATCATATGTCCACAAACAGGGAATAAGAATCAGAGAGAAAATCTTTGATTTCTATTAGGAGGCAATTAATGAAATTTTAATTCAACGTTTGTTGAGAGTGACAGCCTGAGACTTACATTATTAATTGACCATATGTTTCTTACCTTGAACTAAGATAATAAAAATATTTAAGTAAAGAAAAACTGGTCCATTTTCTGACCTAATAAAAATATGGAATAATCTTCCCTAACACAGAGTACAATGCCAATAGATACTCAATGAATTCATGCTGAAAGCATGCATAAATACATGAATGTCTGAATCAGTGAGTAAATGAATCTTTCTTAACCATTGGCATAGATAATATAACAAAAGTGAAGACAGTCAAACTGAAAATAGGAGTGAAAAGCAAGGTAAAGTTGAGCTCCCCAGAGGCTTACTGAGTAGTAAGATAGCACCAAGAAATTCATTAAGAAGGGATTAAAAGAAAAGTCAAGGAAAACTAAGAGACACTTAAGAAGATACACAGATAGACTCCAGTAAACTCTCAGTAGCAACAGTAGTCTACAAGTTGACAACTGAAACAGTTTCCAATTTAATAAAAGCCCTGCATCTTTTATAAGAAACTCAATCTGATATCAAAGTGAGTTGAGAAAAACAAATCCACATAGGATTATAAGGTGGGGAAATTTAGAACAGCAAAGCAAAGGAAAAAATTGTAAACATTTTTAGAATTTTGTTTAACAAAAAGAAATATGTTAGATTGGTAGCAGACTTCTCACTGGTAAAATTGATGAAGAAAGCATTGGAATAACAACTTGAAATTGCTAAGGGGAAAAAAATCAACCTTGAATTATCTGTTGATCCGTGACCATTCAAATTTATGGTATAAAAAAAAAATTTCAGTTTTAAAATTCTAAGCCAGTTAACCAACGTCCTATAATTAAATAAACTAAACATGATAAAAAGAGGAAAAGTGTAGGTAGAGGCATGGAATAGGATTACAGAAACTATGCTCACCTAAGACCTTGGTAACATACATGTGGTATTATAATGAATTATGGGTCTAAATTTGATTTTTGTAGTTAAAGGGCTGACACTAAAATTCTAGATAACAGAAGGAGAATGAGGAGGTCTGGGTGGGTAGCTAAAGTACAACATGCTCCTTATCCTCCTGTAGAAGAACAGAGATCCTAAATAGTTTCAGAAATTGTTACAAAAATTCAGAGTGAACCATAATTACTAAAAGTATGGGTAACATTAAAGAAAGAAAAAAGAATGAAGAAACTGTTTTAATCTGGTAGAAAGCAATATTAGAAAAATACGCCAAGAGAGAAAGAAAGAGAATTGCTATTTAAATTAATCATTTTAAAAATCTTCCAAATGTCCCCTTCCAGTGGTTAGTGAATCCCTCATTTGTGAGTTGGTGATCTGCCCTCACAAGGAAGAAACTGGAACTCACATCACAGACTCTTGCAGCTAAGGTGCAAGCATGTGACCTTGGCTCCACCAATCAGCATATTTGGACAAAACTGAATGAGGCTTCTATCCAGAAACCAGAACATCTAAAAAGTAGATGCCTTGTGGATTCCAGCATGGTGAGGGGAAGGGTAAAGACCCGTCCACCAGGTCCAGCCCTGGCATCCACACTGAGCACCGCAGGGCTGTCGGCAGAGGCTGGGCTGAGCAGGACAGTAGGCTTTTCCTGCTATAGCAATCCTGCGGTGTTGGGTGGTTGCTGCTCCTGACTGAACCACCTCAAAAGATGGTTCTCTCCCTCTGGGACACTCTCTGAGTGTCTCCAATATTTTATGATTTATTTTCATGATTATTTTTTTCTGTTTCAATGATCTAGAATTGATTTATGTGTAACCAACAACCCTGAATCGTATGATGCCTGGTGAAGAAAATACAATGTCATTATGGTAATACTTGATTCAAGCAGGATTCTTCAGTGGATGCAAAAAGTAATGAGTTAACATTTGATAAACAATAAACGTGTACATAGACTCAAAATTACTTGTTAATTACAAAGGGATTATTAACTTTACCATGGGTTCACCTAACACAATCTTAACCAAGTAATCTGAGTTCATATCCCTAATGAAATAAACTGACATCCTCTGGATACAGATATGATGTCCTAGAAAGAAAATATTTTTTAAGCATTTATGCCCCAAAAGAAGTATAACTTGTGTTTATCATGAGAAAGCATGCAATAAACACAAATTGAGAGACACTGCACAAAATAATAGGGCTGAATTCTTAAAGTCAGAATCATAGAAGAAAAAGGACGACTGAGAACATATTCTGAATTAAAGGAAACTAAATAGACATGGCAATTAAATGTAATGTGGGATTTTGAATTGGATCCCAGAGTATAAAAAGGAAAAGTGGCTGCAATAAATATTATTGGGAAAATTAGTAAAATTTGAAGGTGAACTGTGGACTAGTGGATATCATCCTTACATTTCCTGATTTTGATTAATGTTCTATGGTATGTAAAACCTTTATGTAACTGAGAAGATGTACGTTGCTGGGAATCTTTTACCTAATGGAAATACCAAAGATGAGAAACAATTTTATATGCCAACCCTAAAATTCTGGTTCTTCCATATTTTCCCTCAATTTTACTTGTAAAATGCCTTGTTCTTACTTTAGCTCATTACTTAGCAAGTAAAAGCCAAGTGAACATTCAGCATTCTGCCTTCAAAATATAATTGTTCAAATCCAAAAGTTTATTTGGTACCATTGCTTTTCCCAGGATACTGCACACCATGGTTTTACAAATTGTTCCACCACTGGTAACATGGGCCACCATAATTCCAGCCTCCTGAAAAATTCCCACCCATTATTCCAGTCTTGGCCACCCAGCCCCAATGCAATGACAGGTATTTTAGATTTTTGTTATAGCACTACCCTACTTTGAAGTAGCAATGTCTGCATTAGTTCCCTATTATCATGATAAAGATGTTTTACAAACTGCCCTGACAGGCAATGCCTTAAAGCATGCACAAATATTACTGCCCATGTGTCAGTGGTCAGTTTGATCATTTCAGTGATCTCAGGGGCACCTTAGTCGACTGCAGTTCTTTTTTTTTTTTTTTTTTTTTTTTTTTTTTGCGGTACGCGGGTCTCTCACTGTTGTGGCCTCTACCGTTGCGGAGCACAGGCTCTGGAAGCCCAGGCCCAGCGGCCATGGCTCACGGGCCCAGACGCTCTGTGGCACATGGGATCCTTCCAGACCGGGGCACGAACCCGTGTCCCCTGCATCGGCAGGAGGACTTTCAACCACTGCGCCACCAGGGAAGCCCTCGACTGCAGTTCTTGTGAGTGCCTTTTCTGCTGGATTCTGGGCTGTATCACACATTTGGAGTCAGCTGGCTGTTGTCAGTCTAAGCTGGCTAACATGACTGGGCTCTCAGCCACGGGTCCCTCACATCCTCCATCCCAACATGCATGTCATCATAGTAAGTTCAGAGATCCAAAAGAGAGCAAGTATAATCATGCCAGAGGACATGTGTAAATTCACATGTATTTGACATTCTTGGCTCACATCTAATTGGTCAAAATAAGTCACATGGCTGAGTGCAAAGCAAAATTGGAGGGAACAAAAGTTCTAGGGCCAATCAGTGGGTACAGGGTGACCTTTAATTGGGATCTTTTTGCAACCAGTCTACCACACAGCCAATCTTGACTTGCAGTGAAGGAACAATTCCAAATCAGTGTGGAAAATACGATAATTTCCATAGGTAATACTTGGTGAATCCAGTATCTATATAGAAAAAAAAAAAGGGGGGTCTTGGCTACTACCTCACACTAGAGACAAAAATCAACTTGAATTGGGCAGACTTAAATATGCAAAAGAATACAACGAAGCTTCCAGACACATCTCCTCTAATTTGTTCCCATCCTTATTATTGGAGTTGCCTCTAGAAAACACAGATCAGCTCATAAAAGTCCCCTCCTCAGAAATATGAAATGTCCCTACTGTCTTCAAAATAAATTTCAAACCTTTTTGCATAGCTCTCCAAGTCCTTCAAAACCTTACCTCAAGCTATGAGTCAGCCATCTCATGCAGGAATCACACCAGAAAACTCCTGTTTTTTCAGAGCCTGGCTCTGCAGTCCCCCACTCATGTTCCAGCTTTCTGTGCCCTCTTTAACTGGTGAAATATTAATTATGATAATCAAATGGTATAGGCTCTTGAAACTTTCCAGGGTTCCCCTATCACAGGCAAAAGGAATTCCTCCTCTGTGCCTTTGCACGATCTGATTCAGAGCCACTTTGTTGGCTCCTGTGAGCACACAGTGTGACTCCTTTAGCATGCCAGGTCTCAGCAACATCCCTGCCTCCTGCTGGACAGCCAATAAGTGTTTGTGCAAAGAAGAAATTGATGGGAGGGAGACACAGGAAGTAAAAAGGAGTTTGAAATCCCACAAGGACTCAGAGGCAAAAAATATACAAATCCATTTTCACTGCAAAGTAAAGGAGCTGTTACAGTGGAGGATTACTGGACTGAATGTCAATATTATGACATAGTATGAGTGTGTTTCGTGTTTGGTAATTGCAATCATTGTTGCTTTTGTTGTGGTCATCCATTTACAATGCTTCGTGTCAGTTTATTTACCTCTGGTAGAAATAAAATACAGTGTGTGTGTGTGAGTTGTGAGCAAATGAAGAATCAAGGTACAGTTTACTTGGATTTGAGAGAAATGGGAGTTCATTAAAATTTCACATTATAATGTGAAATAAATGTTGACATTTGTTTCACAGTGATGGCCACAGTATCCCCCCCTTTAACTCTGTAGATTGCTAGGGACAGGGGAAAAAGGATGTTACATTCTTTATTGACCAAGTAATTTAAGTTCCAATAATTATTTAAATTAGGTTTCCCATTGTCTCTTATTTTCATTCTCACTGAGGGGAAACAGTCTTGTAAAAATAGTGGAGAGCGTCCTTCTAGAGGTCTTTCTAGACACGATGGCTGAGCTTGGCTGGATGGCCCAGAGGGAAGTTCTTCAAACCAACAAGAGATTTTTGCTCAAGACATGCCCATAGGAGCCTGTTATGATTGCAGGTAGTTACCCCTCAGCCAACCACAGCAGCTGAGATTCATAACTTGTGTTATGTCTGTTGCTTAGAATGAGCTGAGATGTATTTCCTGAAATATTATTAGCCTTGAAGTGATTTTCCAGGCAGCCCATGACAAGGCTTATTTATTTTTAAAGAAGTCTGTATGATATTAATATTTGCCTTACTAATAAGATATTTGAAGACTGTTTCATGTTTTTCCACTATGCATGTTTAAGTGGAATGAAATCCCCAAATCTTAGAATCTATTATAATTTATATAAGACTTAAATTGAGACAGATCTTACTAAACTCTTTTGTTATGACTCATCTTTTTCCTGGTCACAAAGACTCAGATTCATCCTCCTTCTAATGATTCATTTTGATCGTTCTTATGGCCAGAAACTACCACCAGGTGAGTGCCGACTCTGGGAGTAGGATCCACCAACCTGGTTGTACAGAGATCTTGGGTTGTTCCAACTCCTCCTTTACTGTCTGGTGCACATCAAACACAAGAAGAAGCTTCAGGGTTCCAATAAACAGCTTTGGCTAAGCTGTTAATGGAAGAGCCAATAGCTTATCATTCACAGTAGTGGAGACCAGGTTCCTGTAAACCACAGAGGGAGTCTGTTCCTGAAACGTGAGCAATTCTTGCCCCTAAAATGTGTTGTTATATTGATATTTGGAGGATTTCTCCCTCTTCCAAAATCATATTTGAATTTTTAGGACTGCTCTTTCATTTTTTTATTGAAGTATAGTTGATTTACAATGTTGTGTCAGTTTCAGGTGTACAGCAAAGTGATTCAGTTATATACATATTTATTTTCAGATTGTTTTCCATTATAGGTTATTACAAAATAATTGAGTATAGTTCCTTGTGATATACAGTAGCTCTTTGTTGGTTAATCCCAAACTCCTAATTTAGTCCTACCCACCTTCCATCTTGGGTAACCGTAAGTTTGTTTTCTATGTCTGTGGATCTATTTCTGTTTTGTAAATAAGTCCATTTGTATCATTTTTTTCAATTCCACATATGAGAGATATCATATGATATTTGTCTTCCTCTGTCTGGCTTACTTCACTTAGCATCAGGAATCTGAAATCAACCCTGGTCTTCCACACAGGGTGAAATATGATGAGTTGTAGTCACTTAATGATGCTGTGGAGATGGAGAATGTATACACATAGCCTGAGATGCTACAGTTGGATCCGGGGCAGGGGTGGTGAGGTGGAAACCCTGGGGCAGCACCGCTGGGTGGACAGACACTCGATAGGAGGCTCAGGTCCATCAGCACGTGGCCACCACAAAGCAGCCAACATCACTCCAAAGCAGAGTCCACAATTTAAGGGAGAATTAACAATAACTGCTCCAAGTTTCTCTCCTGCTGGTTTGATAAAGAATAATTCCATGGGGCTTCCCTGATGGCGCAGTGGTTAAGAATCCTCCTGCCAATGTAGGAGACCCGGGTTTAAGCCCTGGTCGGGGAAGATGGCACATGCCGCAGAGCAACTAAGCCCATGCGGAGCAACTGAGCCTGCGCTCTAGAGCCCGCGAGCCACAACTACTGAAGCCCATGCGTCTAGAGCCCGTGCTCTGCAACAAGAGAAGCCACCGCAATGAGAAGCCCGCACACTGCAACGAAGAGTAGACCCCGCTCGCCGCAACTAGAGAAAGCCCACACACAGGAACAAAGACCCAACACAGCCAAAATAAATTAATTAATTTAAAAAAAGAAGAATTCCATGGGATGCACATATATTTGGGCTCTTAGATATAAATTAATTATAGATTACTCTGAGTTTTAAAAATATTAAAGCAAATACCAGCAGACTTCATATTTCATATTGCTCTGCTAGGGAATGAGTGAGAAAGGCGTTGAAGAGGTGTTTCAGTTAACTATAATCATCAGAACATTATTATATAAATGGCAATTCTAAGGTACCAATAGTTTTGAAAAACTGTAAAAGGTAATTTAAAAATACCCAAGAATACGTATAAGACCATGGATTTGAATCCTTACCTCTCCCAATTTCTTTCTGAAATGCCAAAAATAACATAACAAGGAAAATATTATACAACTTATAAAGTATAAAGAAGTCCTACATGCCTGAAATATGGACAAGCTTTGGCAGAAGACTAAACTGGTGGAAACCACTGGCTAAGAGGAACCTTCTGTAGAGAGAAGGGCAGGTCCTCCAGTCCCCCTGAACTTCCTGTCCCATGAGCAGCTCTTGGGTCCAAAGGTCTGAGGGTCAGATCAGAGCCCAGTGAGCAGAAGTCCTGCTTGGCCATGTTCACCGAGGATGGGGGAGGTCAACCCACTCTGTCCTCAAATTAGTGACGTCAGCTGCCAATGACTTATCAATGATGTAAACAGACTTCAGAAAACTCTTCGAGGCCTGAAAGAGGTTATGACTTTGGGCAAGAAACAGAAAACCTTAAGCCTTCAAAACCTCCTTGTTAAGCCTCCCATGAGCATGAAACAGTGTGAAAGAAGCAAAGCATTTGGGGGGATAGCGTGGACACCATATTTTTAACTGTTATAGAGGAAGTTAATAACGTAAAAGCTACACTAGAAAATCTAACTAGTGGATTAGAAAGTCAGTTTTTAAGAATCTTGAATACAGAGAAGGGATAGAAAATTGCTTTCATTTTGTGCACCCATTATTGCTGACTGGGGGTGGTTGTGTGTGTTAACAAAGATCATGAGGTTTTACTTGGATGCAGCAGGAAAGGATGTATGGACGGATAGGGCTGTCTTCTATGGTATGACTTCTGAATCTGAATTTAAAATATCATCAAGGATCTGATGAATAGGAAGAAAAATAAAGCACACGTCTTCTAGGAACTGACAATTTTCCTGCAAAGAAACAAGCATCAGATCAGCTTACATGTCTGTGGAACCACCTTCACATAATTCTAAGGGAAAATTATTATGATTGTTGAATTCTATACTCAACCCACCTTCATGCATGTGCAACAGCAGAAATAAATAAGGAAAAAATTAAATAAATAGAAAATAGCATAGAAAATATGTCATCTATGTGCCTCCTTTTACAAATTAATTTTCTAAAACTGAACTAGAATGAAGAAATCAAGAAAGAAGACATGGTACAGAAGAAAGATTGCTGAGGAATAGAAAACATTAAACATTTATTTAAGTAGAAACTATTGCTTTCTATGTATTCTAAGAAATACATTTATTAATATTTGTGTTTGCAAATATTACGAAATTATTCTTGTATTGTGTTTAATATCTGTATCAAAAATACTGTATTATTTCATTGCAACTCAGAGGTGGCGGTGTGGATAAAGAAAGAGTGTGAGTTAATGAGAACTATTCATTCTTGACATTAATTGAAAAATAGAGACTCAATTGTATTCCTTTTAAAATGTGGTTGTACGGCTTCCCTGGTGGTGCAATGGTTAGGAACACACCTGCCAATGCAAGGAACATGAGTTCAAGCCCTGGTCCAGGAAGATCCCACATGTGGTGGAGCAACTAAGCCTGTGCACCACAACTACTGAGCCTGCGCTCTAGAGTCTGTGAGCCACAACTACTGAGCCCATGTGCCACAACTACTGAAGCCTGCACTCCTAGAGCCCATGCTCCACAACAAGAGAAGCCACCACAGTGAGAAGCTCTCACGCCGCAACAAAGAGTAGTCCCCGCTCGCTGCAACTAGGGAAAGCTTGTGCACAGCAATGAAGACCCAACACAGCCAAAAAAAAAAAAAAAATTGGTTGTAAAATTTCAGAATAGAAAAAATGACTCCAAAAAAGGCCTTCAAGAAAGGCTGAAAGCGATACCTTGTTGGGGAATAAACAACCAGCCAAGGGACCTGGGAGAGGAGGACAAGGACAAGGAGAGTGACTCCAGTAAAAGAAAGGGAAGTGCAGCCTCCAAACTCCTCAGGGAACCCGGGCAGCAGCTGTTTCCTGTGCCTAGGATGCCAGGAAGACTGGAAAAGAGCAGTGGATCCCAGGTTCACCCTGAGATGGGGCCAGTGACAAAGGAGCCAAGTTCTTTCCTGGGATGAGGCCAAAAGACTTACAAATAAAAACACGTTGTCAGGCTGTGTCTTGGATCAGAGTAAAAGAGGGGAAAAGTGAGCTGCAAGCCACAGGACCAGCGGGATCAGGCTGAGCCATGAGAAGACTAAAGTCATCACTTTGGGGGTCCTCCCGTGGAATAAGAAGCTGAGAACTCCAGGGGTGTGGGGCTGGAGGTGGAGATGAAGCCAAGAAGGAGAAAAGGTTCAGTCTGGGCAACTGGGGCCTTGAGGGGCTGGTTTTACCCAGGAACTAGGTCCGTCTCTACAGGTAATGTCTGGTAGATGTGCTAGAGAGGATATGTTATTTTATTTTATTTTATTTTATTTTTATTGGGGGCTTCCCTGGTGGCGCAGTGGTTGAGAGTCCACCTGCCGATGCGGGGGACACGGGTTCATGCCCCAGGCTGGGAAGATCCCACATGCCATGGAGCAACTGGGCCCGTGAGCCATGGCCACTGAGCCTGTGTGTCTGGAGCCTGTGCTCCACAACGGGAGAGGCCACAACAGTGAGCGGCCCGCATACCACAAAAAAAAAAAAAAAATATATATATATATATATATATATATATATATATATATATATATATATATATATTATTGGAATTGATTTACAATGTTGTGTTAGTCTCAGGTGTACAGCAAAGTGATTCAGTTATGCATATACATATACTCATTCCTTTTTAGATTATTTTCTCATATAGGTTATCACAGAATAGTGGGTTCCCTGTGCTGTACAGTAGGTCCTTGTTGCTTATTTATCTTATATATTGTAGACTGTGTGTGTTCATCCCAAGCTCCTGATTTATATACCTCATCCCACCACATTTCCCCTTTGGTAACCATAAGTTTGTTTTAGATATCTCTAAGTCTGTTTCTATTTTGTAAATAAGTTCATTTATAACATTTTTTAAGATTAGATTCCACATATGAGAGGTATCATATGATATTTGTCTTTCTCTCTGACTTACTGCATTTAGTATGGCAATGTCTAGGTCCATCCATGTTGCTGCAAATGGCACAAGTTCATTCTTTTTTATGGCTGAGTAATAGTCCAGTGCATTTGGAATATTCTTTATCCTTCCTTCTGTCAATTGACATTTAGGTTGCTTCCATGACTTGGCTATTGTAAATAGTACTGCAAGTGGAGGATATTTTTAATTATACATTTTCATAAATTGCTGTTAGTATGTGTACCCAAAATTTTAAAACACTGTCTATGAAGGAAAGGGACAGGAAAAGGGTTCCCCAGCTTGGCAAGTTTCCAGAAAACAAACTCAGCAAAGATGTCCGGTAAAAATGTGTCGATGCTGGTCTTACCAATGTAGATGTTAGGCTGAGCCATGTGGAACTGTCGAGATTCTGCTTTTTCACCTACAAAATAGTAATTTCACATGGTTCAAACTAATCGCTGAAGGTCTCTGTTGACACGGTAAGGAGTTCATACTTGGCCCTGATCTGATTAACATGTATTAATCGTGTTGCAATTGAAGGAGGGTGCACCCCATTTCATTCAAGGAATCACTTGGCTTCTGGAGGGCACATTCCAGATTTTGAAAGATAAAGAGAGAAACTGACAAGATCATATTCAGAAGTTTCTTTTCATATGTTTACTAATGCACATTTAAAGAGTTTATTTTAAAATTGTTTATTAGTATGAACAAATGAGTGACCAGAAGTAGAAAAGTTTGGTTTCTTTGGCTACAAAGAATATCTTCACCTTATGGATAGTAAAATGGTTGGGTTTTTTATATACTCCCCCAAACTATTCATAACCATTTGTGAAAATTAGCATAGGGATAAACTTGGAAGTCTGATCTAATGACTTAACTTAAAGCGAAGTTAATAAATAATCATATTTGTTAATTATAAGTAAATTGAAGTATTTAATTTAAATTTAATTTAATATAGAATTTTGTTTCACTCAACATTAGCGACATTGGGTCATATTTAAAGAAACCGAATTGGAAACATACTAGCTATAAATATTGGATGACATGCTTAAGAGATGTCCTAGCGTTTGACAAAGGCTTTAGCTGCAGATCTGTGGCAGCTGGCAATCTGCCTGGATAACTTCTAGAGACAAGCTGAAATTACTCGATATCTAAAGACCAACAAGTGGGGCTTTGGGAAAAGAAGATTCTGGTCTCTGGCTCCCCTGGGATCTTCCTAAGCCCTAGAAGTCTGGTCAGGCAAAAAAATGCAGAGAAGATTATGCACAAGGATGTTAAAATTAAACTAAATACAAAATAGAAGCTTTAGGGAGCTACAAATTGGGAGAGAAGCCATTCCCTAATAGTAAATCTTTTGAAAAGCCTAACAGAGGAAGCACAATCACCCTGGAAACAAAACTGACAGAATCTCCTCTTTAAGTTTAATATGGATCAAGTGAATTTGCCAGGTCTGAAAATATGTGCCCAGTTCTGTGTCCACGTGCATGTGTGCACACACACACATGCACACGGGGAACCAGAATGCTGCTGCAGGCTTGAACAGAAGAAGGAGAGATTGGAAAGCAGCTGAAACCATGGGACGTGGGCAGTGTGAGAGAAGAAGAGAGTGTCTCATCCATGTCACATCCCAAAGAGGGACACTGAACCGTGTGTGCAGTACCCGTGGAGACATACCCAGGGTGGGACCATGAACTCATTCCCCTCCAGAGTGTATAAGAGAAAGTTAACAATTGACAGGAAAAGCAGATTGGGGCTGTTCTGAGCCAAGTTAGACTGATGCACATGCATTCTTTCCCCACCTCGAAACAAACAGGGTCTTGGAGGGAAATGGCCAGACAGCCAAGAGTACCTGCTGGAGTGGAGACTCAGGTCTGTCCCCTGCCCTCCCCGTGCCAGGGTTTTCCCAGATTCAGAAGCTCCTGCCAGACACTGCCCTGGACAGAAAACTCAGCGTGTCTCCTGGTTCTTGAGGGAGACCAAACCCTCCAGCGCTCACACCTGGGCATGTGTAGAGATGGAGGCTGATGGGAGCAGCCCCTGATGCTCACTGAGCAGAGAGGCGCTGGTACTGATGTTAAGGCATAAAGCTGACCTTTCCTAAAGCCCGAGTAGATGCTTCCAGAAGTAACTGCCCTTGCATCAAGCTGTCTGTAATGACCCCGTCCATGTAGAGCTACAGGTGCATATGCTGACTGCCTGAGACTTACCTGCCCATTGTGTTAAGATCCAACACTCAGAGATGAGGAGCCCAGGAAAAGAACTCCCCTCACCTGAGGACTTGTTCCAACCTGTGCTTGCCTCACATTTAACAGGCATGAAATGATAAGGAAACCCACTAGTCTGATGGCATGAAGACTAGAGAGAAAGCTTCAAACCGTAAAGAATTAAAAGGAAAAATCAACACATCTGAGCAAATGATAAATATGGGAGCTGAAGAGAGGAGTGTCAAATGCCTCTTGAAGGATTCAATTCAGGTCAATGAGAAGGTCAGAGAAATGAGGAGGGACTCCTTTGGAGAGCCTGGGTAAGGCATCCGACTGACACAGCAGACACGCAGGCAGACAGACAACCAGGCAGACAGACACCCAGGCAGACACCCAGGCAGACAGACTCCCAGGCAGACAGACACTCAGGCAGACACCCAGGCAGACACTCACACAGACAGGCACCCAGGCAGACACCCAGGTAGACAGACACCCAGGCAGACACCCAGGCATGCCCTCAGGCAGGCAGACACCCAGGCAGACAGAGCAAGCAGGTGTTAAAAGAAGCAAGAGTCAATCCAAGAAAGAAAGAAGAAAGTACCCAACGCTTGGTCCATGAATGAAGCTCTCTGATGGAGGGAGAGAGAGGGAGCTTTTCTGAGTCCACGCTGATTATTGTAAAATGTGAGGCTCATACTAATCTACCCAACATTACAAATGTTGCAAAGAAAATGTTAAAGGAGTACAAAGGAGGGAGGGATTATTGTCAGGCTGGAGACATTCATAGTTCAGCTGACTCTCGAAGGGTGGACAGTAGAGACATAGATGCAGCCAGACAGAGCAGTGGACCGCAAGTGGGTGAGACAGTGTAACCAGAAACACAGAGGCAGGAGGCCAGGAGACTGCTCACACCCCCAGCTGCCAGGGGTCTGCGGGGTCACAGGAGGGGGGTTCAGTGTGGACAAGAGGGGTTGCATCTTGTACTAATTTTGATGAATTGGTGGATTTGTTTGTTTGTGGTACGCAATGAGGGCAGAGGAGTTGGATAGGAACTGGGGTTCTTTTTCGTAGAGCATAACAAAGATGAAGAGAGTGGCGACAAGAGAGAGGGAAACAGTCCCAGCTCCTCCTCCGAAGGGTTTCTGCGGGGTCTATGACAGTGATGATCGGGGAAAGCTGAGCCCAGTAGCAATGGTGGAGGAGAGGCACTCAGACTTGGGGACACATTTGTTGCCGGGAAAAGGAGCAAGATGAAATCAAAGAAAACGGTTAGATATGGAACGGGAATGTCCAGAATCATGGTGAGAAATATAGGAAGCTAAATAGACATGAAGAGAAGCTTTGGTTTCCTATTTGACATAATTGCAATGTGATGCTGAGATATCCAGGTCGACACCTGAAACTAGCAGGATGAAGCTGGAGATGGGAAGTTGAAACTGTGCTGGGAGACAGGAGAGCTGATGCCTTAGACAGGTCGTTTCCAGACCTCAGCACACAGTGACATCATCTGGAGGGAGCATTAAACCTCCAGAGAGTGTCTGAGTCAGCAGAGCCTGGGAACTGGCATTGTTGCTGCTAGTCAGGGCACCACACTTTGAGAATCACTGCCTTAGAAAGTAAATTACAAGGGGATGGGCTGTGGGAAAAGAACTGAAAAGGACCAAGGAGCAGGGATCCTATGAGGAGCTGTTCTCAAGCTAAACCACCCATTAGAACACCCAGAGGAGCTTACAAATACCAAAACAGACACAGCCACTACCCCACCCAAGAGAAAAAAGCTCATTCCCGTCCCCCTCCCCCCACCCTGAGACCCTGGTTCAGTTGGCCTTGTCCCAAATGGTGTCACTGGTATTTTTAAAGCTCTCTGGGTCATTCTAACATCCAGCCAGCGTTGAGAATTGTTGATTAAGGAGATGAGAAGAGAGAGAACTATTTATTTATTTATTTTCTAAAGAGGCAAATAAAGACCCCAAGTTTCCTGCCACAACTCTAATTCTCTTTGCTTTCCTCAAGAAAAGCTAGGGAGACACAATTAGTTCAGAGACAGCCCAATTGAAATACTGGCAGTTAAAATAAGGAATTGCTCACTCCCTTGACATCTTTAAGAAATGAACAGTAGATGAAACTTCAAAAGAATCAATCTCCAGGCCCCCACACCCCTTAAACCTCCTAACCCAGAAAGAGGTTGAACAAGTGCTGTGGAAATTGTACAAGGAAGGTGCCTGGTGTTGTACCCACCATAGAGGAGATATTAAGGACAACTCGATGATTTTCTGATCAGATGATCAAATGTAACCTGAAGTTGAATTGAATTGAATTATAAGAAAAATTGTATTTCCCCTACACTGGGAGTTATTGCACTGCATGTGGGTTTGCTCTTTTTAGAGCTTGGAAAGCCCTTAAAGGTGATGTAGACTGCATCCAGTCAAGGTCCCCCAACTGAGAAGGCAGACCCTGTGCTGGACACTCTCCCACTCACCCCCAGTCGTGCCCAGGTCTCACTCACTTAATTTCTGACTCTGGCAAGAAAATTATTTCTTTCTTCTATCCTCGGAGACAACTGAGGACAGTTTAACTGATACACATGTTGCTAAATTCAATCCAAGCAAAGTAAAATCAGTGCATTAGAAAACCTGCCAAGTGTCCCCCATTTTGACATTTTTCCCTCCATTCCCTTTTCTGAGTAAGGGTGCTCAGATGAATAAAAATATATTTTCAGCCATCTGAGCCCATAGACTGTGAGTACCAGGCACGCATTTTCAACAGTCAGCAATTCTGCTGGGTTGAATTGGCCACGTTTCAAGCTACACATTTTTGTAAAAAAAAAAAAAAAAGTCCCCAAATACATTCATGAAATAATTTATACTCTTCCCCACTAACTTTTAGCTGCCTCCACAGTACAGCTTTCCGAGTTTCATAAAATGCCTCTTGCTGGGGAAGTGGAAGTAATTAAAAAAGGGAGCCCTCATGCTCCCTCCCAACAGCTCCTGTCTTGCAAGTGGAGCTTGGGACCTTCTAATGCAGGCAGAGTTTGGAGAGTTAGAACTTATGCCTGCAGGCAAGCCGAGTGAGTTTTGATTTAGAATAAGGATTTAATTCAAGGAGAGTCACATAGACAAGGTAGACTATCATTTCCATAGACATAGAAAAGGCTTGGACTCAGCTATAGTTTCTAAGTTGGATTCTCTGCAGTGAACTCTTAGTGATCATGATGAACTAAAGGGTCAGTGACTTTATTAAAATTAAATCATCAATTTTGTTTCATCAGTTGCAAGACATGTACCACACGAATGCACGTTGTTAAAAATAAAAGGGAAAGCTCTGTGAGAGGAAGGGGACATATGGGAAATCTCTGTTCTTCTGTGTAATTTTTCTATAAAGCTCAAAATGCTCTAAAAAATTATCTATTAATCTAAAATAAAACCCAAAAGTAAATTATCCATTCTGAGTGAATGCTATATAAAATCCATCTACTCATTTACCTACCTCTTCAAACTGCTGACCTTCCCTGAAGATGTTTTCTTCATTTTGAACTTTCTTTTTACTCCCAAAAGCCCAGTCATTTCATCATGGACTACCCTGTAATCTTGCATCATGCTGTAGTCCAGTGAGCTCTTCAATGTATGATATGAGGTAGAAACCTAGGAGATGTAACATCAAAAGTAATATTAGGGCTTCCCTGGTGGCGCAGTGGTTGAGAGTCCGCCTGCCGATGCAGGGGACACGGGTTCATGCCCCGGTCCGGGAAGATCCCACATGCTGCGGAGCGGCTGGGCCCGTGAGCCATGGCCACTGAGCCTGTGCATCCGGAGCCTGTGCACCGCAACGGGAGAGGCCACAACAGTGAGAGGCCCGCATACCCGAAAAAAAAAAAAAGTAATATTAGAAGTTGTGTATGTGATTATTCAGAGTAAAACAGCAACATAGAATGTAGAAAAGCATGTTAATTATGTGCATTTTCAGCCTATTCAACTGGAGTCATGAGGAAGAATTTCAAAAGACTATTAACATGTGTACTTTTTTACCATATGCTAAAACATATATATAGAATCAAAAAAAAAAAAAAAAAAGGTTCTGATGAACCTAGGGGCAGAACAGGAATAAAGATGCAGTTGTAGAGAATGGACTTGAGGACACGGGGAGGGAGAAGGGTAAGCTGGGTTGAAGTGAGAGAGTGGCATTGACATATATACACTACCAAATGTAAAATAGATAGCTAGTGGGAAGCAGCTGCATAGCACAGGGAGATCAGCTCAGTGCTTTGTGACCACTGAGAGGGGTGGGATAGGGAGGAAGATGTAAAAGGAAGGGATATGAGGATATATGTATACATATAGCTGATTCACTTTGTTATACAGCAGAAACTAACACACCATTTTAAAGCAATTATACTCCAATAAAGATGTTAAAAAAAAGTGTACTTTTTAAAAAACTCTAACACAATGGAAATAAGATGTGCATTTCTAGAAAGTTCCATGTTTCACACTTTACTGTAAAATCTCCATGGGTCTGATCTTTTATCTGAGATGGAATTTCTCTGTTCTGAGTGTCACTGTGTTTGTAGTTGGTGCACAGAGAAGGTGAAGTCTCTGAAGTGTCTCTCCCACAAGGGGAACTGCCAAGACACTCATCCCTCAGAGAAGTCCTGCACCCACCCCCCAGCAATCAGTTCTGGGATCCGAAATCAAATCCAAGCATTTGCTCCCTGGGAGAGAAAGATGAAGAGGAGGTCTGAAAGAGTAAACTCTGTGAATTGACTATATCATGGATATCAAATAGAAATATACAGATAACTAGCTGGAAGGATACTCAGTAAGTCTAAATAATAGAAATAAAAGTAGAAAGAGGAAGTGCTGGGTAGAGATAACAGTGATGCAAAGTCAGAAAGCCAGGTTGAAGTGGACTTGATGATGGGAAAGTCCATTCATTCAACTATTTGAGGAACAGCTCCAAACATTTCTGGAATGTCAAGGAAAGCTTGCAAGAATCGCTAGGGCTGGAGGGAGGGAATTCGAAGCACCTCAGCCTGTTCCACAACCACCCTGAGTGTTCCAGTAACAACTCCTTGTTTGATGTTATGACTTTGTTTATTATCAGCTGCTCTTGGCACTGCCCCATATGGCCAAAATCTCTTACCCACAGGAAAGCCTTCCTCACACAATAGGCCTGAGAGAGAGAAAACTGTCCTTGAGAAGAATGGCACTTCAGCTGGAAAGGAATTCTACCAGAGGCCAGGACCCCTGTATCTGCAGCCCAGAGTTTTGTGTCTCCGTGTCTGCCCTGAAGGCCGGCCTGGAAGGCTTCAGTAGCTGACGTTATAACCCCCATTTCCAGATACATTTTCTGAAAGCGTAAACTTTGCTGGCTGGGATTGTATAAACCTGGAGGGAATTTTTACTTTTTCTTGGAAGGCATTTGTCTCCCAGTATCTTAGAACTTAACAGTCTGCTTGTTATTGTGACAGTATGGCCTTCTAGCCCAGGAGCCTAACTGTGTGTGTGTGTGTGTGTGTGTGTGTCTGTGTGTGAAATACATGATTTGCCCTTGTTTCCTCTGAATTCCCTCTTCTAGCCCCTCTCAGGCCACAGGGACCTTGCTCTCTGATTCCCCTCTTTATCTTCTCCAGAGATGTAGCAAGTTTGCTTCTAGATTGCCACGCTGCCTGACTTCCATGTTGACTTTTTTTTTTTTTTTTCTGATATGCTGGCCTCTCACTGCTGTGGCCTCTCCCATTGTGGAGCACAGCCTCCGGATGCGCAGGCTCAGCGGCCATGGCTCATGGGCCCAGCCACTCCGCATCATGTGGAATTTTCCCAGACGGGGGCACGAACCCGTGTCCCCTGCATCGGCAGGCAGACTCTCAACCACTGCGCCACCAGGGAAACCCGACATTTTATTTTTAACATAAAGTTTGGATTTACAGAAACACAGAAAAGGGTGAGATAACTGACTATATTTACCAGTCTGGGATGCTCTCCTCACGTTGGGGTCTGCTGTGTTAGGGACTTGCTATTGGACAATACCATAAATCCTTCTCCGCAAAGCTGGTGACTCAGGGAAACAAGTAGTGGTACCAGAGAGAAGTAAGAACCCAGGAGGTATTATTAAACAAAAACAGACATTCTCACAGACTGGGCGATCTATAGTAAAATATTTAGGCATGTAAATGTTATCCATTACACCCACTGTCATATTTGTTCATGGGCCTTCAAGGTGCAGCCTTGGGAAAGCAAGGGTTTTCACATCAGAGTCGCCAGCATCATCTTAGACAGTTCTGTTTCCCTATGTGTCCTCTTACCTGAACCCTATTTGTCCTCGCTGTTCCTCTCCACTGTCCCCCACTGCCCTACCCTGATATCAAAAACTCTTGGGCTTCCCTGGTGGCACAGTGGTTGAGAGTCCGCCTGCCGATGCAGGAGACACGGGTTCATGCCCCAGTCCAGGAAGATCCCACATGATGTGGAGCGGCTGGGCCTGTGAGCCATGGCTGCTGAGCCTCCGCGTCCGGAGCCTGTGCTCCGTGACGGGATAGGCCACAACAGTGAGAGGCCCGCGTACTGCAAAAAAATTTAAAAAAAATAATATTTTTTTTAAAAAAGCCTCTTTCACCAATAGGTGGACCTCATGTTGTTTTCTTCCTGTGTCCCTTGAGGCCAAATTCTCAATGAGGCCAAATTCTCCACAATGGAGCTCATCAAACTCTAGGAATTATCCATCACCTCATACCCTTTATCCATAACAACTTGTTGCTGAGTCCAAGCTCATACTGCTCACCACACAACAGACCAGTAAATTGAGAGACAAGATGTTGGGACAGGAATAGCTACTTTATTCAGAAAGCCAGCAGACCGAAAAGATGGTGGATGAGCATCCTATAGAACAATCTTACCTGAGTTAGAATTCAGGCTTCTTTTATACTAAAAGGGGAGGGGCTGTGCCTGGTTGTTGAAAACTTCTTGGTGCTGGAATCGTTTGTTCTTGCAGCTGTCCAGGTAGGTCTGGTCATGGTCTTCCTATAAAACTCTGCCAAATGTTATTTTCTGTTGTTCAACTTTTTAATGGAAATGTTATACTTTTAAAGGTCAGAGCCTTGGGAATGGGCTATCCTGTGTATGTCAGGCTACAGGTAACATTCTTTTACAAAAGGTGCAGAACCAGCATGACTAAGCACAGGCAGCAGACCCAAGGGTTAGAGCTAAAGGAACAGGTTCACTATGAAGTCAGGTTTGTTCTTCTCTGGTACAAACTGAGTGATAATGTGTTTGGGTACCTGAATAGTTTGCCTGAGCCTGGCCACATCATACCCGGATGGCCATTTTCTAAAATGGTAAATTCTAGAACAGACAGCACGCTGGAAAGTGG
Organism: Mesoplodon densirostris; assembly: GCF_025265405.1. Lineage (NCBI taxonomy): Eukaryota > Metazoa > Chordata > Mammalia > Artiodactyla > Ziphiidae > Mesoplodon > Mesoplodon densirostris. Next base: position 4,125,324 of record NC_082663.1, read on the forward strand.
TCCCCTGGGCCCCAGCCCTGTGTAGCTCCTCAGCTCCCCCCCACTTTCTCCCTCTTGCCCTATGCTCCACCTGGTCATCCCTCCCTCCTGACTCAGGTGATTCCCTGCCCCCTTAGCAGGTTAAAGGCTCTGGAAGTTCTGCTACAGAGGAAACTTGCTAGCTATGTTCCACTGTGCTTTTCTGAAATGGATTTGGTCACAGATTCCTACATCAAGAAATATTGCCAAACACAAGTTCATGTGTCCAATGCACAGTGAGGCCAAACAAACTGAAACATCGGAGTCTGGAGCAGAGAAAGGTTTCTTGCAGGGCCATGCAAGGAGAACAGGTGGCTTATACCCAAAAAACCCTGAACTCCCTAAAGAGTTTCAGCAAAGCATTTTTAAAGACAATGTGAGGGACGAGCGTGGTTGGTTGCTGCAAACTTCTTGGTGTTGGAATCCTTTGTTCTTGCAGCTGTCCACGTAGATCAGGTCACCATGTTCCTGTAAACCTCCAACAAGCAAATGTTATTCTCTGTTCTGCAACATTTTATCTCTATATGAATGGAAAAGTGTTATACCCTTAAATGGCAGAGCCTGGAGAATGGACCATCCTATATATTTCAGGCTATAGGCCTCATTCTTAACTCGAAGAAAAAGCAATAGAGGACAAAGGTTAAAGTAAGACAAACAGATCTAATATGGAGTCAGATTCATTCTTCCCTATTACAGAAACACCTATGAAGATGCCCGGGAACACACAGTGGGAGGTGTGGGCCTGGAAGGTTTGCTTGGGTAGAGTAAAACTTGACTGCTAGTCATGATGATTAAAAATCCCAACTTTTTTTTTTTTTAATGAGACAATCTCAAAATGGTATATGAAAGACAATGAAATGAGTACACGTGACAAGGCTTGATTAGAGGGGGCTCAAAAATCAAATGCAAGGGCAGCCCAGAGACAAAATCAACATTGACATTATACACGGTCACCATAACTAAACTCACAGTTACTCCTCACATTATCCCCCAATCATGTGAGCTTTGACCGAAAGTGGCAGAGGTTGGGTGCGCTGTCAAAGGGGGATGCACAAACATGAACCAAGCATGAGTTGACTGTTAATGTTTAGATTGGCAGCCTTAGTTGCATCTTTAATGCATGGAAAGAAGATCAGACTGTAAATGTGGTGATTTCCTTGAATTTCCTCCCTTCTTAGTGTGTGTATAGCGGGAGTTCAAGGCATGTGTCTAGCAAAACAATTAATTATTAGGGACCTACTTTTAACATCAAAAAGGCCACCAGTGATCACTTGCCTTGGGAGGTCCGGACAAATATTATCAGAAAGCTGGCTGTCCAGAGGCATGGAGGGGGGTGGGAAATCACCACGAAAACCTCAGCTTTATGAATCCTGATGGGATCACTGTTGTCAAGATGGTTCTTTCTTGATGCCCAGGGGCCTGAGGGTCTCAGCAGTGGTAGTGTTTCCCTCACCCAGGCCAGCAAATCAGTCCAGTCATTAGACTGCACAGCTCCGAGTATTGGTGGTGGGTTTCCAGGAACCTCTGCAGAGAGGATGTTTCCAGAAGCAAAATACTGAAGGCAGGCTGACCAGGTCAAATCCCCACCTGGGTCATGGTTTTCCTTCATGCCTCTGGGTCCCCATGTCCTCATCTGTGAAGTGAGGATCCTCGCCCGATCCTTGCCCACCTAATCTATTGCAAAGAGTGATGGTGATTAAATACACTGATAAATAGAGTCTCTGGCACATATTAGGTGCCATGGGGCCGTTAGCTGTCACCTGGAAATGTATAATCAAATGGGGAGGTTCAGTCTTCCTGGTGTTCTCAGGAGCCACATGGCCAGCTGTGAGAATATCTCCTTCACCAGGCTGTTCCTTACTTGTTGGGGCAACCATGCACTGGGGCAGAGAACATACAAGCCACATGCACGAGGGCTTTCTAGGACAGGGAGGACTTGAAATCCCTGTTTCTGTATGCTAGACACACTCCTACTCGGCCCCCCAAATATCCAGGCTTGCTTCACAGCACCCCATTCAATGGAAAGTATTTTCCAAAATATGGGCAAATGCCTGAAGTGAGAATCTGGTGCACCTTTAACTAGAAGCCTCATTGAAAACAAATATCAGACAGGAGAGTCTCTGGTATCCAAGAGCCTCGAAGTTGCTGGCTTTGAGAATCTGTGGACACAGCAGACGTGCAAAAGTGCAAGCCGGGGCCATAAGCCCAGGAACTGACATCTCTGACCCATGTGATGAGCAGAAAGGTGGATAGCACCAGCCAGGGGTGTTACAATACCTGTTTAAATGTTGGCTTTGAACACGATGCTTCAGCTTTTCCCCCTTGTAACAGTTCTGTGCTTTAGAAAACTGTGTTCCTGAGCCAGGGAGTCTGCAGTGACCCCAGCAGAGATGGGCAGGATCTCCCCTCCCTCTGCACCTGATATGTGTTCCTGTGTGTCCACATGGGGAGTCCCCTCCCCCCCGCACCTACTCAAACAGGGGCGCCCTCATCCGATATTTGGGCAATAGCCCCCTTGCCACTCTCAGCACCTGGATGAGCTGCTTTGTCTCAGAACCTTAGCCAAACTCCTCGGAGCTCCATTGCCCTCCTAGGGGTTATGGAGTCAACTCAGATAAAACATTAGTCTTTTGGTTGAAGGGCAATTGAATTCCCAATGTGATATATGGTCTAAGAAAGAACAATTCTGAGGGGCTGCGGTGATGTGTTTTGTGTTAAGCCCCAGTTACTCAGTGATGAGACTGGTCACTGGAACACTGGAAAATTCCACGGGGGTCAGGAGTAAGTAACGTGAAGGGTGAGGTATTAACCGAGGTGGAGAGGCAGGTGGGCTAAGTAGAGCGGGACTCCAGGGACATCATGTCCTCCAACCAAAACCAGGGTCAGGCGGAAGGAACTTCACAGGACCCAGTGCCCTTCATCATAGGAAAGGAGCGGTGATTAGCTTGTCCCTGTATCTCTCTTACACCCGCACTGTCCCTTCCACTCATCTGCACGCTGGATGGAGACATTGTATTAAATATAATTGTGCCCAATGGACATGGATGCTTCCATCTGCAGGCTGAGCACCACATTCCAGTGTTCCGTGCCCAAGAAAAACAACTGTAGTCTCCTGATGCCCAGCAAAGTAACAGTCATTCAAGCCGGCTGTCCAATTATGGCAAAGAACCACAAGAAACTCATCAGTTAATAAAATGTTATTTACACACGAATGCTAACAAAAATGAAGGAAAATATATTGCTTTGATTTTAATCATTAACTCAGGTTCAAAGGGTGAATATTAAGTCCTTCTTATACCATTTCAGGATGTTATTGTTTCCTTGGTTTCCTGAAATGCCTACACTTTCCTCATTCTCATCTCTTTCTTACAGATAACTAGGTGTCACTCTGGACCTGAGTCAGTCTCCTAACCTGGGAGTGACATAAAGAGCAGTCCGTCATTACCGCTGTCCCTCCAAGAAGTAGGTTTGGGTGAAACAGGGTTGACGTGTGTTTCTCCCACGTGAGAGAGGAGTCTGGGCAGCCAGTGGGGGAGCTGGACGGCTGCACAAGGTTACAGAGGCCCCTGCAATCTGACTGCAACTCATCCTTGGACACAGCACAGAGCCATCTTAGTGTCCAAGATCATCACTGGAGCTCCAGCCATTGCATCCACATTCCAGCCAGCAGGATGGAGGCAGAGAGAAGCACACCCTCCTTTGAGGACACTCCCTGGAAGGAGAACTTGCCACCTGTGCTGACACTCCACCAGCCAGAACTGCTCTCCTGATCTCACCAAGCTTCACAGAAAACTGGGAATCATAGTCTTTATTCAGAGTGGCCATAGACCCAAATGGGAATAAAAATCAGGGTCCTGGGCTTCCCTGGTGGCACAGTGGTTGGGAGTCCGCCTGCCGATGCAGGGGACACGGGTTCGTGCCCCGGTCCAGGAGGATCCCACATGCCGCAGAGCGGCTGGGCCTGTGAGCCGTGGCCGCTGAGCATGCGCATCCGGAGACTGTGCTCCGCAACGGGAGAGGCCACAGCAGTGAGAGGCCCGCGTACCGCAAAAAAAAAAAAAAAAAAATCAGGGTCCTGTTAGGAAGGAGGGAAGACAACTTGCTGGCTCCCCCATATTCGTTCTTTGTATGACAAGGGAAGAATATTTAAGTGACCACAGAGGTGACGTTTATCATGCAATTCAAGTTCTTTTTATGTTTCTGGTTACTGGAGCTAGGACAGGATACTTGCTTCCTGTTTTTCTGACAACTGAACTGTCCCCAAGAATACCACACCTTAGCATGCATTGAAGTCCCCATTCTCCCACAGGGGCTTCATCCAAATGCATTGTGAAAGTGCAACTAAAACTTTTGTTCAAAGGAGCATTGCCATTCTCGACTGGATTACGCCGTCTAGCCACCCCTTATGAGTCCTCCTTTGGGAATAGCCTTCTGACCAGCTCCTGAGGAACTCCAGAATTGAAAGTCCACACCTCCACATCCCAGGGCTTCCTCAGCTCCGGAGATGCCTGGAAGCTGACAAAGGCTGCACACTGCTTGCTGTGCTATCCTGTGAGCAGGATGACCCTCCGTGTGTCAGGCAACACTGAAGATCACTTCCCTTCAGGTACCGCTTTTGACAGTCCCCACTGTGACAAGTGTGTTGTTAAGGACTTTGCATCGTACAGATTATTTTTTCTTTGTATTTATTTACTTTTTAAACATTTAAATTTTTTTAACTTTTATTTTATATTAGAGTATACTTGATTAACAATGTTGTGTTGGTTTCAGGTGAACAGCAAAGTGATTCAGTTATACATATATGTGTATCTATTCTTTTTCAAACTCTTTTCCCATTTAGGTTATTACAGAGTATTGAGCAGAGTTCCCTGTGCTATACAGTAGGTCCTTGTTGGTTACCCATTTTAAATATAGCCGTGTGTACATGTCAGTCCCAAACTCCCTAAAGATCCCTTCCCTCCACCCTTCCCCACTGGTAACCATAAGTTCGTTCTCGAAGTCTATGAGTCTGTTTGCTGCTTTGTAAGTAAGTTCATTTGTATCCTTTCTTTTTAGATATCATATATTTCTCTTGCTCTGTCTGACTTACTTCACTCACTATGAAAATCTCTAGGTTATTTTTTTCTTGAGACTCTAGAAATAGACTTCTTAGCCCAGCCTCATTTTCCAGGTGAGGAAACTAAGGCTTGGAGATAGTAAGTGACAGTCCCTGGTCCTTGCAGGTTGTCAGTGAGGGAACTTGGGCCAGGTGGCCTCAGAGCCACAGTCCCACCCCCATTCTAGTCACAGTCCACTGCAGCACCCAGTTAGGCCAGGTGGGGCCTCACACTATATCTTTGAAATGTAGTTAAACTAAACTGCATTTTTAGATGAGTAGGCAGCAAATGCTGCAGACTTTGCTTGCTCAAGATTCCCCGGAGACTTAGTCAAGCCAGTTTATCGTGGCTTCCAACCAAATTTAGTTGCCACTTTTCATTAGTATTGTTTCAAAGCCAATGATGGATTTGGTAATGTGATTTTTATATGTCTAGCTTCTCATCGGCTGTCTCCCCAGAGACAGATTTTTATGTTTAGAGTCTCAGCACTCACATGTGTCTTTTATTGCCAGTGGTATTAACCAATACCTATTGATTTCCTGCTTATGGCCACTGGGACCCAGGTCTGAGAGCTGTCCCAGAACCAACTTGGCCCTCGCTGCTGTGATTCATTTTGTTAGGGTAAAACCTTTCATAATCCTGTGCTTTCTAAAAGAGTGATTGAGCCCTAGGCTGAAGCGAGCTGGTGGGTGAGATACCAACCATGTGGCTGAGCCTTTCCTGCTCTCTCTCTTTCTTCTTTCTGCCTGCTCCTAGACCATGTCCCTTGCCATGTTATTTTCCATTATTGATAAAGTTCCATCTAGGAAAATGGTGATATAAAAATCCATGGTAGACCTAGAGAACACTGCAATTATCAATAGCATTGTATTGAATAATTTAATAGCTTGTGGTGTGGTACAGTTTGACTTATATCATTTTGTTATTTTCATGGTAAACAGTGTAAAATGGGCAAAAAAAGGATTATTCTCATGTAGAGATTAGGATATTGGTTCAAAGCAATATGATTCACCCCAGTTCCTTTAGCTAGCAATTCAGAACTGCAAACTCACACCAAAGTCTTATCTCTACCCCGCTGCTTTCTCCATACATAACACAGCACTTTAGCTTATGAATTTGACCTTCATTTTATTTTATCAGCATGTCAGTTACTCAGTGTGGCCCAAAGTGGAAGTGGGAATATTTTTCCAAATGCTATTGATGGTGGGTTTTTTTTTTTTTTAATGAGTGCAACTAATAAGTCTTCGAAGTTTAATGACTGTAAGAGTAAATTCCAGTTGAAGTTGTAAACCACCTAAATAAGGGTGAATACTGCTCTAAGGAAAATCTTCACCAGTGGTTCCTGCCAAACCTGTGTGTAAAATATGAATAAATCTTGGAGTTGAAAAAAAATATAATCATTAAAATTAAAATTAGCAATAGCTAGCACGGGCTCCAGACTGACCACAGACAAAGAGTTAATACATTGAATAGTTGCACTGAAGACTTTTCTTAAGATTAAGCCTAGTGGAAAATAATATAAAAACAAAATAGAAAAGCAATAAACAGAAACAGAAGCTAAATAGGGAGTAAAGAGATTACAAAATAAAATAGAAAAAGGAGTTAAGAGGGTATGGAAGACAGATTGGGAGAATAGAACACGTCTAAGTAGGACTTCCAGAAGAGGGCAGGATGACCCCCTGTCCAGAGGCAGGTCCCACCCTCACCCCACAGGCCTCCCCTGCCAACTGTCCCAGTGGTCCCAGTCCCTCCCCTGGTGCCCAGCCCACCCTCCCCCAGCTCCAGTGACTTAAGCTCCAGGCATGTACCCCTCCATCACTGCCCTGCCTGCCCTCAGCCCCTCCCAGTTGCTTGTGCTCCTTGGGAACCTTTTTCCAATTGGTGGGTTGTCACCTCACACCTGCCCTACCTCAACTCTGCCCTTCAGAAGCTCTTCTAAGTTTCTTGACCATGATGGCATCTTTGTTTCATTCCCAGGTGCCAGTGCCAATGCTGTTTTCTTGCCATTTTCCTTATTGCTTTGTTATCTGGTAGAAATTCGGGAAGCAGCGATGGTAGGGCTCCTTCACATATTTATGGTGAACCTGAACTGAAGCACCAGTGGGAAAGATGTAGCAGACAATCGATCTTAGAGGCACATATGACTGTCTAATCAACACTTCATTTGTGGCAACAGAGTTGATTGAAGATGTAAAATGTGGATGCAAGTTAAATTACGCCAGACAGAACTCAGGATCTGCTTGGAAATCTTGAAGGAACTGCTGGATGTTATATTGAGTACATTTAATGCATCAAAAAAAAATACTTTTTGCTTTTCTTGTGTTGCTAAAAATAGCAACCATTCTTCTTTTTTTTTTTTTTTTTTTTTTTTTTTTTTTTTGCAGTACGCAGGCCTCCCACCATTATGGCCTCTCCTGCTGCGGACCACAGGCTCCGGACACGCAGGCCCAGTGGTCATGGCTCACGGGTCCAACTGCTCCGCGGCATGTGGGATCCTCCCAGACCAGGGAACGAACTCATGTCCCCTGCATTGGCAGGCAGACTCTCAACCGCTGTGCCACCAGGGAAGCCCAAAGCAACCATTCTTTATGTGACTAAGTAGTTGATTCATGAAAGAAAAAGAAACAGTTACGTCTGGTATAAAGTCTAGTTTTAAATGGATGTCTGGGAATGTTTGTTAAATCCCTAAAACCCTTTATTTTCTGATTAAGTTTTGTTGCAAGCATTATAAGTTTGGTTATAAAAGTTCTCACTTGATATATTAAAATTCCTCATTAAGTATGTTTGTCGTTGTTGTTGTTTACAGAAAAGGTCTTTCTCCTCAGTAACCTTGAATACAGACAATGGAACTCAACAAAGGTGATGAGAAGCACATGTTTGTTTGTTTGTTTTCTCCCTCAGGTAAGAGGATATGAGAAGGATATGAGTTTTCATCACAAAGCGGGTGGAAGGTGAGGAGAGAGCTGAGGTCTGACAATGTCCCCTGAAACACTGTCTTGGGCACAGGACAGGCGTCTGAGAACCAGAACGTGTGCCTTTCCAAGTAGCTTTCTCCCACGGAAATTCTTCTCTTTCTTTTTCATCTCTTCTTGTTTAGTTATCACTGAGATTCAAACTCTTTCTGCTAGTGGATCATGAAAAAATGAAATTAGAAGATCTGAGTTCAAGTGCTACATTTGCCACTCCCTAAAAAAATAAATTGATGCTCTCCGGTTTTGGATTTTTAAGTTTTCCTCTATGTGAAATGGGAAATAATAACAACTGAACTGGATTGATGTGTGATTTTTAGGAAATATCACTGGGAAATGGGAGTGTGAAATCTCTGGGAGGCCCTCATGGTGCTGCTTGGATTTAAATCCAAGGTCTTATTCGTACACAACAGCAAATGGTGGGATTGGACACACTCTCCTCTACCCCAGACCAATGGCCCAACCCTAGGTCCACCTCAGACCACAGGCCAAGCCACCAGCCTTGCCCGATTCTTGCCAGTAGTTCCTGATGTGCTCAGAAACTCAACACAGGACAGGACAGCTAGTGACAAAGTGTGATCAAGAATGTTCATCCCAGGCTTCCCTGGTGGCGCAGTGGTTGAAAGTCCGCCTGCCGATGAAAGGGACACGGGTTCATGCCCCGGTCCGGGAAGATCCCACATGCCGCGGAGAGGCTGGGCCCGTGACCCATGGCCACTGAGCCTGCGCATCCAGGGCCTGTGCTCCACAACAGGAGAGGCCACAACAGTGAGAGGCCCGCCTACAGCAAAAAAAAAAAAAAAGAATGTTCATCCCTCTGCAGGGAGATCCAGAAAACCACAAGACTAGTTCCTACAGAAAGCTTGTCTCTAACATCGAAAGCCCAGCATCAATCAGTGTTTGGACAGAGTACAGTAGAGGCAATAGGACTAATAACACATAATGAACACACTCGTGACTCGTGCATCTGGAAACCACTCACAACCCTTTTCATATATTAGCACATCCAATTCTCAAAGCAGTCCCATGAGTGGCACCATCATCAGCCTCCTTTTGGAGATGGGCACATTGTGCTGGGTGGTGGTGACTCGCCATATCTCTCAGGCAGTGGCTCTGGTGTCTGTGCTGTTGGCCTTGCCCTCCACGGGACAGACATGTGCTTCCACTACTCTGGATTTAGGCACCCTCTGCTGAGAACAAGAAAACATACAGTTTAGGACCTACCCTAAAAGAAAAAGAATGTGAAAGGAAGCAGCCTGGCTAGAAAAGTTAAGAAAGGCTGTTGTATTTGGTAATCAAGACAACCCAGGAGACATTAACAGAGAAGTTTCAGGAGGTCCTTTGGGGGATGCAGCACGAGGAAGGGGACATGCTCAGGCTTTGGACAGCAAAGAGAAGGATGTTATGACAGTAGTTGAAGCATGTGACAAACTCAGAAGATCCTCCTTATAGGAGGTGAGACCTGCATGTGTTTTAGTAGAAGGAGCAAAGCCATGAAAGGGGAAGATGTGGGAGATTCAAAGCCAATGTAGATATTGATGGAGCGAGGGTCCAGAGGAAGCTGGGAGAGGAAGGGGATTGGCTTGCAGAGCACAGATGGAAGAGATGACATTGCCAAAGCAGAGGTCTGCTTGTCCGTCTAAGATAGAAGCTTGTGACAGGAGCTTAGAACCCATGACACCACCAGCAACACCTCCCTGGCTCTGTCACTGATGTCACGGGGGTGCCCTGGAGTGTGTCTGTGCAGAGACATTTATACAAAGTTCACAGTGTTCATCAGTAAAGCAAGAGGACTGCTCCAGTAAACTGTGCTGCTGTATGAAAACAACCACCTTGGCTTCATTAGCCCTGTAGTCTGGACAGTTCCACTGAAAGCTGCTGCTGTACTTATTCCTGAAATCCTGTGCTCAAAGAGGAAAGTTGAAATATATCTCTCTGGATTATGTCAAGTCAGAGCAGAGAAAACCACTTTCCAAAAGCAGCTTGTAGTCAAGGCTTGGTGTTAAAACCGCCTGGCCAGATTTACGCCTCACTTGTAAGTATTAATGAGTGTCTTGTGTTTATTTTGCTTTGAAGTTGTTAAATGGAGATAGAGCATTAGATTAACTCATACTGTACAAATAGTCCATTATCCTCCGAATCCCCCACTGAGGAAAAGAGGCATCTGCAAATCTAATCTGAAAGGTTGGTTTGAAGTAAAACTGTGGCAACCTTCCCAGAGGCTCATGGCTTTCTGGGTCCCTGACCCTGCAGTTGTGTCCTGAAATCATCTCAGCAGTGTGAGCCCTGCCACCAACCTCAGGCCATTCCCCAAATGCCCAATAGGGAGGGAATTCAGTAAGCATAAATACTCACACCCACACCTGTAAAATAAACGTGCATTTCATGTGCAATCTACTTAATCATAAAAGCCTCATGTGCTTGCATGGTAATCAACTTATAATTGTTTTTTCTAGGAGGTGCTACAAATGAGGACATGAAAATAAATACCAGGTGAAGGAAAGGTAGAAGTGTTTATCCTTCAGCTCTTTTATGACTTACTAATACTTTTGCATTTTATGAAGTTTTCTTTAGAGATTCAGTACACTAGACGATTACTAATAGATCATTCATTTACAGGTCAAATGGTGAGTCTTGCAGACCAAATACGCACATTCTATTTACTTTGAGTTATCGGTCCCCCTGGGCCTGAGACACTTTATAATCACTCTCTTCTTCTCTGCTGCTCTCTCCTCTCTGCCACATCCCAAGGAAAATGTCTGTTGTACTGTATTTTGGTGAACAAATATCATTGAATATTTACAATAAGCATTCAACAGTAGAGGATGTTGCAAAATACACAAAATTGAACAAGAAAGCGTTCCTTTATTAAGGAGGTTAGTGAATTAGCTAAGTTAACAACCAAGAATCTATAGCAGGTCTCCAAAACAATAAAAATAAAAGCAAACATAAATATATGGCACCTAATCAGACTTATAAGCTTTTGCACAGCAAAGGAAACCAGAAATAAAACAAAAAGACAACCTACAGACTGGGAGAAAATAGTTGCAAATGATGCAACTGACAAGGGCTGAATTTCCAAAATATACAAACAGTTCATACAACTCAATAACAAAAAAACAAACAACTCAATTAAAAAAATGGACATTTCTCCAAAGAAGACACATAGATGGCCAATAAGCACATGAAAAGATGTTCCACATCACTAATTTTTAGAGAAATGCAAACGAAAACTACAATGAGGTATCACCTCACACTGGTCAGAATGGGCATTATCAAAAAGTCTACAAATAATAAATGCTGGAGGGGCTTCCCTGGTGGCACAGTGGTTGAGAGTCTGCCTGCCGATGCAGGGGACATGGGTTTGTGCCCCAGTCTGGGAAGATCCCACATGCCGCAGAGTGGCTGGGCCCGTGAGCCATGGCCGCTGAGCCTGCACGTCCGGAACCTGTGCTCCACAATGGGAGAGGCCACAACAGTGAGAGGTCCGTGTACTGAAAATAAATAAATAAATAAATAAATAAATAAATAAATAAATAAATGCTGGAGCTGGTGTGGTGAAAAGTGAACCCTCCTACACTGTTGATGGGAATGTAAATTGGTGCATCCACTATGGAAAACAGTATGGAGGTTTCTCAAAAAACTAAGAATAGACCTACCATATGACCCAGTAATCCCACTCCTGGATATATATCTGGAAATGACGAAAGCCCTAATTCGAAAAGATACACGCATCCCAATGTTCGTAGTGTCAGTATTTACAATAGCCAAGATATGGAAGCAACCTAAATGTCCATTGACAAATGAATGGATGAAGAAGTTGTGATACATATATACAGTGGAATATTATTCAGCCATAAAGAAAAGAATGAAATAATGCCATTTGCAGCAACATGGATGGACCTACAGATTATCATACTAAGTGAAGTAAGTCAGACAAAGATAAATATCACATTATTTCACTTATATGTGGGATTTAAAAAAAATTACACAAATGAACTTATTTACAAAACAGAAATAGACTCACAGACATAGAAAATAAACTTACAATTACCAAAGAGGAAAGAGGGAGGGAAACATTGCACATACGGGATTAACAGATGTACTACTATCTGTAAAACAGATGAACATCAAGGGCTTACTATATAGCACAGGGAACTATATTCAGTGTCTTGTAAAAAACTATAATGGAAAAGAATTTTTTAAAAAGAATATAGATGTATACATATATGTATAACTGAATCATTTTGCTGTACACCTTAAACTAACACAATATTGTAAATCAACTGTTCTTCTATTTAAAAAAAGAATCTAGGGCAGGATAAGTGGCAAGAGAAAAGAGGGTTTACTAACCGTGACTTTTCATTTTCTGTATGTTTGGTGCTTTGACATTCAGGCCTTGCTAACCCTGGAGACATTGACCCTTACAGGGCCAGCCAATTCCAAGAGATAGTGAGGGCACACCTGCAAGCAGGCCCTTCATATGCAAACCAACCCACTCAGAGCCCATGCCCCAGCTGCCCCCTGTATGGGGCACTTACACTTGGGATGCTTTTCCCTGCCCTAGACACACCAGGTACCAGACAACTACAAACAGAGCCCCCTGACATTATTCAAATTAGCCCAATCCTAAAACTGTCTACAGAGCCTAGCTTGTTTCTTCCTGTGTAAACCACAATAAAGACTCTTGTCCACGTTGACCCCTCACTTCCTCTGCCTCCTAACTGACCCTGGTGCTTCCCCGTGTGGCCCCCCATCATGTGTTGCATCCTCCTCTTGGGATCTGTGAGTCACAAACTCTATTTACAATGACTGTCATCTCCTGATCTGTTGGCCTCGCCAACCACCCTCATCTGAATTCTCTAAAATCTTCTAACTGAAAATGAGAGTGCCATGGACAGAAACCTGTTCTGTCTGGTTTACTCTTGTCCTGCAGTGTCCAGCACCATAACTGGTGCACAGTAAGCATGTAATAAATGTTTTTTTGGATGAATAAATAAGTGAATGATCCAAATGCACTATTCAGTTCCCCATGCTTGAAAACAAGAACTTTTTATCTTTTAACAATGACAGTTTATCCAAATTCAAACAATAATAATACTGAAATTTCATGCAGGCATTTCATGGTCATTGTATCTTTTCTATCACATCTCCTAATCCATGTTGCATTTTCAAAGCTGTAAGACACATGTGACATGAGGCCTCACACATTGCTTCTACTCAAGTGGAAAGTGAGAATCAATGGATGAGAGGATGTGGAATAACAATCACCACTCCACCTCCACTGTGCTGCTTCTGCCTGGGAAATGGTCCACAGGCATCGGGGACTTGCTTGTTCTTTTTTTCGGGGGGTGGGGGGTTGCCCTTTAGCTCAAACTGAATGCATTAGGGTATAACTACGTACGGCTTCAGTGGAGTAAAGGGGTGACATATGGACACTTGCACTTACAAAGAACATTTATTGTGCTCATTCTTTTAAAAGACACTGTGTTGTGTGGTTATTACTTTCCCAGGCCCTCTGTTCTGAGGCTGTGCTCACTAAGAACAATTCTGGAATGACCTTTGCATCAAACCACTAGTCTTCTAGCATTGAGATAAGAACCCAGGCTTCATAGCCAAAGGATTTGTTGGCTTTTGAGATGATATAAAAATGAACTAGGTGTTGATCAGGTGGAACAAATGATTGCTTAGCCTCTCATGAAGTTCAAAAAGAATTTTACCAAATCTGCCTTTGGACCATATCCAGTGTTTGACTTTGCAATTAGGGGAAGGATATCAATTGTCACTCTAGCTGTCAGGTGGGTAGAATGGAACACAGAGTGAATTTTGTTTGCTGTATGTTCACCCAGGATGCTGTGAATCTCCTGAGGCAACTAATACTATTAGTTAGGTGAAGCCTCCCTACATCAAAGAGCATATGTGCATTGGCTTTTCAGTGCACCCAGGGCATGAACACATGAGCAATTGATTGATGTTAACAGCAATGGCTCTGAGGATGTCAACCACATCCCTGGCCCTGGCTCTCTGAATCTACTTGGGGTCCTTCATGCTGCCTCTTCCCTAACTTGTGGTCAAGGCTTGGGCTTCACTTCCAAAAACACCTAGTGGAGCCCTCCAGTGAGCCAAGGACTTGGATCCAGCTGGGTGTCTTGTTAGGTTTCTCTCCAGGATTAGTTTTTTTCCCTCTGATCAAATCCTGCATTTTGGCTCAACAAAGGCTACAGAGAAAATTCCTCTATCACCTTAAACCCAACCCCAGATTCCTAGAAACCAAGCTTAGTTCAGGTCAGTGCCCAAGTCTCACTTTCCTGGAAGAGGGAATTGCACCCAGAAGACACACAGAGGAGACAAAATGTAACCAGGAAGAAGAGAGATCCAGGCCATTCCAGGAAGTTTCTCGGTTCCAGGAGCAAAGCATCCCCCATAAGAAGGAGCAGAACCTGTCTGTCCATAGGCCAAGATTTACCTTTCATGACTTACTATACACAATTGTAGCTAAACTAAGGAAAGAATAAATAATGTGAAACTTTTATTTAATAGTTAACTTTTATTTAATTCCAGCTGATTATTTTGTGGGTTTAACAATCTGGGTTAAAGAAACCTTAATCATTGTTATCCTCAGATTTCTGGGCTGTTTGGGAAATTGAGTGCCATTCCTTCAAATATGCTGCTTTCACAAGCTTACTTCTCTCTGGCAATGCTCCACATTAAAAAATGACACTGAACTCACAATAATTTTAATTAAACGATTTAAAATGGTGTTAAATTTTTTTAAAAAAAGTATTCTCAGAGAAATCTGAAATTTATTGACTTATGCCAAATAATTAAATATTTAAAACTACATTAAAGCTTAAAGGCTACAGCACAACAATAATCTAGGGTAAATGTGTGATATTCCAATTTTGGAAACTAGTTTATTACATATATTCACTGAGCAATGTGAAGTTTTTTTTACTCTAGGGCCAAAAGTAAAAATTTAAGACAACTGGTAAGCGTGATACCAAAAAACGCAATTCAAGAGGTAGAATTTATACAACAGAACCTCCCATATGGGCCAGTTATAAACCCAAGGAAGCAGATCACTGAAGGAGGATTGCATTTTCTCTAAAGACATATAGACACCATTACAGAGGATACAGAGGAAAAAGGACAACCGTACTTTATAGTTAACTCACTTGGCAAGCTAGGCACATGGCAGCAGAAGCATGCTGCAAAATTCTAGAAAAGATCTGTTGAAATATACCAAGTCTTAGTGAGAATTTTGTCCTTACCAATAATCCACAGTTCAGCCTACTACAGACATAAAAGAATCATGTAATTATATGCCGACTCTGCAAATTGTTGAAAAGGGAAGACTAGTACCCAAGGGCCAGGTCCCCGAGAAGAAAGGCATTTCCACAGATCATGTTTTCACAACCTCTCTTTACTGCACCAAAAAGCAGAAAAGCATGTAATGTCCCAATGGGTGTCCTTGGGAACATTCCTTTTTCAAGTATGTGCTCCGGGAAGTCAACAGAGATCAGAAATAGGAGATAAGATGGAAAAGGAGAAAGTCAGTGAGCAGCCAAACTGTACACCTCCCCACCGTGTCTTTTAATACTCTACAGGTACAAAAGGACATTCCAGAGGAAAAAGTCCAGAGGGGCCGTATAGACAACCACAGAGAGCATGGGCTCCACCAAGCGTCTGCTTGTCCAGCCCCAGGTTAGTAACAGAACAGGGCTCTCTCTCTCTGACCCTGCCCTCAGGGGAGAGCACCCAGGCTGGACATCTGAAAGTCCTGAGATGGGGGCTCCAAGGGTGTCCAGGGGCTGTGTGTCCAGTACCCACGGGTCAGCTGGACCTCTGCATAGCATGTTTAAAATGAACAGAAATAACCAAGATGTACAGAGGAAATGTGCCTTTCTGGGTTTTTTTAGTATGTATTTATTTCATAAATTTTATTTTTCATATTTGTATTTCAGCAAAGTCACTAATTTTGTTGTTATACAATCAAGATACTCACATCAAGTATATTCTATATTTATTTTTTCACCTCTTTATTGGAGTATAACTGCTTTACAAAGTTGTGTTCATTTCTGCTGTACAACAAAGTGAATCAGCCATATGTATACATATATCCCCATATCCCCTCCCTCTTGAGCCTCCCTCCCACCCTCCCTACCCTACCCCTTTAGGTCTTTTGTGTTTTTATTTAGTTTTTATTAGAGTATAGTTGATTTACAGTGTTGTGCTAGTTTCAAGTGTACAGCAAAGTGAATCAGTTATACATATATATATACCTACTCTCTTTTAGATACTTTTCCCATATAGACCATTACAGAGTATTGAAGAGAGTTCCCTGTGCTATACAGTAGGTCCTTATTAGTTATCTATTTTACATAGAGTACTGTGTATATGTCAGTCCCAATCTCCCAGTTTATCCCTCCCCCCTTACCCCTTCATAACCCTAAATTTGTTTTCTACATCTATAACTCTATTTCTGTTTTGTAGATAAGCTCATTTGTACCCTTTTTTAGATTCCACATATAAGCAATATCATATGATATTTGTCTTTCTCTGTCTGACTTACTTCACTCAGTATGTGCCTTTCTTTTCTCTCTGAATCTGAGTTCACCTTCAGTACAAGCCCTCAGTTTCCCTGGTTAATAGCAAGGACAAAAGAAAACAAACACAAAACCAGAGTGAATTCTCGACCCGCATCGTAGGTGCCTTAGCAATGGAAGCTGAAAATAAGCAGCCTACTCCTTTGGAGTCACTCACTCTCCTAGGGTCCCCCTCCCTCCTCCTGGGGTGGCATCTGCTCTGGGACCTAGGAGCCATTGTGTAAGGCAGACCCCTCCCTGCACTGAGTTCCTGAAGGAACCAGCAGGGAGCCCCTTCTGCTCTGGTACCCTGGGCTTCTTGGGCACCCCTATTTCTCCTATGACCCCGGCAGCTTTGACTGCAAGGTGTCTCATAAAACCAGCCCAACTAGAGGTGAAGTTCCCTCCTGCCCCACCGGCCACTAGGCCACCCGCTCCGGCTTCCCCACTAACCAGGAAAGGTCCTTATCCCCTTCCAAGGTGTAGGAACTCTTCTTGATCAAATTCTGGATCTTCCCTGCTAGCGGCTTATAACAAAGTCCAGGCTGAAGCCTCTATGTTCTGCTTTTAAATGATTACAGCCCAGGTTTCAGAGTTCTGGGAAAAACCCTTTTCTCCTCCCAGAAATTGGCTCTCGCCTTTAACACAAGGCTCTGGTGGACACTGTCCCCAGAATGCCCTTTCAGTGCTCACTCGAAACATCACTGCTCAGCCTGTGTGTCATGTTTCAGTCCCAATGTGCACAGTCCACTAAGCCGGCACTTTTCAGCTCCAAGGCCTGGATGGTCCCAACCAATTCGCTCAGAATTCCTGTGTCTGCCCACCGGGCCTGGAGGTGATCGGTAGAGGCTGACCACCAACGTCCATCCCTGATAAGGCTCTCAAATTCCTGCGGCTCCCAGCCAGTGCCACCAAGGGTTCCCTCAGGGGCTGGAGTCCAGACATCAGGGGTGTGGCTGACCCTCCCTGGCTGGCCACCTCCTCCCCAGCCCCTCACCTCTTAGATTCCTCCTGGTGCTGATGCAGACAGCTTACAGAGAGCATCCTGGTGTGCTCTGTGTCCTCTTGGGGGTCCCTTTTCCAGAGTCGATTTCCTGCTCTGTCCCTTAGTGGGTGGGCTCTTTCCCTGTTGGAGGGAGAGAACAGCCTCTGAGGGTGGCTGTGTGAGTGTGAGCGAGCGTCGGACTCTCCATATAAGTATGAATAAACCCCCACTGTGACCCCTCAGCTGCACCCACCTACTCTGTAGAAAACCTAACTTTGGATCTCCAGCTGTCTCCTTCTGAGACCCAAGCTTGGGAGGAGAAAGGATGACCCAGGAGATGTTCCCCTAAAGCTCCAGGTTCTGTGTGTGGCCTGGCAGCACAGGTTACCGGTCCAGGGCCCGAAAGCACTCCGGTGTGCAGAGGTCAGTGAGCAGCCCAGCGGGCCCCTGAACTCCTGTGAGCCCTGCGGGGACGTGACTCAGGCTGTGCTGGCCTCACAGGTGTGCCCTTGGCTCTAACCCAGCGTGGGTCACATGCAGTACTGTTAGATGGCCCCGCCACCGTCCTTTGCCTGAACAAGGCAGACAAGGGAATCTACAGAAGCAGGTGTTGGGACGGGAATTACACTCCTTTAAAAGACACTTGTGGGTGGGCTTCCCTGGTGGTGCAGTGGTTAAGAGCCCGCCTGCCGATGCAGGGGACGCAGGTTCGTGCCCCGGTCTGGGAAGATCCCACATGCCGCGGAGCGGCTGGGCCCGTGAGCCATGGCCACTGACCCTGCGCGTCTGGAGCCTGTGCTCCGCAACGGGAGAGGCCACAACAGTGAGAGGCCCACGTACTGCAAAAAAAAACAAAAAACAAAAAACACTTGTGGGCTTCCCTGGTGGCGCAGTGGTTGAGAGCCCGCCTGCTGATGCAGGGGACGTGGGTTCTTGCCCCGGTCCGGGAAGATCCCACATGCCGTGGAGCGGCTGGGCCCGTGAGCCATGGCCGCTGAGCCTGCGCGTCTGGAGCCTCTTTTCTGCAATGGGAGAGACCACAACAGTGAGAGGCCCGCGTATCGCAAAAACAAAACAAAACAAAAAAAACAAAAAAAACACACTTGTGCCCTGCTAAACCATAGGTAATACAAAGACTAAAGAAAACACGTTCAGCACTCATGGCTTGTAGCAGGCTGAATAATGGCCCCAAAGATTTCTAGTCCTAATCCCTGGAACCTCTGAATGTTACTTTGTAAGGAAAAAGGGTCTTTGCAGATGTGATGAAGTTAAGGATCTTGAAAAGGGGAGATGCTCCTGGATTATTCAGATGGGCCTTAAAAGCAAACGCTGATGTCCTTAAAAGAGGGGGAAGTGAGGGATTTGACTAAACATGGAAGAAGAAAAGGCCATGTGACCAGAGGCCAACAGTGGAAGGATTTCAGTCCAGTGAACCTGACTTTGGACTTGTGGCCTCCAGAACTGTGAGAGAATGAATGTGTGTTGTTCTAGGTCACCCAGCTGGTCCTTTGTTACAACAGCAACAGGAAACTTATCCACTGCTCTGAGAGCTTGCCACCAGCCCAGAGAGGGACAGCTACTCCCCCATAGCCACAAATCCAGGAGTCCCAGAGACTGGACCCCAGCCTGGCGGTCTGGTCCCAGAGCCTCCTGTCACCTGGTGTCTGGTGCAGGCATATGGGTGGTGCTGGGCAGGCGGCCCCAGCCTCCTTGTGAATGGCATTCAGGGCTACAGGAGCAAGCTGTGAGGACACTAACCTCCTGTAAGGCCATGACCCATCCATGGGCTCAAGAAACACACATACCCCTCCCTGCACCAGGTCACGGTCTTCCACTGACTCTGGATTCACTGATCACTTCTGCACAGAGAAAGGCCTGGCACACAGTAGGGGCTCAGGAGATGCTGGTGAATGAATGAATCACAAATTGTTATACTTTCCGGCTTCCACTTGCAGAGCCCCAGAATGTGGAGTCCCGCACAGGCAGGAGGGAGACTGGGTGAGCGAGTGC
Organism: Mesoplodon densirostris; assembly: GCF_025265405.1. Taxonomy (NCBI): domain Eukaryota; kingdom Metazoa; phylum Chordata; class Mammalia; order Artiodactyla; family Ziphiidae; genus Mesoplodon; species Mesoplodon densirostris. The sequence continues at coordinate 4,144,987 of NC_082663.1, forward strand.
ATCCACGGGAACTGGGGCCTCATGCCATTACAGGGCCAGAGACGCAGCCTGGACAACACAGCAAACTCCCCGTCCCCCCAGGGCTGCAACCTCTCCTTCTCTGAGGAGGTTGGAACCCCAGCCTTGGGGGAAAAGCCCCTTCCATGTTGCTCCTTCCTCGGCCCAAAGGTGCCACACGCGGGCCTCTTTACACATGCAGCCACTCCATCATGCTTCCACAGCTCCTTATATTAATTTCCTCCTGTTCAAATCACTGTGGGCTTTCCATCTCATGATCGAATCCTGCCAGATAGGAAGGAAATCTAATTAAAGGGCTGCCTGACCTGTGTCAGAGTTCTTCTGGGGACAGTGGCCTCAGGGAGACCGGAGGAGAGATGGGGCACATCTGGAAATGGCTTCAAGCGGTGGACACAGACCTGTCCATTGCTCTCCAGGGGCAGCCACACCTCTGATGGCTGCCAGCCTCATCTGAAATCGACCAAATTGGGAGAACCAAAGCTGTGTGTTGCTGGGTAACCTGATGACCTATTCCAAGTATCTATAAGGAGGACAGGTGTGGACAAAACACACCCAGCTTCTCTCCGCCCCTCCCTCTTCCTGCCCTGGGGAGGAGGGACAGCTCATCTACACGGTGACCTGGGGAGGAAGTGCGGCCATCGTCAAACTGCTGCTTCATGTCCTCACCTGCGCAGCCACTCCCTCTGCTGCTCCTTGTGATAAGGATGGGGCGGGGAGGGGACGGGGCAACCACCAGCGCTGCCGTCCTACGGCCGTCCCTGTGCAGAAAAATGATTCTCACATCCCTACTACAGCCACTGCAGCGATTTGCGTAGCCACCTCCCAGTTGCAGGGGTTTTATGCAGCTCTGCATGTTAAAGCAGGTGCAGGCATTCTTGTTTGCAGGTGAGATAAAGAGAAAGAGTCTGGGGTGGGAGGGCTGCCATGGGAACTCCAGGAGGTGAGGGCTCACCTACAAACCTGGGCCACCTGGGCTCCAGCACATCAGGGAATTTGCCAGACAGCCCTGATCTGTTGCACCATCTCTGCAGGCACACCTGGGGAGGACACTTCCTCTCCCTTGCCTTCGACTTCCAAGACCCATTCTAGCAACTTGAATATTCATGAAAACCTGCGTGTCTGAGACCAGTGTGACCCTTCCCCAGGTCATGCTGTGAACAGTAGGACAATGCATTTAGATTTGTCTAGAGTTCAAACTACTAGGTGCCTTCCAGGCTAGATTGTGTCCCTGCTAATTCCTGAACCTGACCCCTGGCAGCGTCCACAGCCTCTGAGCCGCCCCTTTACCTGCCTCCCAGGTTGCTCCAGAGACAAGGCAGATCCCTTACCTCCGAGCTGGTGCAAGAGCAAGTACTGAGTGGTTCAAGGTCATGCTTCCTGAGGCCCCTGGACAGGCTTGTGCCAGAGGACACATCTGCAGTCCTGCAGGCTGTGGCAGGGAGGGCACGTGGCTAAATGCCAAGGCTGATAGAGGGTGGAGGACGTAGGACTGAGTGGAGATGCAGGCCTGGAGCTAGAGGTGTCAGAGGAGGGTGTCCTGTAGACAACCGGCCACCTGGCACCACTGCAGAGGGTGCTCAGTGGTCTGGCCACGCATGTCCCCAGGACACGGCTGGGATGAAGCTCCTGCAGAATGGCATGCTCTCTGGACATGAGTGATGTCATTGAGAAGTGAGGGACGCGGTTGTCAAGAATATGCATGAAGTCACTGCCTCTTGTGAGTGCTGCCCAGGGGAACTCCTCCGACCTGGACTGACCAGTCTGCTCTGCAATCTGTGGCCATCCTGTGGGGCCAGGTGGCAGCCTGCCTGCTCACTCCAGGGCAGTGGCAGGATCACCTGTAAAATGCACACCAAGTCTGGAAGGCTGCAGGGGGGCCGAGGGAAAAATCAGGTCCCCATCTAAGCACCTTAGTTACTGTCAATAAATGGAATTTTTTTGATACAGAAAAGATTGCAACACTCATTGTTAAGTGGCATGAAGGAGAAACAATGGGAGGACAGGGGAGTTAAAGTCCCCAGGGTCAAGGACATGCACATTGTCCTCTGTCTCCTCAAGCTCACAAAATGAGATTACCTGGCACGCGGCTGGCGGGTGAGGGCTGGAATGAACCCAGGGGCTGAGGGGAGGTGCCTGGGGCTCAGGCAGGCTTTGAGTCAGGCTGGACCTCATCATCTGGTAGTGATTGCTTGTGGGAGTCAGAGAGGACCTGGGCAGAGTGTAAAGAGAGGGATGAAGGAGGCTGTGTAGGGGCTGCTTCGGAGGATCCCGACCCGACCAGGGTCAGGAACCATGGGAGCCGGCTGAGAGTTAAGGCAGATGGCGTAGACTTGAGCCTGGGAGTCACACGCAGGTCAGAAGCATGGTATTTTGGATGGTGGCCATGTGTGCAGGGACTGGAGGCCAATTAAAGGATCTGGGTGAGACCCCAGACACTCTTCACGCGTTGTTCTTCCGACTTCCTTCAGCTACGAGCTACGAGCTGCCATAACGGAGCTCAGTTTGGTAGGTTTCTCCCCAGTAAAGACAGTCTCTCTCTGTTTACTGCTTCTCTCTTAGCCCAGAGCTCATCATACGCACATTTCTTTCACTTTAGAGCAAACTCTAGGACATACAGAGGAACCTACTGTGCCTACTTTCCATGGGCTCCTGAGGAAAGGTAAACCTGAACTGGCCGGGAAAGCATGATCAAGTCCACGTCCAGATCCTTATAAACATAATGGGTTCACAGAGCTGGGCAGGAATTCTTGACAACTGCACCCACGCTATTGTGTACTCTGTGATTCAGTGCCACATTTGTGGGTGAATCTAGGGAGGGAGATTTTATTATGGAATTGAAAACCTATCTTATTGTATGACTATGAGTCCCCAGCTTGTTGGTACTTGTATCAAAAACCGCACATGGGGGCTTCCCTGGCGGCGCAGTCGTTGAGAGTCTGCCTGCCGATGCAGGAGACATGGGTTCGTGCTCCGGTCCAGGAAGATCCCACGTGCCGTGGAGCGGCTGGGCCCGTGAGCCATGGCCTCTGATCCTGCGCGTCCGGAGCCTGTGTTCCGCAACGGGAGAGGCCACAACTGCGAGAGGCCCGCGTACCGCAAAAAAAAAAAAAAAAAAAAAAAAAAAAAAACGCACATGGTGCTCAGATCAGGAGGCATACAACAGGAGAAGTCTCTATGTGTACGGGACGCCCAACTGCTGCTTCCTCAAAATCTCACAGCATCTCAAAGGGCAGAAACTCTCCCTTTCATAGCTATCATCTCCACCTGGCCACTGGGCTCTCTTGTTAAATCTGCCCTGTGCTCTGATCTTCCGATGGGCCTTTGCTTTTAACATCTGCCTCTGTGTTCTTCGTTCCAGCCCTAGAGCCTGTCTTGGCTTTGCCAGGTTGCTCTGAATTGATCTGATGTCCTCGTGGCCCAGCTCTGAGCACTGGCGTCCCCTTGCCAGGTGACCCCTGAGGTCTACCAGCCACTGAGCCTCCCTGGTTTAGATCCTCTCCTGGAATCTGATCAACCTTTCCTCTTCTGTCTAGCCCGGAAGCATGACAAAGAAGAAGCCGAAATCTTTTTAAATATGTGGGCAGATTTTGAATTGAGAGGTTTAAATCAGCTTCGTGTTCTAAAACACAAAGTTTCAGATTCTCCTCTCTGTGCTCACTGCCGAGTATATGGAGGAGAGAAAGGACACAGAGATTAAGTGTCCACAGTTTATAAGCATTCCACCTGGGAAGACAGCTTCTTCCATGCCAGCTGCTCCATCTCTGGGCAGAAAAATAATGTCATTCTTCCAACAATTTGCATGCTGAAATATACACAGAAGGCTTGTACTTTCTGCCTATCACTGGGGCAGAGTTTGGAGTTTTTCAGGACAGGCTGGAAGATACCAGCTCTTCTTTGACTGTTCAGGAGGGAGAGAATCATGGGTTTTCCTGAGAACTATAAAAGGTAAAAGGAAACTTGAAAGTAGATCTGTTCCACCATCCAGGTAACTAACAGGCATTGAACCCTAGGGCATGCTGGGCCCCTCTGGGTGGGAGAGAAAGCAGTGAGCACGGCATTCCATAGGAAAGGTGATCAATAAGCAAGCCACCTGGCAAACAGAGGCTGTGGTACCAGGCGAAGGAAGAGGAAGAAGAGAATAAAGCCGGCTGAGCAGATAGGACACGATTATCTGTTCTGAGAAAGGTGTTTGTGAGCAAACCTTCTGTCATGGAAAGATAGGAAAACATGAGAACGGTGTTTCCCACGACTGATCAACAGTGCTTTTTTTTTTCTACAAAGTGACTTTTCGGTGTCTAATCCTATGCCTGTCCCTGCTAAGAGGGGCCTGTCAAATGTTTGAGGCAGTTTGAAAAAGCACAATCTGCATTTCCATTGATTTAACTGGCCTTCATTATTATATATTGAGTTTATTTTTGAATCCCAAATTGTGCTGAAGGATGCTATCAGATTTGTACACTTATCACACTGGATGTGGCTTAAAGACATTTCAGAGACATTAGCCAAATTCATCGGTCCTTTTGAGAGAACAGGTAGAGAAAGTTAGAGACTGAGAAGCTTTTATTTGAATTATTAAGAAGTAATAATTGTGAACTCAAATGTCCCCAAAGATATGATTGCTTAGTTATCAGAAATCAATGGAAACTTTTGTGTCTTTGTGATTTTACAGACCCACAGCTAGTTTTGGTCATAAAAGCAACCTTAATAAAGTAATGATAAATACTCTGGTTTCCGTCTGTAAAGTATTGTCACGTGGTTACTGATTTGGAATTATGTAATTTGGGAACTTGGATTCTTTCATCTTATGAAGATAGAATGAGACAACTGAAATAAAATTGCTCAATAACAGAATCATGATGTTAATTAGTTGTTCAAGGCATGGTTTCCCATTTGAATCTGACCCAGGGCATTAAGCACAGCACAAACTGTGGTGTTTGAAACATTGTAGATGAGATTCTTTTTCTCTGAAAATTATCCATATTTTTCCCTTTTGCAAAGATAAAAACTGGGTTCTCTTCCTCCGTAATTTGTGTGAGTCTGAGGGGCAGTTTTTCTAGTTATCCAAGTCTTTACAAATGAGATGTGATATGGGAAAAACAAATCCAATTTGTCACATCAGATTGGCTGTGCAGTTTTTGGTCCTGGGTCTGCAGAAATGCTGAACTCTATTCAAGAGATGCAATCTTTATTCTGGAAGGATCACTGCAACTATTTCCCATGTAAATCAACTGGATTTGGAAGCAAGACTTAAAGCAAAGGAAATGATATTCATGTTGAATTTGGTCTTTACTGATCTGATACTGCCAACTATTTTTTTCTTTTGTTTTATTTTTTTTCAAAATAATATGCATTATTTTTCATTTACATGCATTAAAATTCATTTAAATTAAAGTACTATTAAACTTATACATCAATTTCTACATTCCAGGCATTGTTGCACGTTCTTTATAAATATTAACTTTGTCCTCATATCAACCTTCTGGAGTAGGTTCTGGTTTTATCATATCCATTACACAGATGGGAAAACAAAGTCTCATGTAGGATAGGAAATGCACTCCTGGATTCTCCATTTTATTATTCTTATCTGACAAATATTTTAAGTTTATATTAATTTAATATTTAATTCATTGTATCAATTTTCCTTTGCAGTATGTATTCACTTTTAAGAGTATGCGATTAAGTTTTAGGTCCATAACGAAATCTAAGACTTTGTTTTTAATTTTATTTATTTGTTTGTTTGTTTTTTTATGGCTGTGTTGGGTCTTTGTTTCTGCGCGAGGGCTTTCTCTAGTTGTGGCAAGCGGGGGCCACTCTTCATCGCGATGCGCAAGCCTCTCACTGTCATGGCCTCTCTTGTTGCGGAGCACAAGCTCCAGATGCGCAGGCTCAGTAGTTGTGGCTCACGGGCCTAGTTGCTCCACGGCATGTGGGATCTTCCCAGACCAGGGCTCGAGCCCGTGTCCCCTGCATTGGCAGGCAGACTCTCAACCACTGCGTCACCAGGGGAGCCCTAAAACTTTGTTTTATAATAAGCAAATTTAATCTATTGTGTGTGTGGATTTAATTTTTTTTACATCTTCTGTTGTCACACCTGTCTTTTCTGATTTTCATTTTTCTGTTGTTATTCTCTGGGGTTTTTTCCATGTACTCAAAATCTCTTTACTTTTCTCTTCCTATGTATTCTCTTTATTTTTACCACCACTATTTACTTTTAACTTTTCAAAAGGATTTTAGCTTAATTCTCTGATATTCAAAGCCATGAAGAAAGCAGTGTATGTTAATACTACCAGTAGAACAGAATTTTTATCAATCTTATTTAGTCAGACATACATATGCGGATACACTTTATTTTTCAATAATGGTCTTTGTCATTTTGTAATGTAAGCAGTTGCCTAAGCTCTCTATTTACCTATTTTAATGGTAAACTCTACTCATGTAATATCATATCTCCCAAATAATAAATACATAAGTATCTAGACCTTTTCAAAGCTGAAAAAAATCTATACACTTATGATGTTCCAGGCAAAGTTAATGACAAAATGCACAGCCAGCCACATCTTGAAAAAAAACATAAGGACAGAGACACGTGATGATTCTCTGAGGATCCAGGCTGAAGAGCCAAACAGGCCACCAAGAAAATAAGACTGAATTTGCCTCTGGACCTCTCCTCTGCCAAAGCAAATGCCAGATCACAGCGTGCCATGTTTGAAATAAAAAATGCACTGTGGTTTGGACATTCTATCCAAGTCAACTTTCTCATAAGGTGGGGAACAGAAATACCTTGTCAAATGTGCACTATTTGCTCCTGGTATCCCTCCCCAAAGATAGTCTGACTTGAGTTCAATTCTTCCGTCATCTTCCTTGAGGACACTTGCTCCGTGTTGTTGGCCTCCAGTCCTTGTGGTATCAGGGGGACAAAGAGGGGTGCAGGGATTCTGTGCTGCGTGTTTAGATTATTTCATGGAGCCCTCACACATACGCAAGCTGCTGCTGCCACTCTGGTTGCTGTGTAAGAAAACTGAGACCCAGAGAGCCGAGGTCAGCTGGAAAGAGGCTGAAGGAGCGTCTTAACTGGCTGGTAAGGACAGAGGGTGATTCTCGGCATGGGAGGAAGGAGTGGAGACAGCCCCTGTCAGGGCTGCAATCAGGAATTTACTGAAGGATCCTCGGCATGATTAATATTGAAAGATAAAGGGAATGGGTGGCGGGGGAGGAGAAGGATGACATTGGAAAAGAACAAAACTGACTTTTACAGAAGGGAAATGAGCACGAAGAGAGATGGGGTGGTGAGATGTTTGCGGCAGGTGCCTCCCTCCAAGTGGCCCAGGCCAGGCACGGAGATGACAGACACGGGTCCATGGGTGGATCCTGGACCCCTCCCTGGCTGCACGGCACACTTGGTATCTACTCCTGCTTTGCTGCTCTCCAGAACATTCAAGGGTGGCGGACTGATGCTCACTGCTCTGTGACGTGGAAAATGCAGAGGTGGCAAGTGGCATCCAAGAGCCTTCAAAGCAATTCAGAGCGTTTTACTATCACTTGAATCAATGAATTTAAAAAAACGATTGGATATGGTATGTCTACTTCATTTCATTGCTCTAGTAATCCTTATTTTATTAGAATATAAAATTTGTATTTGTGTGTCTGCTACAGTTTGAGAAGAAAAAAAGTGACCCATCACCTCACACTGTTTGAAAAGCCATGTTCTGGTTAACTTTCCTTTCTGTTTGTGCTTCCTCAAGACTCAGGTTGCTATGTTTTTTTCCTAAATTTAATGAGAACGACCTCCCAGTTACTGCCATGCTTCATTGTCACAGTGACACAGTCCACACACAGGGCATGTTAAACAACAAGAAATTCCTTGGAATAAGAGTAATTCTGAACTGTATTCTCTTTCCCACACCTGTCAAAGGGGATACTCCTCTCCATCTCCTTCCACGTTGAAGGAAGCTCTGGGAAGCACAGCCTTCCTGACTCTCCTCTCCCTCTGCACTCAATGCTTCCCAGGAGAAGAAGAGACATAGGTCTGGTGATTTTGGAAGAGCAAATGGGCGCCATAATCTCTCCCTTCCTCTTCCCTCTTGGGAGCTGCCAGACCCCCAAGGGCACGTGCCCTTAATTTTGTTTGTCCCCATGGCATTGTGTAGGTGCTTCCCCTTTCAAAGGGGCTAGAAGGAGAAAACTTTGGTGGAGGGGATACATTTAATGTCTGGGAATGTTGACAATTACAAAATAGACCTCATTTGTGGGAGCGGTATGTACTTGTAAGGAGGGTTTGGGTGGACTTGGGGTTTGTATTATAACATTTGGTGGGTTTGGAGGCATTTCAGGCTAGGCAGATGTTTTTGTGAGGCCATTCTATTTCTTCCGCCAGTGCCAACTCATGTTTTACTGATCAAGCAAGAACAAGAGGTGCCAAGCTTCAGGCTGTTTCCTACTTAGATTTTGGGAGGTGGCTGCAACTCTGGGGGATATTTTTCCCAGGTCCACAGAACATGAAAAGGAAGAGTTGAGCCTGAGGCAAAGGTGAGAGGTGCTGGGTCAAGGTGTAGACCCAGAATGTGTGCACCATGCAAGGGCAGCCCTGCCTAGCAAACGTGGCCAAGGCAAGGATTCTGTTCTAATAGTTTCTACCTCAGGAAGACTGGAGGGAAGATTCCAGGATGCGAACCAGGGAGATGCCTTCTGGAAGCAGGATCCAGGAGACCACTGAAAAGCACAGAGGTAGCCCTGAGAGCCTTCATCAGTGATTTTTTTCCAGATGGAATTCATTCTAGTGTCTTTTCTTGCCTCCCAGATTCTCCTTGAACTTTATAGCCTCTGTCAAGTCAAAACACTACAGATATTCCCTTACTCAACACTTTCTGCTCATCATGATTTCATTTTTTTAAATTGTTTTACAGTCATGATGGTTAGTGGTGAATGAAAACAATCAGGTCAACATAATGGGCATTTCATTAAGTTAAAGTCATTCAATTTAGACAGAAGTCTTAATTCTGAGATAACACACTTACCATATTTCATCTTACCTTAGGAAAATGAAAGGCTGGCAACCCCATGGTGGGTTTCTTTTAGAATTTTCATTTGGAAGTTTTACTAACCCATAAAATCAAACACTCTGCCCTACATTCACTATTGTCTGTCCTATTCACATACTTAAAATAACTTGATTACTCTCAACTTGTTTTCATTCATGTGCGTTGTCTAATTTCCAGCTTCTGCCAATCCTATTTCTTAAATAAACTTAACATCAGTCCATTTTTCCACAACCCCATTGTCATTGTGCTTGTCAAGGCCACCATCATTTCTCACCTGTTTTCTGATGAATTAGCCCATACTGGTCTCTCTCCACAGTGTTGGCATCTACCATCTATTTCCTGATTCTGATCCTGCGACTCTCTATGCAAACTCCTTCAAAAGTACACCATGGCCCTTCTCATTCAGAGGGTCCATTCAGAAAAATCAAATGAGCAGCATACAGGAGGATGGTGTGAAGAAGAGCCTGGGACATGTGAGGTGAATTCCAGAGGCAGAGACGGAAAAACTGGCAGCAGCAAAACATTGGAAGTGAAAACTTTTTATGTTCTAGAATGATTCAGAGTACTGGGGAGACATCACGGCAGTAAAGCAGAGGTACACTTGCTGAAAGCTTGTTAGAGGTGGGAGTCAGAGGAGAACCAGCTGTGCTTGTAGGAAGAGGATCACGGGTGACAGTCATGGCTAGAGATGAGGGCACAGGTGATCCTATCAGCCTGGCTGCACACAACCCTGAGTGGCGGACAGCTCCCACTTGTGGATACACAGATATCAAAGACATGGCTGAAGCACAGCACAAAAGGCCCTGCACAGCAATGGAAGGGAAACGGCATTCGGGAGACTCAGAGGTAGAGTGTCTATGTGGAAATGACCTCCTTTAGGAGCCAGAAGAAAGTTTCATCAACTCTAGTTACCCCCTATCCAAGGAGAAACCTGCCTTCTCTAAAACAAAGACACAAAGTCATGAAGAAATATGAGCTCAACATGGAAGTAAAAAATATAGAGAATACTTTGCTCATTTAACAAATACTTATTGGTCATGAAAACAAATTATGTAATAATGAATTATAAACACAGCAAGTGGAACAAGTTAAAAGTAGAAGCAGCACCCTGAAAAAAAAATCAAAAAGTAAACTTTAACACATTTCACATAATACAGGAAATAGAAGAGAAAGATCAAATTGATGTCAGAAGATGCTCAACAAAGCATGTGGATGACTGGTTTGTGCATCAGATGGGACAGAACTGGGACTTGGAGGGGTGTCAGATAACCTCTGAGCTAGGATACCATGGGACCAGGAGTCTAACACTAATAATGGGAGAGAGGGTAAGGAGGAGGTTGGGAAGGTACTCTGTAATGTTAAATATATGTTGAGGTGATAAGACACAATCCCAATTTAAGAAGCATTAAATTGGAAAAATGAATTTCACAACTGAGGAAATGCAGATAAGAATAAAAAGTCTACTGATCAAAATTTGGGGGGAATTTAACCTACAAGGTTAAATGGGAAAACCCAATATATCTACCTTAACAGTATAATGATGTGTTGGCAAAATCATTCCAAAGAAGCCCACATTAATAGATGTACCCCTAAAAACTATCTCAAGTCTAAAAGTACAGAAAAATAAGAGGTAACATCATCATTCACACAGCCTCCTGTACTGCTTCATAAAATGCAACCTCTCTTGAAAGTACTAGTCCAAAGTTTGTCTTTTCCCTGAGTTATAAGTTCAGTGAAGAAGGAAGCTCCGTGATGGATTCTCAGTAAGTAGATAACGATTCACAACTAATCATGAGTAATAAGTGGCTAATTATAACAGGAAGGGGCAAAGGAAGCTCTTCTAAAAGGATTGAAAATCTTGATGAAGTTAACTAATTTCTAGGAACACATAAATTGAAAAATTGCTTCAAGAAGTAGGAGGAAAACAGAATAGTCCGTGAACAATAAAAAAAACATTGAATAATTAGGCAAAAAGTTCCCTCCAGTACATAAATCAGACCCCAATAATTTTATAAATGTGTATTTTCAGATCTTGGAGGCATAGATCATTGCTATTTGTTTGAAATGCTCATTTGGAAATTTTTCTGGTTAATTTTACGAAGTTGCCAAAGACCAAAGACTAAACCTGAAAAGGAGGTCTGCACATGTGCATTTCCTCACCTCCGCTTCACTCCATCCCTGAGGAAGGGACTCCTGCCCCAGGGTTACAGGACAGCCAGACACAGGACGCCCAGCCCGGGCAGGTGAGATGGGCAGCATTTATCAGCCATTCCTACTCACAGCCCTGGGAGGAGGACACTGCACACCACGCGGGGCCCCACCAGGAACAGAGTTGACAATCAGGGATGTGGGGAGGCAGGTGTCATAGTATCCACAGGGTGGGCTGTCCCCGGGTCCAGAGGGGGATCGTGATTGGATTGTTTGAACGAGTCACGCACTGGCCCGGAACTGAAACCCACTACTCAGGTAAGCAGGCCCCCTTCCTCCCCAGTGCCTCCGCTTCCCAAAGAGCTACAACCCACCCATTTTCTTTCTCTTTAGAATTTTTCTTAGAATTAAAGGTATCAAATAATAATATACACATTACTTGATAACTTACTTTAAATGGTAGGTGGATGGATGAACATACACACACACACACACACACGCTCAGACCAGACGACCATTGCACTCACAGACATGTGCTCACACACTCTGGCTCACACACACAGACACATATAAAACATTTCTAGGTGGGAACACTTCCATGGCAGCAAGCTATCCCAGAGGCTGGACACACCCTAGCCACACAGGCATCTCCCTCTGATGAACACTCGGGAGTACCTCAGCTGTCGCCCTCCCAGACCCCCCTCCCTAGGGAGCAGGTGGTGAGACTCACCGCCCTCGCTTCATCTCAGTCTGGGCTGCTTACAGAATCCTCTGGGAAGATTTTACAAACACAGATGTCCAGTCACCACCACACACCCGTGATACTTCTCTGGTGGTGGGGCCTGGGAATCAGGAGGTCTGCAGACTCTAGAGATTCTGTAGGCAGAGCAGATGGAGGACCATTGCCCTATGAGCCTTCTTAGGGCCAGGGTTCCATGGGCCTCCACAGAGGGGTCCACTGGGAGGGGAACACTGCAGGTGATGGGGAGAGCAGCAGGCTCGTTCCAGGTGGCCTGAGCTGGAATGTCTTCCCTTGATGAGGGGCTAAACCTCTGTGCTCATAGGTCTCCTGGGTGCACGAGGAAGACAGTGGCAATCAGGCCCCCTCCCCAAGGTGGCACAGGGCAACTGAGAAGAACTATCTCCCCCACGAGCTCAAAGATGTCCGCCTGTGCCTCGCCCACTGTCCCGGCCCCTCTGCTGAAAAGTTCCTGGTGGGATTCTTTGAGCTCCTCCAGCTGCTGGATTCAGTTGTTATCTTGTTATTTGGGCCTTGGGATGGAAAGAGGACCACGCCTGGATGCTCATGTTAGAATTTCAACTTGACATTCCTTCCTGGTCCATAGAGAACTTACTGATTTTACTAGTTCTGGGGCTGCTATTACAAAGCACACAGACTGGGCAGAAACATATTGTCTCATGGTTATCAGGCCTGCAGTCCCAGATCTAGGTGTCCACAGGGTTGGTTCCTTCTGAGGCTGTGAGGGAGATTCCATTCCATGCTCTTTCCCCTGGCTTCTGGCAGTTTTCTGGCCATTTTTGGCATTCCTTGGCATGCACAGGCATCACCCAATCCCTGCCTTCAATGTTCACATGGCATTCTCCCTGTGTGTATGCCTGATCCACAATTCACTCAGCACTCATGAGCAAACCCAGCCAAGATCCACAAGCCTGGTCTGCACTACCAGATAACCAACCAGCATATAGCCCTTGAGCAAAAAGAAATGGTTCTCATTTTAAGTTATAGGGTGTTTTCTTATGTAGGGATAGCTAGCAGATATACCCACCTTCAACACTGATTTTACCTGTGGAATCATTAGAAGCAAATATGTTTAGCAGAAGCCAGTGTAATTCTGGACCAGATGACACAAGGGAACAAATGCTGAGTCATATTAACCAAGGTTTCCAAGTGATGGATCTTCTGGCACTGGTTACCTTATGAGCAGCTTCAGCACTGGGGGTGGGGATCAGGGGCCTCACTGCAGGAGGGGGTGCCAGTCACCAACAATACTAATAACAAACAGTTAATGGATACTAATGATTATAATACATCTATCATATTATTTTAATACTAAATGATTATATTTTATATGATGATAGAAAATATTATCATTTGAGCTAAATTTCTATGTGTTTAACAGGAAAGAGCTTACAAAAGCCACATTTTGAATTCCGGAATCCAGTATTGTTTGTCCGCCTTGGTTCCCAATTTTCCTTTCTTCCTTTTCCTCCTGGGTGGAGGCACCCAGGTTCTAGAGTGTAGCCAGGAACAGAACCAGCATCAGAATCAGCAAGCTGATTGCTGTCTGGTTAGGTCCGAGGCATCTGGGCCCACAGATTGAGGGCGTGCAACCCTGTTGGCCCTGGGAGCTGAGTGGCTCAGGTTCAGCCAGGACCATACGGGATGTCAAGGAAACACGAGGGCTGTGTTACGCCTAGCCAACAATTTCGGAAGAGCCTTCTTCCAGGATGGCCTGATCCCTAATGCTGTACTAAGTCAGGCTCCATGGCAAGTTCTAAGTTTCATATAATCCATAAGACACATTGCCCTGTCCTAACCTTTCCCTTTAGGAATTCAAAGTTTCTTGCATCAAAAATGTCCTTTTTTTGTTTCTTAATATGCTACTTTTCCACACTGTAGAGGTATTTTTTCCACTTTTAAGCCTGTCAACCACTTTTTGGGCAAGTGTCCTGGGGCCTGGCCCAGTCCGACCTCCCATGGGTCAGGGGACAGTGCTCTTACCCCACTCACCTGGGAAGCTGATGGCAAGTCCAGGTTGTCACCTGTGCTTCTGACCCACCAGCAATAGATGGGAGAGTCCTACAATCCCCTCCTTGGGTTCCATTCATTTGATAGACTGGCTCACAGAACTCAGGGAAACAGTTTACTTACCAGATTACTTGTTTATTACACAAGGATATAACTCAGGAACAGCCATATGAAGCAGATACTTAGGGCAGGTATGGGGAAGGGTGCGGGGTTTCCATGCCCTCTCCAGGCACCACTCTCCCCTAAACTCTACCTGTTCACCAACCTGGAAGCTCTGAATCTGGTCCTTTTGGGTTTTTATGGAGGCTTCATTACATAGGCCTGCTTGATTAAATCATTGATCATTGGCAACGGATTCAACCTCCAGCCCCTCTTCCCTCCCTGGAGGTCAGGGGATGGGAATGAAAGTTCCAACTCTCTAATCACATGGTTGGGTCCCCTGGCAACTGGTCTCAATTTTGGCGCAAAGTCAGCTCATTAACGTAACAAAAGACACCTTTATTGCTCTCTGCACTCAGGAAATTCCAAGTTTGGAGAGCTCTGTGCCAGAAATTGGAGGAAGACCAAATATCTACATCTTATTATAAATCACAAACGGGTTCCACGTGTTCTATGGCCTTTGTATACCTGGTCCACCAGTTTCCTTCACCTCAGCCCCCAACTTGGCCCCGGGCTGGAGTTTGACCTCTGTCTGAGTCATTCAGAACATTGAATTCAGTGAACAGCTAAACAAACTGGAAAACAAACGTTCATCCCTGTAAAGGATATTGTTTCTTTCTTCACAACGGAAAGATTCACTTTGGTTGTATTCAAAAAGGGAAAAACATTCCTAAAAGTGAACCCTTCTATACCAGCTATTCTTCTTTCATTTCATCTGTTGAACTTATAAAAAGAGAGCCCCTGGGTGTCCTCATGGGATCGTAGGTAAGACTTGGAAAATCTGATTCCCTTGCAGGCTACATTCGGCACAATCAGCGATAATTAGAGACCCTCGTTTACCAAGCATGCAACGCCCTGAACGCGGGACAAAAGGACCCTCTGCGTACTGCAGAGCCTTTGCCAGCCTCCAGTCTGGCAGACACTAATCAGGAATTGTGTGCCTGTGTGTGTGGAGCAGGGAGGGGGCTCTAAGGCCACACACACCCCCAGGCAAGCCTTTATGGAAAACTTCTCCCACTTTTGAAGAGTGTTTTCAAGGAAACAAATATGACAGAGAAATGGAGCAGAAGGCCCCGCGCACCCAGAGGGTCCCACTGTCCCTGCCCAGGCCTCCTGGCGCTGCAGGGCTGCCAGAAGCAAGAGGCACCTGCAGGCTCAGGGCGAGCTGGGCAAAGGAGGCCTGAGACCGCTGCCCCCAGTTTCCTCTCCATCCTTTCCAAAATGTGCAAAACCGGCCAAGCTGGCCTAAACTGAATAGGAAGGACTCTGGAACCATGAAGCAGGAGCCCAGACTCCTCGGACCTGCAGGAGGGAAGAGGTCAAGGAGGGCAGGAACAGTCAGTCTCAGGCGGGACACGGGCCTGAGAACACGCACTGGCACACGCGTCCACTCAAGCTCCAGCGCACACACATGCACGGGGGGGGGGACGCACAAGCAGACACTGATGCACATTCGCTTGCACCCACCTCATATACGCGCGTGCTCACACTGAAACGCGTGCACGTGCGTTCACACACACATGCCGTCAACAGGTGTAGAACACGAGCTGGGCTTGTAGCCGGGCCGGTGGACGCGCCTGTCCTGCGCCCTCAGACTCCTGGCGCTAGTAGCACAACGGCGCAGTTCTCGGCCTGGGCCGGGCGACCGCAAAGTCTCCGCCATCGATGGCTGCACCTAGGCCCCCAGCAGCCCCGGCACAGGCCAGCCAACTGCTGCCCAGACCCCAGGGCCAGGAGCGCAGCTACATCCCAGGAGGACGAAGCTTCCTCGACCCCCGTCGTCTCCCATCACTTCACAGACTCGAGAGAAAAGCACATTCGTGTATACTCAGATCCGCGCATCCCTAAGGAAGTTCGGGCACCCCTGTTTCGCAGCCGATCTCCCCGCGGGGCGGGAGGGCGGACGCAGCGAGACCCAGGCGCCGTTCTGCCGCATTCCGGCGGGCGGCAGGTGTCCGGCCATTGGATGCGCCGCTCCGGCCCTCGGGAGTGGGAACCGGGGCGCAGCGCGGCGAGGTGCCAGCCAGTGCAGCCGTGCGTGGACTGCAGGTCCGGAGAGCAGAGCCGGCGGCCCGACCTGCTGACGCCGCCGCCCCGCGCTCGCGGTCCCCTCTCCACCCGCGTTCCCCCGGGACGGCCGGCAAGGCGCCGACCGCGGGCCAACGAACGCCCGGGTTCTCCCCGGTCCTCCTCCCCTCGCGCCTCACCCCGCCGCCCTCTCTCGCGCCTCTGTCGCCCCCCTCCTTTCTCCCCTCGCTTCGTCGCCCTCCCCTGCCCTGCCCTCGCCCTCCCCCTCCCCCGCTCTCCCACGGTGCGGGCGGGTTCTCCGCCGCCGCCCCGCCGCCGCGGCCGCCACTCCGCCCCCAGCGCGGCGCGGAGCCGCAGTAATAACCCCGGTGCGGGCGGCGCAGTGACGGCGGGGCATCGTCCTGCGCTCCGGTCGGGCTGGTCCTCGGTGCCCGCTTGCACGGTCGCGGGGCTGAGCAGCATCCGCGGCCCCGGGCCCCTGCGAGCGCCCCTGGATGGAGCCGTGCGTCCTCCCCGCGGGGGCGCAGCGCCGGCTGCGGGCGCAGGGCGCACGGGACAGCCCGGCCATGCGGGCCCCCGGCTGCGCGGCGCTCTGCCTGCTGCTGCTGGCGCAGGTGGGTGTGCAGGTGAGTCCCCGACTGCGGGGGCAGGGTCCCCCGAAGCTCCCCTCGCGCAGCCCCCGTCTCACCGAGGTGTCGCCGCTGTTTTCCAGCAGGCACCTGCGTGCGCCGTGGGACCCGCAGCGGCCTCGCCGGGGAGCCCGAGCGTCCGGCGTCCTCCTGGCCCCGCGGAGTGGCCGGGCTGGGTGGAAAAGGGCGGTAAGTGCGCGAGGGGGGTTCGAATCCTTGCAGTGCAGCAGCTTGTAAACCCTCTAAGGCTAGGTTACCAGGCTCTGCCAATGTTCATAACTCTGGGAATTCTCTGTAAGGTGCTGCCGTGCTTCTTTCCAACCGTAAGAGCGAGCGCATCTGAGTCAACTTTCACCAATATTTATATTGTTTTCCTGTAAAACAGAAATGGCTTACCAGCGTTATTACCATAAACATTAGGGAAGAAAGCAAGGGAATGTATTTATTAAAACAAACACACACACACACACAATTAAAGAAGGAAGAAATAATCTAGGAGTTGTATTAATGTATGCACAGCAATTATAAAGAGCTTATTATGCCTTTCTCCATCCCCTCGTCCCCTCCCCCTCCTGTTCCCCTCTGGCCTTTTAAAATGAACATCCTTCACTGTCAGAGCAGGGGACAAAAAGACAGTCATTTTGCTCAGTATTTATCACCTTAGTTTCAAAAAGGATGGTCTTCAAGAGTTGGCAGAATGGGTAATTAGCGTTTTTTGACGTCACAAGCAATGTCCTGTGTCATGATTTGCCAAAAAACAAGTCTGATCTTTCTGCAATGTGTGGTTTTACTTTCACTGCTCACAAGCGGCATTTATCATTTCATGCCTCAGGGGGTGGACCTCTCTGTCCTGAACTGCTTTTGGGTAAACCGGAAAGCAGGTGTGGAACGTCGGTTGCTACCGGGTTTTTAATCTGAACCCAGTCCACTGGCAATTGCTAAATATGAGTACTTTGCATCAATTCCAACAATGCATTGCCATCTCAAATGTTATTAGTGACTTACAGAAGAAAAACTAGGTTTTATTATGCCAACATACTTTCAGAAAACCTAGAAAATTTGAGTTAACAGTCCAGAATTTCTAAGTGTAGTTTCTTTATATAGATAAAATTCCATAAAGACAATAATTTAACATATGCATTAATTATTGAAATTCTCTCCTCCCGAGGGCTGTATGAAGAGTCTATCAATAGTGATCAATCCGATGAACGCGGGAACATAGGAACTTTTCCGCGACCACCAGAGGGCGCTAGATGTAAATGATAGAAAACGTTTAAAAATTACTTGTCACTATGTATTTGCAAGAGAAACTTATCTATTTAAAGCTCACTTCCTTGGGCTTGCCCTTGTCTTCTTTAATGTTTCTCTTACGATTCATTCTAGCATGCAGTTATTTATATTGTAGTTAGTTGTCTTCCGCCACTTAAAAAAATTTTTTTGTGAAAATTCTAGTTTTCTAAAAGCATGAAAATTCCTGAAGGTCTCAGGAGAATTTTCAGAGTGTTTTCTAGTAGTTATGGGGTTTTCTGTGAGGTAAGAGCATTAGAGATAGAGAACCACTTCCAGGAGGAGAAGCCAAGACTTCCTGCCCGAGGGTGCCCTCCTCCTAGGGAGAAGCGTCCTGTAAGCTGGACTCCAGCCTGGTTGGCATGTGGCTGTAATCACCTGGCACCTCAGCTGGTGTCACAAGCCCAGCGTTCCCATGACAACCACTTAGCTCGCTTGGTCAGAACCTCAGGGGGAAGGTGGGAGCCATCATCATTGAGGTTCTAGCTTAGTGGACACACCACTACCTCCTCCCTCACGGTGCAGGTGTTTTAGGTCTTTAATTACAAAAGGCTAAGTTGAGAGAGTGGGTTTCAGTGGAAAGCTTTCACACGACCAGAGAAAGACTCTTTACGCTCAGCAGTGTTACCTCTTTTGACCTAGGATGGCAGATGTGGAATAGACTTTGTGTGATGCTGTGGTTAATTTACTGTTGCATGTCTGGGTATCCCTTCAAAACTCAAAGGTGCCTTTGAAATAACTCTTTGGCCATAAAGTTTGTTTAACACATATTTCAACCTATATTGCCAGTGTTCCTGGGAGTCTGGAGTAATTATGCAATAAGACAGAGAACTCCATGTATTCTGTGAGGTAACAATAGATAACTTCATTGAGGTCAATTCTATTTTCAGACCTTCAGTGCACCCCTTGCATTTTGGCTGATTCAGCATAGCTTTTCCCTAATAGGAGCCTCAAATGATTTCCCTACAAATTTACCTTTGTCATAATAATAGTGGGTCTTGTTAAGAGCAAACACATAACATGAGTTTGTTAACTTTTAAAAATCTAGAGTAAATTAAGCTTCCAGGTCAAGAGTCAGAAGTTCTTTAGAACTTTGTTTCATCGGACATGAGAGATCTGTGTTTGTGTGTGTGAATCCAAAGTATGTATTGATTTATATTCGCACATTCACATGACTTGAGATGGGGCAGGTTGGCCCAGGGATGTGCTAGTAAATGTTTAACGACAGATTCTCCAGGCCTCTGATTTTGTAACATTTGCTGGTTCCCATGGGGTAAATACTCCCACCATGGCTGATTTCAAGCTGTGGATGTGATGCCATTGAACACAGAGTTAGGACTTGATGTGCAAAATCTGTTCTCCGCAGCTGGTACCAGCAGCCCCTAGCATGCTCACAGGTGCTCCACACCTCATGCCCTCAGTTTGGAACTGGAGTCTTCCTAGACTTGATGCTGTGGTCAAAACACCTTTTGAAATGAAGTAGATCAGGGTGCTGACTGAAGCAGCCATGTGTGAATTTCTCCTCCTTAGAAAAACCTGTGTAGGACGTAGGTCTTATTTCCGGGATTCTCAAGGATCAGGAATCTCACTAAATTCTTTTTTCTTGAAATCACAAGCCAATAGTTTGTGGGATTACAATCTTAAAACATAAGCTCAACAGTTAGTTTAAAATTGTCATTTTATACCAATGATATATTGCCTTCTGCATGGGGAGAAGCTATGCTTACTTTGTTCATTCATTGAATTCTTTAGCTATGACCCTTTTCACATTTATTTATACATAACCAACAGTGCATATCTGCACTAAGGACTGCTCTTTGATGAAATCAGGGTTTCTCTGCCTTGGCACTCTTGACCTTTTGTTATGGGAACCTGTTCTGTGCATGGAAGAATGTGTAGCAGCCTCCCTGGATTCACCCACTACATTCCCAAAGCACCACTATCCCCTGCCCTTTCGTGAAAACCAAAATGTCTCCAGACATCCCAAGTGTCTCCTGGGGGCAGGGGTGAGGGGTAGCACTCCTGCTGAGAACCACTGGACTAAATTTTCACCCATGTGCACCCTCATTCTCAGAAGGGATTGTAACTGGTTACAAGGAGTGGCTTTGCAGCGGTTGGAGCTGGTGTTCTGGGCAGGCTCAGGCCGGTTCTCCAGAGCTGATTGTTACCTTGTCAGGAATTTTGTGAGCTGGTGTGCTGAAAATCAAAATAGGTAAACTTGGGTGAAATAAATAATATTAAAAACAAGATTAAAACACTGAAAACTCATCACTTCACAATTCTTTAAGTTTTGAGGTTACGTATCCTCTTGAGGTTCTTTGCCTGTATCGCCTCTGTATGGTGGAAATACTTTATAATGGTGCGCTACCGTGCGAACCTCTAAACTCCGTGTTCAGTGAGGTCACATGGTAATTGAAATTAGCCATGATGGGAGTCTTTATACCAGGGAAACTGGCAAATGCTTTCAACCAGGCTACCCCATGACCCCCACCCGTAGCTGGTTGTGAAATATGTACCAGCACAACACGCGCGTTTCTGTACAAGAGGCTTAAAAGTTGTCATTTTGAAAAATAGATATTATATGTCTCCCTCCCAATAAAAGATAAAGAGTGTATGCCTTCCAAAGTAAAGGTCGTAAAAATGGCCTTTTAATGGTAATCATCTTTTTATGTGCAATAATCTGCTCACTGGCCAGTGTTTGGGACAGTCCACCTGCTTTGTCCTTATTCCACGGCCTCTGTTGGGATGGAAACAGGCTAGTGTGAGGTGCAGACACTCCCTGAGAGCCCGCAGGGCAAGAAGAAAGGTATTAACACGACCACGTCACACCAGCTTTTCCCCTGAGTCTGGAAAGCCGGGGATGAGGAAGGTGGTTTGGAAAAATGCAAACTAAATGAGCAAGTGCTTTTCACTTTTTTTTAGGAGTAGCCGGGAACAGACTGTGATCACATACTTGCACCAGGCACATCCATTCCTCATTTGTTTCCCCCTATATGTTTTTTATCATTGCATAGAATTTAGGCAGATTTGTTTTACTTTCTCATTGTCCTAAGTAAAATATGAAGTGATCCCAGTGTATTTTGCCTTGGCAGACACAAGTGCCCTGCTTTGACATGTATTTCCAAGGTTGGTTGTTGAGTTGCCAGACAGAACCTGCTGCCTGTCTAATCTGCATGGGCCGCAGTTCACCAGTTACCTGCACTGGGGATGGGGGGCAGGCCTGTGGGCCCAGGAGTGGCCCTTTGACCTGAGGAAAGAGGAAGCCTGGGCTCAAACAGGCCATCACCAAGCTTTTGGTTATCCTGCTGCCTGATGGGTTGGCTGCCGGACCTCTGACTCTCACCTTGCTGTGGGCCTCAGCCCATGGGACTCTGGACAGTGCCTTTCCATCCCTGGCCTTCTCTGTCTCTCCCAAAGCCAAACACATGCCTTTTATGACCATCCCCTGGCTGCCACCCTCTCTGTTCCAGTGTAACCTTTCAGATACCTGCCAGGATGGCCCAGGGACATGTGGGCAAGAACCTATACCAAAAGAGTCTGGTTGTGAAGAAAAATTACTTTTTCCAGAAAAAAATAATTTATCTGAGTACAGTTCAATTATGACCAAATAGCACTTCTATAGGAGGCCCTTTTATTTTATCTCATGGCTCCAAGAAGCATGTCCAACTCATGCTAAAGGCCCGGTTATTAAGTATCTAACAGAATAGTCTCCTGAGAGCATATATTGGCAATAAAAGGGGAATATATATAATTTCTTAGGATGGTAGAATCAGGATGAGAATATGAGAATCAGGTCTTGTCATACACGTAAGAGGAAGTTGCATTTTGAATCGTTAGGGACTTTCCACCTCAGTGTAGGGCTAGCCCTCTGGGGCTTGGGTCTGACATCCATTTCAAAGACATCTCAGAGGAAGCCTGGAGAAAGCCTGACATCCTGTTGCCCTGTTATTTTCTGGTGTTTAGACAAAATGCAGGCTAAGAAGCCGGTCCTCTCCAAAGGTCCATCGCTGTCATGCAGATGGAGACACTCACAAGATATGTTTAAATATTTGAAAAGTAGAAGCCAAGCTAAGAGATTGTTAACTAAAATATTGTGTAGCCTCAGCTTTGACAAATCTACCTTCTCATGGTCTAAAAGTCCAGGCTCGAGTTTAGAACATGGCGGTGCAGGAAGATCCTAACTCTGGCGTGAAGCCCACCCCTACGTCTCTAGTCCATGTCTGTCTTGCCCGCCCAGAAACAACCTCTCCCTGACCTCTGGATGGCAGAGATGATGTGTTAATGGTAGGAATGAAAGGAAGAATCCCTGTCAAAGCAATGAAAAGTACATGATGCTAGAAGGGAAGAAACCTCTTTGGAGAAGAGAGCTACGATATTTCGAGAAAGGCAGGAGAGGGCCACCGCCCAGGATTCTGGTGGAGTTACAGATGTTTTCTCCATACTTTGTACAGAGAAGGGAATTACACAAATGCTCCCCAATGCAAAACTATAAGACTGTCTGTGGCAGAAGCCTGGCAGATCATATGGGTGCCCCAAATCTGTTAGCTCCTTGGGGTTTTCTTGACTTTTTAAAAATAAATCATTTATTTGAATACATTTTGACCTGGTATAATACAAATTAGAATTGGAAGAAGAGTGTGGTGCATGTCTTTGAACAGCCTTGAAGTGTGAAATGCCAAGAAGCCAGGCCGGTCAGAGGCTCAGCAGTGGTTTTCCTTCGGAGAAAAGACACATCTGAGCATCTACCGTACCTGCATTTTGTCTTTTCGGCTGTAGTTCGATGATTTAATAATTAAATATTTTAAAATTAAATGCCAAAGAATGTCCATCGTGTTTGTATATTTAACTGTTTTCTGAAAAATGATCAGTATTTTTAAGCTAAACTTTCTTATCAACAGACTAAAGATGTTGGGAAAAGACAATATGACTAAAGGAATATTTAAAGCTATAAAAATAATGACATTATAATTACTCTACAGTAATTACTCTGTAATCTGAAAAGCCCATTCTTAGTTTCATTTGCTCTGTAATCTGTTTCTCTTTAGAAGTGTCATAGCATTTGCTGGATCGGTAATAACACATTATAGGAACAACAGTGACTTCGCAAAGGGCCCCTTTTAAGATTTTCCCTTTTAACTCCGGTTTTATGCTTTCTGTAGTTCGGATTTGAGGCTGGGTGGTTATTGACGTTTCCTCCATCCTTTTTTGCTGGGTGAAAATACTATCCGGTAGTCAGTGATATTCGAAGACTGCCTGATCCTTTTCAGAATTCTGAAATTACTCAGCCACACCCCCTCTCTCACTTTCAGAGTATGACCTGGTGTCTCCCTACGAGGTTGACCACAATGGAGACTACGTGTCCCATGAAATCACGCACCCCCAGAGGAGGAAAAGGGCACTGGCCCAGCTCGGAGCTGACTCTCTGCACCTCCGGCTGAAAGGCTTCAGGCACGACTTCCACCTGGATCTGGAAACTTCCAGCAAGCTGGTGGCACCTGGATTTCTCGTACAGACTTTGGGGAAGGGGGGCACTAAGTCGGTGCAGACTTTCCCACCTGAGGATTTCTGTTTTTATCAAGGCTCGTTACGATCCCACAAAAATTCCTCAGTGGCTCTTTCGACCTGCCAAGGTTTGGTGAGTACAGTTGTTGCCGCCTGTTGTGAGACCGCGGGGGCAGGGATGTGGGGAAGGGAGCAAGGGACAAGATTTGGGCTCCTTCTCCCATTATTGCAGTACAGATTTCTTTGATCTCTCAAAGCAGAAGGAAAATTGCCAAGCAGTGCTTTCTAAGATATGCTAGGCACTTCCTATCCCCAATTTGGAAACAGTATCCAGGTTCTACCTTCTGTTGTCGTCGGTCTACAGCGATTGTGGCAGAACACTGCAGTGTGAAAACTGTGTGTGAGAACTTACGGACAAGTCTCAAGACTTGACTTCTTTGGAGATGGTTTTACTCTGACTTACTGGTTACTCTAACTTGCTGGTCACTTACTAGCACTGGAGGAATGATTTCATCTTGAATAGAACAACCATATTCAACTGATTGGCCATGTGCTTGAAAGCACTTTATTTCTGTCATTCTGATGTTGATCATATATTTACAGATTAGAGCATTCATTTCAAAAACAGTGGTGAATCCATGGCAGGGCAGTGCTGGTCTTATTGGGCTAAAGATTCTATTAGTGCTTTCTTCATTTTCTTAATATCTGAGTTGTTAGACATTAAAAATCCTTAGATGCTTCAGGTGGTCCCCTTTGCTTGGATCCTAGAATGAGGAGCATCCGGCCAAGTTGAGAAGGTACCTAAATCCCTCAGGCTGACCTAAGCTGAAACCTTAATGGCTTATCTTTTACTTTTCTTAGAATATTTCCATAACTTTCGGGAAGGAAAGCTTAGTAGATGCTTAGATTCTTGGACACAAATTGATTAGTCAGACACAGATGCGGGAGACATGGCATGACATAAGTAGCAGAGTGAAAATGTGTGGTCCAAACAATAAGGTCTTGATCATGTTAAAGGTTTGGCAAATAGATTTTTGAACATTTGTTACATCTCCAGAAAATGATCTAAGCCTGTCTTATTCCCTTCCCTCTTTGAAAAGAGATAATTCAGACTCTACATCTAATAAGGAGTTTGTGTACATGTATGTGAATACTGGATGCTGAAGGTGCATTCATAACCAATTCTTTAAAATACTAAATATGTGGAAATGCTATGTCCTGTGATTTTTTAAAAATATTAACATTCTGCTTTTTAGGGGGAATTCAGTTTGGGCTGGGCTCATATCTACTTTCTTTGGAAAGACTTTTAGTTTGAGAATGGATACAATGGGGAATGGCCAAGGGTGGGGTGGTGGTTATTTGGCACACTTGTTAAGCATAAGGACAGTGTGGTCGATTTCTCCCATATTCTCTCAAGAAAAGTAGATCTTTCTTAATGAAAGAGCTAGAACTCTTCATGTAATTCACTAAAGAGAGATATCTCTTCCTTGGCTTTCTTCAACAAAGTCTCACTCAGACCAGAAACGGAAGCCATCTGTGTGGTAAGGAGATGTGGCATGCCCTTCAGAGCACTCTTGGATTTGTGGAGACTGGGCAAGGTGCTTTCTTCCCATTAGCCCAGCAGGGTTTCAGGCTCGTGGATGCGCCTGGTCTCTGTGAGCCTAAGGCTTCCTAGTGATGGCGTGATGGGTGAGCTATGCCCTAGAGTCTGTCCCATGAATAGAGTTGGCTGGCAGCAGCTTGAAATTTCTGTCTCTCTTTGAACTCAATGGGAGTTAACAGCGAAAGTTGTAAATGACAACTACATGAAAGATAAAGAAGTGAAAAGAACAGAAAAAAGACTCCTCTGTATAATAAACACTGGAATGTAATATTTTGGTGACTGCAATAGAAAGCTCTGTGCTCTCACCATTCATCTTCCAAATACATTAATTCCAACTAAAGTGATATTTTGTCTGTAGATGGTCACTACAAACATGACCTCAACTAGACTTATGAGTGTGAGATCCAGGGGCATTTGCCGTATGATAGGAAAAATCAAAGGCATTTTAAAGAAGAAAGGGGGAGGATTAAGAAGTCCTCTCTCTTAGCCAGATAATAAAGTTATTGAATGGAAATGCCCCTCAAGTAGTTGCCAAGTCTGTTATTTCTTTCCTGATTGATGGTTACCCCATCTGTCCTCTTTCAAATCTGTTAACACGTGAAGAAAAGTAGCATACCTTTTGCATTAGATGATGGTTCCTTTTTGTTATTATTGTTCTTCTTAGTTCTTTCAGGTTCTAATTAAAGTTCCAGGTAGATCTCAGTTAAGCATTTTTAAATTTGGTTTCTAGATGACTCAGCTATCTGATGGGAGTCAGGAGTGTGGTTCTAATTTATAGTAAATACATATTCTTAGTAAATACATATTCTTAAAGAAGAAAGACAAAACTAAAATGAGCATTTTACTTTGAATCTCTTGTGAATAATGAATCTCATGTGCTTCAGAAGTGTGTCTCACTGGAACCTGTCAAATTTGCACACAAGGAGTGTATTGTCTGATGAGACAAGCAGGGAACAGGCTATTTTACTGAAGAGTGATAAAATAAGCACAAATATGGGTGCTAGGAGAACTGAAATGAAGATGCCTCACCCTATCTCGGAGAGGGACAGCAGCATCAGGGTAGGTTTCTGGAGGAAATATTGTGCAAGCCGAATCTTTCTTGTAGCATTGGAATGTGATGCTCATGAATAGAGGAGTAACAAGCCACCTCAGGGAAGATGATGGAGATCAGTCAAGCGCATGGAATCCTTGATAACACCATCCATGACTGTTCAGAGATTAATATTTGTATATGAAGCCCAAGAATAGTAAACTAAATAAGGTCTGTAAGCCTTAAAATGACTTCTAGAGTCACTCTGACATTGCCAACATGTATATTGAGTCAAGATATTTCTCATTTTGCTAAATAAGGTTAATAAAAAATAGTATCTGTTATACTTATGTCTCTACCAAAATTACATCACAAATCTGTTCTGATTACCAATCACAATCACATAAATGTGTGTCACACAGCAAGTCCTTTTCAGTACTTGTTAAATAATGGATAGAATTACTGGGTGTCTTACAGTGTAAGAAACAATGATGACAATGACAGTAGCAGAAGGAACAGTAATAAGTTACTGAATGTTATTTGCCAAATACTTGCCTAATAGCTTCCCATTTGTTATCGCACTTAGCCTAATGATAACTCTAAGAGATAGGTACTATTTTTTTAACAGCTTTATTAAGATATAATTTACATATTACAGAGTTTCACTCCTTAAAAATGAATAATTTAGTGGTTTTTTTTAGTATATTCCCTGACTTCTGCAAACATCACCACAATCTAATCTGATACATTTGCATCACCTCAAAAAAAAAAAAACAAAACAAAACAGTACAGACCAGTCCCTCCCATTTCTCTCAAGCCCTCATCAGTCCTAGGCACCCATTAATCTGTCTTCTTTGTTTATAGATTTGCCTAATCTGGCCATTTCTGATAAATGGAATCATATGATACGTGGTCTTTTGTGACTTGCCTCTTTCACTTAGTATACTGTGTGTTTAAGGATCATCCATGTTGTAACATGTTTAAAGACTTCATTATTTTTATTAGTAAATAATAGCCCTTTGTATACATATGCCACTTTTTATTTTAATGCCTATCAATTGATAGACATATTTTCTTTGGTTGTGTGAATAATGTTGCTATGAACATTTGTGTACAAATGTTTGTGTAGACATAAGTTTTCCTTTTTCTCAAGTATTTACCTAGAACTGTAGTTAGTGGATCCTGTGGAAACTCTAACCTTTTAGGAGATTCTAAACTGTTTTTTCACAGTAGCTGCACCATTTTATGTCTACCCAGCAATGTATAAGGGTTCCAGTTTCTCCACATTCCAGACAACACTTGTTCTTGTCCACCTTTTTTTCTCATAGACATCCTAATGGACATAAAGTGGTATTTCACTGTGGTTTTTATTTGCCAGGTAGAGATTATTGGTTGACAGTTTTGTTGTTGTTTTGTTTTGCTTTTCCTTCAGCACTTTGAATATACCATCCTACTGCCTTCTGGTTTCCATTGTTTCTGATAAGAAGTCTGCTGTTTATCTCATTGTAGTTTTGTTATACTTAAAGCATCGTTTTCCTGTTGCTGTTTTCAATGTGTCTTTGTCTTTCAACATTATTACTGTCAAGTGTATAGGTGTGAGTATCTTTGAGTTTATCCTTCTTGGGATTATATGAGCATCCTGAATGTTCATATTAGTATTTTTCCTCAATTTGAGAAATACTTGACCATTGTTTCTTCAAATATGTTTTTCTGCTCCTTTCTCTCTCTCCTCTCCTTTGGTACTCCTACTATTCATATGTTGGTGTGCTTAATGATGTAGCAGGTTTCTCTGAGGTTCCATTCATTTTTCTTCATTCTTTTTCCTCTGTGTTCTTTAGATTGTGTAATCTTGATTGACTGATCTGCAAGCTCATTGATTCTCTGCTGGCAGTTCAAATCTACTGTTAAGCTTCTGCAGTAAATTTTTCATTGTGGATATTGCACTTTTCAACTTCAATTTGGTTCTTTTTATAATTTCTCGTATTCTGTATTTTCTGAAACACTGCTATGAGGCCTTGCTTTAATTCTTTTGATATAGTTTCCTTTGGTTCTTTGAACATATTTATAATAGTTGCTTTGGAGTGTTTTCCTGCTAAGTTAAAATCTGGATCCCCTCAGAAGAAGTTTCCATTGCCTCTTTCTTTTCCTGTATATGGGTCACACTTTTCTGTTTCTTTGTGTGTCTCACAATTTTCTTGCTAAATACTAAACATTATAGATAATATATTTTAGCAACTCTAGATACTTTAAAACTGACCACACACCACCACTCCAGTGCTTGTTGCTGTTGTTTTCTTTCTTACTTGTTTAGTGACTGGTTCAGTGAAGTCTGTTTTCCCTGCAGCATGCAGACTCTAATGTTGCTTCTCAGAGAGTGCAACCTCGGGAATGTACACAGTCTTTCGGAAAGCCTGTGCTGATCTGCTGCCTCTATTGGTACTACAACCAGCTGTTACTCTACACTAACTGCTAGGTGATTGCTTTTGCCTTTTCCCCCAGCACACTAGGGCATAGATTGCTCCACAGTCTAATTTGATTATAGAAGAGCTTTGCAGGATTAGGATGCTGCCAGGTTTTGAGACTACTCCAACTCTAGGAGGAATCCTCTTGTCTTTTTCCCTGAGTCTCTCCACTAAACTTCTAGTCAGTGTACTGTTTTGCTTATTGTTATGTGTATCATGGAACAACAACCTTCTCTTAATTGCTTGCAAATAAGAGATCCATTATTTTTGACAAGACCGTCAGACATGAACTTTCACACACTCTGTTCCAAATATAGCCATTCATTTTAAGTGAGCTTCTTGTCCTTAGAGCTTGCTTCTTGCTTCTCTTCCTGGGCAAAATGTGTGTGCCACTAAACAGGAGCTGGAACTAGTAGAATACTTCTCCTCCAAGTGACGCTCCTATTCTATGAGTGGAGCTCTGGGTGGAAATAGTAGCGCCTGGTCTTCTCTGCTTTTGCTTCCTGGCTTGAAATCTCTACCAAGCAAATGTTCCTGGTTGGGGATGTTCAGGGATCAATTATTCTCAACCTGCTGAGCCTGGAGTAGAGCTTCCATCTTATAAGCAGGGGCTGCTTAGCACAAGGGAAACCAGTTCTTATGGCCATGCCTGTCCGGAATAGAGCTTCTGCAATATAGAACTGAGGGGATAAGAGATGTTGGTGCCTTGTTTCTCGTGACTTGAAAATACAGCCTTAGAATGGGTGTTGGGTGGGATAGGGAGCCCTGGTCTTTTTAGAATATACCTAGAATAGGGTTCTGTCACATTGAGCAGGGGGAAAGGTGAGCATGTGACTAGACCATGGCTCAAATGTCACCAAAATTTACCATTCTTTTACAGATTGACTAAATTTAATTAGATAGATGATTTACCACTTTTTTTTTATTGGAGTATGGGAGGGATAAATCAGAAGCTTGGGATGAACACACACACACTACTATATATAAGATAGATAACCAAAAAGGACCTACTGTATAGCACAGGAACTCTACTCAATATTCTGTGATAACCTATAAGAGAACAGATTTTCCACTTTTTATGCCCTTAGGACAATTTCCAGAGACTTCAAATGGTGTGTGTGTGTGTGTGTGTGTGTGTACAATTTTCAGCAGGAAAATGGTTGTTTCACTTGAGAGAGGATCTTCCACATTCCTTACACTGCCATTCTGGAAGTCAGTCTCTGCTAAATGCTATTATTAGCATATTTTGCAAATCACTGCCCAAAGCTATTTTATTATCCCCACTTTACAGATGATTCCCTAGGTAATTCTTGAAAAGTGGGATTTTGACCTAAGTTGACTGACTTCAGAAACAACACTTTAAATCACAATACTATTTTGCTTCCCTTGATCATGAGGTCATTGCTGCACTATAGGGACCTACAAGATCATTTATGTGGATTTCCATTGCATCATCCTTGAATACTCTCTAAAGCGTAATGATGTTTGCATTTGGTTTCCACCTCAATACCACCTTCTTCAGTATCAAGCCCTCTCTGAACTTAGTAGACCCATTTGTAATGTATCAGGCCCTTATTTAAAAAACATGAATTCATTCCATAATTATTTATTTATAGGTTTTGTTATACCAGGCTGTGAGTTCTTGAAGAGATCCTGTTTTATTCATCTTTGTATCCCCAAGTTCCTGTTAACACAACCTAGTTCTCTTTTTTCTTGCAATGAATGATTGTATTCCAAATTAACAACCAAAAATACTACATCTTCTCAACCTCTATGAATATGAATAAACATAAAATTCATTTTATAATTCATTTCATATGATTTCCTTCCGTGACTAATGTCAAATAATCTGAATTTTCTTTTGAAGCACAGTTTATTTAAAAGTGGTCTAATCAATAAGATTTCTGACAAACTATTTTTAAAAACCCTGATTGTCAATACTTTAAATGAGGTTTCTTTGGAAATATTTTCTGTTGCATGTAACAGGATTAGATTTTCTTAAAGGATTTCATGCACGTTCTGTACTTGGATTAGTACTTTACCAAAAAAATTAAATAAAGAACAGCATCAAATCTATCATCTGTCCTTGGCGCAAAATCTGCCTGAATTTTAGCTCCTCTTGTGTAATTGTTAAAACATTAATGCATAGGATACATATTACTTCTCCTAAAATCTAATTATTCTCTTGCTTTCAATAGTGTTGGAAAACTTGTAAATGCCACAGTTCTCAGTTCAGTTTGAGAATTCCCTCACTTGTTTGCAGACTTACTTGTGGCCCTGGTTTGAATTGTACTAGGTTTTATTTCCAGATAAAAACTCCAGGGATTCTCTGGAAACTCTAGTCATTGAGAGTTTTCCTAAAGCACCCAATAAATCCTCGGAAACTGTCTGAAATATTGCCAAGTTTTCAATGGACTTTGAAAAATGTTCTTGAGCCAGGAAAATAAAACAGGAGCAGAAAGGAAGAACCAACACAGGAGATGGCTAGAAGGGCTAATATGAGTTTTAAAAGAAACGTTTCACTGTCTGAGGAGGCCAGTGATGGCATACATCAGGCTTAGGAGACATGCAGGAAAATGGTAGAGAAAATAAGGTTTTTGGATAAAGTATGGCCAAAGTTATTGATTATTAGGAAATTTGAAAGGTGGGTGTGGGGAACTAATTGAAAGTACTGAATCATTACATGAATTTCTGCTAATTACTTAAGAATAAATATAGTATAAATCTTTAAATTGACAAAATGGAATACAGTTCATTATTACAACTAGATCACAGTAACATTTATGAGATAATATTTTGTACTTGTTATGACCGGATTTTTCTATTAGCTTACCATTAATTGTAAACAGAAATGAGATTATTAGAGAAATTTAAGTATAAAATGTATGGTTTTGTTCCATTTCCCTTATTTTTCAAGTGATGAACCTGAGAATCAAAGAGGTGGAGTGGCTTGGCCAATATTACAAAGCCAAGTGGGGTTTAGGAAGGTCTAAGGATGTATGTCTTTAGGTTCTCTGTCCTGCGATATTTTCACTGAAACAAACAAGATGCTATTACTTTTCATTATAGTGAGGGATCAGTTGAAGACTTTAAACGTTGGAATATGTGCCAGAGATTTTAAAGATAAAGCAAGGGAGTCCTTGCTCTGGAGGTGTGGGGCAGGTGACAGTGGGAAGAGGACAGAGAGGCAGCCTTCCTTCTGGTTAGTGTTTGGTGTTCCTGATGCCCTTTTTTGGGAATCACATGCTTCCACTGTATGACAGCTCTCGTATGGACAGTCTCTATGGCCAATAAAATATTTGCTGTGGGGGTCATCAGAATGGTGCTTATCTCCACAACCAGTATGACCAGGATTTTCTCCAAGGCCAAGATTAGCTTGAGAACAGCCATGTGATCCCCTTGGAGGAGCAAGAATGTGATCCCTGTGGTCAATTCCTCTGGGGGATGACTCAAGTCTAGGATTTTCCAAAGGACAAGGATACTGAAACCTACATTTTTGAGAGTGACTGTTTAAGAGAAAGTCCAGGACAGAGAGAGTACAAGAGGAGCCCAGATGAAACCAGACTCTTAAAAGCACGATCCTTCCTTGCCTGAGGTTCAACCAGAGCAGTCTGACTGTTTCCGCTTATCACACAGGTAACATTTTTCTTCTTAAATGTCACTTTCACCACGAGGACCTTCCTGATCCACCCCCATCTAAAATCACCTACTCTTCCCCCTCCACACATACTTCCTATCCCCTTCCCTATCAAAACTGTATTAATCATAGCCCAGTTAGGAAACAGAAACCACACAAATTAATTGAAAAGAGAGAATTAATACAATGCATTAAGTAGGTATTAAAGAACTGAAACAAGAAAAAGAAAATACCCAGATATAACAGGGTAACAAGTGCAGGAAGCAGCTACTGGACCTGGAGCTGAGGGACTGAGGGAAGAAGTTGGGACTATTAAAATTTAAATGCTTGGAGCTGGGCTCAAATCCCTGAGTAGGAGGAGCTGGCCAACTGGTGCCAGGGCTGGGAGGCGCAACTTGCTGCTGTTTGTTTGTTTTTTGTTTTTTCTTATAAGTGTTATATTGTGCATGTTTATTTATAACAAGCTTTGTTACACAGATTATTTGAAACAGCTCACAAGATTACTTACACTAAAATATAAATACAGTTGATCCTTAACACAAGTTTTCAACTGTGGGGTCCACTTATGCTCGGATTTTTTTTCAATGAATGTGTTCTACAGTACTACAAGATCCAAGGTTGGTTGAATCCACAGACACAGAGGGCCAGCTGTAAACTTATACACAGATTTTTGACTTCAGGGATGGGGAGAGAGGGGCTTCACTGTCCAGGCGTCAACAGAGCAGAGATGGAGTCTTGGCATGAGCCCACCAAGCAGCATTTCCAGAGTGTTTTAAGAACTCCTCATGCCCCATTAGCTTATTGCCCAGTTATAAAATACACGTGCATGGTTTCTCACATGTTGACATCT
Source organism: Mesoplodon densirostris (assembly GCF_025265405.1). Taxonomy (NCBI): domain Eukaryota; kingdom Metazoa; phylum Chordata; class Mammalia; order Artiodactyla; family Ziphiidae; genus Mesoplodon; species Mesoplodon densirostris. The sequence continues at coordinate 4,178,148 of NC_082663.1, forward strand.
CTGAAATGAGAAGCTCTTTTGTCTACCTGAATCTGATAGACTTTAGCCACTTCAGCTTCTCAGAACCCAGAACAAACCTGAAGTAATCCACAAAGCCTCTGCTCCAACATCATGGGCTTACTTTGAACTCAGGATGTTCTTCAAATGTCATGATTTATTATGTCCTTCTTGGTCACATAATAGTCAACCTTGTCAAATTTAACTAGGCCAACGTCATTCTTCTAGGAGTAGTAACTAATATTAACTTCTGTTCGTGAGGCTACATAGTGTTAATCAGGTTACATGCGCTGGCTCGCTGTGTATTATTTTCTTTAGAATCTCTCATAGCATCAGGGACTGGCTCAAAGTAACAGTAGCAACCGCTTCCTTCCAAACACATTGAGGGAAACACATTTTCCAAGGCTTTTTAAGAAATAGTTCAGTTTACCTTAGGGGTGAAACTGAAAAGTAAGCTTCGTCACAAAAACTCAAGCCAACACTACCGTCCGTCTGCAGGTCTCTGAGGGAAGAGGGAGCGGGGTCACAACATAGTTCACGAAGCAGAGTACAAACTGAAGGTTTTATCTTTCCCGCTGGTTCCTAGTGGACCAACCATACTGATAGTCCATCGTGCTCTCTGCTGCTGGTTTTTTAAGTAACCTGTAAACTGCAGTCAGCTGCTGTTACTAGAATTAACTGCCACTGCCAGGATGAAGCCAGGCTGACAGGAACAGGAAGTAGACAGGAAGTCCATGTTGGGCACACAGGAAGTCCACAAGTCCACAGGGGCAGACAGGAAGTTCACAGGGTGCAGACAGGAAGTCCATAAGTACCAGGCAGGAAGTCTATAAGGAGCAGATAGGAAGTGCACAAGTTCACAGCGGGCAGGCAGGAACAAGTTCTTCCACCTTCTTTGAAATCAGATTTGTAGAGTTCCAGACCCAGTATCTCAAAGCAGAGTTTAAAACGGGCGTTTAGAACTGAGGATGCTTTCTTAATACCAAGCAGGCTATCTATGCTAAATATTGAGAGTATAGCAGGGATTTATGTCTGACTTTTTCTTGCTTTATCCCCAGCACTTTCAATAATGCCTGACACATTAAAGCCCTCAATAAAAATGTATTCAATGGACAAATTATTTTTTAATGGAGAAACGGGAATTCTGGTGCTTTGCAAAAATCATTTGCACAGCCACTGGTCTGAAGAAGTTGTGGGGAGGAGAAACGAAAAGCTGAAATAGTAGGGACATCCCAGCCCTAACCAGGGAAAGGGTTAGACCTCAAGAAATAGACCTCACCAGGCCTGATGGCAGGCTTATTCCTGTGAGGGGATAGAGCTGTCAGACCCATACATGCAGACATCCCTCCCTTATGATGGGCTAGTCTTGCCCATTTTCCTCACGATTAAAATTAAGTCCCATGTGTAGCTTGCCTGGAGGGAGAAGCAGCACAGCATTTCCTCAGTAGGCTTGGAAGTGGTATTTCATGACTTATTACACAGGAATAAATTGGCATTCAGAGGCTCGTGTGTGCATATGTGCGTGTGTGTGTGTTCAGTGTCTGTGAGTTTGGTTACTCTAAACCACTCCTGAAGGAGACATTGGAGTAGTATCATCTGTAGGCTGAGGCCAAGCTCTGTATCAGAGTGAATTTTTACACTCAGTGGATCTTTTCTTTGCTCATTCTGGACGACAGCCGTCTTCAGTAATCTCACCCCTACTCTCAGGTTCCCTGAGCCTCAAAACTCAACTGGAAGCCACTATTTGCATTTGCTCTTCTGTCTATACTCCAGTCCCCATTTATTCAAAGTATGTGTCATTTTTACTAATTTTGATTCCTTTGTCTAATGACAGCATTCATCCTTTGTCCTCTATTGGACATATTTTTCACTACTCAAGGATCTGTCTTTAATTTTTTGAGAAGAACAACATGTATTTCAAGACATTAAGTAAATCCAGTATTTTAAATTAGTAGCAAAATCAGTGCTAATTTCATATTCTATATTTCTGTGAAATTATAGGAAAACTGAATAAAATTATATCATTTGAAAAATTACAATCTAAAGAAATGTAGGCAGGATTCTGTTTTTTTTTTGTTTTTGTTTTTGTTTTTAGTATAGTTAGTTTACAGTAAATGGGTGTATCCAGTAAGGCATGCACTGTCAATATATTAAAAGTTACCAGTTACGAAACAAAAATTAAACTGAGACAAAACTAAAAACAACAACAAAAACTACACACTGTTACCAGATTTACAGTGACATTAAAATGACTGGTTGCCTTTAGTTTAAAAATGGTACTAAAATGATAGAAAGCTTCAACAGGCAATGACAGATATATCCAGTTCTTCCAGTTTTCTCTCATTGAATAGGTATATCTCCATCCCTTAAGACATTAGAAATTTGGAGTAAGACATGTAAAGTAACATGTAGTTTAGGTAACTGGTGATTTCTTTCAGTATGCAAAGCCTGAGAAAAATATTTACCTTGATGACCTTAGGGTCATTTCATCATAGTTTAAATTTTCATGTGAATACATTGTATCTTTTTCTCTTAGATGAAAAAGCAGGGGCTGTCCCTTAAATGTGGTAAGGCTGTATTTAAGTTCATACATGTTGGAAACACTTTGAAAGAAGATTCTTAGTTTTGATTGGGCTTGCAGAAATAGCCAGGGCGTCCATGCATGGTAGTTCAAGTTGGACCCTGGGAACTGTGAACAGACATGGGGAAGGAGGGGGTCAGAGACTGTTCCATGAAAGTTGAGGCCACCTACCTGCACTCCTACCCTTCTCCTACTTCCCTCCAGAGAGCAGCCTCATTGGAGGTTGAAAAGCACAGTTCTGATCTTTTCATTTCCTTACTTGTCATGTGCCCATTGCACTCTGGGGAAAGCCCACATCTTCACTGTGGCTGATGATACCCTTGGGGTCTGCCTTTGCTTGCAACTTCAGCCTCATGGAGGAAACTCCCCAGGCTTGAGTAGCACCAACTCATTTCTTTCAAGATAAGGCTGAGCTCCTCACCCCGTCAGGGCCTTAGCAAATGCTGTTCCTTCTGCTGCATGGAACACAATTCCCATCCTTCCTCCTCCAGTTAAGCATCAGTTAGAAAGACACTCCCATGAGTCATACTTCTTTGCTGCTGCAGATCCCCTAGCAATACATTCATGACTCACTTTAATTTTCCCTTTGAAAGGAATTATTCTTATTTTGGTTACTAGTTTAGTATTTACCCGTCTCTCCCACTAGATAGTCAACATCCTAAGGGTAGTGCTAAGGGTCAGAATCCCTTAAGGATCAGAGCACCCGCATTGTTCCTGGCCCTTGGAAGGAACGAGATAGATGAGTGGAGGGGTAGGTGGATGGATGGATGGATGGATGGAGGATCCTACTTTCAGACACTAGTTGGAGAAAGTTCCTGTTTCCAGAGAGAAGGTGCAGTGACTGTGAAAATCTCTGTCTAGAAATGGCTCTAAGTTGCGTTTGGACAGCATGCATTTCCCAGGCACCACACGGATCCAAGCCTGTCTGTTAAGGCTCTGGGAGTGTATTTCCACAGCAAAAAAGAACAGAGCAAGTGCTGTTCACATTCAAGTAGTTTCAGAAAAAAACATCTGCAAGTGAGTACTTTGCAGTCCTAACCATATGAGTAATTTTTCTAATGACAGAGGATATCTCTAAATAAATTCTAAATAAGAAACATTGCAACATACTTAGGCAAGAAGGTATGTATAATTTATATAAAGTACAATTTAAGAAACTAAATGGCATTCATCCACTTCTTAGCTTCTTACACCTTACTACACGAGCATAAAGACATAGTAATTTCTGTGTCTCAGTTTCTTGGACATAATCTTTATTTATCAATCTTATGACCAGGATGGATTGCCTATTACACATGACAATTTCTGAGAAATGATACTCTTCCCTCCGTGAATCCTTCACAAAAGGTGATGCAGCAATTTTTTTCTATGCTAACTTTCAGCAATGTCAGAAAAGCTGACACTTCTCATAAAATCAGAAAAACATTTCCATATTTACTTTGTTTAGTTAGTTAAGATACATTAAATATTAAGCAATTGTTTCATTTAGAAGCAAGGTGGTCAACAGCATTTTAGGGCAGCTACAATTTAAGGGCTGTGATAGTTTTCCAGACCAGCAAGGGGAGGGAAAAGCATGAACTCTCCACATGTGAAGGAAGGTACCTACTTAGACATTCAAATAAGAAACAGAGTAAAATGACTCCTTAAGATAGGCATATGGGAAACTCAATGAAAAACATAGCCTTTGGAATCACACAAGTCTTGTTCAAATCTAACTTCTCTTACTACTAGCCAAATCGTTCACTGCTATCCTTCGGTTTCCTTAGTTTGTAGATAACCTTGGCCTCACAAGGTCACATGAGGATTGGGTGAGACGACATATATATGAAAGTCCTTAGCACAGGACTCCTAGTAGGAGCTGAGCAAGTATCTGTTCTCCTTAGCACACCCCCATTACTAAACTATGAAATGTAGATTAAAACCTAATTAGAAGGTGACTGCACACATTGTCATGCAAGCAAATTCAAGTGAAGTTAAAGAACCCAGAGGTGGACTTCCCTGGTGGCACAGTAGTTAAGAATCCACCTGCCAATGCAGGGGACACGGGTTCGAGCCCTGGTTCAGGAGCATCCCACATGCTGTGGAGCAGCTAAGCCCATGCACCACAACTACTGAAGCCCACATGCCTAGAGCCCGTGCTCCACAACAAGAGAAGCCACCGCAATGAGAATCCTGTGCACCGCAACAAAGAGTAGCCCCCACTCACCGCAACTAGAGAAAGCTGTCATGCAGCAACGAAGACCCAATGCAGCCATAAATAAATAAATAAATAAGTGATGTGTGATCACTACATGCTTATTAAAAAAAAAAAAAAAAAAAAGAACCCAGAGGTGGAGTTCCGCTGACCTTCAGAAAAGACCCGTGGATGGGATGGCGATAGGATTAGAATAGTTTGATATTTACACTAAAACATTTTGTGTGATTTATTGAAAGCACTTAGGATGATTAAAAGACATATCATTTAAGCAGGCAATTAAAAATGCAAGGGACTGCTTATGTACTTTTTAGAAGCATTGCTTATGCCCACACATTTGAAAGAAAGTTGTCCATTCCTAACACCTGGGAGATTACTTTGTGCTTACAAGGTATCATAAGTGAGAAAAGTGCCCAGAATAGCTGACATCTTGACTTTGTATTCCCCCTGCAGCAGCCAAAGGAGCTATAAACCTTGTTTTATTTGCAGAGATTATCTCTAACTGAAGCTGGGGGAGTTTTGACTATTCCCTTTGCAGGTCATCATTAGGTAATAAAATAAAGAGTGATGGATTGCAGAATAATAAGCCAAAAGAGAAGCTAGGATATTTTATAGCACCAGTCTATGTCTAGATGAAATGTACAAGTATGTGTAGAAGACTTTGGAGAATAAACAGTAAATGTTTAAATATGTAAGGACTGTGCTGTGTAAGCACGGCATATGTGGAAACAGAAGTTGTTATATGTTTCTTAAGAAGGTCAGTAATATAAGCTGGCCTTTTCTTAACCATTTAGTACCATTATTCTGAATTTCTAATATTGACTTGACACATACCATAGTTATGTTTACTACTTCAATACATTTTTGTATTTAATATCAATCATAATTTCCTACCTCTGCCTCCAATAATCCAACATGCTGTCCACTGGGGAGCAGTTTATGGGCTATGCATTCTAATAAAATTGAGCTTATTAATCCCCAACACTTTCAAGTGTCCTGTTATTAACCCTCTGAAAAGATATAGCAATATGTGGGTCATACCTTCCTCTACTGGAGGATTAAGAGACACTTTATTTATGAGAATTTTAGAGGAATGACTTATGCCCACATATTTGAAAGGGAGCCACATCTAAAGTCTCAAAAGGACTACAACCCCAAGCTGTGGTTGGTGCAGAGGCTTTATGGGACAACAGTTTTCTTTGGAAACAATGAAAATACTCTCTACATTGATTTAAAACTTTAAAAACTTAAAGCAAAACAAAACCCCAGCTTCACTTCAGGCTTGCATTACACGTGTGCACCAGCAGGGGGAGAATGGGTAAACCCAGCTTTTAGCCTCATCAGAAAGGCTGAGTGCCCCGTGAGCCCTGTGCCTCTATATGTATGAAGGAACACACGTGTTTGAAATGATTTGGCCACTTCTGTCTTAAAATGTGAAGTACACTAGGAAGAATAATTTGACAGTTGGACAGATTGCAATTTTTTTTAATTTGGTATTTTATTTTATTTTTATTTATTTATTTTTGCCTGTGTTGGGTCTTTGTTGTTGTGCGTGGGCTTTCTCTAGTTGCAGCGAGGGGGGCTACTCTTTGTTGTGGTGCACGGGCTTCTCACTGCGGTGGCTTCTCTTGTTGCAGAGCATGGGCTCTAGGTGCGCAGGCTCCAGTAGTTGCGACTCACGGGCTCTAGAGCGCAGGCTCAGTAGTTGTGGCGTGTGGGCTTAGTTGCTCTGAGGCATCTGGTATCTTCCCGGACCAGGGCTCGAACCCTTGTCCCCTGCATTGGCAGGCGGATTCTTAACCACTGCGCCACCAGGGAAGTCCCACAGATTGCAATTTAAATGTAAAAATCTCTTAAAATCCCATCATTTAAAATTCAACTGTTGAGTGGCAGTCTTCAGCAATGTAGATCCTAGTATGTTACCTATATTCATATCCAGCTATGAAGTCCAAGCACATTAATTACATTTTGACATTGTATCATGTTCCGCTGTATAGTTTGCAAATTAATGCTCTCATTTGGCAATTATTCACGGTTCAGATTTCTCCTTTATCTCGTACACTCTTTGTTTGATCTTGGTTTCAAAGTCAGCCCCAACCAACTTCTCCCTTCTCTGGTTTCAAGCCCTTTCATCTATGCTTTGTCAAAGGTGTGACTGCTCTCAGGCTCTGTCAGGGCATGGAGTGGCCATGACAAAGCTGTTGTAGAAATGATGCACATGTGGGTAAAGTTGTAGGATCCCTAAGCATAATAGGTAATGTATTCTTATATTTGCCAAATATAGAGACAGATGTATCAGAAAACTCTGGTCACTATTGCCATCATGTTTAGTTGGATGTTGGTTGGAGAATTCCTTTCACGATGAGCTAACTTTCCAAATTCCTGTGGTGTTTTAATTATCTTCCATTCGCATGTTCTTTCTACTACTTTTTTTTTCATGTTAATAATATCACATTCCACATTTCCAGCTCTTGCCCAGATGAGCAGCCCCTGGTAATATTGATACTTTTTCTATCATAGGAAAAGCAGACACATTGTTAGGCTTTGACGTGCTTCGATTTGGTGGTTCTTTGGAAATGGTGGTTCCACGCTTCCCTATAAACAGACAAATGGGGGTTGGGGGACTGTGATGCTTTCATGGAAAGGCTGTTTAACTCACTTTCTTCCTGTTTAACCTACCAAATGCTTTTCTCCAACTCCTAAACCAGAGCTTTGGAGAAAAAAATCTGAACATAATTCAATGTACCTAGGTACCAGTGTGTCACCATTTTGAAAAGGCCTGCTTGCAACCTATGTTCCGTGTTTGGTTGTTATGGAACAAACATATGGTGAATTCTGCTTTTTTACCATAGGAACATGTACATTAAAGTACGTACCGATGATGCAATTTAAGTAGTTTCAAATAAAACATGAAAATGCACCATTATAAATAGGGAGGGATATTGATATTGAAGTGAGCACTTACTGTATACCAGGGCAGGCATTTCTGCACTCAGATTCATTGATGCATTACTTTTGCATTTCATTATATTAACAATATAAGAAGAATCTTTATTTCCATTGTAAATAAGAGAAATCTCAGGATCAGGAAGATTTTGTAGCCTGCCCAAAGCTGCCATCCTACAAGGGAAAGAGCCCAGATTCCAAGCCATGTCCATTGGAACTGAGAATAAATGGTGAGCTTCTCCACTAACACCCTTGTCTCCTCCAAGGACATTCTTCCTCTGTCTTCTTGGAGTCTAATTGACTGTTTTGGCAGCACGGGAAGAACTTAGATATACAAAACCTGTGCCTTTAATCACTTTGATGCCTGCATGGGGGACAGCTGTATGATTATGCACAACCTCGCTCAGATGGCATGATTCCTCCAGAGAACTTTGGGGGGTTTCTGTGTCCTTTATGGCTCTAGTGGTTACCAGCTCACATGATTATAAGATTTAGTGATGAAAGACCATAAAGACAGACAGACAGACAGAGAACATACATTTATAGCATTTTTTAATCAAGGAAGACTAATCAAGGAAGACTACAGAGATTTCAAGTCATAAATAGTGGCTGGTCCCTGTAATTCAGCCTAATTCACAAATATTGGGCTCTGTGCCTTTCTTAAGGATGTGACAGTAGTGTTTCTAACAACATTATTTCTTTCAGTGTGGTTGAGCTAAAAATGCATGTAGAAAATTGGTGAAAGGGCAGCCTGAGGGTGCACTGTGATCATAGCCATAACAGGCTGACTGAGAGAAATGAATGTCTCACCTGGAAATAACTGAGAGAACTGGTCCCGGGCATTCTCTTTTTTAACTTCTTGTGTGAAGAAAAAAAAAAAATACATAACTTGTCAGGAATCATCCTTGTCAATGAAATACATACATACATACTCATATATACTGATTTCAAAAAACTGTTCTTCCAGAAACTTTTTAACCTTCTGGATTATATTTTTTGGTGGGTTGGGGGGGTAATCTGAGCATGAATAACTTCACAGGTCCAAGAATTGCCCTATAGATACCAAGTCTATGATTTGACCAGAGTCATGGAGTTCTTGTGTATTGATCATCTTCTGTGTTTCATGCTCTTCCCTATATTTCCATCATAATAGTTAATCATAATATTTCTGCAATATCTTACACTTCTGCAGAGCTTGACATGTGGATTTTGAGGGCTCCCTTGGGGATCACACCCAAGGGTTTCAGTGTGCTGACCTGTAGAAGAGCTGGTTATTTGGGACCAGGCCTCAGTCTTCAGTAGTCATTGTTTTATGTGCATGACTTATGTGAAAATGCCAGAAGTCAACAAGTCAGCAGATTCCATGGAGTCACTGGCTGATACATCCTTTAAGGCAGTTGGATGTTCCCCACCCTCCATTATCTATTTGACAAACTCTTTAAGGATACACCCATTCTAACAAAAAATGTACAAAAAACAGATACACACTACTATATATAAAATAGATAACCAACAAGGACCTACTATATAGCACAGGGAACTCTACTCAACACTCTGTAATGACCTATATGGGAAAAGAATCTGAAAAATGGGCTTCCCTGATGGGGCAGTGGTTGAGAGTCCGCCTGCCAATGCAGAGGACATAGGTTCGGTCCCTGGTTTGGGAGGATCCCACATGCTGCGGAGCAACTAAGCCCGTGCACCACAACTACTGAGCCTGTGTTTTAGAGCCTGCGAGCCACAACTACTGAAGTCAGCGAGCCACAGCTGCTGAGGCCCATGTGCCTAGAGCCCATGCTCCTTGGCGGGAGAGGCCATCACACTGAGAAGCCCGTGCGCAGCAACAAAGACCCAATGCAGCCAGAGATAAATAAATAAATTTATTTATTTAAAAAAAAAAGAATTTGAAAAAGAGTGGATATATGTATATGTATAACTGATTCACTTTGTTGTACACCTGAAACTAACACAACATTGTAAATTAACTATACTCCAATAAAAACTAAATATAAAAAACACCAGTTTTTTTTTAATAAACAAGACTAAATTATGATGTATAGACATGCACAGTTGAATATTCAAAGTACAAGAAATTTTAAAAACTAGTTGCTGTAAACATAGTAATAGTGGTTACTTCTATGGGGTCACTGGGGGTTCCGATTGAAACTGGGCACACAGGGACTTGTGAGATGTATGGAAAATTTCTATTTCTTTGCCTGAGTGATTGTTGATTTACCTTATAACTCATTATAAATGTATAATTTGTGTGGGTTTTCTTTTCTATATTTGTTTATTATTTTACAATAAAATTTAAAAATATCAAAAAAATTAATAAGAAGTGTACAAAAAACTCCCAGATAGGTGAAAGTCCAGCTGAGCCATGATACCCCTCTGCTGGATTCTTACAGAAGGGACTCTGGAAGGATTTGAATCACAGTCAACAAATATTTATTGAACACAAACAATTATGAGAGAGATAATGTAGGTGAACCTCATCTATTTGGGGGGCTCTTTGGAGGCTGAGAGAATTGAAATGGTACGTCGTGGAGGAGGCTAAATCATCAGTAATGTCCAGTTAATGCAGAACAGTGTATTTGTATGATCTAGAATAGCTGTCTCCCACTCTTAGGACCACAGGCTTAGTCTGTATTGCTGGGCTGCTTTCATGGCCATAGGAAAGGAGGATGGAACTGATTCCAAGCTAATTTGGACTTGCTTTCTCTGAGCCATCATGGGAATTGAATCCTTTTCTCACTGGTTGGCAAAGGTAACCTGCCATATGGTGGTTTAGAGAAACCAGCTGTGAATCACAGGAAGGAATCAACCTTGGCCTGGTTTCTTTTCCTTATTTGTTGTTGTTTGTCTTGTTTTTTTTTTTTTTTTTTTGTCCCTCTGGAAGTGATGGATCTGCCCGTTTTCTGTAGTGAGCTGTTTCCTTGAGAGGATGCTATTTGGAAGACCCCTAGATTTGTGTGGACTAATTTTGCCATCGTGTTTTCAATGCTCTATTTCTACAAAAAAAAAAAAAAAAAAAGAAAAGAGAAAAAAGAGGTGGTATTTGCCTAATATGTGCTTGATAACAGCTTATTAAGAAGGCATTCTATTTTGTTTTTACAAATCATGGTGCTATTATTATTTATTTCCAATCTACTCTTTAATGTAGGAATATGTAGCACATATTTGTTTGATTCTATTATTCTTATGTGACCACTTAAAGTTTCTATTAGTATTTAAAATTCAAAATAGTGAAACAGAGTACAAACCACAAGGTGTAACATATTAGTTTGGTTAAGAGCAAATTCTATTTCATAGATGAAATGTTTTTACTAAATTTGAATACTTTAAAATTGAAATATTTCAAGTTTTAATGACTAACTGTTTTAAAACTAAAGAAGAAATCAAGAAAATTTTTTTAAAAAGGCATTCTAAAATAGACCATTTTGAATATGCTTTGCCACATTATAATGATCATGCAATTTGAGCTAACAGTCTGGAAACAGGATTAGTCGTAACTTCTATAACCCCCTCAGGATTCTGACATGTGTATGAGAGCATATGCAGTCATATATATAACTAAGGCTGAAATCTGTGAATGATAAAATTTGGTATCCATAGGGACGGATGTTTAAAGGAACTGCCTGGAAGGTTACATGTGTAACAGAAGTTGTGTCAAATACACAATGTTGGTACAAATGACCATTCCCCAGACCCCATGTTACAAAAGCCACTATGAGGCCATATTGATACTGGTGTCGGATGTCCACTTGCTTGAAAACAAGGAAACTTAGTTATAACAAACTTCACCCAAAGTTGAATTGTGTCTTAGCAAGCCATTCAATAAACGGTAAACATCTGACAAAACTGTGTAACCCCACAGGGATCTTGCTTGTCCTGCTCCCTGAGTACAGGGCTGGAAAGGGAAAGATGCCACGTGAGCCCGGGGCCTTGGAGACACAGATGCTGGGTGTGTCTCCGTGTCAGGTCTGTGAATCGTATTAAACATGCACGTTGTCACAACCCCACCAAGACCTGCTGACTGAGCACTTCAGGATGGGGGAGAAGAGCATGGCTTTTGATGGACAGAAAGTTTTGAGAGTCACGGCTGGACATGCAGACTCCATAAGCGATACCCTCAACCTACCAGTCCCTCCTCAGGGAAAGCCCATGAAGTTCCTATCGTGTATCTGCAGCAGGGAACCTGCAGATGAAAAGCTCGTGCCTCTCCCTGTGCTTTGCCTGGTCCAGGGACCATGGGGAGGAGACAGGTGAAGAACTGAATTCGCATGCTCATCATCTTTAGCAACAGCATTAGTGAAAGTGGTTAAATGAAACGGGACAGATGCTTTGCATTCAGTTTTGCAATGTCCCACATGGATCTCTGGGAAAGCAGCTCCAGCCCATGCTGTGCTCCTGGCCCCTGAGCTACCTGCAGTCTCTCATCTTCATTGCCTGCCTCTGTGTTCTCTTATGAGGAATCTGACCCCTTAGAGGGCCCTGGAGTCCGGGCTATGCTTGTTCTTAAGATGGTTGTTGCCAAGGGCACGTTTCTGAATGACTTCACCTCACTGTGCCCCCAGGAAGCCCCAAGGTGTGGAGGGAATGGCCAGCTGGGAGCCCAGCAGTCCTGGCTGCCACCCTTGTTCAGGTCACACTCCTGGAGCCTCAGGTTTGTTTAATTTTCTAAATACTTTACTGATGTATAATTCACATAAGAAAACCTCACTGCTTCAAGTGAACAATTCAGTGATATTTTAGTTAACGTACGGCGCTGTGCAACCACCTCCATGATTCAGTTTTAGACCATTCCCATCACCCCAGAGAGAACGCTTGTGCCCAGTAGTCACTCCCTGTTCCCACCCCAGCCTGGCAACGACTGCTCTGCTTCCTGCCTCTGTAGCTTGGCCTTCTCTGGACATTTCAGAGAAATGGACTCATACGAAATGATTTGGCTTCCTTCACTCCACATACTGTTTTTGGATCCATCCATGTTTATCCATACTGCATCCCTTTTAACTGCACAATGGTGTTCCATTGTAAGGATGTACCACATTTTGTTTATCCATTCACTCACTGATGGACATTTGGGTTATGAGGGCCTCAGTTTCTTTATCTACAGAAATGTAGCTGCTGGTCCCTACCTTGCAATTCTGTTCTGAGGATTATTTGTAATCAGTTGGTATCCAGTCCCTGGGACAGAGGCAGGGGCATGATAGGCAATCAGTAAATAAATGCCATCAATATTAATATGATTAACAGAAATAGGATGTCACGGTCCTGGAACCCTGAGCTTAAAGGACATTGTTGTGAGAGACTAGATATCAACACCAAAACCAGGGAGGAAGAGAAATATCCCCAGTGGCACAATTAAATAGCAAAACAGCTGATTCATGAGCTAAGTGTCAACTCGATGAGCTCGTAACAGAATTCACCTACAGCCAGCGGCTTGCTGACGCCGGGGGGACAGGTGCCTGGATCACCCACTGGGATGGACTGAGTGTGTGTGGAAAAACTTGGATGACTTCAGGAATGGCTAGTAGATGCAAATGACAACACCCCAGGGACCCGTGGCCTCTGATGAGAAATATGTGTGGCAACCACGTCTCGCAACGCTGGTCGACTTCTCTGCCCTGACCACGCAGCAATGGCTGTCCAGCTCTGCTGTGACCATCCCGAGCTGCCATTGGCCTTTTGGTCTTGGTTTCCCAACCTGCACAAAGTCCTGCACACACTTTACTTCCTCTCTCCGCAGCTTTCCTTGTGCGGCCCTCAATCTCCAAAATATCTACTGGGATCTTGATTGACATCATTAAAATATCTTCTTTTTTTTTGCCACCTTTGAAGTGTATATATTTAATCTGCACCAGGTGACCTGGGAAACAGTGGTAGATCTTTCCTCTATTTACAAAGATAGGAGCTAGGTCTCAGTACACATGCGCATGCGTGCGCACACACACGCACTCACCCTCTGAAGAGAGGCAAAGTCAAGCCTTGAACCAGAGCTTTGGCCTCAGGAGCCACCACTGGCCATTGCATCGCTGCAGCGCATGTCACACAGCTGAGTTTAACACCTGCTCTGCCCTTAAGAGCAACACAATGGCAAGCAAGTCCCCACACCTCACCCTGTCACTCCAAATGGAAAGGTAAAGGAGGAGCCAGGCCAGTGGAGGGCTGCGGGAGGTGTGCACAGGAAGCAGGACTAGTGGGCTCCAAGAGAGACAAAAGGGAGCCTGGGTGTTCCCGAGGCTGCGGGGTAACTGGTGCAGCAGAGGCGTCCTGAGCCCCCCGGGGGGGCGGCACAAGCACAGCCCGGAAGGAAATTGATGCAGGTCAGAGGGTAAGGCTGCAGGAATTGTGTTCTCAAATCAAGAGATGCAATCGCAGGGTTGTAAGTAGTTAGTGATCTGACTTATGCTTCTTTTTTCCTCCAAAAAAGTAGAGAAAACATTAGAAGGAGGGCAAGAGTGGAAGCGGCAGATAGTAAGCATAGCCCTCTGGGGCAGAGGGTGGAGGTGAGATGCAAGGATGAGCCCAGAAGCTTCACGTGTCCCCTCTACCAGATGGGCTGGAAGAGATTTCCCAGAGCCTTTGCCCAATTTGAGCAAGGCCCTGCTGAATTAGTATTAATATTATTAGTTGGTGAATCTATCACAAGCGGATATTTTGCAGAGAATGTGAGCTGATGCCGTGTAGGGCCACAGGGCCACTGCCGTGGCTCTTCCCTCTGCCTAGCCCACAGCCTACCCTCTGGAATCCACACAACCACGTTCTCACCCAATTAGGGCTTTACTGAAATGCCACCTTCTCAATGAGGCCTAACTGGTTACCCTATCTAAAATTGAAACCCCCTTTCCTGCACTCCCGGCGTTCTTCATTCTGAGTTTTTTTAATATACTTTATTTTTAGGGCATTTTTAGCAAAACACAGCAGAACTGGGCGCAAAATTTCCCATCTAGCCACTGCCCCCCACACACGCACAGCCATCCGCCACCAGACGGCACATATGTTATGACTGATGGACCTACACTGATACATCATAATCACCCAAAGCCCGTAGTTATGGTTCACTCTTGGTGTTGTACACTCTGTGGTTTTGAACAAACGTATAATGGCATGTACTCATCATTATAATACCATATAAAATAGCTTCACCCCCTTAAAAATCCTCTGTGCTCTGCCTATTCACACCTTCTGCTCCCCTGACCCCCGGTAACCACTGTTTTGTTTTGTGTTTTCTTTTCCTTTTCTCCATAGTTTTGCCTTTTCCAGAATGTCATATCGTTTGCATCGTACAGTATGTAGCCTTTTCAGATTGACATCTTTTACTTATTAATATGCATTTAAGCTTCTCCCCTGTCTTTCCATGACTTGGTAGCTCATTTAGTGCTGAGTAATGTTCCATTGCCCGGATGCACCACAGTATTTATTCATTTACCTTCTGAAGGACACCATCGCTGCGTCCAAGTTTTAGCAACAATGAAGCTGTTATAAACATCCTTGTGCAGGTTTTGATGTGGATATAAAGCTTTCAACTCTTTTGGATAAATACCAAAGAGTACAATTGCTGGATCTTATAGTGAAAGTTTGTTTAGTTTTATCATAAACCTCCAAAATGTTTTCCGAAGTGGCTGCACCATTCTGGATTCCCACCAGCAATGAGTGAAAATTCCTGTTGCTCCACATCCTCACCAGTATTTCATATTGTTGGTTTGGTAATTCTACTAGGTTTATAGTGGTATCTCATTGTTTTAACATATGATGACATATGATGTGGAACATCTTTTCATATGCTTATTTACCATCAGTATATCTTCTTTGGTGAGAGACTGTTAATGCCTTTGGCTTATTTTTTAACTGAGTTGTTTTCTTATTGTTGAGTTTTAAGAGTTCTTTGTGTATTTTGGATAACTGTTCTTTATCAAGTATGTCTTTTGCAATTTTTTTTTCCCAGTCTGTGGCTTGTCTTCTCATGCTCTTGACAGTGTCTTTCACAGATCAGAAATTTTAAGTTTCAGTGAAGTCCAGCTTATCAATTTCTTCTTTCATGGATCCTTCTGGTATTGTATCCAAAAAGTCATTGCCAAACACAAGGTCATCTAGAGTTTCTCCTGTGTTATCTTCTAGGAGTTTATAGTCTGGCATTTTACATTTAGTTCTGTGATCCATTTTGAGTTAAATTTATGTGAAGGGTGTAATGTCTGTGTCTAGATTTCATTTTTTTCACATGTGGACGTCCAGTTGTTCCAGCACCATTTGTTGGAAAGACTATCTTTGCTCCATTGCCTTGTCTTTGCTCCTTTGCCAAAGATCAGTTGACTGTATTTGTGTCTGTATCTATTTCTGGACTGTCTATTCTCTTTGTCTGTTTGTTCCCCAGAACCACACTGTCTTGGTTACTTCAGATTTCTAGCGAGTCAGGAAGTTTGGTAGTGTCAGTCCTAAGACTGTTCTCTCTCAATATCAAGTTGGCTATTCTGGGGCATTTGTCTCTCCCTATAAACTTTATAACCAGTTTTTTGATATTCACAAAATAATGTGCTAGAATTTTGATTGAGATTGCATTGAATCTATAGATCGAGTTAGGAAGAACTGACACATTGAATTTTAACTTTTTATGATTTACATTTTATTAAATCAATTGTTTACTACCTGTCCCCCACCCCCCAACTCCACGATGGAACTTAAGCTTCACAAGGGATGCTGTGTTGTCTATTTTGTCCATTGTTGTATCTGGATTGACAAGAAGAGCACCAGCTCATAATAGGCAATTAATGAGTATTCACTGAATGCATGAATGAATGAACGAACATGCTACACATTCCCTGGATGAGAGGAACTGTGAATTTCCTCCACTATGGGATCAAATTCATGTCTAAATGTTACACAACTCTGTAAATGAATCTATTGAATATTAGAGTGTTTAATCCATGGTGTTCTGATTATATTAGGTAGCAGCAATATATTCAATGACTTGACTAGATGACTGTTTGCTTGAACATTTCTCTTTGTGTCTTGGGAATGTGCAGAGAGATATAGGATCTGAGAATTTAAGTTTGAGCCATTCCTAGTTCAGATATTTTTGTGTCAACCAAAGGCAATCTTACTAAGCAATCAGTCTAGGATGACATGTTCTGATTATTTAGCTGGCGCAGTTTTATCAACACGCTAGTGGATGTGATTTATAAGAATGTTCCTATGTGATATATACTATTTATTATGGACAAATACCACAGCCATGTATTTAGCAAACTAATCTTAAGAGGTTAGCTCCCAAAGATTTGTTAATTACCAGTTGTTCTAGAGCACTGTTCTTCCATAAAACTTTGTGCCATAATAGAAATATCCATGCTATCCAGTACGGGAGCAACTAGTCATGTGTGGCTATTGAGCAATGTCAAGACTAAATTTTTAACTTTATTTGATACTAATTTAAACTTGAATCCCTGTGTGTGACTACTCAGCAGTTGGAGGACTGAATTTTTAATTTTCTTCAGTGTTAATTAAAATTACTGGCCACCATTTTGAACAGCACACATCTAGAAGTTTTCTTCTAACAGATATTTAAATCCTTGTCATAGATTGACCTGAAAGATGTCATAACATTGAAAAGTTCAAAAAAAATTTACTAATGAAAAATAAGAATACACACTGCAATGATATTTAAACTCCAAGAGAAATATGATCTCCCTTTATAAATAACTGCCATGTCCCATTAGGTTATCTATGTTCTTGACTTTTTGCACATTCATTGTTTTTTTCATGAGGTATTCCCATTTCAATCCAAAAACCAGATCTTGGTTTTATTAGACTTTTTCAGCTTAATAAGCACATTATTTTACTATTTACTGATTCATTTCTTCTGAATTTATTTTTTAATAAGTCCTTCTTGGTTTCTAGGTGGTCATTCATTGCATTTTAAAAAACCTTTTGGGTTAATACTTGGTTGGTTTGTTTTCTTTATTTTTTTAAAATTTCTGTAAGTGCAGCATGAGTACATCTCACCATTTTTAAAGAACCAGCTTTTGGTTTCTTTGTTTTTCCTCTATTGATTTCCTGTTTTCTATTTTATTGATTTATGCTCTAATTCTTATTATTTCTTTTCTTCTGCTTACATTACACCTAATTCCACCTTCTTTTTCTAGTTTCCTATGTTGGAAACTTAAATTATTGATTTTAGATCTTTCTTCTTTTCTAATATCTGCATTCAATATTATAAATTAACCTCTTAGCATTTCATTACATCCTACAAATTTTGATGAGTTGTGTTTTCATTTTAATTTAGTCCAAAATATCTTAAAATTTCTCTTGAATTTCTTTTTGACTCATGTGTTATTCAGAAGTGTGTGGTCTAATCTCTACTTATTTGGGAATTTTCCAGTTATCTTGTTTGTTATTGATTTCTAATGTAACTCTGTTGTAGTCTGACAGCAGACATTGTATAATTTCTATTCTTTTAAACTTGTTAAAGTGTGTTTTATGGCCCAGAATGTGGTCTGTCTGGATGAATGCCCTAAGCAAGCTTGAGAAAAAAGTGTATTCTGCTTCTGTTGGATGAAGTAATCTACAGATGTCAATTATATCCAGTTGACTGATGACATTGTTGAGGTCAACTATGTCCTTAATGATTTTCTGCCTACTGAATCTGTCCATTTCTGAGAGAGGAGTGATGAAGTCTCCAACTATGATAATGGATTCATCTATTTCTCTTTTCAGTTCTATCAAACTTCACTTCATGTAGTTTGGCACCCTGTGGTTAGGTGCATACATGTTAAGAATTGTTGTGTCTTCTTAGAGTGCCGACTCCTTTTATCATTATTTAATGTCCCTCAGTCCCTGATAACTTTCCTTACTTTGACGTCTGCTCTATCTGAAATTAATATAGCTACTTTTGCTTTCTTTTCATTAGTGTTTTCATGGTATAGTTTTGCACCCATTTACTTTTAATTTATCTGTGTCTTTATATTTAAAGGGGGTTTCTTGTAGACAGTGTATAGTTGGGTCATGTTTTCTGATCTATGGCAATCTCTTTTAATTGGTGCATTAGACCACTGACATTCAAAGTCGATATAATTGAATTAACATCTACTATATGTGTTACTGTTTTTTATTTGTTGCCCTTGTTTGTTATTCCTGTTTTTGCCTTCTACTCTTTTTCTGTCTTTTGTTGTTTGAATTTAACATTTTATATTGTTGTATTTTCTTCCTTTTTTAGAATATCAGTTCTACTTCTTCTTTTCTTTTTTTCACTTTTTTAGCCCAAGAGTTTGCAATATACATTTACAACTAGTTCAAGTTCACTCTCAGCCCCCACCAGTATTGCAGTTATTCTTTAGGTGTACATGGTGGTAGAGAAACAACATGGTGTGCTGACAACAGTGTGTAAATCTGAGTAATTCTGAATTTTAATCTTAGCTACCCCACTTCCTAGCTCTACAATATTGGGCAAATGTATACATTTAATGTCCCATTCTTTAAATGGCGATATTAATTATCCCTTCATATGTTTGTTATTAGAATAAGAATAATAAATAGAGCAAAACACCTAGCATATTACCTGCCACATAGATGGTGCCCAAGACAAAGTAACTATAAAAGTTGTATCTGTCTTGTGTTTTAGAAACATCACTAAGGAGACTAGAATGAGTAGAATATTCCCAATACAAATCACAGTTTTGGAGAAATGACAAAGAAGTACAGTAAAAATGAAATGAATTAAGAATTGAAATGCCTGTTTCTTCTAATGAGCTGGATCACTTTTTCACAGTGTTGATTGACACTTGTGGTGTCACCTGAGACAAGCTTGCAACCAGTTCAGTGAGGAATCCTTTACGCAGCAGGAAGGAATCTGATACACTGCCCAACCAGACTCATCTCTTCCTAATTTACACTTTATTTTTTGATTCATGCAACTTTTATAGACAGCCTTTCTAAATAGATATACATTAATAAAGATCTATCATCATTTAAGTGTGAATAGCAACAAATATAATACAGTAAACATCCTACCTTCAAGCTTCAACACTTTCTTACATTGCTCAGAACCAGCATTTTTTATTTTTGTTTTCTTTTATTTTTTATTGAAGTATAGTTGCCATCCAATATTATATGTTACAAGTGTACGGTATAGTGATTCACAATTTTTTAAAGTTATACTTCATTTATAGTTATAGAATATTGGATTATTCCCCATGTTGTACAATATATCCTTGTAGCTTATTTTATACCTAACATCATAGTTTGTACCTCTTAATCCCCTACCCCTTGATTGCTCCTCCCCCCTTTCCTCTCCCCACTGGTAAATACTACTTTGTTCTCTGTATCTGTGAGTCTGAGAAACAGCACTTTCTCATCACTAACAGGGCACCCACTCTTTCTCTCTTTATAAATGCAGTACAAGTGTTGAGTTTCCCAATGTCAAATGATTTACAGAACTGGCGGCGAGAGATTCAGGTGTCTGGAGAGCTCCCCTGCAATGCCTGGGAGACGGTGGCTTTTTCTGAAGCTGGTTAATAATCCACCCAGCTTACCTCCCAGTGGTTACTGTGGGCAGGTGCACACCAGACATTTTATGAGCTACTAAGTAAATATTCTCGATTCATTAAAGAAAATCATTGATAAGAAGAAAACATTAATCTTCCACAATTTACCTAATCATTTAAATAAGCTTGCAAACTAATAATGTCGCAAGATTTATTGCAAGATTAATGCAGCAAGAAAAAAGGAGTAACTTTTTTCTTGTATTTTTCAGTATGTATTGATTATAGAGGAATATCAAAATATCAGTCTTATCAGTTATTTCGTTCTATGTAGTTAATGAAATAGGGGATTATTTAAATACAGAATACTGTAGCTCAGACTAAATTATAAATGAAACAAGCATAAACACTTGACTACTGTGTTAGTGAAAATTCAGAAGTCCTCCAGAGGCAGTTCTCTCTTGCCTGAAGATCTGGTCCTCTGGGCCACCCAGGATGTAGCCTTAAACCCAGGGGAAAGCAGGAGGTCATTTTGAATCTGGAACAGCTGTCATAGAACACAAGTGTTTTAGGGAAGGAAGCCAGAAAGCCTGAGGCAGCAGCCAGAAGCAAAGATGTGTTTGGGGAGATGGTGTTGGGATACACCCACACACTGGCTTCTGAGGGATCTCGTACTGTAGAGTGAAAAATCCCCCAGAAACACCTTGCATTACAGAAGGGAATCAGAGATCATCAGGGTGAAGTATGATATTTTATACTCTTTGTTTCATTAACGCATCAAATATTTTTGCTTAGGCCATGTATTTCAGAGTCCATGTATTTTAAATATATATTATTGTTAAATCTTACAATCTCGTGGCAAGTAGCTGCCTTTGTATCCACTCCCTAGAGGACAAAACAGCACAGAGGGGATGAGTAAATCATCCGAAGTCACAAAGGTCATGTTAAAAAAGGATAATAAATGCACCCACAGGAGCTTATCATCTTTTTAGGGTGATTTGAAAAGCAAGGGATTGTTTGCATGTCAGAAAAGATTTTTTTTTAAGCAAAAAATTACTTTTTTTTTTCCAGTTTAACATTTCAACTAGTTACCTTAAATAGTGTGCAAAACCTCTCTGGGGAGTGTTACCACACAAGGTTGAACATATTCATGATTGCTCATGTGACTCCTGAGTTACTTTAATTGCCAAAAGGATGAAACCCAACTGGCTGTAGCTATTATTTAATTCCATACTAGGCTCTTCCTTGATAGAACTGAAGACTTTAAAATATTGTCTATCCTAGTTTAGTTGGTGGAGTTCTAGGGAAAAAGATTCCCAGGGCATCCACAGAGCTCACCAATGAGAGGCCCCCACCTCCTCCACCTCAATCCAGAGCATAAATTCCAAGCATTTCTCCTTTCCACTGCTAGCTGGCATTTGGGCCCCGGGAGGTCTGCACCCCATGGGGCTGATGGCTTCATTGATAGTTTACCAAGTTTACCTTCTCTTACCTCTTTCCCACCAGCAGGAACAGCATGGCCAATGCTTAATCTCTGAATGTACATAAACCCGGTCACCCCTCTCTTTTCTATCTCCACCCCCAACCCTCCTGTCCCTGAGAGATGTATTTGGCCCTTTCCCAAGGTCTCAGAAGTGCTTCCCCACGTCTTTCATCCTACACTGTACAAATATTCAGACCCATGCAGGACAACTCAGTCCACCACAGAACTTTATCTGGTGTGCAGCGATGGGCACTAAGCCCTCCCCAGATGAGAATCAGACTCAGGCTCCTAAATCAGAGGCACTCTTAGAACAGACAACCAAGCATCAGTGTCTTTGAATACCCAATAAGGGTCTAATCAGTGTCCTAAATTATCAAAATAACTTGGAAGAAATCAGCACACATATAAATACTGTATTGGAGAGTTCTAAATGATAGCTGGATAGTCCTGTAGGAGTAATTCTTTGTATTCTAAAATTATAAAGGTATTTTAAAACATTTAGAAGGATTTTAAAAATTAATCTGTAAACCCATGATCCAGCAATGCCATTGACATTTTTTTTTTAAAGAAAGGATGCATACAGAGTTTAAAAACTTGAATAGTGCTTAAGGATGTAAAACTGGAAGTGGAATCCCCCGCTTGCATCCCTCTTCCTCGATTTTCTCTCCCTGAACGTAATCAGCATCAACAATTTCTCATCAGTCCTTCTAGGAAAATTCTTTAAGTGTAGATGCACACTTTTAAAAATGTACACATTTGGAATCCCACTATATACTTTATTATACACTTTTTAAAAAATAACAACTTCTGGGACCCCTACAGTACAAGCCTTAAACTTACAGGTTTTTAATTTATTCTGATTTTGTTCCAATCCTTATACTTTTTTCCCAGGTGACCTTGAAAATGTTGTTTTATTAGCCTGATTCTCTATTTCCTCATCCATAAAAGGAGGAGTATAATGATACCTACCTCACAGAATTTCTGTGAGTGATAAATAAGGTGTAATATAGAAAATGTTGGCCATAGTCTTAGGCCACACACACACACACAAAAATGTTTAGTTAAGATTATTATCAGGACATAATTAGCTGGCCTTTTTAAATCATTATGTTCTTGCCAAATATATAAATGTACTTTTAAAGATTACCTTGAATTAGTTGGTAAACATTTAAATTATTTCTTGTTTTAATTATTTTTTATTTTGTTTGTATTTTTTATGCTATTACAAACAATGATTCAATTATACATTCACAAATACTTATCAATATTGGGGAAGTGCCTACAAGAAGTATTTGGCAAGAATTCCAAAAGGTTAAAGCAAAAACTAACACACCACTATAAAGCAATTATACTCCAATAAAGATGTTAAAAAAAAAAAGAATTCCAAAAGGGTAAAATCCTAGAATTGAATTATACATTTTCAATGTTGATAGATGTGGCAGGTCTGGCCCCAGTCTACCCTTCCCCAGTGTCATTGCCTGTTTGTTCCCATTTCTCCTAACAATTAACAAGTTTGAAAAATACTTGTCACTCTAAAAGGCAAGTCTCTCAATTTTCTCTCCTTTAAGATATTCTTGTCATTGTTTCTGCTTTCATTGTCTGTTATGCTGTACAGACATTTTTTGTGTTTTTATAATCAGTGCTTTCCTATTTCCCAAATACTTTGCTTAGAAAGACCTCCCTGATTCCCTAAGAAATTTCTTGTGCTTTCTTCTGGATTAATTCTGTCAAGTTACACTTTTATAGAAAGTGTCACATTTTATTGAAGTCTGAATAGAATGTTGCTCCTTACTATATTAGGATTATAATTTTATGTCTTTATTTGGGAACTCCCCTCACCACCTCCACCCATATTAATATCTAGGGTTGTGTACTTTCTCCTCCATTTTTTGCTTTAAAGGACCTGACCTTAGTATATTGTGCACTCTCTTTGCTCCTGGAGTCGAGTCAGGACGCCTCCACACCAGGGTCTCTGCAAGGGTGCGGGTGGGGAAAGGGCTCAAGAGTGGGGCTGTCCCATCCCTAATTCTCAGCCCCCTGTGCGACCCCTTTCAACGTGTGCTCTCAGTGGCGGGAACAGCACGTTTGTGAGCAGATAACAAAACAGTGATGCGCATTTCTTTCTCCCTCTCTATTTTGCAGTCAGGCATGATAAGAACCCAGGAAGCGGACTACTTCTTGAAGCCCCTTCCTTCACACCTGGCAGGGGACCCCAAGGACTCTTCGGGGGATGGGCCTCCCTCCCACATCCTGTACAAAAGATCCACCGAGCCTCGGGATCCAGGGTCCCACCAGGTCGCGATGATGGAGAGAAATTGGCGTCTGGAAAACCGCCACCTCTTCCACCACCAAGATCAACCCCCGCGCGGCGGCTTCAGCCTCAGGCACCCACAGAAGCTGCATTTCTGCGGAAGACGCAAGAAATGTATGTAAGGGAGATTCTTTTTAGTATTTAAAGATTTGGACATTTCTGTAAGCCGACGGAGTATTTTTAATTTTCTTCAAAGTAGTCTGCCCTAGAGGTGAAATTTGTTGACTACCTTTGCTAAACTTAAGTGATGATTCCAAAGCAAACCCATCAACCGTATGTTCATTTTAAAACATCTCTCCCTGGTAGATGGATAGATAATGGTATATGTTTTTCTTTGTTTGTTTGTTTGGTTTTTTTTTGTTTGTTTGTTTTTAAAGAGCTGTTCCCTGGGCAGATTAAATGACAAGGTGCTCAGAAATGCAGAATCCACCAGATGTCTTCAAAAGAACCCTGGCATGCCTGCCCCATAATTCTGTACTTTTGAGGTCTAGATTTATTAAAGCTCACATGCTTTTCCTGCTGAGGTGATTTGTCCCTATGCAGGTTTATATACTTCACTTACCACATCAGAAGACAGAGTGCATGACAAAATTTATCTGCAATTTATCACCAAGGCTTTATCAAAGTTCTTTTTTTGTGTGTCATGAACATTTAAGAATAGATGTGATATTTACACTTTATGTAGGAACGTCTCACAAACTCAGGAACAGGAGTTCAGTGTTTTCTGGACTTTTCCTCACTTCCTTCGGCTTTCCCCTCAAGCACTGCTTTATTTAGCAAACCTTCCCCAAGGAGCCTCTGGAAAGCCCATCCGTCTCTGCGGCTTGGTTTCGTTGGCTGCTAGACCCAGCACCCTCAAATAGAGGTGGACATTTACAGCGTCTCCGTAAATACTGTGGAGAAGAGAGGATGACCCAGAATCACTTGGCATCTTCGATAAAAGAACAAGTACCGTTGACCTGTCAGCACCTGTGCGTCATCTGAACTCATATCGTCCTGTAACTAAGTCTCAGGCTACATTCAAATGGACTTGAAAAACTCAAGCCAAATTATTAAGAGTGAGCTTGGTCTTAGGGGAGGCAGCGGGAAGAACATGTTGAGCACAAGTAGAGGGAACGGGAGGTTGTGGAGGTCAGGGAAGACAGGCTGAGCGGACATCGGAACAGGGCACACTGACCAGCAACAGCTTCCTGAGTCTGCACAGACAGGGAGAAGCTGGTGGAGACGGCTGGGGGCGGGGCCAGGCGGAGGCGGGGCGGGGCAGAGCGGGACCGAGGGGAGGGGCTCAGGCACAGATAAGGTCAGAGCCAGGATGGTGCTCACAGGGCTCCTGGTGAGGGTGGAGTCACAGTGGGACAGATTCCGTGTGTTGGGGACAGAAAGATGACCAAGCACCTGGATCCAGCCAGGAAAGAAGACAGCAGGGCTGTCTTCACCTCTTTGACAGGCCACACCAGGGCCTGAAGCACACGTTGCAGTGTCTCTGATCAATCCAGCAGTGCTGACCATTCTGGAATGAACATGACCCTTTCATTCTTAACTGGAGGTGATGAGAGTCATTCAGGCCAGTAGCCCTAAGGCACAGTTGTGCATACAGGGCAGTATGATGATTCTGTTTGGTGGGGCTCTGTGTGCACGTGTGTGTGTGCATGTGTGCACATTTGTGGGTGTATTTGCTTCCACAGACGTTTCAGAATCTCAGTAGATGGGGTTGGGTCGTGAGAGGCAGCTATTTGAAAAAGATACTAAACTGTACAATAAGGTTTGTGTTTGGAAAATGGAAAGAAGTAGCCACTGTTTTCATAATAAAACTAGAAAACAAGTGCCACAAAACACCACTTGCTGGTGGGTGACATCAGTGGTCGATCTGGTGCTGTTTGACTTGCCACAGTTTCTGTCCCCTCCTGCTGGGCACATGGCAGTTCCTGAGTGACTGGGGGCCCTATCTAGCAGAATTGACACACAGCACCTCCAGGATAAGCATTTAATTCTCAGGACTCAGTTACTTGTGCAGGACAGTTTCATGTTGTCCATGAGGCTTAGGGCTTCCCTGGAGGAATCCTGTCTTCTATCTCAGTGGGGTTCACACTACAAAGATTCTTCCCTAGAGTTCAGAGAATGAGAGATTTTTCTGTGTGTTTAGGCATCTCTCTGTGGAAACGGGCAGACAAAAGCAGATTGATTTGCTTAAAATCAATAGTGATTCTGAACCTCAGACTCATGAGTTAGCTTGCTACTTCTAGCTGCAGGCTTCATGGGTGGGTTTTGAGCTGGGACTCACGTGTTTAGGAAAATGCTGCAGGACCATATTGAGGGGGGAGTGACTTGTTTTGAGGGACTTGTCAGAGTCCTGGCTAGTAAGATCACCCCCCACCCCCAGTGCTTCTGCCTCTGTTCCAATACTGGGGGCCTGGGAGGCTGTTGTGCTCCTATACTGTGTCCATTTGCACCCTGTACCTATGGGAATTAAGACTAAGGGCCCTGGGACCACACTGCCAGATCTGAAATCCATTTCCAACACTCTCTAGAGAGGGATTGTGAGAAAGTTACATTCATTCCCCATGCCTTGGTGGCCTCACTCCTACCCATGGCTGGGGTAGAGAATGAATGAGTTATACATAGACATCTCTTAGGGTGGGGATCATATCTGTGTAAATTGCATCAATGTAAATGGCGCATGATGACTGCTTACTAACCTTTAGCCAGTGAAACAGTAATCCTCCGAAAGGTTCATTTAGGTTTGGAAATATTTTAGCAGAGAGAGATAAAATGCAACGGACATGGGAATCAGTCAAACAAAATAGCATTTTCTAGCAGCGTGTTCCATGAATAGAGTTAGCATAGCTTTTGAATTAGTGCCACCTAAATATGTGGATATTTTGAAGCCTACTTTCACCTGAAACCATTCTAACCACATTTTCTGAGGCATCCACTAAACCTAGTGATTTTTAACATAATGTTAATGTACTGATTATTAATGCCAAAACTATTTTTAAATGGCTTACTCTAAGAGGACTGAGTATATTTTGTCTTTCCATTAAATTAGATAAATATTTGCAATACTTTCTAGGAAATTCAGCTCTGCAGTGAAGTGGATCTGTCTTGAGCAGGTTATAACCCATTGGAAATACTACAGACAAACCAGTCGTGTGTCTAGACATGGGAATCAACTTTAAAAACTATTAGGTCATTAAAAGTCTTCAAATAAGAACACAGTATAAGACAGCACTCCTTTTTGTAATTATTAGTTTCATTGTTTTGTCAATAACTCCTTTGCAGAGCCCTGTTGAACAGATCTTTATGTTCATAGTCTTTGAACACCATGCTTTCAGATGCTGAGAGTTCAGAGCCAAAGTGATCTTCTTTTTGCTTTAAATCAAGACAAATTTATACAAAAGTCAATATAACAATGAATTCCATGACATGTAGACTATGCACACTTTACTTAAATGTAGTGTTCCACCTTAACACGTGTTTTGCATCACAGTTTTAAGAGTTTTATGATTCGTTTTATGAACATTCATTTTTAAAATCCATTTTCTTTAGCACGAGTTCCACCACTGGTTTTGTGTGACAATTTTACATTCATTTCCTCTCTGAACGCCCCCCTGTAGACATGCCCAAGCCCCCCAAGGAAGACCTTTTCATCTTGCCTGATGAGTATAAGTCATGCAAAAGGCACAAGCGGTCCCTTCTGAAGTCCCATAGGAATGAAGAACTGAACGTGGAGACATTGGTGGTGGTTGACAAAAAGATGATGCAAAACCACGGCCATGAAAACATCACCACCTATGTACTGACAATACTCAATATGGTAGGAACGCCCTTCTTATTTAAGTCATGTGTGTAATTCCACCTAATGGTGTGTGTGTGTGTATGTTTTGCATCCTACTTTTATTTGTGGATTTATGTCTTGTACACAAGAAATATTTTACCTGTGATAACTCCTTCACTTTTACTATGCGCCAATCAGAAGATCCTTTTTCAATCCTTCAGAGAATAAAATTCAGAGGATGAATAATTTGACTTTCTCTGTAAGCCAGTAACATATTTCAAGTTTACTGATGTCTTCATCTATCAGAAATCTATAAGAGGATGCGGAGACATCTGAGTGCCGTAAATCTGCCCATCAGCATTATATGTGAGATTTTAGATGGCTGTATAGAAATACCCATATTTTTAGGGATAGGAGTGTTCAAATATTGAATACGCATTTTTCTATCAACAAGAACAAGGAACAGTACTCCCTTTAGAAGGTTGCTGCAGAGAAGATGCGATTGTGGCAGCTTTAGTCATTAATGAAGAGTGGAGCAAGGTGTCTAAGCCCCATTCCACCCAAGTGAGACCTGCATAACAGAAGACAAAGTATGGGGCCATCAAAGTGTATTTTAACATAGTTGTGATGACAATGTTTGAAAATGTTTTATGTCCTACCTCTATAAACAGAGTGTCCCTAAATGTATTTCAACTTCCCATGAAGTTGTGTGGTTGCTATTACTGTCCTCATTTTTGGTGGCCAGACCCTCGTGGTTTATGATCTCCCAGGTAACTGAGGGAGGAGGTGACACAGGCTGCAGGTCTGTGACAGCCCCTACTGCAGGTCTCTGATGTGTGCAATCATTGCCTCTGTTCTGCAGAGCTTTTCCAGCATTTCTACACCTCAATGCCAAATTAGCTCCCTGCTGCTTCCCATGGCTGTTGACTTGTCCCCGCTCATCACCCCATATGCCACTCGGATCTCTCATTGTTACACATGTGACCATCATCCCTAATGTTGGTCCCATCATCCTTCCCTGATCACCTCTCCACATTGTTTTCCTTCTCTTTCTTGTATCCTCTTGGTCTTTTCCCAAGAACTTCTCTTATGCTTCTGGAATATCTTTCTAGGACAGCTCCGGGAGGGCTCACCTGTGTATCATCACTATGAGTTAAAAAATAAATTAAAAGAAACAAAAAGAAACCTCCTTATGTCGAATGAGGACACTTACCAACTAGGAGGCCTGATAAGAGGTGTTTGATAAGAGGTGGAACCTGCCTCCACAGACTTCATTATTTTACTTCCAGGCACCAAGAGTAAGGATCCAACAATTGGAGTAATTGGCTGTTAGATATTCCCATACCTGTGTGTCTAGCAATGTAAGAAACGTAACCTTGCTATGTCACTGGAGAACACAGGATTGGCCTTCAGCTGTGCACTCCAGGCTAAGGGCTGGGGGAAAAGGGTGCCATGTATAGGGACTGATGTGGATTACCTGTCCTTTTCAGGTGTCTGCTTTATTCAAAGATGGAACGATAGGAGGAAACATCAACATTGCCATTGTAGGTCTGATTCTTCTGGAAGAAGAACAGGTATTCTTTGAAACCAGTAGCTTTCTTCCCCCGGAAAAATAACTGCAAAATAATGCTTTGTTTTCCTAAATATAATTGTCCCATGGATTCTTTACTTCTCTTTCCCTTGGGGACAAAAATGTTTTAATATTGTGTGTCTTATACAATGAGTTTCTTGTCAGTTCCTGTAATGCTTATTTGTTTTTTGTGTGATTTTTGTGCAAGAGTAGTAAGAAATACTCATCTGATTGGCTAATAAGAAAATGGAATAGAAGAGCTACTTTAAATACCCTGTTGGAAATACACTAGGAATGCAAGGTGCAAAACTTGTCCTCAGCCACTTTGAGATTTGAGGATGGAGATGAAGTGAGCCCTTTGGTCTTTTGTTAGAAGACTAACAATGTCCTGTAGCCCAGAAGTTAAACTGTACTGTGTGGCAATGCATTGTTGGACTCTATTGCCCCCCAACTGCTGAAACTGACCTTCACCACCTTCGGTCTCGGGATTTTATTTTTAGAGAGATTCTAGGATGTCAGGCACATGCCTCTCATTGCACACAAACCTCCAGATTATGCTGGATCTTGGGAGTAGTGGGGATAAGACTGTCTGTTGCCTTCATTTCAGAATCCTGTGTGAACACACAAAGGTACCCCATCCGTTCACAATAAGGACTCGTGTGAATATTCTGTGGCAGAAGTAAGGGGGACGTCTTAGCCATAAAGGGCTCTCACTTGTATTTTGCCCCAAGCTGGTCATTGATTGGACCTGGAGGAGTAAACCCTGGGTCCTAGTCAGGCATCCTGCGTCCAATTTCACCCTGGCTGACATCTTCACAGAGTCTCCTGTTAGCCACAGTTGTCTTGTTTATGAAACAAATGATTTTTAGATGAAATCTGAGATCATTTATGAGATTTAAGATGCCTTCAGATTTTCAGTTTCTGGGGTACTGCCCTCTTTCCCTGCATGATGGGGCATGCACGGGCAGACCTGCTTCTAGCCTGAAAAGTCAGCATGATACAACTCCATTGTCTTTTGTGTGAGTGTGTCTGCAGAGGGGGTGCTGAACTAGCAGGGCTTCTCAGGTGACAGGTTAATTATTCTTTGTATTAAAACGTTTCACCTTGGAACTCATCCAAGCTGCAAAGAATAAGCAAGGTTATCATTTGATCGTACACCTGTGTTAACTTTAATTAATGCAGTTTTCCTGGAAATCACCCACTGAAGAATGTAAGGCATGTCCAAGGGTTGATGTACAGCATTTAGCTTGGGTGCATTTGACTCTCTGGAAAGACACAATAAACATTTAAGGAGAAAACATAGTCAGTGACTGAGAGACACAATTTCAAAGCAACATTCTGGTCATGAAAGCTTTAAACAAGTTGTTGTCCTGAAATTCAGGTATTTAACCTGGTTTTCTCTGACCATCCGTAGGAAAATATATCATACCTATAAATAAGCTTTAAAGAACTCATCTGCCTGCCAGCTTTGGGAGATGTTCTTGCCACACACACACACACACCCATTTCTTCATTTACCAAGACATCGGGTAGCCTTCGCTCTGATCTTTCACTGCTGATCTATTAGAACTTGGTATATATGGATAAGGTTAAATGTCATCTGTATAGTTTCCTTCTAGTTCCAGCCTATTTGCTAGAAATACAGCTTTGTCAGTTGAGCTGCCTCTTCTCATAAACATGGTGCCTCTCTAGGAAAGTGACTTAATTTAACACTGTAATAATAACTCTTAGAAGAGTTACAAATTTGAAATCTTACTTGCCCAACTTGGTTATGAAATAAACACAACACCATCTGGGTGTGTTTTTGTGTATGTGCAAAGTCTCGTATAAATGATTCTGTTGCCTTATATAATTTTGCAGTGTTTTATAAAGACTTTGAATGCAAACATTTCATGCATAGAAGTCATCTTTCTTGGGTCATTGAAATGTGTTCAGAGTCAGCAAATATATCCCAACTGTTCTGGTACAGAACTAGAGAAATAAACATGAGGATCTACACTGAGTCTGTACAGGTTTTATATATGACACCCTCCTTTGGATTTTAACACATAAAATGGGTAAATTAGTTTCTGCCATCTAGATCCACCTGTGTAACTGAATCCAAGTTAGTGCTAGTTTTCTGTGATGACAGGACCAGTAACAACTGCATGACAACATGTTTTCTTCCTGTTATCTCGGGCTCCTGGTCTGTCTCCTGCATAGCCAGGGCTAGTGATAAACCATCATGCGGACCACACCTTGAGCAGCTTCTGCCAGTGGCAGTCTGGACTGATGGGGAAAGATGGGACTCGCCATGACCATGCCATCTTACTAACCGGCCTGGACATATGCTCCTGGAAGAATGAACCCTGTGATACTCTGGGTAAGACCCTCTGCCAGGGTTTGAGAAAAACATGTGTGCTGTGTGCATTCAGTGGCCTAGGATATGGAGTATTTTTGCCCTCATTCCGAATCTGTAAGCTGTAGCTGCTGCTGGGTGGAGCTGTAAGGAATAAACTCCCTTCCCTGTATAAACTGTGGCCAAACAGAAGAGTATGCATTTATTCACCAAAATCAGTTGTTTCACAAGAAAACGTTTCTCACAGATTCAAGAGCTTCTATCTCTTCTAATTTAAGAAATAATTTCTTCCATTTCTTCTTCCAGTGGTGAGAATAGGGTCAACAGATTCAAGGGTGTCTCATTCTATGAAAAAATAATAATAAATTTATGGAGATTTGTAGGGATACTACAACAATATTGGATTCCGCATTTTTCCATTTCTCTATGAATATCTCAATCTTAGCCATTTTCAACATGTTTATTGGGCTGGGTGTATCTTGGTGGTATTTTATAATATGACACAAGTATTTTTTATACTTTTCCAAATAATGTAAAGCACAGTGTGCTACTGACCAAGGCTCTCTGGGAGTTTTTTACCTAACTCTCCATTTCTTCCCAAGATCTTAGGGAATAAGGGTCTTTATTACAAAAACATTCAGATAAGACTTGGTTCAATAGAGGTTAGTCCTGACTACTTGTTCCCAGAAAGCCCTGAGTGCAAGGTGGGTCCTGGGCTGCCTCTGAGGACTTAGAATTCAGGAAGATCCCCCCTGCACATGATAAGCTCACTGGGCCTATATTGTACAAATAATGTGGTTTACACGGAAGACTTGCTTTCATTCTGGGGGCCTGGAATTTTGGCCCACTCCAGGCAGAGGTTCTATGTGACCAGCCCCCAACCAAAGGCCAGGGCTTTGAGTCTCTAATGAGCACCCTGGTGGGCAGTGTTCCCCTTGTTGGAGGAATTAAGTCCATTTGTGCAACTTCACGGCAGGAGGAAGCCCTGGAAGCTCGTGCCTGGTTTCCCCAGGCTTCTCCCCAGGTGCTTTTCCCTTCTGCTGATTTTACTCTGTATACTTCCATCCCTATTAAATTACACTCAGGAGCATGACAGATGCTGAGTCCTGTGCACCTTCCTCGAAAGTCCTCCACCGTGGAGTGGCCTTGGGGACCACCTGACACCCACTCTCTACAGCACTTTTTCTCGGGCTTTTGAGAACACAGTTGTTTATAGAAAAAGGCTGAAATTCTCCATCTGCAGTGAATCCCCTCTTCAACTTCGCCACCATTGTAACCTGTAACTTGAACATTACATAGAACCATGGATTGGGAAGGGAAAACAGATGCCCTTCTCCCACATAATTCAGGGCCCTTTATATGATTGTCCAAGGGTTTCCTGTTTCATATTTCACCTGACAAAGATGAGAACCAAATTTCTCTAAAGGACAGAGGTAAATACACACACATGACACACCCTCTTTATTTTACTACAATATTGCTCCTATATGTTCTTTTGATCTTTATGTCCTGTAGGATTTGCACCCATAAGTGGAATGTGTAGTAAATATCGCAG
This sequence comes from Mesoplodon densirostris, assembly GCF_025265405.1. Classification (NCBI taxonomy): domain Eukaryota; kingdom Metazoa; phylum Chordata; class Mammalia; order Artiodactyla; family Ziphiidae; genus Mesoplodon; species Mesoplodon densirostris. The sequence continues at coordinate 4,211,371 of NC_082663.1, forward strand.
CTGTACGATTAATGAAGATACAGGTCTTGGACTGGCTTTCACCATCGCCCACGAATCTGGACACAAGTAAGTGCATCTCCCTAGGAGGATGGAGCCTGGGGTCCTCTCCGGACTGGAAGATTGTCTAGAGATGCTGGTGCAGTAGCTCAAGCCTGTGAGGGGAGTTCACACATTTGCAACAAGAACGCTAGTAGGAAATGCTCACGTAGGCACTTCTGTTATATTTGAGTGTCTCATCGCACACATTCTAAAGCTGTGACAACACACGTTTGCACTTTCCTCACTCCCTTCATCCCTTCCTGCTCACACATATGCATACAATCACAGACTACAGACTCTTCTGTCTCTGCTCCTTTGTCCTGGGTTTTGAACTTGGTCCTGTGGGCTCATCTCATTCCATGGTTAACTCCTATGGGAGGACTCCACGTAACAGAAGATAGTAACAAGCCCACCCATTGGTAACTTACTATTCTCAAGTTTGCGTTCTTATATCACTTTCATAATTTGTAGAGGTGGGTTTTGACTGGTGTGCAGGGTTTGGGGCATACAGGGAGGACAAGAGATGCAGCCTGGTGGGAGCTGGTTTTCTTCCCACAGCCCCACGCTCCCACCATTGTCAGTTGTGAAATGGGGCAGCATCAGGGGAGTGGGGAACGCGGGGCTTTGGCACAGATGGATAGACACCGATGAAGGACAAACAGCTCTCAGCAATGGGTGGCATGTCATTAGGAGTATCTTTGTAAGTGAGAAGCTTACCTTTATTCCTGTAGAATGAAACACTTCTGTCCATTACTTATAGTAGCTATTATTCTTAAATAAGATGTCTTAGTCTAATAATCTATAGGCTGCCTCACTTTGAAGCACCATCTATTAAAAAAAAAAGTTTTTCTCAGTGGGGCCCACTTGCTGATTTCCTGCAATTGCCCTGATTTATATGAGCATCAGCAGTGGTAACACAAGTGTTTTCCTGCTGGACTGAAACTGTACTTGAAGCTTCTCCTAGAAAATGCACAGCCAGGAATTACAGCTTTTCTATTTTCACTTTCATCCTCATTTTATTTGCAAATTACAAACCTTGCAGAAGGCAATGTTTGGGATTTGGTCTTTGCAAAGTTGATTTCTCCATCCCGTTAGAAATTGGACTGAGGCCACTCATGTCATCCTGACCTGTTCAGAGCATCTGTGTGTGTGTGTGTGTGTGTTTGTACACATGTGTGCCTGCCCTTAATGGGCTCTCACAGAGGCCCTGCAGACTTTGGCTCTGTGTGAACTGATGACCTGAAAGTGAAGCTTATATCTTATTACTGATCCCTTCATCATTACAGGTAATGATTGACTTTTTCAGTGCCTAGAAAATTGCACCTACACTTTACAAAGCTTTCAGTTAAGTCATAATTGTAAATAGGCTGCTAGAGTTAAAACTTCAAAAAAACTCATTATTTTAACGACATGGGGTTCTTGCTGTCCTCTGAACCATACCTGAATTTAATTAAACAATCAAAGTAAAAAATATTTAAGTCATCAAGGGCTGAACAAATCAGCATTAGATAAGCAGTTGAGATTCAGGCCCCTGGTGTATCCAAGACGGGGCTCTCAGTCTTCCAGTCAACAAGTATTCGTGTTTGCTTTTATTTTTTTCTTAGAAGTCAACTATTAATATTTCCTTTCATCACTAGGGCTGGGTGTAGATTGAAAAAGAATTTCTTCCAAACAAGAGAAAAGTGTTTTTACTTGCAAGTGAGAATATAGATGGGAGGAAGGAAAGGAGCTCTAGATTTGGATGCAGGCAAGTCCCACTCCTGATAGAACTGACCTCCAGGAGATGATCAGCTCCTTCTCCAGCACCTGCTGCTTAGAGAATATTGTGCAAGCGTCAGAAGGACTGAGAGCTCTGAGCATTTGACGTCACCAGTGAAATAGCTTCTGATCATATTGAGGACATAGGAAATACATGTGGGATGTGTGCACATAAAAAGCACGTGCTAATTGCCAAAATAAGTGATCTTAATAGTAATAATAGTAATAATAACGCTAATATGTGCTCTTTTTGGAGTAGTTTCACATGTAACTCTAAGCCTGGAAACCCCTGGGGATGATCTCTTATCTTCCCTTCACTAGCTGGGCAAATAGCCTGGGCTGAACATTCAGCACAGGAAGGGTGGAGGAGCTGCAAGGGGTCAGAGGTGAGCTGAAGGGGGTGTATTTCTAACACATGCTTAGCTGTGGCAACTGCACCAAATGAGAGGGGCCACAGCAGGGAAGATTCAGCAACCCAGCTCCGTGCACTTCAGGTGAATTGAAAACAAACACATTTATTCAGTTTTTTCATTTAATAACTATTATTATTTGGAGAAGGAATCATAGGTTTAATGCATGGATCAAACAGCATGCCTTCCTCTTATCCTTGGCAATGAGCTCTAAGCAGAGTCAATTTCTGAGTCTTGTACCATAAGAATTAAAAAATAATTTTACATTTATTAAGTTGTAAAACATCGTGTCTCACAGATGAATTTTACTTCTTCAGTTTGGTTTACATTCAGAGGACATTATTAAGGTGTAGGAGTGCTTCTCTGTGCCTTTCCGCCATAGGTTTCCTAACCTTTAACTCAAAGAAATATTCAGTTCATGCCCAGCTAGTTTCTTCTACGAGGTTCAGTTCTTTGTATCCTAAGACATCTTGTGGTTTCTACTGGGGAATCTGACCTAAAAATAGGAATTGCTAAGAACCAGTGTTTGTATCTGTGCTGGGAAGGGGAAAAGAGGGTCTGGAGCTGAAAGTGAGGATGTGTGCTTTCCCTTAGTGTGTGGGACTGAGCCAGGACTGGTGCAGGGACAGTTTCCTGCTTGTATTAAATTACTTGTCACAGGATGTGTGGTTTCCTAGATGCAGGTGTTGAAGAATTGGCACAGACACACTGAGGGCTCAACTACACGTTTTGAAGAGTGTGTCACCTGGGCATGAATCCATTTGAAAAATTCTCATTTGCCAAAGGAAGTCATGCCATTAGACGGGTAGGACCCTGGGACTCATATTCTAGATACCCTGTGGTTCTCTGGCAACCTGACAGTGACCAGGTTGCATCTCCTGATCTCCTCTTACATGGGTTTCCATATGCAAAACCCGTAGACCCTGTGAGACCTCAGCAGGTGCGTGCAGGTGCAATTTAAGTTGCATTGTTTGAGCTGAACATTCCTTGTATATAAAGTCAGCTTAAATACTCAATTTGCATGATCATTTCAGACCATCAAGACAATATTAAACATACTTACTGTGCTCAGGAGTATTCATGATCCATCGTCCTGTCCCCTGTCTTTTCCACTACTTACTGACCCATTCACCAGGCACAATTTGCATTCTGCCAGCAAAGCACTGTGTAGGATTCTATAAAATGACTAGTGATCCATGCCCTCCAAAGCCTAAGGAAAGATAAGATAGGCATGGCATGCAAGGGGTCAAGCAGTGTGGGCTGTAGGCATTTCAAGAGATGCAAGGAGAATCAGGGAAATCTGGAAAGAAACAGAGTTGATGTGCTGATACCATTCAGCTCAACCATACTTGGCTGGTGATGTTAGACTCCCTTTCAAGCATTTGATGGTGATGTGTGCACCTCACTGATTTATGACTGTGCTCTGTCATCAACCTGAGCCCCTACAGCTGGGTCAGGGAAGTGCTGGGTGATTTTAAGGGTGTGCAGAATATCAAAGCAAGTGGCTGCTTAAAGATCACCTGGTCTGGTGATTGTCAGACTGCCCCCTAGGGAGCCCCAGCAGGTTGGAGCATCATTTCTTACCAATTTTATTTACTGTCATTCCTCTTAAGATTTTTGTTTGTTTCTGTGTCCAAAAAATATTTGAAACCCGTTGACCCTTGGCTGAACTGCCTCCTCACACCCGTACACACACACACACACACACACACACACGTATGCACAAAATATGTATGCAAGTGATATCTGACATCTAGGTGTTGAGAGATTTGATCAAGACCACATTTGAATCTGGGAAAGAGACATTTTGAATTTTCCTTTTTGACATGCATGATGCCAGGTATTCTGAACAGTTTAAGAGGAAGGTTTTATTATCCCATTTTATATGTGAGGAAACTGAGGCTCAGGGACTTGAGAAATTTGCCCCAAATCAACCCACTTGTGAACAACATGAGCAAGACCCTGACGGAGGTTCCCCCGCCTCCACAGCCTGTGTTCCCCCAGGTTATCTGACCTGCCCTGGCCCTGAGACTCCCACATGACTGTTGTCCCCATGTCCACTTCCTGTCTCTCGGGGAGGATGGGTTTGCTTCTTGAAAAGCCTGCATCAGGCTCTGGACAAGTAGATCCTACCTGTGGTGCTATCATCACCTCCAGGGTGTGATTTTCCATCCAGATGACTTTGACCCATCGTTGATTTGAAGGGTTTCTCCTTTCCTTGACCCACTGCTATCTGATCAGCCTAAAATATTGGTACAACCTCTGAAAAAGCTTGGCTGTTCATCATTCTTGGTATATCATTAGTAATAAAGAAATACTTGCTGATGTAATTGAATAACTGAAGAAAATTCTATAGAAGACGTTAAGAGCATCTGATATTGAATATAATTCTCAAGTCCAAGATAATCTGAAATTATTTTTATATTTGGGTATTTGAGTTGGTGTTGTAGCTGAAAGGTTGTTCTTTATTCATTCAACAAACATCAGATGAGCACCTGTCACGGACTAGTGAGTCCACTTGCACTCGGGCTCTGAGAACGGTTAAGAAGAGCCCCTGTAGATAAGAAAGAGAAAAAAGTGCATTGTTTTAACATACAGGGTGATAACCACTTTGAATAAAGTACTATGAGTCATGGAAGCAAAAAAAAAAAAAAAAAAAAAAAAAGTCTGGTATGTATAACTTGAATAGTAATTTTATTTCTTAGTTGCCAAATACCAACCTTATCTTCAAAATGTGCCTTATTCATTCTTCCATGACTTTATTAATGTTAATATCAACTGTGATTGTTGTGTGGTATTTTCATGCCACTGTGCTAACACCCACAACAGTGCAGAATATGGGATTTGTACTGCTTGGAAAAGCAACTCGAGACATAGTAGTGCTGAAGTTTGGGTGGGCATCAGAATCACGTTATTTTGTTAGGATTCGCCCAAATGCCAGAGCCTAACCCCCAACTTACTAAATCAAAAATCTAACAGGGTGGGCTTTGGGGAGGCACATGTGTGGTGCATTTCTCAGATATTCTGATACTCAAAAAAGTCTGAGAATCACTGAAAATGCCTTAGATGAAAATGGTTAAGACCAAGGTGTCCCCAGACCTGGGATGTTGTGGCTTTTAATTCCTTAGCAATGTAGGCAGAAGTGGTAGCAAATTCATTTAGGGCACTCGCAGGACCCTAATTTGTCTTCTTTATATTCAGGTCAAGGGCCAGCCAGGGGAGGGTACTTTGTTATTTCGTTTTTATCACTTTCTCCCCAAAGCATCCTCCACATGAATCCTCTCCATCACCGTGGCACATTTCTTCGGCCATATGGTCACCCTCACCTTGATTGATTGCTTTTAATAGAACTTCAGAGAATGGGTGGAGGCCGAAATGACCACAACTACATCACCCTTGGTACTGAGCAGGAATTTTGCAGAAATTCGACAATGTTTGTGTGCCAGATTTCCTTGAACACACCCTTCAATCACTCTCCGGTTACACTATTGCACGGGTCCCGCCTGGGCTCTGATGTCAGAGTGTCGGGTTCCAGTCCGGACTCTGAGATCCTGGACAAGCCTGTCTCCAGCCCTCAGTCTTGCTTGTAGGCTTGTAGTGAGATTCGGGTTAGAAAATATAGGTAATGTGCTTAATATCTTGTCTGAAAAATAGTGCTTACAAATGGGAGTTGTCATTTTTACTGATATTATTAAACAGCTCTAAGAAAAACAGTTGTCTTCAGCCTTGGACACAAGTGCAGATTCCCTGGCCCCCTTTTGGAGCCCACTTCCTCTGTGTTGGTGTCTCCTATCCCTGTGACCCTCCCTCCATTCATCCTGGGATTCTTGGTGGCAGAAAGCCCATGGATGCAGTAACCCACCTGTCCATCTTTGCTTTCTCCCCTCTTGCTTTTCCCCTTCCTTCTGTATCCCACTCATTCAGAACTGCACTCTGGGAATCCATACAGTAATCGGGTGGGTACCAGACATTAATGGCCAAAAATGGCTTGACTCTCCAAGGGTGTATCTACCCTAATGGGAAGTCTTCAAGGTCACGGAGCTCCCAGATCCCTGAGGCTTTCTTCCCAAGGTAGTCAGTTGTGCTCTTCTGAGGTGGGTGAAGATGGTAACCTGAGGCTATCCCACAGGGCTAGCTTTAGGAAGTTAAGAAGAAGAGCCTACTTGGTGGGGAGAGGTAGCAACTCAGTCAATGGGATTCTTACAGGTGCAAGGCTGCAGTTTTCTCGGGTGACAGTAAGGGGTTGCTGTTGGCATTGTGGGATTTGAACATCTGCAAAGGACCCTATTAAGAGGTCCCATAGCCACTGTAGCCTGAGGTGTTCCCATATACTAAGCTAGGGCTGGAGCCCCAAAGTGGTCTGGTTTCAGTCAAGAGTAACAGACGTACCTTCAAACAATGCCTGCAGATAAACGCCACCACAGCTACTCACTGGGGTTCCATGGCGCCACTTCCTCCAAAGGGATGTAGGGAGTCTGGTCAAGTACTGGCCTGCTGTCACAGCCTCCAGTAGTGAAGACCTAGCATGAGCTGGATCAGCACTGGGTGTAGGGACAAAATGTCAGCACCACCAAGTGGGGCGGTAGTGGTTTAGTAGTTCTTAAATTGTGTAAACATCACACTCACCTGTGGAGCCTGCATTTGTGTTTCTTACAAACACCTGGAAATTCTGAACATGGCTGGTGAGCAGCAAAGAGTGTAGAGAGAGAAGAAAGCAATAAGAACACCATCAGCTTTTTCAAGATCAAATTAACTGCCCTCTACATCCCACTAGAAATGCTTTTTTATAATTAAAATGTCTGCCTTTGGCAGACATCTGGAAATGTACTGTTTTGATATTGGTGTGCACTTTCAAACAGCTGGACAAATGGTAGTTCTCCAGGCAAGGTCTGTGACCTCATGGATATTCTCCCCTGTTTGGCTGTTAGGACTCTTTCTTCTGCCTGCTCAGCATACAGGAGAAGGGGGGCCTTCACATTGTTGACTTGTGTTTGTTAGAGTGTGTTAGACAGTTGAAACTGTTATTTGTTTTGAAAGACCCATTTCTTTCTCTCGTAGCTTTGGCATGGTCCATGATGGAGAAGGGAACGTGTGCAAAAAGTCTGAGGGCAACATAATGTCCCCTACGTTGGCAGGACGCAACGGGGTCTTCTCCTGGTCACCCTGCAGCCGCCAGTACCTGCACAAATTTTTAAGGTATGAACCCCTAAAGCTGGCTGTGTATCTCTCTGTGCCTTTCATGTTCACTGCTGGGTCGGCCTAATCCTGTCCTAGAAGCCCCAGACTCAGGTGCCCCTTCCGCAGATGGTCCTCATTTGAAGGCATCTGGAGACATTCATTTGACCAAGGAGTTTGCCAAACGCTTTCTTAGAGCCTCAATTTCTGCAAGCTTAATCTGACATCATTTGCCCTTTAGAGTCAAAAGAATCCCTTAAGATACTTAGCAAACCAAAGTATTTGTCACTACCATTTAGGGTTTTTTTTTAAATTCTTACTTCTATAACCAGACATTTTCAGTCCATGATTTTTTTTTAATTTTTTAATGTTTAAATCTTTTCTTGTAGTTTTATTGAGATATAATTGGCATACCATGAATTATTATTATTATTATTTTTTACAAAATACATTTCTCATTAGGAGGAAAAAAAAGAGTATATAAACCTTCACCTGGGTCTAAAATCCTATAATTTTAAGAATTATTTCTGGAAGGTTTTATCATAGCTCTAATTCATTTAGGGTATAGAACATTAAGGAGGTAGAGTTTGACCCCCTGAAAAAAGAGATAGTCAGTAGATTTTAAAATTTTAGAGAAATAAGGGACTTTAAGAAACATTTTTAGATCTGCTAGTAAAGTGGATTATGCCCCTGGTTTTCTCTCTTTCTTTCTTATTTTTTTCAGTACAGCCCCTTTTCGTTTTGTTTTTCTGCTGCACAAATTAACACATCTTGTTTCTAGAACATCATTTGGGCAGGGTCTCAGGCCTATTTCTGTTGGTTTTACTCCCCGCGTTCTATTCATTATCCTATGGATGGTGCCCTGTGCTTACCTGGGGCAGTGAGCACACAGCTGGTTTCCCTTTCTTGCTGCCTCTTCCATCACTTCCAGACCTCATAACACATCTTCTGAGCTGCGTCCTGACTACCAGCCTTGGGGGCTACAGCCTGCAGCTGTGGTCCTTCCTCACAGCCTTACTTTGAGACCTCAGCTGAGATATTTTACCACTTAAAGGAATGATGACTCCTCTCCATATTTTGTGCTACCCAGGAAGAGTGAGAATTTTGTAGATAATATTTGTACCCTGGTAATATAAACCTATATTCTAGGAATATGCACTTGATCATTTTTTAAATTTCTATTACCCAAAAGACAATGTTCACATGACACAATTGGTCCTTCCAACATTTGCTGTTCCCTGTATGGTGTTCTTTTGGCGTCAAGTTGGGGATTATTAGCACTTGTTTTAGCTTTTTCATGCACCTGTTCAAATGTGCGTGCATGTGTGTATGTGTGTATGTGTGTGTGTGTGAAGGACTCTGCTTTCCCTAATAAAGAAGATAATTCACTTTAGCTCACAATGCTATTATTTGTATTAACAAGGAAATTTTTGAGTTTTCTATATCCTAAATCCTTTCTATAAGCTTCTACATTCTTTTCTTAAAATTTTACTTCTTTTTCATCTTAATGGCTATGAAGAAGATATATAAACATTTTAAATTTTTTGAAATATGCTCTGACAACTTGAAAATCCCAGGGATGCAAAGTATGGGCATGCAGTGAGAATCAGCATCATGAAAGAGTCCAGAAAAAGGTTTTAAACTGCCAAGAAATATAGGAAAGCTCACAGAAAGGAAATAGTTATAGACTTAGAGAATAATTATTTTGATGACATTAAATATGGGCTGTAATCTTCAAATCAGAATATGATCCTGAGAATACTTATTAGGATTCTGGAGTTCAAAGCCATTTTTTCCAGTGACACTGGAATGGTTAAACATATGCTGACATATGCTCATTTGTTTTTGTGCCAATCAGTAAAACCCTTCTGTAACCATGCAGTAACAAACGTTTATTTTCAGGGACTTTACTGATTTTTTTGGACCACATAATAATAAAAATGCAAGATTTTACGTGCTCCCAAATTTTATTTCTCAAAAGATTAAATTTTCCAAGATAGCCTTTCATTGTCAAATTCACTCTTAAGATTCACTGTACTTGAGATATCTAGTTGTGAATTGGACGTGTCCACAGTGCATCAATCCTGATTTTTCATTGGCTTAATGAACCTGAGACCATCTTTTACATGTTTGCTGACTTCCTGATTTCTAAGTAATTAAAATACTGTTATATCCTCCACCAATTAGTTGTGAATTTGGACATGATCCCAACAGTGAGTAAGGATAAACGGCCAACTTTACAAGGATGAATCTGTTCTCCTTTGTGATCAGCCTAGCATTGGGTACATGGAAAAAATATATATATATATAATAAGGGAACTCAATTAGCCTGAAGTTGTCAGCACAACTTTTCTCTATACTCGGTAGTCAAGAAGGACAGATATGTTTTTGCAGTAAATTCCTCAACCTCATCAATAAAGACATATGTCATTTCCTATGGGCAGACACAGACCTCATCACATTCACTCATGTCTGTATCTGGGAGGCCTAAGACTTAGGAAAATTTTAGCTCATTATTTTAAACTCAATGAGAACACGGACTCATCTTCAATTTGCTTTTTAAAAACTTGAATCATGCACTTCTGATCAGTGAACACACCTCCCCGCTTGTCATATGAATCTGCATCCATACACGAGAAAGGTCATCACAGGAAAGCAGGAGTTTGAGGGATGCCCTGCCATACCCCAGACCACCCTGTCAATGGGAAAACTTGATTTGGCCTGAAAGAGTATGTTTTGGGGCATAATAGAAATAATACATTTCAGTTCACATCTTGCTCTGCTGTATAATGTTCATCTTAAGAAAAATAAACCAGCGAGTCATGGCTGAGTGCGGTTTCTGTGAACTGGAGAATGGGCACTACCGTGTCGTTGATCAGCGAGGGAATCAGAGCTCATGTGCTGATCAGGTCTTCATCACTATGCCTGGGAAGGCCTTGACCTTGGCAACTAATATAACCTTTTCTGGAGGCTCCCGCTGTCTCTCTTGGAAAAAGAGGGGATACAAGTAAAAGAACTCTCGAGCTCTTTAACGTTTTATGGTTCATGAATCAGAGTGGGAAGAGGACTTTGAAGTATTGTTGCAGAACCTCTGGCCTTGCCTTATTTTCTTCATTGACTTTATATATGTAGTTATACACATATATAGAAAAGTACAACGTTATAAGTGTATAGCTCAGTAACTTTTCACACAGTGAACATTTTAGTGTAACTTCTACCTAGATCATGATAGGGAGTACGTTACAGTAGCCAAGTCATGGAAACAGCCTAAGTGTCCTTCAATGGATGAAAAAGTAAAGAAGGTGTGAAATATATGATGTATATGTGGTATTTATATGTATATATGCACTGTATCTAATTATATCTATCTACCTGTCTACCTATCTACACACACACTGTAATATCATTCAGCCATGAGAAAGAAGGAAATTCTGTCATTTGTGACAACATGGATGGTTTTTGAGGGCATTATGCTAAGTGAACTAAGTCAGAGAAAGACAGATACTGCATGATCTCACTTATATGTGGAATGTTAAAAAGAAAATCAAACTCTTAGAAACAGAGAGTAGATTGGTAGTTTCCAAGGGCCGGGTGAGTGGGAGAGGTAATGTGTGAAAGTGGTCAAACTTCTAAAGATTAGGTGAATGAGTTATAGGACTGTCATGTACAGCATAGTGACTACAGTCAACAATACTGTATTTTATAGTTGAAGCTTGCTGAGAGAGTAGATCTTAAAAATTCCCACTACCAGGCTTCCCTGGTGGTGCAGTGGCTGAGAGTCCGCCTGCCAATGCAGGGGACACGGGTTCGTGCCCCGGTCCGGGAAGATCCCACATGCCGTGGAGTGGCTGGGCCCATGAGCCATGGCTGCTGAGCCTACACGTCCGGAGCCTGTGCTCTGCAACGGGAGAGGCCACAGCAGGGAGAGGCCCGCGTACCGCAAAAAAAAAAAAAAAAAAAAAAAAAGTTCCCACTACCAAATAAAATTTCTAACTTTGTGAAGGGATGGATGTGTTAATGAACCTAAAATAAACATGGAACACCACTCTGCCCCCCAGAATCCCCTTCCCCAATCCCATCATCACCTCCCTCTTCCCCACAGACAACCATTCCTCTGACACAGAACGCCACCACAGACAGCTGTGTCTGGTTTTGCACTTACTATGAATTATGTGCTATTTTGTGTCTGGGGTCTTTAGCTAAATATTTTGATTATGAGATTCATCCTTGTTTCTGCATAAAAATACGACATTCATTTACTTATTTTTAATAGCGTGGATGTGCTCCAACTTATTAATCCATCCTGTTAGTGATAGACATTTGCATTTCCAGTATTTGGCTATTATAAGAAATGTCACTGTGAATATTCTTTTGGTTTACACATATATCTCTGAATATACAGAGCAGAGAAACTTTGGGGTCATAAATATATATGCACAGTGTCAGTAGACACTGCCAAATGGCTTTCCTAAGTGGCTGTGCAAAGTTACAATCCCACAAGCACTTATGAATATTCAGGTTGTTCCACAATCTTGCCAGCACTTTATCTCGCTGGTCTTTTTCATTGTAGCCAATCTTGTGGGTCTGTGGTGGTGGATCAAAGTTAATGAGAATTGAACACCTTTTCACATTTTAAAGGCTACTTAAAAACCTCTTTAGTGAAGTGTCTGTTCAAATCTCCTGTGCATGTTTTTGAAATTAAACTCCTTTATTTTTCTTATCTCTTGTTGGTAGTATTTTATATATACTGAGTAGGAACACTTTGTGCATTACAGGAAATATGTATTGCAAATATCTTCTTTCACTCTATGACTTAGTATTTACACAGTATTTACACTTTTAATGGTGTCTTTTGATAAATAGAAGAGTTCTCTTATGTTTTTAAGGGAGTCCAAATTATTCATATTTTTCCTTTAGGATTAGCACTTTCTGTACACCACTGGAAAAAAACTCTGCTTACCCCAGAGCCATGAATATATTCTTCCACAAGCTTTGTTGTTTTGCTTATCACATGTAGGCTACCTGACTTTTGTGTAGGGCATGCAGCAGAGTTCAAACATATTTTGTCCTGATGGATATCGGGTGATTGTAAAATGGGTGCAATGCTTTTCCTTCATGCACCCACACCCTGTTGTATCCCTGTGCCCACCTCACTGACTCTGGGCTTAGCTGTGTGACCTGCTTTGGATGAGGGGACAAGTGGAAACATGCCCAAGCATGAGCCCAGCCAGAAGGATCAGGGGTGGGATCTGCTCATGACTCTTCACATGCAATGCTGACCAGAGCCGACTTTCACATCACAGTGTTGATCTGTGTGTTGCTGTGTCTCCCCCTGCATGGGAACGTCCAGGTCCCTAGTCTGTGCACTGGACCAGGCAGGCACCTCATCCTTAGGGCCATGTACCGATTCTCTGTGGCTCCTTTGAAAGTTTACATGTCTCTTGTTTTCAGGTTACTTTTGACATTTTTCTGTGATTTTGATTTTCTGTAGAATTTCTTTCATGTACCCACGTGTTTTTCTTTTTCTTTCTCCTGCTTGGGGTTTTAGAACTGCTTAAATCTGTGGTTTATTGTCTTTCATCAGTTTTTGAAAATGTTCAGACATTTTATCTACAAATATTGATTCTGACCCTTTCATTCTGTCTTCTCCTTTTTGGATTCCAATTATGTAAATGTTAGAACTTTTCACAATACCTCACCTACATATTTTGTATATATTCATTCACTGGTGAAATTCTCCATCTTAACCTCTATTTTCTCAAAGCTAATAACCATAATAATTTTAAATTCCATTTCTGACTACTCCAGTATCTGGATTCCTTCTGAATCTGTGTCTATTATTTGTGTATTCTCTTGGGTTTCAATGCTTTGGTCTCATCTCCCAATACCTTTGGTAATTTTGAACAAAAGAAGGATATTGTTAATGAAAAAATTAAAGATAAGATAGAGCCCCGAATGATAACTTTTCTTTCTAGCAGACAGGGCAGTTGCAGTTTATCAGTAAGTCACTCTGGGGTTGAGCTGATGTCACCCTGGCATTCAGTCTTCCTAAACTGGCCTTTCACATTATTTCTTTACTCCTTCAGCAAAGACCGAGTATGGCTTCCGTGAAAATCTTGTTTACCAGGGCTGACCCACAACTTCAATCTTTATCTCCCAGCCCCACCAGATTGCCAACACCTTGCTCAGCTTCTCAGCCTTGTAAGGACCACTTTCCACTCGGCCACTAGGCTTCTTAGCATCTTTTTATGACTCATTAAATTCCTTGAGGAGAAAAATATTACTGGGTGTTGGGTTCACTTCTCTACTTTCCTTTGCTCTGGAAATGTTCATCCCTCATGTTCTTTTTACTTTGATAACCTTCTGATGCCTGTAGAACAATCAGTCTCATACGTGCTGGTCCACCATAGTTAAAAGTGGAAGTCCTCTTTGAATTAACTTTTAAGGATGAATAAAAAATAATAGGTTACATTTGATCAAACTATAAAAAATCCTGAATCTCTGAACTTTAAAAAGTTTTTTTTCAATATCTTGTTTGGGTTCATCAATGTAGCTGACTTTTCCTAGTTTTCTTTCTATGCAATGGGAATAGTATTGCCAACCCTCATGTAACTTTAGGAAGATAATGGGGAACATCTAGCTAGTATATAGGAATCATTTGAGATCATTAGAGAGAGGTGCTATGGAATTCCAAAGTTGCCAAATCACTCCTGTCATGGAGTGTTAGTTATGCTTTTATTCATTTTTCTCTACTTATAGACCCTTACATCATGATCATCGTAGCAGTAATAGAAAGATCATTTATTCAACACTCACAGTAAGCCAGTCACTGCTCTTAGCACTTTCCTAGCCTTTGATTTAGTCTATTAAAAGGCTTCTGACCTCCGTGCATGTATGTTTAATGTCCTGTCCACAGTGACTGGTGCCCTTCCTCATGTTTTACGTATGTGGATATTAATCAAGGGCACACATGCATCAGTGGGCTCCAAGGCAATAGAATCTGGGACCCGGGTCCTGGAGACTGGGGCCAGAAATATTCCGATCAAGATGGACAACCACACAAAGAAAAGTTTGGGGATGCTTAGGCAGATCTACTGTTGTTAAGTTTATTGTGATTACAAAGGTGTTTTGTTTTTGTTTGTTTTTAGTTTTTGCTTATTGAAATTTATAAATAGGATTTAGTTGCTATTTGCAAACACTTGTTTCTCCTCCCTCCAAATGCAAAAATTATACCAAAACCTGTCTCTGGTAGGGAAGAGGATACCCTATTTGTAGAGGAAGAAATCATTAGTTTGCCTTTAGACCATCCTCTAGGGAACTTAAGGAGAATTAATTTTCTTCTTGACTTTGGAATCAAGTCAGAAATCAGCCTGTGTATAGAGCATTTCTGGTGGAAATCATTGCAATGCTCCATGTGGAAGCTGGAAGCTATTGTGCAGGAAAGGAAGGAAGGAGGGAAGAAAGAAAGAAAATTCCAGCCTTTGAAATTGACTGATTGTGTTTTGCTGTTTACAGTGCCCATTTCATCTTTTTATTGTTCCTGGCAAGAAGTGTACTTTTTAAGGTGTCTGTTATAGAAGCTCCTCACATCAAACATCTGGTTGTATTATCTCATTTCACTCTCCCCATGATAGGTTTGAGAAATCTGATGAAGAACAAATTGCCTCCCTGGAAAAGGTGAAACATATTATGAACAATTTCAGAAAATGTGGCCTCTATATTTTAATAGAATTAAGATAAATGTTATATTGGACCTCAGGAGAAAAATGTCCCCTCTTCTTTATACAAGACATGTGGTAAAATTGCATGAGAAAGAAAAGGCATGATTGAATTACGTGTAATTACATGTAATTCAATCATTGAATTACATGATTGAAGTTACATCTTTGGTAATTTCCGGCATCACCAGCAGTTCCTCTTTGTTTTAGCACTGCCCAAGCTACATGCCTTGCTGATCAGCCAAAGCCTGTGAAGGAATACAAGTATCCTGAGAAGCTGCCGGGAGAGTTATACGATGCAAACACACAGTGCAAGTGGCAATTTGGAGAGAAAGCCAAGCTCTGCATGCTGGATTTTAAAAAGGCAAGTGACTGTTGGCAAATGTTCAATGTAAAATTCTTCATAAAACCGTTTTATTCAGTGAAGCTGACATTGATGTATTCTGCCTTTATTGGGTATCAACCAAATGTCAAATCCTGTATGTTAGGGCTGGTCCTATATAACAGGAAACACATGTTTTACTGGCAAAGAAAATGACAGTGGATACTGTTGTAGGGATCAGTTTCCTCTCAAGTACTGACTTGGCCTGTTGTGTCAGTTCTTTCTTTCTGATTTATCATGTGGGAGCTCAGCAAGAACTCTTGGTTGGTGTAAGATGGCAAATTAATACACTGCATTTCTTTCAAATGGTATTTAAGAAACAATGTCCCCCCACCCCCCTTACCTTCCTCAGATATAGACAAAATTTACTATAAAGCAGTAGCCTATCTGGGACTTCTGATTATTAAATTCCTCAAATTAAGTGTTTCTAGAGAAGTCTTTCATAGAACTCCATTGACCCCAGGGACAGCAGAAGACTGGTTTCCTCATATAAATTCCTCATATAACACAGAGACATGTGCTCTCGCTAGACAAGGGAAAATCGAGATTTCACAGCTTGCCCTACTAAACCACTAGGAAAGCTACCCATAAATTAAATGAAATTAACTATTTTTGAGGTTTCTTTTATTCTAGTTTATAATGAAATCAAGAGGAAAATAGACAAAAATATATAGTCTTCCAGAAACCTCCAACATTTCAGAATGCACTGGGGATATTCCCAATTTCAATCTAATGTGATAATCTTCTTTCTTCTAAACTAAAGTAGATCTCCCCCCAAAAGTCAATTACAGCCATGTGCCAGAACTGGATTCTTATCTCCTCAGCTGGGTAATCTCAGCTGGGGACAAGAATAATAAACCAGTCAGCATCAGCATATATTCCCAATGTTGCCTTTTCATTGGCAGAATATGTGAAATCCCTGAGAATTCTTTTGCGTATCACTCTCCTGTTTGCTAAGGAAAAGGAGCATAAAACTTTTCTTTCAAAGATGGAATGTTCTACATCATACTGCTGGTTTTCACATTATTTTGCTGTGACCATGGAGTATCCTCCGTGGTAAACTAGTGCCGTTTGGAAAATACAGGAAATAAGAAGTTAAATGCAGCAGGTCTTTTTATTACTGAGGAAATATTTACCTGCAGGGAAATGTATTTCTTATAGGTGTACAATTGGGTTTTAACAAATGTATTCCCCCATGTTACCAGCATAAATCTAGAATGTTCCCTCTTGCCCCCTTCCATTCAATCCCCTTCCCACCCCCGTAAGCAACCATTGTTCTGATTTCTGTCACCGTAGTTTCACATTGCTTATTCTGGAACTTCATAATTGCCAAGTAAATCTTTCACATTTTGCCATTAAATATGATGCTTTCAGTTTTACATAGTTACTTTTTATCAAGTTGAAAAAATTCCCTCCTGGTCCTAGATTGGTAAGAGATTTTATCACAAACTTATGTTGAATTTTATCATACTTTTTTTTCTGCATCTATTGATATAAATGTATTTTTCTCCTTTATTCTGTTAATGTAGTGAATTGTACTGATGAGTTTAAAATTATTTTTTATTGATTTTTGAATGTTAAACCAACCTATATTCCTAGGATAGCTTTACTTGGTCATAATCTGTTATTCATTTTTATATTTTGTTGATTTGATTTGATACTATTTTATTCAGGATTTTTATATCTGTGTTCTTTTTTTTTTTTTTTTTTTGGCGGTGTTGGGTCTCTGTTTCTGTGAGAGGGCTTTCTCTAGTTGTGGCGAGCAGGGGCCGCTCTTCATCGCGGTGCCCGGGCCTTTCACTGTCACGGCCTCTCTAGTTGCGGAGCACAGGCTCCAGACGCGCAGGCTCAGTAGTTGTGGCTCACGGGCCCAGTTGCTCCATGGCATATGGGATCTTCCCAGACCAGGGCTCGAACCCGTGTCCCCTGCATTGGCAGGCAGATTCTCAGCCACTGTGTCAACCAGTAAGCCCTATATCTGTGTTCTTGAATGGTATAATTTAGAAATTTTTTTCTTAAAATTACCATTCAAGAATTTATATCAGGGTTATGCTGCCCTCAAAAAATGATTTGAAAGTGCTCCCTACTCCTTTGCTTTCTTGAAGAGCTTGAAATAAAATTGCTATAGTTTCTTCCTTAAAGTTTTGTTAGAACTTACTCATGAATCCTATCTGTGGGAAGGCTTCTGTAATCACTAATTCAACTACACTAACACATGTAGGGTTATGCAGAAGAAATTCCTAGCTAGACTGATCAGATTCATTGGAAAAAAATAAATAAATAAACATCGAAAAAAGACACAGGAAGAGACCTTTTCCAATGAATTTTTTTTTGTTTTACCTGTTTGTTTTTTTTTGGGAGGGGGTTACCAAAAGTTGTTTGTAATATTCTCATTTATCCCTTGAACGACTGAAAGATCTATAGTGACATTTCCTCTTCCATTCCTAATAATGGTAACATGTGTTTCTTTATCTCTTTTTCTTGGTCAATCTAACTAGAAGTTTATCAGATGAATTAGTCCTTTCAAAACATCAGTATTTATCTTTATTAATTTTTTAACAGAAATATTTGTTGGGTTCTTTTCTATTTCATTAATGTCTGTTTTATCTTTATTACATACTAAGGCTTAATGTGACTTTCTTTTCTTTGCTGTTTATGGGATAAACTTGGATCACTGACTTTAAAAATTTCTTCTTTTCTAATATAAATATTTAAATATAATTACAGCTAGTATTATTTTTCTCAGCAGCATCATTAACATATATCCTGAACATTTTTAGATGTTGAATATTTAATATTATTAGCTATGAAATATTTTCTAATTTAAGTGGTGATTTCTTCTTTGACCCATGCATTATTTAGGAGTATACTATTTAACTACCAAATAAGTGGTGATTTTCTAGACAGCTTATTAATTTTGATTTCTAATTTTGTTCAATTTTATCAGAGAATATACCCTATAAGTATACTTTTGAAATTTATTGAAACATATTACATAGCTCAGCATTTGGTCTACCCTGGTGAATATTCTATGGCCACTTGAAAGAATTGTGAATTCTGCAGTGGTCAGGTATGGTGTTCTAGATATATCTATTTTGTTAATGTGTCCGATAATATTGTTTATAGCTTCTGTATCCTCTGCAATATTTGATACTTGTTATGTAACAATTTAATAGATATGAGTGTTAAAGTCTCTAACAAAGATTATGTATATTTCTATTTCTCCCATTAGTTCTATTAGTTTTTGCTTTGTATATTTTGAAGCTGGGTATTTAGGTGCATACACATTTAGGATTTTTATGTCTCCCTGACTCTTTCATTAATATACAATAACTTTATTTTATTTTTGATAATGTTACTTTCCCTTGAATTATACTTCATCTTATGTTAATACAACCACATCAGCTTATTTAAGAATACTCTTTGCAAGATATCTTTCCCCACCCTTTTACTTTCCATTTCTCTGTGTTTTTATATAAAATATGTCTGTCATAACATCCTTTAGTTTGGCATTGCTTTTCTATCCAGTTGAACAATCTATAGCCTTCCAGTGAGACGTTTAATCCATTTATATTTAATATAATTATTGACATAGTGGATTTAAGTCTACCATTTTGCTATTTGTTTCCTATTGTTCTCATTCCTTATTTTTTTTCATTTGTTTTCTTTTGGATTAAACATGCTTTTAAAAATTCTATGTTTGCATCAATTTGCTTTTTAGCTATATTTTCTTGTATTTTTAGTGGTTACTCTAGAGATTACAGCTGCATCTTTATTTTACAACCTACATAGAATTAGCATCATGTCACTTTATGCAAAATGCAGGAGGATCCTTACAACAAATAAGTCCATGTATCCCTCTTTCACAGTATGTACTATTGGCATCATGTATTTTATTTCTATGCATGCTGTAAACCACATGACACAATGTTAAAATTTTTGTTTTAAAATAATGGGTTGGGGCTTCCCTGGTGGCGCAGTGGTTGAGAGTCCGCCTGCCGATGCAGGGGACACGGGTTCGTGCCCCGGTCTGGGAAGATCCCACATGCCGCGGAGCGGCTGGGCCCGTGAGCCATGGCCGCTGAGCCTGCGCATCCGGAGCCTGCGCTCCGCAACGGGAGAGGCCACAACAGTGAGAGGCCCACATACCGCAAAAAAATAAATAAATAAATAAAATAAAATAAAATAATGGGTTGCTTTTAAATAAAATAGGGTCACCTTTTATATTTACCCACATGTTTGCCATTTATTATTTATGCTTTCTTATATCCTTTCTTATAGATCAGTTTCAAATTGTATCATTTCCTTAGGGGATGAAAAACTTCCTTTAGCATTTCTTGTAACACAATCTGTGGCCACAAAGTACGTCAGGTTTTCTTTATCTGAAAATGTCATTAACTCACCCTCAGTTTTGAAGAGCACTTTTTCTGAGTACAGAATTCTAAACAGTTTATTCTTTTTTTTCCCTTTAGACACTTTAAAGATATAATTCCATTTTCATCTGGACTCAGATGTTTCTGATAAAATGTTTGTCATCATTTGTATCTTTCTTCTAACATTTCTAATCATTTGTTTAGACAATTCAGCAAGCTATGCATTTGGGTTATTTTAAGTTTCAGTTCCAGAATTATTATTTGGTTCGTTTTTTATAGTCTATATTTCTTTAGGGTATGTCCCATTTGTTCACTTATTATGTCCATTTTTTAAATATATTTATAACATATTACATATGTTACAATTATGTATCATAACATATTGTTATTTTATGTTACATGTATTTATATTATGTTATTATAATAGGTGAATCATTTTGATCCCCTGAGGCTTGTTTTACTCTTCCTTAAGGCTCATCTATTCTGGTTTTCCCTTAGCCCTAAGGCATGGCCTGTACTCTAGTTTGTGGTTCTTACTCATGAGACGTGGATGCCCAGGATGCTCACTGAAGTCTCTCCACTTTGTGTGGCCAAAACACTGCTGTCTCCTAGCATTGTGCATCTCTGTCTTCTAGCCCTTATCAGCTTTCAGCCTAAAGCTGCTGCCCTCTTCCAGGCCACTTGGAGTCTCATCCTGTGCATCAACCATTCACTCACCAGATAAAAACCTGCAGGAAATCCTCATGGAGACCTCTGGTGATCCCTACTCAATGCAGCTTTCTCCTTTATGGTCCCATTCCCACAAATGCTAGCTACTTCTGCAGCCCCAACTCTGATCTATGCACCCTCCATTCAGTGAGATTGCTGTTGTCTTCATGGGAACCATGTCTTTGCACCGTGGTCAGCAAAGTGTTCCCAGACAGAGAGCTAGGCAAAGGTGATGCCCACCTTACAAATTCCCTTCTCTTGAGGACCATGTACTGTGTTGCTTGTTTCAAAGGACTGAAACAACTGGCCCATATATTTTGTCCAGTTTTATAGTTTTTGTATGTAGAAAAGTAAGTGTGGTACCAGTTACTTCACCATGAACAGTAGAGAAAATACCTTTTGAAAAATACCCATTAAAGTCAATATTATGAGCTTATTCCCTATGATGTGAAATTGTTTTTCAACCCAATTAAACTTGACATATTTTTCTTTTTATGAGTTCAATTCTACTTGTGTGGCCAGACTCTCTAATATAATGAACCTCAACTTTAGATACAGAGTGACAATTAGATTCTTTATTTTCCATATGAATTAAAACATCTCAAGAAATTCTCAATTATAAAAGTTAATTTTTTAAATGAACTCCTACTGAAATTTTATGAGAATGGGTCTATTAGGTTGAAATGTAAAAATCTGGACTTTTCTGACTGAAGAATATAAAATAATAAATAACAAGGAAACTACCCAGTGCCTCAACCAGCACTTAAGGCCCATTCAGTAAGACTTTGCTGGGAAGGGTGATAGATGGCTGGATGATGTTTTAGACAAGGTTGAACCTTTTTTAGGTACCACGTGCCATTTAGTTTGGAAAGTTAAGAGGTAATGCGAATGCATATGCATTTTTCTTTTGGATAAATAGATGTGTATTTGGTGTATATGTTTGGGTGTTTACATACTTGTTTATAAATCCACACACATATATGGCCATGGCTTTCTCTGTCCATTGATGACTTGTTGATAATCAAAATTAGTGATAAAAGCACACCACTGCTTGAAAAACAAATAATTACAATAAATTATATATCCTATTATAACATCGTTTGTATATGCATTTTTAGTTTGTATTTTGGAAAGTCTGATACTGACAGTTTGAGAAAACTAATCTGGTGGCATTCTATTCACAGTATGGAAATGCCACAATAAATCCAACACAGTCATCTGAAAATGTTTGTTTTATTTGGGGTATTAAGTTGTGATGTTAAACTTAACTAAGTCAGTATTATCAAAATAAGTCATTGTGAACACAGCTCTTAAATTATGGGAAGGAACAGCAAGTGAGAGAGCCTTCATTAAAGAGAGTACAGTATTCCTTAACAGCAAAGATAAAAGCAAGAGTGAACTCTGTACATGGGCCTCAACTTTCTTCTTCTTAAGTCAAGTATTAGTTATTTTAAACATTGTGTCTTTATCAAGTTCCTATTCTGCTTCGTCAACATTTCTTGGTGGCCTGACCCTGAAGTCTGAGATGCAAGTTGCCAGAATTACGTTGAAATTTGATCACCTTAGTGTCCTGCGTACTGTTGGTAAATTAGGAACCCACCCTCCAATCCAGCAGGTATTGCATTCCAACTTCCTGGCCCTAGAACCATGATTTAATAGGGTCATTGTTCCAAGAGGACCCTGAAGTTTTATTAAGAATGTAATGACCTACAACCATAATACAGAATTTAATACAACCATTGTACATTATGTCCAGAGTTAGCAGTTAGGTCAAAGTGTGATAAAACTGAGAGGAAGTAATCGGTTTTTGGTTGTTTAGATAATAAAATAAACATTATTTGAGGTACTAGAATTTTTATTTGTTTTCCAGGATGGAATGTCACATTTTTATTAAATGACCAGCAGTTACATCTATAGGGCACCAAGGTCTCAAATCCTTTGTGATATGTTGGAACACAGTAACATGAATTATATATTTCAAGGCTTTTGTAACTCTGATTTATTTCTGCCTGGAGGCCTGGAATTGGGAATTGAGCAGCTTCCAGAATGAGGCTGAAATACACAGATGGCATAATCTGGGCACAGACTGAGTTACAGTCACATGCTTTAGTGGTGAGCTGTCACCAGCATCCTGTACTTGAGAGCTTCTTACTTAGAAAACTTAAAAACTATTGCCTTCAATAGTATCTTCCATCCATATTTCTTTATTCTGCAAAATGTTCCCCCAGACTACAATGTAAGAATATTATGAAAATCCTTTGAATACTAGTCTAGGTGTAGTGTTTTCATATCATAAGGTCACCCTCTTAAGTCATCTTAGAAATTTTTATGATCACAATTCACTGATCACTATTCATTTCATTTTGCACTAAAAATGTTCCTGCTTATTCTGTCCAAGGTTTCCATAGAAACAAACTAACAGATGTTCGACTCAGAAAACATTTATTGAAAGCCAGCCAGGTTCTAAACACTGTTCCAGGTATTGGTGACAAATACATAAAAATAATTTAGCATTTTAAAACACCATTTATTTTATCATCTTGCATCATCCCTGAAACTGCCTCCAGACTTAGTACCACTGGCTCCCTCAGGCCACAGCCATGAACCCAGGCTGGGGACTGGGATTGAGCTCACATCTCCTCACACCTTTGAAGTGAGAAAGGACATTGACATGAGTTTGGTGCATTTTAGGTGCCAGGCCCTAAGTTGGGCACATTACCTACCTATGATGCTTCATTCAGCCCCCAGGACAAGTCGATGGGTGGTTGCATTCAGGCAGGATACCGGGACTCTACCTGCCCAGGTCTGCCATGCCCAATTCACACCAGACATGCTTACCTTCTCGGAAGCCCAAACCCTCTCCTGGACCACTGTGTCCATCTCCCACTGACCCAACCACAGGAGCAGGTATCTCTGTCACATCCACCATTCACTTATCATTCACTCATCCATCCGTGTGTTCATCTGTTTTGTGTGTGTGCACACCCAACCACCTAAATCAGTAGGGCTCTGAACCAGCACTCACGGGCAGGTACGCCTACCCTGCACCACTGTCTGGATTCTGGCTTTGATCCACCATATTTCCACCCAGATGTTAAGCCAGGGTCCACAAGTTCAGGTTTCAAGGGAGCTTTATTTATATCCTGGTTTTTGTCAAGATGTCATCCCGGGAAGCAAACGGAGCTTCCCAGTTGTCTCTTTGGAGACTTACAGATGCTTAGGCCCCTGCTTTTATGGATGCCTTGAGGTCCTCTTATGACTTTGATCTCTAACCACCGTTCTGGGCAAGAATAGAGGCTCCCAGCACAGCATGCTAATTAATGTCATGAGAGCCAGGAAAGCACTAACCACCAGCGTGACACATTTGCCCCAGTAGCACTTAATGATTCTGGAGGACTCCCAAGAAAATGCAGTTTAATGGTACAGTGATTGTAATCTTAAGAGGTTACTATGAATACCTTGAAATAAAAGCAATTAATTGATATCAAAATTAAAACATTGACAGTTCGCTTCTTAATAGTCCATGCTCTGAAAAGCTGTCTTATTAGTGAGAGAGATACAAGCAGAAAAAAATATAAGGCAGTGCCTTTAACAAACGCCTTAACTTTTAAATATATAATAAGTACATGTATAAAGGAGATTTGAGAATTAGTTTTATGAAGGTAAAATTAATATAGATTATTAAAAGGGAAATCCTTCAAGAGTTCACTCACACAATGCAGAAAGCCTCCTGTGAGCACATCTTTAGCATCAGTAAAACAGAAAATAAAGGCACAAGTGCCGTGAAATGCCATCTTTCAAGCAAAATGAGGTGGAAGTTTTGCTGTGTTGCATTTTCTTTATAACACGGAAACACCCAGGGGATGCAGATATTAAATGACTTGGGAAATAGTGCAGCATTTGTTCAAATGTTCAGAACAGTTGTGCAGATAATTTAAGAAATGTTTCCATCGTGTGCAGTTGAAGCTACCACCAGCATTCCTGAAGGTCCCATCATTTCATGAGTCCCACTGCTGACTGTCCTTCACTAAGATGTTCCTTTGGGCTCAAACGGATATAGAAGTAAAAATAATTCCTTATACTTGGAGAGGACTTTATTGTGTATAAATCTCAGATCTTGTTTTATTTTATCGACAAATCAGCCGTGTGGGCCGTCCTTCCTCTGCACACGTCTTTCTTCTTTCTCATCTTCCTTTGCACGAACCCTTCATTCCTTTTCACTTGAATGTGCCGTCCTTGAGCTCAATAGTTGGCTCAGATGTCCATCTTCTCTGACTCCTTCCCTGGGTCCTCCAGACAAAGCCCTTTTCTCCTGGTGAGCCCACCTGCACTGTGTTCTTCCCCTTGTAGGGACACCTCTCCCCATGTGCACCACATGGTGATTTACAGCTAATCTATCCCACTAAGACCATTCTTGAGAGGGTAGGTCTGTTCATATTTCTTATGGAACCTCCTGCCTAGTAAGATAACTGGCATATTCTAGGACTTCATTGAAGATTTGTGGGTGGTGGATGAGTGTGTGGGTTGATGAATGGATAGCTGGATAGAGGAATGGACAAGGAGAAGTTAGTGAAAGGTAGGATAGAGAATGAATTATAAAATGTTAGGTTTTACTGCACTTTTTAATTTTAATTTTTCACAGTTTTCTTCAGTGCCTGGATTAAGCATATTTTACTTTTTAATTTAGAAAGTGTAATTTTGTTAAATGTATGATGAATAAATACAAATAAATAGAGCTTCAGGGATAGAATTAAGTTGAAGCAAGTTTAGAGCATGAGTCTTCTAGGTCCTCACTCTATCATATGCACCTACTCCTAAATAGTCAGCTTTCAATTTATATCAGTTGTTTTTCCCTTAAATTTTCCAATGATATGTTATCAGAGTTGTATGGATCATTTGTAACACTAATGACCTTTTTTTTTCTCCTTTAGGATATCTGTAAAGCCCTGTGGTGCCACCGTATTGGGAGGAAATGTGAGACTAAATTTATGCCAGCGGCAGAAGGCACAACTTGTGGGCGTGACAGGGTAAGAAGCTAATCTTAGGTACATACATCATATTCAGATGTCAGTCTTTCAACCATGCATCTTTCCTCCACTTGCCTTGGTATTTTTTAATCCCATCTTTCTGATATATATGTCCATATCTATACCCATGTCAAAAGATTGTGTTTAATTTATATTAATTCTATGAAGAGGATTCCCCTTCATACTTTTCCAATGATATAACTGATGAGCTGCCTGGAATAAATAGACATAAATGTCAGGCAACAGGTGATGGCTGAATCTGTTTGATGAAGGAAAATGTTAAACTCTTGACCACCTTTTAATCAAATAAAGAACCAGCATTCAGCAGTTCTGTTAAAGCCTCAAAGCATCAGCTTGAAGACTGTGGAATAGATCCTTCTGACCGATTGTTGCTCCTGTGAAAATGAGAGAGGTGCTCTAGTAGGGAAAAGAAGAAATTCATAAGACAGCAAGTTTATTACTAACTGGGAGACAATGACAATTCTGTCATTAAAACTTAAAAATGAATTAGCTTAACACTCAAGAGTAATCTTTTAATCCTTTTGATTTAAACTGTATTGTATTTTTTTCAGACTATGAAAGACTATTGATAAAGATCGAAATATATTGGAACCAAATTCTCACTGTAACCATTTTCATCTATATGTATCTGAACTTTTTAATGATGCTAATGAGTACAGAAGAGAAATCTATGCCTGAATTTCATTGATCCAGGATGTTTCAAGTCCGAAGTAAACCTATCATACCATAAACATATTTAAATGTGAATACAAATAGAAAGGATTTAAAGCATTAGGAAGCAATGCTAACATAATGCTTTTGGGTTAAATTATTGCAAAGCTGACTGAGGAAATGAAGAGAAATGAAGTAAATTTGCTTAACAATATCACCCAGCAACCATTCATCCTACACATGTTAATATGCTTTATTTTCAGACTTTCCCAGGGTGAGACTGATACTTAAATCCCCCTAGGGATGTAGGCAGCAGTAAACTAATCCATAACAAAATTGTCTAATTAAAATGCTTTTAGTTTCTTGAAAGAGAAAATAGATTTGCTGAGGCACTGCAATGTGGAATTACCAACCATCACGGGATACCAGGGAATTTACCTGAACATTAACTGCAGGTGATCACGACTCTGCACATAACTGAGTAAAATTGATCAAATTTTGCAAATCTGATAGTTTGCAAAATTATGCCTATTTCTGGAAAGATTGGCAGCCCTTCCATTGTTGCCTTGGTGATGGTTCACACAGGTATGGTGTGGTTCTCCAGGTGTCCTACTTTCTTTAAAATCTACTATTTTCCTTGGATGAAGTTACAGCTGTGATGCCACCCATATATTCTTGTTACATTCTATTTACCTTGAAAGCAATTAAATTGGTTTTCGTTGGTATTTTAAAATATTTTTTCCTGGGGTTTCTTCATATTGAAAAGAATTAGAGCACATTAAGCTGGACTGGATGCCCACAAATTACACAGCATTGAGTGTTCTGCCCAGGATTGAATGGCTGCCCAGTGGCCATGCTGGGACAAGCATCAGAAGTTCATGTAAAAGCCCCCTTTCATGTTAGTTGTGTCATCCTGTATCACAGGTCCACAAGTGTCCATGAGGTTTATTGATTGAGAAGCGTGCATTACCAAAAGTCAGTATCTCAGTACTTTGGAATATTCCAGAGCAATGGATGGGCTGTAGATAACTGACAACAACTGTACTGCTTCTGTGCATCTTTCTCCTAGATGGGAACCTATTTTCCTCCATCTGCTACCAATGCTGAGACTCTGCATGGGTATGCATGCTGGGGAACCTGAGTGGTCAATGCATCTTTCAGTGGCAAGCACTATACTAAGAACATTATATACATTGAATCCTCACAGTCACCCTGGAGGGTGAGCCTAGGGTAGCCCCCCACTGTACACCAAAGAACTCTTCCAGGAAAAAGACACTCGGTTTCTCTGCTCTCATGCCATGAGAAATCCAGAACAGGGGTCAGGACTACAGCTTGTATGCATGTTGAAGCAGATTCCGGTTCTTTAATTATCCCTAGTGGACAATTAAACCAGCTCTCACTTTGTGATTACATTGCAAATGATCCGAGGCACTTGGCCTGTGTCATTGCATTGGCTTTTTGGAACAAGCCAGTCTGGTGCTTTCCCTCATCCCTGATGTTCACAGGAGGACGGGCAGGCTCAGGGCACCTGAGTCAGTGCCCCAGGTCACACACCTAGTTGAAGTGATACACGGGGCTCATTTTCACCTCAAGAACGCTGTACATTCTTGTGCGTCATTATGCTGCTGCCCTGTCTGTACGGGGTTTAAGTGTGACAGTGGATTACTTGAACAATATCACAACAGGGTGTGAGCCTTATCATGACATCACACTGTCCAAGATAAAGCCTCTTTCATAAGCCACACTCTCCATCGGTAAAATGTAAAATTGGGATAAACATGGGATTGTTCTCAGAAATACAACTGGTGCTTCAGCAGACATTTTATGTGTCTATTTCACACAAGGGTCTTACCCCCGACCACCCCACTGACTGGCTCCATAGGTCTGTGATCTGCATGAAATTAGACTCAAAATTGTATGTATGCATGTCCATGTTTGTGTGTCTACGTGCAACTAGGCATTCCCCCCAACCTCCTTGGGAGAAGATATAGTGCTTTCTCCTCAGAATCTCAAAAAGTTTTCTTAAATAATTTTTAAGGATAGTCACTTAAGGATACTCCTGGGCATATATCCAGAGAAAACCATAATTTGAAAAGATACATGCACCCCAATGTTCATAGCAGCACTATCCACAGTAGCCAGGACATGGAAGCCACCTAAATGTCCATCGAGAGATGAATGGATAAAGATGTGGCACATGTATACAATGGAAAACTACTCAGCCATAAAAAAAAAATGAAATAATGCCATTTGCAGCAACGTGAATGGACCTAGAGATTATCATACAAGTGAAGTAAACCAGACAAAGATGAATATCATATGATATAGCTTATATGTGGAGTCTAAAAAATGATACAGATGAACTTACTTATACACAAAACAGAAATAGACCCACAGACATAGAAAACAAACTTATGGTTAACAAAGGGAAAGGGGGGTGTAAATTAGGAGTTTAGGATTAACATATACACACTACTGGATGCAAAATAGATAACCAATAGGGACCTACAGTATAACACATGAAACTATATTCAATATTTCTTAATAACCTATATGGGAAAAGAATCTGAAAAAAAATGAATATATATGTAAGTATAACTGAATCACTTTGCTGTACACCTGAAACGAACATAAGATTTTAAATCAACTATACTTCAATTAAAAAAAGGATACTCTGGCAAAAACCAAAAAAAAAAAATGCATTTGTAAGACTGTTAATTGCAGCAATAATTATCAAAGCAAAAGCCTGGAAATGATGCAAATGTCCATCAGAAGGGGATTGGTTGGAAATATACTTAATGGAACATTTTGTAACTGCAACAGAGGAAGGAGGGATGTGTCCATCTCCTTCTGTGGAATGAACTACAGAACATATTGTTAAATGAAAAAGCAGGACGGAAAAAGATGTGGGTAATATGGGGTCATTTATGAAAGAAAAGGAAATACTAGTCTATATATAATTACTTATATTAAAAAATAGGATAAACTCTAAATTTTTTTTAAAAAGTAAACATTTTCTGTAATTTTAAAACAAAACTAGACCAAATTTTATTAAAGTAATTCATAAACATCCCAAGCAAAATGAAACAATCTAACCTAAATAGGTTCCATTTAGGCTTTAAGTCAAGTTATTGGCTTAACTATGACCACAACAGAGGAATTATCCAAGTGACTTTAAAACCCAGCACTTTGTGCATCTCAAGTAGCATTCATCCAGTAGACACCAAGTACTGCAAGGTACCTTAAACAGTTCAGCAATCATATCGACATGGATAGGTTGGTTTTGCTCTTCTAAAACTATTATTTTTATAGACTCCTACACAATGCTTTGCCAGCATTTGTGCCAGCAATTGTGCCCAGTGAATGGGTCCATCAGTGGGAAAACCGACACCATTGAATGCATGTTAGATCTTATGTAGTTTTTGAATGCGGTGGAAGTGAAGAAACCAGGTAGATTTTAGCAGAATTAACATCTCTGAACGCTTCTCTGGAGAAAGGGGCGCTGATAGCATCTCCAGCCTCGTAGGGACAAGAGGAGCCCTGTGTGGGTTATTTCGTGTCCTTCGAAAGCTGTGTGACCTCTGACATGCATCACTTATAACCTCCAGGCTCCCAGCCCAGGTGCTTTGGAGCAAAAGCACAGAGCACTGGCCAGAAATGACAAGGTGTTGAGCCACATGGAACCTCCAGCTGGATTTTTCTACCTGACAGTCAGTCTGTTCTGACAGGGAGAGGTGAAGAGCACGTTGTTTCCAGGAAAGGTTAGAGGTCATACACCTGAGAGGTGAACAATTGGCCTGAGTGTTCCTGCAACACGACTTAACTACACGTGTTAGGTTCCAGCAGCTCAGACAGAAGTCTGAAAATGATGTTGCTCCGTACCTTCCCTTTATGTGGATTTATAGAACAAGGCTAGGTCTGGAAAGAAGAAAAGAAGCTGCATTAAATGTATTTTTATTATGTGCTACCTGAGGGCAGGGATGCTGATGTCTGCCTATGTGACCAAACTCCCCACGACTCAACATTGCAGTAGTGATGTACCTACTCTCTACCCACAAGTCATATCACTGTTTTGTCTTTTTTTAATTTTCAGTGGTGCCGTGGAGGGCAGTGTGTGAAATATGGCGATGAAGGCCCCAAGCCCACCCACGGCCACTGGTCAGACTGGTCTCCCTGGTCTCCTTGCTCCAGGACGTGTGGAGGAGGGGTGTCTCACAGGGACCGGCTCTGCACCAACCCCAGGTAAGCGCACTGGACCTCCCTCCTCATCAACACCCATCTCTCTGCTACGAACTTTCCAAACAGCGTGTGGACATAAGCTCAGTGAAAATAATTCTGTACTTCCCATATTACTGTAAAAGAACGCTAAGTCAGAAAGCCCTCTTACTCAAGCATTTATTGTACAACGATGTGTCTGTGATATAATTGAAGGTGCTTATAACTAACTACCTGACCACAGCAAAAGTAACGGAGCTGACAGTGATATTCAAGAACTGGATTTTAACCATGCTTACATGAAATACCAAGGTTCTGCCTAAAATGAGATAAATCATAAGTATAGAGAACACAAATCAATAGATAAGAATCAGCAAGAACAATTTTTTCATGTGAGAAAACCAAAGTCTTGGTTTTTCATCAAGTATATTTCCCTTCACAACATGTGGTCTCCGTGTGTCTTCTGTAGAAGACGAGGATGTTAAAAGCAGTCACCAATGCAGTGGAATGAAGGCGTTTTCCAGTTCTCCTTTTGCACCTATATGTGTTTAACTTATGTTAAGACTAAGTAAAATGATTTATTTCAGTCCTGTCTTTAATGCATGAGACCTGATTGGTCCCCTGCATCGACAGGGTGCTCTCGTGCTGGTGTGTCCACGTGAATTCTAAGGGGTGAGAGGGGTGTTTGCTGTCTCTTCCAGCCAGTGGAAGACGAGTGCTTGTTCTGTCCCCATCCGGTGTCCTCGCCTTGTCGCAAGGAGGCTGGTAGGGGAAAGAAGTTGTCATCTGGACAACGAAGTAGTTGAATTTCAGTCTCAGTTCTGCTTTTTCCCAGCTGCCCTCCTGTAGTCATCCCCTCCTTTATGGAATTCGGAGAACAACGATGCTCACCCTGCCCTCTACAGGGAGATGAGCAAATACGTGCAAACTCACTTCCCAAATTCTAACCTGTTCTACCAATGTTGCAATTATTTGCACACTTGATAGAAAAGGAAAATACTACCCATATCATTAATATGTAAGAAAATGCCAGTGACTTCTTAGGAATGCACTTCTTTTAACTGGTGAGCATGAGTATCTTTACTTACGGTCACCAGTTTCCTATGTTAAATATTTAACATTATCTGCTCCATCTCCCTAATAAGCCTAATTTCAAGGGAGGGGTGAGTAGCTATTCAAAGGCAAGGTTTCTAACTGTACACTATACATTCCAGACCATCGAATGGAGGGAAGTTTTGTGCGGGCTCCACGAGAACTCTGAAGCTTTGCAACAGTCAGAAATGTCCCCATAACAGTGTCGACTTCCGCGCCCTACAGTGTGCCGAGTACAATAGCAAACGGTTCCGAGGATGGTACTACAAGTGGAAGCCGTACACCCACGTAGAAGGTAAATCTCAAATCCCACTTTCTGGCGGCAGCCTCGGACTTCTTTACTCTTTAAAGAACTATGTGATCAATAGTGTGCATCCGGATAGATCGAATATTGCTGTTAGGGCAATGTAACAGGTTCTTTTCCTGTTGCTAGCTTGATTCTGCCTGCCTGAAGGCCACTGGCATCTTATCTAAACTTGACCAGCTGTGGGCTCAGAATAAAAGCAAACAAGATAGAGAGTATGTGCAAAATACCATGAAATCTTTAAAGAAGTGATAAAGCACTCAAAGTAGACGATTTATTGGTAATGAATCAATTCTTTTTTAATACAAATCATGGTAGTTGATGGTGATATGGTGATGAATATGTCACCCATTGAACACTCATTATTGCCAGAGAATGAAAGCAAATTCATGTCTTTTGGAAAATCAAATAATATACTATATATCTGGAAAGTCTTGATCTACAACTTATAAACCAGGAAGTTTATTTGTACCATATATAAGATTGTACTCTCCAGTTGAAGAGAAATATGTATTGTCCTTATGATCATAGTAACTTGAAGTCAGTAGCTCAAGTAGCATAATTTGAAGATAAATTCAAAGAACACCTAATCATCTCATTCTTTGAAAATGAGAGTACTGTATTATCCAAGAAACATTTGAGAAATACATAAGTTGAGCCATCTCATCTGGCACTTAACTTTTACCATCCCAATATATATAATGTTATCATGGTGAGAGTTTTATGGAATCAGCAAATTCTGGAAGGAAAATTTAAGCAGTTTCAAACAAAGCTTTTTTGTTGGGTTTTTACTCCTAAAATTAAGTAAAAATTAAGAAAAATTAAGCCAGTGAGAAACAAAGACACTGGAGAAAATAGTAGAAAGAACTTCGAAATTGGGGTCAAGAAATCTGTGTGCTATTCCTGGCTTTGCTAGTCTGCAGTAAATAAATTCGTTAATCATGGAAGCACATATTAAATTTGATTCTTAGACTTATTCAGTTGGGTCTCTTATCCTGCACTATAAAGAAAATATTTGTACATGAGTCTCGGGCCTGTGAAAACTCCTAAGGCAGATAAATTTTTATTATCAACTGTTCTCTTCTTTACCAAGAAGAGAATAAAGGAAAAAAAAAAAAGGTTTCTACAAAAGTTCATGTTAGCCATATAAGTCATAAATCCTTGAAATGGATTACTGAGAGAGTATGTGAACTTGATCTGCCAATCTGTAGTATATAATGAGACCTATATTCTCCATGTATCAGTGTTTTTTGACAATCCATTATATTTATTTAAAAAACAATGTTCTCTGCAGATTTCATCCAAAAGTTATTCTCTTTATCAGTTTAAAAATACTATGTATTTTAGTAAATGTATTAGCTATTAAGAAATTTCGTGATTATTTTGAGTATTTTATTACACTTTATTTGTAAGAACTTTGTGTATTGCTACAAAATAGTAGTGACTTTTTGCATTTCTAGAAAGAGCAATTAACTATACTAGTAAAATAGGTGAACAGTAATGTAGTTCAAGTCAACAAATGTTTATTGAATGCCTACTATGTGCCAACCACTGTGTACAGGATCAAGGACCAATAAAGGACACAGTCGAAAAAAAAATTAATAGTGAAGCTTTAAAAAATATTTTAGAAAATTCAAGGGGAAAAACCAAGCCTAAAGAGGCAATTTATTAAAATGTCTTTGCAATGTATTATTGTGTGGGAGTTATTTTATGGGCAAAAAAGAAAAAAAAAAGTCTATCTAAAATTTAGAGCAAAACAAAATGATCAGAGCTTAAGTATCTTTCTTATTTGTGTTTGTGTGTGTATTTCTTTTTAAGATCAGGACTTATGCAAACTCTACTGTATCGCAGAAGGATTTGATTTCTTCTTTTCTTTGTCAAATAAAGTCAAAGATGGGACTCCATGCTCGGAGGATAGCCGTAATGTTTGTATAGATGGGATATGTGAGGTAATAATGATCATTCATTCATTCAACAAACATCTCCCAACAGTCTGCTTTATGCCAGGCATCCTGTAAGGGGCTAGAGAGACCAGATATTTAAAACACACCCTTTCCCTCAAAGTCACAGCGCAGAGGGAGAGAAAGCCAGATGAACATCTATGGAGACAGGCAGTGGCTTGTGGCAATGGAGGCATGTGCAGAGAGCATGGCGGGGGGAAGGGTGGAGCTGATTCTCTCTTAGATGTGGACCTAAGAGATTTGCAGGGTTCCTCAGGGAAGGGAAAGGGAAGAGGTGTGTTGGGGAAGCAGGGAGGGGAACACAGAAGTACAGTAAATCATGGGATAGTTGGAACCAGTTCAGGGGTCAGAGTACCCAGAGGCAGGCAGGAGCTGGGGGATGCTGAGGAGGTGAGTGAAGGGGAGAAACTCACAAAGGGCCATTTGCTGCGGGGATGAGGACTTGGGGTTTTTATCCACATGTCCCTGTGGAAGGCACTGGGACTGGGGATGCGTAGAGTCGCCCAATCAGAAGGCAGTAGCCAGGCAGTGGCGCCAGAGTAAATGAAGGCAGGGACAGCACAGAGACAGGGGCTGCTTCACAGCTGTCGAGGGGGTCTCGGGAAATCGGCAGCCTCACTTCTGTTGGAGAGGGACTCAGGGCACAGTCTGGGAAAGATAGGCGGCTAAGTGAACGCAAATTTCTGAGCTTGTTACCAGGCACAGATGTGAGATGTAGGAAGAATTTTATTATAAACAAAGGGAGGGTGTTACATGCAATGGTCAGATACATTGCATGTAAATAATGGGCTTTTCAGTGAAGAAGATACTCAATATTCGTATTCAGTGGAGTCCAAAGACCTTGGTCCCAGGTCTGATTTTCTCTAAGGTGTAGACCATCACCGCAGTAAAGTTGAATCATCCACTTAGACCCGCAGTGTAATCGTTTGAATGCATGAAGATTAGACTAAATGATTCTGTTCGGATCTCTTTCAGCCTTAAAATGCTCAACTGTCCACCCATTGTGTCTAATCATCAGTTGATTTGTTAAATATGTCATTGTTTTATGTATTCTTAATGATACAGTATCACAATCCTTTATTTGTAATTCTGAAATCCAAAGATGTGTGAAATGGCAAGTTTATTTGACTGTAAAATATAAGCTGACCTGAACTTATTTGGTGGCAAAACTGCCTTGAATTGATACGACTATCTTCAGTTATGTTTATCCCGCTCACTGTAGAGATGTGCGCATTTTAGAAACATCGTTGCTGTCCGGAGCCCTGCAGGGTCTCTCACATCATATGTGTGTTAATTACCTTCCCACAATCCAAAAAACTCTTGAGTTCTGAAATGCATCTGGCCCTAGGATTTCAAACAAGGGATTGTGGGCTATAGTTCATCCATCATTTCTGAATGGATTTTTTACATAGCTAGCCTATATTCTTTGCTAGGAAATGTAAAATTGGCAAGCATCACAGAATATATAAACAGCTGCTAAAATTCTAGACAGTAGCCAAATGTGCCGT
The DNA here is from genome assembly GCF_025265405.1 of Mesoplodon densirostris. NCBI lineage: Eukaryota > Metazoa > Chordata > Mammalia > Artiodactyla > Ziphiidae > Mesoplodon > Mesoplodon densirostris. The sequence goes on from NC_082663.1 coordinate 4,246,713, forward strand.
TTACATAATTTACTGCTGGGAATAATCGCCCTGTGGCCTGTGTTCCTTCTTTGCCTCTGCACAAGGCGATTTAGAAAAGCACAAGGCGAATTCCAGTGGAACCTCGTGAGGCCATATTGCTTGTCATTTGGGCTAAGTGCTTTATTTCAGTCTGAAATTTACCCACATCTCCAACATGACAACCCGATAGGTTTAATTCTGGTCTCAGTGTAGGACAGTTGTGTAACAATGCCAAAGGGGACAGGGTATGTTTGCCACGCGAAGGTCTCCTCCTTCGGATGGAAGAATAGTTGACAGTCTCGCAGTGCACATACTGGGTATCCAATAAATATTTGTTAACTCTCCCATGTTGGTGAAACTTTCAACTCGACGGGAAAAGGTTTGTGACTTCGCCCCTGTTGTCTTGTCTTTCATGAATGACACGTGACCTCGTGGGTCCCACAGAGAGTGGGGTGTGACAATGTGCTGGGATCCGATGCTGTGGAAGACTCCTGCGGTGTGTGCCGGGGAAATAACTCCAGCTGCACAACGCACAAGGGCCTCTATGCCAAGCAGCACCATGCCAACCGTGAGTCCACCCACTGGAGCTACCTGCCTGGCTGAGCAAAGAGCGAAAGGAACCACCTGGTGGGAAGGATGGGAGGTGTAGTGCAAACAGCAGACAGAGTCCTGAGAGCCCTACGCAGACTCCTTGCCTGCTTTGCTTCTCAAACCTTCTGTTTTGATTAGAAGTGGTTGCTTCAGTATTTGAATTCAAGTGGTTTTTAGAAACAGTGAATATTACAATAGCTCTCCTCCAATTAAAAAAAAAAACTCATTTATAGGACTCATGCAACTGGATTGCCAAAACAGATCTCCAGTTTCCAAATTCTGATTCTCAAGGTTTGGTTATGGAGAACAGCAGGTGCTTAGGGATTTGCCTTGGCAGTACTGAGTGAAGCCTCACATCCTCCCCCTTCCTGTCTCCTTTGCTCTAGAGTATTACCAGATGGTCATCATTCCTTCTGGAGCCCGGAGTATTCGCATCTATGAAATGAATGTATCTACCTCCTACATTTCTGTGCGAAATGCACTCAAAAAGTACTACCTGAATGGACACTGGACAGTGGACTGGCCCGGCCGGTACAAGTTTTCAGGAACTTCCTTCGACTACAGACGGTCCTACAGGGAGCCTGAGAGCTTAACTTCCCCTGGGCCAACCAATGAAACATTGATCATGGAGGTAGATTCCAGCCTCTTGGTCTCAGGGCTTGGATTTGGGGTCTTAGGGTGTTTTTGTAGGTTCAAGGCTACTGGAAAAATATTACATCCACATAAAATTGTTTGCAATTAGATAGTGTCTCAGAAACAAAACTAATCAATACATAGACTAAATGGGCCAGTGGACTTGTTTTGATCGCCTTTCATTTCTAGGTGCGTGATGAGATTTGTAATTACGCACATCACGCAGTCCCCACTTTTGCATCTTGATCAGTCGATTTTGACAAAAATCTGCTTCTCTCCTGTAAGCTCTGTGGCTCTGAGAAGCTGCCACTGTGGGTGACTCTGTGTGTGCCTGTTTGGGTGGGACCTGCATTCCACCGAGTTATGTGGAAATGGGAGTGAGGTGAGAACCCACCACCTGAGCCCAGTGTCTGGCAGGGGACTGCACACTCACCCCCTGTGCAAGCCCCTCTGTGCTCTACCCTAGATGGCAGAGGCTCATGACATACAAACGGGCATCTTCTAACAATGTAATTTGTCCTCATGGGACAGGGCAGGTGGTGGCAACAGGCAGTGGACATGCTAATTCCCTACTTTTTTTGTATTTCTGTGCACACTTAAAGAAAAGACTGGTTCAAAAGTTGCCCCCTCAGCCCACACCTATGGGTGCAGGTGTGAACCACCCACAGGCCCTCCACCTGCTCTCCAGGCCTGGCAGCCCCATCCCGGTGCCCTTGCATCTTCCTGGGAGACACCCCATCTCCACCCGTCCCACTGCCATCGCCCCTCCTGACCCGGAGCTGCTTCCTCTGCCCCTTTATAAACATGTTCACTGTGAATTTCTGTCTTGGTTGTTTCTCTCCCCCCATCTCAGGCTTTTAGCTTTAATACCCATGAAGAAAGAGAGATCCGTCAGGGTTGAAGGCAGTTGAGGCTTGTTGGGAACCAGTTTCTTATGCAAGAGGCTCAGGATGTCAGGCGGCAGAGTGGCTCAATGGCCGTATATTGATGCCACCTGTCCAGGGCTCATACCTGTCCTGCAGCATCTTCTCCAACTAGACTCGAGCTGTGTTGTCAGGGAGTGAACTGTGGGGCCAGGGAGTTTAGGGAAGCTCCAGTGACTTCATCCACTGGAACCTCCCATCAGGGACCAGTGAGACTCCAAACTTCAGAGATGGGATTTCAATTGACAGGTTAATGGTGAGGTTTCCAGAAAAGCCTCTCACCCAGCTCAAGGGATCTATACGTTTATGAAGGAAAAAGTAATTGGTCCATGTGGTCGAGTTTCCACATAGGAGATGAAAAGTCCAAATGCAATTCCATGTGCTGAGCATTGCTCACAGGTGTGTCCAAGCTAAGAGATCTTTACTAGTAAGATGCTTTTCTCCTGGAGCCATACAGTACATGCCAGTAGGCAAAAGTCCTCTGGATCCCATCACAGGAGGAAGTACTCGGTGTTAGCCTTCATCCTGCATGGATGAGATCCATTCACCTGTTTTTGGTGGTTTGGAACTCACTAGGAATTGTGAAGGTGCTTTTTAGGTATCATTTTCTGATTTGCTCAGATGGAGAGCATTGGTGGGGCTCCCAAGGTAACATGGAGGGAAAGAACCAAATGATCTTGTTAGGTTGTAAAGGCTGTGGAAGAAACACTAAATGTAAGGCAAAGAGTCAAATGTCTATATATTTTATAGATGTGCTTGTGCCTAGTTTAATTCCTGTTTAGAAAGTTAATGTAAATTTTGGGGGATGGACAGTGTTTATTACTGTAATCATCTTCTGCTGGATATGTCTGGTGTTTCCAGCAGTTTAAAACAAATTAGCTTCTATTTATTGGATATAATTTAACTCATTTTCTTTTTCCCTTTCTTTTTTTATAGCTTCTGTTTCAGGGAAGGAACCCGGGCATTGCCTGGGAATACTCTGTGCCACGGTTGGGGGGTGAGAAGAAGCTCAGCACCCAGCCCAGCTACACGTGGGCCACCATCCGCTCCGAGTGCTCCGTCTCATGTGGAGGGGGTAGGTCACTTCCCACGGCTACCCTGGTGATAGGCACAGAGGTACCGGGTGCCTTAGGGCCATGAAGCACACTGCGCTTGTCTTCATCACACTGCCCTCATCCTCATCACACTGCCCTGGTCCTCATCACACTGCCCTCATCCCCATCACTCTGCCCTGGTCCTCATCACTCTGCCCTGGTCCTCATCACACTGCCCTGGTCCTCATCACACTGCCCTGGTCCTCATCACACTGCCCTGGTCCTCATCCCTCTGCCCTGGTCCTCATTACACTGCCCTGGTCCTCATCACTCTGCCCTCATCCTCATCACTCAGTCCTCATCCTCATCACACTGCCCTGGTCCTCCTCACTCTGCCCTGGTCCTCATCACTCTGCCCTCATCCTCATCACTCTGTCCTGGTCCTCCTCACTCTGTCCTGGTCCTCATCACTCTTTCCTCGTCCTCATCACACTGCCCTGGTCCTCCTCACTCTGTCCTGGTCCTCATCACTCTGCCCTGGTCCTCATCACACTGCCCTGGTCCTCATCACTCTGCCCTGGTCCTCATCACTCTGCCCTGGTCCTCATCACTCTGCCCTCATCCTCATCGCTTTGCCCTGGTCCTCATCACACTGCCCTGGTCTTCATCACTCTGTGCTCATCCTCATCACTCTGCCCTTGTCCTCATCACACTGTCCTTGTCCTCATCACTCTGCCCTGGTCCTCATCACTCTGTCCTGGTCCTCATCACTCTGACCTGGTCCTCATCACTCCGCCCTGGTCCTCATCACTCTGCCCTGGTCCTCATCACTCTGTCCTGGTCCTCATCACTCCGCCCTGGTCCTCCTCACTCTGTCCTGGTCCTCATCACTCTGCCCTGGTCCTCATCACACTGCCCTGGTCCTCATCACTCTGCCCTCATCCTCATCACACTGCCCTGGTCCTCATCACTCTGCCCTGGTCCTCATTACTCTGCCCTCATCCTCATCACTCTGCCCTGGTCCTCATCACTCTGCCCTGGTCCTCATCACACTGCCCTCATCCTCATCACTCTGCCCTGGTCCTCATCACACTACCCTGGTCTTCATCACTCTGCCCTGGTCCTCATCACACTGCCCTGGTCCTCATCACTCTGACCTGGTCCTCATCACTCTGCCCTCATCCTCATCACTCTGCCCTGGTCTTCATCACTCTGCCCTGGTCCTCATCACACTGCCCTGGTCCTCATCACTCTGCCCTGGTCCTCATCACTCTGCCCTGGTCCTCATCACTCTACCCTCATCCTCATCACTCTGCCCTGGTCCTCATCACTCTGCCCTCATCCTCATCACGTCCTGAGGAGGAGTCCAAGGCTTCTGCCTGAGGGAGGTACTAACCTTTCTAGAGGCAGAGTAGAGAGCAGTGCTGTTGAGTGTTACTTGAAGACTTGAGCTATTTTCTCTAATTCATCTATGTCAGCATGTGGCCTTAAGGTTTAGTGAATTGGTTTCTGCTTTTCATCTAATTTAACATTTTTGAAAGGGTAATTTTATTTGAGACTATTAAAATGAAATTCACTCAAATTATTATACATTTCATGTTGATGATGAAAAATAGAAACTTGCATGGAAACTATAGTGATACAGAGTGAGGTTTTTATCAAATGGTCTTGTTCAAAAGATTTACTGGAAAAATATTTGCTGTAAAGTCATATACTTAAATTCACTCAGAAAGTATAAGAATTTTATGAAAGTTGCAGTGAAAATGACAAGAAACATGTCGAAAGAAGAATTTCACATGATGATAGATGGGTTTATCATCTTAATACCATAAGAATTTTAAGCCCATGATTATTTGATAAAGCTAGTTCACTAGAGGGACATTTTTAGCTTAGAGCCAGTATGCACTATCTGGTAAAGAGTGGAGAATAAATATGTGCAAACTTAGAAACAAAATATTAAGTTCTATCTGATATTTAAACAACAGACAAGTTTCCTTTCGGACAAATGGATTTCAGCTTTGTGCATTCCAGTTTCTAATAATTAAATAATTAATCCAGACAGTATTATATATTTAAGTATAATGGTACACAAATAAGAATAGTACAAATTTAGAATATAATGAATAAATAAGGAAAAAATAAAAGTAAACTCATGCCTTCTTGATAGTTTATCTAAATAAATGAGATGAAGAAAATAAAGGAAAACTGAATGATTAACCAAAAAATAAGTCCGAAAAGTTAACACTAGATACTTAATATATATTAATTCTTCTCATTATAAACTAAGAATAAAATATTTAAGTCATATTTAAATTCTGACATAAGAGCTTTCTAAGGTGAAATAGAATCCCCTTCTGTACAGCAGGCTAGCAGCAAATGGCTCTAAAGGCAACTAGAGAAAAATGGGATGTCCTACACGGGTGATGGACCCACAGGAGCTGCCATTTTACTCCATTCAGAAAAAAAGTAGAACAGAACCATACTTGTCGGCATCTCTGTGTGTGACCTGGGAAAGTTAACCTACTTATTTCCCTTTCCTCTTTCTTATAACCATCCCCTACGACTCTCTTGCCCATATTGGGTATGCTTGATTTTATCTGCCCCTATTTAGGATTATCCAACAGTGTCTGATTAAAATAATAATTAAATCAGAAAGCCTTCTATTTGTGTCAGGACATTATGATTTTCATGTTGTGAAAGGAGTGTAATGAACCACGTGGCAGCATCTGTAAAGATGTCTGGTCCATGAGAGTATTTCATTAGGACAGTTTCTCTCACATCTTCCTTTTGAGAGTCAGGCATGCAGAGGGATGCTCAGTTTCCTCAGCACCAACCAAATTACCCATCTCAATAGGCTGAAAAACACCCAGTGGATGATCAGTGTACTAGCAAATCTCCTAATTTCACCTAAGGACTAATTTTTACATTGAGGTTTCTAGAGGGAATCAACCCAAAACCCATTCCCTAATCATGTGCCTAAAGAAGTGTGTTATAGAGTCAGCAAATGGGTGTTTGTTTTTAATTTTGATGGAAAATTCATGGAAAATCAAGGTTTCTCAATTCAACAGCAAGAAGGATTGTGGGATGCCCATCCTTTATCACCTTGTGTAGGCTGCATCTCTTCCATTCAGTCCTCCCGGTGGTAATGCCCATGCCATACCACTCCCAGGACTCAGCACCTAATCAAAGCATCTCCTCCCAGGCCACATGTAAGCACTTGTGAAATCCCATGGGCTTAAATTTAAGTGGACCCTCCCATATTTTCCTAAAAGGACAAAAGCACAACCTCACCCTCCCTTCTATCTCTCTTTCCTCTCTTGCATCCCCAGGTATTATCTTACTTTCTGTACAAACAGGAGGAAAATTAGAAACACATCACTGTAGTTAACTGAGCACCTGCTATGCCTTGTCACTTACATGGCTTTGTGGAAACCCTCAACAAGGCTTAAAAGTCAAAAGAGTCCATGGAGGCTAGAGGCAGCCGGATCGGGTTCAGGTCTTAGCTTCATTTTATCTGCATGTTTTATATTTTGAAGATTTCCGCTTGCATAGACCTCCCAATAACCTGGATTTGGAACCTTTGAAGCATCTTTTACTTAGCTATCTTCTTGTGACTTTAATGTCTACAGGGGCGTCTTTAAAGGAACCAGTTAGGGAATTAATGAACTGGGAGAAGATACCTGGGTAATCCCCCACCTCTTGTTTCATTCCAGAAACATTACCTGGCATCAGTAAAGGAAGGATAATCCCATTTCCTTATCTGTTCTAATGGGCCTGTCTCTCTATAGAAAATAAGATTTCCTGACAGCGCCTCTCATCTTCTTTTCTGACAGCTTCCTCTGCTCTTTTCTTTTTTTCCTTTCCACTCACTTTTATGACATAACCATGGGATTTTCTTTCAGTTATGCTGCTTAGTCATGCCTTGGCCAGACTCTCACTGGGGCATTGGTGATGCGCAAGGACTCATACAATGAGATGCTAAACCAAGAGCATTTGGGGGGTAGGAACCAGCTTAGCCGATTATGTCCTACTCTAAGATAAGGGCTTTTAGACCTGGTGATGACTTCACCAGACTCTTGTTGACAGTGTAAAGGCATCAGCAATATCTCAAAATTACCTATGCTGCAATTTTAAAAAATCTACTTCTGTGATTCAATCGGTTCAATGCATTTCAAATAGTAACAAATTTCAAACCTCTGATTTACTTCCTCATGAAAAGGCTTATCCAGATGTGGTTTATAGTTATGTTTAATTTATCTGATATGCATCATGCAATGTCTGGGGATTATCATCTTTCAAATGGAACTATTCATCTGGTTCACAATTAGAGTTCCTCAGACAAATCTTAAAACTGGCTTGTAAATCAGGCTCTTTCATACTTTCTCAGTAATGTTCTCTTCACCATCTACAGATATTTCTAGGACTTAAACTTTAATTAGCTTAGTGGTTAGGTTTAGAAAATGGAATAAAAAATAAAAAGAAAATGGAATAAAATTATGTATTAGCAACCTTGCCCTTGTTTTGTTGATATGAAACCATTCATTCATTCATTCACTGTTCAGTCAGCAAACATTTGTGGGTGTCAATCTGAACCTCAAACTTCTTTAAGCCACGTGGGGAAAATGTAGAGACCTTTGCTAATTCTCTCTGTTTCTGAAGTGGATGATGAAACACCAATGTAATTGTTACTTTATATGAAAAGTACTTAGTGACTTATTAGCATTAAGGCTAATTGAAACATGATACCTCTGTACAGCTCAACCAAGGCGTTGAGTACTTACATTCTTCCTTAAGTGTGCAAGGCACCACGCTGAGTTCTGAGTCTATAATAAAGAATCATACAGACCGGCCCTGTCCTTCAAAACATGCAATCTGGAGGGAGGAATTACCGCACACCCATACATAACATACGAGATTATAAACTGTCGTATGCAGGCATTCATGAGAACTCAGAGAGGACCCCAGAAGCGTGACACAGAGAGTGCTGGGTTAGCTGCATTTTGAGTATCTGTCATAATCAGAGGTGGAGAGCTGAGACAGCTTTTGAACATCAGCCATTCATGTTACTCACTGGATAAAAATCACATCATTTTCACAGGAACTACTTCAAGTTAGACGTCCCCCATTCTTACATTCAAAATGTCCTTACCTATATTGAATCTTAGAGTAAATGTGCATTTCACTTTTTAAAACTTTACCTAAAAGCTTGGGCTTGTCCTTCTAGGTCTCAGAGATCAACTGAAATGATTCTGGCTTTTTCCTCCCTGCCTTGGGTCACCTTTGAGCCAAGTTCATGAAACCACTTCTCTGTCTTTATCCAAGGCCCGGATAAATTACAAAACACATCCCCACTTTAGCCCTCTTACCCCCCAGAAAAGCAGAGGAGAGGAAAACAAGTTCATCCCCTGGAGAGGGACCAACTTCCTCAGGGGGCCTGTGCAATGTCCACCCCATCCATTTCTTCAAGAGCCCCCAAAGGTTCAGGGTAAGATGAAGAAGTCCATCTTGTCCACTCTTCCTGGAGAGCAGGAACCCTTCCCTGTTCCCAGAGCCCTGCAGTCCTGCACATGCCCCCTCACTGGGGGCATTGGGACCCATCCTAGGCCCAGCCCCTCTCAGGCTGCTGTGGTGGTCATGTGGTCATGGATGGCTTCCCCTCCACCATCCTCCTGCGGGGGGAGGGAGGTGTACATGTGGGTTTCAGGTCCTGCTGCTTCCTTCTCATTAACCAAACTTGGAACCTTAAAGACAGGTAACACCTGCCGACAGCAAAATGAAGGTCATGTCCTGTTGTCATTTCAGACAGGTCAGTGTGGTCAGGAAAATCGGATATCGGGCCAGCTTCTTGTTAAGCAGAACAGACACAAGGATGTCACGGGTCATCCATAAATGGCCATCATCACCACCTTCCAAGCTCTGGTGCCCGTTAGGGTGCCAGGAAAGCTGTCACCTAAGCACACCTGTGCATCATTTAGACTCTAGCAACAGCTCCCAGGAGTTCACCCATTCTGCTTTCCTGGAATTGTCTTCCTTCTTCCGCTGTCAAGGTCCTTCAATGTGCAGGCATTCATGTCTGTACTATCTAGCGCTTACCACAGAGATGATGCATGCTTCTTGCGAAAACACATGCTTCATTTATGGAATATTTTCCAGTTTTCTGTGTAGTTTTGCTTAAATGATGGGTTTCTTTTCCTTTATAAAAAAAAAGATAAGGATTTTGTCAACAGCTGGAACTCATTCTATTGTTAGAATTACTGAAAACTTAGATATTCTTTGATATAATCACAGTCTTTTAGACGGAATACTCCTCGTCCAGATATTTTGGCAAAATGTGAAGATTTTAAAATGATTTCCAAAGATCTGGCAAGAGCTGGTTTCTGTAAAAAGATAAAGGTAGAGCTTCATCACATTGCTCGTTAAACTCACCACCTTCCATGGCTAGGGTTCAGCTTTGGGCTTTCCCCAGTTAAAGGATTATTCTCTCTTTTTTAATTTATTCTTCACATTTTATACTCTTGTTTTCTCTTATCTATTAACATGGATCATTTTAGAAGATTGGCCAGCTTGATTCTAACATTCCTGTGGACTATGAGATTTTTCTTCCTGACAGATAGTTGAGAGATTGGAAGCACAGTTGAGAAATTGCTTTACAGATGTGCCCCCAGTCAGAGAAATGATACCTGAGTCTCTGTAAACATTCAGCCAGGTGGCTGAGGAGACCCCCAACCCACATGAAACTCATCTGAAAACATAATTATCTAAAACTTAGTGTAAAAATAGAGCCCAGAAACCCTAAATACCACTGGGCATATGGCTGTCTATATTTTTATTTTCCCAGAATATTCAGATGTTTGAAAACAAAGGAAGAAACATTTAAATTCACCTTTAGAGTTACTATTGTTTATATGGGGAAAGTAATTTTAAATTAAAACCTCGAGCATCCTTATCACCTACAAACAGATTTGACCTCCAAAATTCATCATCTTTTGGTGCATTGCTGAACTTTTAGATTCGTGACCATTTCAATGTGGGATAAATCAGAGTGTCTAGTGTCCCCAGGCTAAATCCCTGTGAAAATCTTATCTTTTGGAAAATGCTGTGACTTGATCTGAGATGCAGAGCCAGGAGTGTTTTCCAGCATCCTCATATCCATAGGCAACTAACTCCCAACATGGTCAGGGCCTGCGTTGTTGCCTGAGGGTCTTCACCCTGGGATGGTGGGTGCCGGTGTGTGCCATCTCCTCTTTGATATCTGAATGTCTCTAAGGACTCCTTAAATTAAGAGAATATGCAGTTGAGCCTGGCCATTTCTACTTTAATAGTCCAGAATTTGGGCATCACTGGTCCATCCCATAGGCACCTGGCATGTAATGTTTCATCCATTCACCTATTCCTGTCCATGTTGAGAGGGAATGCCTGCAGCCTGAGAGGCCCGGCCTGCAGGCTCCCAGCCTGTGACTAGGAAGAACGCCAACCAACAACCTGCCTTGGTTGTTTACTTTACTCCTTCATTCTCAATTTGACTTAATCTCGGTGAAAATGAGCAGAGACATCGGATGCAATTCTCCTTTTAACAATGCAGAAATGGAGGTAAATGGCTATAGTATGACTGAAAAGATATTTTTTCTATAGGCTCCCGGGTCAGTCTCTGCAGAAAGCCCAGGATCTGGGCACGCTGCATGGAAGTGAAAAAGTGTCCTGCAGAGGAAAGAATTTGTATTATGCATCCTCACATCTCATCATTCCTACATGCTATTGTGTTGAGCGGTGCCTGGATGTATTTTTCCCCTGTCTTTGGTTTTGATGTTTTTCTGCACTGGTTTCAATTTTGTAAGCTTTCTCAATGTTTTAAACTTTTCTTGGGTCTGAGGAAGTGCCTTTTGTAGGCTCAGTGTTCCCTGCACCTCTGGTGTGCCTTTGCTGTGCTCTGCTCACCAATGGTCAGCTCCAGGAGGCCCTCAGGCAGCAAGCCGTGGTCCTCACCACCCCAAAGCAGCACCACCCTCAACTTTCCTGCCCGGATATTTGTCTTCATGGGTGACGTGTGTACATGTCACTGCATTCTCTGTGGTTTAGATTCTGTGACCGTGATGGGATGGTCTAGGGTGCTGGTTGGTTGGTGATGTTTGCTGTTTGTTATTAGCTGCTATGTGCTCAGGATCCAGCACATCCCAGGCATCAAGTATATATTTGTTGAATGAACAAATGCAAGATCTCAACTGCTTTTCCATTTATAAATATGTGAAGGCCACAGATGGAAATGTTGATGCCGGGTCAGCCCACTGTCACCCCTCCATGGTGGCTTCCCCAGGGCTGTCCCTCAGGCTTCTCATCCTTCTGCTCCTGGATGTAAAGAAGGGAGCATACCTGAAAGTGAATTGAAATTCCCTAGAATTCAAATTCCCTTGCTTCTAGCCTTCTACTCAGCTCCCAGTGAAATAGAGTTTAAGAAATTGTCCTCCAGTATATGAAGAGTTCTGAAACAGATTACATTATGAATCTCTTTCCTTCTCAAACAGGAATCAAACAAGAGCTTAAAATTTCTACACGTGCATGTCACGTTGGATAGAAAGGCCAGGCCAGCAGGTGACCTGTCGTGTCAAGGCTAGAACATGCAGCATGGGGTTTTGGCCAGACTGTCAGGGATGGAGTCCTGGCCCAGCCTCTTTAAAACTCGTGAGCTTTTTAAGCCTTTTACGCCTTAGCAAGCCCATCTATAAAGTGAGGATAATAATGTAATCAACCGTATAGGGTTCCTTTAAGGATTAGAGGAGAGAATACCTGTAAAGCTCTAACACTTAGTCTGGCCAAGTAAATGTCAGCTTCTATTCTTTTCCATTAGTGTTATAGCTTTGCTTAAGAAATTGGACTGTTTAGGTTACTAAACTCTTAAAGCAAGAGGGAATTACATAATGATACTAGTCACATGGCCCCAGGCAGGGGAGATGAACACATTCCTCCCTATTTTGGATTGTGCTGCTATCTTCAAGGTCCTGTGTGCTTTGGCACACTGGTGTGTGCAGGCATGTGTGGTGGACACACACACACTTGGAGAGGGGCCTGCAGAATGTCTCTGTGTGCCCATGGGGTGTGCAAGCTTGTAACTGCCACAGTGAGTGGACAAAGCATGGCCTGCCCTTTTCCTACCAGGATGGGACAATGGCCAGTGGGCAGGACTTTGGGGCAGCTCAGGAGGAGGAATGGGGCAAAGGGTACAGGAAGTACATCCTGGAAGCTGCAGTTTCCAGTGTAACAGATGAGTTCACTCTCTTATGCAGCATTTAAAGGAGATGGAGAGAAATGGTCCTGTGAAACGCTTTCTGATTCCCCAGACTCATGGATGGAGCATGCCCTTCTTGGGCGGACTCAGGTTGCCACGTGGAGGTCAGTCCAGCACGTGGTATGATAAGGCAGCATGTGGTCCTCTCCACAGGGACAGTCCTGACCTTGCAGAGCCCTCGGCCCCCCGCTGAATGCTCCAGACAGTTAGGCCACTGGTTCTGAAACCTGTCCTGTGGAGCTCCTATTTTCCCTTTCTCCACCCAGGCTGCTATCTTAGCATCTGACCTTCACAACATGCCAGCCTGTAACCTTATCAGATTCACAAACTGAGAACTTTAGGTCCAGGTAAATGCTGAACCCAAGATCTTGAGTGTACAGAGTATATTCATATTGTGAGCGAAAGTTTCTGATTAAGGACCTAAGAAAAGCTCTTTGAAACAAAGGCATAGATACTGCACACAAACATGAGGGCCGTTTCTTTTGCTTAATCTTTAGCTCACCATTTTTCCTTCAAGTGAGGTTATGGGATGGTTGAAATATAGGTAAGCACAATGTAATGAATAGACAACAGAAAAGCAGGAGTTTGAGAGAGGTTTCAGAGGCAACTCATAAGGGAGAAATGATCTGAGAAGAACCATACAGAAATTAAGAAACAAAATCAGGAATATGAAAAAAGAAATGCAGATGTTCTTGGCCATGACTGTGGGTTCAGATTTTCAGGTTCTCAAGTGAAGCAAAGACCTTCTGTTCTCATGGAATCTGCAGCCCTGGATAAACTGTGAAAAAATGGTTTCTCAAAGCATAACCAAAACCTTTACAAGCAGCCTGGCCATGTGATACCTGGGATGCTCCCTAGGAGTTCAAGTGTAAGAGTAGAGCCCTGATGCGGAGTCTGCCTTCCACTCCGCCCTCTACTGAGGAGGGAATCTGAACAGGCCCAGAACCCTTCCTTCTTCTTCAGTGCCTGTGTGGGTGTGTGCTTTATGGGGCCCCTGGTGTGCTTTCCAGTTTGATTTTCTGTGTCAATCAACAGTTACCACGTGGAGCAAAACAGAAACCAGGATGTCAGCCTCCCCTGCTCCCAGCTCCTCCCTCCCTGGTGCATCTCTTAGGCTTTTGTTGCTGAGCTTTCTGGTGGGCAAAGAACAGAAAGGGGAAGGGGAGGCCCGAGCAGGTAGGCAGACAAGCTGCAGGCCAATATTAGGTCAGGTGAGCATCACCTGAAAGGTCAGGCCCCTCCTGCCCCATTCTGCACTGCCCGGTGTCCTTGAGAAAAGACTTCCCAGGATGTCAGAAAAAGGGGATGTGCATTTTCATGAAGGCCCAAATCTGTAGATGTTGGAATTATTTTTCATTACAAATGTCACAAACATAGAAAATAGGGAAGACAAATCTTCCTCTGACCCAAGGTCACTGCAAACATTTTAATAAGTCCTGTTCCATCTCTTCCTTATGTTCCGGTTTACAAGTGTGTGTTCTCTTTCAGAAGTTCGTTAATGATAAGCTTTTCCATGTTATCACATCATGTGTATCCTTCATTTTCAGAGAGTTCCTCCTTACGTATTAAATCAATAGCTCATTTTTAATATGGGAGTTCACATTCTGGAGCAAATACATTCAACCATTACTGATACTTTTGTTGACCTAAAACAATAAAATAACTAGTTATTTTACTGGCAAAATGGGTTTATCAGGGAACAGCAAAGAACTGCAATTCTGGACATGCAATTTATGTCAAACCACAGGCAAGTCCAGAGAATAAAGGAGAGGAACATTCTTTTATAGAGGAGAAAAGGAAGTTGTGATGGGCTGTTATAAATGAAAAGTCCATTGGAGGACACTGGGAGTTTGAAGTATAGAGACTTTCCATTGGCTGAGCTGTGCAGTTTCTCACTGGCTGGACTGTTGCCAGACAAGGAGAAATTCTTCCTCTTGCTGGTAGTAAAGTAATAACCTTCTTCCTGTTGGAGATGCAAGGTACCTCTCTTCTTGTTGATAATGCAGTTGACATCGAGCGGTAGGGCATGAGAGCTCCCCCTTCTGGCCTTCCCATTCTTTTTTCTGTTTTTTTTTTTCTTTTGAATGTAAGGGACCTGAATGACTCTCTTTTCTTTGAAAATAAAGAGTATTATTCTTATATAAATTTTAAAATGACCTCTCTGTGTGTGGTTCTATACTACAGTTTTAAGTAAGATGTCATCATTTAAAGTGTGAGAGTCTGGTAGCCAATAGTTTACCTTCACTAATTCAACCAATGTTTATTGAGTACCTCTTCATTTTGTGTGTCAAGTACTATGTGTTGAAGTGTTTACAATAAATACTTATGAATTTCACATTCTATGCATTAAAACTTTAGTATTTTCAGAATATCTAATCATATTTTCTTATTAATTTTTTTGAAGAATATAGATTACTTTTTGGAAGTAAGAATATCTGTGCAACCACTACCCATATAAAGAACCAGAACATTGTCGGCACCAAACCAATTGCATTTTATGTATGTATGTATGTATGTATGTATGTATGTATGTATGTATTTTTGGCTGCATTGGGTCCTTGTTGCTGTGCATGGGTTTTCTCTAGTTGCGGTGAGCGGGGGCTATTCTTCGTTGCGGTGCACAGTCTTCTCATTGCAGTGGCTTCTCTTTTTGTGGAGCCTGGGCTCTAGGCATGTGGGCTTCAGTAATTGTGACACACGGGCTCGGTAGTTTTGGCTCATGGGCTCTAGAGCATAGGCTCAGTAGTTGTGGCGCAATGGCTTAGTTGCCCCGTGGAATGTGGGATCTTCCCGGACCAGGGATTGAACCCACTTCCCCTGCATTGGCAGGTGGACTCTTAACCACTGTGCCACCAGAGAAGTCTCTCATTTCTTATTTTGTGTATGTGTGCTTACTGTTTATTTTCTTCATTAAGTTAGTATGTCAGTGACAGTTTAGCCAGGAAAGCAGAAACCACACTAGGTATTTCAAGCAGGAAGGTTTTTTTTTTTTTTTTTTTTTTTTTTCGGTATGCGGGCCTCTCACTGTTGTGGCCTCTCCTGTTGTGGAGCACAGGCTCCGGACGCGCAGGCTCAGCGGCCATGGCTCACGGGCCCAGCCGCTCTGCGGCATGTGGCATCTTCCCGGACCGGGGCACAAACCTGCGTCCCCCGCATAGGCAGGCGGACTCTCAACCACTGCGCCACCAGGGAAGCCCCAGGAAGGTTTTTAATATAAAGGATCATGTGCTTACAAAATAGCTGGAGAAGTTGGAGGAGTAAAGGTCAGAGACAGACCCATGTATCTCTCAGAGTTGCTCTGGCTATTAAAGAGGTGGAAGGTGTGGAACATTCCAGAAATTCCTGGTGAGGATTAGAGGTAAGCCAGCATTGGAGCAGGTGATTCCCAGGAAAATGTCTGGAGCCTACTGCAGACCTCACATGTGCCAAAGCCAGTTTTTATCCTCTCTGCCAGGGACACGATGCTGTGGCTCTCCACATCCTCCCTGTGGCTCTCCACATCCTGTGCTCATACTTCTCATTGGCGGGATCTCCCCGACAGCCTCATAGACAAGAGATGTAAAGACTGCAGTGCTGACATGGAGCCCCTGTCATCGAGGGAAGAGCAGGAAAGAGAGGAGTGAGCTGGGTTGTAGATTGTTATGCTTGAAGATAACCCCCTCCCCCAAAACATCAGATCCTGGATTCACCATTTTCTCTTCCCTAACATATTAACTTCTGCTTCACATTTTTGTCTGCATCCAAATATATTGATGTCTGTTCATTTTCTAATATATTGACTTTTGTTCCAATCTATATCAGTTCCTTCTTTCTGCTTCCTTGATCTATCCTTTCTTCTAACACTGTAATTTAGTATTGGTTTCATTTATTTCCATTCATACCTATTTTTATCAATATAAGTATTTAAGCCATGAAAATACCCTCTGAATCTTACTTTTAGCTACACACCGTAAATTCTGTTTTATAGCATTTTTGTCATTGTCATCTTCTTAAGTGAATTTTGCTGTGAACCTGATGACCACTCTCCTGTTTTGTTCTACTTCCACTAATTGCTTAAAATTTCCAGGCAACACTCTACATTTTCCCTTTCTTTTCCTAATCATATACTTTATTTCTTATCTGCTTGTGGCCTATCAGTGTCCTCAACTAAAGATTGTACTGTCCTTCAGAAGGAGCATTTGGAAATGTGTGCAGGCATTTTAGTTGCCATGATGAGTGGGGGTGGGTTGCTTCCAGCATCTAGTGGGTAGATCCAGGGGTGCTAAAAGACTGAAAAAAATTAACTGGCAGAGTCAGAACTTGGACATGCATTGGACAAATTCAGTGTTTTTCTTTGGGTTATATTTTTTCTATCACATTGTTATTAAATTATTCCATGAATGACTAGATCTAGATTTCCCTCTTATCCAATTAACGGGTAAAAGTTCGGGACTTGGCTGACACCAAGGTCAAACAAATGTCTCCACTAAGAAAGAAAAATGAATACATTAATAAAGTAAACTTCTGTTTCTATTTCAAAGAAAAACAATTTCCTATCTGCTTGATCGAGAGCCTGTACCTCACTCAGGACCATCAGTGATCATTAAGTCCTGATTCTTTGTTAAGACTTGAGCATAAGCATTGAATTCCACATGTCTTCAATCTCAAAACTGGAAACCAAACTGAAGACATTATTCATAGAGTCACACCTAAAAAACCAGAAGACTTTGGTGAAAGAATTTAAAAATAGACTTTTAAATTGTCATATAAGTGGAGAGAAAAGATGAATTTTCCTTTTCTACTATTAGAACTGACAATCAACAGTTTTAGAAAATCGTACTCTTGTTCAGTAGGTCCTCATGTAAATTGGGTCATTAAGATTATCTGGCTTAATTTCAAGGAGTTCGCAGGATTTAATTTAATGGAGTTCACAAGATTCCCTACAGAACAGCTTTAAAATGACATGTGTTTTTTTTTTAGCAAGTGGAAAAGTAGACTCGTAAAACATTGATTCAGATTTCATCTCTGCATTGATATATGGGTCAGTCATCAAAACTGTGCCTAGTTCATCCTAAGTACTGTATAAAGAAGAGAATATACCCTTACTTGGATGACTTTTTTTGCCAAGTATTATTAACTCACTACAGTCATCCTTCCCTGTTGGTTCCAGGAACCCGCTTGGATACCAAAATCTGCAGACGCTCAAGTCCCTTATATAAAATGAGGTCGTATTTGCAAATAACCTATGCACCTCCCCCCACATACTTTAAATCATCTCTAGATGGCTTATAATACCTAATAGAATGTAAATGCTACCTAAATAGTTGTAAATACATGGCAAATGCTAGGTAAATGGTTGCTGGCACAAGGCAAATTCAAGTTTGTTTTTTTTTTTAAACTTTCTAGGATTGTTTTCTCTGATTTTTTTCCATCAGTAGTTGGTTGAATCAGCAGATTCAGAACCCTTGAACCAGGAGGGCTGACTGTATTAACTTGCTGGGGCTTAGGAGTTACTGGATATAGTAAAATTGGCCGATGGCTGAAGAACTGCCTCATAAGTGTGGGAGCAAATCAGTCTAGGCAGGCTGTACTCTCCGCTCTCAGGAAATGTGATCTAAAGGATGACACATATATGTCCACTGAACTTTGACATTAGGTTCACCATATAATGTCTTACCCAATCCTGGATGCTATTGAGAGGGAAAAGGGTTGCTTACCATTTTTCTAGGACAAATGAGCACAAACCTGGTCTAGCCTGGCAGGAACTATCTTTACTCACAACACTCCAGACACCAAATGTGTGGGTTTTGTCCACACCAACCACCATTGCCGGATTTTCCAGCTTCCAATGGGGTGTCCTGCATTAATCTAACTCCGGTACTAACTACCTAGAGCCACCGTCAGACCCCACAGGTGAAGGGCTCAGTCCCACAGCACTGCTCCCACTTCAGATGCCATTTGCATGCCAGGGCACCCACACTTCTGTCTGACTTGGCTACAAAGCTATGGGTTCTACACTCTCCCACCCCCCACCCCCCGGTTTCAGGTTCAATATAATTTTCTACACAAGCTCACAGACCTAAGGAAGGCCCTTTACTTACTTACTGTCACAGGTTTATTGTAAAAAAACACCAGGGAACAGCAAGATGAAGAGGTACACAGGGAGAGGTCGGGAAGGGCTCTGGACCCCATGAAGCCGGGGTGTGCCATCCTCCTGGAAGCTCTCTGAAACCCGTTGTTTAGAGGTTTCCATGGAGATTTCATTACACAGGATTGATTAAATCATTGGTCAGTAACTGAACTAAATTTCCAGCCCCTTTCCCCTCCCCAGAGGCCCAGGATTGGGCTGAAACCCTCTAATCACGCCTTGATGCTTCTGGGGACAAGCCCCATCCATAAGCTATGAAGGGACCCCGCCACCTGCCAGCTCAGCGGCACACAAAAGACACTCCAAAGGTTCTAGGAGCCGTGTGCCAAGAACCAGGGACAAAGACCAGGTATTTATTTTTTACTATGTGTATATCACAGCTGTGTAACCTGAGACATAAAAGTGGTGGCCTCGGATATTGCGTAGAGCTGTGGTTCTCAAAGTGTAGTCCACAGGGCAGCAGTGCCAGCAGCACCTGGGCATCGGTTAGAAATGTAAATCCACAGCCCCCACCCCACGCCTGATGAATCCAAGGCTGTGAGGTGGCCAGGATTCTATGTTTAAACTACCAGAGAATTCAGATGTGCTCTCAAGTCAGGGAGCACGGGAGTTCAGAGGCAGGGGGATGTGGGTCTTACTTAAAGGGATGAGAAGACTTCTGCCAGGTGTGTTAAGGGTGGCAGTGGAGGACCACATTCCAGGTAGAGAGACAGCTGGGAGTCAGAGGACCAGAGGGGATATCAGCATGAGAGGGATGCAGCAGGGCTGGAGGACAAGGCTGGGGAGTCTCCAGCTTAAAAAGAGAAAAACAGACTTTTAACCTGGAGTGGCATGAACGTGTGTGTGTGTGTGTGTGTGTGTGTGTGTGTGTGCACATGCGTGTGTGAAGGAAGTATCCGTGGTATCAGTCCAACAGCTGGACTTGAAGGAGGAATGCCTGGAGTAAGGCATGGGGGTGGGGGGCAGGGGACTACAAGACTGATCCCTTGACCACACAGAGACCACAGAACCCCGGGCAGGGGGCGCTGGAGGAAGCCTGCTTTGAAATGGATGTTTATGTATTTGTGCATCTGTTAGACAGCCAGGTCTGTGAGTCCAGGAGGCAGCCTGGGGACATCGGGGCTAAGAGCGGGTGCGGGGCAGGAGACGGTGGTGGGTCAGTAATCCATCGCCACGTGCAGTCAGGGTGATGCCCAGGAAAGCACCTCCAGGAAAGTGGACGAGGACGAACCTGTGCAAGGCTTGGAGTGTAGGATGTGAGGGACCCTCCTCCAGTGCCCATCACTGCGTGTTTGCATCTGTTCTGTGTGTGACATAGTGACAGGGCACACAGCTGGCTCGGTACCACATCAAGGACACTGAAAGAGATGGATTTCCGATATGTGCTTCCTTCCACAGTGAAACCCAGCAGGTGTCGGTGGGTTGCGTTGCCTGACACGCCTCTTGGTTCCCCCCGTCCCCAGGAGAGCTGTAGCCACGAGGGCTCCCTGGCCTTGCTACACAGGTCACCAAGCCCATCTTTGATTTTACTAAATCTATATATTAGAGCAAATGTCACAGCTTCAGTCTTAGCAGAGCCTGGAAATATTCTTTTTTATTATCATTCTTCTGCCTCGTGGGACTAAGGTTCACCTTGACCTTCTTCCCGTTACTGCTCAGGGACACTTGTTGTATGTGACTTAAATCTTGTTCTTTCATAGAAATACTCACTTTCAAGATTCTCAACATGTTTAAGTAAATTTTCTTATATTTCTGCATAAATATTCCATGACTTTTATCAAAGTCACTTTTAATATGCTGTTCCTGATGAAAGACCATTAAATCAGGAAGATACACACTGGGGTGCATCAAATAAAAACTGTTTAACTTGGTTAAAATATGATTGTGTCAAGCTGGCAGAGAGCTGAATAATTGCACAAAACCACAAGGGTCCTATGTCACCTCTGATGTCCTCCATCAGCACCAACAGGGCCATACCCAAGGCAGGAAGTGGTCTGGGGCTCAGATGCATGAGATCTGTGCTTGGGAGCCTGGAGGGCTCTTTTCCCTCTACTGATCAAGGAAACTGATTCTCTAGAGAAGGGAACTTTCCCCATCAATTTGCCTTATTCCTGTTGACAAAGCAAAGCCAAATGTCAAACTCGTTTCCATGTATATCTTAGAGACTTTTAGTGTTCTTTAAGTAAGGGACTCGGTTTCATAGAGAACCGAGCATTAGATGCTGTTGAGCCTGGAGTTGCCAGCCTGTGGCTTTGGTCCTCTGAAACCATGTCTTGGCTCCCTTCCTTTATGAGCCACCTCTGGTCATCTGCCTGTGGGGACCAAATCGGATGCAGGTCATTCTGAGCAGTGCAGCCTTGACTGCAGAGGAAGTAAAACAGATGGGCCTCATGCACAGGAGGACTCCATCCATTTTCCAAGTACAGCAATAAAAATCATTTTAAACCTTAATATTAATTGTGTTAATTTTTAAAATCAACACTGGTTTGGTTCTTTTTCTTTCTTTTTTTTTTGTTCCTCGTCACTGAATGAACTCCTCAACTTCATCCTTCAAGATATATATCTATTTACAGTCCTTTTGTATTGTGGTAAAATATATATGATATAAAATTTACCATTTTAACCACTTTTGAATGCATGGTTCAGTGGTATTAAGCACATTCATATTGTTGTGCAAATGTCACCACCATCCATCTCCAGATCTTTTCCATCTTCCCAAACTGAAACTCTGCCTATGAGACACCTCCCCACCCCCTCATCCCCCATCCCCTGGCAACCACCCTTCTACTTTCTATCTCTGTGATTTTTGACTAGTCTAGGTACCCTGCTGTAAGTAATGGTTCCTTTTTTAAAAATTATTTATTTTTTGTCCATGCCCTATGGCATGTGGGATCTTAGTTCCCCAACCAGGGAACGAACCTGTGCCCCTTGCATTGGAAGTGCAGAATCTTAACCACTGGACTGCCAGGGAAGTCCCATTGGTACCTTTTTTAGTAAATTTAATGAATTGAAATATCGAACATATTGAGGGATGCTCAGACAGCCTGAGTAGCCCTGGGGATATAAATGGAGGCTGAGAATCAGACCAACTTTCATTTCCGTTGACCTCATTTGAGGCAACATCCAAGCCATTATTGTGAAAAGGTCACCATCCTGCTGCAGGAGGTATTATGCTCTGTGAATTCTCTGGAGGTGAAGTGCTTATCACTTTATTGTCTGTATTTCTTTCTGGTTTATTACCGATCATTTCCTGTTGTGCCCTCTCACTTAGAAACACAAGTGAGTGTACTTAATATGTGTTTGTTTTGAAAAAATGGCTGGTGTTTCCAATTCTGGAAACAATAGAAAAGAATCAAAACATTGTTTCGTCAAATATATGTTGGCACCCATAGCAAGACACACGTTACAAGATGTTAAAATGTAGGGGGAAGATACAAGCCATCTTAGAATTGATGCAATTCACTGATAAAAATCATCAAGACAGGCCAGAAAAGTAGAATATTAGTAGTCAGCCAAAGGTCACTAATGCAAAGACGTGCCAATACAGTAAAGATTTTTTTCAGGAGATTTCATTAGCTCTTTGCCTGTCTTTTACCACGGGGCATGTTTGTGAGTCTTCACTGTGCACCCCACTCTCTCACAGGGCAGATGACCACGAGAGCAGGCTGCTACAGAGACTTGAGGTTCCCAGTGAACGCATCATTCTGCAGCCCCGACACCCGACCTGTCACAGGGGTCGTGCCTTGCAAAGTGTCCGCCTGTCCCCCCAGGTAAGAACTGTCATGTTCCTCTGAATGGGTGTCAGGGTTTTGCAGATATAATGCTGAGGCCTTGGTGCTCTTGAGTCTGGGGAATAGAAGTGCCAACCACTGCCACATAATCCGTGACAGCAGAGGCAAAAGGAACAAGAACTGCCTGAACAGGTGAGACAAATAAAGTGCACTAGGGCTGGAAATAGCCTGCAAAGCCTTGTCAGTGGGAGCAAAGTTCTCATAGTAGATGGAGCTTGTTCTGTCTTACTCAGTGCAGGCTGGGGGAGGGATGGTGTGCTGTGGACATAGGAACGCCTTCCCTCGCAGCCTCTATCCCCTTCGCTGGTATTTCCTTTTCTTACTGAGTGAAACCTGTTAGAAGAACCTGCTGGCGAGGCCTGTCCAGGCTGTAGAGGGAATGTGGATGCTGCACATGTGTGGGACGGGCCGCAGAAAGCAGGGCTCTGTGATTCCACTCACCTGTCCCCAGGACTGCTGCCCCTCCACGTTTCTGAAGGAAGCTCAGGTTCCCTGATACGGGGGTTGGGAAGGACCCCTAGAAGGCAGCCGTGGTCCTGCCCTGCCCTCCTCAGCCGTCACTTCCTGGGCTTGTCCGTAGTCTGTCTGCTTCTCACTTGCTTCATCTTCACAGAGGGGCTGTGGAAATCATCTGAGTAACGTATTTACGGGATGAAAGGCCCGCTAGACCCTTCAGACAGCGGAGGTACCCGCCACAACACATGTGATCTCATACCTCTTGATTTTAAAGATCCACAGGAGCTGGCTCTGCTTGAGCTGAGCCTCTAAAGCAGAAAGCTGGATGCCTCTCCCAGAGACAATAAAACCCAAGAGGGAGGGAGGCACTGTCTCCCTTCTCTCTGAGTTTGTGGGTCCCTGGTCCCTCACTTAGGGTACAGATGGAGGACACAGACCAGCATCTGAGAGGCCAGGACCTTGCCCCCAGCTGCTGTGAGGGGCGGGGTCCTCCTTGGGAAGATCTGTCTTCCCTCAGAGGGCCAGTGTCCCGACTCAGCCGGACTCCTCAGCTACCAAGCCCCACAGCCTGGTAATGAGAGAGAGAGATGGGTCAGTATTTGCAAAAGGAATTTAGCGCCTGAGGCCCATCACCCACCGAGGCATTGGAAGCGCACCTGGGGGTTCTTCTGGGACCGAAGGAGCTCCTGGAACTGATGCCCACCCTGGTCCTCGCTTCACCTGTCAGTGATCCTGCAGCCAGCCGGGCGCCCCCATGGTCTGTGCAGGGCTGGACGGCAGACAGAATCCCAGCCACCATGGGCTCCTTCTGTGCCTGAAGCGACACACCAAGTGCACACCGTCCAAGATGGTTTATGAAATGAAGCCCCTGGTCGGCCAAGAGAAGATATAGCACAGCACCATTTCTGCAAAATGAACCTCCTGTCTGAAGGAAACAAGGGACCAGACAGCCAGGGCTCCCCGGGTCCGCTGAGGCATTGCACCAACTTGACCCCTTCTCCCCGGACAGCCGGTTCTGCACCTGTGTTCCAGGTGACACAGCGTGGACCTCACTGTGACCTCTGAACATACATCTCCAAGGAGCCTTGGGGAGAAGGATGTTAGGAGCACTGCTGCAGGCACTGGGGTTCTCTTTCCATAGTGCACCGAGTTCTTGCTAAGGCAGAGGAATCCAGGGTGCCTCAAGGCAACTAGTTAACAGTGTTGAAAAGCCGAAAAACCTCACTAATTTAGACTAAGAGGGGTGTGTGTGTGTGTGTGTGTGTGTGACTTTTATGTTCAGGGGAAACTAAAGTTACTGGTAACTTGGGACTAAATCCATCAGAATGCTAAAACTCAGGCTGATTGGGAATATTTAGTTCTTGCATGGAATCTCTCCCTGGAATCGTGTGAGTGGTTCATCCCCTTGCAGTCCAAGCTGCCCAGGTGGCCTTGGTGAAGCTCATTACAGTGGACTCAAGAGAACACTCACCCCAGCCCTGGGCTAAGTCACCCACTCCTTGGCTTCCAACTTCGTTATATTAAGCATCCCATAACTCAGATGCGAAGTGGTGGTTGGGACACCCTGAATAGGCCCCTCTGCATCTCTAAACTGTCCAGGACTCAGCCCAGGATGCAGGAGTGGCTGGCGGCCCTGAGGGGGCAGGGGAAGCAGAGGCAGCCACGGTAGCCAGCAACTGCTGCTTCTCCGAGGACGGCCTCCGCCCCACGGTGCAGGGAGAAAGCTGGGGGTTCCCCTCCCTCCCTCTCCTGGGCTTCCTCCTTGTACTGAACCCTTAAGGGAGGCATTTAAGTGATGCCCAGCTGCTGTCTGTTCAGTGTTATCCCAGATGTCAGGCCGCTTCTACCAGCGTCTGGTCCTGTGTAAGTGCACCAGAAATATCACTTTCCACAAAGGTCACTTATCGGATTGGATTATTGGTTATCGGATTCCAGTGATAGAACTCTAGCATACCTTACGTGGTCGGGCAAAACTGTCCTTACTCTCAACCATTATCCATGACTATCATCATCATCTCTTGTGTCTGTTTAGGTAAATCTTTGTTCCTGGTACAGAATTTTCACGCTCATTGATTCCAGAAAACCTCTCCAGGGTCAGATGTTGGTTTTGTCCACTGTCATATCCTGAGGGACGAGA
The DNA here is from genome assembly GCF_025265405.1 of Mesoplodon densirostris. NCBI lineage: Eukaryota > Metazoa > Chordata > Mammalia > Artiodactyla > Ziphiidae > Mesoplodon > Mesoplodon densirostris. The sequence goes on from NC_082663.1 coordinate 4,271,685, forward strand.
GCTGCACCTGTCCCTCAATAAATGCTTGTAGAATTCAGGGATGAGCCTGGGTCCCATGGGCCAGGGCAAGAACTCCAGGCCTGCGGCATGGTCTCGGGGAAGTGGCTTCACCTCCTGGTGCCTCGGTTTCCTCGGCTGTGAGTTGACAAAGAGAAAACACGCAGACGTGTGACCTAAGTATGAAGCTCTGTGACCCCACTCTCCCTTGGGGGTGTCTTGTAGGTGAGCCCAGCCGGTCCTGTTTGGATGTTGCAATTGAGAAATAAGACGCTGCTTTGTCAACTCTCCCGTAATCTGTAATAAGCCTTGTTTGTACGTTTCCACGTGTCTCTCACGTAAAGTACCTGCCCTAGGCCAGCCTCCTTCAAGATCTGCCCCAACAGTAAGAGAGCTTGTATTATTCTTGATGAGCCATAGCTTTAGGGACTGAGGTCTCATGAGATGCTTTCGGTCACCAGAGCCACCTGTGGCCATTAGCATCCATGTGAGTGATCACGCTCCCTGACTCTCCAGTCCTGTCCCAGCCTCTCACTCCTGCCGTCAGCAGGGACTGCCAGGCAGTGCTCCTCCACGTACATTTCTTCTTTCTTGTCTTTGTTAATAGAACCCCAGACACACACACTCACACACCCATGCTCACACACATTCTCACACTCACGCTTACGCACGGACACCCTGGTGGATGTTCCCCATCCCCCTCCTAGATCATCGTCAGCCAATGGGATGCGAGCCGAAGAGATGCAGGTGCCTTCAAGGGAGTCCTGCAGAAGCTCTAATCTTCCCCTCCTGTCCTCTCTCCTGAGCAGTAGCAGAGCTGGCCTTAGCTCCAGCCCCGACAAAGCATGTGGAGACACAAGACAGAATCCCTCATGGCTCCCTGGGGCAGAGCTGCCCCCCTCCACCCCCATGTCTCCAGCCCAGCCTTCCGTGTGAAGGGGAAGTGCTCCCTCCCATGTTTGAGCTGTGCTTCCGTGGTCTCTGTTGGGGCAGCTGAGCCCTCTCCTGCCTCCTACCTGCTGCCCCTGTGAGACCTTGTTTCTAACCACCCTGCCCTGGCCATGGGCTCTTTGTCTTTGTGGCTCCTGGGCTCCCAGATAGATCCATGCTCGAGGTGTCCTCCTGTCTCACCAGGTGTCCAAGCTTTAACCCCCTTGTCCAACTCCACTTGCCCAGAAAACCGAGCCCGGTGACACCTCTCTCATGACTCACTCTGCTGCCTGTGGAGCTCGGGAGCTTAATGCTGCCAGAAGTTCACAAGCCCACATTCTCACTCTGAATGTATGGCCGTCGGCTTTCCTGGCCGCCCAGGATGGCACGCAGTCCTGTCACCCTTCCCTGGGCATCTGGTCCCTCGCAGGACAGTGATATTACATCACCTCCTGTCTCCTCCAGCTTCCTTCTTCCCCAGCCCATAATCTTGGCCCAGGACCTCAGACCTCAGAGATGGGCTCAGGCAATGGCCACACCCTCCTCCCACCACTGCCACCTGAGACACCCCCGTCACTCTGCCTTCCTTCCTTCACGCTGGACCAGGATCCTGCTTCTCCCCAGGAACCTTCATAGTTATGTTTCTCCTTCTCCTTCATGCTGATGGATTCCTTCCAAGAAAGATTTTTAAATGGGTGTTGGGTTTCCTTAAGCAATATTTTAAATGTATATATATTTGTATGCTACTAGTTTTTCTGGTAGGTCCCCTGTTCAGCTCACTGTTTCTCTCCCTTGGCCTCCTCCCCCCCCACCCCAACAGCCTGTCTTCCTGGTTGTCAGAGACCCAGAGCCAACAAGGTCTCTGGATTCTTCTACATCTTATATTCTGTACTTAACTCATTGGTGTAGAATTTTACAAGTAAACTCCGTCAACAGCTTTGTGTGCTGAATGAAAAGGCACAGCTCAGGAGCAACAGGATCCGTCTAGGGGACACTGGAAGTGGTGCATGGGAACAGCCTGTGGAGAACACAGCGAGGGCACCCAAATCACCCCAGAAAACCCAGAGGCCCTACCTTATTGAACTCTTTGATTTATACATCTCTTTTTTTTTTTTTTGATATTTATATTTCCTCTGAAAGAGAAAGCTGTGGGAGACAGTAGAAAGCCTGGCAGTGAAACGAACGCCATGCGTCCTTGCTGGGAGACCCCTGAGGAGGACAAGAGGGGTGCCTGCAGAGTTTCTGCTTCACCCCCAGCCAGTTACAGGACCCTGATGACAAGCCAGCCCACAGGTGTCTACGGTCCGGGTGGGACAAAGTTTCCCAGTTCCCAACCCACAGGTCTTCTTCATCCGGGTCCTTTGGTGGAGTGGACTTAGCATGCTAAGGGGCTACAGCGGCATAGCCCATGCCTGCCAGCTCGCACCTGGTCGGAGGTGTGGGCTGAGCTGCCACCTTGGTACTCCTACCTGTATGTAATCAGGGCAACACAAGGCCAGGACTGGTTGAGGGAATCCACGTAAAAGCTCTTAGCCCAGTACATGTGCTAAAACGCTCAGTAAATCTTGGCTGTTTTATTTTTTGCTGCAAAAGGAGAAACAAGTTCACATTAGTTATTAGTCTGTGAAGCAAAACGATCAGTGACAAACACAGAAGAATGAACCTGTATCATATGCCTCAGTCCTTGTGGATTGCCATTTTAACAGTTGAATTGGGGAAATAGATCTTAATTTTAAAGGTTGTTTTGTTGTCCTCTGAAATGTGAGATACGTTTCTCTCTTGCCCAGAATACCGATGAGTTTTTGTCCCTGATTAAGTGGGCAGCAAACCCAAGCTGTATTTGTCCAAGCAGGAGAGCCCTTGCCTTTCTTACTAGACTGCTCCTGCGAGGCGGCCGTCCATGACCCTCGCGAGCCGCGTGTCCACCTGCTTCTCCGCGGCCTCACAAAGCCACAGCGGCCACACTGCGTGGCTGCAGTCCTCAGCCTCTCAGCTCGTCGTCTGACTCGGGGCAGGCAGGATGCAGCAAGGTGCAATGTGCCGTCTCCAGCTCCGCGTGAAGGGAAGGAGGCTCGCCGAAGGACCGCGGATCGGAGACTTTAAAACAGCCTAATCCACAGCCCTTCTCCTTTGTAAGTTACAAGAACAGGGAAACTGCTCCGCTGGTGGGAACCCCTTGCCTCCCAAGCCCTCCCCAAGCACATGTGCGCGCAGCGCGTCGAAGGTGCGCACGGTGTCACGGATAGGATCCCAGCTCGTAAATCTCCGCGGGGCAGAGACCTGGGAGTCCAGGAGCCTCCTAGTTGGAGGAGGAGGATCTCAAAACGTCTGCTCGGCCCCGGCCAGCAGGAGCATCACGGCCAAATAATGGAGCGTCAGCACTTCGAGAGCTGCTCCCTTGGGACGGAGCAAGGCCAGTGCCCTGCAAGGAGGAGGGCCTCTCACAGACGGCAGCGTGCGGCTCTCGCACGGCTCATTTGAGGGAGAATCAGGCATTTTTATCGCTTGCTTTTGAAACGTGAACTATAAATCACACGGCTATTTATTTCCTTTCTATTTCTCAGTTTATCTAAATGGAGTGGCTCTTCCTGTCATTTATCTTATCTCTCTAGTTTTCGAAGCACAGACACTAATTGTGCGCCTTCCTGGACCGTGGACTGAAGGTAGAACGAGAGGAAATACTTTCCAGATGGTAAACGAACACTTTTCCTCTCTCTTCAGTATTATTCTAGGAATGCAGAGTAAGCGTGTAGATAAAACATACTGTCATCGGATGCCCCCCCAGTATACATGTAGCCCCCTGCTATATTCCTCTCTGCTTGAAATTTGGATGGTCCTATTGTTTTTGCCTACACTTTGCTGACCCTCTACAAACCCATCAGCAAAACTGCTTCTTTTACAACCAAGATACCGAAGGGGGTGACTGCATCTATTTGGTAGAAATGACAGATAAGATGCACCAGGAGAACTTTATGACTAATGATCTTCTTATGGCAACACTGCTAGTGACAGGAAAGGGGGCAGTAACTTTTTTGTCTCATCTCTTAGATACAAGCCTTGAAAATATTAATGCCCAGTAGTGTACAGGTTAGCAAGGGAATGAAAAGTTCCATGGTCACTGAGGTGATCCATATAAGTGAAATGCTACAGAAGTGAGTATTTCAGTTCATTTAATTAGCAGAGTGACTGGGAATAAACGAGCCACCGGACTGGCTTCCTGGGCGTGTGACCTGCCCATTCACCCAGGGCCCGATGCTCAGAAGGTCCGCCTCTTGGTTTAATTCTCTGATGCAGGCAACTTGAAATCCCTCATGATTTTGCACCTTGCATTGGATTCCACAAGTTATACAGCAAGCCCTGCCCCACAGCCCGACTTCTGTGTCAACATTCTTTTCTGGAATCTTTGGAAACTGTACTGGATTGTTTCTTCTTTTAGTAAATCAATTATACATTACTCTTGAGTTTGGAACACACTGACTTCAACTCATGGATTTCTCTGGTGACACCACGGTGGCAGATGTGAAGGATATATTTGGTACAATTATCTTTTCTCATTTTCTTCCCACTTACGGGCTGAGCGCCAGTTTTGCCGGACTTAAGAATACTTGCAGATGCGTGAAGTAACGCTGAGGAGAGCTTTACAGAACCTGTGTCCTCTGGGTTCCCCAGCTTCTCTGTCCTGTTCTTCTTGTAATGGGCCTGCCTGTATCGAGAGCACCTGGTGCTGCAGCTCAAGCCCACAGAGGCCACCTCCCTAAGGGGACCTCACTTTTCTTGTGAAGCCTTGTTCTCTCTCCACTGTATCCCCTTTGAAAAGGCATCTAACCCTTTACGGCTAATCAGGGAAACCAGAAGTGTTATAGCATCTCTGTAATTGACACTCTTTTTTTTTTTTTTACATCTTTATTGGAGTATAATTGCTTTACAATGGTGTGTTAGTTTCTGCTTTATAACAAAGTGAATCAGTTATACATATACATATGTTCCCATATCTCCTCCCTCTTGCATCTCCCTCCCTCCCACCCTCCCTATCCCACCCATCCAGGTGGTCACAAAGCACCGAGCTGATCTCCCTGTGCTATGTGGCTGCTTCCCACTAGCTATCTATTTTACGTTTGGTAGTGTATATATGTCCATGCTACTCTCTCACTTTGTCACAGCTTACCCTTCCCCCTCCCATATTCTCAAGTCCATTCTCTAGTAGGTCTGTGTCTTTATTCCCGTCTTACCCCTAGGTTCTTCATGACATTTTTTTCCTTATATTCCATATATATGTGTTAGCATATGGTATTTGTCTTTCTCTTTCTGACTTACTTCACTCTGTATGACAGACTCTAGGTCCATCCACCTCACTATAGGCAGGAATGTACAGTGGAGAAAGGGCAGCCTCTTCAGTAAGTGTTGCTGGGAAAACTGGAGAGGTACATGTAAAAGTATGAGATTAAAACACTCCCTAAGACCATACACAAAAATAAGCTCAAAATGGATTAAAGACCTAAATGTAAGGCCAGAAACTATCAAACTCTTAGAGGAAAACATAGGCAGAACACTCTATGACATAAATCACAGCAAGATCCTTTTGGACCCACCTCCCAGAGAAATGGAAATAAAAACAAAAATCAACAAATGGGACCTAATGAAACTTCAAAGCTTTTGCACAGCAAAGGAAACCATAAATAAGACCAAAAGACAACCCTCAGAATGGGAGAAAATATTTGCAAATGAAGCAACTGACAAAGGATTAATCTCCAAAATTTATAAGCAGCTCATGCAGCTCAATAGCAAAAAAACAAACAACCCAATCCAAAAATGGGCAGAAGACCTAAATAGACATCTCTCCAAAGAAGATATACAGATTGCCAACAAACACATGAAAGAATGCTCAACATCATTAATCATTAGAGAAATGTAATTGACACTCTTCGGAGAAGCATTCAGCTTAAGTGTGAAGTTGCCAGTTCAGGTGTTGGATCACGACTTGAAACTGTATAATCACCTAGATGTGACAATATCTCAATATAAAAGAGGATGTCTTACTCTATCTCCTCCAAGAAAGATGTCACTTAACCAAAACAATGAGGTTAAAATACATTCAGGCTGGTATAGATATTTGTTACAATATATTCACAATGAAAATCACGTTACAAATATGGACCAACTGGTCCTAAGCAAGACTGATTTGACTTATTTCCTCAGTTGCTGAAATATTAACATGGAAACCGTTGCAGAAGCAGTGGGGATATAAAAATTATAGCTAACTTTTTAGATCTGGCTTCATCATTTCACACCTAAAAATCTGCCTTACGTAGTTCTGTAAAATAGTTTGGGTTTTGTTTTGTTTCATTTTTTGTCCACTTATCTGTTTTGCTTTATTTGTTTTGGTGCATGCATGTGTGATAGTATGTGTGTGTCTGTGTATCTTGTTGTTCTAATATATATATATATATATATATTTATCTATGTGAGCAAAGGCAGAAAGACACTTTAGGAATACTTCCATATTTCAGGAAACTTACTTGGAACTCACTTATAAAGTTTAAATAATACCTAAAATTTTCATAACACTTTTATTATTCTGGTGTTCAGACTTCAATATGATCGAAACTAAAATTCATCAAGTCCCCTAATAATATACACTATGGCATATGCTTCAAATACAAAAATGAAAAACAAACCTACAGATAGATAAATAGAATAGATAGATGACAATTAGATAGGTAAATAAGTAGATAGATAAATAGAATAGATTTTACTACAAATCTATATGTATATCTGTATATTCACTGCAAGTATACTAATCAGGGCTTCTGAAAATATCTGAAGCTTCTCTCAGGATCATATCTTTTTTGGGAGAGAACACAGTATGTTGGTTTTTATGTAAGATTAGGCACCATTGTTTTATTCTCTGATCTGTGAATTATTTAGAATGATTGTTTTTTGCATTTCTAAATTTATTGAGGCTTCAGGGATTTTTTTTTTTGTTATTTCAGATGTTACTACATTGAGATCAAAGAAAGAGTTAAAAACGATATCATTTTTAGCATTTTCAAGACTTCCTTTATGCCTTAGGAATGGGAGTTTTTATAAATATTTTCTGTGGGAATGAAGGAATGTGTGTTTTGTGTTGTATTAGGGTTATTTATATGACAGGTCAAGCTCCTTACTTATTTATTCAAATATGTTCTGACTCTGTCTATCTTGTGTGTCTGTTTCTGAGAGAAATAATTTAAAGTCTCTCATTATGATTATTTTTCAGTTTCTCCTATTAATTTTACTTTATAGTTAACATTAAAATTCCACTTTACGTTGTTAGGTAGGGTTTTCTGCACATGTGGTTTCTGCATGAATTGTTCTTTATATTAAATAATGTCCATCCTTATCCCTAATATTGCTTTTCAGTGGATGATCCATTTTTTCAGAAATTAACATTATGGCACTAGCCTCCATTTACTTATTTTTGACCTGGCTTACATTTCTTCATTATCTTTATTTTTAAACGTCTGTATTATTAGGTTTCTCTGCAACTTGATTAAACAATTTTCTGTTGGATTTTGACTTTATCAAATCAAGAATGTCTTTTACACACAAGCTTAGCCCGTTTATATGAGGTATGGTTGCTCTTGTACTAAATTTAGGTCTGGATTTAGGGTTTGTGTCCTCCATTTACCAGGCCTTGTCTTTGCGTCTGATTGTTCCATGGCTTTACTCTTTTCTGATGAGTTTGTACAGTTCTCTTTATGCTCTTTTATGGCCACTCCTGCAAGAAATTATACCTTCTCTTTCTTTCACACCACTGTTTTTTGATATAAATAAATAAAACAACCATATAAATCAGTGTAACTTTTAAAATATACAAGATTACCCATACATGATTATTATAAAACTCTCAGAAATAAGTAACTTATAGAAAAAAGCTAAGTGAACTGTGACAGAGCTTAAACTGGATTAAATCTCCTTACAGAGCAGTTATAGAGAACTAGCAAAATTGCTAGAGTTCTCTGTGTGCTTTCTTTGAGGAGGGTGAGAAAGCACTGGGTCAGGAGGCAGACAGCAGACAGAAGACACCTGTGGGAAAGAGGAAGTGAGTCCAAGTATGCATCACCTTGGAGGCCAGGCCCACTCACATCTTGCTCCTCAAGTGTTGAGAAAATTTAGGAAGGTCAGGATCATCAGCACCATATGATCATTTCCAGTGGGGGTAGGAACAAAGGCATGGGGTTGAGAGAGAGAGAGAGATGAGAAAGCAGAGCACATGAGCACAGGCCTGTCCCCACGGAGTCTCGCAGTACAGGAAAGCAAAGGGACAGAACCGCACCTGGAATGGCCATGAAGCCCAGGAGGGTTGGCTGCTGCTTCCCTCTTTTTCACATGAGAGCTGGTGCAGCCAGCCTGTGCACCTTTGGAAATGATCAGGGAGGGGACTGAGAGCTCAGATGTGTCAGCAGCTGTGAGGGTGGCCCTAGGCGGGAGCAGGGAGAGATGATGGCCAGACACTGAGGAAGTTCATTTTCCCAGTGAAAGAAGCCTAGTCCTTCTGTTACCAAACGCAGGTCCAGCTGAAAGCCAATACTCGACAGACAAGTGTTGGCAGGAAAGGAAAATTTGCTTTATTCCAGAGGCTGGCAACCTGGGGAGAAGGTGGACTTATATCCAAAGGCCAACTCCCCACTGCCACTCAGAAGTCAAGAGCTTTCAAAGGGGAGTTTCAGGGGTGCACAGGCAGAGGGAGGGTGCTACATGCAGAAACAGCTCAGTCAGCTCTGAAATCAAAATTAGTCATGCAGTGGTCTGATCAGTATTATCTTGATTGTTGTAAGTACAGTTAATCTTCAGTTCCAGGGCTGGTTTGTTCCCATTTCCTTGAGGCCAAGTTCTCAGAATTGTGTAAGATGGCACAGCTTTTGTCGTGGTTACAATCTGGTCATCATGTAGTTAAATTCTTCCACCTGGTGAAGGTATCAGTATCTAAAAAAGAGCTTTAAGAACATGACTCAGAATAAAATCTACAGCCCTTGAGAAGGAACTAAAGGTCCTTGACTTTGTTTAATGGCTAAACTATTATTATTTTGTCTTGTTTGACTGTTTCTCTTTGTTCCTGCATTTTCTCACTTCTCTGAATAAATTCATTCTTTGGCTAAAATTTTTCTACAACCAGGAGGCAGGTGGAGGACCTGAGAAGGCCCCATAGGGTCCTGCTCCATTTCACTACCTGGGAGTGAGGGGAGGAGCAGCTGCTGCCTTGAGGGGAAGGAGAAATCAAGGTGGGCAGTGCCCTGACCAGCCATGTAAGTCTCAGGTGTGCATCTCCCTGAGAGCCCACTTAGACCTGCAGGTCCTAAGTTGAACCCTAATTACCCAGGTCATGGGTGCAGATTTGGTGGGGAGAGTTGGCTTAACCAGAATTAGGATAAAAAGAAAAAAAAATAGGTTAGAATTCATCTCATTTCAGTGATTCACCAATAAAAATATGTGTATCCAAGAAACCCCTGGTGGTTAAGAGAGTTCACATTTTGGCAGACATGCATTTTGCCAAAATGCATGATTAGTATTTTTCAGGTACTGATTAGTGCTCAATTAATGAAATGAGGAAAACAGGTAGATTCAATTCTGGAAAGGGGGGTGGTGTCCTGTTCTTCCCCCCAGATGACCTCCTTTTTACCTCCATCTAACAGGGCTTAGTTTTTATCCAGTGTTTAAAGATGTGTGTTTTATTTCCCACCTGGACACCAAATGTGAATAAACTAGCAGTCAGTCTGTGGCTCAGTTCAGGAAGCAGGAACACCCACTGCAGGAGGTCGTCCACATGGGCATCCCAAGGGCTTCCGCTGCCCCTTTCTAGAAGCGTCTAGAAGCATGTGACTCTGCCCCGCAGGAAGTCTCCAGGCCCATGTCTGTGCTGAAGAGCTTCGGATGAACACTCCCAGGAGTGTGGGACGTGGGAGCACTCTGCATCGTGAGGAGCCATGTCTCAGGAAACATGACTTCAGAAACCAGAGAACTGGGTCGTTCGTTCAGTGGACTGAAATCATCCCCAATTTGTCATTTCAGGCCAAGTTGGTTTGTTTTTCATGTTGTGTTTTCTGGAGGGCAAGACCAAAGGGCAGGAAAGAGGATGGCTGTTTGAATATTGATTGACTATTGGCCAAGTATCTGTCGGTTCAAAATCAGTTATTGAAATTGAACACTCTTCTCTAGGAACCTCCCTGAAAGAGATGTTGATTTGCAGACATCTCTTCTGTGCCCCGTATGTGATGAGTATCTATATGCAGGGCCTGTGTGCAGCCTCCCTGCCAGGCAGACATGGGCTCAAGCTGCCAGGGTCTTTTTGGATTAGCCCTCTCCTGAGCCGGGCATAACGTGTCAGATATTTTGAGCATCAGTCCTAGAAAAATCACATATTCACCTGATGATTCAGCTCACGAAATCAAAATCATGTGACTTAAATATAGACAGTAAGGATCAAAAAAGAAGGAAAAAGCATTTCAGACTGCTAACAAGTCCATCTACCGGAATGTGACATTACTGTCTTCCTCAACATAGTTGAATAATATACTCTCCATATTCAGTTTAACTATAAGTCATCCAATCTTATTTAACAACACCCAGTGACTTTCATTCATGAGAGTGGCATTTTTAAACAGGGTTTAGGTTTAATGAGAAGATTCACAAATTCTACCGTTTGTATATTTGGGGTGGGTCACACATGATAATTCAAGCCATCAGCCTGAACTTATGCTCAGAAACCAGGCATATTCTTTTTATGCTGGAAAACAGGTGACAAGTGTCCAGCTTGACTCCTGGTACTTGACATGATATGACACTGTAATAATCTAGGTTTTTAGAGGAAGATACTTTAAGAAGACTGTCTCCCTTTGTTTTGTTTTGTTTTGTTTTGTTTTAATGTATGAGAAGTCCAAGGCCATAGTGTCAGACAAAATTCCTGAACCTTCTCTTCAAAAGTAGCATGTGCCCTCCCCAGCTTTCCCAGATTCAGAAGTCAGCGTGAACATGGGAATGGCAGGAGGGGACCCATCCTTTATTTCTTGCCTAAAGATGACCCCGGAAGTCTGAACTGAGCAAGTCAAAGAGGAGGGGAGGGAAGGGGAGGGGATGGAAGAGGCCAAAGGTGGCTCTCCCTTTGCTGCATCACCGTAGCCCTTCTAAGGGCTGGGTTCCTCCACCACCTCAGAAATTCTGCATCCTAGGCTGGGGGGATGCTCAGCCATGCATCTGTCTCCGTAGCAACCTCTGCAAAAGTGGGCTCCTGACTTGTAGAGCCTCTAGAAGTTCCTTAAGGTTTCAGACCAAACTTACAAGGTGGTACCATGTGGTAAAGTATGAAATGGCTCCTTTCGGCTCCCTGAAAAGCTACCTGAGTCATTTTGGAAGGAAAAGTTACTTTTTTCCCACCATAATCTTTCTCCATTTTGCCTGCTTCCACACCCCCAGCACCTTAAAAAATAGTTTCACTAAATTAAAAAAAAAAAATCACTTACCTTACAGGACTAGGAAGTTGAACAAATGAGTATAGTGAGCTCATGTAACCTTGAAAGAGCTTTAGCTTAAGAGGGCGACCAAACTAATTGACTAGAATTTGATACAGGAATTTAATAATTTATTTTGCAAATCACATTAGAATTTGCTTAAGAATTCAGTTTAGTTCTGATTGACTTTTGATGTGTTGTCATCCCAAAGTCACCTATAAGCCATGGTTTTGCCAAGCATATTCACCAGTTGTAGAGATCTTATAACATTACTGAGGTCTAGAAGAAAAATGAGATGTATGCATTAATTTTATCACGTGGCTATGAGATTTTTTTGACAAGTATGAATATCATTACTGAAACTTAGATTTTTCTCATCCGTTTTTTGGCAGTGTTTCTGCTTAAGAAGTCCTTATTTTATTTATAAAGTTTCCAATAAATATTACCTATGTTTCATTGCATCTTTGAAGGTATGCATGAATTTTTAAACAATATTCCCAGAACCAAAGAGATCCTCAAATTAATTTGTTTAGATAAGCTACATTTTCAATTAAAATACTACTTTCAAGACTAGACCCCATTTCAACAAAGAAATGATGTTGCAGGATGAAATAGGACCACATGACAGCATAACATTTTTTGTGTTCAACTTGGTTTCTTTTCCTACAGGTTCCCTATAAGTTCAGGGCAAAAGACCTAAAAGAGGGGGCCTCCCTGGTGGCGCAGTGGTTGAGAGTCCGCCTGCCGATGCAGGGGATACGGGTTCGTGCCCCGGTCTGGGAGGATCCCATATGCCGCGGAGCGGCTGGGCCTGTGAGCCATGGCCGCTGGGCCTGCGCGTCCGGAGCCTGTGCTCCGCAACGGGGGAGGCCACGGCAGTGAGAGGCCCGCATACCGAAAAAAAAAAAAAAGACCTAAAAGAGAGCAAATTCTTAATATGCTTCTGACTGTGGTCACCAGGAATGTAATCGTCGTAACGACCACAGTCTCCTAGAATGTTTACATTTGTCTGGATCCCACGCAAGACAAGAATCCACACAAGTATCCCCCTTCTCCCTCCAACTGTCACATTCTCGCAGCCTTATTTTACTTCTACGTCAACCAAAGTTCCAACAAGAGGGATTTTTTAATCGTTTTGATACATTTATTACATTTTTTAATGAAAAAGAGGACTGAAGAGAATAATTCATTTAAATTCTCAAAATTCAACATTTACACTAAACCTAGGTTTTTGCTTCTTACCTCTATTATTTTAATTGATTTTTATTCTATTTAGTAACTCTGCAGATGGTTTAAAAAGCCACTCTGTACTTTAAGGGTTACTTTGGGAAGTCACACTCTCTGCCCCACCTGCCCAGCCCACCCCCAACCTCACTGACCAGCAGGAGTAATTCAGTTACCTTGGGGTCTATTCCATTATTTCTAAAGACTCTGTGTAATTACCATTTTCCTATTTGTCGGTTTTGTAGATTACCCTTTTATCCATCACAGGAGAGGATGTAGCTCTTCTGCATCACTTTGTATCACTCTCACATCACCAAGCCCTCTCTTTACACCAACTTCCTTTGCCTCCATCCTCTCAATAAGGGTATATCCCATTAGTATTCGGTGTTTACATCATTATTTATTATTCTCTGCTGTCTAGGTAGAATACAGTGATACTGTGTCTTTTTGTATGTAAACTTGTATTTTTCTAAAAGTGAATAATTGCCTGAATTTTGCCTGCTTAGGATTTTTTTTTTTACATAAACTCCCAAAAGATTCATGTTCATGGATTCATTTAACCAATACCCATTGAGAGTCTTCTCTGTGCCAGGCACTTGGCCAACATCAGTGAGTAACTAGATTAAAGTCTGTGTTGTGGAGAGCTTCCTGGGTGAGAGACACAGTCAACAATAAGCATAGTGTACTTTTTAAACAACGGCATATTTAGGAGGTGATAAAAACCATGGATAAAAAGAAAAAAAAATAGAGCAAGGCAGAGGAGACTGGAGCTGTGGAGGCAGGAGGTGCAGGGTGTTGGGCAGACCTCACTGAGCAAGTGTGGAGTGGACAGGATTTGGAGGACGTGAGGTTGTCCCATGCCTGTCCTGGTGCTTCCCACACAGTTAAACACGCCAGAGACCTCAGTTCCTTTCCCCTGGGCATCTGATCCTGGTGCCACCATCTCTGCTCCAACCTGGGCCTGTCAGTCTTGGGACTTCCCTTGTTTCTCTAGGATGTGGACTAATGCTGTTTCTTGGTTGCCAGGCCATTGTCTGTCTCGGTTGACACTGTATTTTGGAAACAGCCTCTTTCTGTTCTCTGAGAACATGTCGGGGGAGTTGAACTTTCTGAGCCTTTGGGGATGACAGAGAGTTTGAGAGAAGAATTCAGGGGTGGAGTTCACTCTCCCTTGGAGTTTTATGGCCATGACATCACCATCTTCCTTCTCCTGCGGCTGCTGCAAAGTCTGCTACTATTCAGATTCCCAATCCTTTATTTGGGAACTGTTTGGGTTTTTTCATGATCACCTTTCCCTTTGTGAAAGCGTTTTGGGTCTTTCATTTATTCCCAGGTTTCTAATGTTCATTTGTTTGCTGAGCCCATAATGGGCCCTTTCAGTTTAGGGGAAAAAAAAAGTTTAATAACCTCCCCCTTCGTTCTTTATATTCTTGCCTTCTGAACTCTTAATACATTAGACTCAGGTTTTAATGTGCTTAGGTTTTCTTTACAAATGTCCATCTCTTTATCTTTTTGTTCGAGGAGATTTTTAAAATTTTACCTTTGAGGTTTTCTACTGTCTCTGTTTTGATAATTTTTTAATATCTGACAAATGCTTTTTTTTTTTAACTTTGTTCCCTCTCTTTTAAGATATCCTGGCCTCTCTTTCCTTTTTGAAATTCTATTGTTGCTCTTCCTTTATTTCTATCTTTTTTCTCTCTTTCCCTCTCCCTCCCTCTCTCTTCCTCTCTCTTCCTCTCTCCCTCCCTCTCTCCCTCTCTTCCTCCCTCTCTCCCTCCCTCCCTCCCTCTCCCTCTCTCCCTCCCTCCCTCCCTCTCTCCCCCTCCCTCCCTCCCTCCCTCTTCCTCTCTCCCGCTCTCTCCTTCTCTCTCTCTCTCTCACCCCACCCACCTCTTGCCCACAGATCCTTTTCCCTCCGTAATCCTTTCCTCTAGTAGTTGGATGATGGATGTTTCTCTTTGCCTTTCATGATGATGTCTTCCTCCAGTACCTGGTAATCCTTCTCTGTCTAGGCATACTGAAACTGAGGCGTCAAGGTGCTCATTAGACACTCTCTGGGCTGAAACAGGATCCTTCAACTGCTCTGTCACTTCCCGAATTTTCCCCTGGAATTATTTATTTCTCCAAAGAAGGGTCCTGTTATTAGTTGTGTGTGTTTGGGGGTGGGCCAGCATGTGTGCCCAGCACAGCAGATAAGGGGTCTGGGGCTGGGGGTCTCAGAGCTTCCCATTTTAACAGCTCCCCTGGTTCTCCCAAGTTGGCGTCTCCAGTGGGCAACCTCCTTTCTGGCCCCCTTTAGCATTAAGGGAGGCAACAGAGATAAGCATGCATACTCAGTCCACCACATTTTACTAAAGGCATCTACCATTGTTACTTAGATTGACAACTAAACATTCGTAAGATACTGCAACTGTGCACATTGCTGTACTATTAGCAGTGGTAAATAGAAACAAGGCAATTGAAATATGGAGGAAAATTATTGGAAATTTTTACCCAAGTCTATGGTTACATCTGTTTGTATTGAGAAGAAAAGAATATGTTACCCCTAGAGTGATCAACTCATCCCAAATGGCCCAGGACTGTCCTGGTTTTAAAACTAAAAGTCCCATGTCTGGGGAACATGCTCTGTTCCAAGTCAACCAGAGTAGCCGGTCACCCTGTCCTCTCCCTCACTGTGTGACATGAAGAATTGAATTATGGTAGAAGATGTTCATCTACTTCTCTTATAACCAGTGATATTCACCATTGGATCACTTTCAAAAGAGGAGTGGAAATGCCCAGGGGATCCAGGTACAATGTCAGTGCAGGAATGTTAGTGATTAGGAGGTTATGTGGAGCCAGTGAAGCTGGAGCTTTAAGGCTCCTGTCAATCTCATCTAATTTCCCAGTGTTGATTTTACTATTCTTACAGGGGCTGTCCTAAATTACATAAGCTTCAGGCCCCACAAAACCTGGATCTCCCCAGTGATGGTGATGATGATAATGATAAAATAATAGTACCTGGCAAGAACCTAATGCTTGCTTAAATGAGGGATTAAGTCATTCAGTCCTCAACATAAGCCCAGTAAGTGGATGCTATTTCTATCCCCAGGGTATAGACATGGAGACTGAGGCAGATGGGCATTGGAGAGTGTATAGCAAGAAAATTATCAAGGAAATGCTTAAACCAACCAGACAGTTGTTCTATGTAAGTGAATCAGTATGAAATTGTATTCACAACTCAGCTTTACTTTATTGGTTGTGTGTGTGTGTGTGTGTGTGTGTGTGTGTGTGTGTATAACATAGAAAAAAGAAGTCCCATACATTCCAATTTTCCCAGAACAGTTCCAGTTTATCCACAGTTATCCAATTCCTTCTGTCCCACTGTAAGTATAGTGCTCCTTTTACCCTCAAAAGTGTCCTAGTCTGGATGATAAACTACTTGGTTGCTCAACACATAACCCTTGCTCTCTAGATAATCATTCATGGAAATTCGTTGTAGGACCTTGTCAGACGCGTTTCTTATAACTGTTACATAATATTTTTTAATTAGTATGCAATGACATTTATATTGTTTTAGTAAAATCTTGTTTAGATAACATCCTTAGAAAGTTTTTATACTCTAATGTTATGAAATATTCATTCATACTCTCTTCAAACATTTTGGTTACTTTAAATATTTGACTTTGGTCAAAATGAGATTTATTTTGATGTAAAGAATGAACTGAAGGGAACTACCATTTTTCTCCAATTCCCAGCAATCTGTCCCAGCACTATTTATTGAAAATTCATCTTCCGCCCACTGAGTTGGAAGGCCAGCTTTTGTCTTAGATATGATATATCCCTCTATATAATGGATAGGATATCAATTTGGATACCAGTAACATGGATAGGATATATATCCATGGATATAATTGCTTGACCGGCCCTACTGCTCTTCCCTGTTTCACTGGTTCAACCTTCTGTGCCAGAATCTTACTGTTCGATGACTGTAGCATTTGACGAATGCCTTATCTTTCTTGGAACTTTCCTGGTGCTTCTTGAATCCTTTTTTCCAGACGACCTTTATACTCATGTTGTCAAGTTAAAGAATGAAAAAGAATCCTTTTGACATTTTAACTGGTATTACATTGCATTATCAGGTTAATTTAGACAATTGAAATCTTGAAAATATAGAAGCTACCTATCAGACAGCAATGTTTTCTTCTTCCTTATTCCATTTGGTCATTGGGTTTTTTAAGAACAGTTCATAGATTTATTTCTGTAAGTGAATGTATTTATATTTTCCCTGAATATTTCATAACTTTATTAATATTATGAGTGAAATATTTATACCATTATATTTTAATGAGTTATTATTTTCTAGAGTAAAATATTAATTTTGTAACCTGACATGAAAATGTTATACTTTCCAATATTTTCAGTAATAATCTTATATTTTTATATCATAAACCAATAATAATAATTTTAGCTTCCTTTCCTAATGTTTATACCTCTTGCTCACCCCCACCCCCAGTTTAATTCCAGTGACATATGCTTCTAGAATAATACTAAAATGTGTTCATTCTTTTTTGATGATCCCTATCGGAATACGTCTACATTTTCACAAGTAAGCTCTGGCTCTTCACGTGATAGAAGCTACCCATTGCATTTTTATTTGTTTATCTTATAGAAATGCCACTTGTTTCTCAGGACTTACTGAATTTTAGCTGATGTCTTTTCTTCCTGACATAACAGTTTTGTGGCAGACACGGAGAGATTTTAAGAAAAGACATTGACAAATCTGTTCTATGAAGTTTATGAGGTTCTATACATACACAGGGTAGTGCCATGATCCTACCCACCACCCCACCTCTAAGGAAGCCCACAGGACACTGTCACCTCAGGATCTGGAGCTGTAGTACTTGGGTGAATATTCCTTTGATCAAGAATATTGGCCTTCTCTATACACACAGGTCTGTGGTCTTTACAGGCAAAAGGTGGAAACTCACAGGAGCCAAGGGACCGCACACTGAGTGTTGACTGATGTTCTGAGGGTTTATGTAAGTGACACTGTGTCAGCCCCCAAGTCACTGGAGGACACTTGAACTAGGACGTATTTCCATCATTCAATCAAGTGAGCACTTGTGACATTAAGTTTGTGAAGAAAAGAGAAGCACATCTCATTCTCCAGCCTGAGATGAATGAGCCCTGGGATGTGTGGTTAATTGCACCATCCTTGCATTCTTATCATGAACCTCAGCAATCACTGTGTATTCTTTAATGCATTGGTAGCTTTAATTTTATAGTATTTCTTTGTGTTTTTTATACATTTCATAAGATTAGTCTGATTTTATTTCTGTGCTATTTTTAATAGATAAAGTCTTGTAGTAATTATTTCATCTAAGTTTGCTTCCTATTTTTAGTTATTTAATGTTTCTCTACTGTTACTTTTCTAACTTTTGATTTATGGCCTTCTATTTTTCACCCCACTGGTTATTTAGGAAACATACAGTATATTTCTAAACCTACTTTAGTTACCTATACTATTTAAAATCATATACTTCAGCATTCTTTTTTGATTTATCAACTTCACAAATTAAAACTATTAAAAACCTTACTGGGTGAAATAAGATAATTAGTACATTTCTACTTCTTTCATTCTCTGCTCTTCACACTTCAGTTCATGCTCTAATCTTTGTTTTAACTGCTTGCATGTTTCTCATTTCAATTTAGCTTTAATATTATTATTATTTTTATATCATGTACCTGCATCATTTCAATAATGATAGCATGTTAATTCTATGTTACAATCTTGACCGCAGTTGTGGTCAAGCTTATTGGTTAAGCTAAATTGTCTGTTTAAATGGATCCAGTGGCCTCACCTGTCTTTCCATACAATAGCTTTCTCCTTCTTGAGTTTAATAGTTTATTTTATTTTTTCCTGGTTAGCAGGAGTGTGTCTCAAGGAGAGTTTTCAAGTCAGATAATTAAATCATGAATTTCCTCACTCCTTGCCTATCTGGGAGTGTCCTTCTGTTGCTTCTCTTCTAGCTGCCTTTCATGTCATCCTGTCATCTTATCTCTTCCTTGATATCTTGCTTCATAGAATTCTTACTCACTTCTAATTTCCTGACAGTGTAATCTGTTTTGTAAAATTGTTTTTGATAAGTAAGTTTTCTTTCAGAATATTTCATTTCCTTAGTCTCTCTTTTGAATGCTGTGTATCTCTTCTTCTTGCACATTTTGGTGGACAGAGGGTTGCTCT
Source organism: Mesoplodon densirostris (assembly GCF_025265405.1). Lineage (NCBI taxonomy): Eukaryota > Metazoa > Chordata > Mammalia > Artiodactyla > Ziphiidae > Mesoplodon > Mesoplodon densirostris. The sequence continues at coordinate 4,290,546 of NC_082663.1, forward strand.
ACAGTCTTCACATAGGTTCCAAGTAAGGTTCCTTTTTCTCAGTTCAGTTCTGACCAGGGCATTTGCACAAAAGTCTTTTATACACCAAAAATGGAGCTGATCTCCTTCCTCCCAGCCTTGTTCCTGTGGTGTAGTTTTCCCAAGTGCTTTATGGAGGGAATCTGAATGATTTGTGATGTGAGTAATGCGTTTATTTTGATTCTTTTGATATGTTCACAGCTTCTCAGTCATTTATTTGTTCTGGGAAAGGAAAACAAATAAATGGCTGGGAAAAGGAATCTCTTTCTTGCCTCACACCATCTTTCCCAAAATCCCCACCATGATTTTTTAATTTAAAAAAAGGAGTTTCAGAGACATATGATGTTTTCAAAATAAAGCTTTCAAAGAGTTTTCACACCCGTCAAATGGTTGTGTGGCCTACCTGTGGCTATTAGAGACACTAACTCAGAATCTGGTCTATTGATCAGCAACAGCATTTTTTTTTTTACCTCTATAGACAATGCTACCATCCTGACTGCAGCAAAGGATGTTTGTGAAATTTTCTCCAGAATTGGCAGTTAGCCACACTGCCCTAGAGACCACTGTGACCCATATTAGTGACATACCTCCAGTTGCCCTCTGAGTGGTGGGTCTCACTCACAACTCCAGGATCCTGGTTCCACCACCTGCTCCCGCATATCCTTGAGCACATGAGTTAGTATTTCTCCACCTCAGTTTCCCATCTCTGAAATGGGCATGAAAATCATAACTGCCATATAAATTTGTTGTGAGAAGTAAAGAGTTAATATAGATAAAGCATCTCATTAAATACTTGCTGCCATTACTAGTATTATTGGAACTCAGTAGACTAGAGGGACCTAGGCATTGGATTCATCAGTCCAGGTTGTCTGGTTATAGATTCCTCAGGACTTGGAATATATATAGGTTTCTCTAGGGCCATGAAAATTTGCACAGCCTGGCCGATGTCATTGCACACCTGTTAGACTGGGGTACACAGTGAGCTGTCCACTGGACTCTGCATGCAGCTGTCCACTGGCCTCAGCATTTTCTGATGCCTTTACTTGTTCTTCCTCAGGAGACCCTTTTCTTTAGTTCAAAGAAGTGAATTTTCCACCAATTTCTATCCCGTGTCTGTGGACACTAATGCAATTCTCTCATGGCTACTTGTGCATATGTAGACCTTACATCATACGGGCAGTTAAAGAAAGACATCATTGTACTGTCTAAACTGCCCAGACATCGTTTCCATGTTCTGCATATGATATTTTGGAATAAATTATCATAAATGCTGCACTCGTTGGCCGCTGTCCCAATTTGAGTCATTTAAACTAGCTGAGTTAGAGAATGAAGTCTTTACATGTGGGGTTTCTCTCTGCATCAACTCATTGTAAGACTATAGAGCATATGTGAAACCTTTTAAATATGAGTGTTTTCTTATGTCTCTATATATAATGTAAATACCATTGAATTATTAGGCTCTTTTGCAGCATAGGCTAATCAAACATGCTGATTGTAATACAGCAAGTATCATTAATGAGATACTGGAATAGTACATGCCTTTTCATATCCCCTTAGTCTTTATGCATCAGCATTTTTAACGGGGTGTGGGGGGATGAATTGGGAGATTGGGATTGACATATATACACTACGATGTGTAAAACAGATAGCTAGTGGGAACCTGCTGTACAGCACAGGGAGCTCAGCTCCATGCTCTGTGACGACCTCGGTGGCTGGGATGGGGGGTAGGAAGGAGGTCCAAAAGGGAGGGGATATGTGTATACATATAGCTGACTCACCTCATTGTACAGCAGAAACTAACAACGTTGTAAAGCAACTATACTCCAAAAAAAAAAGAAAAGAGCAGTGGATCAATATAATATTTACAACACAATCCATCTGATAAGTTTTGTGATGTTATATCTGAAGCTTTAGATTAGGAAGTTGATTCCAAAGGATAAATCAGTATTTAACTTAATAATTATTTAGTAACTAAATAGCAATATTATTTAACTAAAATTCTTTAAAGTGTTATAACCCTTCAGTATTTACAAATACGTAAGACCCACCTGATGGGAAACAATTCAACCAATGAGTACCTAGGACTTAGTAAGAAAATAAGAAAGAACTGATCTGCAGTGTCTTGAAGAAGCATGAACACAACTCAAGAAGGTAGTTTCCCGGGGATGAGAGCCAGGAGGTTACATAAATATTGTTCTACATACTCTGTGTGTTCATTTCCTGGATGTGATTAATCTCCTCAAATTGCTACGGTGAGAAGTCCATTCCTGCAGAGGATGGAATTGTTCCCACCTTATGGAGAAAGAGGACCCCAACATCAAATATTACCCACACATTCTTGGCAGACGCCTGGCCTAACGGCACCCCATGGTCAGAAACATCATCACAGCATGGGTGCCTTCATACCTGGACCTCAGTTTAGAAGCTGTTTGACAGCTTAATGGATAAAACTTAGAGATTCTTTGAAATCATTGTCAAGTCAGATCCTGCCGTCATCTTGTGGAAACTACAGTAAATATTCGTATGTCTGCTGTCATTTCTGTCCTTTATTTTTAAACTCTTTACCCAAAAAAGTCTCTATGTAGGTTTATGCCTCATATTCCCCCATCATTCGGTTGTCATTACTGCTTTCATAAATTAAAAAAAAAAAAAAAAAAAAAACAAGGAAGGAACTGAGTTTACCAGTTTTGTTTAGTTTCAGCACACTAACCACTCAGAAAGCTCTGTGGCTACTTTGTGGACTTGGGTTGTGTGACCCTATGACCATGTCCTTCTTAGTGTCTCTTATTACCTTCCAGCAAAGAATGTGATCGAGACTCTGGACAGGATATTGACGTTGATTTCATCCATGGTGTCAGTTTGCTTGTGGATTTGCTCTGTGTAAAATATGGACTCGATCTGCTTCTTTGGTTTCTCTCTTAAAACGCAATGGATTTATGGCCATTCCTGGCAACCCTGGTACATAAACCCTCTGTTGATGGTAAATGACCAATCCCACGTGGCCCAGACCCCTGCAGCACCCCGCCCAGGTCGAGGGAAGAATCCTCAGGAACTGAGTGGCTGTGGTCTGGCTCAAACTGTCCAGATGTGCTGGACGAGGCCACCTGGAAAGCTTTCTTAGAAAATTGACTCCTGTGTTTGGAGAAGATCATTGCAAAGTATTTATCTAGGAGTGAAGATCCAAGAAACCCTACAGCAAAAACACCAGAAGAGCCTGAAACTGTAGGAGTGATGCCATCATTTTAAAATCCTTCCATAAAAGGAAGAAGCCACAGTGGGGAGAGTTCAACTTCTGTATTAGAACAAGAAACTGACATTCCTTCCAAAGAAAACGAGGATCCAAGGAAAGTGAGTCGGCACAAAGTTCTTAGTGAATCTTCCATGACTTAAATTATATTTTGCACCTTGAGAGGTGAATTTAACCATCTCCTATGGGAAGGTCATCCATTTTAAAAGAAAGAAAAATGAACCTAAGCCAGTCATGACATGTTTAAATTCATGTTAGACACATAGGCTTTCCCTAGAGCATCACTAATAGGTTTTCTTGAGAGGCAGGAAAAGATATTACAGTTGTTACAGAAAATCTGGATGTCGTGGTGACTAAGGGAAGAGCATGGACCTAACTGAGTATTTTGACACTGATTCAATAGTGAATCATTACAGATGTCTCAAAAAACTGCTCTGTACAGTAATTAGCCATAAAATAGAAATACACAATTTTACCAGAGTAGTGAATTGCACACTTATGTGTATGTGAAAGAAATACACATAAAATTTGCAGCTATCCAATTAAGATATATAATGTCCCCCAAATCCCTGAATATATACATTTATCCTAGGATGGTTTATTGCTAAGCCACACTGGATAACTGTCTCATTCGACTTCCTCAGCTGAAAAGCCCACCTTGCTGAAGCCTTGACTCACTGAGCAGCAGTACAGAAGGACGGGTGGGAACACGGCTCTCTGCATGTTCCTCCAGCCTTGCGGCTTACCAGCTGTGTGACCTTGACCATCTAGGACCTAAGTGGCTGCATCAAAGTCTCTCACCATCTCTGGGCCTCGGTTTCCTCATCTGTAAAATGAGAATTCTGATGACACCTCCCTGGCATTGTTAAATGTGTGGGTGTGTGAGTGGATTAATCTGCATAAGCATTTGGAAGAGCTCGGGGCACAGGGCAGGCATCGTGTTTGTGTAGAAAGGGACCCAGAGTGTGTCCAGGTCCTGAAGCTGGACTCTGGGCTCGAACCGTGACCCACACCTCTTGTAAGGCCTTCCTGAGCTTCACCTCCATCCTCTTGGAAATGGAATAAGGAATAGCACCCACCTCACTGGAGCTCGGGACAGCTTTGCAGAGCCTGGCTTGGCTGTACCTTCACTGAGGCCCTGGCCGTCCACTGCCCCTTCTTGCCTCCTATGAAGACATCTGCTTTCAGCCTTACTCTCTCTTTAAGATTTACAACTCTTTTGCTAGAACTTCAAGATTTAACGTGTGGGGCTGGGTGGTTTTATTGTTAGCGTCTGTCTCCCACAATATCCCACTCCTCCCAGTAATCTGCTTTGGCTGCACTCAAGCTAGGTCTAAACCTCTGACGCACCGACTTTATAAAGCCATTCTGGCCATTGTAAAAATACCCACCGCTTCCTGGTTTCTGCAGATGTGTGCAATCCTATTCCTCCTAAGTGGAACTGGTTAAGTCTGGGGTTGGCAAACTATGGCCCGGGGCTACATGCAGCCCACCACCCGATTCTGTAAGTAAGGTTTTATTGGAACGCTTCTTGCACGTTCATTTACATGCTGCCTCTGTCTGCCTTCTCCCTGCCAGGGCGAGGGTGAGAATTTAAAATCATGTGGCCACCAGCCTAACATACTTAGTATCTGGCTCTTTAGTAAAACGTTTGCCAACTCCTGGGCTAGATGAAAGCATTTTTTCAGCAAAACGAGTGTCTTAATGGAAAAGGATGTCTCTATTATCTGTCACCCTTTTTCAGGGCAAAATTAGTGTTAGTGTTATCGCAGCGACATAGTCCGACACCAGCATCTCACCCTGCACCCTCAGAAGCTTCCGGATGGGTTTCCACCACCAGTCTAGCTCCCTGTCTCTTGTCCATTCTGCAAGGGCCAGGATCTTTGTCAAATGCAAACCCGACATAGACCCTCTGCTCCGTCAAGACTGCCATGTCCCTCCATTGCCGTGCACCTGGAACCCAGATCCCATCGTGTGGCCACAGGATCCTCAGAGCCAGTCCCATCAAGTGCTCCATCCTCTTGATCCCTGATCCTTGGTTACTAGGGCTTCTTGCCTTGCCTCCACCGGCCCTCCCACCTTGGCTTTCTTCAGTGTCTATCTTAATGCTCACCCTTCTTAGGGTGTGTGTGTCCATCCCTTTTCACAGTTATTCTTGAAGACCCACCAGGTCCAGGATCGGGTCTGGCTGATCCACATGCCTGTGTGCATGGCCCATGGGCTGCATGTCTGTGTTTGTTAAAGGGTGACCTGCATTCACTGAGTCACTTCGGCAAACGGAATGCATGGAGTGGAGTGAAAGTGGCCCACGCAGCATGTGTCAGGGGAATGTGAAGCTGGGAAACCACAAGTGACCTTGTGAGTCTGCAGTCAGGCTCTGGAGAAGAAGCAGGACCTGAGGGCAATTTTCCTGGGATTTGAGAAATTTGCCAAAAGATGCCTCTGAGGGGTCACAATGTCCTAGTCATGTTTCATGTGTGAGAAGTATTTCCTGACGTTGTTTTCTTCATGATGGCAGTGGACACATTCCTCGCTCAGTGAGGGTGAGACGTAACCTACAGACGCTTAGGAATTATTGCTTCTTATGGCTGTTTGGTCCCAATTTCCTCTCTCCTTTTCTTCACTCTTGTCCTTTGTATGAGGAGAAGAGATTCAGGGGGAGCACTCCTATCAGGACGAAGCCTACAGACCTTTCCTTCTTGCTACTTCCTCTTTATCACAAAACAGTCTCTCTCATTCCTTTAAAATGTGGGATTCTCATTGAGATTTGATTCTTGCCCTCCTTGCATTGTGATTTCTCCTGGTGAGCCCTGTCAGAAAGGAGCTGACTGAAGAGAAACACCAGGCTGGCAGAAGGAGTGAGTGAGCCTCATTGTGCAGGCGTTACTAGTACTCTGCACTTAGTACTCTATACCTAGTACCCTGCACCTATTACTCTATACTTAGTACTCTGTGCCTAGTACTCTATACCTAGTACCCTGCAGCTAGTACTCTATACTTAGCACTCTGAACCTAATACTCTATACCTAGTACTCTGTGCCTAGTACTCTATACTTAGTACTCTGTGCTTGGTACTCTATACCTAGTACTCTGTGCCTAGTACTCTATACTTAGAACTCTGTGCTTAGTACTCCATACCTAGTTCTCTGCACCTAGTACTCTATACCTAGTACTCTGCACCTAGAACTCTATACCTGGTACTCTGCACCTAGTATTCTGAACAATCAGTAAGTATCTGGGGAGGAAGGGAAGGAGCACAGCAATGCAGCAGGTTCACCTGGGTGGTGAACTGTGTATTCTAGGAAATGGAGCTGACAAGGACTTCAGCTAGTGAAGGAAGCACATTCATGTTAGCAATAAAACTAATTTTTCCTAGTCTCAGAATGGAGATTGGCTTTTATCAGACCAAACCCAGGAGCAAGGGGCCAAAGCAGAGGCCATTCAGATGAGAAATGACAAAGGTCTTGTACTAGTCTGGGTTCTCAGAAAAACAGAACCAGTAGGGTGTGTGTGTGTGTGTGTGTGTGTGTGTGTATGTGTGTGTGGAGAGAGAAATTTTAAGAAATCATCCGATGTAGTTGTGGAGGCTGGCATGTCCCAAATCTGGAGACCCAGCAAAGGGTCAGTGCCATGGTTCAAGTCCAAAGGTCGTCTGCTGGCAGAATGTTCTCTTCTTCTGGGGAACCTCGGTCTTTTTCTAATAAGAACTTCAACTGATTGGGTGAGACCCACCCACATTATGGAGAGCAATCTGCTTCACTCAAAGCTTACAGAGTTAAATGCTCACCTCATCAAAAAACACCTCCCAGAAACATCTAGAATAATGTTTGAGCAGATATCTGGGTTCTATTACCCGGTCAAGTTGACACATAAAATGAACCATCATAGACCTGGATTTGGTCAGATGTGCAGGAGGGAGCAGTTTTGCTGGAGAAGAGGGAAGTAGAATCTGTGATTTGGGGAGATGCGGGAAGGGTGGAGGATGGAAGCCAGGAGGGGTTCCACCCCCTGAAAGGGCATGCAGGGCAGAGGGGCGAAGGTGGGGACTGTCATCTCCGGGTGGCCATTACACATTAGGTGGAGATGCTCTGTGGTGGAGATGCAGGGCTTTATATAGGCGAGGCACTTATGCGGGATTCAGGGGCTCTCACCAGACGGAAGAGATGCTCTCCTTCAGTCCACTGAGAAAAATAGTAAATTAAAGGAAACTCATTTAAAAATAACATACATACACATACACCTTGAACCTTTATCTATCTTCACTGAAAATACATACATGCGCCCATTTGTTAATTCTTTTTTTTTTTTTTTTTTTTTTTTGGCTGTGTTGGGTCTTCATTGCTGCGTGCAGACTTTCTCTAGTTGCGGTGAGCAGGAGTTACTTTTCGTTGCGGTGCACGGGCTTCTCGTTGCAGTGGCTTCTCTTGTTGCAGAGCACGGCCTCTAGGCTTACTGGCTCAATAGTTGTGGCTCATGGGCTCTAGAGCGCAGGCTCAGTAGTTGTTCCCAGGCTTAGTTGCTCCGCGGCATGTGGGATCTTCCCGGACCAGGGCTCGAACCCATGTCCCCTATATTGGCAGGCGGATTCTTAACCACTGTGCCACCAGGGAAGCCCCCTGCTAATTCTTTTAGTTATAGCCAAAGTTTATTTTGAGTAGGAAGATGCCTATTAAAGATCTAAGTTGATTACTTGCATAAAATATGCCCAATACCCATGATGTTCAGTTTGAGTTTCTTGACAGAAGGCTGAAACTCGTCCTATTCATCCAGGTGCAAAATCATCTTAAATCTTTCATTTTTTCTTCATATTTTACTTTTCTCTCAGCCACACCTAAGCTGAGAGCAATTCCATTTAATGACTGATCCCTACTGAGTCATTCCAAAGATTCAACTTAGTTTTCATAGAAGCAAGTGTCTCATTTTCCATGCTCATGTTCCATCGAGCTACACCAAACTAATTATATTACACAATTCCTATAACAAGTTCAGCTGGCAGAGGCAGATTTGAGGGCAGGCTCAGCTGCTTCCCCCTGTGCCCACTGTCGCTAGGTGGTAGCAGAAGGATGTTGACAATGTGGGCAAGGCTGGCTCTTCACCCCACCCGGCGCTCAGCATGGTGTGGGCAGTGGCCTGAGGGTTTTGCCAATGGAGAGGCCCAAGAGTCTGACAGGTCAGTTCAGAGTAGAGAGCTGCTCCTGAGGCTGGAAATGAACCCATGGCAGGAAAGCATCCATCCAGATGGTGGTTCAGAGAAGAACAGATGTAGAGAATCCCCAGGACAGGCACTGATGGGGGAGGATCCCCCTGCTCTGTTCTCCTGGGGGCAGACATTGGAGAAGTCTCACATAAGAAGTTATATTGGTCCTTCCCAGTGGAAAACCAGTTGACTCCCTGGAGGGCAGGGTGGTAGAAGAGGCGTCTTTAAAACCTAAATTGTGTCCCCAGCTATGAATGCAACCATTGTCACAACCTGCCATGCCCAAGCAAAATGTACATTTCCAAAGACCTTGCACCCCATGGAGCCATCCTTGGATAAGAACTACATCTCCCCAGCTGTCAAGTTGTGTTGTTTGGGAGGATTGGAAGAGTGTCAGCACTGGACACGTTTACCTTTACTTCTCAGAGCTCATCAGTTTGAGGTTGGAAGGGTCAGCACAGGAGGAAGCAGCCCTGATCCATCCCAGCTCCTCAGCCACTTTGGTGCTGGGGAGTCTTTCTTCCTGAAGGAACCTAAGCCTGCATGACTTGCACTCCCGGAAGCTCGGGCGCTGGGTCTGGGGCCAGGCGCCTGCTCCAGATCAGTCTTTAAAGCCAGGAGGGCTGCGCAGAGCAGGGGCGGCTGGACCAGGGGGCTGCTGGGCGATGGGGCTGCCTGGGTGGGCTTTACTAATTTGCCCATGATAGGGAGTGAAGGATGATGCCTCCTGCAGAAGAACCCACTCACCAGGCTTTTCCCCTGATGTTTTAATGGCACAACTCAGTTCTTATAATAGTTAAAAAATAACACCAATACAACTTTAATACAAAGGAAGGAGCAAGGACACTTACCACCTTCGAGAGCCAGAGCCCTGGACTCTCCTGAAGAGCAGGTGTCCCATTTCTCAGAGTGTGTCCCCAACCCTGATGGTCATCTCGGCCACCAGGCTGGGGAAGGAGGGCTTTGTAAAACTTCAGATTTTTGACCTTCAACTCCAGATTTGTGATTCCTGCGGAATGGAGGAGAGGCCAGGGATGTGTAGATGCTTGAGAGGCCCGCCACACAGCTGTGGTTTGGGAAACGTGGTCTCAGCACCAGGCTAGGTCACAGGGTCCTCTCAGCCCCTTGGTGCCATCCTTGGGCATGAGAATTTGGGATGTTAAACTTGTTCAAGTGGAGGGAGGTACCGCCTACCCTGTCATTACTCAATTTCAGTTGCAGCTTGGCATAGATTGCTAACTCGCCTACCTGTATGTAGTTACCACCCGAGGTTTTTTATCCCATAGCAGAGGGGTTTGTGATACAAAGAATTGGGTACTGAGTGGATGTAGAAGAGGAGTGAGAGGGGGTTGCCTCCCCCACGTTGAACTCTGATGATGGGAAAGATGTTTATTCTTTCCAGTAGAGCGGGGATGAGTCCTGAGGACAGTGCTATGGGGGTTCCCTGCATCCTCTTTTCATCTTCCACTAATCTTCCATTCCCTCTGTGACTGCCTTTGCTTCTTGGGCTGCCATTTCCCCATCTGTAAGACACAACCAGAAAAGCAGACCATTTCTGAAGTCCTTCCCAGCTCTACTGATCAGCCTCTTTTTTCCAATTTTCCATGGAAGCCGGATGGAGGGGCCGCCCCACAAAGAACCAGCCCTTCATTATCACTCAGAATCTAAGGATTTCCCTTTCACCTTCTATGAGCTGAGGGTTTTCATTTGAGCTAATGGGAGGCACACACCCTCCGTGGTCTGCAGAGAAGAACCTTCAGATGAAGGATTTTTGCTGAAACAGGGAATTATTAGGGCTGTCTGGAGCAGCGAGGTAGGTTTCTCTAACCTGTGTGTCCCTCATAATTCAATTTCCCTGCCTCCCATGTGTAAATGAATCCTACTGATTCTTCTTAAGATAACATCTGATGACAGGACAATGAGATAGGAAAATCTGGTAAGAAAAATAATAAAAATCTCCATATCTTTGGCTTCTCACAGTCCATAAAATTAACACCCACCACACCTCCTTTATGGGGAGCTTTTGATGTCTTGCAGTTTGGCTCAATGTGAGACAGCAAAGAAATGCTGCATTTAAAGCCGAAAAAATACAGTCCTATGTCTGGCTCGTTATAAATCTCTCCTTCAGTTTCAAACAAAGTAGTTTAACTTTTGAGGCTGAACAAAACAGAGTCACTGTCAAGCTGCAGGTTTCCGAGTGCTGACGGCAAGGGCTTGGCTTCCCGATCCAGGCCCCCTGTTTCCTGAAGTCCGGCCCCATCCTTGCCAACCAGTGGTCAGCCATGGACTTCCCGTTCTGAGGTGATGGTGGAGGCCAGTCCCCAGCGTTGCTTCTAGAAGAATGCATCCAGCAGACAGTCAGAGGGTCCAGAGCATCCCTGCGAACAGGCTGTGGTGGAGGGGGATGCACGTGGGTCAGGCGTGTTGCCGTCACGTCTAATGCACTTACTACTGGACCTCAGGAGCATTTGCTCCAGACGTTAGAGTGTAAGCACAGAGTGCGAGCTATTTGTCCAGGAATTCTGCCCCACCGACACCGTTCACTTACACACTTGGTTACCAAGATCTTTGGCTCTCTCAGAGCTGGATTTCTGCCCTGGATCCTGCCTGGAGTGTAGCTGGCACCCTATGATACTGATGAAACATCCTTAGACATGGACCAATAATTCCCCAGTCAGCAGATGCACCAGGCCAGCTAATGGCCTGTGCGTGGCCAGCTGCCAGATGGGCTCAGGAATCAGCTTCTCTCCCTCCTCGTCCTCCCAAGACCTCTGATCTCGGCTGCTGAGCTTTCTGCTCACAGTCTGCCTGTTCTCTTTAAGTTAACTTGTTAGCTGGCTTTTTTTTTTTTTTTTTTTCCTGTGGCTAAGGCAGATTTTTCAAACTGGCATCTGTTTATTGTCGGATGTGCACTGTTACCTTGGAAACAGTTCATTTAGGTGAAAAGCGTGGTAAATCTCAAATCACCTATACATGTGATGGGGCTGTAGTTTCATATGAAGACAAGGTCCTTCTGTCTTCAAATCCCACACGCTGCCCTGCCCGTAGGGCTGCAGTGGCATCTGTCATAGGCCCTGAGCCACTGAGTATGGAGCCTGTGAAGGTCTGTGTTTATAGTCACGGAGGATTTTAAAGATGATGTCGGAAAGTAAAAGTGGGCGATTTGATTAAGTACAGCCTACTTGAAGGTTGTGCTGGGTACCCTAGCACGTGAAGGTCATGACTGGCCGATATGGGAGACACCTTGTAATCGGAGCTGTGTTTGAATGTTGTCCTTCACCCTGTCCAGCTCACACCTCCCTGGAACTAAATCCAGCTGTGAACATGGCCTTCTCTAGGTTCAGGCTGTGACCCGGGTTCTGCCCCGTCATGACTCCTTGTGTTTATTGAGTTAATGAAAGACCACTCCGCAGAAGATCAGGAGTTATTCCTGAAAATGGAATTGGCTTAGTGTTTCGTCTTGAAACTTTGAAGAGAACAGAAAAAGAAACTGAAACCAAATTCCAAAATGAAGGGAACAGTTCCTAATGCTGAATCCGTGCCAGTCCTGGGCTGGCCGTGGGTGATGCTCGGCTGTGAGCCTCAGGCTCTGGTCCCCACCGAGGGTGGCCTCTGAGCCTGAGTGGCAGTTACAGCACCGTGCCTGCCTGGGGGGGGGGGGGGGGCGGGGGCTTCACGACAACGTATTTCACTAAACCACATACCCTTGTTGGGAATTTGCATTTTCAAAGGAAACATTAAATAACCAAACCCAAACGTTATTTTTTTTTATATGGGGAGGTGAAAGTCATTTTCTGAGAAACAAATAAGTACTGTTGACAGTCAGGGATGTTGAATATGGAATAGATGGTGCCAGGAAATTCTGCCCAAATTGTTGAGTGACAACCATAAATTCCACCACCTCTCCTGGCAGCACTGAGAGCTGTAAAGGTGAGACCCAGGGGAGCCCTCAGCCAGGGCAAGTACCGTGGTGGCCGGGTAGCTGAGTCCTCCAGATCCTGCCGGGGAAACCTGACTGATTTGGGTTATACCAACCACCTGCTTTGTTCCAGATAGCAAACTTGAAAAACCAGAGCAAAGCAGGACAGGTGTGGCCACTGGTTAGCTACCCAACACGCCTTGTTCTGCTCACGAAACCCTCAGACGTCAGCACAGAAGCTTGCGTGGATTTCGACTCTTTCATGAGCTGAAATGAAGACATTTCCCCAGAGCTCTGTCTGTGAAACAAAGCAGACACTTGGCATTTCCAGATGCTGTGTGAATGATCTTTGTTCAGGACCACCTCTTAATGATGTGCAGAAGAGAAGGGCAGAGAGTGGACCAACCCAGTTGGAACAGCTTAAGATGGTGGAGATAGAGGACTTAACTCAGGGGTGTGAAAAGCCTTGGAGCAGCCAAGACGCCTTTGCACACCAATTACAGTTTATGAGGCTGCGGGGTTGAGAGAGCAAACTTAAGAAGTGGGAGGAAACATAAAAACAACAGGAAAGCAATGGAGAAGCTCCAAATGCAGAATCATCACAGCCAGGAGGCCAAAGCCCATGTTTCATAAGGATTAGGCATAATTTCCGTGGTTTAACATGATATTAAAGAACGCTAATCTTGTTGACATTGAAAAATGGAAGCATTTCCATGGTTGATAGGGAACAGTTCCTACAAACCTGACATAGTTTATTATTACATGAGTAAAACTTTGCATTCTTTTTTAATGATTTTCTTAGAAATATAATAGAGTCTGTTCATGAGAAACACTTGGTATAAAATAGTTCAAGGCCTCTACAAACAAAAATAAGTAAAAATATCATGGTACACCTCAGGCTAAAGGCACCAGGTGATACTGCAGGGCTGCTGAGAGCCCAGGCATTGGGTGGGTGGGGGGGATCATTTCCACTTCCCATCCAGGGGAACTTTCACAGGAGTCCAAAAACTGGCTCTAAAATGATTTGGGTCACAGACCCCTTTGAGAACTTGAGGCAATGTGCTGGTGGTTTGCTCAGCAATCGTGGAGGCATGGCCCACCTGGAACTTGTAGGATTTCAGGTGTCTGTGGATCCCCTGGTCCTGTATGCCTTTATTTCCTTATTTAGATACTCATATACTCAGTCTGGTACTGCAAAATATTACAGACTCTGAAAATATGTTCATGGAGGCTCTGCAGGGTAAGAAAAATGTTTGTTTTAGACAGTGAGTTGTAAAAATGCTGAATTTAAAAGTTGCTTATACTTCCCTCAATCATGTTTAAAACAATAACATATATTTACACACACACACACACACACACACACACACACACACACACACACAGGAAGCACCAGAATCAAAGGTGAGAAGCTAATGAGGAACCATTGTCCCCGGGAGGAGGGATGGTGAGTACTTTCCTCGTCCCTTGTTGTGTTTCTCCCCACGTAACCCGGTGCACACACTATCCTCACAGAATCTCTTCTGTTGGTGCAGCATCTCTGAGAGGCCCCTAGCGAGCTCTCGGCCAGGCTTTCTGGACACTGCTTTGCATCCTCAACCCAAGTGTGACTGTCCGGGCACCCTGTATGGGGAGAGGATGGAGGCCACCAAGACAAAGGAGAAGCGGGCATCTTCGCAAACCCTGTCTTCCCTCCAGGCTCAAGAGGAAATCTTGTTCTACCAGTTCACACTCAGAAATGCTGCAGAACAGGAGACAAGTTTTCTGCTCGGGACCCTTGAGCCCTCCTCATAGACTTGGCCGAGGCGGGGCCTCATGACAGCCTCCCGGGCCCTGCTGTCCCTCGATGCCCCATCACGCTGACAGCTGGACACATCGCCGGACCCTGCTCCACCTGCAGGGGTCACGCTGCTCTGTCTGAGGGAAGGAGATCACGACTTCTCCTTTCCCCTTGGGGATGATTTCCGACAACCACCGACGCGGAGCCCCATGGGCCCCGAGTTTTCTGTAGAATTTTCAATTTTTGCTTACATGCCCTGAACAGGGAGACAAATACGAGTAGAAATCAAGTCCTCTTAGAGTCCAAATGGCAAATGGCTGTCTCCCCGGGACCTAAGGACCTCCATCCAAATGGGTACTCCTTACGGGACCACATCTCACCTCCCGGCTCTCCCGCCCCAGATGGGCCCCACCCTGGCTGTGCCCTCAGCCCTCCTGCGGGTAGACTTGTGCAAAGCTTTGGGGACACATGCAGGCTTATCTGAGAGCAAATGGTGATGCCATGGGGCTGAGCTGGACCCAACCTCCCCACCTCCATCACCTGCCAACATGCCTATCGACAAAGAATATTTTTACAGTCAGAAGAGAGAGAAACAGGGCTGCTTCGAGAAACATCCTCGAGCATCAGCAGCTGCTAACAAATTGAAAGAAAGATGAGCAGACATTATAGGCCTCCTGCTGGAAGTCATCACTTTTAAAGTAATTGCACAAAACAAACAAAAAACCCGCATCTGACAAAGGCTTTAGATCCACCTAAATTACAGGAAGTACAGAGGATCATACTAAGTGATACCACAGAAATGTAACTTGCAAAGTCTTGAAATCAGCAAAAAAAAAAAAAAAAAAAAAGGAGATGCAGTAAGATATGCAATCTTTCTGTAACAGGTAAATGGAATAGAAAAATAAATGAGATTACAGAAGAACCTACAGACTAAAAGAGAAGAAAGACACATCAACCAATTGCAAAATATGAGCTTTATTTGGATTCTGACTCTGACGAGCAGATGAAATTTTGACATTGATGACATACTTGGGAATGGAACGCTGAGTATTTAATGACATTAAGGGATTATCATTAAAATTTTTAGATGTCACAATGGTATTGTGGTTAGGTTGAAAAATCTAAGACTCCTTATCTTCTAGAGATGTGAATTGAAATATTAATATGTCTAGAATTTGCTTCAAAATACTATAGGGATGGGGCATAAACTGATCATCTTTGGAGATGAGTGGACATGATGGGCCTTTATTTTTGTACAAGTTTGAAATTTTCTTTAGAAAAAAGTTTTCTAAAGAAAAATACTTTCTTTAGAAAAAAGTTTTCTAAAGAAAAATCTTTCTTTAGAACAATGTTTTCTAAAGAAAAAACTTTCTTTAGAAAAATGTTTTCTAAAGAAAAAACTTTCTTTAGAAAAATGTTTTCTAAAGAAAAATCTTTCTTTAGAAAAGAGGAAACAGACACACTGTTGAGGGGAGTTATTTCCAAGTACAAGTGAACCTGAAAGCCAAGGGAGGGGAAGCATGACCATCAGGAATGCTAATCGTGGAAGTTAGAAGGGGCGAGGGCCCAGGGAGACTGCCCGGCAACTGAAAATAACTGCACCTATAGACAGTAGGTGGGAAATGATGCAGGTCGATGCCCGCGCAGATGTGGCCCTCCGCTCTGGAGAGCTGGCACTGCCCCTCACTGTGGGTCTCTCTGTCCCCCAGGTGGTCCGTGGGGAACTGGAGTGCCTGCAGCCGGACGTGCGGTGGAGGCACCCAGAGCCGGCCCGTTCAGTGCACGCGGCGGGCACACTACAAATCGGAGCGGGTCTCCACCAGCCTGTGTCCACAGCCCGTGCCCTCCAGCCGACAGTCCTGCCAGCCTCAGAGCTGCCCACCCGCGTGGAGCGCCGGGCCCTGGGCGGAGGTAATGGGGCAGGGCCGGCGTACGGGGGCGGCAGGGCCCCTCCTAGGCAACGTGGGGCTGGAGTCTTACCGGGCCTTGCGGGAGCTGACGCACTCTTCCTGTGCAGTGCTCTCGAACCTGCGGAAAGGGGTGGAGGAAGAGGTCCGTGGCCTGTAAGAGCACCAACCCCTCGGCCAGGGCGCAGCTGCTGCCCGACGCTGTCTGCACCTCGGAGCCCAAGCCCAGGACTCACGAGGCCTGTCTGCTCAGGCGCTGCCACAAGCACAAGAAGCTGCAGTGGCTTGTGTCTGCCTGGTCCCAGGTAGGTACACTGATCCCAGGTGGGTGCACTGATTCCAGGTAGGTGCATTAGCCCCAGATAGGTGCACCTGATTCCAAGTAGGTGCACCTGATTCCAGGTAGGTGCACTGATCCTAGGTGGGTGCACTGATTCCAGGTAGGTGTGCTGGGTCCCAGGTGAGCATACCTGGTCCAAGGCAGGTGCACTAGTTCCAGGCAGGTGCACTCGTCTCAGGTAGCTGCACTGATCCCAGGTGGGTGCACTGGCCCAGGGAGGTGCACTGGTCCCAGGTGGGTGCACTGGCCCCAGGTAGGTGGTCCAGGTCCCAGGTGGGTGCACAAGGTCCAGATAAAACTGGGTCGACCAGCTCCTGCCTTGGGGCTGCCTCTCGTCTGGTCTCTCTGCTTCCACTTCTCCTCTGCTTCTTCGTCCCCCGAGTCTCTGGTCCCCGCCCATCCCCCGTTATTCAGTCCTTCCTCCCGGCATTCACTCCTTGGCATGTCCTTCGGCTTTCTCATCACATCCCTGGAGTACCTCACCCAGGTCATCCATGTGGTCATCACTCCCTCGTGTTGAGCAGAGATTGAATGGGTGAATGGGTGCAGGTGTGAGGGGAGGGGTGTTCATTGCGCTGACCATGGGGTGGGGACACCCACGGCACCCCAGAACACCTGCAGCCACTTCCCAGGCCATGCTTAGGTAGTAGAGCAGGTGGATGACCTCAGGAGATAGAGGACCCGCTCCCTGAGAGGAGCGTGCATAGGCAGGCTTCTCATTTGGGGAAGGGACTGCTTGTGCTGGGTTTGCTCGATGCCTTGTGCTGCTGAAGGCTGGGAAGCCCCTCATTTGCACGGTCGGGGGGCTGTCCCAGCCCTGCTTCTCTGAGACCAACATTTGGAAACACGAATTTGGAGTGTTAAAGGCTTTCTGACTCGCTTTGGCCCAAGTGGGGGCCAGACACCCTGCTGGGGAGCAGACAGAGCTGCCCAGCCCTGTGCCCGGGAGGGAATGTCGGGAGGCCATGCCAGCCCCCTGCCCTGGCGTAGCGAGCCCAGGGGCTGCCTAAGCGACCTGTGAGAGGCTCCTTCATCGAGGTGTGCATCACTCAGAGGCACGGGAGTCAATAAAGCACAGATGACATCAGAAAGCCAGCAACCCAGAGAAGAGCAGCCGCCACCACCCTCGGGAGCTCACTTGTAATCCCAGCTGTGGGGCTGCCTTTCCATAGCAGACATGAAAAGAAAGGCCCCAGCTTCCGGATCCCGCGCCCTCAGGGGCAGACTCGGGGCCGCAGCCCCCATACCCACACCTCCAATGGCAACCTGTTCAGGAGGGAGGAATGAATCAATAAAGGGATGGTGCGCCGAGCAGGGCATTTAACCCGGGTGAGACGACACTTCCGTTTGCCACTGAAAACTAAAAACATCATCGCTCTTGGATAAAGCCTGCTGCTGCGAAGGTAGAATTCCTGGTCCTCTCTTGCCTGGGACCCGGGAACATCAGCGTCTCTAGGACTGAATCGCGCTGTCGTTAGAAGACTTTTGTTTCTGTGCGTATCCCCAGAGGCTAAGTCCTTAGGAAGGAAGCAACTTGGGCTGCATAGGGTCTGGGAGGTGTCCCCCTGGGAAGTCCTTGCACTGAATGTATAACACATGCGGGCACACACACACACACATGCACACCCAGAACTTCTCTTAAGCATAGTCCCAGCATGGGAGGAGTCCTGGGAGGAGTCCTCCAGCTCCTTCCTGACATCAGGACACACTGAGCACACCTGTAAGCCAGGTCTGAACGGAGTGTGAGGCCAGAACCCGGGCACCTGGGCTCCTCTGCTTATGTGATCTGCAGAAATGTCAGCCCAAGGCAGCAATGCCAGCCACTGGGACCTTCCCCGTGACCTCCGAGCTGACCTTTTGGTCTTCTGTGTTATCCTGTGTTATCCAGCCTCCACCTGGCCACAGATTTGCCCAGGGTCGCACCGCCCATGCCAGAGGGTCCAGCTGCAGTGACAGCTCAGGCTCAGAGCACATCACCGTGGGACCGCATAGGTTTGCTGTCTGTGTTCGCTCTCTTCAGGGCAGCACTCGGATTTCTGAGGATGATTGTGAGCCCCGGGTTTGCCCTGCCTGCCCCTGCTTTAGAGGCCAGCATCACGCTGCCGCTGGGTGGTGTGAATCCATGGAGCTACACATGGAGCCATTACACTTCAGTGCATTCTGGCATCAGTTACAGCCCACCGTGTTCATTTCCCAGTGAAGCAGTAGCTCCAGAATTACTCCCTTCATGGTTGCTGATTGCCCTGCCCCAACTCATGCCCCCCGTGCTAGACCACTGTGAACGCAAGGTCTTCCTTTTTGTGGCAGATACTCTAACACCTTTTTAACATGCCAAGGTCCCATATATTCTACTGACCATTTACACTTACGTAAACGGTCAAGCTGGTACAATCAGGAGGCTTCTTGACTCAACGATTTTGTAGAAGAGACAGCCACCACAGGAGAAACACCTTTCACTTGCATCCTTTGTTGTCTTTTCTTTTCAGTGCTCTGTTACGTGTGAAAGAGGAACCCAGAAAAGATTCTTCAAATGTGTTGAGAAGTACAGTTCTGGGAAGTACCGCGAGCTGGCCCCGAAGAAGTGCTTACACCTGCCGCAGCCCCACCTGGAGCTGGAACGCATCTGCGCCCCATTTCCCTGCCCTAAGCACCCCCTGTTTGCGGCTGCAGGCTCCCCACAGGCCGGCTGGTTTGCCTCGCCCTGGTCTCAGGTAAGGGTGAAGGGAGGGCGGGCAGAGCCCCTGCTCAGTGTTGGTGGCTGGCCTGGGTGGAGAGGTTCCGGCTGGATGTGAGCTGCTCGGAAGCAGATACAGTCACAAAACAACCATCCCGACTGGTAGTTACCCAGAGATCAATTTGTGGCAAGTGTCCTGCTAAGTGTTTTACTGTGTATCCTACACACTGACAGGTGGGTACATACATACATACATACATGTACATTTTATGTATACAGTCCCCAGTGCCTACCAGGGCACCGAGCCCATATGAGTATTCACAGACTGTTTGCTGAATGTGGAATTCTAAACGAAAAACAAATTCAATGAGTGACTCAGGGGGGCTTCCCTGGTGGTGCAGTGGTTAAGAATCTGCCTGCCAATTCAGGAGACACGGGTTCTAGCCCTGGCCTGGGAAGATCCCACATGCCACAGAGCAAATAGGCCCGTGCGCCACAACTACTAAGCCTGCACTCTAGAGCCTGCGAGCCACAACTACTGAGCCCACGAGCCGCAACTACTGAAGCCCACATGCCTAGACCCTGTGCTCTGAAACAAGAGAAGCCACCGCAAGGAGAAGCCCATATACACCAAAACGAAGAGTAGCACCCGCTCGCCGCAACTAGAGAAAGCCCACGCACAGCAACGAAGACCCAACGCAGCCAAAAAAATTTTAAATAAATTAAAAAAAAAAAAGAGTGACTCAGGGCAGCCACTTCTGGTCCTTATTTAGAGAACTAACCCCCACAAGTGCAGTCAAAGCTCACTTGTGTCTGGGGGTTTGTTGTCACTGTCATCGATATTCCATGCCCTGTTGAAAGACCATGTGTAGCGGCATCATCTTTAAAAACCAAAGGCCACTCTCCCTCACCAACCACATGCCTCCTTCTGCTTCCTGGGACCGAGTTTGAGACCAGCACACCCAGCTCATGTGGCTGGTGGGCAGGCTGGAGCCCATGTGTTTCTGGTCACTGAGGATCTCCCCAAGTCTGTGTACCTGATGGGATGAGGGAGGAAATCTCCCATAGGAAGCAGCAGGAACGTGGCCAGAACAGCTCCTAAAAAAGCAGGCTGCTGGGCCCCCAACTCCACAGAAATATGTAACCAGTGTTGATCTGGGTAAGCTTTACTAAGGACTGGACACTCACTGTTATTGATCCACCAGTGGGGCAGGCCACACCCCAGGCAAGACACACTCGTCTGCACCACCTGTCCTGGAAAGGATGTCAGTGTCCTGTGTGGAAATCAGTGCCAGCCAGGGGCCAGGCAGGAGGAGTGACTGGTGCCACCACAGTGCTTAGCCAGACGGGACCAGTGGTGCTTGACTTTGACCAGCTCTCCCTCCACCTGAGTCTCCTCAAGTATTTCCTAGCCTCCGGGACCCATCTTCAATCCCTCCTGATGCAAAATCCCTTTCCTGAGGCCCCCGCACCATGACAGCCGCTCCGTGTGGCTCCTCTCCGAAGGGCCACCACACCCTGACTCCTGGGCATGTCCTGTGCCTTGCCGTGAACAGTGCCCCCAAAACTCATGTCCAGCCAGGACCTCAAAATGCGATCTTATTCAGAAATAGGAAGTTTGCAGGTTTAATTAGCTAAGATGAGGTCATTCTGGATTTGGACGAACCCTAACCCAATGACCAATGTCCTTATAGGACACACAGGGGAAAGGCCATGTGACAATAGAGGCAGAGGTCACATTGATGCAGCTATGGGCCCAAGAACACCCAGGATTGCCGGCAGCCGCCGGACTCTGGAAAAGGATGAGCAGATTCCCCCTTAGGGCCTCCAGAAGAGATGGAACGTGCTTCTTCTGCCAATGTCTTGATTTTATACTTCTGGCCTCCTGAACTGAGAGAGTTGTTTCTGCTGTTTCAAGCCCCCCAGCTTGTGGTCATTTGTTCCAGCAGCCCTGAGCATCTAACACAGTGGTTATTGGTGTTACCAAACCTAACCTGGGTCTGCTTGCCCAATGCACAGCAAAGCCAATCTACTGACACCATTTTGTGGTGAAGGAAAGTACAGTGCTTACTGCAGGCACCAAGCAAGGAGAACAGGCTCAAAAAGACCCAAACTCCCTGACAGCTTTCAGGAAAGGGTTTTTAAAGACTGAGGGAGAGGGTTGCGGGGTATAAGATCAGCTTGTTCACAGTTCTCTGATTGGTTGATGGTGAGGTAACAGGGTGGTATTTCAGGAATCTCAGTTGCCGATTTTCTGGCCCAAAACGGTATGGGCTCTATGTGCTGGTTGGTGGTCAGCATGCAGTTAACTTTCTCCACCTGGTGGGGTTTCAGTGTCTGCAAAACAACACAAGGGCATGGCTCAGGATGTTATCTGTAGCCCTTGAGGAGGAACCAAAGGTCCTTGACTTTGTTTTATGGCTAAACTATTATTATTTTGTATTGCTGGACTGTTTTCCTTTGTTTCTGAATTTTTTAACTTCTCTGATTAAATTTTAATTTTTGGAACTTGGGGAAGGCCTAGGAGGTTAAAGCTTTTCTACAAACAAGAGGTGGGGGACACCGGGGATGTCTGTCCCCAGGAAGGTCCCGCAGGGTGCTGCTCATTTTCATTTGTGTCCTTGTCCCATCATGTTTCCTCCTGACTCCCCAAGGGTGACTCCCAGCAGCAAGGGCTGTGTCTTAAGTGCCTTCACATTCCTCTTCGCCCAGCTTGGAGTCTGAGGACAGTGGGCATGTGAGCTACAGCAGCTGAATCCGACAATACCATGGTGTCCACCAGCACAGGGGCTTCTCCAGCAGGAGGAACATGAGTCTCAGAGGGGAGACCTCAAGGCTCTGTGGCCCGCAGTCCCCTGATCCAGGAATGGCCAAGAGGTGACGGGCGGTGGGCTCTTTCACTCTCAGCTCTCCTGATTCCCCACAGAATGGGTTCCCCCAGCATGGCACCCACCCTCCCTCATGTGTGCCCGGCACCAACAATTCTATTGAACAATCTTCTGACGTAAACCCAACCCTGAATGCAAACCTGAAATGAACAAGTTTGACAGAGCAAAAATCACACAGAATTATTATTTTTATCTTGTTTGTGGAAAAGCTTTAACCTCCTAGGCCTTCCCCAAGTTCCAAAAATTAAAAATTTAATCAGCCAAAGAAAACAAATGGAAATATATATTGGAACCAAATTAATCCACCATAGAATTTTTTTCAGTATTAGCTAAAATTTTACTAGAATAAAACCAGTTCAACATCCCCCCAAATGAAGCCCCAATTCATTCTGTTGGAGATCTGCTGTGTATGTGAACCCAGGATTGGCTGGTAATCGATAATCTTCTTTAGAAATTGCAACATCCCAGCCCGGCCATTGCTGTCCCTCCGGTGCCTCTGCCATATCCCTGGTCCCAAACTCTGAGCTCTGCAGAAGGAAACCATCCCTCAGTCCTTGGAGAGGAAGAGACAGAAAGACCTTCCACCCACTGTATGCACTGCCCTCTAGCTGTGTTCTTGCTTTGCTTTTGGTTCCTCTTATCTTCAAACTTGATGTTGCTTTTTCATTTACAAATATATGAACTCCCCCCTCAAATGGTATTTAAATTAGAATTTGTTTAATTTAGAATATTGGACCAGGGGACCTTTGAACCACATCCTTTTCAAGCATTTGCTATTTTAAGTAGGTCGAAAGTATCACTAGCTACACACTTTTCCCTTCTATTTTCCTCTGAGTGCACAGGCTTTCCAGCAAGGTTAAGGGATGGATGAGCTAAGAAGCTGAGTCGAGTTGTTTCTGAGGCAGATGCTTCGCTTTCTCTGTCTTTTTGAGAATGTGAGTCAGAGACGAGTACAGGTGGTTCCCAAGACCATGGTCCCTCTGTCCATGGGGAGACTGAGGCTCCTGAGACTGAATCAGGCCAGTATTCACCCCACTCTGCTCAATTCAGAGACTTCAGGCACATTTAGAAAAAGAAAAACAAGGTTTATCCTTATTTACTTTAAACCAAAACCTAAAACCTAAAAATACATCTTGCATAGCTTTCACCAGCCTGAAATATTCAATCTGTCTGTCTAATAAGTCATTTTTATCATAAGCTGCTTGAAGATCTTATCCAGTGTGACTCATCTATTACATTCCAAGTCCATAACTTGTGGGAGTAATAACTCAAAAGCGATGTTTGCCATGAGCTCTTGTACCCAAGGCTCTGCACCCTTCAATCGTGGGAAATTGTGGGATGGAAATGCATGGCCAGTGCCTGGCTCAGCTTTGCCCCCAGACAGGTTATTCCTGTAACAGCAGGAAGATGGCGGGTTCTGTTATTTGATCAGGAGACTTTCTGTTGGTCTCGATGGCCCGGCTTATCATTTTGGTTAGTAGTGCATCGCCTGGCAGGACTGACTTCATTCATTTGGGTCGTTTGGGCTTAGCATCCAGTGGATCACACACTAACCTGGCCTTGGAAAGGCTTAAGTACGAACACCTGCTGGACTGTGTCTGACTCTACATGACAGAGACTGGGTGTGTTCTCAGTGCTGGAGTGCCAGGGCCCTGTCTTGTTCCAGGGTTCCTCACCAGGACTGTGCACAAGTTGACGTGGAGACCCTTGGGCTCTCAGGGGCAAAGAGCCATGTCCCAGACGTCATTGATAGGGTTTTCCATCTTGGCAACTATGTCTGCAGCAATGTATCAAACACACACACACATGCACAGACTCACACATAGGGGCATACACGTGAAGACACACACACGGGCACACACAGAACGTGTGGAGACTTCAGCAGGCTTGGTCTGGATGACTGTGGTCAGTCCATCACAGAGGGCTGCCCTGCACCCTTGATCCATTCGCTCACCTCTAATAATTTGCTCTCATTCTCTTCTAATTATGAGGGTGCACAGGAAAACAGGAACCTTGTTGTTGACATTGATGGACAAGGTCGCCTGAGCTGGAGGGAGTCTGCCTGTAACCAATTGAATTCGTACAAAAATGCACAGCCCCACCTATGTTTAGAGCAGAAATTGTGTGTGTTGTCCCACCCTGACTGAGTAGACATTTGGTCTCTGGGAGAAGTTATGGTAGCTGAAGCTCCAGACTTGGAGAGGTCCACGATGGTGATAAATAAGGGAAGAAACTGCCCCCCTCCCGCCCCTGTAGAGACTTCACAGAAGGAGGATGAAGGTGTGAGACCTCTGGCTGTCTGCAGTTAACATGCATTTGTTTACACACTCTCCATGCATTTGAGAGATGAACTTTACCCTGGAAGAAGCCCCGTGGTTTTACAAGTTCCTGTGAACGTGACAGGTGGACATTTACCTTAGACTAAGACCACATAGAACATCAATCAGGACTTAGAGCTCTCAGACATCGCCTTCTACTAGCATTTTTCCATAAAGACCAATAACATAAACAAGAGTAGTCTCTCTAATCTAAAACAAACCCGGAGGCAAATGTTATTATTTAAAAATGCATCTTTGGGGTTTTTTTGATAATGACTAAGAGTAATCATCAATTCCCCCTTCCTCCAGTCAGAGGAAGTGCAGTGCCTCTTATACAGGGGTGGCCAGTCCTCCTAGGAACATGGGGATCGCCAAGGGTACAGGGCACACAGAAGACATCCGAAGGGAGAGGTCTTTCATCATTTCAATGTCCGTAGAGTCTGTCTGAGTGGATGTCTGCCCTGAGACTCCCTGGAAGGGGGCAGGACTGGTCAACCTGCAGGGGCCCTTTCAGAGCAGAGTGTGCTGGTCTGCATGGGGTCCAGGTGGGGACGGGTGTGCATCACCCTCCAGAAGGCCGTTTAATTCTAGAATGACAAGAAGACCCTCACTGCTAGACCTCAGGGGGCCGTCCCGTGGAATCCTGCCTCGACGTTTTTCTCCATCTGGTTCCTTGGTTCTTGGATGGAGCCCTGGTCTCGGGCCCTGGTACTGGCAGCACATGTGGGAGTGAAGGGTCAGAGGAAACGGGAGGGGGCTTCAGGCCCCGGGGCCCCAGCAGTGGGGTGAGCAGCCCATGGCCGGCTCTTCAGTGGTTATGGCCCTGCTCTGCACCCTGAAGCCACACACCCCGGAGTCTGGAGGGACCCCCTCACCCCTCAGCGAACAGACCCAGAACTACCCACCCACCCACAGAGTGGGAGTCATCCACATTTTCTGGCTCAGGGACATTCAGACCGAGGCCCTGGAAGGTGAGCAGAAGTGAGCAGGGTACGGTGGGGAGAGTCCATGGACTGAAGATGACAGTGAGCGCCAGGGCCACGCGGGGGAACGTCTCAGGGGATCATTTAACTCTTTGCAGTCAAGCTGCAGGTCAGCTTGATGTACTAGTTTTGTTAGATTGAATGTGACGGGAGTCGGTTCTGAAAATAGAAGAGGAAGGTGCTCTTGCCGGTGTGGCTGTGGTCACCCACTGGAGGGCAGCTCTCCGCGTGTGTCCCGACCCGTAGCAGCGTGGCTACACATGCAGGTTCTCGGGCCCAGCCCAGACCTGCTGGTGCTCGAGCTTTAGGCCTGGGCCCCAGCATTCTGCTTTGCTGAGTCCTGTGGTTCATCCGGACACGCATTCGAGCTTGAGATCCACTGGTGTGGAGGGTGTCTCCAGCAGCAGGTGGTCTGGACAAAGGGCGACAGTAGCTGCCACTCTGCAGGTCAGGGAGTAGGTGCAGGACACCGTCAGTGCCCGGCATGGCAGCCGCCTCTCCTGCCATCAGTACGAGGAATGGCCTGAGACGCTCAGGCTAAACCCCATGAAGCTGAGGAAGGAGACTTGGCCTTTGACTTCAGATCTGAGTTCCCGTCTCCCTTTCCACAGAGTATTCCTTTCCCAGCAGTGTTGTGTCTTGTGAGTTGCCCTCCACACCTGCTGATCCTGCAGCCCCAGCCTCTCGCTCTCCACCCTGGAAGTCTGCACAGAGATTCTTAGGATCAACCCACCTGCAAATCCAGTGGAAAATCTGGAATGTGATTTCTAAACCCCATGCTGAGTTTGAGGCCATTATGTTTATGATATAGCTGAACCACTTGCATAGCTTTTCCTTCCTGGGGGGAAAAAAAAAAGCGAATAAACTTTTTCAGATTCCTTCTTTTTCTTCCCTCTCCTGCTCTATCTCTGGTTTTATCAATGCAAAGTATTTTCAAAATCTGCAGCCATACATCTTAGTTCTTTTTGTTTACATGAAGAAACACAAAAGTTGAGCTATTTGGAGACATTTTTCCTAAAAATATGTCTCTCGCGGGGAGTTTAAAATCTCTCTAGACCAGTGCTTCTCACACTGGGTGTTCTTATGGATCATCTGGGAGTTGTGCAGATTCTGAGGCAGCGTCCGGAGGTGGGAGGCAGGGATGCTGACAGGCTCCCAGCTGTTGCCAGGGCTGCTTGTCCAGAAACCGAGCTTTGAGTAGTGGCTTTAGAAAGTGCCCCAAGGAAGGGCAAGCTGCTTGTGCTCAGTACTAGTGTCTGGAGCCTAGAACTGTGCCTGGTAAGAGGAGGAGAATGATCCCTCTTTGTGAATAAATTAACCAATGACGAAAAAAGAATCAAACCACTTGGTGCTGTTTAAGTGATGCAAAACGCCAGATCTCTTGATTTCTAACTGAGGCATAACATCTTTAGCAAGAGTGGAATTCTGCCTCTGCCTCTGTTGATGAAAGAAACTCAACTCACAAGGCAGAGACATTCAACACCTACGGAGGAAGATGTGACCGACAAGACCCTAGGAACCCTGCGGCAGTGCAGCCCTGTAAGTTCTCAGCCCACGATGGTAGCTGAGGGAGGGCCTGGAACCAGAGTGCAAAGCACCAAGGCCAGAATTGCGGCTCTGCCGGAATGTTCGGAAAGATGTTACAGGCAGTGGGAAACATCTGGCTCTACCGCGGATGAGCCTCATGATTCAGGAATCAGACATGAGTCTGCCCACAACATTGTTGTTTTCCTGGCTGCCATCGTCGTATACTGAAACTGAACTATTGATGACTTTCGCTGAAATTGGTTTTGAGAAGGGGTAAGCCTCACAGAATGTTCCAAACCCACATGCTTAGCAGCTAAAGCCCTGGATTTTCTCTCCAGGGGCCCAGCCATCCTTTCCCTAAAGAGAAAAAAAAAGAAGCAGGAACAATGCCTTCAGCTTATGAGTTTTCAGGACTCTCTATTTCCAAATTTTCTCCCCCCCCCCCCCCAGGGTCAGATAGAGATGTTTTATTTACTCCATCGCCGAGTCCCTATCCCAGGGAATATCAAAACCACTTCTCCAGGCTCTGTTTGCAGCGGGTCCTGAACATCCAGCTGCAGGCAAGCGTCTGGCTGCGGGCTGTTTCGGCTGTGGAAGACCAGCCCCGGGGCTGCTCCAGTGGGGTCCTAGCACACAGACCTGTACGTTCTGGCAGCAGCCTGAGTTATGTGTGTCCCTAAATCTGCACGGCTTTAGCCTCGTGTTTTAAAGCAACCATTTAGCTTACCCACAGGATATCCAAAACGTTCTCTGACCCCGACTTTGTTCAGGTACTCCTTTAATTGCTTACATTCTTTTTTTTTTTTTTTTTTTTTTTTTTTGCGGTACGTGGGCCTCTCACTGCTGAGGCCTCTCCCATTGCGGAGCACAGGCTCCGGACGCGCAGGCTCAGCGGCCGTGGCTCGCGGGCCCAGCTGCTCCATGGCATGTGGGATCTTCCTGGACCGGAGCACGAACCCGCGTCCCCTGCATCAGCAGGCGGACTCTCAACCACTGTGCCACCAGGGAAGCCCTAATTGCTTACATTCTTAACGGTCTTGAACCCACAGCCTTGTCTGAGCACAATTCACATGCTTCTGTCTAGACCTCGAGTTGCCTTCTTTCTGGGCATATTCACTACTACAAGTTTGGGCCCCTCCGCCTCTCTGATCACCACGTCCCTCCTGGTTTATTACCGGCAGTGGATCTCAGACGGACCCGCTGCTGTGGTCTGTGGGGTGTGTGCCTGGCCAGCTGGTGAGGGATGGTCTGACCCAGCCTCTCCTTCCTACTCTGGCTCCACTGTGCTCTGTGCCTTAGAGTGCGGGGGCCTCGGCTTCAGGAAACAAAGTTCCCGGTAGCATGCGAATGAGCCCGGGGAACCTCCAGACATGCAGAGTCCCTGCGCTTGGAGTCTGGAAAGGTCTGAGTGTCAACTCCTGGGGAGTTGGCTTGTCAAGCTTTTCCAGGTCAGGGGCACCAGAAAGGCTGGCTTGGTGATGGCATTCATGAAAGACCCATAGCCTGTATCCCCAGATGCGTGCCACTTTTTGGTGTCCATCACACCCTTGATGACTCAAGGACATTCAGACTTCTGGGCACTTCTCCCCAGTGTCCATACTTGGGAAAAATCCAGAATCTGCTCAGCCACCCACAGAGGTTGAGGCAGACCACCGTGAGGAACCTGGGGAGGTGGGGGAAGCTTGTGAGAGCAGCCGGCCCAAGGACCTGGTGGCCCCGGGCGACTGTTGCTTGTGCTTCTCGCAGTGCACGGCCAGCTGTGGAGGCGGCATGCAGACGAGGTCCGTGCAGTGCCTGGCGGGGCGCCGGCCGGCCGTGGGCTGCTCCGCGCACCAGAAGCCCGCGGACTCCCAGGCCTGCAACACCCGTTTCTGCCCCATCGCACAGAAAAAAGGTGAGTGTCGGAGCCCCTCGGCTTGACCTTGGCCTTTTGGGGGGGCCGTCCCGTTTCCGGAGTGTCTCCTAAGAGGGCTGAGCAGGTGCGGGGTGCCTGCTAGGTCGAGGGGTTGGTGTCAGCTCCCCGGTTCTCTCTCCATCTCCTCCCCCAGCTTTCCCATGACATAGCCCACAAAGCAGACCCCTCGCTTCTCACGCCTCCCCAGAAATGACACGAACGGTTGGGAAATCAGATTGCTTCTGTTTCACTGCTGCTCTTTATATTCAGAGAAGCGGATTTTAAGTAGAGCAGCCTTTTCCGCCCGAGGTAAAGGAGAGCCCAGATTATTCCTTGGATGCGCTCTAAACGCCATCCCTGTGCCCACTCCCTCGGTGCCTCAGGTATTTGCGGGCACCATGCCCTGTGTATCTGTCGAGGTTTCTGGAAGAGAAAATGGGGCTGGAGGAGAATGAGTGGTCTGGCTCAATCAGGGACTCGGCAATTGGAGTCCAGTCCACAGAAGCCCCATCGCCTTGGGTGGATGAGTGGTTACGTGGATGGGTTTAGCACAAAAAGCAGAGAATTTCAACTTTGCGGGAAGCTTCCAAGAAAGGTCTTGTGAAAACAGCACAACCCACTTGGCCCATTTGACCTGAAGAGCTGCCCTCCTTCAGCAGCTTCAGGGCAATGACAGATTTACTTTGATTTGCTGGAGTTATTGCCAGTGGCAGCAGACACGGGGTGCTGGCACGGTGACTAACTCGGGACTGCTCACTTTCAGACGCCCTCTGCGAGGACCGCTTCCACTGGTGCACCCTGGTGCCCCAGCACGGGATGTGCAGCCACCACTTCTACGGCCAGCAGTGCTGCAAGATGTGCTCCACATCCAACCTGTGAGCTGACAGGGCACAGGAGGTACCTGTTTCCAGCACCAGCGAGCTGTGTGGTCTACACCAGGGTGCGTCCGAGGAAGATGGAAGCTGAGAGAAGAAAAACCATCTGGGGCTCTTATATATGATTCTGTGCATGCCTGTGTGTGTGTGTGTGTGTGTGTGTGAGCATGTGTGTGACTCGTGTGTGTGAGTGCATCCCCAGGCACATGGACACGCTCTCGGGGAGGTGGGGATGTCGAGTCAGGCTGCAGGGCGCACTGTGCAGCAGGGCACGTGCTCACCTAGAACTGCAGAGCTTTGTCAAGGAAGGCAGGTCAGGAAATGAGGGAGAAGTACAGAACACCTGCCTCTAAGGATGCCGGCCCAGCTCCCACCTGGAGGTCCCTTCCGACAGCGGAATCAGCTTTGGGCTGCGTCCCCAGGCCCATCCTGCCCCAAGAGCAGTTTCTCTGCACAGGGACCCAGGGCCTGGGCAGGGGAGCTGGTCTCCATCCTGATTGGGGACCTCGCCTCTGGAAACGGGAAAATGAAATCCCTGATGTGGTGCTCCTGTCCCTTTCAGACTTGTGTGCTGGAGGAGAGAAGTTTCTTATTTTACGTCTTATCTTTCTCAGTTATTTACAAGTGAGTGATCCTATTTAAACCCATTTCTTACCGCTTTTCTATTTCAAGTGACAGAATTACAGGTTGTTTCTGAATTAGAGTCTTACCGGTTACACCGAATCCCCACCGTCCTACTGAGGACTGGTGGTGGGTCCACTTGGGCAGATGTCAAGTGATGACCTTGGAGCCCTGTGTTTCAGTTTTGTATTTTGCGGGGTTTTCAAAAAAAAAGTTTCCATAAATTTTGGTTGTTTTTGTAACGCCCATTCAGAAGGAAGGCCTATTTCCTGGTGAAAAGCTGCGCGGCGGGCCTCTGACATCCTCCCGTCAGTATCCGTGTGGCTTTTAATCCTTTCCTGCGGTGCAATCTCCATTCCAAATGGCACCTGGATATTTATATTTACTGAAGTTTTATAATAAATTTTATACTGTGCGGCGTGCTTCTGAACTGCTCGTGAGTCTTCATGAGGTCTTCTCTGAGATGCGAGGGCTGGCACAGAGACCGGGACATCGGCCTCAAAGAGGGAGAAATGGGGCTCCAGAACCTGGTAGAAAGTGCTGGAATCAGTCTGAGGAGGAAGTGCTCCCGAATGAGGAGGCTTCAGGGAAGACGGTTGATGATGGTGGCGGCCTGTGCAGGGGGGCACTGCTGCGGGGTCATCCCGCCCAGGGACCAGGTTTTCTACGGCTTCACCCGCAACCTGCGCAGGGCAGGTGCACGCTCTCTAGAGATGACACGGTTAATTGAAAGGTGACCCCTGACCCTGTTATCCCTGCTGTATTAGTCAGCATTCTCTAGAGACACAGGCACAATATATTTATACAGGGGGTGGGTGTTTTAAGGGATTGACTCACACGATTGTGAGCTGGCAAGTCCAAAGTCTGTACGCCAGGCAGGAGTCCAAAGTTTGAGCAAGAGTTGATGCTGCAGCCTTGAGCCTGCCAAGGCTCTGCAGAGCAGCAGGCTGGAAACTCAAGCAGGGTTTCTTTCTTTTTTTTTTTTTTTTTTTTTTTTTTTTTTTAAATTGAAACTGTGGGGCTTCCCTGGTGGCGCAGTGGTTGAGAGTCCGCCTGCCGATGCAGGGGACACGGGTTCGTGCCCCGATCCCGGAAGATCCCACATGCCGCGGAGCGGCTGGGCCCGCGAGCCATGGCCACGGAGCCTGTGTGTCCAGAGCCTGTGCTCCGCAACGGGAGAGGCCACAGCAGTGAGAGGCCCGCGTATGGCAAAAAAAAAAAAAAAAAAAAAAAAAAAAAAAAATTGAAACTGTGATCAAAAATCCTCCAACAAGCAAAAGTCCAGGACTAGATGGCTTCATCGGTGATTTCCATCAACATTCAGACAAGAGCCAACATCCATCCTTCTCAAACTCTTCCAAAAAATTGCAGAGGAAAGAACACTCCTAAGCTCACTCCATGATGCCACCATCACCGTGATACCCTACTTTTTCCCCTGTAGTAGAGAATGGAACCACCATTTACTGACTTCGCAATGAACATGAATCTCAGAATTCCTGGCTGTCCACTGGTTAAAACTTGGTGCTTTAACTGCCATGGGTTTGATTTGGTTCCCTATTCTGGGAACTAAGATCCTGCTGGGGGGATCATACTCATCGGCGTGGCCATCCCAGCAGAGTCTGTGGGTGACCGTGGGACTGGGGCACAGAGGCCCCTCCTGGCCCTGAGATAGTCAGTCCAGATGGTGCCCACACCGAGCCTCAGACCCTTCTCAGAGCAGCGGGCACAGCACCCTCCTGGCTCTCCTTACCTCGGGCCGGCCCAAGGTACCGAAGCTCCCCAGCAGTGAACAGATCCCTCAGGCAGGGTTTCTATGTTACAGTCTTGACGCCAAATTCCTTCTTCTCAGGGAAACATCAGTCTTTGCTCTTGGGACCTTCAACTGATTGGATGAGGCCCACCCCACTATGATGGGTGATCGGCTTTACTCAAAGTCCACTGATTTAAATGTTAAATGTTAATCACATCTATGCATGCACCCCAGTGTTCATATATATATGTATATGTATAGCATATACATATATATATAGCATATAGCATATATATATGTATAGCACAGGGAACAGTATTCAATATCACGTGATAAACTATCAATATAGTAGAAAAGAATCTGCAAAGAATATGTATATATGTATATGTGTATGTGTGTGTGTGTATATATATATATATATATATATATATATATATATATATATATACATAGAATCACTTTGCTGTACACCAGAAACTAACATAACATCGTAAATCAACTAAACTTCAATAAAAAAGTTTTTTTTTTAATTTTTAAAATGTTAATCACACCTAAAATACACCTTCACAGCAACGCTAGTCTGGTGTTTGACCAAGCAAGTGGACCTCAGACGCAGCCTAGTTGATATGTACAATTAACCATCACACCAATCCCCCTCAGACTGGATTAAGCCAGCCCTAACTGGGGACTCAGAAAATCTGCAGCTGCGCCTCGGATTACAATGGACATCAGCCCTCCCAAACGCCAGCTGCCCCAAGTGCAGCTCCTGGTGTGGCCAGCCCCATTCACCCTGTGCCCCTCCCTGGCTTGCAATAGCACCTGCCCCACCTCAGTGAGCCCCTGGGCCCACCATGTGGGAGATGGTCCGAATCCCGTTTCACTGGCCTGGCTCTGTGAAGGATGCAAAGTGGCCTGTCGTATGGTCCCGTCTTCAAGGACTTGTTTCATCAGGAAAATAACGTCCGGCCCCAAAGTGCTAGATTACAAGAATAGGGAGGCACAGAGGAGGGGGAGATTCGCTCCCACTGGGAGGGCAGTGGTAGACCAGAAGGGCAGGCTGCCCTCCAGACACTAACGCAGGGAGAAAAGAACAACAAGAGGCGGCTGCAGAACGAAGCTGCCCGATCTGCCCTCAGCTCTGTGCCGGAGGAAGATGAAAGATAAAGGGCCTCACTGGGCCAAGTTTTGCAAAATCCTTTGCAAGACAGTATTATAGCAAGAGACTGAAATTACAGGCCAAATATAAAGGAGGCTGTGTTTTAATATATAATTCAGATGCCACTGTGTGGGTGCCAGAAGTCGGGGCCCTGTGTGAGTGGTCTGGTTCCTGCCATCCTGAAGGAGGCTCAGTTCCAGCTTGAGGCCGCTTGCCCACCTCAGGCACATTTTTTTCTGCTAAAAGAGTGTCACTGATTTCAGCGTCAAAATTACAGTTCAAAATTTAAAAATAGTCATTCTGCATTTTCCACATACTAAGTTTGCCATTCCTTTTTTTAAACAATTTTATTGAAACATAGTTGATTTACACTGTTGTGTTAGTTTCAGGTATACAGCAAAGTGATTCAGTTGTGTATATATATATATATATATATATATATATATATATATATATATAAAACTATCTATAGATATATAACCACCTACATATTCTTTTTAGATTCTTTTCCCTTATAAGATATTGAGTATAGTTCCCTGTGCTGTACAGTAGGTCCTTGTCAATTATCTATTTTATATATAGTAGTGTGTATCTGTTAATCCCAAACTCCTAATTTATCCCTCCCCTGCTTCCCCTTTGGTAACCATAATCTTGTTTTCTATGTCTGTGAGTCTATTTTCTGTTTTGTAAATAAGTTCATTTGTATCATTTTTTAAAATTCTACATATAAGTGATATCATAGGATATTTGTCTTTGTCTGAATTACTTCACTTAGTATGATAATCTCTAGGTCCATCTATGTTGCTGCAAATGGCATTACTTCATTCTTTTTCATGGCTGAGTAGTATTCCATTGTGTGTGTGTATATATATATACACATACATATATATACACATATATATATCACATCTTCTTTATCCATTCCTCTGTCGATGGACATTTAGGTTGTTTCCATGCCTTGGCTGTTGTAAACAGTGCTGCTATGAACATTGGGGTGCATGTGTCTTTTCAAATTAGAGTTTTCTCTGGCTATATGCCCAGGAGTTGGATTACAGGATAGTAGCTCTGTTTATTTTATTCATAAAACTTAAAGAGCATTGTAATAGGCTCTAATTTTCTCTGCTGAATCCTAAAACTGACTATCACATCATCACAAGCTCTGGGCCACAAAAATCACCCCTCTTTTTCCCCTGTACAAGATTCCTGCTCTTTAAAAGTCAGGTTTGCGAAGATATTAGGAGGTTGGATTATAGTGAAACTCAACTTATGAATGGCAGCCCTCCAACAGGGTCATAAATTCAGAGTCTTTAAAGTAAGTCCCTTTGAGCAGAGCAGCCGTTCCAGAAAATGGTTCTCCTGCCACTCACAGAGGACAGGTCAGGGATGGCAACCTTAGCCTGGTCACCTGCTGGTGAGGGGTCATCAAAGGCCAGAGCCCAACTAACCTAGCTGGTTTCTTGCCTTGGCCTAGTGTCTGATGCTGATTTCCCCGGTTGCTCTGTAATCATCCACCTGCCAACACTCAGAGACTCAGAGTGAAGCCTGCTGTCCACTGGGGGAAGCTCTTGACCTGCCCAGGTTGCTGCTTCTCTCAGGTGAGCAGAGTCACTGGATCAAGGGGAGATGCCAAAGGGATGATGCTTTGCCCCAGAAGCAAACCCAACTTTTCTCGGTCCCTTAGACGTGAAGAAAGGGTGCTGAGATGAGGGACTGGAAACACAAACCTGTCAAGTCAGAGTCCTGTTTTGTCTCTACACAGATATTGACGTGCACATGCAGAATGCAGGGATGGGCATGTATTTGAAGTCAGGTTTTGTTCCTCATAATTAATTTTGACTTTTTTCAACTCAAAAAAAGCTTTTGGCTTGCACACTTCAGCAAGTCCTATTTGCTCATTTCCAGGTGGAAACAGGATCACTTTGGAGAGTACAAGCGGGCACAATTAATATGCACGCCAGGACACCAGGGCCAGACACAGGAGTCTCACCTACACACACACACGACAGACCACTTCACTCACTCACGCTACTGTTATTCTCCTCCAGGTGAGAAAATGGCTTTACTGACCACACTTACCAGATGCCCCAAGGCTGCCAGAAGTGAAGGCAGCAGGGCTCATGCCCTCGATGGGTCCTGATAGCTGAGGCCTGCAGTTTGCACCAGGCTTGCAAAGCGCAAGGGACCGGCAGCTTGGCCCAGGCTAGTGTCTAACACAACACGGCCCAGCCATCACGGTGAGCCCGCCCAGGCCCAGATTCCTCTGGCTCAGCCTCTCTTATCACACCACCAGACTGGAAGAAGCCGCAAATGAGCGCGTTGTCTAGAGGCACTGAAAGAAAAGGGATTACTCACCTTGTCATTTATGCCACCATGAATTCCACACGTAGTCACCGCACACCAACTCTGTCGGTCAGCTTGGTGGCTACAAGGACAGCCCCAAGGTCGCGGAGGCTTATAAGGACAAAGGTTTATCTCTGCCTCTGTGGCTGCCCGTTGCCTGCGGGACTGTTCTGGGTGTTTTCTTCAATCCCGAGTCCAGGGTGAAAGGCAGCCCCCCACCCAGGCCATACTGTTTGGATGGCAGAGAGAGGCAGGTCAGCAGCTGCTGGTCATGGTCACTGCCTGTTACCCCTTCTGCCCAGAACAGGCCCCGGGTCACATGTACTCACACCCTGCCATCCAGAGCAACGCGCACTCAAAACCAGGGTGAATGGGGCGGGGACCTGAACTCCTCCCACAGGGAGGCCCTTGTGGCAGATGGCACGGTGAGGTGTGCACTGCACATACCAGGAAGGGCTTGGCTCTCAGACCAGCCGAATCGCCCATCACACCTCCTATGTGCCAGGCATAGCGCTGCTTCTACACTCACTCACGTGAGAGTGAATAGGTCCCCTTCCCTTAAAGCTGCTGCAGTGTGATGGTCCTGGATGAGCCGTTTCCCCTCCCTTGCTGTTGGATGTATTGCCTATAAAACAAAGAAATTAGATCTTTCAGATTCCTCAAAAATTCCACGATGCTATCCCTTCCATTTTATTTATTTTTAAACTAACCATTGACTAGACGTCATGAATTAACCCTGAGCACAGAATCTCATATCATGCAATCCAGCCAGATGGAGGGGAGGGTCCCACTCTGCATTAGAAGCAGATAAAGAGGTCTCAGGGGAATTTTTAAGGACCGTTTTGGTGGTGCCTATTGAAATCCTTACACCTACACTCATGCACTCACAGCCTCCAGAAATGAGCAAAGCAGAGCCCACCTGTAACTCTCCAAGAGGCCAGGTAGGTCGAGTCCAGACCAGGGTGTCCAGGGCTACCTGCCCACCCGGCAACGGAGGGAACCAAAGGCAGTGCCGAGGCTCCTCCTGCCAGGGTCTCCAGCAGGAACTGTCCCCGGGCCCACGTGTTTGCTGGACTCACCCTGACAGCGGCCTGGCTGCCATCCATGGTCTCGGCCCTGAGCCAAGACGCCCAAGGCTCCCACCTGGGTCACGTGCAGCCGTAGGTCACAGTGGCTGCAGTTTCTTCTGACCTCAGGTTTGATGGCTGACCCGGAAGCTGACACCCCAGCTGGGGTTCTGCTATGGGTTTACAAAGCATGAAAGCTTGAATCTGAAGTCCGGAAGAGACTCTCTGGCACCCGTGTACCCTGTGGCTGAGAGGTGAGGAACCCTGCCCCCCAGGTGGAGCGTGAAGTGTGGGTGAGCACATTTTACTGCTTTGCTTGGGCGTCTGTCCAACACCATCTTCTCAGGGGCCGAGAAAGTATGCCAACCTCCCCAGGAAAACCAGGCTCAAACCAGGAGATGAATGTGCAGGCCACCCATCTCCATGATTTCCCCAACACCTCCTCCTCCTATTGCAAGGAGTGACTCTGCACCACGGGGCACCTCTCGCCCCCCTGTCACCTCCAAGCAGAAAACCACGCCTTCCCATGGGGACTGGAAGGCCACAGAGCTGCCCGCCCCAGAGGTCTCCTTCTGCAAATGCAGATGGGGCTCTTCTGCTTGTCCGCTGCAGCCGGGGGCACCTAAATGTCCCATCTCAACCCTCGGACCCACTGGCTGTGAGGAAATAGGCCAAATGCTTGTGCAGCTTTAACTCTCTCCCCTCATTTTTGAATGAGAGCAATAGTCCTAGAAGGTGCTGCACTTTGTCACACTTCTGTGCCCTTCAAGGTTACTCCCAGACCCTGGAATATCCTAAAACCCCTCCTCCAGCCCACTGTTGGCTATGGACTGAATTGTGTCCCCCCATTCAATGCTGAAGCCCTAATCCCCAAAGTGGTTGTATTTGGAGATGGAGCCTGAGCGGGAGTAATTAAGGTTAGATAAGGTCATAGGGTGGGGCCCTGATCCCACAGGACTGGTGTCCTTATGAGAAAAGGAAGAGGCACCAGAGATTCATTCCTTCTCTCTCTCATACACACACACACACACACACACACACACACACACAAACACACACACACACACACACCTGTGCATGTTGGGGTAGGAGACAGGAGAACATTACAAGATTTGCAAAAACCAACCAAGTTATTTTTGACTCTTCCCTGACTCTCAGAAACAGGTAAGAATAGTTTTCTTATTCTTTCTTCCACTTTTTTTTTAATGAGTGCTATATATCCACATACACCTCAAATCAACTCTTAGAAAATTTAAATAAAGAGAAACGGCAGGAAGTAAAAAGAAAACCTGTGATATCTGACTGACACAGACATGCACCCACTTATGCAGAAAGTGGTTTTCATGCGGACAAAGTCCCTTCCTCAGTAGAAGCACATTTTTTTTTTTTACCAAAGCTGAAAGGACCAGAAACTTCTTCACACATTCCACAAACGTCATAAATGAACAAACATGTCACGAGTAGAAGAATAAAGATTATCTTCCAAATAGATTCTAATTTTCTTGCAAGTTCTTTTGGTGGGGAAGGAAGTTGGGGAATCACCAAAGAGAGAAGAAATGTGTGTGGCTGGGGCATATTGCTTTGCCAGTGAAACAGCAAATGCAAGGTGGGTAATAAACACTATTTAATAAAGATTTGCCGAAATGAAGTGAAATCGCCCAAATTATGAACTTGCACACAGAACCACATAAGGAGAAGGCTGTGTGCTGGGTCCGGCTTCCTCTTGAAAAGCAAATGCATGAAAGACATAAAAATGCTTTGAAAAGTCGAAGCCCTATAAAAGGTAAGATATTGTTAGGATAGAGTCACCATAACCCAAGATTAATCACCATTTAAACAGTGGTCTTTATGTGCAGAGCTCAGATCTCTTTAAAGCCCTCCTCAGTGGCTGTCTCCTGACAAAGGAAAACACAGCCCATCACTGGGGGTGCCTTTTCTTTTCTCTTCTTCAACCCTAACATCTTACTAACTAGAGTTCACTGCACAGTGAGTGTGAGAAGGAGACATTGACAACACATTCTTTCTAACACAGAGAGAACCTTCAAGTAAAGAAAAAACCTACTTTCCCCGCAGTTTGCTTTCAGCCACTGTGCGCCAGGAATCTCCTCCCCAGGTCATGCTTTAAGTTTGATCACATGGGACATCCTCTGTGAATGTTCTCAGATCACGGCCCTTGAAGCGAATGTGCTCAGCAGCCCGTCCTTAACGCCAGGACCACAAGCTTGTGGTTTCTAGGGTCACAAAGCTCAAGAAAACTTTTCCTGCCAGGAATCTCCCCCAATTCTTCCTTCTCTCTGTTCTCTTCCCTTTCATCCCGTGCTACCCACCCAAAGTCCTGTGAGACCTCAAAGTGTCAGACATCCAATAACGCCATGAGGATAGACAACGTTGCTCCCCAAATCACAAAGGCTAAAAATAGCAGCAGTTCAGTGAGCTTGTAGATAAATCCATTCAGTTCATCACTGACTCCATCTGGGCTCCCACTGGTGTTTGACCCAAGCCTGTCCTGAGCTGATTTCTGCACTTATCATGGAATAGGTGTCACCAACGTGAAGCAGGGAGCACCTGGCGTCAGAGCAGGAATAGAAACGCTGCAATGAACACGTTCAGGTTAAAACTGTGGTGTCAGTGTTGAGGCTGGGGTGAGGGTGTAGGAAGGCCACTTATCAGATCAGGGGGACAGGCTGGGGTCCAAAGGAAAAGGTAGAGACCCTCCAGGCAGATGCCACAATGTGAGCAAAATATCAAAAGTGCACAAAACAGGAAGCAGGCACAGGGCTGTGTGAAGAGAGGGGCGTCTCCTCCCGGGAGCCCCCTGTGAACGGATGCGGGGCCCGAACTGCCTCCAGAAGAAATGTCCAGCCCTGGCCCATCACTGAGCAAAGGGGCAGACAGTTCACGTTGCTGAGTCCCATGACTTGGGTGGGACAGCGAGGGAGAGTCCATCCTCAACGTGGTGCAGCACTCGTAGGAACCAGCCGTCAGCTAGGAACTGGGGAGTAAGTTAGTGGGCGTGGAGGGGGCAGGGAAGATGCGAGTCACCTCCAGCCACTGCTGAGTGCCTGGGAAGACACTGCCAGAGGAGGTGGGGGGCAGCCTGGTGGGGGGTTTCGGGCAGCTTCACTGAGCATCACAGAGGACCCAGGACTGCACAGGATGGATCACTGACCTGACTTTGTCTTCTGGAATCCTAATTCTCCTGCACTGATTATGTGACTCATGGTTTCTCAAGAAGTACTAAATGAAATTTCTGGGACTTTTCTTTAACCTGGTAATGAGGTTTTTTTTACTTGTTTGTTTGCTGTTTTAGGAGTCAGGGTTGCCCAAAGTAGGCCCTACTGCATGGGGGCAGGATAAACCTGCACCATGAATAATTGTCCTGCCCACCATGAGATGGTTAGTGCCGTGTGCCCTGGCCCCAGATGAATGCCAGCTGTGCCCTGCATCAGTCCTGACAAACAAGACCACACCACGCTTTCCCAGTGCTCCCCGGTCGGGGCATCGTTCTGTGAAGGCGATTTGTACGCACAGCTAACGTGAGTGCAGCCTAAGCCCAAGGGCCCACTTCCAGCCTGAGTGGCTCAGTTTCATCTGCTCAGAGAAAAGGGGAGAGGAGGGCAGGGATGTAAATAAGTAATTGCACTTCAGTAATGGAGGCGTGTAAAATACCAAGCCCAGAAGCCCCAGGGGTGACACAGAAGCCCTGGGACAGCTTCCCCCCAGGAGGACAGACTGGAACTGAGTTTTAAATGGCAAAGAGGAGGCCAGAGCATTTCAGGAGTGGTACAACATGAGAAGGGCATAGCGTTTGTAAATTATATATTTTCTTACACAAGACACACTGGAGAAGTTTTTTTTAAGTGCTCAGCTTTTGTGCCTGTTTCAAATCATTTTGAACATGGCAGTTAAAATCACCAAAAATTTTAAGAGATGTTGTCCAGTGAAAACCACCAGAAATGACTCTAATGGAACTCTGAAATGAGAAAAAAAGTGAGTCAGATAGTAGATTTCAACTTTTTATTTACAATAAAACTTCATTCAAGACACTTTAATGGAGAAAGAGCAGTCTTTTCAGCAAACGTTGATGTGACATGTGGATTTCCACATGCAGAAGGATGAGGACCCCTACTTCCCACCATACACAAAATTAACTCCAAATGGACCAAACACACCTAAACGTAAGAGCTAAAACTACAAAACTGTTAGAAGATATAAATCTGTATGATTGTGAATTTGGCAATAATTTCTTGGATATGACCAAAGGGAAAAAATAAAATCAGATGCCATCAAAATTACAAACATTTGTACATCAGAGAACACTATCCAGAAAGTGAAAAAAACAACCCAAAGAATGGGAGAAAGTATTTTCAATTCATATAGTGATAAAGATCTGATATTTAGCGTATATAAGGAACTCTTAGCAATTCAACTACTTAACAATAAAAAGACAAATAATTCAACTTAAAAATTGGTAAAGAATTTGAAAAGACTCCAAACAAAACATATGAATGGCCAACTAGCCCAGAAAAAATATGTTAAACATCAGTAGTCATTAGGGAAATGAGACTCAAAAACCAGAATGAGATAGTTCATCATATTCACTGGGATGGCTATGATAAAAGAAAGGAAGGAAGGAAGGAAGGAAGGGAGGAAGGAAGGAAGAAAGGAATGGAGGGAGGGAGGGAGGAAGGAAGGAAGGGGGGAGGGAAGGAGGGAAAGAGGGAAGGAGGGAAAGAAGGAAGGAAGGGAGGGAGGGAGGGAGGGAGGAAGGGAGGGAGGAAGAAAGAGAACGAAAGGGCCACAGAATAACCAGGTTGGTGAGGATGTTGAGAAATTAGAACCCTTGGATCTTGGTGGGAATGTCAAGCATCCCAGCCACTGAGAGAAACCCTCTGGTGGCTCCTCAAACAGTTGAACGTAGAACAATCCAGAAGCTCCACTTCTAGGTGTATACCTAAGGGAACTGGAAATGTGTCCACACATAAACATGTACGCCGTGTTCATAGCAGCATTATTCATAATAGCTAAGCCCAGACAGGAGGGTCACCAAGACACTAGACTTTGTGAGGGGACATTTTTGTTCTCTCCACGTATAGCAATCTATTAAGAGCCTAATCATCATCACCCTTTTAGAAATCAAGAAAGAACCGATTTCATCAGGCAGAGAAAGCCAGGGGCCATTAGAACTGGGGCCAGCCTTTCACCATCAGGCTCCTGGGGCTGCACCAGTAAGCGGGTGCCCCCCAAACTGCTGATCTCCCCATACCTCTCGGGTTTCCATGACTCCCACTGGCTTAGATCTCAGTAGCAGGAGAAGCTCTCTCACAGCCAAGTGGTAGCTGTGCACCCACGTTCCCTCCTTGATATGGCAAGCCCAGGAGCTGGAAGAAGCTGGTCCAATTCCCCCCTTCACTTTCCCTGGGACATTTCTGTAAGCCACTTCCCAGAGCTGAGTTTAGAACTCAAGGGCAAACTCACCACCACGTCGCTTTCTTTCCTTCCCAAAGACACTAAACCATTTCTAGAGCAGGGCCTTTTTATTTTAATTACTGTGTTCTACAATTAATCCCCAACACTTCAGACATTTTGCTCTAGGAATATTTAGTTCTTCCTTCATGGTACTCATGCTACAGGATATTCCCACGCAGAAGTCTCTCCCAACTCTTTTACCTCTATTATTCTTTTCTCATAACTTAGATTTCTTTCTACTTATAGTGAACAAATCACGCCTCCTAAAACTGTAAACTCTTTGAGGCTGAAATTCATTTCTGATTCATCTATCTCCTAACCCACCTTGCATAATCTCTAGCATCTATTAGGTCCTCAATAAATCTTCAGTGAATTAAGTTCAAAAAAAAAAAAAAAAGAGAGAAAAAAAGGCTTCCCTGGTGTCGCAGTGGTTAAGAGTCCGCCTGCCAATGCAGGGGACATGGGTTTGTGGCCCGGTCCGGGAAGATCCCACATGCCGCGGAGCGGCTAGGCCCATGAGCCATGGCCACTGAGCCTGCACGTCCAGAGCCTGTGCTCCGCAATGGGAGAGGCCACAACAGTGAGAGGACCGCGTACCACAAAAAAAAAAAAAATAATAATAATAATGATAACTCCCAACTGTTCAAGGTGTCTAAACAGTGTGATTTTATGGAACAGTTTTCATGTTGCCTCTTTTATTTGTATTAATACAATTTGTAGGAAAGTAGATTAAGTTTGGCAGCTTCATCTTAGGACTTTCCTGTCTCCTAGAAGGATCTGAGGCCAGAAGAAAAATGCACGGGTCACCAGAGAACCAAATCCTTGGCGTGGGAGGTGAGGGACGTGGCAGGACCTCCAGAGCAAATAACCAGGCCACCGAGGGAAAGTTAATAGTGATTCAACACTGCAAGGGGGTTGTAATTAGCGAAGAGGGAATCTCAGAAAAGCTGGTCCTAAACATCAGCATACTTTGCCCAGACCTCCCAGCACATTCTGTCCCAGGGGTAGGCCTGGCCTCCCTGCATTTGTGGAAGCCTCTATACATTTTTTTCCTCTCAGTATTACTCATCTCAGGGTGATTCAGCTTCCACAGGTCACGGGACTCCCGCACAGCTCCCTACGGCCAACAGATCACCTTTGCCTTTCTTTTTCTCTTAATGGATTCTGAATGATTTATCTTCAAGCATCTGAGAGATCCATTGCAGATGGAACTACAACTTCCCTACAGCCTCTGTGGGATCTCATCAGACCCAGATGCCGCCAAGGGGTCCCACACTGTGCTCACGGAAACAGGGCCCTCCGTCCCTTTAAACATATTCAGTCCTTCAGACTGACTGGGGAGTTTATTTCAAGGAATGCTAGCCATTCTTCAGAACCAGAAATGGAAGTTCACATCTCAGAGCAATGTTATGAATCCATGGACCACAGACTCTCCCTGCGACTCTAAGACCTACTAAAGAATGGACTTGAGGATACGGGGAGGGGGAAGGGTAAGCTGAGACAAGTGAGAGAGTGGCATGGACATATATACACTATCAAAAGTAAAATAGATAGCTAGTGGGAAGCAGCCACATAGCACAGGGAGATCAGCTCAGTGCTTTGTGACCATCTGGAAGGGTGGGTTAGGGAGAGTGGGAGGGAGATGCAAGAGGGAGGGGATATGGGGACATATGTAT
The DNA here is from genome assembly GCF_025265405.1 of Mesoplodon densirostris. Classification (NCBI taxonomy): domain Eukaryota; kingdom Metazoa; phylum Chordata; class Mammalia; order Artiodactyla; family Ziphiidae; genus Mesoplodon; species Mesoplodon densirostris. The sequence goes on from NC_082663.1 coordinate 4,334,192, forward strand.
ATGTATAACTGATTCACTTTGTTATAAAGCAGAAACTAACACACCACTGTAAGCAATTATACTCCAATAAAGACGTTAAAAAAATAAATAAGTAAAATAAATAGCCCTCCTTATAGAGTACATTTGTTTAAAAATTAAAAAAAAAATTTTAAACTGAACCCATTAGAGAAGATGCCACCTCAAAGTTTCTTAAAAAATGGATGTAGAGAAATCTTGTATAATCCTTTGAAAATGGTATGTCAAGAAATTAACAAATAAAAATAAATTTAAAAAGGGAATCTTTGCAGCAAAAGGAATGGCAGAGCCATGCAGACACCCTCCTACAACATATGCATAAAAAGAGGGGCCAACTGCAGTCAAGGAGCCCTGCTAATGGTTGGGTTTTATACCACGGGGGTAGGGGGTAAGGTGCCCGGAGGAGAAGAGGGCAGGGTGAGGCTCCCCTCTCTGCTGCTTGATTGGTCAAAGGCTGGGGTTGAGCAGTAGGTCCAGGCCCCCCAGCCGGGGCTGGATCTGGAGCTCACAGCTGGATAAGGCTCTGTGGTCTTGGGCTTGGATCCCGGGGGAGAGCTAGGTCAGGCCCGTCGCCCACTCCATTCCCTGCCTCACAGGATGTATCATCCACCAACCCACTGGTTCAGCTAAACCATATACAGCAGCCCATCACCCATAACACCCCAAAAATGTTTATATATATTTCTGGCTGAAATAATTGATGATCCAAAGCTCTGACCTTTAAATACGACTCCCACTGTCTTGTTTACAAATGGCTCATGTGTGCACTATGCCTTCTTCCTCTTTGCTTCCTTTTAAAACATTAAGACATAACTTACATGTGATAAAATGTATCCTTTTAAAGTGTACAGTTCAGTGGTTTTTAGTATATTCACAATGCTGTGCAACCCTCACTGCTGTATAATTCCAGAACATTTTTATCATCCCCAAAGAAACTCCATACTATTCACAGTCAGGTCCTCAGCCCCTGGCAACCACTAATTTACTTTCTGTCTTTATGACTTTGACTCTACTTCATATAAAAAGAATCCTACAGGGCTTCCCTGGTGGCGCAGTGGTTGAGAGTCCGCCTGCCGATGCAGGGGACACGGGTTCGTGCCCCGGTCCAGGAAGATCCCCAAAGCCGCGGAGCGGCTGGGTCCGTGAGCCATGGCCGCTGAGCCTGCGCTTCAGGAGCCTGTGCTCCGCAACAGGAGAGGCCACAACGGTGAGAGGCCCGCGTACCGCAAAAAAAAAAAAAAAAAAAAAAAAGAATCCTGCATATGTGGCCATTGTGTCTGAGTGCTTTCACTCAGCATCATGTTTTCAAATTCATCCTCGTTGTAACATACACCACTGCTCCATTCCTTTTTGTTGCAGTTAATAGAAATACCAGCTTTTGTTTATCCATTCATCAGTTGATGGAGATCTGGGTTGCTTTCATTTCTTTATTATTACGAATAACACTACTATGAACAATCGTGAGCAAGTTTTTGTGTGGATGTTTGTTTTCTTTTCTCTCGGGTTTAGAGCTAGGAGTAGAAGAGGTGGGTGACCCTACGTCTCACGTTCTGAGGAACTGCCAAACGGTTTTCCAAAGAAAGTGCACCATTTCACAAGCCCACCAGCAATGTATAAGTGTTCTATTTTCTCCACATCCTCACCAGCACTTGTTAATTTCTATCTTTTTATGTTAGCTGTACTAATGGATGTGTAGTGGTATCTCATTGTGGTTTTCATTTGCATTTTCTGATGACTAATGATATTAAGCATCTTTGAATATGCCAATGGAACATTTGTATATTTTATATGGATAAATGGATACAAGTCCTTTGCCCATTTTTAATTGGCCTATAAGTCTTTTTATTGTTGAGTTTTAAGAGTTCTTTATATATTGTGGATACTAGCTTCTTATCAGATATATAATTTACAAATACTTTCTCCTATTATGTGGGTTGTCTTTTAACTTTCTCCATAGTGTCCTTTGAAGAACAAAAGTTAATTTTGATAAAGCCCAATTTATCTATCTTCTTTATTTTGTTGTTCATGCTTTTGGTATCATACCTAAGAAACGAATGCCAAGCAAAGGTCATGAAAATTTATGCTTATGTTTTCTTCCAAGAGTTTAATTTTCTTTTGCTTCTGATGACTCCAGGGATGATTTGCACTTTTCAAAGAGGGCAAGAAAAAGAGGAAAAGTACTACAGAAAAGATGAGTCAGTTCATTTTATTATTTTCTAAGTAATCCCAAGAGATTAATCCCTGACATGATAGAGAAGACCAGTACTCAAGATAAAATGGTAATAGCTTCCTTGTGTATTTTAGGGAAACTCCTGGTCCTTCCTCCAGTGTCTCTTCCTCATGTAACACCTATCTTCTTAGGGTTTGCATTGCGTGTGTGTGATTTAGTTGAGTGTGGCTGTAGGTCAAGGGCAGTGGAGACTCTGAGACTTTTGATGCCTGTCTCCCGCCAATCATTCTTCTGCAGTTGAACTTCCTCCTTCTCCCCTTTTCCAGCAGCACCACTTCTTGCTGAATCCATTGTAACCTGACCCTGATGACTGGCCCTTGTCCAGTGCGTGGCTGAGCTGTGACATGCAATGTAGGATTCAGGGTCAAAGCACACTAAAGACAGTCCTTTTATGCTGCATGTTACACTCTGAATTTGAAATCTTCTGAAGGGAGTAATCCATCGTTTTGGAGCCATTCTTTATTTTTTTTAATTAAAGTATAGTTGATTAACAATGTGTTAATTTCTGCTGTACAGCAAAGTGATTCAGTTATACATATAGATACATTTTTTAATATTATTTTCCACTTCAGTTTATCATAGGATATTGAATATATTTCCCTGTGCTATACAGTAAGAACTTCTTATTTATCCATTTTATATATGAAAGCTTACATCTGCTAACTCCAGCCTCCCAATCTAGCCCTCCCCATCCCCCTCTCCCTTGGCAACCACAAGTCTGTTCTCTATGTCTGTGAGTCTGTTTCTGTTTCATAGATAAGTTCATTTGTGTCATACTTTAGATTCCACATATAAACAATATCATATATTTGTCTTTCTCTGTCTGACTTCACTTAGTATGGTCATCTCTAGGTCCATCCATATTGCTGCAAATGGCATTATTTCATTCTTTCACATGGTTGTGTAGTATTCCATTGTATATATGTACCACATCTTCTTTATCCGTTTCTTTGTTGATGGTCATTTAGGTTGTTTCTATGTCTTGGCTACTGTAAACAGTGCTGCAATGAAAATTGGTGTACGTGTATCTTTTTGAATTAGAATTTTGTCTGAATATATGCCCAGGATTGGGAATGCTAAATCACACAGTAATGGAGTCTTTCTTAAATCATCACACATCCACACCTGAGCCCCTCAAGGCCCTCCCTTCCTAGTTTGAACTGCAGAACAAGAGGTCTCCCAGTGTAAGGCCAGCCCTGCCTGCAAAGGGAAAGCATTTTCCATCCACCTGCACATGACGTGTCAGGTGGCCTCTAGGCCCTCAGCGTGGAGCCAACCCGTCCTTCCCTCTCTCCCAGACATGGAACCCAGCTCAGCTCCACACATGGCCTCCCTGAACCGTCCAGCTTCTCTCCATTCTGTAATTCCCTGAGAGCGTATGTGCATGACTGCAGCTCTCCCCCCAACCCCGGGCCTTCAGGGCTCACAACTGTTGCTTACATATTCAGGAAATTAAGAAAAAATCAAATAAAAAGCCATTCAACCCACACATCCTGCCCTGGAAAACCCCAAGACTTATTCTTTCCTGGGCAACAACCTTAAAGTCCCTCAATGTGACAGATTTGACCACGTCGGCCCCTGGAGGCTGGAGTGTCTCCTTAATACACAAGGATTCCCGGAGTGGGTTTGGTTTGATCTTCTGTGGCCAAGCTGGGGGGTGGCAGTTAAAGCCAAATCTTGGTGTTTAATCACACTTTACATTTCACCCATCCATCCCTCCATCACTTATACCAACTGATGTTTAATGGGAAAGAGAAAAAACTCCTTTTAAACAGACACATACACCATAGTGGTAGCAATATCTCAAATATATTCAGCTAAAGGATTGGAAATTATCATCATAATGCGTGTTAATTTGTAATCGCTGCATATTTCAAATTGCTTATTTAAAGTCAAAAAATTAGACATTCCTTAGCTAATGCCCTTCCTCTACCCCTGATGCTTCTCTCTGACCGACACCGTCAGGCTTTGCTTAACAGATTTGAGATAACTCAAGTGATCAACTGCTCCCTGGATGCATCCATGTTCTCCACACTCTGAAATATGATGAAAATCAATCAAACAGTTTACAGGTAAAGTGTACCATGTGAGTTTCCTTCAAGGTAGAGAGTAATTGTGCCATCTACTCAGAATATGAGAGTAGAAAATGTCAAAAATCTCTAAAATATCTGAAGAAAAACTGTCCCCAAACCCTTTGGGAAATAAAGAACTAACATAATGCATCATCCAGATATTCTTCCCTAGTTTGGACAGTAGTCTTTATTTTGTTTTGATGTTTAGGCCACAGAAATTATCCAAGGAATCTTAAATTGTTAATAATGTATTTAATAACAGACCTCCGTGAGCCAGGCAAAATGTTAAGTGTTTATAAACAGGAACCCAAGTTGTATAAAATAGTATTAGTGTCTTCATTGACAATACAGTAAAATCAAATTATTTTTGAGTAGCTAACTCGAGGTCATACGGGTGATAAGTGGAAGACGGAAGGCATTACAAGCAAGTCCACCCACCGTCTCCCCGGACGGCTTCTTCATCACTGGAGGGGGTCTCACGTCCCAACCCATGTGACCCTCAGGCCAAGACCCCGCCTGGAACAAAACACAGCAAATCTGGAGCTGAGTTGGTGCGGACCAGGTGCTGAATAAAGGCAGCACAGAGTGTCCCCAAAACAGAGCTTAAAGGCAAACAAGTCAAGATAAACACACACACACACACACACACACACACACACAAGCAACTTACATTTTAAAAAGTAAATTGTGCTGTGTATGTGTATGTACTGTGGGTGTGGGTATGTGTGAGGGTGGTGTAAGCATGTGCACATACATGAGAGTGTGTTCATAGATTTGTATGCATGTGTGTGTGTGAGTGTATTGTGTGTGGTTTGTGTGACAGTGTGTGTAAAAGCATAATAAAGGGGACTGAGCTAACCTGACTCACTCTGAATTTAGTAAAATAGAACAGCCGCGCTCCAGGTACCTTTCAAGTAATATAACTTTGAGCTTTTTGCCGCTCACAGCCACGTTAGAAGCTCAGGTGACAGAAATGTTATTAATGGAGGCTTTCCTTCCTCAGAGCAGCCCCTCCGGCCTACGGTCCCCTCCTTCCCACCTTGGTTCAGCGGCACCAGGAGAAAAGGGCAGAGCAGCATTCTTGCATCTTGCTTGTTGCTTCCTCACCTGCAGACACATTGCTCTGGTCCCGCTGCAGGGGACATGCTATGCCTTTGCCCCCGGAGGCATCACACAGGTCCCTACCCCCAGGCACCAGGGAGAAATCACCTCTCAGTTACTGGAACATGCGTAGGCTTTCTGAACATCTGACTTATTTTTTTTTATTTTTATGGGCATGGTAACTAGTAAACATGCATGGTCTTGCCCTACTAATTTTTCTACCAAATAAAATCAGGGACTTACGTCTTGCAGACCACGACTCACTGTCATTTCATAGCCCTGGTTTCACTGCTTTTTATGCTCATTGTTCTTTTCCCCAGATGCCCTTACCTGTTAATTTTGTTACCCTGTATTTAGTGTTATAAAAGTCCTCAAAGTCTTTGCTGATCTAACTAAACTTCATGTAAATAGTTATTTATTTTAGAAAATAGCTATTTATTTTAAAAAATAAATGATTATTAATTTTCTAGAGCTTCTGAGACAAAGGTATGCATCCCGGAGGTATTCTAGAAGATTCCAAGGAGTGTGTGAAGAACCATTTTAATTCCAATGCTTTCGAATGTACTTTAACATATTTTAGGACACAGACACATACACACACATGTATTTTATTAAACCTATGATCTCATAGATATTGATATTATTAATTAGGACAGGTAATTAGGACTTAAGTAGGTAGCACCTATTTAAATTTTTAAATATTGAGTCAATTTTAATATCATTTATTATTGCTTTAATTATCAATTTAATTATATTATTATTACATAATATTAAAGAGGTTTTAAGGGAGGCAAAAATAATGAAGTAAATAAAATAAAAATAAATAAAAATAAATATAAAAAAATAAAAAAATAAAAATAGTTGCATGACATGAATTCAGGAAATATGAGTACCCAACACAATGGAAACTCTCTATAACTAGACATAAGCTGTCAGAGATCATTTTTAACTTAGAAAATCTGGCTATAGGCTGTTACACGTGGCGTATCTATAAAATCAAAAAGTTGCGTAAAACCTGCAAGAAGAAAAAAGGGGAAAAAAAAAAGTACAAAGAAAATACTAGTGCAATTATGCCACAGCAGAGGCAACTATGCTAGTGTCAAACTCTCAGGCAGGAAGCACTCAGGATAAAGAAGGTAGCACGTCAGCAGAAGAGGAAGGATAAGAAGAGACATGCTTATACATGTGTACATACCTAATAATAGAGCCTCAAAACGGATGAACCAAAAAGGCCCAAAGACCAAGGTGGACATCCACATCACAGTGGCAGATGTCGTAAAGAGAGAGCAGGGTGACTTCTGCCACAGCCAGCAAGCGCCACGTGCCTGCCGCCCGGGCCTGCAGGGGGCAGGAGGCCGTGAACAGCAGGGCGTGTCCGTGTCCGGAGTTCTAAGCGCTCACACGTGGGTCAGAGGCTACTGCTGGGGAGATAGGGAGGATTAGGCTGCCCCCGACACCACAAAGGGCTTGGAAGGTAGGTAGGCGGCTTGAACTTCATCCCCGAGGGGCTGAGAACGCACCAGTGTGTTCATGTAGGCTGTGGGAGGGTGTGGTATGATCAGATTGTTTGGGAAGAATTGGCTTATAAGCGTGGGATTACTAGCTGCGCCCCTTCCAAGCATTTAAGCAGAAAGGGAACTATCCCGGTGGTCAGAGTCTCTGCAGCCTGAGGCCAGGTGGAAATTAAAGCAGTTGTTTACTTAAGGCCTGCCCCACTCTCTGAGCCCAGGATCCTGCATTTGGATTAGTCTGGATTTTTTATTTCTTAGCTCAGATATTATCCTGCTGCTGGACTGAGCAGCTGTGGGCCAGGTAGCACAGCCTCCCTCTACCTGTTTCTTAGTGAGGACTCAATGTGCATCGCCTGCTTCTAAGTCCAGACATCCTTCTCTTTGGAGGGATAGGGTAGGCTGAGGCATGACCCCTGAAGGTATCAGGCCCTAGTCCCCAGAGCTGGAAACATCATCTTCTATAAGGCAAAAGAGACTTTGCAGATGTGACTGATGTTGCTGAGATGGGGAGACCCTGCTGGATTATCTGTAGGTCTGTAATCCAAGTCTCCTAGGAGAGGAGCAGAGAGAGATTTGACCACAGAATGGGGGGGGGGATGGTGAAGACAGGACACGGAGAGATTTGAAAAGGCTGGCCTTGAAGATTCCAGTGATGCAGCCACAAGTCAAGGAATGCCTGCAGCCACCAGAAACTGGAGGAGACAAGGGACAGATTCTCCCCTAGAACCTCCAGAGGGAGCACAGCTCTGCCAAGAACACCTCAGTTCTTCCCCAAGATGCTGATTTCAGACGTCTGGACTCCAGAACTGTGAGGGGATACACGCGTGTGATTTTAAGCCATGAAGTCAAGTCTGGGGTCATTTGTCACAGCAGCCCTAGGAAACTAACAAGAGGGCTCCATTGTAGGGCACCTGGCGTGATGGCAGGGAGGTGGAGGCGGAGCTAGCCCTAAGAGACGGATGACCAAATGAGCCCGCACTTCCTTAAAGGCTACTGGGAGCCTGGCCCGTCTAGGTGCAGCATGAAAACACAGGTGACCAACACTCAAGCCTGAGCGATCCCAGCCTGAGCCACCGTGTTCTAAGTTTTAGAGCATCCATCTGCGTGAGTCCTGATAGAGAGGGAGCATGGGGGAAAGATGGGAACAGACACAGGGCAGTGGGAAGAAATCCTAAAAGGTCCCTGGTAAAAAGCTTAGTGCTAGAGAAAAGTTTTCATTTCTCTAAACGCGTTCTTCCCCAGGGGCTGCTTTCCAAGAAGCAGTCTCTTCTTCCCTGCGTTCCCTCACCTTGCAGAAGAGAGGCGTTTTCTGTGAGCTTCCCCGCTGGTCTCCAGCAGGAAGCCCTATCAGTTCCTGCATTTCTGGGTGCTGCAGGTGATGAAAGGGGGATGCTGAGTTTCTTCCTCCCATGCCCCGTGGCACTCTGGGTTGCTTGCCTCGAATACCCATTCCAGGAGAGGCAGGGATGCTCAAGAGGGGCGTAGGGAGCCCAGAGTGGAGCCCTGTCGGAGTGGAGCGCATGGCAGTAACACACAGCCTAGCAGAGGAATCTGCTGGAACGGAACAAGGGTCTGTAACCCACTGCACTGAAAGAAATAGGCTCAATTCCATTTCCAAGGTAGCACCCTTATGCCGGAAAGTCTTCATCTCAATTCTGTAACCAAAAAAAGGAATGGACATCTTCTACTTGACTAGCTTATATGACCTGAAAGCGTGTTATTCTGCACATATGCCTCTAAAAGTGGTACAGTGATTGACAATTGAAGCTTAAGTCTATTTATTGGTTAGCGTCTGCAAGTAGCAGATGGGTAGTTGGCCTCTGCGTCTCGGAACTCGCAAATCACTGGCTCCAGGGCCAAGACTCACACGCAGAGAGCTTTTGTTTGGCCCACAGTTGTCCTCTTTTCATGAGCGCCTTTCTGTAACATGTGTGCATTCTGATTGGCCAGCTTCTCCAGGTACCAATTCTCTCACACTCTGCCACTCTGTGGATGATGTTCTTACCTGCATCCTAAGTGCTTGAGTGTGAAACCCTTATTTCACAAGCCTGTTCACGTCAGAATGATGACAGTTTTGCTAAAGAAGGCAGGGAGCAAGAATAAATGCAGTCATAATTTATAAACTGTCTGTACAGAATCATCAGTGTTGGAACAATCCATTATTTGCTGATCTTTGGTGACCTTTACATAATGGTTGAGCTTGACCCGAGGTAGCTAAGTTTAACGATATACATAGGATTGTTTTTGTTTGGTTTTGAAATGTAGATGTGTTTACTTGAAAAAAAACACCTTAAAGATGTCTGAAAAGGAGCCCCTGATTTTCCTTTTGAAAGAACTGAGGGCTGGAAGAGGAGTTTGGACACAACCAAAATGCTTGACTTCTTGTTTGGTTGGGGTTTCTTTTTGTTTTTTCTTTTTTGTGTTTTGGGTTTTTTGGGGTTTTTTTTTTTGGATAATCTTTCCCTTTGAATATATTGTAAGAGGCCAGTCCCATCTCTACTCTGCTAAGAAGGTATTTCCTGGAACACTGTGCTGGTGCTACAGGCAAACTGGATGTACCTGCAGTGATTAGATGCAGTCATTTGTGATTAGATGAGCCTGCATTGTATGCAGATATGTAGATGTAATCATTTATACTGTTAGAAAGAGAAAGATGACTCATCACCTGGACTCAAGCACCAAGATTCAGCTGAGGAATAGGTAATGTGACCACCAGAAAATGTGAATGGAAAAAGAGATCTGGCAGAAGACTGGGGTCGCCAAGAGAACCTGAGATTCCCTAGAGAATGTCAGCTGTTTGAACAGTAAGAAATAGAGTAGGAACAAGGAAACCAACCATGATCACACTGTTTCTGTGATTATAAAATGCTCAACTGTAAAAGTCCCTATGAATTATCAACAACTTTGCTGAGGAGATTACTGAGTTGGAGATGTTAGCCAGAAGAAACTGTGTACATTAATAATAATTTAAAAACAGGAGCAGTCACTTGATGTCTTTCTTTAGCATCACAAAGTTTGAATCTAAACTGTTTCATATTCAGTCCAGAGATGCTTGTGAATCCTTTTTTTTTTTTTTTTTTTTTTTTTTTTTTTTTTTGGCATTGGTAGCTATCCCAGCAGAAATGATCAGGTGATGGGAAGTGACCTCCTTACCCTTTGGATTCACTCCTTTGTGTTGGACACTACCATGACCTTGATTCTGTTCCAGGGGCTGAATGGATAGGGGTGAACAGGGCAACTAAACTTCATGCCATTCTAGTAGGGGGTTAAGATTGTAAGTTGCAAATTATAAAAACACCCTGTCATGGGCTGAGTTGTGTCCTCTCAAATTCGTTCAGTCCTACCCCAGTACATCAGAATATGACCCTATTTGGAAATAGAGTCTTTGTAGATGTAATTATGTTAAAATGAGATCGTTAGGGTAGATCTGGATAAAAAGGATGTCCTTACAAGAAGAAGAAATTTGGAACACAGAGATATGTACTCAGGGAGAAGGCCATGAGCATGAAGGCAGGTATCAGAGTGATTTTACTACAAGCCAAGGAATGCCAAAACTTGCCAGCAAACCACTAGAAGCCAGAGGAGAAGCCAGGACCAGATTCCTCCCTGCAACCTCAGAATATATAGGTGCCAGCACGCGCGTGCACACACACACACGCACACGCACAGACCCCTGCACAATATGTCAAAGTCTTGAGTGCTCTGGAGTGAAGTGCAGAGATGCACTGGGAGCTGGGCTGATGGAAGGCAGGTCCACTGTATAGAGAAGCCTCTTCTTTATTTAGGGACACCTGAAATCTGAAAGAAGGAGGAGGGAGCCATACATGCATACAGAGAAGAGCGCACTGGTCAGAGGGACAGCAGAATCATGCCTAGAGAGGGTGAGAACTGCCAAGGAGGCAGGGAGGTGAGAGTGGGAGCTGGGTCAGTGGTCACAGGCACCATACTGTGGGACCCTCCTAGACCACCATGTTCACGTGTCTGAGTGAGCCGAGTGCAGGGCAGGAGGGTGGGGAGATGGGTGAGGAGAGCTGCAACTGGTAAAATCATTCTGGCTGCTCTAAGCAGACAAAGCAAAAAGGCAGGGAAGCAGAGACAGGGGGGCCAACTTAAAGGCAATGGCAGCCGTCCAGGTGGCCGGTGCTAGAGGTTGAGGCAGAGGCCAAACCTGGACACGTTCTGCAGATGGAGATCAGGAGACTTGCTGATGGATGGGATGTAGGTGTGAGCGGAGAGAGGGACCAAGGATGCTGCCAAGGTTCGGGGCTCACACAGCTGCAAGGACGGGCCTGGGGTCCCCGCGGTGACTGAACGGGGATAAAGGCAGAGCCAAAAGGCCCTGCCAAAAGGCAGAACCAGTGTGGCATCAGGACAAGGTAAGTATTGAAGAGGGCTAGGTTTTCATCTATATTTTCTCTTTGGTTAAACGATTTCCTCCTTAAACTGTGTATTGTTGCAGGTTAAACAGCAGCTCTTGGATGCCAGCCTGAAGATTCTGACAGGTAAACACTGGCTTCTAACACCCTCACCTGCCCCTAGAGGTTGAGCAGCCCTCACTGCCTTCCACTGCTTTGACTGTCAGTGGACAGGTGACCACCTGGGCGCACACAACTTTTCTTCTTCTGGCTGCATCACGTCAGCCCCCTAAGGGCTGACTCTCCTGCCTTGATGCCCCCTTATCCACCGAGACCCATCTGTGGTCCATGGGTCAACTCGTGGTGGACCATGCAGCTTCAATCCTTCGAAGGAACAGCTAGAGAAGAAGTATTGAGAGGCATTTAGAAGGAAAAATGTGTATAGGGCAGTTCTGGTGTAAGGAGGAGTTTGAAAGAGGGAAGTCCCTTATTGGGACTTGGAGTCTTTCCTGGGGCTCCTGGGCACCTTCAGCTGGGTGACCTCGGAGTTTGGGAATGAGAACTCTGCAGTTTGGGAGTAAGGGTAAGAGATGAGTGGAGGCATAGGACGTGGGGAGGGAATGATATCAGACTCCGGGGCACCCATGAGGGAAGGATTCTTTGAGGTTTCCTGGCATCGCAGAGGAATGATTAATTTTTCCCAAGCTTTGCTTGATGGTGGCCTTTTGAGTTTCCAGGGGAAATACTGAATAAGTGACTGTGCCAGAACAGCCCACAGTTGTCTTCAAGGCAGGGTTATTGCATTTTTTTTTTTTTTAATTGATGCCCATGATTCGGTTCCCAACCTTGTAAACTTTCTCAGGCACTTTGTTCTAAGATCCTAGCGACAAGCTATGGCAATTGTCAAATGAGTGACAAATGGACCTTCCAAGCTGACATGATATTTATGAATCAGCACTAAGTACCTCTGTCTGAGCTATAAATGTCTTAGGGCTCTTTCATCCTACCGGGTAATGTAAACAGCGCTTGTGTGCTTGTCTGACCCCTCCTCAGTGCTGCGGATTCCAGGCTGGCCAGCTGAGTCTGGGCAGGGGATGGGGCCGCCAGAGCCGTGGGATGCTCTGGTTGCCCTCCTTCTCTGCGGCTCCCGAGGGACATCCAGTGACTCATCTCACTCTGGATCCAAAGGGATCTGTCACCTGGATGGGGAACTGCTGTGCCTCTGCCCTCGGCAGACAGACATCCGCGGCCTCCCTGTGCAGATTCCTTGGGGCAGATTTGCCAGGTGGGCCCCCTTTGGTTCTAACACTTTGGGGGATCAAAGATGCACGTGTTCACTTTGCTCCTATGGGAGTCCCTCCTGGGGAAATCCCCTTACAGAGTTAATTGGAAAGCAAATTTTCTCAAAATGCATCAGTGACTTAAATTTTTCTGTTAATTTTAACCATTATCTAAAAGGCCTTGCAAATAGAGGAGAAACTAGTGCTTTTTAAAGTATCAGCCTTGGGCTTCCCTGGTGGCGCAGTGGTTGAGAATCTGCCTGCTAATGCAAGGGACACAGGTTCGAGCCCTGGTCTGGGAGGATCCCACATGCCGCAGAGCAACTAGGCCTGTGAGCCACAACTACTGAGCCTGCACGTCTGGAGCCTGTGCTCCGCAACAAGAGAGGCCGTGATAGTGAGAGGCCCGCGCACCGCGATGAAAAGTGGCCCCCGCTTGCCACAACTAGAGAAAGCCCTCGCACAGAAATGAAGACCCAACACAGCCAAAAAAAATAAAATAAATAAACAAACAAATAAATAAAAAGCCAAGCATTTAATAAAAAATAAAAATATAAAGTATCAGCCTTTCTCTCTGCTGGCTTTCTGGTTCTCCCAGCCGCGGCTCTTTGTCCTCCTGACATCTCCCGATGTTCCGGCCACTGTCGCCCCTGTGCCCGAGATCTCTGGCTCCCCACAGACGGCCAGTTCTCGAAGCCTGAGGAGCTCAGTCCTGTTTGCTCCTGCTTTTGCTTCTTTCTCTTCCACTCATGTTTTTAATTTTAACTGCGAGATCTTCCAAACATGTAGAAAATGACCTGAAGGTACCCGCGTACTCACATCCAGTGCATCGGGAGGAGAGGACGCCACCCACTCAGTCCCAGAAGACCCCAGCCAGTCCCAAGGTGACTCCTATTCTGTTCCCTCCAGGCAGCCCCCTCCCTCCTGAGAGCTCAGCCAGGAAGAGCATCTCCCTGCAGCTGTCCCCCTGCTTCGGTTGAGGCACACAGGAGCTGCCACCTTTTCACGGGGACACTTCCCAGCAGGAGTGGCGCAGGCGGAGGGCCAGGTGAGAGCTGTGCCATGTGCAACCGTCGTCTGAACACAGAAGAGTCCAAGAAACAGCAGGAACAGGCCCTTTTTACTTAAAATCCATATTTTTAACCTCAGGACTCACACTCATCCTTAAACCCCCCCAGACCTCCCCCCCGGGGGGGGCTAGCTGCTCTCTTTGCTCCACCTCAAGCCACCATCCCTGCCACTCGTGGTGCAGGGTTACAGCACCAAAAGCCGCCGTGCAGTCAAACCCCAATTTCATTTTTGGCTCATTTCGTGGTTCTGGCTACACATTCGCACATCATTCCTTGGTGCTCCCCATTTCTTCCCATTCTCCCCAAATGGAGTCACTGACTAGTTACCTTTCACTATAGAATCAGCCTCTCCTTTTCTCTCAGCTGTGACTCAGATTGCCTCGCTTCCTATGGTCATGACTGTCTATCAAGCAAGGTCCATGATCACAGTCGGTCGAGGGGCTACTTGCTGTGCCTGCAGTGGGGCCCGTGGTCCCTCCCCACCAGCAATTCACACCGGTGCTGTTCTGGGGAAGGAGGGTGAAACCTCCAATGGCCCCTTTCAAGTGCAGATGTTGAATTAACCACTCTGGAGGCTCATCCTTGCACAACATTGTGACCTGGTGAGGGGTGATGGTCTTTGTCCATCAAGACCTACCCTAGCACGATGCCACGCCATGGAAAGGGGTGAGTTCTCCAAAGGAAATCAGGGTTCATTTGATGGAAGGGGGCAGGAAGGAAATGCTAAAGGCAGGAGAGGGCTTCCCTGGTGGCGCAGTGGTTGAGAGTCCGCCTGCCGATGTAGGGGACGCAGGTTCGTGCCCCGGTCCGGGAAGACCCCACGTGCCGTGGAGCGGCTGGGACCGTGAGCCATGGCCGCTGAGCCTGTGCGTCTGGAGCCTGTGCTCTGCAACGGGAGAGGCCACAACAGTGAGAGGCCCGCAAACCACAAAATAAATAAATAAATAAATAAATAAATAAATAAAAATAAATAAAGGTAGGAGAGGCACCAAAAACATGAGTTCTACACTTGGCTTTAGTTCTGCCTCCACAAAGCTGTAGTTTGGAAGAAACCATGATGTGAAATGTGAACACACTTTAAATCTCCTTTGGACCCCTGCCAGCAGTTGATCATATCCAAAGTATTACCCTAACACTTGTGGTTGAAGAATGCCACTTGCCTTATCAGTAAACAAAGGATGTGGGGACCATCCAGGCATCAGGCACTGTAGCCGCCCCCCAACTGTGCACCCTGAGGGGATTCAGGAGGGAGAAAAACAGGATACTGGCCCCAGATAGCTGAGGTGCACATCAAAGGGGTGATTCTAATGACCCCAGACTCTTGCATCTTCCCTTACATAGAAAAGCACTGAATAAATTAATTTGAGATGTCTGGTTATTTTCTTTAATTAGCAGTCATCTTTTGATGTTCAACTACCTGTTTTATTTGTTTGTGTTTTGTTTTTTGGGTTGTTTTTGCAAAAACTCTTATAAATCCTGGCTCCCCCCTTACCTCTTCAGAACAGTCCCTTAGACCTATCTGAGAGGCTGTTTCCCGGGCTTACATCTGCCAAATAAAACATAATTCTCAACTTTTAGGTTGTTCATTTTTTCTCAGTCATCATACCTTAGTGACTCTCATAACCTCTTATGAAGTTTCCTCAGCTTTTAAAACTTTATTTCACTTATCTTACATCTATGCTCATGAAGGGATTTTCACATCCCTAGACCCGTCTCTTCATTCACCCTAAATGTGAACCTCAATCTGATATTAATCCCAATAATAATCACTGCAACTAATGTTTTCCCTTAATGATGGGTCTAAGAAATTTACATCATTTCATCTTCTCAAAACTTCCTCAGAGTCTCTTCTCTCTCTCTTTTTTTTTTTTTGTTCTAAGACTAAAGGTTTAAATACTTAATCTTATTTTAAATAGAACGTGATATTTTGATTTATAATAAGAAGTCTATATTTGGACTTCATCCTGTTCCTGTTGCAGAGCTCCTAAAACCCTTGGAATTGCCTAAGTGATGAGAGTACTAAATGTGCCTTTTGTATGTCAATGAGGTGACTTTTCGAAAGCCCCTAAGTAACCTAAGGCTGGGGGCTGGTTGTCAGGGGACCCAACCAAGTGATTAGAGGGTTGGAACTTTCATCCCCACCCTCCTGACCCCTGGGGAAGGGAGAGGAGCTAGAGGTTGAATCCATCACCAATGGTCAATGATTTAATCAGTCTGGCCTACGTAATGAAAGCTCCATAAAAACCCAAAAGGACAAGGCTTGGAGAGTGTCCAGGTAGGTGATCACATGGAAACTGTGGAGAGTGGGGCCTGAAGAGAGTATGGGAGCTCCAAGCCCTTCCCCATACCTTCCCTATGCATCTCTTCTGGGGTATATCCTTTTTTAATAATCTGGTAAATTACTAACCAAACTGTTTCTCTGAGTTCCATGAGCTGTTCTAGCACATAAATTGAACCCAAGGAGGGAGTCATCGGAGCCTCCAATCTATAACCACCAGTCAGAATCACAGTTGGCATCCTGGACTCGTGATTGGCATCTGAAGTGTCGGGGGCAATCCTGTAGGACTGAGCCCTCAACGTGTGGGGTTTGATGCCACCTCCAAGCAGACAGTATCCGAAAAGAGATGAATTGTAGGACACTCAGCCGATGTCAGAGACTTGCTTGAAATGGGGAAAAGAAGCCCCACATATCATAAATAGGAGCAGAATAATAAGAACCCCCAACACAATCCCAACAACGTCATGCGAGGCTACTGCTGTGGCTTAATTGTTGAAATACACAGACTGTGCTAAGGGATTTAACCCTTTCCCTTCAAATCAGGTGGGATTTCACCTCCTCTTATGAGCTACTTCTAACTATAAAAGGGTGTTCATTACACAGCATACCACAGGGGCCACCACCAGCTGTCAGGGCGACACCAACATGGCAGCTTCTAATCACACCTGCCAACTTATCCACAGCCCAGCAGTCGAGCAAAAGGACCAGGGACCACGTACCTGACCGTGAGGGGACATGACAGTGTGATATTCCCTGACCACAGAGAAGCTAACCATAGCTTTATGTGGGTCAGTTTCAACAGAATTGGAAACTGGCTATTTAAAGTGGCCCTAGCTCCTTAGTCAGTGGTCATTGAGGCATGTGACACAGTGTCTCCTCCAGTTTCAGGAAAGCAAGGAGGAGCTGGTGAAGTCAGTTACTGATTGGACTGTAAGGAGTCTGTCATCAGCCACTGTCATGGCTACACTGATCGTGTTACATGATGGAAGGCAGATCAGGCTTCGATCGTCATGTATGGAGGAGAGTTGAACCAGGAGATCTGCACCACAGTGCACTTACTCTGGTGCCGCAGCAGTTCCCACACAGCTTGGGGTGGGGGACAAGGCCTATTTCTCATGTTGAAAAGGCAGAGTGGACAGGCCACACATGGTATGCAGAGAGTCTGTGCTGAACTTGTGTATGGGCGCATGTGTGTAGCTGTGTGTATACATGTTTGGATGTGTGTATTGGTGCATGTGTAGATAAAACAGTGCGAGTTGAAGACAAGCTGGGACCAGCAGTGCAGACCTGGCCTTTTGTTACTTGCTGATTTGATGTGAAACTTCCTTGCTGGCTGCACTTACACACCAAAATTCTTAGGTTTAAACTCTGTTGGTCCAATGCATGCCAAGAAAACGAGTTTCCACTGATATCCAGAGGTTCGGGCATTAGGGGGATACAGTCATAGAAACATTAGACAGGTTGGTACTAGTTCCATTTCATTTACTTGGGAAACTCCTACCTGCTGGATTCTAAGGAAATCAAGACACTCTCATGGAGGGAGAGCCAGGGTTGGCTTGCTCTCCCCAGGCACAGCAAATGTCCTCTTTGATAAACCGATAAAATGCCCAAAAACCAACAGTGCATTCTGGAGAGTTGTTGAATTGGAAGACCTCAGATGCACCAGGAGGTCGCTCAAAGTACATTAAAAATCCACAGTTTAGCATCAAGCGTAGAGAGAAGCGTTTCATGAGTTCCAGTTCATTCAGCCATGCATTTGCCATTGCCAGCGCACATGGATTTCAAAACACTTAAATAATTACTTTACCCACTTTGGCTTATTTGATCCTCAGAGAAACCAGATGACATGGCAAGGACAGGATGCCCCTCCCTCTTCTACAGGTAAGATGCAGGCTTGGGGAGTGCAGTGATGTATCCTGTGAGCAGTAAGATGAGATCGGCCCCCAGACCCCTTGTGGAGACTTGTTTCCAGGGCTGCCCTTGCTCAGGCCTTTTCACAGAAAGGTGCCACCAGCTTGGAATGCAAAACACGCAGCTTCATAAGCATTTCACTTAGGTGTCTTTTCCTTTCCTATACACTATCTCTCTTGCTCTCTCTCTCCCACACACACCTACTACAATAAATACAAAACAAAGTCTTCTTTAAAAATAATTGTTATCAAAACATCTTAACTGTGTTAGTGAGATGCAAATGTGATTATGCATGGATACAGAATTCACAGTTCACTCAACAGAAAAACAAGAGCTAACATCATCTTTCCTTGAAGACATTTTCATTGGTTACCATTTAGGAAAATTACTCTTTGGAGAATCTTTAATGCAAAATTCCCATTTGTTCCAAGCAACGCTGAACCACAGTTAACAGCCGCAATCCCACTGGGAGGGCTATCTGCCCAGCAGCACCAGCCTGGTGTGGCCATGCCTCTCCCTCTGGTTCGCCACACAAAGACAGTCTGCCAAAAACTGCAGCCCACTTCACTTTCTCCCTGATTATGAAATTCTCTCATAGTCACTCTTGGGGGGTTAGAAAGTACTGGAGAAAATTAAAAAAGAAAGGAAGGAAGGAGGAAGATCACTGATCCCACGAGCTGGAAATAATCACTATGAAACTTTTCTGTATATTTCCTTCCAGCCTTTTTAGAAGTATTTTGTGATTGCAACTTTGTGGATGTTAAGATTCTTACTCCATTCAAAAATAAACTTGCAGAATTGGTATTGGATGTACAGAATCTCACAATGGAAGAGTGAAGGGGTAAGAAAGAATGTGTGTGTGTGTATATATATATATACACACATATATATACACACACACAGACATAACTGAATCACTTTGCTGTACAGCAGAAGTTCACACAATGCTGTAAATCAACTATACTTCAATTAAAAAAAAAAAGAGTGAGGAGACCAATAGCTCCAGAAAGGTATTCCTTTGCCCAGGACTTGTCTCAGGATGGTCTGGGGGCTGTAAGTGTGTATCGACCAGGGGCTGCTGGCTTCAGTCTAACCCATCTGCCTGCTCTACCCACTGGGTTTCTGTGTGTGCCTATGTTTTGAAAGTAGGGTGGTTTAAAATGCTGCCTGCTTCTTTCTGTAAAGGACAGAATCGCACTTTTCTCATGTTGCTTTCAAGGTGTACCCACCACCATCTAGTCCAACCCATTTCCATTCCAGGGACACGCCTGCCAAGCACTCAAGCTGTGTCTCAAGGTCAAGCATCTGACAGCATAAGAGAGACACTTCCTAGCTTCCTAGTAATTTAATTTTGTGGAAAGCATATTCTTCCTGAATTTCAGATATTCTCAAGTGTTCTGATAAAGCATCTGGGTGAGTATGTAGGGGGTGTGAAATTAACTGTAGAACTCAGATTTTCAAGAATAGATATGGCCTCCTGATTTTTTTTTTCTTTCTTTTTCTGGCCACGCCACGCGGCACTCAGGACCTTCGTTCCCCGACCAGAGATCAAACCCATGCCCAGTGCATTGGGAGCACAGAGTCTTAACCGCTGGACAACCAGGGAAGTCCCCAGCCTCTTGATTTCTTTATACTGAATGATTTCAGTTCAAGTGCCTATCATACTGCTGACAGCAGAGAAAACTTGAGTTGGCTAGTGAACCATCAACTTCTCTCGCTGCTGCCTTTCTGATGAATGTGTTTGGTCATGTTAGAGCTCACAGCCTCTGCCAGGGACACTCCCTCCTCCAAGGAGGCCCCAAGGGCCTTTCTTCCAAAGGTGGTCGCCCAGCTTCCAGGGCTCCTCTCCACCTAGGAGCTCCCTGCCCTTCTGTGTGCATCCTGTGGTGTCCTCAGCTAGAGGGCCTCGTGGCCTGAGAGTGTCTGGTCAGAACCATCCCTGTAGGAATGTATTGGTCTATCACCATGGTTTTACTTGGCTCTTCCCTGGTGTCTGATGATGTTGAGCTCTTTACTATGTACTTAAATGACACCTGCTTATCTTCTTTTCACATCTTTTGCACACTTTTACTGTATGGTTTGTTTTCTGATTATTGAGTTTTGATTATTTCGTATAGGAGCACTTTATCAGATGTGGGGTTTGCAAATATTTTCTATCTGGGGCCCATCTTTTCATTCTCTTGACATCTTTCCCAGAGCAGGCTCTTGCCATTTTGATGAAGTCCAATTATTTAATTTTTTTTATTTTATGGATTGTGTTTTTGGTGTTGTATATGAGAGGTCTTTGCCTAATCCAAGGTCACAGATATTTTCTCTTATATTTCCTCATAGAAGTTTTTATCGAACTAGGTATTCTATTTGGGTCTATGATCCACTCTGAGATACTCTTTGTATAAGATGTGAGGACCACTTTTTGGCATATAGAGGTCCAAATGTTCCAGCACCGTTTGTTGAAAAACCTTTATTTTTCATATTACATGTTACAGCTACACAGCCCTGGGCAGAGGGTTTAAGCGAATGTCTTTACTTAATCTTCAAAACAATCCTGTGAGCAAGAGGGGGTGGTGTTATCCATCACCTCTGTCTGTGACAGACAGGGAAACCAAGGCAGAGAGGGGGCGAATGTTTGCCCAGGGTCACCCAAGCCGCAAAAGGCAGCATTGGACCCAGATGGTTTCTCACTGGCCCCCAGCCCAGGCCCCCCTTGGCGAGGAGACTAAGGGGCCAGCCTAAGGCAGCTTCTTGGGTTTTGGGGCAGAAGACTTACCCCATGTGCCCCAAGGCTCCCGCAGGTCTGGGAAAGCAGATCTCATGGCCAGCTCGCTATGGGGCCAACCATGTTTGGCCAACCCAAACTTTGGCCAACCCAAAGTTTCACGGCACATTTAACCTGTCCACCCCCAGCCCCCAGGACTGGCCTGGGAACCCCTTCCTCCACCACATAGCACCCTGGGTGGGTGAGTGAAAGGAAGGGTAGTCGGGAGACACGGGCCCCTACAGGCCAACCAACATCTTCTAGGAGGAAAAGGGATTGACTGCTTCAGAACAAAAGGGATGGTCCTCCCCTAGTGCCAGGCTTTGCTTCAAAAGACAGGAAACGGATCCCACCCGGGATAAACTTCTTAATGTGGTCCCACCCGGGATAAACATCTTAATGAAAAAGCCAAGGGGCTTGTATTTTGTTGCATTTTTGGGCTTCCTTTATCCTATTCTAAACATTGGTTTTGGACGGCATGCTAAAGCCCCACTCCCATTTGATCTTATCCTTTGTAAAATCAGGACCATCCCAATGGTCTTATACTTCTTTTAAGTTTTCAGTAAATAAACACAGTCTAGCACAGTTGCCCTCCATGGGGTGATAAATCAGAGTCCCAAACGTGTCTCATCAATCATAGCATGGCAAAAC
This sequence comes from Mesoplodon densirostris, assembly GCF_025265405.1. Taxonomy (NCBI): domain Eukaryota; kingdom Metazoa; phylum Chordata; class Mammalia; order Artiodactyla; family Ziphiidae; genus Mesoplodon; species Mesoplodon densirostris. Next base: position 4,355,421 of record NC_082663.1, read on the forward strand.
CCCACTGATTTTTAAAAGGTCATGTAATTGTGCATGTTCCTAATATTTCTTTATTTAAGAAAATCATGGACTCAGCTCTTTAAAAATTATGTTTCATCTTAGATTACTCAAGAGAAATTCTTGCCCAGTGAAGCCCAGAAATATGTGAGCCCTGTAATTTTAGATCTTTGATTCATTGAAAGGAATCATAATCTGTCATAAACCACTAATATTATGCTCAGTTGGATTAAAGTGTGCATTTAACATTGGACTTAGCCCACAGACCGATTTGTTCTTTTCTCTTGAAAAAGTAAATTGCTTCATCTGATTGCTAAAGTTTGGTTTAATGTTAGCAGCACTGATTTGGTCAATCAGTCAGTTTGTTCTATGGCTGATCTCTATCCTGACTGCAGCCATCACCAGCAGTGTCTAGGTCTGTGTAACTGTCTCAAATGCCACCATCATCAGGAAGAACTGGTTCCTCCATGGCCAGTCTGGCCACGACAGTGACACAGGCTGATCCTGTGGACCCACTGCAGGCCCCCGTGATTGCAGAGTGGTCCTCCACACCCCAGAGGGACTACAAAACCACCAGTGATTCGGGGCAGACACCCACCTTCTTTCCAGATCGTGCTCCAACTGCAAGAGTCAAACTGTCAAGAAGCACTGTTGTGAGAAGCTGCTGGGCTACTCCGGCCTCAGTCCCTGGGCTGCTACAATTCACATAGCCCAGCAGCTTAAACAGCAAACGGGAATTTCTCTGGAGGCTGGCAGTCCGAGATCAGAGTCCCAGTAAGGTGGATTCTGGGCAGAGCTCTCTTCCTACGTTACAGAGGACCATCTTCTTGCTGCATCTTCACACATCACAGGAGGAGCCAGGTGCCCTCTTCTTCTTCTTTGAAGGGCACCAACCACATCACAGCGGTCCCACCCTCATGATGGCATATAATGCTAATGACCTCCCAAAGGCCCCACTTCCACATGCCATCCCACTGGGAGGAGGGCTTCAACATGTGAATTGAGGGGTACAAGCATACAGTCCATTACACTTCTATTTCCATAGCAGTTCTAAAGGCTCTGATCACAGGCACAGTCTTGGCTTCAAATACTCTCCAACGTTCCCACCATTCGTCTATTGCTATATTCTTTCTAACTCTTGAAAATGAATGAATGCTGACCTGAGAGGAGGAATGAAGTCGAGATAAAGGCAATATGTGTCATGTTACATAATTCTCTGCATTGTTTCCCGCAACAGAAGGAGAACCCAACTCATGACCTTTCGAAAATTAATACATGCTTGAATGATGGATGGATGAGTGAATGGGTGGGTGGATGATTGTATCCTTAAAACTTGATATTGCTGGCAAATCAACTTTATTTTGTTTAGTATGGCCAAAATATTTGGAAGTGAAGGTCACAGGAGTTTAAATTACTCAATTATCAGAAATTTGAGGCCCCAAATTATATTTTATTTTTCTATGAAAATCATTTCACCAAATTCCACAATCATTCCTGTAATAATGAATTAAAGTTCAGTGTTATTAAATTCTGGAAAATATGTCATTCCTTACTTAGGCATTGTCAGTTATTTGTAAGGTCTCTGAGTTAGATGTGCATTTAAAAAATAAAAACACAATTCTTCAACAATGAAGTAGGAGCCATAGTTATGAATATACTTGTATATGTTTGTGTGTGTGTTCTCTTAGAAACAACTTATGATCATAATATCTAATATTTAGTTCTTTATAGAATACAAAACATAATCATCCATCATGTCCATCAAGCCCACAGATCTGAGACACTTACCTTCAGAAAGATGCAATTTTTGCTAACTTTGTCACCTCCTGGGAATGTCAACCAAAGAAAACTTATAATTTTAATTTTTTCCTCAAGATGAGGCCATAAATATAATTGGACAAAGAGGATGGCGTTTTTGGAAACCTGGAGTGAACTCTACTCAGTGAAATTCTTTAGAATGTAAACAGCCTCTGGTAATGGCACAGAGGTTCACTTTTGGACAAGAAACAGTCCCACACCTAAAAGCAAAATAAACCAGCCCCAAATACACAAACATAAAGCACAGCATCACCAAGGAGGCACTAAGAGACTTCTTATCTTGCTGCAGGTCATGAAAGAAATAGACTAGTGAACAGAACCCACAGAATCAGCAGTTGGAGCAGCCCTGTGCAGCTGGGATGCAGGTCCTAGGATGCAGCAGGTCAGTGCAAAGGCAGAGAGACGGCTTGGAAAATGAACAAAGATGTCTAGTCAACACAAAACATTTTGATTACCCTGACTAATGCAGTAATTTCTTTCAAGTCGTAACAAGATGAAATGTCCACATCCTCTGATGTTCCATGGAGGAAATATAGGAAGGAAATGCTATGAAATGGATATTTCAGATTTTGATGTTTTGGGTGGCCTTTTTACAAACTTTAGTTTGGCTCTTCAGGTCAGCTGTAGCAGTGAAATCACTTTGCATGATCAGATGCAACCTGGACTGATGTCCTTATAATAGTGACAAGCAGGTTCCTGTCATACTAGAGAGAGGAATTAAAATAGTAGGTGTGAGAAAACTTTGTCTCATGACTTTGCCAAATATACTCTCCTGTCTTTCCTTGTACAAACATGTTTATTCTTTTTATTTTAAATTTATTTGGCTGCACCACGTCTTAGTTGCGGCAAGTGGGCTCCTTAGTTGTGGCATGTGAACTCTTAGTTGCAGCATGCATGTGGGATCTAGTACCCTGACCAGGGATTGAACCCAGGCCCCTGCTTTGGGTGCACGGATTCTTAACAACTGAGCCTCCAAGGAAGTCCCAAATGTGTTTATTCTGTGAGTACCTGTATTTCCAGAAGACAAACAAGACAAATACATTACTTATATATCTTGTTCCATTGAGGTTGATCTAACAGTATACCATAGGCTTATAAACAAAAGAAATGCATTCCTCGTAGTTCTAGAGGCTGGAAGTCCAAGGTTAGGTGCCAGCAGATTTGATGCCTAGTGAGAGCCCCTTTCCTGGTTCATAGATGACTATCTTCTCATTGTGTCTGCAAAGGGCAGAAGGGGTGACAAAGCTCTCTGGGGTCCTTTTTTTGGAAGGTTTTTTTTTTGAAGTATAGTTGATCTACAATGTTTCAGGTGTACAGAAAAGTGATTCAGTTATGTATATATATATATATTATTATTCTTTATTATATATATATTAATATATATTATTATTATTCCGTGATAGGTTATTACAAGATATTGACTATAGTTCCTTGTGCTATACAGTAGGTCCTTGTTGTTTATCTATTTTACATATAGTAGTGTGTATCTGTTAATCCCAAATTCCTAATTTATTCCTCCCCCCCTTTCCCCTTTGGCAACCATAGGTTTGTTTTCTATGTCTGTGAGTCTATTTCTGTTTTGTAAATAAGTTCATTTGTACCACTTTTTTAGATTCCACATATAAGTGATACCATATGATATTTGTCTTTCTCTGTCTGACTTACTTAACTTAGTATGATAATCTCTAGGTACATCCATGTTGCTGAAAATGGCATTATTTTATTTTTTAATGACTAAGTAATATTCCATTGTGTATATCCCAACTTCTTTATCCATCCGTCTCTTGATGGGCACTTAGGTTTCTTCCATGTCTTGGCTATTGTGAGTAGTGCTGCTATGAACACTGGGGTGCATGTATTTTTTTCAAATTAGATTTTTTGTCTTTTCTGGATATCTGCCCAAGAGTGGGATTGCTGGATCATATGGTAGGTCTATTTTTAGTTTTTAAAGGAATCTCCACTGGGGTCTCTTTTACAAGAGCACTAATCCCATCATGAAGGCTCCACCCTCATGACCTAATCACCTCCCAAAGGCTCTAATGCTATCACATTCAGGTTTAGGACTTCAGTATGTGAATTTTGAGGGGACATAAGCATTCAGTCTATGGAAGTGCACTTCCATACACTTCCTACACATAGAATTCACTGGGAGAAACTATTCTGGTCTTGACAGAGGAGAACAAAGATCAGGTTGTAAACTGTAACTGACAGACTGTCCAGGCTGTGAGCCCACTCTGGACAGCTGATTAGAGCCGGCCCTCTCCTTTCTTTTCTAGTCTTCTCCTACCTCCTTGGTTTGGTATACGGATCCAGTACCCCGGGTTCTGGATTTGATAAGGCAGCAAACACTCCCAAAGTGTGTCTCTACTGGCTTTCATTAGGCCCTTATGCCCTGCCTGGCTGAGAGCTCGCCAAGACCTGAGGGTAACCAGCAATCCCACTCTAACACTTCAGAACCAAAACCTGAAATAAACCCATATGCAAACATCACCACTCATGCCCTCACACACCACATGCTTCTCCTGGAATTGATTTCAATCTTTTGTTCTAAGTAACAGAAATCACTGAAGAAAGCAGAGAGGCTGGGAAGAGAGTAGACTACAAGGTCCGGGCAAAAGGGCTGTCACGTCAGCAAACCCAGGACGGGTGCACATAGTCCGGCCAGCAGCTCTATCTCCCGACACCTCACTCCTGTAAAATGTCAGAGACACACCCACAGTGGTCATATAAAGGAGGGTTTGCTGGTATGCTGAAATTGTTTTCAATAACCATTAGTAGATTTTGACCTGAAAGGTCTTATTGTTGTTGTTTCCATCGTTGCTTTCTTTTTATCATTTTTAAGTAAGATTGACTTTTGAGGAGATTCCATAGAAAAACTTTGGAAATGCCACAGTTTTGTACCAGGAGACATCTGTCTAAATGTTTGTATAGTCAAACATGTTCCTAACAGTCAACCGTTTATTAAGTGTTTAGTGCCAAGTGTGACCAAGTAATTGCATCCATGGTCTCAGCACAAACTTAGGAGTATGTGGTACTCTCTCCAGTTTACAGATGCAGAAAGACCAAAGTGGAAAAACCTTGTCCAAGGCACTCAGTGATCAAGTAGAAGATGGAGCCACAATTCAAAATCAGGTACTTCTGGTCAACCCAGCGGGCCTCACTGTTTGCTGCCAGAGGAAGATTTCCACTGAGGCTGGTAAAGCTTTGCTCCCTGAGTCTGAATTGTAACCCTAGGCTGCTCTGGGCGGGGAAGGGAGCAGCCTGCCACCAGGGACCTGTACTAAGGAAACCTTTCTGATAAATCCCTCCATCAGGTCTTAGAAGAAAGTGATCTGAACCACCAAGGCTCCCCAGTCTTTTGCTTGGCTTTCTTTACTCATTCTAAATGAATGCCACTATCATACCTAATTTTGTATTCTTTCTTCCTACAGAGGGCCCCTGCAGTTATAAAGCTTGAGGCCCCCCAAAACCTGGATCTGCCCCTATCATCCTCTAAGTTATAACCTTACAGTGGATTCCTTTAGTGGATTCTTTGGGAAAGAGCAATGTCCTAAAGCAAAGGGATGTGGAACAAGCATGCTTTGGATGGCGTGGAAGGAGGAAGATGTTCAGGCCTCCAAGGACAGACACACTCTGGGCCTGGGAGAGGGGCCTATTTGTGGATATCTGTGGCCAAAAGAAGTGGACAGAGAAAGCAAAGCAAGAGGAAGGGAGGGCAAAGAAAGGGCTGGGAAGGGCCCCACTTTAGGGATGGCTCTGTTCTCCCTCCCCAAGGCATATCCACTGGGGGACGGAGGGGGCCTGGCTTCGTAATGGGAGCAGCCACAAACTCAGATCAGCAGTAGGAGGCTGAGGTGTGTAGGGTACGCATGGGCTGTGAACCACCTTGGAGGAGACAGATGGTTACAGATGGAAGGCAGAGGGTGGGGCTCAGGGCGTGGGAGTGTTTTAAGTGCACCTGTTTAATTGCAGGCAGCAGAAACAATCCGGTCGGCTTTGCTGTAATTTGCTATTTTATAGTTGGCTGATATAATTTCACTAAGAACTGTAAATCTCTAAATTTCATGTATTCTTGCTGAATGAATCCTGTATTCATGAGCATGCTTTGCTGAAAACATGCCTTCTCTGGGGCTGCATCTCATTCTGCAGAACATGAAGAGAAGAGAGGTCTGGTGAGTCTTCCCGTGTGTGATGCTACGGGCTTTTAAGAGTCAGGCTCAGACAGCTGTCGTATTTGATGGAAAATTACCAGTGGAATGAAGAATTTTCAGACAACCACCACCCCTTGCCCAACATCTCTGTATGAGGTCTCTAGAAAGCATAATGTCTAGATTTAGAAGTTTAAAGCACAACTTCATTAAATGAATAGTTCCTGCAGTTTTGCCTAAATAAAGGAAAAGTATTTGAGCAGATTCTGAAAGTGAAATGCAGAAAGTTAATGCAATAACAAGACAAGAAGTGAAAGGCTTTTTTTTCTAATCTAACCCAAAGAAATATGAGGTGTTTGTTAGAAGGTGCTGGCCTCTGTGAACTTTGAATACACAAGGCTCTTTCCGTCTGTGCAGGAGACAAAAGCATCTCCAGAGACACCAGACAAGTTTGGCAAACAGAGCTGGCTGGATACAAAAGGTGCAGTCCCATAAATCTTAATTTCTCTCCATCTGTCTAGAAGAGATAGGATAAATGTCTATGTCATGGATGTTCACCTGGAAGACGTGGCAGACGTGGGCAGATATCCCAAGGCCGAGATGTGAAAGCAGGTGATGAAGGGTGTTAGCAGGGAGGGCGGCATCTTAACACCTGTCCGGTCCTGCTCTCACCATGCCCGTCATGGACAGACTCAGATTCCAAGGCTCCTGGTAATGAAAGGGTCCCTGTCAAGAGGGGATTCATTTATGAAATTGAACTCAAAGAGAGATTCATCAAAGGAGCTCCACACATGTGAAGCCACTGACAGTGTCCCTGACGTCATATAAAAAATGATGAATAACACATCCCAACTGAATGGGGAACTGCCTTTTTGGTGTTTTGAGGTTCGTTCTGTTCTGAAACCATTGTTTTATGTAACAGTCTCAGATGATGGTTGTTTGCAGTAGTGAAAGAAAAAAACTCTTTAAATCGCCTTAAATTTAAAAAAAAGATTAAAATGACCACTTTATTTTTTTAATCTTTCAATTTTATTTTATTTATTTTTTTATATAGCACGTTCTTATTATTTATCCATTTTATACATATTAGTGTATATATGTCAATCCCAATCTCCCAATTCACCCCACCAGCACCACCCCCGCCGCTTTCCCCCCTTGGGGTCCATATGTTTGTTCTCTGCTTCTGTGAAAATGACCACTGTATTATAGCTCCCTTTATACCAACGTAATATTGAGACTAGTTAGGTTTTACCTGAAAAGAATGTATAATTTACATTCACTCTGCGTACAAGGCAAGTGATTTATTTAAAGATGTTTACAAATAAAACTGCATGAAGGGTTTGAAGCTCTAGTTACTGGAATCCAGACACAGAAACTTGTTGTTTTTGGCTTTATTTTTCCCAGTTTTCAGTCCTTTCTGGGACTTATAATAATAAATTTATAATAATTGTTATTTATGTACTTTTATGTTTATTTATAATTATAATAATAATTTAAATAAATTAATGTTCTCTAGCTTATTGAAAAGTTTCATTTGCAAAATGGGTTCACAGATTCAATAGCTGCTTTGGAGAAAACTAAGGCTTTGCAATTCTTTTGCCTCATAAAACTATTTCTCTCTTTTTGAGGCAGGGTTTTGCCCACCGCAAACAAAACTGCTTTATCCAACACGTTATGTTTGAGGAGAGCCCTACTGAATAGGGCCTCTAAATAGTCACATTTTCTTGTGGGTCTTTTCTATATTCTCACTAAATCCTGCCTGAGGACTTCAATGTTTCCCAAGGTAGTGTGGGTGGGTGACAAGCGGGCTCCATTTCAGAGTTGAGACTGGGATTTTAATCATATTCTGCTTAACTTCTCTCTTTGACACCAGGAACAAGGCCTCCATTGCTCAATGAGGAAAACAAGGGGTTTGGGATTGTTGATTCTCCGGGGTCTCTTTCAGCTTGAATTGACCTAAGTGTGCATCTCTAATTTTTTCAGTTTCTCATTCAGCCTTTAAACTTTCCTGCTATAGTCACTCAGAGGGTCAGTTCTTCATTCTTCTTATCCTTAAACCTCTGGTTTTGGCCCCAGAGTCAGAGGTAAGTCTGGGGATCCTTGACCCACCAAAGGCCGCCTGGCCTGAGCCCTGGGCACACTCACGCTGCCAGTCTGCCCAATGCAGATCCTGCCCTCCCCACGGGGTGACTTAGAGTCTCAGTCCCTCCATCCTGGGGTGAGGCTGGCCCTAGGGCCTTCCTCCTCTGGGGTGGGTCCAGGCAGAGGGAATGCCTTGAAAAAAAAAAGATGTAGAAATTAGTTTTCAGAAATCAGAGAATATTCTGTAGACCAGAGTCAGCTTAAAGGGAAAATGAAGAACCTAGGGGTAAAACAGGAATAGAGACACGGACCTACTAGAGAATGGACTTGAGGACACGGGGAGGGGGAAGGGTAAGCTGGGACGAAGTGAGAGAGTGGCATGGACATATATACACTACCAAAGGTAAGGTAGATAGCTAGTGGGAATCAGCCGCATAGCACAGGGAGATCAGCTCGGTGCTTTGTGACCACCTAGAGGGGTGGGATAGGGAGGGAGGGAGGGAGGGACACGCAAGAGGGAAGGGATATGAGAACAGATGTATATGTATAACTGCTTCACTTTATTATAAAGCAGAAACTAATTTAAAAAAAAAAGAGTGGAGGGTCCCTGAGAGGATTAAGCGGAAGCTTGTGAGAAGTTTCCGACACCCCCTCTAACGTCGGGGGGTTCCTCTCCCAAAGAGTGAGGAGGCTGGGGCGGTCGAGGGCTTCAGCTGAGTGCTACGGCTTCGGGTTTATTTCATGTTATTTACGTAGCTTTTATTTTGGTAAAATTCACATAACATAACATTCACCATATTACTTTCAAGCGTGGAACTCAGTGGCATTCAGTACATTTGCTGTTTTATTTTAGTGTACGAGCCTGCTCTAAATTGTATAATAACTAGTTTTATTTTTAACTCAACTCAAGTCTGGACATAAGCATGGTGCTTGGCTTTTATTCAGATCAGAAAGGACAGGAAAGCAGTAGCTAATTCCATCGTATATATGTACCACATCTTCTTTATCAATAACTTTAAATGGAGTATAGTCTATAAAAATATTGAATTGCTATATTGTACACCTAAAACTAATATAATATGGTAAATCAACTATACTTCAATTAAAAAATATTAACTAGGGCTTCCCTGGTGGCGTAGTGGTTGAGAATCCACCTGCCAATGCAGGGGACACAGGTTTGTGCCCCGGTCCGGGAGGATCCCACATGCCGCAGAGCGGCTGGGCCCGTGAGCCATGGACGCTGAGCCTGCACGTCCGAAGCCTGTGCTCTTCAACGGGAGAGGCCAAAACAGTGAGAGGCCCACGTACCACAAAAAAAATATATATATATATACTAAAAGAAATTAGAAGCTGTGGAACTCTCTACTCCCTTGGCAGGAGATGAAGTAGCGGCCACTCCTTATAAAATGTGTTCCTACCTCTCGTGGTCACCGTTTAGCTTCTTCCATCCTAAATTTGTGTGGTGCTCTTTCCACGGCCTCTGAATAAGAGGGATAGAAGGAGAAGTGTTCCTCAGCAGGGAAGTACCAGCCCAGGGTGCTTCTGGAGAGGAGAGCAGGTGGGCCTGTGGTTAGAGTCCTGCTCTCTGGGAAAAGCATGGCCAGTTGTCTGATAACCTGCAAAAGATGCTCTGAACAAGTAGAAGAAAACGTGAAATTTTTCTTGAACTAGAGTTAACCTCCAGCTATAATCCATTTCTCACCACTAAAATGCTTACTGATGGAAAGATATGTATGTTCGTAAAAGAAGAAACAGCTGGGAAATGAATTATGGGGCTAAGAAAAGAGGATTCTTGGACCTAACTTAACCTGAAATAAGTGAGTTTGGAAGGCCCTTGTGTGTACTTGTGAGTGTGTATGTGTATACATGTGTGTGCATGTGTGAGTGTATATGAGTGTGCATATGTGCACGGTGTATGTGTATATGTGCTCATGTGTATTCAGCGTGTACTAGCATGTGTGTGTGTATGTGTGTGTGGCTGTGCGTGTGTGCACTTGCAGTGAGTGACTGTGTGTGTGTGCACTCTCCTTGTAGCCTTCAATCAACAACAGAGTGCCGGTGGTCACTCAAGAGAAGCAGGAAAGAGGAAAGAGGGGGAAGGAGGAGGGGAAAGAGAGAGACGGCGGGACCCAGGTCTCGGGCATGGTGCAGACGGCTCAGCAGGCCCGGCTGCCAGAGCAGCTGGATACAGGAGGCCGATGGCAAAGCATGTGCCTGTCTCTGTACTTTATTTCATTCTTTTTGTAGAGAACTAATACCTTAGTTTGGCAGGTATGGTCAGGGAAGAAAGAAACATTTACTTATGCTTGTAGGGAGGACATTGGAGACTTGGAGGTGGCTGAGACCTTAAATTCTAAACCCAGCCTTGCCAGCAGTGCACCTAGGATGATGACTTCACCACCCTGAGCCTATTCCTTTATCAGCCAGTGAGGATATTAATAAGACTATTCTACACATAATATATGTGTATTATAATATATGTAAAATACATATATAATACATGTATTATACATACATTATAATACACATATGTTATATATAATAATCTTATTACTCTCCTCATTGACTGATAAAGGAATAGGCTCAGGGAGATGAAGTCATATATATATATGATATGAAAAATCGTTTCTTCACTCACAAGACCCCCTTGCAGAGAGAACATTCTAAGCACACACACTCACACGTACACACAAGGGCCTTCCAAACTCACTTATTTCAGGTCAAGTTAGGTCCAAGAATCCTCTTTTCTTAGCCCCATAATTCATTTCCCTGCTGTTTCTTCTTTTACGAACATACATATCTTTCCATCAGTAAGCATTTTAGTGGTGAGAAATGGATTATAGCTGGAGGTTAACTCTAGTTCAAGAAAAATTTCACGTTTTCTTCTACTTGTTCAGAGCATCTTTTGCAGGTTATCAGACAACTGGCCATGCTTTTCCCAGAGAGCAGGACTCTAACCACAGGCCCACCTGCTCTCCTCTCCAGAAGCACCCTGGGCTGGTACTTCCCTGCTGAGGAACACTTCTCCTTCTATCCCTCTTATTCAGAGGCCGTGGAAAGAGCACCACACAAATTTAGGATGGAAGAAGCTAAACGGTGACCACGAGAGGTAGGAACACATTTTATAAGGAGTGGCCGCTACTTCATCTCCTGCCAAGGGAGTAGAGAGTTCCACAGCTCCTAATTTCTTTTAGTTAATATTTTTTTAATTGAAGTATAGTTGATTTACAATATTATATTAGTTTTAGGTGTACAATATAGCAATTCAATATTTTTATAGACTATATTCCATTTAAAGTTACTGATAAAGAAGATGTGGTACCTATATACAATGGAATATTACTCAGACATTAAAAAGAATGAAACAATGCCATTTGCAGCCATATGGATGGAACTGGATGTTATCATACTAAGTGAAGTAAGTCAGACAGAGAAAGACAAATATCATATGATATCGCTTATATGTGGAATCTTAAAAAAATGATACAGATGAACTTATTTACAAAACAAAAACAGACTCAAAGACTTAGAGAATGAATTTATGGTTACCGGGAGAAGGGTAGGGTGGAGGGATAGATCGGGAGTTTGGGATTGACATGTACACACTGCTATATTTAAAATGGGCAATCAACAAGGACCTACTGTATAGCACAGGGAACTCTGCTCAATACTCTATAATAACCTAAATGGGAAAAGAATTTGAAAAAGAATAGATACATGTATATGTATAACTGAATCCCTTTGCTGTACACCTGAAACTAACACAACATTGTTAACCAATTATACTCCAACATAAAATTAAACTTTTTAAAATAAATAAAAAGTCATTACAAAATAATGGCTATATTTCCCGGTGCTGTAGAGTATATTGCTTCTGTTTTATGCATAGTAGTCTGTACATCTTAATCCCCTACCCCTGTATTGTCCCTCCCCGTCCTCTCTCCCCACCGGCAGACACTAGCTTCTTTTCTCACAGCTTCTAATTTCTGACCTTGACTTTGGTCTTTGCTACTCAGGCCTTGCGAACCCTTCTCTGAGGTCTGCATCCAAGTTCCATAGAAATGAGTGTCTGATGGTGGGTGAGCTGGGGTCCTGAGCCCCTCCCACCCACACTGAGAGAGCCCTGACTCTTGGCCGAGTTGGTAAAGAACTTCCTACTCCCATCACAGCCTGTATTAGTCAGGAGAGGTGTCAGGGTCAGAGGGTCAGGGAGATCAGGGTACACTGGAGAGAGGATGGGGAGCTCCTTGGCCCAACGTCTTTCCCCTCAGTCCAGTGAGGAAGGCAGCCTCACCCTCCGGCATGGGCCACAGTGGACTACAGCATGGGTGGCTGTGGAACCCACAATGCCACAGGTGCCAAAGACAAAGATGAGATGGACCCTAATCCCCAACGCTCCAGTGGCCCCTAGCTTCCCTAAGGGTGCAGTTGACAAAGGGGAGCACAGCCCTGTGCTTGTGAGCTCAGGGCTGATGGGGCCCCCACCCATTCCAGACCCTCACGGTTTGCAGACTTCCATCCAGTGGTGTCTGCGCCCTGGTTCAGGCCAGAGCCTGCGGCAGCTCTCCTGGACTCCCATGTGCACCCTGAAATGTGTGAGGACTTCCCCACTCTGAATGGGGACATGGCCTCAGCCTGAACCTGGCACCCCCTCTCTCTGACACTGCGCCTGCCAGAACCCGGGCAGTGAGCAGGGGGACAGACAAGGCAATCTGGGATCACACGTGTGCCAGTCTCCTTGCCCGGGCCTTTCCACAGGAAATCCTTGCCCTTCAGAGTGATGTCCGACATGCCCCACAAGTCCTTGTCTGTTGCTGGATCCATAAAGGATGGATTCTCCATGTCATTTTGCAGCAAGGTTGAGCAAACTGCTTCAAATTAGATAAGTCCAGTTTGATGTGATTTTGAATAAACAAATAACAAGAAAAAGAAAATAGAACATGAGAAATCTTCTGATCAAAGTACCTACATTTACAACAAGGCACAGTCGTGTGACTGGCTCCCCCCAAGTTTACAGGGAGTGATAGAACTGGATTAAAACCTGGCTCCTTGAACAATTGACATTCCATTGGCAAGGAAAGCTGGAAGAGATGTAGCCCAGCTGCTGTGACACTGTAGTGGACACGGAACCACCCAAGGGCTTGTTAACACACCCAGAGCTCTGAGTCGGCAGGCCTGAGTGGGACCTGATGGTTTGCGTTTCTCAGCTTCCTGGGTGGTGCTGCTGCTGGTCCAGGGACCCCACTTCAGGAATCACTGAAGTTGTCCCTTTAGCTTGGCCACACGGCCATGACACAGTCCCCTTCAACTCTAGATGTTGCCACGAGGGAACAAAATTACTCATGCAGAAGTGGCTGATGTAGTCACGAGGAGCTCAAGGATTTTCAGATATATGCTGATCCAATTATTGTCCACTTAAAAATGAGGATCACTGAAATCTTGGGGTCTAAGTCACTGGATTTTTTCATTCTTTCTCTTACCCTTGGGGCTTTAGTTCTTAGCTGTGGTTTCCGTGAATTGATGTCAGCTAATATTGGGCAGAATTGCATCCTCTAAATCACTCTTGAAGGCCTTGTGGTATTTAAAGTATCTTTTGTTTCCAACATCCTGGAATACTTCAGTAACTCTTTTCCAGATCGCATAATGTCCCCTGTGTTTTGGTGGATTTACAGCTTTTCTGAGGCTGCAGGAGAGCCAGGCCTTACTGTTGGCATGCAGCTGGGCTGTTTTCACCCTCTGCTACCTGGGGGTTCATTGAAACAAACAGCCTGGAAAAGAGAAAGTTGCTAAACAGGGGACCCAAGAGTGCAAGCCCTCACGCCGGGCCTGCTACCGTACTGCTGAATTCAAACAGCAAACCCCGAAATTGAGAAAGCTCCCACTGCCCAGGCAGGTCTGGGTTTTCTTCCTAAGGGATAGATGGCACCACTTTTGCTGTGGTTTGTAACATTTTATTGGGAAATTTTTTCGAAATTAGAGAAAAAGTTTTTAAAAATTGAGCAAGAACACTCATATACCCTTTCCTCAGCATCAAATATTATCTCCTTTTTCCCCATCTGCTTTTGCATTTGTTCTCTCCCTGTCTATATGTGTGTGTGTATATAATGTTTTCTGAACCGTTTGAGAATAGCTTGTGTGGGTCATGGCACTTTACTCTTAGAAGTGAGTGTGCTTGTGCATAACCGTAGTACCATTATCAACTGCGGTGAATTTAACCTTGGTGCAATTGCTTCATCTAGCCCACTATCTATATTCCAATTTTGACAACTGACCCAGTAATGTCCTTTATGGCATTTCCCCCTCCAGTAAAGGAGCTGGTCTAGGACCATTTTCTTCATCTGGTTATCCGGTCTTTTAATCCCCTTTCACATGAAACGGTTTAGAATCCTGCCCTGTATTCTCAGTGTGGGTCTGCCAGTGTTTGCTCATCTAGAGCTGGTCCATGCCCTGCCTGAGGGATACTATGCATCGTGCACCACATCCAGAGCACAGGCTGTGGTCTGCCCTTGCTGCTGAGGCAGATTTTGATCGTCTAGTCACTGTGTGATACAGTGTCTCCACTCTGTAGTTACTAGCTTTCCCCTAATTTCTAATAAGAAATCTGTGGGGAAGCACATTAAGACATGTCAACATCCTGCTCCTCATCCAAATCTATCCTTGCCCCCGAATAGACTGAGCACTCACTGATGATTCTTGCCTGGACCACTTTGTACAGCGATGGTTGCCAAATGGAGCTTTTTCAACCCAGCTCACCCTCTACTTTATCGGCTGAATGAGGCATTTCCACAGTAGGCAAGGGCCCGCTCTTCTCCCCCATTTATTTTGTGTATCTACGTATTGTTGACACGGAGGCAGGAATTTTTGCAAAAATTCATTACCATCCTCAATGATGCTGAAATAAAAATTGACCCAGATGTGGCTGCTGGGAGCTCCTTCCAGGGGCAACTGTGATCTGTGTCCTCATGACAAGACCCTGCCTTTTTTTTTTTTTTTTTTTTTTTTACCATTTTCTTACTTTCTGGCACAATACGATGTTCCAAGTTCATCTTCTACTTTCTCTGTCCCAACCCTGGCATCTGCCATTTTTATATCTAAAACAAAATAGTTGACTTCTACTTCGTTTACTTCGAAGCTACAAAGAGAGTTTTCTTTAATAAGTACTTAGAGTCTAAATTGAAGTCTCCTAGTTGAATAGGACTCCTTTGGTGACAAGAAACAGAAAACTTGACTTGAATGAGCATAAACAAACACCATTAAATTGGTCGACAGAATCCAAGGAAAGGTTGAACACCCAACCTCTGGAAGGAGAGTGGTGTTTCTGAACCCCAGAGGGCACTGACCCCCAGATATAGATGGTGTCAGTCTTCCTTTGTTTCAGGACCTGGTCGTTCCTCCTCTCAGGGGGGTGGGCACCGTGAGCCCAGACCCTTCCTCCGAAGGGCAGGAAACAAGGCACCCGGAGTGCCCTCCGCTCCTGTGGTTCAGTTTCCACATTGGGGAATTCCTACTCAAAAACCCTGGGGAGAGACTCAGTGTTTCCTAGAGGATCGGGTTTCCATCCCTGGATTAATCAAGAAGGCCATGGAGAAGTTCTCGGAAAAGAACAGGGCAGCTTCTGAGCTGGCGGACTGGAGGCAGAGGCGGCAGCCCGGGGAACACTAAGCAGATCCCTGCACACACATCTGCTCAGACACCATAATGGTCGGTTGATTTCCTGCTGGGCTCAGTTGCTGCAAATGAGTGATTCTTTTCTTCTAAGAGAAGCTGGAATGTAAAGTTTCCAACAACCACAAAACCATATCGTGTCCCCGACAGAGATTCACGGGTGGCAGCAGTGAAGTACTTAGAGGAGCAGCCAGCACACCCCTTGCCTCACACTCACCTGTCTGCACTGTGACATTAAAAAAAAAAATTTGGGAAAAGGCCACTGGAAGGGAAGGGGACTTGGAGACAGGTCCCAAAGTTCTGTGACCTTAGGCAACTGGTCAACCTCGTGAATCTTAGACCATCTTGAAAGTCAGTTTCTGCTCTAATGTCCCATGACTGTGTGGTCTGTATTCAAGCAGAGTTATTATTTTGACAACTCTGGCCTTGCCTGCACATAGACCTCGGCCAGCCATGACTGTTGGTGACCACAGACAGACAGATAGTCCAGTCCTGGACTAGCCCCTTCCCCTCCCTATTACCTAATCCTCAAATCCCTTCTGGCATGCCTTGGACACTTTTCTGGTTTGGACCCAATCTCTGGGTCCTGTTTCACCCGTCAAATTCCAAATTAGGTGTGTCTAGTGCCATAACAAGGTGTGGCCAGAAAGAAGCCAGCATGCCAGGCTCCTCTACCCTGAAGTGGCAGGCACTGCCCTGATCATCCTAAGATCACCCTCACTGCATTCAGCTGACCTCATATCCCCAGACTTCACCATCACCATCCACGGTGGTCATAACACAGCCACTCCCACCACCAGCTAAAAAGGTCTTTTCAGTGAGTCCAGGGCTCCCACCACGGTCATAGAACCTGCAGGAAGACACTTGGAAGTGGGTGCTAGGTTACAGGGCTAGGTGACTCGTGTTTTGGCTTTATTATGAATGTGTCACATTTCTAGGACTGTGAGCATGCCTGCAAATTGGATATGAGACTAAACTATCAGTTCCACCATGAGGGATGGGATTAGTGGTTCCGGGGCCCTGCCAGAAGCGCAGCTGTATAGACAAGCCACAGTGACCTAATCTCCCAAACTATGAGCTGGTCCCAGCCAGCTGCAATGGGGGAGTGCTAGCTGGGGAGTGTGGAGGGAGCCTGAGTGGAGTGGAAAGGTATGTGAGTGTTTGTGGATATGGGAGGCGGGGGGAGAGGACTGTATAAAAGAGAAAGAGAAAGATTTCAGGGAGAGGTCATATGAGCAGATGTGAGCAGTCCTGTACTCGGGGAGGGGTGAAGACACGATGGCTAAACAAAATGAAAAGAAGCCAGTGCCCTTGGGAGGAGCAAAAAACAACAGAAGAAGGGATGGCCTGCTTTTGTCCAGAATAAGTGAGTCATGTTTCATTCCCAGAAAAAAAAAAGCCTAATAAAAAGAAATTGTTGGAAAAATAAGTGAGTTTTAAAATACTTGGTTATTTGCAAGAAGGGATTGGTGAGCCGTTGAGTCCTCACCTTGACAAGGTTCTCCCTGGAGATAAGTGTACACAGGCTCACATCTCTCCACCATGTGACTCCCTGAGGCTTAATGAGTAGGCATCTGGTGGGGATTCCTTCCATCCCCTTAGTCGATGTCTACTGAGCACTTACTGTGCGCTACACTCTGTAGAAGGTGCAGGGGAAACACGGAGGAGGAGGAGGCTTCGCAGCCCAGCCTGGAAGAAGAACAGAGATGGGGACAGGTGAGAAGTGGGTAGCAAGGCACATGCTGCACACGGGCGTATGGGTGACAGCAGGTCAGTTCCGTTCGCTCTGGGGACACCAGGGTGATGATGCCCAGGAGAGAAGCAGCTAAATCCCTCTGGGGAATCAGGGGACATGCAGGACCACAGCATCGCTCCAGCACATACAGAATGGTGGCGTGTGGGGCTGGTGGACAAGACCACGATCCCAGCTGATTCCTGTATGGATCCTGACGAACAACAAGGTCAATGCAGAGCAGATACGAACATGATGAGGGCTCTTCCCTGGCCTGGGATGCCCATCTCACCCACTTCGCCTGTTGAATCCTTTATTCCCCTGTGATCAACTCAAGCACACCCCCCAAAAGACAGGCACTTGCCCTGAGTCAGCTCACCCCAGGCTGCTCAAAAGTCCCAAGGTTTTACATGCAGTCTCCCAAAGTAACTGAATTCTTATTTGACCCTCAAATGAACAAGCTCTTATTTTATGTTTCCATCATAGCAAAGCAAGCTTTAATGGAAATTTCCTTTAAGTCTGAAAATGACAGGGCCATCTCAGTTCATTCAAAAGTGAGTAATTTAAATTCCAGCTACAAGTTGGAATGAACCCACATGTTTGACAAGAAAGAACATTGTGTTTTCTTGTGCCCATCAATCTGTTAGTACTAAATAGCATTTTCAAAGCAGTGACAAGTCTATACTCTAAAGGGACACTGGATGTAGGTGCCTAAGGCTCCAATCGTTTGAGAACCCAGGAAAAGGGGTGGGGGATGCTGAGAGCCAACGGGGGTGCTAAGACTTGGGGCCTAGTCACCCCTGTCCTTACCACACACCGACAAGGGAGTTGCTGCCATGGGACACAGTCCAGCTACCATCCAGTGAAGTTACAAGTTCAACTGAGGGGAGGCATGACCAATTGGCGTGACGCGATACATGATAAAATTATTGAGAAATTAAGTACTTCAATCTCAGTGACACTTGTTTGAGCATCTGAACATTCTGTCCAGCTACATTTTTGTCCCCTTGTCATTTTGGTGCTGATACACACATCTGCTTCCTTGAGACACTGAAACGAGTTTCTGATTAGCACTTGAATTCCGATGTAGGAATGCAGTACTCAGAGTCCCCATGATGTTGCAGATAGTTGTCCAGACAAGCGGTCGGGGGTTACTCAACTGGCCCCGAGATTTGCTGACTTTGAAATAAAAACCAATCCTCTCTCCTGTCAGTTTCCAGTTTCTCAGTAAAGGTAAAAGTTGGTTTTCCTGGTTAAATATGCAAAAACAAGAACAACCTGAGGGTTGGTAATGAACAACAGCACAGGGCCAGGCTAGAAACCCTCTCACGCTGAGGTGATGGAAACTGATGGCAAACCAGTTGGAAATAAGGTGACTTCAGTCTCAGTGTGTTCTCCCAAGCAAGCAGGAGCAGTTTGGAAAGAGACTTGCAAGCCTTAACACAGGTTCTACCGAGATGTATTCGAGCCATTTTTCCTGGTTTTGCTGCATGATAACTTGCCTCATAGGTGAACTTTTACAAAGCAAAAAGGCAGACTTCAGGAAACAAAAAGACTGCTTGTCCAGAGTGAGGTCAAATCTGAAACTGGATTCCATCCAATTGGCGTTATTAATTCAAAGGACCCATTGGACTCTGAGGCTGGAATAGCTCAGGCTGCTCTATTTCCATCCCTTTCTCTCCCACACCACAGTTCAAGGTCTTAAGAAGATGCCAAATTCAATAGGGACAGACATTTAAGAAGAAAAACTCATTTTATTTAAAACTTCATTTTATTAAACTCAAGGAATTTGTCTCTAGGTTTAAAGAGAGTTGATCCGATGACTCAAAGTTTTCGTGTTGGCCTCCTCTGAGGGCTTGGGAAAGCCTCACATACCCACAGAGGATGCAGCTGACAAAACAGACAGTTGCTGATCCTGACATCAATGGGTACTTTCAGTTGAGTCAGATGGGTTAGAAATGCCCCATTTGCGTTGAGTTCTCCAGGGCAGGAAAACAGAGAGGAGAGGCATCAGGAGCGTCCGAGGCCAGGAACAGTGTCCTGCCTTTTCATCAGCTCCATCTATGACTGTTTCTAAATTTGAGAAAATTGTCCAGCTGCTGATGTGTCCAGATCTCTGACTATACCTTCCTGCAGTGTCAACGCCACAGACGGATGACAGTATCGATGTCGTGTATGGACAGAATAGATCACCGGCAGAGCACAGACTCAGCAAAAGGCAAAGCCTTGTGCAGAAAGGCAGTCACGCCCACCCTCAGGCATGGCCCACGCAGTCCCCAAACATGAGCTTCAGTGGGTAGCTTGTCTGGCAGCCGTGTGTTTGTGATCACCAGGAGAAACACGCTCCGCAACGCAAACACTGAAAACTGCCGTGTATGTGCAGAACAATGGAGTACAGATGTTGACTCTTGTAGGAGATGTTTTACAACGGATTCAATTATTGAACATTTTTGTCATTCTTAATCCCATAAACCATCCTCAAAGAGCATATAGGCCTCCTTTCAACCCAGAAAACACTGAGTGATGCCTGGATTAGAGGTACAGTTGAGACTGTATGCCTCTGTTCAATGGGGAAAAGAAAATGTCTTTCTCCCTAAAAAGACCCTATAAGAGTGACTAGAGGTCATTTTCTTAGAAAGTTTAGTGTGAAACAAGACAAAACATATTTGCCCAACACACACACACACACACACACACACACACACACACACACACAGACGTGCATGCATCCCATGCAAATATCCGTGTCTTCAATTATCATAAGTAATTAGGAGAGTAGATTTTACTCAGAAGAGCTTAGTTGAGACATTTGTGTGTGATGAGCTTTTCCCCCTCTACAGAGTTAGAAATATCACTGTAAATGTGCTGGTTAACAATGTCTATCTCCAGCTCAGGAAGTGTTGACACAGATGTTTGGCTAATCATTGATAGCAAACAGCTATTCCCATAAAGGCGAAGATTAGTCGGAATTGACATGCATTTCTTTCTTCTGTGAGACTCGTTTGATTATAGATGATGTTTTGTTAGAGTGTATCCATGCAACCTCATAAATGATGTAAAACCCAAGAAAACAGGAACACTGTGCCAAAACCAAATTAAATATGCGTCTGAAAAATTCAAGCTTGATTCGGGTTCAGGTACCATGAAGCTTGCCTCAATCTATTGTTGCTAAAACCTCCAGGGAAACTATAAAAAGCAACCCTGACATTAATATCAATTTAAAGTTGGTAGCGCTGCCAACATTTATTCCACATGAAGCCCAGCTGGCTGTATCATCTTGAGCACAATATAGAGTGGCAGCATTGCAGCCTCCAAAAGGCTATGAAAAGTGGTCCACACAGACTGGGTGAGGAGAAGCCTTCTTATCTGTGTAAATGCACTGCAACTGTCCCGGTTTTCCTTGTGAGCAACAGAGGTGGCCTGGGATTTGGATGCAGAGTTTGTTCTCTGGGTAAAGCAGCTTCAGAGTCTCCAAACTGTGTCATGCCCCTTCCTTCTTCCATCAAGAAGTACAAGAAGCCCAAGAAGTACATTCAGATGGCTGCCTCCCTTTGCCACCCATCTCACAGAGGTCCCTGGAAAGCCACACAGAATTACCATACGGTTACTTGCAGAGCATCTTGGGAAATCTAAAGTCCTCTGTCCTATTTCTCTCCTACTCACCACCATGGGATGGGGTTCAGGGGAACCAGAACAAGTCCAGAGTTCAGCTGAGTACTAGGTGGCTTTCCTTCATGTACCATTTTAAAAGGCAACCATTCCCAGGTGAAATGCCTGCTTCCAGGAAGAATCCTGCCAGGTGCTGTGGAGGAAAGGAAGACCGGGATGTGAAAGAGTTGCATAAACTTTGACCTGGAACTGAAACATGGACTCCGGGAAGCAAAGTCATAGAGGAAGGAAGATGGTTGGTTTGGGATAGTTGAAACCCCTGCATACCTGGCAAGAAAGTCACTGACATCAGGTGTGCAGGGAGAAGGATGAACAAGCTTCCCCAGCAGGGAAGTAATGTCTTGTGTCCTCAGAGGACCTGCACTTGTGCATGGACATGTTCCACAGCTCATCGCAAGGGAGCTCCCTCGGTAGCAGGTGTGGACCCTGACCATCCTCATGGCCTTACACTGAGACTTTTTATTCACGTGACAATACAGCGCCTCAAGTTTAGCTTATTCTCTGCAGAGTGACTTACTCCAAATGCCCATTTTTACTGTGATAAACCTCTACACAGATCCTCCTCAACTTACTATGGGGGTCACCTCCTGGTAAACCCTGGTAAATTGAAAATGTGGTAAGTCAAATATGCATTTAATATACCTAAGCTACCAAATGTGGCTTAGCCCAGCCTGCCTTAAATGTGCACAGAACACTTACATTAAAAGACAGTTGGGGGGGATCCCTTGGTGGTGCAGTGGTTAAGAATCCGCCTGCCAATGCAGGGGACACGGGTTTGAGCCCTGGTCCGGGAAGATCCCACATGCGACGGAGCAAATAAGCCCGTGCACCACAACTACTGATTTCGTGCTCTAGAGCCTGAAAGCCACAACTACTGAGCCTGCATGCCACAAATACAGAGCCCACTCACCTAGAGCCCGTGCTCTGCAACAAGAGAAGCCACCACAGTGAAAGGCCTGCACAACGCAATGAAGAGTAACCCCCGCTCGCCAAAACTAGAGAAAGCCTGTGTGCAGCAACGAAGACACAACACAACTAAAAATAAATAAATAAATAAATAGACAAATAAAATTTAAAGATTGTTGGGAAAAACCATCTAACACAAAACCTATTTTATAATAAAGTATTGAACGTCTCACGTAATTGATTGAATACTGTGCTGAAAGTCGTATGGGCACAGGATTGTTGTCAAAGTATCAGTTGTCAGCCCTCATGATTTTGGGGCTGACTGGGAGCTACAGCTCGTGGCCGCTGCCCAGCATCATGAGAGAATATTGTGATACATATCACTAGTCCGGGAAGAGATCAAAGTTCAAAATCCAAAGTACGGTTTCTACTGAATGTAGAGACATATTGTGCCATCATAAAGTCAGAAAATCATAAATCAATATTTCTTTCTCTGTCTGACTTACTTCACTCAGTATGACAAATTCTAGGTCCATCCATGTTGCTGCAAATGGCATTATTTCATTCTTTTTAATGGCTGTGTAATATTCCATTGTATATATGTACCATATCTTCTTTATCCATTCTTCTGTCGATGGATATTTAGGTTGCTTCCATATCTTGGCTATTGTAAACAGTGCTGCAATGAACATTGGGGTGCATGTATCCTTTCAGACCATGTTTTTCTCTGGATATATGCCCAGGAGTGGGATTACAGTATCATAGAGTAGCTCTATTTTTAGTTTTTTAAGGAACCTCCATACTGTTCTCTATAATAGCTGTACCAATTTACATTCCCACCAACAGTGTAGGAGGGTTCCCTTCTCTCCACACCCTCAAAACGAATGATCCAAATGAACTTATTTACAAAACAGAAACAGACTCACAGACTTAGAGGATGAATTTATGGTTATCAGGAGGGAAGAGTGTGGGGAGGGATAGTTAGGGAGTTTGGGATTGACATGTACATGCTGCTATATTTAAAATGGATAATCAACAAGGACCTATTATATAGCACAGGGAACTCTGCTCAATATTATGTAACAACCTAAATGGGAAAAGAATCTGAAAAAGAACAGATACATATATATGTATAACTGAATCACTTTGCTATACACCTGAAACTATCACAACATCGTTAATCACCTATACTACAATATAATATAAAAAGTGAAAGTGAAAAAAAAAATTGCACGTAGAACCATCGTAAATCAGGGACCATCTGTATATGTCAGTCTCACCAAAAACAAAGGTGTCATGTTCTTTCTTGTTAAGTGAAATGAATAAGGAAGTGGGGAGAGGATGCAGGGCAAGCAAACACACTCTTGGGGTGTTACATCTCCTCCTAAGGTCTTCAGATATTTATATTTACTTTCAGGATAGTCGGTAGGACCAGCCCCTCATTTCCACACTCAACTTTACCTGATGGCTCCTGTTCATGCTTGAAAACTCAGCTCAGAGTCATCAAGGGCAGGGCTTCTGTGCTAAGTCCTCAGCACCTATGCACACATCTACCAGAACTAATTAGATGGCATTTACCCATCTGTCCTTCTCCATTAGTCTCTGAATTTCTTGAAGAGGAATTCTCTTCCTATTCTTACAAGAGCACTAATCCCATCATGGGGGCCCCACCTTCGTGACCTCATCTAAACATAGTCACCTCCTAAAGGCCCCACCTCCAAATACCATCACAGTGGGTGAGGACTTCAACATATGAATTTGGGGAGACAAGAAAATTTAGTCTACTCTAGGTAACCACTAGCCACATGTGACTATGGAGCCCTCAGACTGTGTGCATAGTGTGACTGAGGAACTGAATATTTAATTGTATTTTATGCTAATTAATGTAAATATATATTTCAATAGCCAGATAGTGGGGGTGGCGCTCTCAGCTGTCTGCTGGGAGGAGCGGCCTGGCCAGAAGGAGAGGCAGAAGAGGGGGAGCCAATGGGCCATCCTGTCACTGGATCTGAGGACACAAGAGGCCCACAAACACTTCCAAGAGTGAGGTCCACCAGGAGGGGGAGCTACCAGCTGAGAAGGGAGAGGTTCCAGGGATGCTCCGGAAGACATGTGTGCAATGCCTATGGGACCTCTACGTGGGCATCTCAAGGATAAAACAAGCAGGGAAGAGCCTGTGATGACTGACTCCAGAGCCATCACACTGTTCTCTGAAATATGAAGTCTGTCAACAGGACAAGACACTGCATTAGAGGAGGTCCAGCAACGTGTCTGTTTTCTCTCTCAGAGAGGACCAGGCAAGTCCTACAGGTCCTGGTCAGCCACTCGGCTCAGATCCAAACAGCCTGTCATGGGGCGTGAACATTTATTTAGGGGCAAGGGGATGGCTGAAGCCCCTTAAATCACCCCCACGCTCTATTTCCCACATACCGAACTGTTAGATAAAGTTGTTGAGAAATCCTGGAATGCCCCCCAGATTTCCTTAAACTTTATTTCTCACAGTGAACTCTCAGCAACGAGATTAATTTAGATCCCCCCCCCCCCCCGTTCAGCAAGCCCTGCACCCTGGTGATTGTACAGGATGATGTTTTCGATTACACTTTTATTATCTCGTGTTTCTCTTCCAACTGAGAATCCCACTTTCTCATCACTCTCCAGTTCCTCCTGATCTGTATTTCTTTCTCCCCCTCACAAGACCATCATGAAACAGCTTCAATCACAAGTAAATGGTGGAAAGAATGAATGAGTTTGGCTTTAAACACTCCTAAGTAGACAGTAGGGAAGCGGTTGAAAATTAAAACCAGGCAACTTAATGACATTAGTGAGGCCTGCTTGAGAAGATGAGCCTGACCACCAGACTCTGAGCTCATTGTACCAATGACATCAGAGCTCCGAGCGGGTGGCTGAGGCCAGGAGCCCTGGAGCAGAGGAAACCGTGCAGTAGGGCTTGTCTCTTCTGTCCCACAGGAACCCAGCTTGTCTCGCCTTGAAGTAGGAAATCACAGCTTCCTCCAATCAAGGAGGGGAGCTGAGGGTTCCTGCAGAGAGGAGCTTGGCATGGAGGTGAAGGGGGGATAATCCTTTAGCATCTCCCCAGGGTTCAGCCCTCTCCCCCAAACACTGGCTGAAAATGTGGAGCTGCAACCATCCAATCGCTGACCCCAGGGAGCCTGGTTTGATTAGATGTTTTCACTTGCTAGATTTCACTAAAAACTTTACAAAGTGACTTTTACAAACTTGTGATCCAAAACTCAGAAAGGGAGATTAGGTGTAGCTTGGGGAAAAGAACGGGTTGGAGCATGTGATGCTTTCCAAATTAACAAGTCTCAGTTTGGGGGTTTGGGATGGGGGGTTTCTTTTGATGTATCATTGAGAGCAAACAAAACAGGAATTGTCCTGGCACCCCATAAAGAATATCAGTGCCACGATTGTTAATTATCTAATCATCTCAAATATATTGAGCATTTTATCAACCACAAGCAACAATGAAGCTTAGAATAGACTCTTATTAAAATATTCATTAAAAGGCAACCATGGAACGACCACACAGATTCTTTCAATCCCCAGAACAGCAAGCCAGGCAGCAGTGGGGAAAGTGATTTTGCCAGACACGAAAAGAACTTTGCCAGGTTGTCAGCATCAACCTCTTGGGAGCCTCTCTGCATTTCCCATGCATTCTACTTCCCCTAACCAAGATCAAATCTCTTCTGACTCATTTTTATTTTCCTAATCACACAAGGAACATCTCAGTAGCACAGGATATATCTAAAGCCAGTGCAATCCTGGTGCTCCCAACAAAAAGACAGTGAGTGTGGAGTCAGTTCTAAGACAGCCCCCAGATTCCCACCATGGCCCCTCGACCCCATAGTGTACACACTGGCTCCCAGTCTCTCAATCAAACACTAATCTAGGTACTGCTGTTATGGGATCTTGTTGTTGGAATTAAGGTCCAAAATATTGAATACATTGACTTCAATTTTGGGAGATTACACTGGATGAGCCTGACCTAATCAGGTGAGCCTACACACGGGATGAGACTCTTTCTGAAGAAATAAATTGGAAGACGGAGAGTGAGTCAACATGAAGGGGTTCCTCTGTTGCTGACTTTGAAAATAGTGGGGGATGACTCACATGACAAGGAATGTGGGCTGCCTCTGGGACCTGGAGTCCTCAGTCCTACAACCATGGGGAAATGAATTCCAACAACAACCTGCATGACTTTGGAAGCAGAATTTCTCCCTGAGCCTCTGGAAAGGAAGGAAGCCCAGCCAACACCCTGGTTTCACCGTGTGAGACCCTGAGCGGAGAACCCAGCCTCACTGTGCCTAGCCTTCTGACCTGCAGAACTATGAGCTAATAAATGGCTGTTTGTTTACACTGTTAAGTTCTGTGACTTTACACAGCAAAGGAAAACTAACAAAATCTGCTGTGCAGTCAACAGATGCAGACTCTTGAGCAGAGTCCCCCATCGCACAGCCGCAGGACGTCAGTGTTCTCAGCAAAGAGGGCTGTCCTCCAGCCCTCACTCGGGAATGGGGAGGGCTGCCCAGAAAATGTACAGAAGTTGGTCAGAAGAGTAGAAACTGACTCCAAGATAGCATGCATCCTGTTGTCTTATCAGTGTTCATCGTTAATTACACCTGTTTTCTTTTTCACTAAGAGAGATATTTTGTCTTTTTCACAATTTTGCTTGAAAAAGCATGGTATCAGGGAAATAGCATTTCCTGAGCTGCAGAGCTTAGAAAGCTGGTATTCACGGGGATACCACCAGGGAAGTCCCTGTTTTTAACTTTTTAAAAATGATACTTTGGGGCTTCCCTGGTGGCATAGTGGTTAAGAATCTGCCTGCTGATGCAGCAGACACGGGTTCGATCCCTGGTCCGGGAAGATCCCACATGCCGCGGAGCAACTAAGCCCATGCACCACAACTACTGAGCCTGTGCTCTAGAGCCCGTGAGCCACAACTACTGAGCCTGCATGTCACAACTACTGAAGCCCACACGCCTAGAGCCCATGCTCTACAACAAGAGAAGCCATGGCAGTGAGAAGCCTGAGCACCACAACAAAGAGTAGATCCCGCTCACCGTAACCAGAGAAAAGCCCATACACAGCAACGAAGACCCAACACAGCCAAAAATAAAATAAATAAAATAAAATAAAATAAAATTTCTTAAAAATGATACTTTGACAGAAATTTGGCAAAAGGATATTAAAGTTCTCAGATGGATGTTTCTTCTCTGCAACAGTAATTTAGCATCAAGGAATTTACCCTCTGGATATAATTGGATAGATGTGGGAAGACAGCTATAAGGAAGTTTGGGCAACTTTGTTTAATGAGAGCCAAAAGAAAAAAAAAAAAAACACAACATACATCACTGGTTCTCAACCCAGAGGGATTCTGCCTCCAAGAGATGCTTGGCCGTGTCTGAAGACAGTTTTAATTGTCACAGTTGAAAGGGGCTGCTACTGGCATCTAGTGGGCAGAGGCCAGAGATGCTGCTCAACATTCTGCCATGCCCAGGACACACCCACCACAGAAGATGACCCAGCCCAAAATGCCAACAGTGCCAAGGCCGAGAAACCCTGGCCAAAATGTACAACTGCAGAGATTAGGTTGAATCAGTTAAAGTGCAATGTTTTGCAAGCATAAGAAAAAACTATGGTATTGTAGGTCTAGATTCATATTTATGTTTAGAACTCATTGCTAAGTGAAAAAAATGATTATAAATTTATACTTGAAATTGTCATATGGCTAGAAAAAACATATTTATAGAATATTATACCTCATGTTTCCCATGGAGAGACTAATTATGTGTGTCTATAGAAAGTAGCATATGAATGAAATATATATTATATATATATACATATTATCACATTTATTCTTCTGTATCTTTTGTCAATTGATTTATATAACAATTGACTTCCTTTGTGGTGTGATGATGCCTGAGGTTCCTTCACTAAGGAGTCCTGTCTCTAAGTGAAGACACAGTTAAAGCTGTTATAATGTGGCACATGTATACAATGGAATACTACTCAGCCATAAAAAGGAACGAAACTGAATTATCTGTAGTGAGGTGGATGGACCTAGAGACTGTCATACAGAGTGAAGTAAGTCAGAAAGAGAAAAACAAATACCATATGCTAACACATATATATGGAATCTAAAACAAAAAAAGAAAAAACAAATGGTCAGAAGAACCTCGAGGCAAGATGAGAATAAAGATGCAGACCTACTAGAGGGTGGGCTTGAGGATACGGGGAGGAGAAAGGGTAAGCTGGGACAAAGTGAGAGAGTGGCATGGACATATACACACTACCAAATGTAAAATAGATAGCTAGTGGGAAGCAGCCGCATAGCACAGGGAGATCAGTGCGGTGCTTTGTGACCACCTAGAGGGGTGGGATAGGGAGGGTGGGAGGGAGGGAGATGCAAGAGGGAAGAGATATGGGGACATATGTATACGTATAACTGATTCACTTTGTTATAAAGCAGAAACTAACACACAATTGTAAAACAATTATACTCCAATAAAGATGTTAAAAAAATAGCTGTTATAATGCATGTGCCTGGAGAGATAGCACATAGACCTCTTATGAACATATACCCTGCCTAGGAAGCTATTGATTAAATCAGGTGGCCTGCCTGTCACTCAGCTGAGGAGCAGACAGCTTTGGTGCTGACCT
Organism: Mesoplodon densirostris; assembly: GCF_025265405.1. Taxonomy (NCBI): domain Eukaryota; kingdom Metazoa; phylum Chordata; class Mammalia; order Artiodactyla; family Ziphiidae; genus Mesoplodon; species Mesoplodon densirostris. The sequence continues at coordinate 4,384,122 of NC_082663.1, forward strand.
ACAGGACTACTCCTAAGAATGGCGGACCTCTGAACAGCCCAAGAAAGGGATGCAGACGGGGTGCACACAGGTCCTGCCGCTTTCCCTTAGGCCAGCCCTATTCCTCCACTCGCTGAGTCAGCCTGAGAGCAGCAGACGCAAAGAGATAGGGACACGCAGGACTGTCCATCCCAAACCTGGCCTCCAGCCCTGGCTCTGCCTAGGACTCCAGGTTCCTCGTCTGTGAAGTGAGTGTGTTAACCAGCGGTCTCCTGGAGTTTTGCAGTGCTCTGATCTTCTGGATTCCCCATCACGTATCTGTCCCTGCAATTTTGCAATGAATGGTCTCCACAATGACCACTGATGTGCCTGTTGAAATCGTTCTCCTGGCTTGACAACTTTCTTCTGTTACTTTCAAATGATCACAGACTCCAGGGAGGAGTTTAGGTAAACCTCTTTCCAAGTTCTGGGCCCCAAAATTCCCCCCAAAATTTCTTCCTACAAAACATTCTCAATCAGGGGTGTGTAACCGTGGAAATCCAGAGGGTCAGCCAGCCCTGCTGCTCCCCTGGGAATGAGGCTGGCCGTGTCCCGCATTTTCTAATTTTTTGTTGGTTCCAATCCTTCACTTGATAACATAATTTTCCCCTTTTCCCTTAAAGCCCAATAAATATCCTACTCTCCAGTGCTTTATTCTGGGAGTAATATAATGTCTGCCTGATCTGTGAATGCATGTGAATATCTACTCAAGATTGTCATATGATTTAAGGAGTGTTGAATTCTGTAGATGCTTTGAAACCAGGTGACTTTTGCTCCTTATTTCTATCGGGTTGAGTTGTGTGGTGTGATTGAGAGAGAAAGGAACAGCTTTGTGAATAAACAAAATCCCCACAGTATCTTCAGCTTCACCATCCTGTGTGAGGATGAGCCCAGGGGTCCTCAGCCTGGGCGCTATTGATATTTGAGGCTGGACAATCAGTGTGTGAGGGTCTGTCCTGTGTGTTGTAGGATGTGTCACAGCTTCCTAGGTTCCACCTATTGATGCCAGTAGCCCTCCCTAAATCCAGTGTGACAATCAAGAATTCAAGGGTGTCACATCACAGGCCACATGGGGGTCCAGTGACCTCCACTGTTAGGTGGGGAAAGAGCTCTGGGAGCTTCTCTCTCTCCAGTGAGGAAGGAAGTCTGCTCCCTGTGCCCCACAGGAATGTGGTCAGTCCCAGACCACGTTTCTGAAGAGTCATCTGTCGTGTTGAGCAGTCAAATACCATTAAAGTAAATCATGGCTACAAGAAGCTGGGATGATACAAAACACTGGGTCCAACATATACATTTAAGTGTTATAAGTGATCATCTCTTCATGGTAGAACTAATGATAATTAGGACCTATTCTATTTATTTTCTGTATTTATTCATTTAACCTAGATTTTCCATTTTTTAAATAATCATTAAATTACTCATTTAAAAGTTTTTATTATTTTTATTTTTATATATATTTTGTTGAAGTATAGTTCATTTACAATGTTGTGTTCATCACAGGTGTACAACAAAGTGATTCAGTTATACATATACATATATTCATTCTTTTTTTAGATTCCTTTCTCATACAGGTTATCACAGAATATTGAGTACAGTTCCCTGTGCTATATAGTAGGTCCTTGTTGCTTACCTATCTTATATATAGTAGTGTGTGTATGTTCATCCCAAGCTCCTGATTTATGCGCCCCCCTAATGTTTCCCCTTTGGTAACCACAAGTTTGTTTTCAATATCTGTAAGTCTGTTTCTGTTTTGTAAATAGGTTTATTTGTATCATTTTTTAAAATTAGATTCCACATATGAGAGATACCATATGATATTTGCCTTTGTCTGACTTACTTCACTTAGTATAATAATCTCTATATGTATTCATTTTGAAAATTTTGAATGCTTAGGAAATAGAAGAATGCATACAAATGTTTAATATACACTTATGAGATGTAGTGGACACAACCTAAGTTGACTCCAACCCAGTGATTTATGTTCTATGTAATCTCCTCCTCTTGAGTGTGAGTGGGGTTTGTGACTTACATTTGAATGACGAATATGGCAAAGGTGATGGGTTGTCATGTCTATGGTTATATATCATGTAAGACTATGCCTTGACAGGCTAGAGGAAGAGAGAATCTCCCTTGCTGACTTTGAAGAAGTGAGCTGCCATCTCTTGGGGCCACCTGCAAGAGGGCCATGTGGCAGGGAAACACAGGGCATCCTATAGGAGCTGAGAGCGGTCCCCTACTGACAGTTGGTAACAAGGTGGAGACCTCAGTCCTACAACCTCAAGGAACTAGATTATGCCAATAATCTAAAGAACTTGGAAGCAGATCTTTCCCCACATGAGCCTCTGATGAGACCAATGCTCTACCTGACACTTGATTGCAGCCTGGAGACCCAAGCTAAAGGACCCAGCCAGGCTGTGCCTGGACTTCTGACCTGCAGAGAGCATGGGGTCACTGATATGTGCTGTTTGAGGTGAGTTGTTAACCAGCAATAGATGACTAATACAGGCAGCTTCCTCTCCTTTGAGAACACATGAACAAAATAACCTCCATAAGAGGTTTATAATCTCCATCAGAGATTTCATAAAATAAAAATAAAATTCAGGGCAACTTGTAGCCAGTGAAGTCATCTACCTGTCAGAATTTACTGTCATCACTGATATTAGGAATGAACTAATGGGCTAAAAAAGCGAAGCTAATGAACTTCAAAGTCTTCATATAACAAAGAATCAGTCAATATACTATACTTATATAGTATATATACTGTACATTTTATGTGGATATAACAATTACTGTATAGTATAACACAGGAAATTGTAGTGTGTATTTTGGCAAGGTTTGGCCATAAAAGGAGGAAGGGAAGAGGATTTTATCATGACCATCACTTGCTCAAACATTCTGGTAGTTTAGGAATGTGCTATACTAAACAGAAACAGTGGGTGGGTTCTTAACCTTGGTTCCACCCATCATTTCCAACCTAAATTCTCTGAAGTGGTGACAACAAACTGTACCTAAATCTTCATGCAAGAGGGCCCTCTGTGACTGCTTTGGGGTGTTCACACATTCCAAGGATTCCCTGAGACCAGCCTGCCCCATAGCCTGTGCTTCTGGGCTGCAGTGGACACTCATCCTCCCTGCTGCCAGGTCTGTGCCACCTCTCAGCTGTCCAAACGTTGGTCAACCACCCCGATCCAGCTGCTGAAACTGTCCCCACGCCTTTCCTCCACTGCCCTATATGCCAGTGACTGGTGACTCATGAGGTTTCCAGTTCTGGCCGTTTGCTGTGCCAAGCCTGGCCCGATCATTGTTCTGTGTCTCTGTTGCATGCAGTGCTTGGAGGAGGCTCAGAACTACTCATTGTCAGAAGAAAAAATAGTACACAGGGCAGGAGCCTGTCACACCTGGATAGATGAGGGCTGTACCCCTTCACAGAGGTGCATCTTCCCAGGTGGGTAGCCAACCAGGCCAGGGCTGCCTTTAATGTTGAGGGAAGATGTTCCCAATGATGACTCCAAACCACGTGTTCAGTAAAGATTTTAAAATGCTGGTTGTTCCTACAGTGATGGGAAGCTGTTCTCTTATTGAGGGGAAAGGAGATGGGTCTTTTTACAGCACCATGTGAAAACAGAATTCTGGAAACCTGCTTTGGAGAATGTCTTTTTTAAATTAAATATTTTAAGTAATTAAGACAAAGTACTCTAGCCAGGAATAATTTTGTAACACCTTTATTGAAGTATAATTGCTTTACTATGGTGTGTTAGTTTCTGCCGTACAACAAAGTGAATCAGCTATACATATACATATATCCCCATATCCCCTCCCTCTTGCATCTCCATCCCACCCTCCATATCCCACCCCTCTAGGTGGACACAAAGCACCGAGCTGATCTCCCTGTGTTATGCAGCTCCTTCCCACTATCTATTTTACATTTGGTAGTGTATATATGTCCATGCCACTCTCTCACTTCATCCCAGCTTACCCTTCCCCCTCCCCGTGTCCTCAAGTCTATTCTCTACATCTGTGTCTTTATTCCTGTCCTGACCCTAGGTTCTTCAGAGCCATTTTTTTTTTTTTTAGATTCCATATATATATATATGTTTTAGCATACTTTTTTTTTTCTCTTTCAGACTTACTTCAGTCTGTATGACAGTATCTAGGTCCATCCACCTCACTACAAATAACTCAGTTTCATTTATTTTTATGGCTGAGTAACATTCTATTGTATATATGTGCCACATCTTCTTTATCCATTCATCTGTCGATGGACACTTAGGTTGCTTCCATGTCCTTAGCCAGGAAAAATTTAGATCTTCAGAAAATTCATCAGAATTTTCCAAAACTAAGGAAAAAGTATATGATCAAAAATCAGATTATATAGAAATGTCTCATTATAAAAGATTTGGTAAATAACTTTCTAAAAAAAGAGAACATTTTGACAGAAAAAATATAGCAATAAAAGCCCATGATGATTCCATGCATCCTCAGCTATTATTTATAACAATTATCATGTTTGAGATACATTCGAGAAAACTGGTGTTACACTGAAGTTATATAAAGCACAGAAAATTTGAACTGAACCGTTGGGATTGACCAGTATAACCTTGCAAATGGCCATTGTCTTCATACTGATGGCCAACCAAGGCTAAGATCCCTATTTAGGGAACGTCCTATGATCCTCATTGGTGCGTGGGGAAGAAGAGGTACACTGCCTTCAAGGCTGACGTCGACAAGCCTAGCTGCATTCATTGTGTGTATTCCTCTCTCTAACAAACTTCCCTCTGATAAGAGTACCTGAGATTACATTTAGAGCCCTCCTGGATAATCAAGAAAAATCTTCTCACCCTAAGATCCTTAACCTAAACACATCTGCAAAGTCCCTTTTGCCATACAAAGTAACAGGGATGGGATGTGGATAAACTTAGGAGCCATTACTCAGCCCACCACACCAAAATGATACCAAGAGCCTGGGTGCTTGGCCAGGATGACAGTGCAACCACCATGCATGTGGCCCCTGATGGTCCTCAGAGACACACATCTTCAACACAGGACACAGAGCAGTGAGGTGACAGGAAGGACCTAGGCATTGAGGCGTCCATGTTGCTGAATGTCGGCTCCCTGAAAGTCCCACCCGTGCAGGCTGATGACAGAGCAAAGCTGAGTTTGTTGCTCACCAAGGTACAGGCAAGCACTACCTTGATTATCTTAGATTTGTCTTGGAGGGGCTGGGGCAAAGCCGGTGTCTGGTGTCTGGTTTAAGGCTGGTCTTTCAAAGTGAAGTGGGGTGGGATTAGGATTGCTTAAAGTTCATGATATAATAGTTTAGGAGAGGCAGACTCAGCAAGTCTTGAGGGCATATAATCATCCACCATTATCCATTGTAAATTGAGTAGCCTAACGTTCATTTAAATTAATATTGAGGAAGATCCTGAAATTAGCAATAAAGTTATTTGCAAGTTTTATCCTCCTAGACAAGAGTTATCTGGAAAGGTGAAGTCAGGTTGATTTAGACAGTGGAATGGTAAACCGATGTTAATGTAGACAGTCAGTTATGTGGGTAGACTTTTAGGTTCTCAACACTCAGCCCACCAAAAATTCCTAAAGGAATCAGATTCAAGCAGAGTGTACTTCTGGGAGGTCCCCACTTGATAGAAAACCCAGAAGGCACCCCTAGGAACTGAGACAGTCAGACCAATGGTGAGGTCAGGACACCATGCCCTGGGTAATTTGCAAAGAGGCAGCTGTCAGAAAGGAACATTCTCTCCGCATGATTTGCAAAACCCACGCCCCGGATGACTTCCAAGGGTGTGTTCAAATGACAGAAAATGTGGACATGGAGATGGGAAGGGAGAAGAATGCCTTAAGTGACAGCCGCATGTGTTGCAAGTGGCCAGTGCACAGCTGGATGCCCTAACCAACCACATGGGATGCGCTTCTGCTCCGAGGAGTGGGTGGATCAGTGCCCCACACCGGGGTGAATTCTGGATGCAGGCAAAGTGTGAGCCTTTTTTTTTTTTAAATTCAAATAAAACAACGTGGTGTTAACCACATAGACCTGTTTCCAATGAGAGGTGACCTGTAGCAATGGAGGAGAAGAAAGTTAACAAGCACTGAATTTATGAACACGAGGTGTCTCCATATTGTAACATCTGCCTCTTACTAAGCACCTACTGGTCGCTCAGATATTATATATGCAACTAACTCGACAAAGGAACGTCTCGTTGCCCCATCTTACAGATGTGAGAATAAAGACCCTCTCAGAGATCAAGTGTCCAGCCAAGGCTTCACAGTGAGCGGCTATGTCCTAAGGCTGGATGTCTTTGCATGGTCCCACACTGCCCCCTGGCATTTGTAGGAAGCTGCTGCTGCATTTGCTGTTGACTCAGCAGGGTTTGCACAATACATACGACTAATGTGCACACCTATACCTATACGGCTTAACATCAATCATCCATAGTACTGTGTGTATTTTTATGTCTGTCCTTCAGAAAAGAGAAGAAATCCATCCGAGAAACTTGTCTTCCTTGGGGGTCCAGCTTGTTAGACAAAGCCCTTCTCTTCTCTGACTTTCCACAAAATACAGTGTCCTTGGGGCCCAAACGCCTTTTCTGGAGCTTAAAGACCACCCACAGCCCCCACTTTTTCAGTCTTCCCTCACTTTGCCCTACACAGACTTCCCTCTGGCCACGTGCTATTACGCACCTGCCCTCGATAAGCCAGTACTTTTATGCCCAGTGACTTTGCCAAAGCTACTTCCCCCCGGGAATGTTCTGACCCTAATGGCTCTGTTCTTGGCAAAATCCTTTCTTAATGTGCAGCTCAGAATGCCAAGCTCATCTCCTCTGTGAAGGTCCCTGAATATCTAGTAAAATTCCTGCCACCCCACACACTGTACCTCTCTGCTCCTCTAGCATAGTGCTCGGGGCAGAGCATCACAGCACAGGAGTTGCTCACCTGGCCAGGTAGTGTGCCTCGGCCATCTCCACACCCAGAGCAGGGCCCAGCCTGGAGCAGACACTCAGTCCACATGTGATCAATAAACAAAAGTGGAACAAACGTGCTGATTTCTAACACGGACCCTCATTTTTCAGGGGAGACTTTAGATGAGGAAATAATGCATCCTACTCCTATAACAAATGGGAGCTTCATCAAGCCTAGTGAGAAAAAAGAATTCCCCTTAAAAAAGAATAAGGGGGACTTTTTGGATAAGGGAATTGAAAACATATACTCTGGGAAGAGCAAGGTTTTGGGGTGTTGTTTATTTTATTTTATTTTTTTTTTTGCCTTTTTCTTTGCCAGATTAGTACCATTTGGTTCAAAGACAATTGCTTATATTTGTCAAGTTTAAAATTTATTGGATTCCTTTTATTTTTCTCAAATTTCAGATCTCTGACTTAAACATACTTCATAAAGGAAATGACACCGTCCTCTTCTTGCTGCTATTTATCAATGAGAAACAAGGTGCTTTACAAATTACACTGCACTTCACAGGATTCCTGATAAGTGAGTCAATATACATACCCCCATTTTGGGGACAGAAAACTTAAAACACACATGAAAACAATGTTCTAAGCACACAAGAAATGCATGCCCGGGTTGCTATTAGACGTAAAGTATTTAACACCACCCTCCAAGGCTGATGGCAGGAGTTATACTTCCCCATCCGTTATTCTCAAGTGTTCATTTCAGTTGCATGATTATGGAGTAAAGCTTGCTTTATGAATGGATTTGTGATACTCATTGTGGAAGGTGGCAATAACATAAGTTTCTAAGCAGAGGCTCAGGCTAAAACAACAGCAACACAAAGCAGTGAGGGATTTAGTGCATAGCTCCATTGTATTCTAAATCCTGTAGGAGTTCATAGGACAAAGCAATTATCCCGAGGTAGATAAATTAGGGGTTTATTATGGAAAATGTGGGCTTGGGCAGGATATCAAAGGTGGCAGCATTTGAGTGGATGAAGTTATGGGCAGGCAGTTCTCTCCACGAGGGAGATGCTTGGAATGCGGGCACAAGGTGAGGTGACCCAAGGAGTGACTGGGAGACCCAGGGTGGATTAAATGTACTAATTGGTAATAAAGCTTCAGAGGTGTGGGAAACGTGGAGGGAGGAGTGAGGCAGGAGGATGTTAACCCCATTCTATGGCATCTGTGCTTTGTTTTGTAGGTTACCTTAGTGACAGAGATTTTAGGGAAAGAGAATAACCTGTTTTTTTAAAAAACTGATTTAAGAGAACAAACGTGTCAATGCTATTAAAGACAAGTGGAATGAGATGTCTGAGGCTGCGTGGGTCAGCAGCAGTCTGGGTGTAAATGGGCAGTGATGGAGCCAGCCTGAGCCAAGCGGGAGGGAGTAAGGATGGGGAGAAGAAGAGGGAGTAGGGTGGAAACAAGTGAACTGCGAGCCGGTGGGGAGACTGAGGGGTCTTTGGGGAAAACAAGGGAGACAGGCAGAGGAATGAGCTTAGGGATCAAGAGCTCAGGTGTAGTTTGCATTCCTGCCTCCAAAGCCAATATGCATGCTAACAAGCCAGATGCAGGAATCACTAGGTATTTTAAACAGAAAGGGATTTAGTGCAAGGGATTGTGTGCTTCCAGCAGGGTCAAAAGGAGGAGAGGTCTGTACACCCACTGGGCTCGGGGAATAATTCCGGAAGTCCTTTCTGGCTGTACTTCCTCTATAAAGAGGAAGGTGGAGAATCATGGTGGAACCGGTGGCTTCAGGAACACATAGCCTTCGCTGTGTTCCAGGTACCAGAAAACTGTCCCTGGAGGTGCAGGAAGTGAGAGCCTAGACAGTGGACCATGGCTACAGGAGCCTGACATCTCTGTTCGACGAATCAGCTGAAATGGCCAAGGTGGCAACAAGGTAAGCACTGCTCCCCTTCTGTCTGGCAACTGTCCTGGGAGGGTATCTGCTTCTCAGAAATTAATTCCCATCCAGACCAAAACTGGAAAGGAATAAGAGAAACACCGTCTCAACCTTGGCCCTCTGGGAAGACACATCAGGAGTTTGGAATGGACGTTGAGAGCTGCCACTCCAAATGTGCCACAGGAACACCCCACACTGAATCTTCCAAATCACTAGAAAGGCAACAAAGCTCCTGCCCAACATAATAGGTTTATTCTTCATACAAATAAAAAGTAACTCCACCTTCTCCGCAAAAGGGGAGAGATCCCAAGTCTTGTCCGTCAGCATGACCATTTCCTCTGAAGCCACAATAGCACCTTCTGCAACCTAGAGACTAAATTAAGAAGCTAACCATGGCCAACACACCATGTGTAAAATAAAAAGAGAAAAGTAAAGAATGGAAAAAGGAACTTGGCTAAACTATCTTTATAGAATAGGAAAGAAATTTTTGTAAGTACTGTAGTCCTCACTCCCATAAGTGGTCACAAAGCCATAGATATTATTTATATTTATGTAATTACTTACAAATTACTTCCTTTTCTCCACTCAGAAAATACATCGGCTATTTACCTGGTAAATTGAAACTTTATTCTTAGCAGACTTGAGCCCTTTAGGGTCCTGGCTCTGTTGGATGATTGAATCTTCCATTAGCCTTTGCCACTGCTTGGGAAGTTCTAAGAGCTGTCCTTGAGGATAACCTGGGTTTCAGCATCTCTTACCTGGGAACTAAAGCCTTTAAACAAGTAAACCCCAAAGGTGAGGACATGGAAGTAAATTCTGTGTGATGGTCACTAGGGGTAATAACAAAAGCAGCCAACCCTACTTCCAAGGGTCTGGGGTCCGTGTATTTCAGCCACTGGGAAAATAGCACCAAATATTGGTCACCATGTCAAAGCATATACTGCATTCTATAGGACATCACCCACCCTCACGTGATGTCTCCTGATGGATGTCTTGTCTGGGTACCCAATAGATCATTCCAATATTTTGAACCTCCAGCTGCCTCTGGATGTCGGGGAAGAAAGAAAGACTGCAGAATCCAGAGGCGTATGTCTTTGCCACACTACTCTTTCCATAAAATGTGTACTTTGGTCAGAAGCAAGGGTAGATGTGCCACCATGATAATAAATAGCACTCCTTCAATGGTAGTGTAGGCAGAAGCTTTTCATACCCAAAGTGTCTATTCCAGAGAGGACAAATCACGGTCCCTGTCAAAATGGAAGTGTCCTATGTAATTACCTTCCTCTGGGTGTTCGTCCGACCCCTGTCGACTGTAAAAAGAAATGAACAACCTAAAAGTTGAGAGTTATGTTTTATTCAGTGGACATTCATAGGCCTTCAAGCCTGGGAGACAGAATCTCAACTCTGAGAGACTGCTCCAAGGAGGTGAGAGGGGAGCTAGGATCTACAGAAGTTTTGCAACAAAGGGCAGGTAGTTGGAACATCAAAAGATGACTGTTAATTAAAGAAAACCAGATATCTCAAGTTAAGGAATTTAGCACTTTTCTATGTATGAGAAGATGCAAGAGTCTGGGCTCACTGAAATCATTCCTTTGCTATGCACCTCAGCTATCTGGGGCCAGTATCCTGTGCTTTCTCATCCTGAGTTTCCTCAAGCTGCACCGCTGGGGTGGCTGCAGTGTGATGATAGTTAGATGGCCGGCCGGCATTCCTTGTTTCCATCCTGAGTTCCCTCAGCCATATGGGGTGGCTGCAATCACTGATGGATGTTACATCCTCTATTTACTGATACGGCGGACAATATTTTCTCACTCCCCATGGAATGACACCATATCTGACACTTGGTACTCTTAGCTCTTGGCAGGCTGAGCCCATGTCAGGCAGATCAGCTTTGTGAGGGAAAGCACTGCTGTTGTCCCACCTTCATCTTCACCATGGCCATCTTGCTCGTGGAAAACCAAGGTGATGTCGGGAAAGGCTGACTGACTGTCACAGGTAGACCATCTGGTCCACCTGGTTGCTGTAAATGTCTCTGAGGTTGGTGCCCTTCGGAGAGCACCTGTAGGAAATAAATTCCCTTATGTTCTGTGTCTGTGCGTCTGCTGCAGACCCCTCATCACCAACCCTCCCACCTTATTCCTTCCACGTCCCTAAGCAACCAAACTCCATTGACTTCCCATGGATCAGTTAAGGTCTGCACCTCCGGCCATAGCTCCTTCCAATAAAAATGAGACATTACATGAGCTGCTCGATTTCTTTCCCGGGGAGAAACTTCTTTCACTACTCAGCTGCAGGGACAAACCTGAGAAGAGCTGTAATTCTGCAGAAATCGATGCTGGCCTGTTACCAGCATACCATTCAGGACCCTCTGTGAACTCGGGTTAAGGTTTCCCTCCTTTGACAGCTGGGCATAGGACCTTTCCATGAAGCCTGTCAGGAAAGGAGCAGTGAAGCGTTAGTGGGAATGCCAAGAGGGGGAGCCTCTTGTTCAAGCAATCTTAATTGACCTTCAAGACCTGCTGATGCTCAGGCGCACCTATGTCACTTCCCTTTGACCAGGTGCTTTTATGGAAGCCACACTTCATGACCCGGTCAGTTAGCTCATAAGGACACACAATGTCCCTTGGTTAGGCAATCTCTTCCAGGGCTCAGTAGAGGAGAGCCATTTTAGCAAAAAAAAAAATATATATATATATATATATACACTTATTTCCATGAAAGACATTACTTTTGTGCCAAAAGTGTAAGGGCTTCACCAGTTCCCCTAGGAAGGCCTGCAGTAGGTTCCATGACACATCTGGTCTGTCCCTCTTCATCTGCTGGGAAGCCAGGTGTCAGAGCACCTTGCCTTCTCTTGCTTTGACTTCCTCTAAAGTTGGTTGTCTTTCAGGTTACTCAATAAATGGGTCAGGGCTGCACACACAAATGTGGTGTATTCTGCCTCAAAAAAAAAAAATTCTGACGTCTGACGAAGCCTTGAGCTTCTTTCTCAGTGGTAGGGTCTCAAAGACCAATAAACTGTCCTCTCCCATGTTGGGATATATCTGGACCTGCAAAAAATTCACTGGTTGTGGTGGCCTATGAAACTTTTCATAGTTTTATCTTGCCTGCTCTTACACGTGATAGGATATTTCTGGCTCACGAAGTTCAATAAGCACGATGCCATCAATAAACTGAACCAATATGGTGCCCTGTAGAGTGGTAAGATAATCAAATTCCCTATGAGTCAATTGTTATAGAGAATGAAAATACTGATGCAGATCAAAGGTTAAAAGTCTAGAATATCTGATACAGTTTGCCCAAACTAAAGTTATATTCCTTTTACTCTAGTTTATTTAGTGTGTTTCTAATCCATTCCTAAACGTATTACCCAGGCTTCTTCTCATGCAATTAAATACAGTCCTTCCTAGGTATCCAAGGGGGATTGGTTCCAGGCCCCCTCTAAGGACACCAAAATCCGTGGATGCTCAAGTCTCTTATGTAAAATGGTGTAGTATTTGCCATATAACCTACAGACATCTTCCAGCATACCTTAAATCATCTCTAGATTATTACCTAATACAATGCAAATACTATGTAAATGGATGTAAATACAATGTGAATTCTATGTAAATACTTGTAAATACAATGTAAATGCTATGTACATAGCTGCCAGTGAGTGGCAAATTCAAGTTTTGCTTTTTGGAACTTTCTGGGATTTTGTTTTTTTCAAATATTTTTGATTCACAGTTGGTTGAATCTGTGCATGTGAAACCCATGGATACAGAGGGCTGACTGTATAAACAAATTATAATTATTTTGATGAGTATGTCTTCTCTTCCTGAGTCAGATTCTATACTTTCTTTATAAGGCACGTGGGGATCTGATTCTAATTACAGTTCTAGGGGCGATGGGGGAGGTAGGAACGGGCCAGGAGAGAACTAGCATTCCTTTCAAGGAAACTCTGTCAGATGTAGATAAGACTGACCTCATCAGACAAAGAAGGAGGAAGTTCCATTAGCAGGGGAATCTCCCCACGACAATTCTCTGGTTCCAGCTCAACCAGTCTCCTGTATTTCAAAGGAGACCTGGCCAGGCTTTGAATTCAGCTGACATTGCAACTCAGCAATGTGCGTGATTGAGCTCCTTGTGTGACTGTGCCTTAAGCAGAGTGTAAACCCTTGGGCTTGACACTTTCTTGGAAATCTTCAGTTTAGCCACAAGCTGCCAGCCCACCAACCCTCCTTATGTTTCTCATTCTCGCCATGAGGTTGCAGCAGCCACTCGCCCCCCAGTGTCTTGCTTTAACAGGCTCTTTATTCCTGAAAACTTCAGGTGATAATTTAGGCAGCTTTGTTAACATGAGTCCATGCGTCCGATGCACAGTGAGGCCAAACAAACTGAAAAGTTGGAGTTTGGAGCAAAGAAAGGTTTATTGCAAGGCTTTGCAAGGAGATGAGGTGTCTTATGCCCTAGAAAGCCTCGACCTCCCGGAAGGGTTTCGGCAAAGTCTTTTTAAAAGCCAGGTGAGGGGGAGGGGGTCTTAGGGTAGGTGATCCGCTCGTGCACAATTCTCTGATGGGCTGATGGTGAGGGAACAGGGTGGTGTCACAGGGGTTCACATTGTCAGTCCTTAGGCTCCAGGAGGCCTGGGGCTATGAGCTCATGGTCATCAAGTAGTTAACATCTTCCGTTTGGTGGGCGTTTTTCACATCTGCAAAACAACTCAGGAAACCTGCATCAAATACTATTATCTGGGTGCTTCAGAGAGGCGCTAAAGCAGAGGATATGGGGGAAGGCCTGTCCTGGGAAGGCCCCTTAGGGTCCTGCTCCGTTACAGCTTTCCCTATTCTGTGCCATAAATGCCCAGTTTCTAATTTTCTCATGGTGATTGAATCCTTACTGCCCTCGAATTCCATCAAGACAGATAGATTATCTCACAGTCTCAGTCCTTGAGGTCTGTTGCCTACAACTACTTTTGTTGCCAAATTCCATATGAGTTAAGAATTAAATTGCAAGAAATAAAAACACTCCAACCACTTTAAGTAGCCATAGAATCGTTGGACACCGAGTTGGAAAAGTGGCTCCAGGCTGTGCCTGCAGGACTGGCCCAGTGTTCTGCGGGCCAACATTGATCAGGAGTGTCTACCTGGGCCAAGCGAGGAAGGCCCATTGTCAGGGAGTCAATGTCAACCTGGTGTCTCCAGGGACCTCTTTTCCTAGTTGTGCAAAGCAGTTCCAGCCGTCACTGATGCAAAGGGCTCTCAACACCTAAGAAACTAGTGATGGCATCCTGGAATACTGCTGGAAAAAAAAATCAAAAACAAACCTTACACAGTCACAGCAGCAGAAACATGACCTTCCCCTTGTTTATTTCTTCCGAAATACTTGTGAGTGCATCTAATTGGCAGAAGCTAGTTCACATCCATCAGTCTAACTGCAAAGACATATGAGCACAGTCATGTTTGCTTTCTAGACCTTAAATCTGAAAAAGACACTCCAGAGAGATGATAAAGGGATGTGATTGCCAATCACCTCTCTCTGCCACATGAAGTCATGTTTAAACAACAGCGTAGTATCTACTTTAATTTTACACAATCCATTTCCTTGCTTTGAATTTATTTACCGTATGTATCATTTTTCTTTCAAAGATAAAGATTTGCAAATTCAGTACCACTGGAGAAGTTTATTGTTTTCTTTTCTACTATCTATATTTTGTCTATAATTTGATTTAATTGCCATGATTTAAGTTTTGGTGTCCTGGTTTATAGCTACTTAATCGCAACAACTAATCATTCTTAAGCAGTTAACTAAAGAAGTGCTGAGCAAGCATTTTTGCTCATCCTTTTAAAATAATTGTTTGTATAGGGCCAAGCCTTTGATTTTTATATGATATTGATATAAAGCTCTTTATTTATTTATTTTTTGGGGGTTTTGGTTTGGGTTGTTTTTCTGTTTTTTTTAATTTGTTTGTTTGGTTTTTTTTTTTTTTTTTTTTTTTTGCTATGTGGCTTGTAGGATCTAAGTTTCCAAACCAGGGATTAAACCTGGGCAGTGAAAGCCTGGGATGCTAACCATTAGGCCATCAGGGAACCCCATAAAGCTCTTTAAATAAATATCCAGGTGTAACTACATTTCATAATGTTATTTGTCCATTAGGCTTTTTCAGGGTTTCCTTCTTTTTCTTGCATGGTTTCAATGACAGGCACTCTTCCCTCCTAACTCTCAGTTACTTGATCCAGAAGTGAGCTCCTGTGGGTGAGGTATGATGAGCTTCATCTCCTCATCCCAGCATAGTGCACAGGGCCTGCCATGGAGGAGGGTGGTGGCCCATAAAATATGTCCAATGAATGAACAAATGAAAAAACTCTGCTGTCATAATCACCCTCCCAAATCTGGTTTCCTCTTCCTGAGGTCGTTGCTACTATTGGTCACCCTAGGAATAAAGGGAGCCACTGGAAACGACAGCGGGCAGTGCAGTCACAGAGTCCCCTGGAATCGCCACTTGTGCTAGAGGGACGCCTAGCCTCCAGTCTTCTACCTTGAGTAGAAGCGCCTTACTCTGTTTTGGTATCTGGCCCCGCCCATATGCCATGGGGTGGAAGGCTGCCTGTGCTCCTGGCTGTCCAGCAGGACACGTGATCCAGACCTAAACTTCTCCCAGCCCAGAGGCTGGTTTGGGTATGAGCAACTGATGTAAGTTAGCCAGGATTTTGTTTGTAGGAGCAGGTACTTCTCTCCTAGTGGATGAGAACCCAGAGGACCCATCCTACCATGTGGCTGGGCAGGGAGGGCCTGTCTGATGCCTGAAACAGAGTTAAAAGGTCAGATTTGCTGACCCCTGGATGAGACTAGTTAACATGAGTCAACACATTCTTTTAAAAGTCAAATGAGGTTAAATTTCCTGTTTCTTACAACTGAATCATTTCTAAGTGATATGGCTATCCAGCTTTAGCAGAGCGTTGAATCACTTTGTCTACTTGAAATTCCCATGACTGTTTATATTTTTGCAAAGAAAAAGGAAGCATCATTATCCTTTCCCCTTTCCTCTTTCCTTCCACATAAACTGGATGTCCTAGTTCTCGAGAACCAAGATGGACTTGACAGCCTGCAACTCCCACTTCTTCCAGAGTTAAAAGATGGGATGTGATCTGTCTTCACAACAGCACTTCTCAGACCTTACTTCTGAATTTTCAAGGAAATTTCAACCTATGCTTAAGCAGATATTTAATTTATTTTCCTCAGAAGCTGTAAGGTTCCTTACTGGATAGAAAAGTCATTTTTTAAAATAGGAATTCAAAATATAACAGCGAATTCAATAGGGTAAATCCAAGAGGCATTTGGGGTTCATACATTCCTATTTTTTTAATGAAGAACATTAAGCTAAGATATACATTTTTCACGTTAGAATATGTTGAATGATTGTCTCCACACCACATATCTGGAATGTACTGTTAAATTTTAGCACCATTTTTCTTTATGTCAGGGCTGGAGAATGAGGCCAAAAGAAAATGTATGGCCAAAGATGTTTGGTATCATTTTATCTAAAATTCAAACATTCGCTAGACATTTATTCTAAATGAAAGTCATTTTGTTTTTTCCTCCTTGGCAATCCTTTCCTGCCAGGATAATTTACAGAATGTGCCATAGTCTCATGATCTTAGAATAAAACCATCCCAACTCGCAGTCTGGACCTCCAATTTCAGAAACAAAGAAGTTTTGAGAATCATGGCTTCTTAAGGCCAGTAAGAAACTCAAAACATTATTTTTCAAAACCTTTTTGTCATTCAGGGGCCCAGATAATTCTATTGTGTGATCTTTCCTTGTGAAATCCATAAACAACTCTTTTTAAGTTACACACATCTTTGGAGAAACACATTCTTGATTTCCTGCCCAAAGCTGATGCTTTTACCCAACTCAGGTAAGACACCCGGTCTCCTAGTCTATCTCCATAGGACAGCCAGAATGGGAGGTCTTTAATGGAAATCAGATCAGGCCATTCCATTTCTTAAAACCTTTCATGACTGCCCGTTGCACTTAAACTCGAAAGCATTTCTAGCCTGGCTTACAGGACCCTGTAGGATCTGGTCCATGTCACCCTCCTCACCTCAGTTAATTAACACCACTGGCCCCTTGCTCACTACACTCCCGAGTCCCTGAGCTGATTTATGATGCTTTAACATGCCAAATTTCCTCCTGACTTGGAGACTTTCTATTGTTATTCCCACTGCCTACAACTTTGTGTTCTTTTTTTAAATTAGAATTTAATTTTTAGAACAGTTTTAGGTTCTCAGCAAAATAGAGTGGTAAGTACATATATAGTCCCTGCTCCCCCCCACACACAGCCGACCCCCATTATCAATAGCCCCTTCCACGTGGTACATTTGTTACAACTGATGAAGCTACACTGACCCATCATAATCACCCAAAGTCCATAGTTTATGGTAGTGTGGTAGTGGTCACTCTTGGTGTTGAACATTCTATGGGTTTGGAAAAACGTAAGACATCTATCCATCATTAGCATATCACACAGAGTAACACAGAGTAATATTTTCTTTTTTTTTTTTGTGGTACGCAGGCCTCTCACTATTGTGGTCTCTCCTGTTGCGGTGCACAGGCTCCGGAAGCGCAGGCTCAGTGGCCATGGCTCACGGGCCCAGCCGCTCTGTGGCATGTGGGATCTTCCAGGATCAGGGCATGAACCCGTGTCCCCTGCATCGACAGGTGGACTCTCAACCACTGCGCCACCAGGGAAGACCTCTTTTTTTTAAAAAAAAATAATTAATTAATTAATTTGGCTGTGCCAGGTCTTAGTTGCTGCAGGCGGGCTCCTTAGTTGTGGTATGTGAACTCTTAGTTGCGCCATGCATGTGGGATCTAGTTCCCTGACCAGGGATTGAACTCAGGCCCCCTGCATTGACAGCGTGGAGTCTTAACCACTGCGCCACCAGGGAAGTCCCCAGAGTAATGTTTTTCACTGCTCTAAAAATCTTCTGTGCTTCACCTACTCACCTCTCCCTCCCCCCAATCCCTGGCAACCACAATATTTTTACTGTCGTCACAGTTTTGCCTTTTCCAGAAAGTCACAGAGTTGGAATCATACAGGATGTATCTTTTTACATTGGCTTCTTCCACTTAGTGATGTGCAATTAAGGTTCCTCCATGTCTTTCATGGCTTGAGAACTCATTTCTTTTTAGTGCTGAATAGTGTTCCATTGACAGGATGTACCAGTTTTTTTTTATCCATTCACCCACTGAAGATCATCTGAATTGCTTTCAGGTTTTGACGATTATGAACAAAGCTGTTATAAACATCTGTGTGCAGGTTTTTGTGGAGACATATGTTTTCAGCTCATTTGGGTGAGTATCAAGGTGCACGACTGTGGAGCTCTTGATTGCTAACCTCACTAAACTATATTTTTTATCCAGATATTCATTTATTAATTCACTCATTGATTCTTTCCACAATGAGATCTGTTGAATAACTGCCACGTGTGAGGTGTGCTCTAGGTACTGGGGACACAGAATGATAAAAAGTGCTTCTCCTCCATGAAGCACCCATTCTAGTGGAGGGAAGCCATCAGCAAACAGACAGATGATGCTGGGTGGTGACGAGAGCTCAGAAGACGAGGAAGGAGGATGGACAGCAAGGCTGCTCTGGACAGACTTGTCAGGCAGGCCCTCTGGTCGGGTGGCCCTGGAGCAGAGACGTGAATGAGGTGGGGGAGGGAGGCCAACCGATGTTGGGGGGGAAGGAAGAGCCTTGTGAAGACCTTGGAGTCAGAGGTGCCGCCATGATGCAGCCTGAAGGCCAGGAGCCGGGTCGGGGTGAGTAGGGGAGAGAGAGAGGGCGTGAGAACACAGAGGCAGCAGATCTTCCAAGGACAGCTGTGACTTCGCTCTTTCCTGGTCCAAGAAGAATCTGATACGACTTCTGTGTGAAAGCATCATTAGGATGAGTGTTATGGGGACAGACGTGGGGGAGGGTGGTACGTGTGGTGGGAGCCTGGGAGCTTCACATGCTTTGATTGCAAGCTGCCCAGCTGCCCGTGAGCTGGACGTGGGCTGACAGAGGAGAGGAGGGAAGGGTCCTCCTCGGCTTTGGGTCTGCAAGCGGGAGAACACATGGCAGTTAACCCAGGTGGAGACGGTCAGGATATGGGGAGAGAGCACACAGGCGGGTGACATGCTCTTCTAGAGCTCAGGCCAGAGGCCCAGGCTGGACGGAGTCAGACGGTACTTAAAGCCAGGTGGCTGAAGGCCGCTGTACAGGTGGTGAACCTGGAGGGAGGAGAGGAGGAGGACAGTAGCGGGGCCACCTGCACTGACACCCTGCGAGGTGAGCCAGTGGGCCCAGTAAGAGAGACTTAGCAGGAGCACACTCAGAGAGAGGGTGCCGGGACCCCGCTGAAGACCCAGATGAAGGAGGAAAGGGTGATGGACAGCTGCGACAAATGATGCTGGAAGTTGTGCAAGATGAGGACTCCATGCTGAGCTGTGCATCCCCTATCTTCAAAAAATTGCTCCCTCGCCTCCCTATTTTCCCTTCCAGCCGCCAAGAAATTTAAAGATGCAACTACCATGATGTAGAGCAGTGGTTCTCAAACACCGTCCCCCCATCCCCGGGGACACTGAGCAAGGTCTGAAGAGAGTTTTGATTTTCACACTGGGGCTGGGGGGGTGAGGGGCTACTGGCATCTGGTGTGCAGCCTGGAGGGGTGCTGTTTAATATCCTAATATGTGCAGGAAGGCTCCACAGTTATCCGAAATTATCCAGTCCCAGAGAGCAGCAGCATGAGGATGGGAAAACACCGATGAGGAGTGAGAATTCACAGTGTGGATGCTGATGACCGGCACCCCTCAGAGACCCGCCTTCTGAGCAGCCACTACCTTCAAGTCCTTCTAGCAGACTCCAGATGGGACTCTTACCTACAGCCAAGCTCACAGGTGCATGAAAACACTTCCTGGCAGGGGGCTGAGGATACCATTGGGCAGTTTTGTGTCAAACCTTGAATGGGGTTCACCAGACCTCATATTTAATAACCATGAAAAGATGATGGCGAAGTGCCGTTCAACACAAATGTCAGTTTAGGGGACTTCCCTGGTGGCACAGTGGTTAAGAATCTGCCTGCCACTGCAGGGGGCACGGGTTTGAGCCCTGGTTTGGGAAAATCCCACAGGCTGCGGAGCAACTAAGCCCGTGCACCACAACTACTGAGCCTGTGCTCTAGAGCCCACGAGTCACAACTACTGAAGCCCATGAGCCACAACTACTGAAGCGTGCACGCCTAGAGCCCATGCTCCATGATAAGAGAAGCCACCGCAATGAGAAGCCTGCACACCGCAACGAAAAGTAACCTCCCCCCGCCGCAACTAGAGAGCCTGCGCGCAGCAACGAAGACCCAACACAGCCAAAAAAGAAAAAAAAAAAAGTCAGTTTAGGAGATGTTCCGGTTAAATTAGCAAAGATGGTTCCCTTTAAATGATGACAAGAAGGGATGCTAAGAGCATGAGAATTTCGGGTATCAGAGGCATCATAGAAACAGATCATTTCCAGAGTTGGTCTTCGGAGAGCTCAAGGATACAGGACAAGCCAGCAGAGGCTACGGGAACCAAACCTCAGCTCAGGGCACAGACTCTGAAGGGGGTGGGTGGGACGGGAGGGAAGGCAATGCCCAAGGGAAGGGACTAAAAGGAAGCGGAACAGTCACTGTCTCCAAAAAATAGTAGAACAAACAAGACTTGCCGCCCAGAGAATATCATGGCTAGAGGTGGGCAGAGGGTTTTAAGTAGCTGCTGGATCTACCAAGGCGGCGGCAGGACTCCCCGGGTGAGGACTGAGCCGGCAGTGCAGGTGTGCAGGAGCTGGCGAGGGGTTTGGGCGGGAGGACCCAGGCAGGGTGTCCAACAGGCAGGACGGCTTCCCCCGGCCCTCTTGATGCTCCGTCTCGCCAGCAGCTTTGATTCCCACGAAGTGGAGAACGTAAGCCTGTCTCAAAAGGAGCACCGCCAACCTTGGACAACGCCTGTTAGAGACCCCTCCTTCCGATCTGCCTGAGAGGATCTGGGATCAGAAGGCATCCACGGGTGGCCTCTGGTGGCCCCTCTCCACTCCCTCTCACCTGCGGAATCCAGCCTTGCTGTCACCCTGGGCTGGGACCCACTCTCGGCCTTGAGGCGGTGGCAGTGAACGTTATTCTGGTTTGGAAATGCCCTGGTGGGCTTTCTGAGAGCACAGCCCCCTCGGCAGGCCTTCACCCAGACTCCAGCTGAGCCGTGGCCCTGAGAACGAAAGAGGTCCCCAAGCCTCTTCTGGGAGAGAAATCTTTGTTTTATGTGATAACTGGACGAGGCCCAGCGGGGCTGGGGGAGCAGTGCTGCGGGCCAGCAGCTGCCGCCTGAGCTGCCAGTCCCTCGACAGGACTCCTCTGAACTGTCTTCTCAACGTGGGCCTGACTTCCGGGCTTCTGGGTTCATCTATGCTTCGTGCAATTTTAGCAAGGGTCTTGCTAAGTCACTTGAACCAGAATCTTCCCCTCTGGATATCGGATCTCCCAAAATTTCGAACCCTGTTCCTCATCCTCCACCGACCCCACAGGAGGCCTGATCACCCGGCCTGCCCTCAGCAAGAACCCTGTTAGCATGGTTTAGCCAGAACTCCCGCCCTCCACCCTCTCATGCCTGATGTCTCCTTTTAGAAACCCTCCTTCCACTGCCCCCCACCCTGCTCCATGGCTATAAATTCCCACTCTTCCTGGTGGTATTTGGAGGTGAGCCCAAACACCTTCCTCAAAACCCCATCCCAGTGGCCCCTACAGCTATCATGATGGTGCTATGCAAGGCTTCCTCACTGTTCTTTGTCAAGTGTTGTGAATAATTTTTTTTATTCAACAGTTAGGAAATATTTTGTCTTTAGGAGTCCCTCAGAATTTTCCTGGGGTCACTCTTCAGTTATCCTAGGGCTCCCTGGAGTCTTTTGACAAGAGCCATAGGAGAGAGGAATGATATACAGTAGCGGTCCCCAACCTTCTTGGCACCAGGGACCGGTTTCCTGGAAGAGAGTTTTTCCACAGATGGGGGTGGGGTGGGGCGGGGGGTGGTTCAGGCGGTGACACGAGCGATGGGGAGCAATGGGGAGCGAGGGGGAGCGAGGGGGAGAGATGGGGAGCGACGGGGAGGGATGGGGAGCGACGGGGAGTGGTGGGGAGCGATGGGGAGCGATGGGGGAGATGGGGCGCGATGGGGCGCGATGGGGCGCGATGGGGAGCGATGGGGAGAGATGGGGAGCGATGGGGATAGATGGGGAGCGATGGGGAGAGATGGGGAGATGGGGAGCGGTGGGGAGCGGTGGGGAGAGGTGGGGAGCGATGGGGAGCGACGTGGAGAGTCGGGGAGCGACGGGGAGAGACGGGGAGCGGTGGGGAGTGGTGGGGAGAGATGGGGAGCGATGGGGAGTGAAGGGGAGCGATGGGGAGCGAAGGGGAGCGATGCGGAGCGATGCGGAGCGATGGGGAGCGAGGGGGAGCGATGGGGAGCGAAGTGGAGCGGTAGATGAAGCTTTGCTGGCTCGCCTGCTGCTTGCCTCCTGCTGTGCGGCCCAGCTCCTAAGGGGACCAGTAACTGACCTCGGCCCGGGGGTTGGGGACCCCTGATACACAGCACGGGAGGGTGAGGGCATGTGTAACCAGATTCATCAAGGGCCTAGACAGACAGACAGACAGACAGAAAGGAGAGATGCGAGACCCAGGATAAGAGAGTTTGGTGAAGTGAGAAGTCAATCAGTGATACCTTTGGAATGGCCAGATGCTGGTGTTTCTGAGGACAGGGAGGGGGGCGTTAGATGCGACCATTTGGCAGGCTGAGTCTGAAAGTAGTGATGACACAGCCCTGTACCTTTGGTTTGGGAGGGGGTGGGACCACGCAGGGTGAGCAGGGCTGGGAGCAGGTCTGGTTAGAAAGACGGTGGCTGGGGCCTCCCTGGTGGCGCAGTGGTTAAGAGTCCGCCTGCCGATGCAGGGGATACGGGTTCGTGCCCCGGTCTGGGAGGATCCCATATGCCGCGGAGCGGCTGGGCCCGTGAGCCATGGCCGCTGGGCCTGCGCATCCGGAGCCTGTGCTCCGCAACGGGAGAGGCCACAACAGTGAGAGGCCCGCATACCGCAAAAAGAAAAAAAAAAAAAAAAAAAAAAAAAGAAAGACGGTGGCTGGCAGGGCCACTTCTTCTGTGTGCTACTTGTTTTGTCAAAGAGTGATCCACACTCCCAAGGGCTCTGTGCTTGTTTGGTGTTTTGCTGTTGCATCTTAAGATTCTTCAGAAGTTTTGAACAAGGGGTCTGGCATTTTCGTCTTACACTTGGCCTCACAAACTGTATAGATGATCCTGGGGCCGGAAGGCGCCAGTTACTGGGACTGTAGCGTAGGAACTTTTAGGAAGCAAATCCCTGAGACCACAGGAAATGTCTCACGTGACAAGGAGCTACAGCTGCCAGATGTTCACAAAATACCCCACACTTCCTTGGAGAGGGCTTTAGCAACCAGGAAAGTCTTTTAAAATTGTGCTTCAACTTTAACAATCGTATCAGTTTTGCATTCTATTCCGAATTACGCTTGTTTTAAAACAAAAATGGGTTCTTCTGGTTTCTGAGTGAACTCGATCTTCCAGGAAGAAGTAACATGCTTACCCCCTGAACTTAAGAGTTGGGCTGTAAGCAAAATCACAGGGCCTGCCCCCGATCCCTGGGGGAGGATCAAAACCCTACCATCGCTTAGGGTAGTAAGAAACACCGAGGCAAAGGCACGCTCGAACCAAACACAGTGGACACGACTGGGCAGACGGCAAGGTGGCTCCTTCCACACAGGATACCCCAGAAGATGGCATTACTACTCCCGTAAGAAGGGGCTATATCATAAATAAATATGGCTGGAAATTCCATTTGGGCCTAAACCACAGACAGGGAAAGACAGACATCTTGTGGGCTTATGTTAGCATTACATCACAGATGTGGAAACTAATATAACTCCATCAGATAATATCACTGAGTTGTAGAGTGCTAGAGTTGCAGCTACTCCATAAGACATCTCTCGGGGTTTTAAAAGAAAGAAGAAACATAGTTTATTTTTCTTATGGGTAAATGCAACAGATGAAAGAATAGCACTTCATAAAGCAAAATACAAGAACATTCAAACAACAAACAACTTTCCATTTTGAGTTCCTGTGATAAAAGCCTTGACTTCTAAACAAAATCTATTAGCCATTTCAGTGGAATCATATGTTAATAAATTAAATAATCAATTTAATTAACCTTTTAATTATGTTATACTCTAAAGCTTTGTGAGAAGTTACCAAGTATCTGGGAGATGGTGATGAGGGTGTTGGGCAAGAACTGAGACTTTTATAGTTATTTCTCCTCTAAATAACTAACTGGACTCTACAGGCAAGGGGTCCACCAAATCAGAGTCAGAATCTAGACATCCCTCCAGAGCTTAGGACAGTCTGACAGAAAAACACAGCTTTCCTTGGAATTTTGACCGAAAAAAAAAAGCTAAAACACCAAACAAAACAAAACTTTTTTTTTTTTTTTTTAAATGAGTAGGCTGCAGATATTATCCCTCTATTTTCCAAAGTGGCTAACACCATCAATGAATTGCTAATACCTACCCTCTGTATGGAAGATCCTATGGACTTGGCCCTGTCCTTGTCATTTTACACTTAAATTATAGCTAATCCTCTGTAAGGAAATACCAGCTCAAATACGTCACTTGCTAGAGACTTTAAGGCTAGGCGTTTGGTTCTAAAGCCATTGCTCACCACTTTCTGCAGTGTAGATGTTTGCTTGCTTGTTTCCACCACAATAACAAAACAGGTGTGGCCCATCATGTGGGAAAGAGGAAAATGTTATTTTCAGCATTCCTTAACTAGTGGCCAACATCAATTGCCACCATGAACTACAATTACACTTGTTTTTGTACAGCCTGCCAGGTAAGAATGATTTTTACATCTTTAGAAGGTTTTTCAAAAACAAAAAAAATGACAGATATGCAGTAGAGACCTGCATATTTATGGCCCCAAAAGCCTAAAATATTTTACTATGTGGCCCTTTATGGGAACTTTGCCCACCCTACATTACACAAACCACACTTTTTTTTTTTCTTTAAATATCTTATGAGAAAGGCAGAAGTTGAAACAAATGCACTTCCACTTTTGAATGGAAGTGCTTATTCTCTTTCACCTTCAATTAGCTGCAGCAAATTTGACTCACTCTGACATCCATGGAGCACCTACAGTGTACAGCGCTTTGCAGCGTTTAAAAGGAAGAAGCACCTCTAAGACATAAAAATCACCACAGTACAAGTCAAAATGTGGTGTTATAAAAAAAAAAAAATTGCTCAGTGCTAAGGGACAAAAACGGACCTAGGTATTACTTGCAGTTGTGGAGGTAAAACGTGGGGCCCGGAACAGGACGACAGCCTGTCAAGCTGGAGGAAGACAAGCACAGGAGCCCAAAGGCAGGAAGGCAGTCGTGAGGGTTCCCAGTTCCAGCAAGGGGAGGTGCGCTGTGTGCGTGGGTGCAGTGCAGAGGGAGATAACCCCGGAGGGTAAGCTGGTGCCTCCTCCACGAAGGGACTCTGGAAAAAACACTCATTTGGGAAACCTTAAGTAAAAAGGAAGTTACTCTTAAGACCAGTTATCTGGTATCGGAAACCAGAAATGGAAAGTCACCAGGACCGCAAGGGCCTCCTTTCCCCTTTCTCTTCCAAGGTACACCTGCTTCCCCGCTGTCCATCTGCTTACTTCTCCTTTCACTTTTAACCCTACTCTTGCTTTCTTCGCATCCCACAGCACCTCTTCAGACAAGTACAGGTGCGTCTTGAGTGCCCACGACAGGTAATCTAGGGATCTCCTGGATACCTTGTCCCTCCACTTCACAGCAAGTGTCAGCCACAGAGCGTGTAAGCAAGGGCAGGGGTGCGATATTTGCAGAGGAACCCAGAATGCTTTCTTGGAAGGGGTGTTTTCAGTTCCAATTTCCATCCTGTAGATTTAGGAAGGAGCAGGTAAGGTCTGGACGTCTCCTTAACACATACAAAGCTTGTACTGAATGCTAAGAATTTGGACTTTCTAACCAGACGTCGGGTAGCCACGGGAGGCTTCCGAGCAAGGTACCGACGGCAGCAAGCTGTGATTATCAAAAAGCGATTCTGGTGGTGGTGGGTATTGGAATGCAGATGGGAAAAACTTCGGTTCAGACAAGAAGATCGGGACCTGAATGTATCCAGGAACTGCGGTCAGGTGAGGATTTCTTTTCTTTTTTCCCTTTCCAAGAGATTTAAAAAATAAGACTTGGTAGTAGCTAGCAATTGGTGGCAGGGTCGCCGAGGATTCGGCCAGGCGCTGTGCTTGGCACCTAGTGGGTGGCGGCGCCCAGAGCCGAGGCTTCAGGGACACGGCGGGGATGGGTCTGGAATGAGGCCGAGGAGCGCCGGGTCGGACGGCAAGTGGACACAGCAGGCGCTGCCGGGAAGAAAGACGTTCCCGGAGAAAGGACTGGTCAGCGGCGACGACAAACAGGGCGAGGCGCCAAAGCGCACCGGGCGCGGCCGGAGGAACCACTCGGTGTCCGCCCGCCGCGCGGGGCGTTGGGAGCTGTAGTCCTGCCCTCTCCTCCTGGACCCGGCCGGACTCGGACAGCGCCCATGCCTTCACTTAAGAATCGTGCACTGGCCCGTCCGGGTGCGGGGTCCTTCAAGACCATGAGGCGCCTGGAGTGACGTCATGCTCAGGTCACCTCCCCCTCGTTGAAGGTTTTAGGTGTCTATGTGAAGTGTGCCACACAGCAAGCCGGCAATGAACGAGTAAATCCTACACTGTGGAAGAAGGGCCCCTCCGATGTCTCTTCTCTCCTCGACGTTTCCTTCGCGCCCGTCTTCCCAGCCGCATCGGCGCGGCTCCGCTCCCTATTTTGCTCCGGCAGCGCCTCAGGCAGCCCCGCGCCGCGGCGAGGGGCGGAGCGAGCCAGGGTGGGGCGGGGTCCTGGCCGGACTGCGTCGCGCTCGGGGGCCGCGCCGGGTAGCGTTTCTTTCTAGTGCCTGAGGCAGCTCTGGCTCGGAGAGTGGTTCGTCAGCTCCACGGGGACCTCTGTGCACGGATGGACCCGCCCGGACCCGGCGGGAAGCGGCCTGGCAGGCGGCGGCCCCGGCGGCGTCAGCAGAGGCAGGACAGGGCCGAGGTCGCGGGTCCCTGAGGCGCGCGGGCTCACCGGGCCCGGCGGCGGCACCATGATGCCGGGCGAGACCCACTCGGCGGCGCCCGGGACGGCGGCGGACCTCTCGCGCTGTCAGGGCTGCGCTTCCCTGCAGCAGGTACGGCGTCTCCCCCGGGCTGAGGGTGCGGAGGGGCTGGGCCGGCCGTCCAGGGCTCCGGCTGGGGGTCGGGCCGCGCGCGTTAATTTTCCGCGCGCTGCTCCCACTCCCGGGCCTGAAGCCCCCCTCCCCGCTGCCCCCGCTTCCCTTCAGTTGTTTTGGGAACGGCTTCTTTTGCGTTATTTAGGTGTAGGATACAGGATTCATTTACTGGGATGCAGTGGTTGGGGAGCGAGCTCTGGAGGGCCCCCTGCTGCCTTTATGCAGCCTCAGGGTTCCCCAGGGCTGACTTGTAGGTAGATGAGGGATGGTCAAAATGACAAGGGAAGCCACCTTTCCCAGGATAAGGTTTTTTTTTAATTGTGCTGGTCCGTCCTTAAAATATTTCTTGCCTGGGGGCAAGTTCTTATGCGGCCTGCGGATTGGCCGAGAGGGTCGTTCATCGATTAAAGGCTTGAAGATCCTGGAGGTTCCTAGCTGTAGCGTGGTCTGTGCGCTACCGTGGCAGAAGAGCTGCTAGTGTCTGGCCCCAGGTCTCACGGAGTCGCGGAAATAGTCCCAAGTAGTCGTTTCCAGCAGACTCTCCCAGCTGTCTGATATCAGGAGTCTCTCTTCTGGCGATCAGTGTCCTTAATGGTAAAGCGGAACTGTCTACCACGGTATGGACATGTAACTAAATTATCACCTATTTTACTTAGTGTTTTAGGCACCGCGGACATAGTGGTGAACAAAGTAGGTAAGATCTGCTGTCATAAATAAGATACGTGTGTGCAAATAGGACTTTAGAAGGTTTTAAGTGTTAGGAAAATAAAGGAGGAGTTGGACGTGGTGGTTTTGTCGCTTGGCTGGGGTGGCAGCCGACAGGGTGTTTTTGAAGTGGTGGCATTCGGACATCTGAAGGATGAGAAGAAGAAGACTGACAGAGGTGTGAGAGCAGCTTCCTAGGTAGAGGGCTTAACGGGCGAGCGGTTATTGACGTGAAAAGGAGCAAGGCGTCTTTGAGGAGCAGAACGAAGTCTGGTTGGTGTGAGTGTAGCGCAGAGGGGAGAGCACTGATGAAACCCGAAAGGAATGTAGGCTAGATAAGCTTAGGGTTTTGTTTCGTTTTGTTTTTGTCTTAAACTGCATCATCTATGAACGGGTCCCAAACATTGAAGGGCTGAGAGCAGGGGACGGAGAAAAGAAAGTCATGTGCTGGCGTTCTGAAATAGAGGGGGAGCTTCTGGTCAGATAATTGGCCGAGCTGAGCTGCCTTACGTAGGCATTTAGAACGTGCTTTTGTTTTTTTCCCTCAAAACCCAGGAACGTGAGTGAAGTTCTCTTGACTCTTTCACGAGTTATATTTATTCTTTGGGCCGGTTTATTTACTCAACAAATATTTATTGATCACCTGTTGTGTTTTAGGCAGTGCAGCTACACAGTGGGGGGGGGGAGCGAATACTCTCCATCTCTTGGAGCTTCCATTCTAGGAGGTGGAGGGAGGAGACAGATTAAACAAGTTATGTGAGAAGGTAATAAATGTGCTGGAGATAAAGGGAGCAGAGAAGCGGGGAGAACAAAAGGGTGAGGAAGGGCCCAGGGGCTAGTGGAATTTAAATAGGGAGTCCTCACAGAGGTTGTATTTGAGCAGAGGTGGTGAGAATAAGTTCTGTTGATGTCTTTGAAGAAAAGCATCCCAGACAATAGAAACGTCGTCAGGTGTGGTGGCCTGACGCAGGAGCTTGACTGGTGTGCCCGGGGAGAGCAGGGAGGTGCTGTGGCAGGGCGGAGTGCATGTTGGTGTCTGCGTCTGCTTGGGGCTGCTCTAATGAAGTCCCATAACGTGCGTGGCTTGTCAGCGACAGGAATTTATTTCTCACGGTTATGGTGGCTAGGAAGTCCGAGATCAAGGGACTGGCAGATTTGGTATCTGGTGAGAGCAGGATGCCTGCTTCGTGCCTTCTGGCCGTGTCCTCAATGGCAGAAGTGGGGAGAGAGCTCAGAGCTCTCTGGGGTCTCATTTATAAGTACACTGATTCCATCCATGGAGGCTCTGCCCTTACGACCTGTTCACCTAGCAGAGGACCAGCCTCCAAATGGCTAGCCTATTGGGGATTATATTTCAACCTATGAATTTTGTGGGGAACACAAGCGACCTGGAGCAATCAGGGAGTTTGATGAAGTCAGAGAGAAGAGAGCCTGACTGTGGGAGCCCTTAGAGACCATTGTAAGGATTTGGGCTCTTACTCTGAAAGGATAGCGAGTCCTGAGAGGCTTTTGTGCAGGAGAACGACGGGTGTAAATTATGTTGTCCAGTTGTGGATCTGATTTTCCTTCAAAAGCCTGGTCTACCCGTAGTAGTCCCCATCTTGGTTCAAAGTAGCAACTGTATCCTTCTGGTAGCTTAGACCAGAAACTAGATGTCATCCTTGGTTTCTCTCTATTCTCTAACAGCCTGCATCCAGCCCATCAACCGATTCTGTTGGCTTCTTTGTTAGTCACCCATTTCTCACCATCCCCACTGCTTCCACCCCTGTGTGAACTGCTGTAATCTCTGGCCCCGGGGGTTTTTGCTGTAGCCTCCTCTGCCGCCTTCCTTCCTCCTGTGCCACATTCCTGCTACTGGTTCTCAAAACAGCAGTACGAGTTGCCCTGTAAAGTCCCGAAGTCCCGGGTCCTGCAGGCCTTTCCTGTAAGGGGCAGCATCTTAAATATTTAGGTGTTGTGGTCTCGTTCACAGGTACTCAGCTCTGCCTGCATCGTGTAAAGATGGCCACAGAGAACACTGAAGGGACGGGTGTGGTTATGTTCCATGGAACCCTGATTTGCAAAAACAGGCCAAGGGCCTTAGTTTGCAGACCTCTCTCCTAGGTTGCAGTACTCCATTGCATTTGGGTTTTCTGTTGCCTAGAGTGCTTTTTTAGGGGAAGAGAATGGTTAGTTGTGAGTGGAGTCCATGGAACAAGTCTTTAATATTGCAAAGTCAGGCTGGAAAAGTAGGTTCCTGGCAGATTAGGGAGGACCTTGAATGGTAGCCACCTTAAAGTTCTGTGCTTAATTCCGTTCGCATCATGAAGAGTGAAGGGTTTTGCATGGTTACTGCCCAAGAGCAGTGTTTGTCATAAAACTAACCGGTGGCCGTGTGCGTGCTGGATCGAGGAGGTCAGTGATTGCACTGATGCAGGCTGGTGGTAATAGAGGGTGGCCCAGCTGAAGGGTCTTGGGATTGGGAATGGAGAAGAACAAGGTTCTGAGTGTGAGAAACTGCCAAGAGTGCACAGATCTCAGTCAGGAAGATGGAAGGTCCAGAGATTTAAATCCTGAGTGACTCTGAGAGCTGTGGTAGAGGTAGGAAAAAGCAGACGCCAAGATGGGAGAGACGTTGGAAATGTAGGAGCGAAGCTTTGGGATGACGTCAGCATAGGGGATTTTCAGCTGTTTTCACATTTGTTTGTAGTGCGAGGTGCCTCCAAGGTACTGTGATACACTTCCAGGGCAATAGTGAAGCAGCCAGGTCAGATGGGCACTGAGTTCATTGTAAGGATTTTATCTGGAGAGGGTGGGCATAGGAGAATGGAGAAGTGTGTTCCGTCTCTTCAGAGAAAGCCAGCGGGCTCGTGACTAAGGGGAGCATGGGGCGGTGAAGCAAGGAGAAACAGAGTTAAACAGGAAGCATATGGAAATCAGGATGAGACAGATGGAGGGCTGAGAACAGGCGATGGCATTTGCCAGGTAGAAGGTCTATGATGGGTCACCGGTAGAAAGGAAGTTTCTGCAGGGTTACCTAGTGTCACAGCAAGTCCTGTATTTCAACTAAAATTGTACCAGGGAGAAACGAAAGAGGTTCTGTACACAGAGAAGGCATCCTGCTGTATAGCTTTAACACACTGAGACTTCTGGAGCTTGCAGAACATATACAAGCACATTACAAGCGTCTTGCCTGCAGGAGCCCTGGCATCAGTGCTGTGGCTTCATTCTGAACCTCCGTGGGGGGCTGTCTGTCTGTCCCCAGTGGAACAGTGCTTGGGTGCGTGGCAAGTCTTCCTTCCTGTCTCACGCCTCCCTGCCCTCTTTCTCTCTTTTTTTTTGTGGCCGTGCCCACAGTTTGCGGGATCTTAGTTCCCTGACCAGGGGTTGAACCCGAGCCCTCAGCAGTGACAGTGCAGAGTCTTAACCACCGGACTGCCAGGGAGTTCCCTGCCCTCTTTTTCTTTAGTGGGTGCGGAGATACCTACTAGTCTCTCTTTTTCTAGTCTCTCACATCACCTTATCTGTTTGCTCATCCTTATTGGTTATAATGGTTTATCACTGATCTGTAGCCCAGTGTGCATATGGGTTGCCGAGCTTTGGGAATCCTAAACCAAGGTGGATCCTCACTCTGGTGGTATTATGTACAATTAAACAAGTCTTGAGTGGTTTTAAGTCAAGCTGGCATAAGTCCCTTTAATTCTGGTGAAGGAGAGGCCCTCTTATTTTACTAGTTTCAGTCATTGCAGAGTGAAACAGTTTAACTCTCTTGGGAATCCAGGTGGGAGTTTGAAGCACATAGTTATACTGTTTAGCTCGTGTAACTAGAATAGAGTCAGAATAAATGGTGTTTGGTTGTCCTTGGAGCAGGTTTGAGCGCATGATTTATATAAACTTTTGTTGGACTCCCATTTGATAATCACCAGTGGTTTGAACTTCATCATTTGGAACTTGAAACATACTTGTCCCTAGACATAATGATTTGTAAGTGGTTATAAAGAATGCTCACAAAATTGTAACTCATTCATTTAGTGAACATTTTTTGAGCGTCACCATGTCTGTGATGCCGTGGCATGGGTTGGAATACAACCATGAACAGAAGAGGCGTGGAGCTTCTTGTGTTGTGGTTAAAGTTATGGAAGAGTGAAAAAGCAACCACTGAATAACTGTAGTGTAATAACTACACGTAGTTCTTGAAAAAAATTTGAGGAAAAGTGGACTTGCACAGGTCAGATACATGTTGGTCAGGGGTCAGCTGTACTATTTTGGGGGATGTTCAGGGTAGGTACCCTGGGAGCATCCAGGAGGGACGGGTGAAGGCTTCGTAGCAGAAGTGAGTCTAGGCCTGAAGGATGGTTCCTGACTAAATAAGAGGGAAGAGATGGAGGGAGAGTGTGGCCAGAGGGCGCATCATGTGCAAAGACTAGGAGAGGAGAATAGAGTCTGTGATAGAGTAAAGCACAAAGCAAAAGGCGAGGAGAGGAAGACGAGGCCAGCGAGGCTGGAGCCTGCCTTCCCGGGCGCCAGAACCTCTCAGCTCGTCCTGGTGGGTGCGCACAGGTGGAAAAGGGTGGGCTGTTACCACTGTGCCAGAGGGCATCACCCGGGCTCCTGTCTGACTGTTCAGAGACACACTCAGCTCTGACGGAGCTCGACCTAGACTCTCAGTTTTAAGTAAGCGCAGTTAATAAGAAGTTAGCAAACAGGAGGAGGAAGTGTGGCTTATCAGAGAGGATTCAAGCTGACCATTTAGCAGATTGACCACAGCAGAGCAGTCAAGGAGATTAGTGTGGTTTTAAAAAAGAATTTATTTTGAAATAATTGAGAACTCATAGGAAAGTTGCCAGAATAGTGCAAAGAACTCTGGTATTCTCTTCACCCCACTCACAGGTTGTCAAGATGGTTGCATTCACTCCCTCATGGTGTGCACACACGCACACTTTCCCTCCCCTGCGCACTCCACAGAGTGTGTCCTCGAGACCTGAGCACTTGTCAGCAGAATAAGCCATAGCTCTCCAATCAGGATGCAAGCCTCGGTGCAGCACTTCCCTCCAGCCCATAGACCCATCCGATTGTGCTTACGGTTAGGCCCAGGTGTAGCTTTTCCCTTTCTGGTTCAAGGTCCTGTAAGGAAGATGTATGTCATTGTCACGTCTCTTCAGCCTTTTTCCTTTAGTCTTTCTCTGCCTTTCACGTTCAGGGAAGTTTGAGTACAGCCTTGTATTCTCTGTGGAACATTTGGCCAGGTCTGGAGACATTTTTGGTGGTTACACTGTCTTAGCGATCCCAAGACCACACCAGGTTCAGTGATTCCCTAGGGGGACTGCTCCAGGGTGTGGTATATTGTAGTGAAAGGATACAAAGGAAAGGCGAGTGGGGTGACGTGCAGAGGAAACCAGGTGAGCGACCTGACTCATGAATCCCTCTAGCGGTGTGTTGTGACATGTGTGACGTATCGTCTCCCAGGGCCTCTCATTAGAGACTCAGAGCCCGAAGCCTGCTAGGGCCTGGTCACGTGGGCACCCCCTGTCTAGCACGTACCGAAACTCCAGACTCCCAGAAGGAAAGCAGGTTTCAGCATCGGCCACATTGCACAGTTGA
This sequence comes from Mesoplodon densirostris, assembly GCF_025265405.1. Taxonomy (NCBI): domain Eukaryota; kingdom Metazoa; phylum Chordata; class Mammalia; order Artiodactyla; family Ziphiidae; genus Mesoplodon; species Mesoplodon densirostris. Next base: position 4,417,671 of record NC_082663.1, read on the forward strand.
GGTACAGGGCGCCCCTCTTGTCAGTTTGGGGAATGGTGGGAACCCTCCAGAAATCCAAGTTCCCAGACGCCAGCGAAGGGCCCACGTCTCGAGCAGGCCTGCCCTGTGAACCCTTGTCTGCACCACCCCTCGGGGATGAGGCCGTGCTCTGGCCACATCGTGAGTAGAAGCTGGGGAAGCTGGCAGGCCTGTCCGTGCAAAGGGCAGCCGCACAGCTAAGGATCTCCCATCTCCCAATGTTAGTATAATTTGAGGTCGACTCGGGCAATTTAGTTATTCCGTTATCATCTGTATGTTTCCTTGTTCACTCTGTGTCTATGTATTGTACTTAGTGGTTTAGTAAAACGGCTTTCCTGACTATACTGCAGTCTCCTCTGTCCACTTCTCAGCCCCCAGGCCCACTGCGTGCTCCGTGCCAAGGCCCCCTCTCCTCACCCTGTGCTCTTAGCCACCATGTTGACCCCACTTCCCCGAGAAGGGGAGGGGAGACGGGAAGCACAGAGTGCACTGCCTCTCTTTTCTTTTCCTCAGTGCTCCGTGCTCACGGTGACGTTCAGGAGGCTGTTGTATGGCTGAAATGCACAGTGTGCTGCGGGGGTGGGTATGGGGAGCGCGTCTGAGTGGCATGGGGGGCGGGGGCGAGGGCTGCTCTGGGGGCAGTGTTAGCGAACACGTGAGCAGGTGAGCATGATAGAGCTGGAGGAGCTTGGCCCGAAGGCAGAGAAAAACAGAAGGTGGGAGTTACGACAGCAGAGAGGAGGGAATTGGGGATAAATCTGAGCTTTCCAGTGTATGTTATAATAGAAGTTCCAGAAGGAGAGGACAGGACTGCAGGGAGAGAAGCCGTAATCAAAGACGCCAGGCCACCTTCCCCTTGCCTGGAGAGGAAGAACCACACCCTGGACCCTGCGTCCTTCCCTAGAGGCTGGACAGCAGTAGGGAGGGCACACGGTGTGTGTACCCGTACGTGAACATGAGTCAGAAGGGCCCTCCCTACTGCCTTCCACCTGGACACAGCCCGCTCAGCATTCACAGTTCTGAGCTCCATTAGTTAGAGACCTTGATTGCAACCAACCTAAGTGACCTGTGAATCAGATTGGAGAAAAACCAAAGAATGTTTTATTAGGACACTGCAGTAACAGACCAGATTCAAGCTGCCACTCAGCCAGGCCATAGGAAAAAAGTTAGGGACTGGAGTGCTGTAGGAAACTAAGAAGTTATCCTCGCTCAGTTTGTGTTTTATTTTCCTGTGTAATGCTATGTTTTGTGATTTTAAGTCTTTAAAATAGGAGTTATACATGAGCATAGTTTAGAGAGACAGCTAGATGTACAGAATTTGTTAGCCCCCAGCCAGCCTGTCCGTGTTCTCGAGAGAGACCACTTTTGTTTGCACTCTGTGTGTTTCATCTGGTTAAATAATAGATGTATATTGCTGCTGCTTGTTTTTCAGTTTTAGGCATATTGTTTGATTTCTGACTTCGGAAGGTGAGGATTGAGCTGTCTTTCTGCCCTGTACCCCAGCACCCCTGAGCATTCCCTCCTGCCCCTGCCCCCCCCCCAAAAAAAAAGTCCTCTCAGTGCAGCTGTGATTTCCCTTAGGTCACTATTCGGAGTTGACATCATGATGACTATTTGTTATTCAGAGCCAAACTATGGAGTAACTTATGATGATTTTTCCTTACCTGTGTGTTTTCTTGTTTCCCTGATTAATGACTATTTCCTTAATTCAGTGTTTTCATCTTGAAAATGTTAATGAGTGTTCACTGTGTGTCAGAGACCACATTAAACGCTTTATATGGCTCATTCTGTTTAACCCTGATAGCAAGCCAGTTAGGTAACCCCCTACCCCCCAAACACACACCCAAACCAATGTTTCAGTCTCCTTATCTATAACATTGGAAATAGTACTGAGGCAGGGGTAAGTTAAGTCAGTTTGCCCAAGGCACCCTTGCAGGAAGTGGTGGAACAGGATTTTGAATCCAGCTGTGTCTTAACTGTAGAGCCTGAGGTTTCTGGAACGTCTGTGGCACAGTTCTTGACATTACAGAATGGCATCTGGAAGCAAGGCTGGGAAGATGAGATTGACTAGCAGAGAACTGGAAAGAGAATGGGAAAAGAAGGAGGTTATTTAAAAATTAATCCATTTAAATGCATGATGACGCTACATGGCGCTTGCAGTTCTCTGCCAGTTAGGTAGAAATATCTTAATGCCTTCATTCCACCAGATAATTTTGTCGTTTTGTTCTTAAGGGGAAAAAAATCCCCTTCTGGGCCTTTAGAACTGCTCCAGTCTGGTGTGCAGCTGCCTTCCTGGATTCTCTTTACCTCTGTTCTGCGCCCACCTCGTCCTCTCTCAGTTTACTCCAGGATTTGGGTGGAGCGTGTCCACATCCTTTGGCACCTCCCTGAGCAGGGGTGTCTGGGAAGTGAGTTTGTGGAGACTCCAGGTTTGAGAATGTCTGTTTTGCCATCGTGACTGGCTGATAGCTTGTGCAGAATTTTACCTTGGAATTCATTTTCCGTCAAAATTTTGAAGGCTTGCTTTCTAGGTCTCTAGATGATAGTTGAAGTCTAAAGCCATTCTGATTCCAGGTTCTTTGTACATGACTTGTTTCATTTTGATTTTTTTCTGTCATGATTCTCATAGGATCTTTGTTTTGTCTCTGATGCTCTAAAATTTTGTGCTTATGTTTCATGGTTTGGATCCAGTTTGTATCCATGTGCTGGGGCCCTTTCAATTTAGAAACTTCTGGTTTCAGTTCTTGGTTTTTGTCTTCTTGAATATCAGTATTTCTTTAATGATCTCTCCATCGTTTCCATTCTTCTCTCACTGGAACTCTTGTTGGGCATGTGAGACTTCTTGCACTGACAGTCTGATTTTTCTTCATTCTTTCCTACATCTGTGTTTTGTTTGTTTGTGTTTAAATTTTGGAGGACGCTTTTTCATCAAATCTTCTGAGTCTTTTATTTTGCTTCCCTGTTTTTAATTTAGTTATAACAGTATTATTGAAGTGTAATTCACATACCATAAAGTTCATCCTTTTAATATGTACAGGTAGGTGGTTTTTAGCATATTCACAGTTACACAACCTGGTCGCCTCTTGTAAAACACGTTTACCCTGCCCCGTGCCCCTGCCAACAAACCTCTTAAGCATCAGCAGTCGTCCCCCTTCCCCAGCCCGCAAGTCCCTGGCTATCACTAGGCTACTTTCTGTCTCTCTGGATTTGCTTATTATGGACAGTTCATACGAATGGAATCATACGGCGTATAGCCTTTTGTGACTGGCTTCTTTCACTGAGCAGGTTTTCAAGGTTCATCCGCATTGTAGCATGTGCCATTCATTCCTGTTCACTGTCAGATATTCACATTGCATGGCTGTACCACATTTTTTTTATTCATTCATCAGATGATGGTTCATCCATTTTTCAGTTGCCATTTAGTTTACTTCCACTTTTTGGCTAGTGTGAATAAATGCTCCTTTAAATAAGAGTGTACAAATGTGGCATGGGCGTGTTTTCAGTTCTCCTGGGCATATACCTAGGAATGGAATTGCTAAATCATCTAATTAACTGTTCAGCATTTTGAGGAGTGTCAGATTATTTCCACAGCAGCTGCACGTTTCCTGTTCCACCAGCAGTGCTGTGAGGGCTCCAGTTACCCTGCATCCTCACCAGCACTTGTTATTGTCTGTCATTTTGATTTCAGCCATCCTAGTGGGTGTTTGTTTTTAATTTTTAAAAACTTTCTGAAAAACTTCTCAGAACTCTGAGTATTCCTTTTAAAAATAGCTGCTTGTTCTTGTTTTATGAAAATAACATCATTTATCTCAGGTCATGTTAATTAGTACCTTTAAAGGTTTCTCAGTTTTTGTCTACTCCAAGTTGCTTTGGTTCATTTTGTTTTGGTCTCTCTTTCATGTTACAGGTTTCTGTCTGATGTTTGGAAATCTTCGATTGTTTGTTCATATTAAGAGCGGTAGCTAATACAGTGGTGGCTGGAGATTCTGAGTGTTGTGGGCTTTTGGACCCTGAGCTTCATTGCAGTAGGTCTGGGTGGGCCACTTCTTGACTGTAGAATATCTCCTCGCTACTTTAGATCTTGTCTCCAGGCTGGTTAGATTTCCTCAGAGAAACTGCTTCTAGTCTCCTGCCTCCTGCCTGGAGGGCAAAAGGAGTGGCTGCCACTGTCTGGGAGCTTAATGGGGAGAAGCAGGCGGTCATTATTGGAGCAGTGTGCTTAGATGTACCTGGTCCCTCTGTTTTTGGTGCATTCCATCTGCCCCAAGTGTTCACAGTGTTCCAGGCAGAGGCTTCTTCAAAAAGCAGACCTCCTCCTGCTGGCTGGGGGTGGGGCAGTTTCCTGGTAGCAGAGCAGAGTGGGGATTTGAGGGTTCATGCTTACCAGGAAGGTTGCAACTAGTTCTCGTCTTAGTGACCCCCGCCCAGCCTTCCTGAGGACCCTGGCCCCTCCGTGCTGGTTGAAGTTTTGCAGTGTAAACTGAGAATTGAGTGGTTTGCCAGCACCCCCTCGCCCCGCCCGCCTCTCCTGGGTCTGCTAAATCAGTATTCTCAAGTCAGCTTTCCTGTGTTCCTTTGTCTTTTATCTGCTTCTCATCCTTGTGGGTTTGGCCTTTTGGGAAAATAAATCCCTTGACTTCAGTTTTAGCTGGTTTTAGGGAGGGAGTAAAAGCAGATGCTTTATTTACCCTCTCTGCCTAGAAATCTGCCATGTAGAATTTATTTTTTACATAATGAAAGATTTTTTTAAATGTGGAAAGCCAAACACACTAAAGTTATTGAATAGTCCATTCATTGCCCTTTGATTTATAATGTTCAGAGTCTCTACTGTACCCAAGAATCAATTCTAGAATAAAGATAGAAATAGGAAAAAAGGGCATAAAAGTACTAGAATAACATGTGGAAGACTCTTTATGATTTAGCATCTTAGGTGGGGTAGAGCCTTCTAAATATATTAGGAAACCAAAATTTAAGAAAAATGACATATTCAACTATGTGAATATTTGAAACTACTGTATTCATATATAGTTACATTTTAATGATCAATTGAGAAACATACATATGTATATATTTGTAACTTTTGGACCAGATGTTACTGTTCCTCATATATTGCAGCTCTTAAGAAAAGTGAAACCACACCAATGAGCAAGTGATATAAGGGGCCATTTTTCTTACTACAAGAAAAATGATGACCGACCAGAGGAGATAAGGAAGATTTCTCAGTATCACGCACAAAGAAATGTAAATGAAAAATATGTCTCTGAGATTATCAAAGCTCCCAGCTATCACTAATGCAGGGAACCTATTTGGACTTTATCCTAGGGGAAACTAGAAGTGTCCCCCAGAGAACTGGGCAAGGGAATACATTGCCTGTTGTTGGTAAAGACTGAAAAGGATCTAACTGGCCTTCAGTGGAGAATTGGTGAATTGAGTACATCCAAACGTATTTTAAATATATAGTGACAGTTCTGAAAGGATATATACAAAAAGTAACAGTGATTTTTGACAGGTGTTGTGATTATGAGGTAACATATACTTTTTACTTTATATATTTTAATGTGTAGATTCTTTATTTTAGTAAATATGTTACATGTATGACTGCAAAGAAAATGCATATATTAGCATGAAGGAAAATAGTTCTGTAATTCTCAAAATTAGTTAGATTACCTAGATAGAAAAAGATGTTTTGGGGGCTTCCCTGGTGGCGCAGTGGTTGAGAATCCGCCTGCCGATGCAGGGGACACAGGTTCGTGCCCCGGTCCGGGAAGATCCTGTGTGCCGCGGAGCGGCTGGGCCCGTGAGCCATGGCTGCTGAGCCTGCGCGTCTGGAGCCTGTGCTCTGCAACGGGAGAGGCCACCACGGTGAGAGGCCCGCGTACTGCAAAAAAAAAAAAAAGATGTTTTGGGGATAATTAATGAAAAATAAGTTCTTATTTCTGAAGTGTTTATCAGTGAAAAAAGGAGACATTAAAAGAAAAAGTCGCTTACAGAAAAGAAAATCTGTTCATTTTTAAATCTTAGGAACATTTTGAACAGTGTAACTAATGTTTTTTTCTGTCAAGTTGATAGCAGTAATTTAGAGCCGCATTTGCAGTTTGTCCCTAAAGTGTAACATAGATCCTTATAAAAAGAAGTTTCACTTAATCTTGGCCCCGTTTTAATATTCCTGTTTGCTTTTCCCATGTTATTTTTATTTTTTTGCTGTTTTTAATAATTTACGTGTATTTTTGGATTAAGTCCTTTCGGAAATAATGTGGAGTGAAGTGTAGACTGATGGTTAGTAGTAATCAGTGAACTAAAGTAATGCATATTTATTGAGCTCTCGCAGTGAAAAAGCACACACAGAGCATCAGTACAACTGCCTTGATGTTAGAGTGACGTCATTCAGGTGAAGAAAGAGATTCAGAGAAATGCAGCATGGGCTCAAGGTCACACAGAATACCTCTGTGGGTTTATACTCAACATAAATAATAGATTTACGTATTTCCATGTTTATATAATATAGTGAACAGTATGTTTATATTTTATAATAAATGTTACAGAAAAATAATAAAGTAGTTTATATTATAAAAGCAAATAGCTAACTGTAGCTTTTTTTTCTTTCAGAATTTAAATGAATACGTTGAAGCATTAATTACCCTGAAGCAAAAAATTATTAATACAGAGTGAGTATGTTTTCCTCTGTTTGGCCGAAGTTCGTCAACCTGACATACAAGCTGGAGCAGATGGTGGTGGTGTTAGACCCGCTCTGAGTGGGGCTGAGAGTGGAACTGGGGTTGCTCACCTGGTGCCTGTGTGGTGTGGGTTATAATGGAACTCCTCAGGGCCTGCCCCAGGCCCTTGGCAGCTAGAGCGCAGAGTCCTAACCACTGGACCGCTGGGGAGTTACCAGTGCTCAGACCTTTACAACGAGGCTCAGCGGTTAGAACCTGATTTTTGCTAAACTGGAAAAAATTTTTAAAGCTGTTTTCTATCTTTAAAGCCTTCTTAGCTTTAGGACTGGACATCAGATTTCTTTGTAGTAAATTTCCTGGTGTGAGATTGTTTTTTTAATCCTGTGAAAGTTACAAGAATTTATAGGCAAAGGTATTATTTAGATCATAGGAATTTTAACTTAAAAACTCATATATCAGTGCAGTGCTTTTAAGGAATTTAAGGTGATATGTATATGTGTGTGCATATGTTTAATTAAATAAACATAAATTTGTTGCAGGAAACCTAGGAAGAAAGGTGCCTTGTACATTTGGGAACATGATTTTAACGTAATGTGTTTTCTAGATTGAAAATGTAACATAACTCTTTTCTTTGTTACAGTAATTTGTTGACAGAATATCAGAAGAAATGTGATGATATCCTTTTACTGGCTATTTCCTTGGAGGTTTTTAAGAGTGTAAAGGAATGTGAGAAATTTCATAGTTACTCTTTAGAAAGCGGTGCTTACAGGCTCCAAGTAGGAAGTGCCCCTGGCAAGCGCAGTTGAGCAGCTGTCTTCTACTCATAACACACGTTTAATGGTCAAGGCTGCCGGCCTCCTTGTTATAGAATGTGTTTTGCTTTTGTCATTGATTTTGATTTTCTTAAGGTTCCGTAAGCTTTCTAAAGAGTAGGTGTTTTTCATTTGTACTGAGGACATGACCTGTGCACTTTAGGTTTAGGAATAATGTGAAGCTGAATATGGTGCTATGAGAATATTTTGGGATTTCTATAAGGAGTGCACTGTAGGAATATTCAGAATGTGGGAAAATTAACTTTTGTTAATTAGTTTTGTAACTTGTAGAGAATTAATGAATATATCCCAAATCATAGTGTAAGTTTGTATCCCCAGGACAGTCCTTGGTCTCTGTGTCACCATTTCGTCCAGTAGCCGTTTAGAGCACCTGCAGGCCTCTGTATTTTCTTGGCAGGGCGGAAGTAGTGTGCACAATCATTCCTCCCACATCTTTTGGTGATACTTACCTGAATTAAGTGTCTCCTGTGACAGTAAACACACATATGTGTGACCCGCAGCCTTAGCTTCAGTATTGGAGCAAATACTGCTGTTCAACTCTGGCAGTAACCTGAGGCGTGTTTCAGTATTATTTCTGGCATTCCTAAACTTATATGTAATCACCAGTTACTTGTTTGTGTTGGTCCCATTGTATCTAATTTGTGTGATTAGAGTAATAAAATCAAGGCACAGCATTTCGATTTATTTTTAGTATCTCAAGTTTTACATTCAAAAAAATAGGTCTTTGAAAATCTCCTCTTGTGCTTTATTGAAACTATCAGTCTGTTTAACTATAAATGTATGTTATTGCAAGAGTCATATCTTTGATTTTGAAAGCTGTACAGAAACAGTTATTATAAACACTTCTAATTAGCTAAATAGGGAAATAGGCAGTTAATTCCAGTATTAGGAAAATATGTGTTCATTGTATCCTTTTTGGAGGAAATGGCATGAACTTTTTGAGGTAATTACAAATGTAAGCTAGCAGGGAAATTATTGATTTACTTTTCTAAAATTTATAAAATTTTAAAAATCAAAATTGTGAGAGTAATTTATTAAAAATTGATAAAACTTTTGATTATTCTTGAATTTCCCTTCTGCAGTGTGCTAATCTGCTTCAGCCTCAACTATAGATTTTTTTTTTTAAAACACATCTGACATTTGCTCACAATATGTATTCATTGTACCTCAAGTCTGCAGTTGTTTGCTCTACACCCTGAGGTGCCAGTGTTGCAGGTTTAATATGGCTTCTTGTGTGACTTGATTCTTTACTCTTTTGTGTAATTCTGACTGTTTTGTTGTTTATTAGTTCCTCTTTGTACAGGGCAGAGAGTATATTTTATTTCATCAGATATTTTTTGAATTTTTCTTTCTTGCAAAGACTGCAGTAATTTAGGGTGAAACTCCTTAATCTTCAGAAGTTTACATTCTAATAGAGGAGGGTACAGATGTGTTGTGACCAGCAGACATTTCTATATTGTGATATGAGAGTAGGATATGACAGGTGGTGAAACTTAAAGGAATGACTTTTTGCTGTCTTAGAACATTTTACTGGCAACATGATGGGAAATGAAGTTACCAAATTTACCAGACTGTAAAAGTTAAAGGTTTTCCAGATTTTATGTTCTCCCTGTATTTCTTTTCTCATTGCTCGTTAAATACATATATATATTTATTTCATTCAATATTTAAATTCATTAAATATATATATATACGCACATATATACGTGGTTTTAGTAAGTACGTAACCCTGATTTGCTGGAGTTGAGCTCTGGACTCTGAGAAAAGAAGGACAGGATGTTTGGGTATTCTGATATATACAGGATTCAAGGTAGTTTTCATTAGTTGCTTATTGCATTGTCTTTATTCTTGGAATTTAATATTAATCGTATAGTTAATCAAGAATCTTTTTTAATTTAGAGAAGTACATATTTTGACTTATGGCGCATGTTATGATTAATAGGAGTAACTCAGTAAAAAGCTTTATCATATGTTATAGATGGAACTTTGAATGTTGTTTTCTAAGGATTATGATTTTGCCTCTATGTATACTGAACACAGTTTATTGAAGTTTTAAGGTGAGTTTTATCTTCAGACAAGATGAAATTGTTTTATCGTCAGTAGATAAAATTGTCACAGTTTTCTTTAACAAGTTTTACAGCTGCAGTTTGCAAGAAGGTAAGCTAGCTACCTGTTTTCCTAGTCTATTTGGGGTAGAACTTATCGGACTAGATTTTTACGCAGATTCAACAAAGTGCCACATAGAATTGACCCATTATGTAGACTGTTTCTTTGATGCTTATAATAAATGAAGATTCACATTTTCCTTACTATTAAATTGTCCAAATGAATTTCTTACCGAGGTCTTAAATTACAGCCTAGTGTTTGATTTTTCAGTAAATTTTACTGATCTTGTGGCCACTGAGATGAAGTTTATTGCTATCAGTTATTGTTGTCTCTGTGAATTGGATAGTTTAAAGTGGTTGTTTATCATGTATATTTTGATCAATTTAAAGTAGTCTTACTTAGAATTTAGTAATGTTTTATACTCTGATTACATTTACCAATTAGAAGGCAAAATATGGTTATAAAATGACTCACACAGTTGCCTATCATTGAACTGAAATCAGTGGTGGTGAACTCAGGATTAAGGAGCCAGATCACCTGGCAGATCGTCCAAGTGTTCTTGTATTCTACAGCAGATTGAGAGCCTATTGCGCTTGCTTCTCATATGGTTTCGGATGTACTTTTATTAGAAATAGACTCATGTCAGAAATAAAAAGTGGTATATAAATCATTTTGGTACAAATAGAGAGAACGCATTTAACAAGAGAGATTCTTTGTTTTTAGGTAGAAATAAAATTGAAACCAGTAGATATATTTAATAATTCACTGTAGATACTTTTGCATAATAACGTTAATGCATTGTCCATATTTAGAGAGAATATTACTCTGCATCACCAAGTGGAACAGATGCTTCAAAAAATTTCTCCTCTGCAGAAGTGTCAGGAAGAACTGGGATCTTTAAAAGCAGAGTTAGAAGAGAAAAAGGTACCTAAAGTAATTTTCCTACAGAAGGTTGTCGTCAGTAAATTAAGATCTACTTATTTACTGTAATTGGGATAAGGGGACATTTTATGTCTTAACAAAGGAAATAAATGGTAGTCAAGACTCTAAGTGTATTGCTGTACTTAGAGAACATTGACCTAGTTGATTGATGGCTTGGTCCTTACAGTAATTATTAGTAATTAATGTAATGCTGTATTAGTTGCTTATGCTTTTTGAGAGGTTCAGTAGAGGAACCTTTTTAGCTATGATTTTTTATGACTTTATGTGCCCTGCATTGCTTGCCTTTTCCATTTTTCTTGCTGTAAGTGTAAAGTAACCTTCAAAAGTTCAAACTCAAATTACAGAAATTATGTTTTCCATTTCAAAACCCAGTTGCACTAAGTAAAACTATTGTAAATGCTATAAACTTATTTTTAATATAAATTTTGTTTTACTGGAGCCTTAGAAGAGAATTCATGGCTTTTACAAATTAAAAAAAAAAAACTCTGAAGCTAGTGAAGTTAGGTGGTTAGCATTAGGCAAGTCGTAGCCAAGCCAGAATGATTCCTGGCTCCTCGGTCTGATAGTATTTGTGCCTCCCAGTCTTCAAGTTGTTTCATTTTAGGATGCCATGCACCTCTCTGAGGTTTACATACTCAAACAGTAGTCGGTTTTCCTATTTCTATAGAAAGTCTTTATTATATATTTAATTATGCAGTGAAAGTTAAACAGAAACAATCAAGATGTTGAATTTTGTCTACCTCTGACTACAAAGTAATGTCATCAGCCATACCTGAGAGGAAACATGAACATTGGAATCACAGCTGAATAATAAACCTAAATAGTCACTCTTTCACTGTGACGTTCAAAGAATTACTCAGTGTCTGAATCCTCAGACCCCTCATCTGTTAAAAGGGGTCATAAAGCCCGTCTCTCAGAGCTTTGGCGACCGAAAAGCTATACACATTATATTGTACTGTGTTATCAGGCTCAGTAAGTTTCTTTCCCATTCCATAGTGTCCATAGGGTATACATATTGATTGGTGTTAACATATTTTCCCCAATTATCATTAAGTATAACGTTTTACTTTATATTTTTGCATAGTAGTAATAATAGCTTATATTTATTACCTCTAAAATTGCTTTAGGTTTTGTTGAATTTTAATTGGCTGCAACAAAAATATTAGCTATTCGATATTATGAAGATTTGGGGTTATTTTAAAATTAGTATATTTTAAGTTTTATAGCTTTGTTTGATTAGACTGTTTATCATATTACCTCTGTTTAGGATCTGGTTATATCCGTTAAAATGTTCAGTGAATTCTACTTTGGTTTCTTGCCTAATTATATGTATTCATTTGGTTAATTTCATACTATTAAGTGATAATAATTTAGCTTATCAGGGTCAAAATCCTTATCACTGGTGGTCAGTGACTTTCAGATTGTTGAGATATATATATATATATACAAGCACAGATACACAGACACACACACACATTTATTTCTTTTTTAGAGTTCTCTGAAGTTGTATCAGGATACTCATCAGGAATATGCTCGTGTGAAAGAAGAATGCTTGAAAACTGATGCTCAGTAAGTATTTCAGAAATTACTGTGGAAATAGTGTTTTCAACTTTGAAAATGTTTAATGCTTAAATCAGTAGTGTTTCTCTTTTCTCTGTCTTTGGGTATGTTGACCATAATTAACTGGGTGATCTTGAACTAGTCTCACAACCTTGGTTTCCATATCTGTAAAATGGAAATTATAGCTATGTTGAAGGATTAATAGGAGTAAATAGACCATCTTATGTTAAAGGCCTGAACAAGGAACTCCATAAAAGTTTTTATGTCTATATGCGTGCATGCTTGTGTGTCTGTATTTTGTTTTCATAGAGAAAGCATGATTATTGTCTCACTTCTTTGTACCATTCCTTTAATAGATATCATCTGGAATGGGTGCCTGTGTTCCATTAATGAAAGGGGCTCTTCCAAAGAAGTCAGTTGATTGTTTTGAAGTTTAATACTATATTCACATTGTTTACAAAACTCGTGAGCTACACATACAGTAGTTTAATGTAGATGCGATGTCACAGTAATTCAGACTTTCTCAGAGGGTGTCCTACCTTCTCTGACTCAGAAATCTATCCTAGAACAAGTGTAGTTTTCTAGCTGCTGCCTCCTGTAAAGTGGTGGTATGGCTCTTGCCTGCCTGTGCTCCTGTGCTCCGTAACGTGCTCCGAAAGTAACCGCACCTAGTCAGGTGCTGGACTGAGGCCAGGGTGCCACCTGGACGCATCAGCTTAGCTCAGACATGAGCCACACAGGCATGATATGCCACAGAATGCAGAGTTTTAAAAATCCATTTTACAGATATTACACACTAAACATCATACTATTCTTTCTGAAGTTTACCTTCAAAACAATTGCTGGTACTTTTAATGATTGATGTGTTATACTTGTTGTGACTAACATTTTCTTTATTATGTAAATCTCAATAATTTAAAAAACCATGTATATCACAAATTGTGAGGTTACTTTTTTTTAACCATTTTAATTTATACAATTATATTATCAGGAAGAAGAAACTAGAAGCCAAGGTGAAGAAGCTGGAAGGTAATTGGCACTCTTGTCGTCCAGCTAATGGAAATCATTGTCTTTGTATGAATGATTGGTCCAAGGCTGTAGTACTTGGTCAAGTAGTTGAGTCCTGGTTTTTGATGGTGCGTCCCTGGATGAGTGTATTAAGGGTACCGTTAGGAAGAAGGTTGAATACTGTACTTCTGTCAGTTACTGGATAGACATGGAAATGGAATGTGGCATATCCTTGAAGTGTTCACTCAAAATAATAACAGCCCATACTTTTACTGTAAAAAGCAGCGATCAAGAAAAGAAAGGACTTAAATTTTGAAAGTTGAATCTCATGGGGCCCTCTCATTTTTTACTAACGAAATAAACGGTTAGTAGAAAAGGATACTACTTCTAGTACTGAGAGACTTGATGTATTTGGGTGGTTGTGACACACTCAGGGTGGAGAGATTTCTGTGAGGTTCCCTACACTGGGAGTTTCCGCTGTGTCCCTGCCACCACGCCCCCGCCACCCCAAGATTGGTCAGGGCCTTCTGTCTACACTGAGCAGGCAGAGGGCCACACGAGGGTCTGCTCAGCCCTCCTGTGGCAGCTCAGAGCCCTTTCAGGAGTTGAATCCGAGATCTTTTCTTCTGTTGTTTCCTCCTTCGTTGGGTGGTTGTGACGTGGAAATAACATCAAGTAGAGACAAGTGTGACCTGCCAGCCCATCCCCGGTCCCCTCCTCCTTTCTCTCCAGCGTGGGCTGGGGCTGCCCTCGTAGCTGTGGGGCTCACGGACCTGCTCTTTGCCCTGTCATCACTCCCATAGTCCTCTGCTTCAGAGAACATTTTTTTTTTCTTTTAGTTGAAGTATAGTTGATTTACAATGTTGAGTTAATTTCTGCTATACAGAGTGATTCAGTTGTACATATATAAACGTTCTTTTTTTTTTAATATTCTTTTCCGTTATGGTTTACTACAGGATATTGAATAGAGTTTCCCTGTGCTAGACAGTAGGACCTTGTTGGTATCCATTCTGTATATGATAGTTTGCATGTGCTAACCCCAAACTCCCAGTCCATCCCTCCCCCAGCCCCCATTGGCAACCGCAAGTCTGTCGGAGAACAGTTTATTTTCATTTCGAGTGTGAAGTGAGAATTTGAATAGAAGTTGCTGAATATATTTCCAGTCATTAACTTGCCTTAATTGAGCCCAATTTTTCAGACTTAGGTTCTAAATGTTTTGCTAACAAGTTTTCCTCTGACTTGGTTGTTGCACAAACATTGAGTGTGGCAGTAAGTACAACATCACTGTGTTCTTTCTCAGTATTACCTTCTCTCGCTACTGTGTGGAGATATGTCTATTTAAGGAAAATTTTTAAAGGGATCTAAAATGCCTGTGAGACTATATGAAGCTTTTACAGCAAACTTCCTTTAAGTGAAAGTGTATTTCCCATGTGACAAAAATATTTTTCTAGTAAGTGACAGGGCATAATAATCAGGTAAAGAAGTACTCAAGTTTGTTAGAGGAATCAGGAGAGGATTGTTACTGTGGCGTTTATAGAATTTTACTTTTCATAGCAATTGTATATGAACATGTTCAGATAAAGTCAATACTGCTCAGGTTCTTAATAGTATATTTGAACCATTCAGTGCTTCAGAACCAAAAACTCGAGTTAAGAATTTGCTCTGGATCCACAGGAGAGCTATAAAAATACCTTAAAAGTAGATTTATGTAAAGATATTGGGACTTGGGATGAGTTGGCTTGATGCAAGGGAACTCCAGGCAGGAAGGGCTAAAAATATTGTAAACATCGAGAAGATTGTCCCTTCCTCCAAGTGAAGAAAATGGTCTTAACTACTGCTTGATAAAATCACAGTTCTAAGTCTCTAAAACTTGAATGTTCCTGATTGTTGAAGAACAAGGGGACCACAGCCTCTCCCTCTAAAGATCTTGTACATTGGCTTGTTGCCTGACTAAAGGGTGGGGGTTGGCTGGTTTCAGGATTGGAAAGGAGTCTTAGGGCCTATATGCCAATTCTTCAGTTTCGTAGATAACAGTTTAAACAAAACTGCATTTATCCCTGATTCTGGTAGAATACTGAAAGAACAGTAACTTTTTACAGAATTTGTTTCAAATTTTAAGAAACGAGGAAAGCTCTCAATAGTTTATTTTGAGAATTTCATTAATGGTAATTATAAATGTGGTAAATTACTTTTCTCTCTTACTTCACTGCACTCTTTAAATAAAGAGGCTGCTGTCAAGCAAATTCAGGACTTCAAGCAACTAAGGAATGAAAAGAAAATACTTGAAAAGGAATTTAGGAAGACACAGGTAATAGATAACAGCAGTGCCCACGCATGTTCAGATCTTCCCTCTGGGACTCCTTGGGTCCTCTGTAATCCCCGTGGGTCCTCGTCATGAGTCACACATGAGGCCCCCAGCTGAGGGCAGTCAGCAGTGCCCCTGGGTCGCCCCCTCTTACATCCCGTCTAGAACTAGCACTCCTTTATCCACTGCAAACACTGCTCGTGTTTTGTTTTCACAGGAAAAGCTTGATGAATTTTCTAAACAGAAAAATGAAAAGGGTGAGTATTCAGTTAATGCTTCCTTAAGAATTCTGTTTTGACACACAGTATTCTTTTCTAACTGTTTTTTCCCCACATTTTAGAGTTGAGACATATTGGAACACAAATTTCAAGTGATTCTTATGGAAGTATTGATAAAAGTAAGTATACTGCAAATTTAGTTTCAATCTCTTTGCATTTCTTTTAGTGGTTTGGGAGGTTGCTTGTTACTCTTACCTATAATTGTGGGAATTCCTGGGCTTGTACATGTTTTCTGTTAGAAGCAGCCATATCCTATTTCCTGTCTTCATTAGATCTGTGTATGTTATCACCTTGCTGTCTGATAAAATAATATAGTGAATGAAAGAGTCAAAAAGCAGTATTCCTTGGGAAAGAAAACTGGGAAAGCTATACTTTCCACACTTCTCAATAAATGAGTATAGTTTCCTCATTAGATTACAATTTATCAAGTTAATGTATTAGATTTCATAGGTGCTAAATATATAAAAATGGTTAAAGTCAGGCAGGGAAACTGTGGAGTCTAAGCCCTGTGGTGTATTGTTGGAAGACAGAAGGGTTTACAGAAGGCCGGAAGTTACAGAGGAGTGCAGTGGTGCTCACAGGACAGGGACGTCCCCAGCGTCCCCGGCACGTTGCAGCGCTGAGCCTGCTACCTTGTGGACGAGGAGGTGTAACATGAGAAGTGGGGATGCTGGAGTGTCATGTCAGTTTTTCTACTTACTGTTTGACCCTTGGCCATTGACTTCCCTTCTTTGTGTTTTCATTTCTAGTTGTAAAAAAGAGATTATGAATTTCTTCTCTGCCTATCTTGTACTGTTTTGGTAGAGATACATTTAAAAAGGCAAATAAGTAAATAATGGTATTTTCATGTCACTCATGTTTTCTCCAAATGGAAATTATTAAAACCACTTAAATTGTTTTGTGCAAGTGTATAGTGTCTCTTCAGAAGTCTCCTTTACCTTTTTTTCCTTCCTTTAATTTTTTTTTTTTTTAATCCATAGATCAAGGCTTAAGACTATCAGTTGATACTTTTCAGTTGCCCAGGCCCTGAGTCTGTTTATCACTATCACTGATGCATAATTCCATGTGCTTTTGACCTTTCTTCCTACTCTGAGGTGTGGAAAGTGAGACTTTGAGTAATAGGTGCTGCTGAGAGAAGCCGGACTCGGCAGCACTGAGCTTTCCCAGCTAACAGTCAGGTGTGGACTTTAACCTTCTTTCTTTTAGGATTCTGCTGTTCTCAGGCCTCACTCTTTAAAACACAGCCCTCACCCCCTTCCATAGTTGCTCTCTAGCCTTACATTCTCTTTTTCCTTAAAAGAACTAGTTACCTTCTCAAGTAAAAAAAAAATTTTTTTTTTAATCTATCCTCACTGTGAGGGAAGGGATACTGTTTATTTTTTCCAAACAGGTAAATAAATGAAGTCTTTAGGAATCCGCTGATTATTTAGCTGTGGACCTTAATGGGTTTAATTCCTAATTCTTAAGTATATCTTTAACACTTTTCTTTGTTCATACCTGACTTCTGAAAAAACCTTACAAGTTAGGCAGAAAGAGCACTGGGTCGGCTTCACTTTTGAGAAGACTGCCTGGGGGCTTTGTTGGTCTGCCTTCCTTTCAAATTCCAATAAAAATGGCAGAAGATTAAGAAAAAAAGAAAAAGATAGTTAAAACGTGCTATAAATTAATGAGGAAGGTGTAAAGCAGATGGTGTCAGTTGGTGATGAAACCCCAAATTACAGAGAAAAGCAGCAGCCCTCAAAAAGCAGGTTTTCACTGCAGAAGTGTGTGCTTCCCCACATCAGAGGAGCGGGCACGGGAGAAGGCGCAGTGCATTGGCAGTCGCCAGGTGGCCAGCGAAGGGTCGAGAAGCCTGCGGCCTTCTGGCTTCGAGACTGTTCCTGGCAATGGTCCACAGGCTGTGGCCCAAAGTTTAGTTCTCTGAAGTGTTTGTTAGGACATGGGAAGACCCAGAGTGGGTGTGGATGTCAGAAAATTGGGTTACTTACGGCTGCTTTGAAGGATAGCCCCTCCTGTTCCCAGAAAATGAGATATTTGTATACGCCATGTAAGTCCTCACAACCGTATTCACTCTGCTTCCTCCTTCTGAAGACAGGGTCCTGTAGGTTCATGAGATGAGGGCCTGCATTGATTGCCAGAGGAATAGGACTAAAAATGGAGGCTGTAGAAATGTACTCTGGCTGTGAGAGACGTCACTGAGAAAAAGCAGTGACAGGGAAGAAAGGCACCGAGCTCAAGAGAAACTGGTCCCTGAGGAAACAGTGTTAAATCATGAACAAGAAGAAAATGATAACAATTGAAATAGAGTCCTTAGAGAATATCTGAGAACCTATCCGTAGGCTGCTGATGTGAAATCTGAGTTGGGGTTCTCAAATATTAAAAGTACGTTGTAGAAATAAACCCACTCGAAAGGCTGGATTGTTGAGTGGACAAATAGAAGATTGCTATAATGAATCAAGAGATTTAATTGTGGACATCTGTGAGAATGTGGTGTAACAAAGATAAGGAAATAAAAGGTATTGGGGAAAACCTAAGACTCTGGAGCATAGAGCCAGGTGTTGTAATAGTCATCTAGGACTTCTCAGAGGGGAGAACAGAGCTGTAAGGAGAGAATGTGATCAAGAAATTCTGTAGAAAGAAACTTCCCAGAGCAGGACACTGATACAATATTTATATTAGAAAAGCCTCCCAGCTGTAGAGCATGATTTTTCAGTATGAGCTCCATCTCTTACTTGTTCAAAGGAAATAAATTTAAAATCAAATGAAGCAGAAAGATTGAATATAGGAGGATGGATAAAGAAATTCTAAGCAAATGCTAACTTGAACGCAGTAATACAAGGCAAATAAATAATTCACACCTAGAAATGAATTTACATGGATTAAAAGGAAATATTTAGATCGATTAAAGGTACAATTCATCAAGAAGATACTGCTCTTATGACCTTTGAGCATAAAACTATGTCAAGTAAAATGCTTGGGTATTCTAGGGGGAATAACCAAATCTGTTTTCATGGGAGACTTCAGTGTGTTTCTCAGAAATACAGAGTAGAAGCAAGAATTTAAATAGGAGATAGAATTGGAATCATAATTGCAGGATGGATGATTTACATATAACTCTTAAACCACAAACTTTGAGTTCTTTAAAATACTTTTCAAACATATATAAAAGGTGACTATTTACTAGACAACAAAAAGCTACGATCTAATATGAGATATTAAGATACTGATATTTCATAGGATATTAATAAAAATCTCTCCTACCTCCGCCCTGAAAAACTGATAACTGAACACACATAATAAATACAAACAAACCCCTCTTGGATAACAGAAAAAATAAAAACTGAAATACTAAACTGTTTTGGAAATAAACAAAAGCAGGGCAGTATTTATTAAAATCTTTGAGATATAGACAAGATAGTATTCAGTGAGTGGTTTGTGGTCTTAAGCAATTGTTAGAAAGCAAGAATTACAGAAAATGAAGCAAGGATTACAGAAAATGAATGACTGAGAAGGTAGGAAAATACAGCAGAAACCTAAGGAATATAGAAGGCAGGAATTGATGAAGATGGAAACATAAATTAATGAAATAGGAAGCAAGGCATTTGATTTGGGACCATTAAAACTAATAACTGGATCTTTGCAATGCTCATGAAACTGACAGCTCTTTGGCAAATCTGATCAAGAAAGGAAGAAACAAAAACCGACTCACACCAGGACTGAGAAAGCTATAAAAATACATTTGGAGAATTATTTTTAATTTACAAATTTATATTCAGATTTTATCACGTTCATAAAATGGACCATTTTGTAGGAAAGCATACTCAAATTGACACAGACTAGTTGTTGCAATCCTGAACAGAAAAATAACCCAGAAGAAATTTTTAAAAATAGTTAAATATCCAACACCATGGAAGATCTAGGTGGCTTGCAGGTGAGCAAGCCTGAAGTGAAAAACTGATGTCTTTATTATTGTTTGGTTTTAGAACTTAAAAAATGTAGAATGCTTCCTGTTTCATTCGCTTAGACTAGCATAACCCTGTACCAAGATCAATTAAGAATAACATGCATACATATCTTCAAGACTCAGAACTCTGTTACTTAGGAATAAAGCTACAAAAGTACTAAATAAAATCTTAATAACTCAAATCTATTAGTAATTTAGAATATGGACAAGTTATGACTTAAGGATTTATCTCAGGAATACCACGACAACTGGTTAAGAGGAAAATGATAGGATCATCTCAATTCAATACCCATTCCTCATTTAAAAAAATTGGTGGGGTAATAATAGAAAAAAACATTTTGAACTTGAGAAAGGTGAAACCCTAAGAGCGTAGTCATTACTGTCAGAAACAAGGCAAGCCTGCTTTTCATTCCATCCCTTCTGTGTGTGCTGGAGACCCTAAACCATGCAGCAGGCAGACACAAAGGGTAGGAGCTGTGAGTGCTAATAAGGAAGAGTCAGATTGTCCGCATTTTAAATGACGTGACTCTCTATGTGGAAGAAGGAAAACAGAAGTGTAAGAGCTGGGCAAGTGCTGGTATATACAGTGAACACGCACAATGGACCATCATTAGCCTATCAAAACGGGTGGAATAAGAACAACCCGATCTCAGGTGGCAGCCGACCTGAGATGTCCGGGGAAAGACCTGAAAGCAGCATGCCTGCCTCCGTGAAGGAAAACTAAACCATCTGAACACGTGTGTAAATGCTGTGTTCCTGGATTGAAAGACTCAAGGCATAGAGGTGTGCACTTTCCCTACATGTATTTATAAATACGCACTCGAAAGCCAGATGGTGAAGGCTGATCGGAAAGAATAGCCATTCGGAATAATAATTAATTTTTGAAAGGAAAATTCTGAGCCACATTCATGCCTGTACAGGTATTAAAACATACTTATAAAACTATCGTGTTTAAAGAAGCGTGCTCTTCACGTGGAAATTGACAAATCAGTGGAGTAGGAAAGTCCAGAAATACTGTACTCAGAGATGCCTGGATTTTAATAAAGGAGGCATTTTAAAGGATAAGGGGAAGGTGTGCAGTTCAGCTGAAGGAGGTTTTCACAACTAATGATGCCACAATGAAGATTATTTTCTGCTTTGCTGGGAATGGATAGCTCTTTTATGTCAGACTGGAAGTAATGAATGAGTGCTCAGTTGAAATAGGCCTAGCTCTGGTTAGTAGCCTCCATAAGCATAGCAAAGTAACTCTTTTTCTTTTTTTTGAAGGTTCCTTGTTTGCTGCTTTGGGTATACGTAATAAGCAGGGATCCTGGTCAGGTCATTTAAGCAAAGGGGATTACAGTATTTGGAAGCAGGCTTTTGGGTAGGTTAAATCACAATGTAGATGAACTACTTGATCATAGAATTTTGAAACTCAAAAATGGATGTACCTCACACACAGTGACAGTGGCTGATTCGGCTCAGGAGAGGTTGGAAATGTCCAACTTTTCAAACTTCTCTGTTGTTATGCCCCATTTGTCCTGGTCCTCTTACTATGGACTTCATTTTTTAGAGCGATGTAGTTTGCCAACTTAAATAGGGCTGACCTCTTCCGAAATTTGTGATTCCTTGTAGAAATTTTGGTTTAAAAGGTTGGTCTTTTTAGCCTCTCTAGAACTGGATTAGAGATTTCAGTATTTTCAATAAATGATTCAGTTTAAGAACTTCCAATGAACTATAACAGAACTTAGGGGTGGACTGAAATTACCTAATACTTAATGCTATTTTCAGTTAAATTTTAACTAGTGTGGGTTGTCTTTTTATGCATATTGACACAAACTATTCATGTTTATATTTTTATGAATATTTTTTGCTTTGGAACATTTTTGGGAATTTGTGTCCTTAATGTTAAATTGACTTTAAAACCATAGTATAATATTCTTAATGTTATATGACTTTCATTAGGCCTGTCTTTGTTATAGTTGCCCTTTGCTTTTCAGCTTGAACCAGTGATTCTTAACCATTTTAGGAAATCAAACCCCTTTGAAAAATATTTATGAAAATTCCAAAGTGTTCACTTTCCCTATGGAAGCATATGCTTCCTTCTGTGTGTCTGCTCATGTGTGGTTCTCTCTCCCTATTCATGTTTATACGCACCCATTTTTGTCTCCTCCCATTTCCCCTTAAGGCCATTAAAATGTTTTCCAAGATCCATGAAGCCCCTAAGTTAATTACAGCATGGTCAACTCGGATGGCTTTTCTGATAACCTCATGGAACTGAGGGGATACTGTTCTTTGTAGACTACCTGGAGCCGTAATCTCTCACATAGGTCACTGTATCTATGCTTCCCCCCGCCCCCGACCCCAGTCTCATATCACTCTCTGTAGAAAATACATAGACCAAAGATTTATTTATACTGTGCATTCATAACGGTGATAAAGGCCTTTAACAACAAGTAGATTTGGTGTTTTGAGTCCTACCCCTGTTTGCACCCCAGCTTCCAAAAAAAACTTGTATTCAGCCTATCAGTAGACCTTTGTATCAGTAGCTAACTGAATTGTGTGCAATGATTGCATTTGGGGAAGATATTTTAAGTTGCCTGGTTTTCTAATTCCCTAGTAAATCCTGGTTTTACAGGACTGTGTTTTTGCCTTGTGTAGAATGAGCCAAATGACATGACGTTAATACTTCACTCTCTTTCACAGGGAAAGTAAAACTACTTCTGAAGGAACTCTGGCTCTGTATAAACACAACACACAGACTCCCCGGTGAAGGCAGCAGATGTGTCCCAGGTGAGAGAGAAGCTTCCAGAAGTACATTTCATATATGCAGTAGAAATGTTTACTGTGGGCATTATATGCCTTCACTTTTTAATATCTCCTAAATCTCACATTGAAAGAGTGAAATAAACTAGGATGGGTACTTAAAGTCATACAGAACTCCATTCCCTCCAGGGTGACTTCTAGTCTCAGTGAATGCATCTGGCTTTTTATTTTGTAATAGCACCTTTCGTCAGAGAGTATTCATGGAAACTGGAAGACACATGGTGGGAGGTGTATGTGGCAGGTGTACGCGGAAGACCGAGTTTCACCATTTTCCCACTTTTGTCACCTCCCATCCCAGGACCCCATGTTACGTTTAGCAGTCATTCTTCCTTTAATTGCCCCCAGTCTGACAGTTACCGGTCTTTCTTTGTCTCACATCTCTGACCCTTTTGGAGAATACGAATCATTGGTAGAATACGAATATTTTGGTTTGTGGGATGTTTTCTTGTATGAGAGCGAGGCTGTGTGTTTTTGGCAAGAGTTCCCCAGTAGTGTGCCAGGGGAGAGTGTGTGTGGATCTGCATTGTCCCTGGGGATGTTAACCTTGATTGCTTGTTTAAGGTGGTGTTGGCCAGGTTTCTCCATGTAAAGTTTCTGTTGCTTCCTCATTCATTGATTATCTTGAGGGAGATGCTTTGACACTGCAAATATTCTATTTCTCTCCAACTGTAGCCCACTGATTTTAGCATCTATTGGTGGATCTTATCTGCTACGATTACTACTCTGATAGTGTTTTTGGTATTTCCCTCATTCCTCCTACGTGTATTAGTTGGAATTCTTCAGTAAGGAAGAGCTGTCGCTTTTCACCACTTACTTGTTTATTCACTATTTCTGTCAGTGTAGTCTCACAGATATATATTTTTTTATTCTGTATGTTATAATACAGTACTTTCATTATTTTACTCAAATTGCTCCAGATTTGGTTATTGGGACCATCTTTAGTTTAGCTCCTGGGTCTTTTAGGCATGTCCCGTCCTGTTTTGGGTACTTCTTTACTTCTGGTACTGCAAGCTGTTTAAGGCTCAGCTTGTATTTTCCCCTCCCCAGCCCTGTTATCAAACACTGCTCCAAGGAGCCCTGAGGCCTTCTGCAAAATGTATTTTTACAGCTTTCAAGTATGACAGATGGTTATTTCTAGTTATTTCCTAGGACACAATGTTTTTACTAACAATTAGCATTACTGCAGTATACCCAAATCCAAAGAGAACTAGCATTTTATAGTAGTTTTCTTGTTGCGTTATAATGCAAAGTATTTATGTGACCTAGTCAGGTTCCTTAGTTAGAGAATTGTACAAATATGGTCATGAAGTAGTCTAATATAGGTTGATTTTAGACAGGGAAATTAGTGTTTCCTATCACCTTGTATGCAGAAGCTGTTTCTCCCCAGTCCTGCTGATTTCCCAAGAGAATGAGGGCATCATCAAGCCCCGTTACCATGGCGGTGGATGGGCGCCTTGGCACGGACACCCTGTTGCTAATGGGACACGGGCATCTCACCATCCACCTGCCTGTCTTCTCGTTTGCTTGTTGTGAGGGAAGCATACTTCTGTGGAATATGTTCAAGTCTTATAGGTTATTCTTTAGGAAGGGATTGGTTGCCTTTTACAAATGTTTTTACTTGGATTTAATGCAAGCATTTTGAGCTGTTAAAATAAGGCTTTTTTTTTTTTTTTTAAGTTTTCTTTATATATATTTTTTCCCCACAGAAAAACCTGCCAAAGAAACCCCCAGATCCTTAGAGTCCAGGGAGGATGGTGTGCCCCCTCCAGCAAGGGGCAGCCCTCTCAGGACCTCGGCCGCGCAGACTTGCCTGGCAGAGCTGTCCATGGAGATAGAGGGCGACTTCTCTGCGTGTGAAGACGCGGGGAGAGAGAGGCCGGGTGGAGCAGCTTGCCGTGACAATGGTGTCTTTAAAGAGGACGGGAATCCTGAGGCTGTAACGCAGAGGAATGAGGATGATCGTGCTGACTTTTCTGATCATGATCATTCTTTTGATGAAGATCTTCAGGCTGCCGTCGACTTCTTCAAGCTGCCCCCTCCTCTTCTGTCCCCGGTGCCCTCACCCCCTCTGCTGTCGTCCCCACACCTGGGTGCATTTCCGTCCTCACTCTCACCTGTAAGTTGACACTTTGTATTTGCATTACCTGGTGGCCACGTTGTCCATCCTGCTACGGGAACTCAGACCAGCTCGTGTCAGGGAGGAACGTGAGGATTTAACAAGGCGGGCCGGTGCCCTCGGGTCCATGTGCACATAACGGCTTTTTTCATTTTGTACTAGGGGTGCATTTTTATTGTTTCCATCTACAATGTACTGTAAGTCTCCTGTGTCTTAATTGCTTACTCTTATCTTTAGTGCCTGACACATAACAGATATGGAATGAGTGAATTAAACAAGTGTTTATAGACATGGAGTTTTTCAGAGATGGGGAGTCCATGTATAGAGCATGCAGGTCAATTAGGTTGCTGAATTCCCCACCTTCATGCAGTGAATTCATCATCTTTTCGTGTGTTTGCAGAATGGTTTATTGTAATTTCTTAGGAAGATAGTCTTGACAAAGCAGATTTGTATGCATTTTGGCTTAAGGAACAGATAAATGACTGCTTGAGTCACATCCTTCATTCGGGAAACCATAATGCATGTCTGTTTCGTTCTGGACCTGGTGCTAGACACTGGGAACGCTGAGGTGACATGGGCTGTGGTCACCCCTGGTGGGGTCTTGTGTGGCGGTTGCCCCCATAACTGGGCCGTGGTGGAGTCTGTGCTGCTGGGAAGCATGCTGCTGGCGGGAGCTAGACACGGAGCTCATGCTGGAAGGAGGCCGGGCGGGAGCATCGCCAGCGAGCGGGTGTCCCGGCCGAACGCATGGAGGGGTGCGTTGTGTCAGGTGGAGGAGCTGTTTACACAGACGTGTCGGACTCAGGGCGAACCTGATGCTGGGGGCGTTCACCCAGACCACGTCCCCAGGTCCATGTGTGTCCTAAGGACTTTCCATTGTATCCTGAAGGCAAAGGGAAATCCTCGATGGATCCAAAGAAGTGGAGCTAATGGTCGAGTTCCACTTGAAGGTTTTCGTTTAGGCACAGTATGAATGGGGAGGGAGAGGGGCGAGTCAGGAAGGAGGCAGGACTGTGGTCGGGAAGTCATTTAATCAGCAGTTTCCTCAGTTCTGGACACCTGAACAGTAGTAGCACTTGAGTCAACTGGTTTGGAAAAGGTCCCGAGGTTGAGCGAGCAGCACGTCTTGTGAGATCTGCGGTGCGGTTGTTAGGTGAGTGGGGGGTCGAGGGTGCTGGAAACAACAGAGAAGAAGAACCTCTTTGGGCGGGGAGGTAACATAGGAATGTTAGGCGCTAGGTGTGCGCGGGATCCCCAGGTGCGGCGTGTGCAGGGTGTACCCCCTTCCATGGGCTTGGCGCTCAGAGCCAGGCTGGGTGGACGCAGGTGCCGGGGTGCCTCAGCCTGGGGGCCAGCAGAGGCCTGGGGCTGCGTGCTGTCATCCAGCCGGAATGTGCGTGTAGGAGAGGGTTGGGTCCCGACAGTTCTGGGGAACTGTCGGTGCCGACGCAGCCAAACAGAAGAGGAGGAGAAGAGGTCAGGGCAGCAGAGGAGAACCAGGGGGTGATGGTGCCCTAGCATCCATCCAAGGGAGGAAAGGATTTCTCCAGTGGGAGCAAGTTCATGTCAACGGTGGTGACTCTTTGTCAGTCCCTGGGCCTCGCAGACCAGGGGGCACAGGTGGCTGTACCGGCTCTCCGGGGGGCCGTGTGGTCTCTACCACTCAAGATGGGGGTGGGGGGGCTTCCGGAGCAGACCCGGAGTCAGGGGCCGTGGAGGAGGCAGAGGTGTCAGGGTGCAGCACAAGCATGAGGTGTGGCAAGAGGAGTCTGCAGGGTGACACCCAGAACGATGGCCAGGCTGGCACTGGGGCGAGCTGCCCTGGGCCAGAGCCCGCGGCTCACTGGGGAAGGCAGGCGGGGCTGGGCAACTAGAGGCGGAAGCCTTTTGGGCCAGAAAATGGGGACGTCAGAGTTGAGAGGAGGCCTACTTCGAAGTTAGGAGAACAGACCTAACCCTAGGCTGCATGCGGAGTAGAACTGCGAAGCTTCTCCGTCTGGGGAGAAGCAGTGTGAGTGCAGGAAACGCTGGGGAGAGGTGGCTTCTTTAAGGAAAGAAGGTGAAGCAGTGCTGTGCTCATTGAGACCTATGCATCCGTTGATGGAGTCCAGAGAGTGGACTACCCTTTCCTCAGATTCTTAAGGAAGCACACACTTTTTTTTGATGCATTTAGTTGGTAGTTGTGTTTAGTTGACTGAAGTAGTATTTTACTAACTAATTAATGTAATTCATTTATATTTAAGGAAATCTACTTTGGAGAGTGTACAGATTCCAGTGATCATGACTCGGCCCAACATAGGAATTCTGAGCCTGTTTCAGAAGATGATACACCAGAATCGCTGGATTGTTTTAGCTCATCTGGAAAAAGTAAAGGAACTGGAACATGGGAGGAAAAGCTCCAACCACATGAAGCCACCCAAGCTCTAAATACATTGGAAGTCAGTGAGGTGACAGCGGTTGGGTTTGGGACATTTACAGCAAACCTGAGAGAACCTGCAGCCACGTTCCCCTCTGCTCATGAGAAACACTGGACGGTGCCATCTGAGTTCGTGAGCAAGGGAGAAAAAGGCGTTTTGGATGAGGCAGGAAGACAGAGACGGGCTCAGGAGATGGATGGGTCAGTGCAGACAGAGAAGACACATCCTGAACCCATGGGCAGTGGGCACGTTGAGCAGCTGTCAAGCGGCCTGGCTCTAGAGGAGGGCATGGCCCTCGGGACGTCAGACTCGTGTCATCCTCCCCTGGGCCCATGGCCACCGAATGAGCCCAGCGCACCTGAAGGAAAAACCCTAGTGTCCAGAGTGATAGGATCACCCAAATTAGAGGTGACCAAGTGGGCACTGACTGATGGAGTCACTTCGGCATCAGGTCGTCTGTCTGCTTCTGGTCATTTTCAGGGACTGTCTGGAGAATTGGAGAAGGAAAGAGAAGCGATGCGAGGGTTCATTTCGGGAGACCCCTCTGCCCCAGGAGCAGCAGGGGCCGCCGCGCTGGTTGCCGCGGTGCTCGGTCTGGGAGAGGAGTTGTCTTCCCCCATGGCCTCGGGAGCCTCATCTCTCTGCGGTCACCCACGGACTCCCTCTGGGTTGGAGGATGACGCTGAAACATCTGTTCCTACTGAAGTAGGCCCTCCTGAACTGCATCGTTTGGAGCAGACATCACAAGCTGCCATGTTCACCATGCTAGACGTGCATTCTGAGCCCCCGGAGTGTCCCATAGGAGAAGGCCATCTGGAGAACAGCTTATGTGCTCTGAGCCCAGTGTCGGGGAGGTCTGATTCTAACGGTCAGAGGGGCAGCGAGGTGGGGTGTACGACCCCTGTGAAGGGCATGAATGACATCTGCTCACTCCTGCAGTCAGGATTCTCGGGAGCCGCCAGAGGCGGGCCGGGTGAAAGGCAGGATCCGAGGGTCGAGCTCACGCCGAGTCAGTCAGGTTTCACATCGTCGGCAGGGCCTCAGTCTGGCTTGATCAGGAGTGGCTTTGGCTTTGGTAAAAGCACTTCGTGGCACCACAGTGATCTGTTACGGCGAAGTGGTGAAGAAAGGCTGGGACCTCAACCTGAACGTGAACAAGAGGCGGTGGCGGCGTCCTCAGAAAGCAGAGGATCAGCGTCCAAGCCTGCACATGCTGGAGAGGATAACAGTCCTGCGGGATTCAGGGCGCCTGCTTCCTTGTTGCCTAACCAGGTGTCAGTTATCACCAAGCAGGCACGGCCTGAAACCGTGCAGGGCGCACGATGGGAACCCTCGAGACTGTCTAGGAGGGAGCCCCCCTTAGTGACAGACGATAATGGGGCTGGTCGGATGCCATCTGGAGCAAGATGTGGGGAGAGAGCGCCCACAGCACCGAGACGCACGGAGGCGGCTGCTACAGAGAGCGCTGCCCCGGGAGTTTCCTCCCCCTGGAGAAAAGCAGACTTTGATTCTCCAGGGGGTTCTTTACCAGTAGAAAGTTCCCATCATCCCACAGATAGTACATTATCTTTCTCTTCTGACAACATCCTGGTCCCAAACCAAGACGTTGTGACGGAAGCCTCAGTGCAGGAAGAGGTGCAGAAGCAGAGCCCGTGTCTTCCTGCCACAAATGTGGACACGTCCAAGCTGGATGTGGATAAACTTCCAGCCATGGAGGTGACGCTGTCAAGAGGTTTTCCTGTTGGAGACACAGTCAGAGCCTCTGGGGAGGCCCTGGCCGTTACAAAGGACCCGTCTGTTGTACAGCACGGCCCGAAGGAGCATCCGCAGCTGCCGTCTCACACTCCCAGGGGTGCTTCTCCTGAAGCTCTAGACGCAACAGAGACTGCTTTTTCACCAGCGTTTGGCAGCAAAGATGAGGAGAAACGTGTTGTCTCGCAGAGCAGCCTCGCTGGTGCCCTGTACTGTTACACGGGCATCCGCGAGGCAGGCGGAGGTGACACCGAGGTGGAAGAGGGTGACGCGCCGAGCTGCAGTGAGGGAGAGAACGATCCCGAAGCCGGGCTGGAGGGCGTCCAGCAGAGTGCTGGCGGGGCCTCCGGAAGAGGCGTGGGGGCTGCCAGCGCCGGTGCGGCCGAGACCAGACCTTCCGTCGAGGTGGGGCGCCTGACCTCGGCTCTGCGGGACTGTAGCCTCAGTGCGCTCTCCGAGACAGACGGACTTTCCACGTCCGAGGTCGTGATGTTTCTTGAAAGTTGTCAGTTAAGAGATTATAGTTCAGGGGACTCCGTTTCAGAATGTTCTAGCAAAGGAACCCTAAATAAAGGGATGAACAAGGAATTAAAGCAAAGTGAGCCCTCAGGAGAAAAGTACAGAAAGCAACTGTGTGAAGAGGAAACACTAGAAACCTCTGAGGAGTGCGTCGGCTCCTCGGAGGAAGACGACTGTCCTTCAAGGAGCATGAGGCAGCTTGCACAGTGCTCCTTGGAGACGCTGCCCGAGGTGCTCACCGGGATCCGCCAGGAGCTGCAGCCCGACCGGGAGGACGCTGGTGGGAAGGATGCTGGTGAGTTACAGCTCTTAAATGCACCTGACAGCGTGACAGCGGAGCATGAGAAAGAGCAAGTTCTGCCTGTGGAAGCAGCCGTCTCCTCTTCCCCCCTGCCAACGGCCGGCTCGGACACTCGGGGCGGTTCTCCCACTAGTGGTGGACCTGGCCGTGAAAACACGCAGAGCAGATCTGAGGGTAACTTGGATGCGCTCAGGCCAGTGGATGGTAAGGAAGAGGCCTCGTCAGAACCCCCGGAGCCCTCGCCCCTGTGCGCTGCCCCGGGAGTGGGGCCGGGGGATGTGGCGTTTCAGTGTCAGATCTCTACAGTGACCTCCGAGGTTATAAACGTGCTGATAAATAAGGATCAGAATCTAGTCATTGAGAAAGGGGACAACTGGACCATCATCAACGGGGTAGCTCTCATGCCAGACACGGACCAGGTTATCCTGTGTGACAGCCCTGAGGACGCCCCTGTTTCCCCGGATCCAGAAGGGCTGGCAGCTGGTTTCATTCCAGTTCCTTCTGTGGAGAAGTCCCCAGAGACCGCTCGCCCTGGCCCCCCTTCTCAGGAGCCCCAGTATGGCAGTAGTGTGGCCGGAACCCAGGGCGATATGTCAAGCAGCGGTCAGAGTACTAACTTTGATAAAAGTCGTTTGCGGAATAGACCTGTTAAACCCAGCGTGAGGATTAGCTCTGAGATTTATGATCAGAACTTTGAGACTCAGACCGTTCCTTCTGATCACACGTACTATAATTCGAAACTAGAGCCGCTGAGCAAAAATAAGAATCGATCAAAGATTTCAAGCAGAGATCAAACAAACAAACCAGTGAAGATGTTAGCGTCGAGCAGAGTAGAGACTACTCAGGGTGAAGTTTCTCCGTCATTTTCTGGAGAAAGAGGGAACGGAAAAACTCAGAGAAGTCAAACGCAGGCCATCCTAGCCAGCGCCGACACGTCCACTCCTGCGGACTGCTGTGCAGACACGCTGAGTAAGATCCGGCAGGAGGTGGGACCCCCCCTGCCCCCGCTGCTGGCTCCTCTGATAGCCACGCCTCCGAGGACTTCACAGCCAGCCTCTCCGCTGACGTCAAGTTCCAGCCCCTGCTCACCCGTCTCTCCCTGCGGCCCGATCTCTCCGCCGTGTGAGATCCCGGCGTCGCCCATGGTGTCCCCCTTGCTGGAGGAGCCGGGGCACTCCTCTCCTCCACACGCATCCCCATCCCCGTCCACCGCCCCGGCCAGTGACAGGGTCTTGTCATCTCCTTTGCAGTTTTGTGCTGCGACCCCAAAGCACGCCGTCC
Organism: Mesoplodon densirostris; assembly: GCF_025265405.1. Taxonomy (NCBI): domain Eukaryota; kingdom Metazoa; phylum Chordata; class Mammalia; order Artiodactyla; family Ziphiidae; genus Mesoplodon; species Mesoplodon densirostris. The sequence goes on from NC_082663.1 coordinate 4,448,550, forward strand.
CTGTGCCCGGCCGCCTGCCCCCGTTCGCCTCTGCCCATCCGGCGGTGGCAGCGCCCCAGGAGAATTCCGTGAAGATCCTGGACACCATGTACCCAGAGCTGTCCGCCAGGGCCCGCACCCTCAGCATTCTCAAAGGGAACATCCAGCTCACGCGCGGCCCACCGGCCGACTCCAAGAACCTACCGGGGCCCGCCAGCGCCCTCAGGGGCTTCAAAGCCATCACGTCAAGCTCAACCGCCTTTGTGAAAGCAGGAGGCAGCTCCGTTGCTGACTGTACGCAGGACAAGTCGAGAGATCCGGGACCTCCGCAGGGTTCAGGTGGGAAAAGGGCACTGCCAGCGGGCACACCAAGGAGCGCTAAGAGGTTGCGCCTGGACAGCAGGTCCCCGGAGCCGGAGTCCCCCTCAGAGGGCGTCAGCCGGAGCCCCCAGAGGAACCCCCCCCAGGCTGCAGCGGTGAGGACAGAGGAGGAGGGGCGTCGTCTTCGGGCCGTCGGTACGGCGTCACAGTCACCCCTGAGCCCCAAGGAAGCTGTGGAGCCCCACGACAGAGCCGTAGCGGAGGCCCTGAGGAAGATCGCAGAGTCGTCCTTTGACCTGTTACCTGTCATTCGCAGTCATGTGTATGTGGGAAACATCTCCAAAAAGCCTGTGATGAGAGATCAAGAGAAAGAAGTTGTTTATGAATTTAGCACAACAAAAAAGGTATGTGGCTCCTTTGCTCTGGGAGCGTTAGGAATCGCACGTCCTCAGACCGAGGCCGTCTCCGGTCAGCGAAAGGGGAGGTGGTCCTGAACAGAAGTTTATTCTCAGAGATGGGCAGTCACCCATGTAAAAAAAAGCCTGTCAGGACTTAAATTGCATATTTCCCATTGATTCTGGCATGCTTAAAAGCTCGAAATGATTTGCTTCAAAGCATCAAATTGCTATGTAATAGAGCCTTTCTTTTCTGTGAATGGTATTATATACACACTTGAGAATTTTGAGAGTCAGAAAGGTAGTGTGTGGGTTCTCCGCCCCGCCTTGATGTAGGTCAGAAATCAAACAGGAACAGATGCTTAGTTTCAGGAAGGGCGCTGGGGGAGGATTGTGCAGATTTACCTACACGGTTTATTAGGACTTTCCTCGGTTTTTATTTTCTACATATTTACGTTGATACTGGGTGGATGATTTCCAGTGTCCCATGGATTATGCTTTATCGGTTATCTGTACATCCTTGGCATCACAATGGTATAAATATTTATTTTTCTTAGATTGCATTTCAGAAAGCACAAAGAGCAGTACAGGTAACTTTGGAAAGATGTTTATTTTCAAACGACTGAATGTATCAAATTATTTAATGCTCCTTTTCCTGGGTGAGGAAAACATTACCCAGTATTTTAAGATCTAAACAGGATAAATGTGTAGAGTACATTGGAGTTCAGAAAACAAGAATGGGAGCAGAAGTCGAGTGGATTTAATACACACACACAGATTATTTTAGTAAAAACCAAAAAGTGGTCATTTGTAGGAGTGGTGGTAGTGGCAGTAGGCATCCAGGTGTCCTGGGACTCGCCCCGTGGCCCCTGCAGCCCCACTGACCTCCGGACACCGACATGCATGGACTCTCTCCTCCCCGAGCCTCACGGCTTTCCCTGCTAAAGCAAGTTACCACGGTGGTTGTCGTCCTCTACTTTCTGAGACAGGGCACGTTTTATCTTTTCAACTTTCCAAAAGGTACTTAATTTTGTAACTTTTAGCTGGTCTTTCGTAGGCTGAAGATAAGTATCAGTGTACATTGCCTTTTTTTTTTTTTTTTTTTTCCCATTCAGCCTTTAGCAGAATGCTTGCTTCACTCTATTCTCTCAGAACTGAAAAGTCAGAAGATGTCTGTGGAGCACAATTACACCCACGCCCTCTGCAGAGTGTATGTGGGTGTTTGTCGGCAGCTGGGAGACTTGGAAAGAGCTCGCTTGTTTTGCTACAGCCTACTTAAGGAAGGTATGTTTACATGGCGACATTCTTGTATTGAAAACGGGTTGTTGCTTTTTTATCTGCTTATATGTGCATCTGTATTTTCAGCTAAGGTATTGCTGTGTATCTTTTAAATCATGTTATCTTGTGCATTTGCCAGAAGGCATGAAGAGCCTTAGCTATAGACCCAGCCATACCTGGTTTTCAGTGGGAGAATTTGTGTGACTTAAACTTACTTAGGTCAGCATATACATTTCCACTTGTGTATAAAAGTGTATCTCTCATTAGTGCATATCGGTTTTATTCCTTGTGCATCTACTTTAGAGTCAGATATAGTTGACACAAGATAATGGAATCATTTTAAAGTGACAAACCGCTCTGCTCTGTTACTAGCTGGAAAGGGCAGAAACGCTAAGATGGATTCATAAGCTCATGGAAAGACGAGTTTCAGGGAGAAATGGAAAGGAGGGCTGTGCTTTGGTTCTCTTTTCCTTTTACTACTATTTCTTAAGTCTATTAATGGAGCACATAGGACTCCTTCATATCAGATCATCAGTGGAAACATTTTAATACAGCAGAGTGATACACAAGTGGAATTTAATGCTACATCAGAGAGTCTTATCTAGATTGCAAAGATTGATAATCTTTTATTACCATAATGTTTATGGGGCTGATAAATCAGGATAATTGAATCTGTCACTTGTAGAGTTGTGAGTGAGGCTGCTGTGTCTGTTGCCCACCTCATTTATTTTTTCAGTCACTGACTTATTTAACAAATAGTTACGGGGTGCACCTAAGTGTTAAGGCTTTGACAGTGACCAAACCCAGGTATAGATGCAGGCTTCCAGTGGGGCGCACACGTCAGGTTTGGTCAGTGAAGGGCCGCAGGAAGCAGGGCACCGGGGACTCTGCGGAGCCCACGTGGGATTTCTGGTTCTTCCTCAGACACACCCAGCCGGCTCTCACCTCTGGGTCTTCGTAACAGGTTCTCTGCGGGGAAGCTTTTCCCTCTGCTTTGCTATGGCTACGCTGCTACCTTTTTGTTTGCTGTCTCTTTCCTCTGCTAGGTCGCGTACTCTAAGGACAGGGATTTTGTTTGTCTTGTTCCTACTACATCCTCACCCCAGGAGAATGTGTTGTATGCTCTCGTTAAGTATCTGTTGAATGAATGACTTGTGCTGTGGAAGGTGGGTTTGAGAGAGTCTCAGGGGTCGAGGAAGCTTTCCTCGTCGGGGTGCCTTTTGAACTTAGATGTGAAGATAAAAGTGAGGGAGAGAATTCCAGGCAGAGGGAACAGCATGTGGAGTCCTGGGACAGGAGGAAGTATAATCAGATAAGCACAAGGTTTCCAAAGTAACAGATCAAAATAGCGCAGTGAGTTTATGCTTTGAGTTACCCTCTCTCTATACACCCTGCAGTGTTAGATAAAATAGAACAGAGAAAACGAAAAAGATGCGGCGTCATGCCAAACAAGATCCGAATCATTGTGTTGACTGATACAACCAGTTGCGGAACATTTCGACAGTTTCTTATAAAATTAAACAGTTTATCATATGACACAGATATGTCACTCTCGGGTACTTACTCAACAGAAATGGAGACATATCCACATATCCATATACACTTCACAGGTATTCAGAGCATCTTAATTCATAATAGCCCATGGTTGGAAACAAAGGTCCATCAGGAGTTGAATGAAAAACCAGTGTGGTATATCAAGCAATTGGAATACTACTCAGACAAACGAGGAAAGGGCTAGTGATGCGTGCAGCAACATGGATTTTGCTGAGAGGGGGATGCCAGACAGAAAAGGATGCATGCTTTACAAATCTCTTCATAAATATTTGAGAAAAAGCACATGTGCAAAGTGACAGTAAGCAGATCAGGCTTGTCTGTATTTGGGACGAAGTGATTCACTGAAAGGGTCAGACCATGGGAATTTGGGATGATGGAAATGTTCTATCTGTGGGTTGTAGTGGGGGTTACATGGGTGTGTTCATTTGTCAAAATCCTTCAAACTGTCTGCTTAAAGAGTGTATTTTATTGTATGTAAGCTGTGCCTCGATTAACTTGATTAGACAAACAGAAAAGACAAGCCGTGGCATTGCAGAAGGTATTTATTCATAAGAAAAGGATTATCAGTCATAATTTATAAAAAAAAATCCCTTCATATCAAAAGCCTTAGGTGTTCTTCAAGTGAGTTCTGTCTTGTAAATGCATAAAACATGGCCTGAAAGGATACGCACCAAATGGGAGGGTTCTGGGCACAGGGTCTGGAACCTACGAGAGGAGGTTTGCCTTCTCTTCTTGTTTTGGAGTTTATTGCTCTTTTCTACAGTGGTATATACTCATGCACTGTGTTTCAAATTCGATTAAAGAAAGTTTGCCAAAGGGAAAGAAAGGTTGGCTGGGGGGGGGGCGGGGGGAGGGGAGGGATGGGCGGGAGAGATGGAGAAGCAGAGTTGAAATAACTGAGGCTGGGGCCTCGTCAGGCTTCCTCCCTTTAGCTTTAGGTGGCCCTGCTGTGCACAAGGGGAAATTATTCAAATATATTCTTAGTTTGTCATTTATTCACTTAATCAGACATAAAGGTTTATTACCTTGTTTTTTTTCTCATAGATTTTCCAGAGTCTGAAAAACTGACTTTGTTCATTGCAAACATGTGGCATGATATATTTATCTCTCAGTCGGTGATTAATAAGGCAATGCAGTTGGTAGCCAGGCAACGCGCTAAAGGAGAAGTTTTGAACTGTTTGCGAGCTTTCCTCAATTGGGAGAAGGTGAGGTTACTTTTTATGTAATACTGTACTTGTAGGTCTTATATAAATGTTATTATTTGGTTGTATTAGTTCGTGAGCATTTCAGAGATATTATTCTTCATATTAGATCCTTTAAAATATCGTTTTAGTCTAAGCTTATGCATTTTGTTCATTAAGTGTGCATGAGACACTTTGGAAGAAGTTGTAGACCTGTGTGCTGTGTTAATTGAACAAAGTTTCTTTTGTGTACTAATTTATGGCTGATGAAATCTGTACATGCGCATATATATGTGAGGGCTCGGAAGAGATGCACATCATTTGCTTCTACAGAAGGTACTTAGGTGAAAAATTTGGTATCTCAGTTCCTTCCTGTTACGATTTTTTCTGAATCTAATATTCTCTGTTTTTCTTTCCAGTTGATGGAATTTGTGTTTGTTCTAAGTATTGTGTTCCATGTTTTCTTTCATTATCTTATTTTCTTTAGTGACTGATATGTTAATATAGTATCTAGGTTGGTGTTCTTTTCTTCATAGATTTTCTCTAATGAGAATCGCTGGACACTGAATTGATAGTGGTAATCTTTAAGAAGAGGTATTGAAGTCAGTGAGGGGTTGACTTTCACTTTGTTCTGCCCTTTTTAATGACTGTATTACTGTCCTCTTTTAAAAAAATTCTGGCTTATGCATGTAGTCGACTTTTATATGTCATTTTGCTTTCCTTTTTAGTACTTTTTGATGTTACTCTTCATTAGACTTTTATTTTCTTATAAAAAGAAAAGGAAAGGGCTGTTGGTGGTTAAAAAGTTAGGGAATTTTAAAAAGCAAGTCTGTAATCATCTCTTCATCAATCCACCTAGACAAACCAGAGTGTATTGGTGTGGGGTACCATCAGATTCCAGTCCCTTAGCAGTAAGAAGAGCATCCATACACGCATTTCCACCCTCTGTGGTTACCTGCAGGGCCACTCCTGTCCCTGCTTGGTCCTCCTGCTTGTGCACTGGAGCCTTCTCCTTTGGCCTGTTCAGGATGAAGCCAGATATGTTTGGATGATAAAACATGATTAATGAAGAAGGTAGAATCTTACTAAGTGTGTTTAGCCTGTATCATATCAAATAAAAATATAAAGTCAAAGCTATTTAAAAAAAAAGAGGAACACTTAGCGGGGGGAAATACCATTATAGTCCAAGACTTCCAAATTCTGTCCTACAGAATTCAATAGGTGTGAAGCACAAAAATAAGTAAAGAGTTAGTGGAATTCAACAATATAAAAAGTAAACTTGAATGAAGACTGTATTTTTTCTTTCATATGTCTGTGACATTTGCAAAAACCAGTCATGCATTTGACCTTAATTTTTAAAAAGTAAAGAGTCTACACTCAATTCTCTGGCAATGACTCAGTAAAATTAGACAGAGAATTAAAAGATTCTATAAAAGTTCCCTGGAGATCAAGATACACAGTCCTGGACAATCTGTGAACAAATAGAAACTCAGAAGTAAAATTACAGTATTTGGTATGAAAGGAAAATCCTTCATACCGAAGACCTCTCGTTTTTGGAAAACTTACACTCATTGAAATAGTTTAAATGCTTTCATTATTAAACAAGTAATAAATAAAGTTCCCTGATAATCATCTTAAAAATTAAAAAAACTTATGACAAACACACAGCCAACATTGTCCTCAATGGTGAAAAACTGAAACCATTTCCACTAAGATCAGGAACAAGACAAGGCTGCCCACTCTCACCACTCTTATTCAACATAGTTTTGGAAGTTTTAGCCACAGCAATCAGAGAAGAAAAGGAAATAAAAGGAATCCAAATTGGAAAAGAAGAAGTAAAGCTGTCACTGTTTGCAGATGACATGATACTATACATAGAGAATCCTAAAGATGCTACTGAAAAACTACTAGAGCTAATCAATGAATTTGGTAAAGTAGCAGGATACAAAATTAATGTATAGAAATCTCTGGCATTCCTGTACACCAATGATGAAAAATCTGAAAATGAAATCAAGAAAACACTCCCATTTACCATTGCAACAAAAAGAATAAAATATCTAGGAATAAACCTACCTAAGGAGACAAAAGACCTGTATGCAGAAAATTATAAGACACTGATGAAAGAAATTAAAGATGATACAAATAGATGGAGAGATATACCATGCTCCTGGATTGGAAGAATCAATATTGTGAAAATGACTCTACTACCCAAAGCAATCTACAGATTCAATGCAATCCCTATCAAACTACCACTGGCATTTTTCACAGAACTAGAACAAAAAATTTCAAAATTTGTTTGGAAAAACAAAAGACCCCGAATAGCCAAAGCAATCTTGAGAACGAAAAACGGAGCTGGAGGAATCAGGCTCCCTGGCTTCAGACTATACTACAAAGCTACAGTAATTAAGACAGTGTGGTACTGGCATAAAAACAGAAAGATAGATCAGTGGATCAGGATAGAAAGCCCAGAGATAAACCCACGCACATATGGCCAACTTATCTTTGATAAAGGAGGCAGGAATGTACAGTGGAGAAAGGACAGCCTCTTCAATAAGTGGTGCTGGGAAAACTGGACAGGGACATGTAAAAGTTTGAGATTAGATCATTCCCTAACACCATACACAAAAATAAGCTCAAAATGGATTAAAGACTTAAATGTAAGGCCAGAAACTATCAAACTCTTAGAGGAAAACATAGGTAGAACACTCTATGATATAAATCACAGCAAGATCCTTTTGGACCCACCTCCTAGAGAAATGGAAATAAAAACAAAGATAAACAAATGGGACCTAATGAAACTTCAAAGCTTTTGCACAGCAAAGGAAACCATAAACAAGACCAAAAGACAACCCTCAGAATGGGAGAAAATATTTGCAAATGAAGCAACTGACAAAGGATTAATCTCCAAAATTTATAAACAGCAAAAAAACAAACAACCCAATCCAAAAATGGGCAGAAGACTTAAATAGGCATTTCCCCAAAGAAGATGTACAGACTGCCAACAAACACATGAAAGAATGCTCAACATCATTAATCATTAGAGAAATGCAAATCAAAACTACAATGAGATATCATCTCACACCAGTCAGAATGGCCATCATCAAGAAATCTAGAAACAATAAATGCTGGAGAGGGTGTGGAGAAAAGGGAACCCTCTTGCACTGCTGGTGGGAATGTGAATTGGTACAGCCACTATGGAGAACAGTATGTAGGTTCCTTAAAAAACTACAAATAGAACTACCATATGACCCAGCAATCCCACTACTAGGCATATACCCTGAGAAAACCATAATTCAAAAAGAGACATGTACCAAAATGTTCATTGCAGCTCTATTCACAATAGCCCGGAGCTGGAAACAACCTAAGTGTCCATCATCGGATGAATGGATAAAGAAGATGTGGCACATATATACAATGGAATATTACTCAGCCATAAAAAGAAACGAAACTGAGCTATTTGTAATGAGGTGGATAGACCTAGAGTCTGTCATACAGAGTGAAGTAAGTCAGAAAGAGAAAGACAAATACCGTATGCTAACACATATATACGGAATTAAAAAAAAATGTCATGAAGAACCTAGGGGTAAAACGGGAATAAAGACACAGACCTACTTGAGAATGGACTTGAGGATATGGGGAGGGGGAAGGGTAAGCTGTGACAAAGCGAAAGAGAGGCATGGACATATATACACTACCAAACGTAAGGTAGATAGATAGTGGGAAGCAGCCGCATAGCACAGGGAGATCAGCTCGGTGCTTTGTGACCGCCTGGAGGGATGGGATAGGGAGGGTGGGAGGGAGGGAGACGCAAGAGGGAAGGGATGTGGGAACAGATGTATATGTATGACTGATTCACTTTGTTGTAAAGCAGAAACTAATAAAAAAAATAAATAAAAATAAAAAAAATAAATACTAAAAAAAAAAAATTAAAAAAATTTGAGAAGGAATCCAGAAAAAATATATAGTTTAAAAGGTGTAATAGTAATGAAGTAGAGAACAAAAAAAAGTTGCCTTTAAAAAATACTAATAAAACAGATAACTCAGTTCAGATTAATGTAAAAAGAGAAAAGCAAAAATGTTCAAGATTTCAGAATGAGAGAGGCAGTGTGAGTAGAGATGGAGGATGAAGAATGAGAAGACTGCCGCCTACAGCTTCGTAACAGGTTCGGAAACCGAGGATGGTTCCTTAGCAACATAAAAATGGTAAGAATTGGCTTTAGGGGTAAAACACTGGAATAAACTAGTTGTTTTCCATTTTAAAAGGTTGAAAAGGTGATTAAAAATTTAGTATACAAGAAGCGTGTGTAGATTTCATCTGAATTTTATCTAATCTTTAAAGAACCAACTAATTCCAGTCTTTTTCAGGTGTAAGAGAAGATGGAAAGCCCCTTGTTCATTTTTAATAACAAAACCCAATAAAAAAAGAAAAAAAATTATAAATACACTGCTGAGTATGTACCCAAGGAAAGTCTAATTTATGTCCACAAAAAGGCTTGCACATGAATGTCCAAAGCAGCATTATTAATTACAGCCTAAAGCCGGAAGTAACCCAGATTTCTATCAATAGGTGAATGGACAAACTGTGGTATATCCATACAATGGATTCCTACTTGGCAGTAAAAAGGGGTGTTTAAGCTACCTATACGTGCAAGAATGTGGAAAAATATCAAAAAAAGCATGCATAGGTGTAAAAGAAACCAGACAGAAGAGTCTAGTACAATCTGATTCAATTTTATGAATTTCTGGAAGAAGCAGACTGATATCTAGGGTCAGAAAGATGACAGAATGAATTTATTGAAGAATTTTTTAAAGATTAAAAATTATTTTTTAATAAAATTTTAATTATCTGATTTCAGTTAATGAAAATTTTCATTCCTATCTGAATTGCAGTGTCTTTCCTACCTGACTGGATTCTGCATTCTGCCTGGAGCTTTTTTATCTGGCCTGTCAACCACCATTGTATAATCATTTTAGGACAGTTGTTATGACTAAGATAAATATAGTTCTTTATTCAAAATAACTTTCAAAAGGTGTCCTTTAAAATTAAATGATTATTCATCTGATGCTTGTTAGTACTCTTTGAGCTCACCCACATGAGATATGTTATATTTGAAACTGTGCATTTTCTTTTTTTTTTACCTTATTTGCTAGAATGCTCCTGCAGACGTTGGCTTCATGGTTTCTAAGCTGCTTTTGACCATACAGTTATGTCCAAAAACAGAATTTCAGTCCAGTGAAAGATTTGGTGAAGACCTAAGTGATACCACTTGGGAGTACATATGTGCCATCGATCTGCTCTGCTGCCATCAGAAGTGGGTTTGGACACATGACAACATTATAAGGTACAGGGCTATTCTCACTGAAGTTGGGTTATTTGAATTGTCAGGTAGTCTGTTCAATGCTGAATTGTGGTTTGAATCATTTTTGCTGTTTAAGGCAGCTGAAACATTTACAAAGCACATTTTGATTTGGGTAACAGTTAATAGAACTACTCTTAAATGCCAGTGTCACTGCCACATCCCCTCGCTTTATTTTTTTATGGTACCTTTCACTACTTTTCATTGTATTCTCTTATTACTAAAGGAAAATGAATCTCATGCAGGGGGGACTTTGGTTTCCCTGGCCTCCCCCGGTATGTATTTAGACAGAGCAGCGCCCACACAAGGTGCTCAGCGGATACATGTAGATTGAAATGTAATGATCATTATCTTAATGTACAGATACTATGGAAAAACCCACAGGAGCAGAAATATTCAAACTTCTGGGACAGCAGCTCTTCTCACTGGGGTTTCAGGAGAGAACTGAGCCTGTTAACGCTCATGCGTCCATTTTATGTAATGAATTAACTTTTCTCTGTTCATCTACCTATGCAGCGTGTTTGGAGAATGGGGAAAGTAGTCAAATAACTGTTCTGCAGTTAATTACAACCCTTAATTTTCTTACAACCCTGACTGAGAAAGGCTGGTTTAAAGGGGTTTATCACATTGAAAAGGATTCAGCAAAGGATTAATAGTCTGTATCTTTGAGACACCTGAGGAATATATTCTGTGGAAATCCGTTCTCTTGTTTTCCCTTCTTAACACTCGGGAAAGATGATACATCTGAATGTCAAATAATAGGTAATAGAATTATGGAATGTCTATATAATGAGATACAGCCATATTAGAATAAATAGCTATACATGGATTTTTATATACTGACACGAAAGTGTTTTTCGGTCTGTTACTAAGAAAGTGCCAGGACAGTCTGTTCAGTGCTGTCTGGGTAATGATGTGTGAGTGGCTACCCTAGGCCTCATCTTCCTGGAAGCCCAGGGGGCAGGGGCCCTTGTATCCCCAATGACAGATGAGACCACCGGGGATGGTGCCAGTCACAGGTGCTTTGTCCACAGTCCCCCCGCTGGCGGTACGGACAGAGTGTTGGATATCGGGATCTCTGCCTGGGCGATTCCAGACCCTGATTCCTAAGCACTGCCGTCACTTTGACTGTGTTTTTTACATACATGCAAAGCATAGAAGTCTGGGAGGAAAAGCCCCAAATTAAAAGAGTGATAGTTATCTGAGAATGTGTTTTTAATGTACATTTTCCTTTCATGTGTTTGCATTTAACTTTGCTAATATTATAAATACTATGTAAGAAGTTAATACATTTTTGAAAAGAGAGAGCAAAGAGAAATTGCCACTGTTTTCAATCAGTAGATCTACTTTCTTTAATCCATGTAAAGTGTGGTTCATTTCCTCTGGTTTAGTTCTTTTTACAAAATATAGCCTGTTTGTCTTTGCTCCACCCCGGGAAACTAGGCTTCTAGAACGCAGGTGCCACCTTACATCTGGATGGTCCACGTGAGAATCCAGACTCTACTGCTTCCAGTTCTGTGACTTGGGGACATTGTTCAGCATCTCTACACTAAAGCCTTGTGAAAAGGGTTAAATAGAATAAAGACGCAAGCATGGGTGTTGGCAGCCTTTTTAAAGCCACTGTAAGCACAGAGATCCTGAATAGTTGGAAAGTATGTGAGCTTTCAATGTCTGTTCTCATGTTAGCCAAAAATGCTACATCTTTAAAAGTTCCTCCTCTTCACTAATTGTCTCCTGTGGACCATTTTTAAGATAATTTCTTCTTAATATTTGAACGATGGTGGGTGAGCATACTTTCATATACATACATACATGTATATATTTGTTGTTGTTATTTTGTAGTAAGGAGCTGTGGCCTGTAATGGATAAGTGGATAAAATACAGAAAAGGACATGCAAACATTGCATACATTCCTGATATTATCATAGCGTCAATACTGAGGCTCATTGGTGAGTTGTCTGTTGTATTAAATGTGTTCTTGTTATTGATGATATCTTGGTGAGAGAATAAGTGTGTAATAATATATTTTGACTGAAACTTCACTATAATAACTGACTTTACAGCCACCAGAGTAGGTACTTTTGCACTAAATTAATTTTCATTACTCATACTCTTCCTTTGTTAATTAACATTTTATTCGCCTTTTTCAGATTTAAGATTTTTCATGTTAGTACATTTTATTTATAATTGAACTCTTGATTCTCAGATATTAATTTTAATATGCACACACTTGCATATACACTCCAGGATACATTGCTGGATACATTGCTATAAATTACAGTTAATTTGTTTTATAAAATAAGTAAATACTTAATCCCTGCTTGCACCCCAGTTTTTTTTTCATACTCGCTCAATAAGGATAACTATGTACTTCTATAATTAGAAACTAATTTTGTTTCTGTAAATTGTAAGCTGAATAAACAAATTAAAATCATTGTTTAAAAATCTTTTAAGTGAAATACAGATTCTTTTTAATCTCACATCTAAAGAGGACCTCAGTTGCCATTTAGTTCTGCCCCTCTCTTTCACCCACACATCTTTATTTTTTATTTTTACTGATTTTTTCTTTTCTTGCCCCATCTCTGACACACTGCTCTCCAGTCCAGGCGTCATGATCAGTGATGAGGTCTGTTCATTTTTAGAAGAGGCTCTCTTTACTTTGAAGTGGCTCCTCTGTCTGCCATGTGTTGATTGCTTGGGGGCTGACAAAACAAGGTTCAGCCTGTTTCCGTGTCAGGGACCTTTAGATCCTTGGAGATAGTTATCATGACTTTTAAATATCTTTGGTGTTTAATTAATTAAAACTCCAAGATAAAACCATTTGAAATAGGTTTGAGAATTTTTAAATCACGTAAGTCAGTCTTATAAATAGACCACAGTAAGAAATACAATATCCCTGACTAATTTTGTTACTGTATCTGCATTCCTGCACTGTGCACATTTTACATGCAAGCATAGGAACATTGTAGTAAATAAATATATAAACTGGGTCTTGACAAAAACCTGGTTTTCAAGGTGGACATCTAACAGTTTTCACTGGAAATAACCTAGCATACACTTGGAGTTAAAATACAGAACGTGAAAGCATGAAAGTGTGGAAGTGGAGATGACTAAACTGCCCAGTGGGGGACTTCCCTGAATGCCTCAGGTCCAGTGCCCTGAGGACCACTGTCTGTCCCAAGTGGGAGCAGCAAGGACACAGAAGGGCCAGTGACCTCATTTTCAGCCGTCAGCTGGTGGCATGTGTGTGTCTGGAAATTCTGGTTTTGGTAGCAGCTTCTCTTATGGATTCAAGAAAGAATGTGTTCATACTTTGAACTAATTCATTCCAAATTGAGAAAGCTTTTTGAGAATTTAAGAAATGAGGAAAGGTCTGTAAATGCTTACATGTTGACCTAGATGAAGAATCTGTGGAATTTGCTGAAGAATATACTTTTGAAGTCACACTTATAAAATATGGTGTGATTTTTGCTGTTATCATTGCAGTGGTTGTTTCTTTGTGTACTTACTGATTGTAACAGGATGGGAAGAGAGAGTGGGAGGATGTGTTTCTGGTGGTTGACCCCATCCTGCTCTGAGAAGCATCTGTGATGGAGGGTGGGCCTCACATGTCATTCTCCTCCTCAGTTAGCTTTTATCAGCTTTGATTGATTGTCCAGACTGCCTGAAAAGCCTTTTTAAAATTACAAATTCTCAGGCTCCAGACAAACCTGCACAAGATTATAGAAATACTTTTGAATACATACCTTAAAAAGTAACTCATTTGTGAATTAAGAAGAATATGGTCATAGTTTATCTAAAAACAAGGATGTATAATTGTAGGGAGAAAACCTGACTGGTAGTTTTAGTCGAACTCAGACTAATTTATTCTTTAAATCTTTAAAATATAGCTTTTGAGAAAATAATTTATAACATTTGATAATATATATTATTTAGAGTAATATATGTATATTTACATAATTGGGAGTGGTATAATACAATGATGTGTGTCATAGGAATAATGTATAATTAATATATAATTGACAATACTGCATAACAAAATTATAATGTGTAAGTAAATAAATTTAGTTGAGAGGATGGCTAATTAGAAAGGAAGTGTAATGTCAAAAATGAGAGCAGACTCAGGACTGGCAAACCCTGCTGAGGTCCGCGGGTGGACCAGGGCAGATCGAGCTCCTGTGAGTGAAAAGCCTGGTGTGGGGAGGGCGAGAGGGGCCACTGGGCTGTTCCCGGAGAACCGGGGCTGAGTTTTGCTGGGAGTCTGTTGGCGCTGAAGGCTCCCCCCACCCCCACCCCCCAGCAAAGCAGGGGCTGGGATCCCGGCGAGCAGGGGTGGGCCGAGGGGGAAGATGGAAGCAGGGCGGAATCCTGAGAGGCGGCTTTAGGGGTGGGTTGAGCTTTCCTTCCCGCACACCCGTCTGAGTTGGAGTTTGAACCGTTTCTAAGAAGAAACTCTGCTGGAGAAGCTTCTTGCAGTTTCTGAAGCTGACATTTACTAAAGAATTTAGCAAATAATTAACTTGGTTGGCTGTGACTTCTTAATAATAAATGAAGTCACACAGTAGGCATTCATAAAATAAAGGAATTGTCCGTATTCTTAACTCCAGATTTGTAAATCCTAATTGGATTTTTACCCCACGGAAAATAAAAACAGGCTATCTGGCAAAATGGTTCAGTGTTATCTAATGTTGGATTGGGGTATGAACACCCCTGTTAGCACATGAAATGCTTACATGTGATTATTAAATGGGGTTTCTCTAACCTACCTTAACAATAATGGATTAAAGAGTGTTTTGTGGAACATTTGGATCTCTCTGGACCCCTGAGGACGTGGAGGACTTGGGGGAGAGCCTGCTCCAGGCGGCTCGTGTCCTGGCGGAGTCGGGGCCTCTTTGGGGGTGCAGGAGGTAGGGGGGTGGTGAGCCCCTGTCTGAGGTCCCTGGGTGGGAAGGGAGCAGAGTGGGGACGGAAGTCTGCCTGCCACGAGACGCAGCGGAGTATGAAGGCATAGAATACCCCATTTTGCCCCCCAAAGAGCTTTAAATTCTGAAATGGCCCACCTGGTTTTAGCAGAGCCTAGAAGTTAGGATAACACTGTTTCTCACGTCAGGTTTTTGCACGTCAGGCTGCAATAGCCAGTACTTGGTTGATTTCTGTCCAATGTCTCACCTTGTCTTTCAGCTTTTCTTTGCAATTGTCTTAACTCATCCTTTCCTTAACGTACCTGCATCTGAAATCTTGACTGAAAGCCCTGGGTAACTATCTTGCTCTGATCCCTGCCCTGTAGACTGGGTCTCACGTTCCCTAAGGCCAGCAAGCTCTCCTTCTCAGGCTCCCGTGAGTGGGGAGCGTGTTGTCTTTGACACTGAGATCGACTCCACATTTCTTACTTGAATTTTAATATGTTGGCTGAACTGCCCTGGACTCACCTTCCTTCTGTAGAGGGACTTTTCTTCCTGTCTATTTAGCAAATTTGTCCATCATCTTTGTCAAGTCATCATATATGTAAGCCTTTTCCCCAAAACCATATACCTCAGACTCATGATTTCCTCTTATTTTATCTCTGATTTGTTCTGTTAACTTATATAAAGCTTTATAAAATGCACTTCACTAAGCATTTTTAATTAAAAGAAAGGGACCCATTATAATGCAGTCATGTATTATCTGGAAACACATGCATATCCCATGGCCAGATGATCCCATAGCTGTGCTAGGCACGCACACTGTCCCTTTCTCTGCTAATAGTCATGCATTGAATGCTCCCAATAGATTGTCTCAGAGGACAGGTCTGGTGACATGCAGTTATTAGCACTTTGATCTAATTACAAGATGTCTAAGAGTGCTTAGTACTTTGAAATTTCTGAGCTCTGAAGTACATTACTTTTCAACCTGTGAAAGACTTCCTAAGGGATTATCCATATGTTTACAGTTTCATCCTGGATTAGGAATTAACCGGGGAGTCATTGATCAGTAGGAATTAACTGAATGTCTGCTGTTGTCACAGCATTTAGGGTGCGTGTAACTAGCGCTAAGCTAGTTCCTATAGGGGATACAAAGTAATAAAGTCCCTTTAGTGTCCCTTGCCTCAGTTTCTCCATATTCAACAGAGATGAGGCTGATGGACTGGGTCACATCTAAGCCTGTGGGCTGTTTGTACTATTGAGAGAGAACATGGACACAGAACAGTGAGCATGCAGGATAATGTTGTCATAAGAGCACAGGAAGAGGACTAGGGTAAGATGGCATCCAAGGTATGTCCCAGAATCCTCCTCCTGTGTAACAGCAGGGGCAAAAGGACACGAGGCCTGGCCGTGAGGGAGGCACAGAGGCTTCCGCTTTGAAGCAAGCTGGTTTCCACAGGACCATTGGAATAAAGGAGGGTCCGGATGGGTGGGGACTAGGCGAGGAGTGTTGTCCTGTTTAGTCCCCTAGTGAGACCCCCAAAGAAGTTTTGTCACTCCAGGTTTTATGTGTCAATTATTGTACTAGAAATTAAAACTAGGAGTTTAAAAAAATGTTTACTATTCACTTAAGATTAATAGTAATAAACTAATGTTAATATAAATAATATTTTTAATGAAAAATAACTATTTCCAAAACAAACAAAAATAAGAGTGTGCAGAATGGAACATTATCTTGCTGCAAACCTCTTCACTGTCTAGATTCATAGAAGAGCGGGTTTCCCATAGCTGCTCTGCATTCAGTCTCTGGCTGTTTGTTGTTTTGGTTGAAGTATTTGGAGAAAGTCCAGTCTCATACAGATGTGTAGTTGATTAAAGGAGTATTTTAATAGCCCGTTCAAGTAATTGTGGATATTCTTCTTTGACACTGCAGTGGAACTCAACAAGTGATGATTTCTTAAAGGCTAGTTGCAGTGTGAAATCTGAAACCTCATCAGTGAACTTTGCTTCTCTGTTGCACCAGAGTCCCTTGGTCCACCTTACTTGATGAAGGGATCTTTTTTGCCCATTCATGATTTTGTAACATGTACTGCTCACTTGGAAAATACTGATTTGTACAGATCTTCCAAATGTCAACAATATTAAGAAAACAGACATTAATATCATCACTGATCTCATCAGAGAAATCTGAAGTACTTGAAGCTGTCAAGCTTAGGGTAGGTGATGGAAGTTTTTCCAAAATTCTAATTTTGCTTAAGAGCTCAAATTTTATCATTGACAACAATGATAAATTTCCTTGCAGTGACAGGTTCACTTTACTGATTTTTGAGAAAATGTCTGTCTCAGTCTAAATAGCCATAGTTTGTCAGTGGTTCTTTCAGTGAAAAGTGGGTGGAGAAAGCACCCAGTTCCCCTCCCAGCTGAAGCAGCTGCACAGGTGCTTTTCCTGGAGAGAGTCGGGTTGCCGAGGTGCCAGGGGTGTGCTTCACGTGCCCTTCCTGTCCCATCCACGGAAGATCGCAGAGCCGTGTGCTTAGGGGTCTAGATTTCATAAGAATCATTGTTACCGTTTCATGAAGGACATTCTGAGTGAGTTAGCTTTTCTGACTGTGAGCTCCTGGCCATGGAGAGTGACCCCCATGTCACTGCCCTGACTGGTGCTGAGGGTCCATTAGTTTGATCGCCACTGCCTTTGCACTGTCAGGCCACATCTCAGCACTGGAAGGAAAACACATCACTTCTTAGTGTCATTGGGAACGCAAAGTTTTGACCTTGAGGACCCTGGGGGTTTAGTAGAGCACACTTGGGAGCTGCTGCTCTACGTGAGAACGGAGGTTGTGTTAGACAACTACGTTGTAACAGCAAACTCTGTCTTATATTTAGTCCGTTAACCCACAGAAGTTAGTCATTTCACACTGAGCCTGCTAAAAACCATTCATTCTGCTAAACTCCATTTATTATATGAAAACTGGGAAAGCAACACATTGTATATCTGTGTATCATCTGTATGTGTGAGTAACAGAAGAGATGACGAATCATTCAGTCAAAACAGCCCCCCACCCCGGGACAGATGGTGCTGTATTGAGTCCTGATGCTTTACTGTTTAATTTGTTTTCATTTAAGAATAGGTACCCATCTAACTTCAGTTCAGGATCCTGAAGCTTAATGTACATGTTAAACGAAAGAAAACGTAAGTTTTAAATTCTTATGAAAAGTTAACATTTAACCACAGATTGTTTACATTTTGTTTTTGTTTTTGTTTTTCTCCCCTAGGTCGTTTAGGCCAGTTGGGTTTGAAGGAAGGGTTTCCATCAGCTGTGAAAAATATTAGTGCAGTCATTGGTATGTTTATACAGCATGCCCAGGATGAAGGTAAAACTTTTATTATAATTATTTTTAAATCATTTGCATTCCTCTTATTAATTCTGTTTTGAGTTCTTACTACGTGCCATGCTCTGTGCATCTCTCAGTGCTTGGGGGTGAGGAGTTTGATCATGGAGCCACACTCTGCCTGTGTTCTCAGCACTGGCATTTGAACGTTTGTGGGTTTCCTGTTGTTTCAGTGGTAGCCGCTCGCCCTGTTGGGCAGCGCATCCCTAAGGAAGAGGAAACTCTCTTATCGTCCTGGTGCTGACGTTCTGTCTCAGAAACTGTCGGTACTATCTTCATGCTGCCCTGTGACCTCCGACCAGTGACTCAACCTCAGCTGCCTGCAGAGGCCCGGCTGAAGTTGTGTCGTGATGACCAGGTGCGGTCACACGTGTGAAGCCGCGACCCCAGTGTGGCCTGGGTATCACTGAGTACTTAGCATCCCCAGAGAACTTGGAAACTGGAGGCTTTTTGTGATCCGGTCTTCATAGTAGTGGTTTCCTTTTCATTTGTATACCTCAGAGCATGTAATTTCATATTCTTATTCCTTTGTGGGAAGAGATTAAAACTCAAAAGTAACCCTTTGAAGCGATGAGTCTTATTTTTATTTGAATGTTATGCAATCAAGGAGTAATGCATCCTTTTTCAGAAATTAGGTGACCATATGTATGTGGATTTATCTCTGGGCTTTCTATCCTATTCCATTGATCTATATTTCTGTTTTTGTGCCAGTACCATACTGTCTTGATTACTGTAGCTTTGTTGCATAGTCTGAAGTCGGGGAGCTTGATTCCTCCAGCTCCATTTTTTTCTCAAGATTGCTTTGGCTGTTCACGGTCTTTTGTGTTTCTATACAAACTGTAAAATTTTTTGTTCTAAATGTAAGACCAGACACTATAAAACTGTTAGAGGAAAATGTAGGAAAAACACTCTTTGACATAAACATAAACCACAGCAAGATCATTTTTGACCCACCTCCTAGAGAAATGAAAATAAAAACAAAACTAAACGAATGGGACGTAATGAAACTTAAAAACTTTTGCACAGCAAAGGAAACCATAAATAAGACAAAAAGACAACCCTCAGAATGGGAGAAAATATTTGCAAATGAAGCAGCAGACAAAAGATTAATCTACAAACAGCTCATGCAGCTCAATATCAAAAAACAACCCAATCAAAAAACAGGCAGAAGACCTAAATAGACATCTCTCCAAGGAGGACATACAGATGACCAAGGAGCACATGAAAGGATGCTCAACATCACTAATTATTAGAGAAATGCAAATCAAAACTACAATGAGGTATCACCTCACACTGATCAGAGTGGCCATCATCAAAAAATCTACAAACGGCTTCCCTGGTGGCGCAGTGGTTGAGAATCTGCCTGCCAATGCAGGGGACACGGGTTTGAGCCCTGGTCTGGGAAGATCCCACATGCCGTGGAGCAACTAGGCCCGTGAGCCACAACTACTGAGCCTGCGCGTCTGGAGCTTGTGCTCCTCAACAAGAGAGGCCGCGACAGTGAGAGGCCCACGCACCGCGATGAAGAGTGGCCCCCACTTGCCACAACTAGAAGAAGCCCTCGCACAGAAACGAAGACCCAACACAGCCAAAAATAAATAAATAAATAAATTTATTTTAGAAAAAATCTACAAACAGTAAATGCTGGAGAGGGTGTGGAGAAAAGGGAACCCTCTTGCACTGTTGGTGGGAATGTAAATTGATACAGCCACTATGGAGAAACAATATGGAGGTTCCTTAAAAAACTAAAAATAGAACTACCATACGACCCAGCAATCCCACTATTGGGCATATACCCAGAGAAAATCATAATTCAAAAAGACACATGCACCACAGTGTTCACTGCAGCACTATTTACAATAGCCAGGACATGGAACAACGTAAATGTCCAATGACAGATGAATGGATAAAGAAGATGTGGTACATGTATTTGTATACAATGGAATATTAGCCATAAAAACGAATGAAAATGGGTTGTTTGTAGAGATGTAGATGGACCTAGAGTCTGTCATACAGAGTGAAGTAAGTCAGAAGGAGAAAAACAAATGTCATATATTAATGCATATATGTGGAATCCAGAAAAATGGTACAGATGAACCTATTTGCAGGGCAGGAATAGAGATGCAGAAGTAGAGAACGGACATGTGGACATGGGAAGGAGAGGGTGGGACAAATTGGGAGATTAGGAATGACATATATACACTACCATGTATAAATTAGCTAGTGAGAACATTCTGTGAAGCATAGGAAGCTCAGCTCGGTGCTCTGTGATGACCTAGATGGGTATAATGAGGGGGTGGGAGGGGATACATGTATACATATAGCTGACTCACTTCATTGTACAGCAGAAACTAACACAACATTGTAAAGCGATTTTACTCCAATAAAAAAAAAATTTAAAGAAAAGGAGTAATGCAGTTATACAGTTTCCATCGGAAACACACGATGACATCTGAAATTTACATCCGAGATGATCTTAACATGTAGGTTGTCCTCCGCTTTCAGGGTGAGGCGTGGCAGGTTGAGCTAATGAGAACTTCTTTGTCGTCTTTGATTTTAGAGTAGCTGCTGAGGTAACGGCCCTGAAAATGTACTCTTACCGTCTAGACTGTGTGTTGTCATCAGAGAGTAGCCAGGGAATGGCCGACGGGCTTTCTCGCCACAGATGCCGGGTGGGCATTTCTTAGCAACAGCGTGGCCCTCCTGCTGGGAGGAGCGAGAGGGCCTTGCGCTGAGCTTGCTCTGGGTTAGGCCTTGTCCCACAGAGCAGCACGGGGTCCCCAAGGTGGCCTTCTGGGGATGGCCCTCCAGGGCTTGAACATTGACTTCGTTCTGTGCACAGGAAGCTAACGCCCTGCAAGAAGCATACTTTGCTGGAGGCCTGGCGCTGGTTAGCTCCGCCAGGTCACAGCCAGGCTGCCCGAGTCCAGAGCCTACACAGTGCACATGCTCTTATAATTATTTTTAAATCCCTGTGTAAAACTCTTACTCTTTGACTTTTTTTTAAGTCTTTACTATGTGCCCTTCTCTATGTTTCTCTAATTACCATGTAGATAAAGGGAACATATTTTAAAAAAATTTTTTTTAACTTTAATTTTTTATTTTTGGCTGTGTTGGGTCTTCATTGCTGCACGCGGGCTTTCTCTGGTTGCGGCGAGCGGGGGCTACTCTTTGTTGCGGTGCGTGCGCTTCTCATTGCGGTGGCTTCTCTTGTTGCGGAGCATGGGCTCTAGGTGCGCAGGCTTCAGTAGCTGTGTCTCGGGGGCTCAGTAGTTGTGACTCGCGGGCTCTAGAGCACAGGCTCAGTAGTTGTGGCTCACGGGCTTAGTGGCTCTGCAGGATGTGGGATCTTCCCAGACCAGGGATCGAACCCGTGTCCCCTGCATGAGCAGGCGGATTGTTAACCACTGCGCCACCAGGGAAGCCCGGGGAATGTAATTTTAAAGCTGCTGTAGTACTATCTACATCTACAGCATTAACGTTTGAATGTGTGGGTTTTGTGATATTTATTTTTAAATAGTAGTAATTTGCCCTATTGGGCATTGCATCACTAACAGTATATAGTTAATAATAAGTTTTAATGAGATAACTCCTAAATTTTTTAACTAAATGATTGAAGTGAATTTAACTAAAATTGAACTAAATTAAATTTGAATTAAATAACTCCTAAATAAACGTATACTTAATGAGAACTCTAGTACACCGTAGTCTCTAACCTAGCTATAGTCTACAATTAAATGCCGTGATCCATAGTCATATACTATAATCTAGTGTGTAAGAGTCTAGTATATGCTCTACTACATACAAAAAATTAGTTTTTCACTTGCTCTCATGTCATCATGTTTTTCATTTCCAAAGTCCACTTATAAACACTTCCAGGGGGTATAATGGAGTCATTTATTTGACAAATGCTTTGGGATCCACATTTTACTAAAACTTAAACATGAGGGTGTGATCCTTCCAGGACCACTTTGGAAAGCTTCGCACTGATCGTGAGAGGGCGGGCGCTTCAGGTCCCGTGCCCCTACTCCGGCTTGCCATCCTCTGGGTACAGGCAGCGCCAGGAACCTGTAGAGAGCTGTGCAGCGTTTTGCTTTGTTTT
Organism: Mesoplodon densirostris; assembly: GCF_025265405.1. NCBI lineage: Eukaryota > Metazoa > Chordata > Mammalia > Artiodactyla > Ziphiidae > Mesoplodon > Mesoplodon densirostris. The sequence continues at coordinate 4,471,008 of NC_082663.1, forward strand.
TGTTTTTGTTTTCCATTTGCAGAAGGGATTTAAATGAACTTTTTCATTGTGTGTTGTTTTTTTTTTTAATATTTACTTTTCATTGCTGGAAGACAGTATTTGTTGAATAGTCTTTTATTAGATCAACAACATTAACATTTTGCATAACGAAGATTTTCTTGTGTGATGACTGATGTGGAAATTCTTTTCAGACATACCGTGGGGTATCCAGCTGGCAGCCGTGTACGCTCTGTGTGACTTGAGTCCCAGTAACCCAGCGGAGATCTCCAAGATCCTGGAAGCCTGGCGCACAGAGACCTCTCAGCGTGTCCCCTCCGCAGTGCTTAGCTCCCTGGAGGAGGTCAGCGCTCTGTGTACGGAGGAGCGTGGCTGACTGCCCCATGCTGTGCCCGGAGAAGTGCCTTCCCGTCGCCCGAGTGCAGATAGATCAGTCAGCTTCCAGGGTGCCATCCGAGGTTCCCGAGAGAGATGTCAGGGAGATACAAGTGCTGGGGGCGGAGAAGGAAGCAGTGGCTGCTTTCCCTAAACCGCACACATTTCACTTATGGCTGCTGTGATCACATGACATGGATTGTAATTTGTTGTGTCTTGGTCAAACAACAAAAACTTGAACTTAGCCCTTTTTTGCTGCAGAAAGTGTCCTTTTAGTCGCTTTTAAAAATTGAGTGGCATTTTGTAATGAATATAATGTAAAAGCATTGATTTGGTTCCTGAGCCAATTTTGGACTTTGTGCCCAAATGACTGACTAGGAAAAGATGAGGAGGCTAAAACAGTGCTCCTGGAAGCCTCTGCCACTGTCTTAGCTGGAGACAGGCTCCAGAGCTCCTCTCAAGGTATGGAGCGCAGCTGACCAGAGTAGATAAACAGGGAGAGCCTTGAGAACTTTAGTGCATTTCTTCAGGTCTCTAAAGTTCCTTGCAAATATTTAACTGTATCAGGAAAAGGAGAGCTGAGGATAGAGGTCACCACGGGTGTTTGTACCTCACCGTGTACATACAGACGCAGCCGAGTGCGGGCAGGTCTCTGCATGTGCCGTGTATATATGGACAGCCTATAATGTGTCTCACATTTGATGATATTCCACTTTCGGAATTTTAGTATTTGTACATAGAAACTGGGTTTAATAACTCACCGTGGTCCTGATTTGTCTTATATTCATCATTTCTTAAAACTCTTGTATGTGTTTTTTATAATAAAAAATAAAAGTAAGCCATGCACACGATTGTCCTGGTCAGTAAAGAGTGACACTTGGTCTTACTTCTGTTCCAGCCGAAGATGAAGCAAATAGTCGGTGCCAACCAAAGACAGCGGTGAGCGGCCTGCCAGAGGGACCTCCCTCCTGGACGGACGGAGGCATGCTGGATTGCCCGGGTGTCCTCCCAGGTGCTCTTAGTGAGAGCAGATACCAGATAGGTGCTGGTTGGCCCTCCATATTGGATGTCTTTGTTTAGCTACAGTTGCTACCCTTTAAAAATCACATTTGACAAGTATTTTGTTACTTCTTCCTCCTGTTTTTTAAGTAATTATAACAAACAGATTTGTAAACAACTCTGCCTTGCCCTTTGGATGCTTTTTGGTGGTGTGTTCCCTCTTTCTACCTCTGTCTCTTGGGCCTGTGCTCTGTGCCAGGGCCTTGCTGGGAGGAGCTGGTGAAGAAAGTCACGGCCAGGTTCTCAAAGGCCTGTGATCTGTTGAGAGAACCCTACACAGTCACCCCAATAAATCAACAGTCCAAATTTGGGATTTAAGTGCGGTGAGGGAGATGTAGCGATCTGCCTGCGGAAGAGTAGCAGGGAGACGCCTCTCTCTCTGTTAGTCAAGGAGGGTCCCTCCAAGGAAGCAACACGTGAGCCTGGACCCGAGAGAAGGGAGCTCACCTTGAAAGGAGGGGACCCTGGAACGCGTCCCTCCCAGACAGGTGCTCCAGCTCCGGGTGGGGAGGAGCCTGCCGCGTGTGGGCAGGAGGCCGCTATGGCCAGAACATGCTGTGTAAGTGGGCCAGCGTCCTTCGTTCAGTGACACAGGTAACTGCCAGTCGCTGGGGCCTGCGCAGCCCTGGGCTCGGTCACGCTCCTAGGGAGATTGGAGCAGGTGTCACGGTTCACGGGGGCTGTTCTATGACGGAGGGCAGGAGAAGGGCGGGGCGGGAAGCAGACATGTCAGGAGGCTGGGGGTGGACGCTGGTGGCCGTGCAGACATCGGGGTGGATGGATGCCACACGGGTCGTGGAGGTGGGATCAGTGCTGTGTTCGTGAACTGGGGGTGATGGGCAGATAGGAATCAGGGTTGCCACGGCACCTGGGCTTGGGGACAGGAGCTCCGGGATTGGTGGTAGGAGTCACACGTCCTAGGCGTGTGTCTGGGACGTGAGACGTCCAAGTGGAGGTGGCAGGGATCCTTTACAGGCGGAAGTCGAGTTCAGGCAAGGTGGGGACACAAGCTAGGAAGCTGATTGAGTTTGGAGGTTAGTTAAAGCACATGGTCACCTGGGGAGGAAGATGGCCTCCCTCACTTGGCAGGTCGTGTAATTTGAAGCTGCTTGGGGGAGGGGGAGGGAGAAACGCCAGGTAGGGCAGGAGGTGGTGGCCGAGCACCTTGGCTCCTGCTATCTTGCCCGAGTCAGGGAGGCAAGAAGGCAGGCAGCTGGCCCCTGAGCTGCTTGAGGCTGCGAGGTCGGTGAGGAAGGGCGAGGCCGGTGGTTGGATTCTGCTTCCTGTGGGTGGTGGTGAGACTGGTGAGCGTTTCCCACAAACGACGGGCTTGGGGAGGGTTGCGGAGTGAAAGGGGGTAAGGGAGAGAGCAGGTCAGCAGACGCAGTTTGGGGGTCATTTGCCTAGTGAATAGATTTGTCACAGGATTCAAAGCATTTTTTTAACCTCAACAGTTTGAGGTGTTCTTAATTGGTGGAGGGTAGGTGGCACCTGACATTGGCTGCCGGCTGCCGTTCCTTGCCCACGAGGATGCATGGAGCTTAATGGCAGCATCCGGTCCTGAATTTAACACACAGGCCTGAGCTTGCCTGTCGTGCTGCGTCACTCTCAGAGGGTGAAACAATTTTAAGCTGTGGTTAAATTTAGTTTTTGGTCCCCGGGCAGAACATCAAACACACACACACACACACACGCACGCACAAAGGTAGGTAAACATTTGAACCTGTAGTTGTGTGGGGCTTTAGTCTGGCGTCAGCCTGTGCACCCAGGAGACACAGGGGTCCTGGCATCCTGGCTGGGTCCCGCACGCGGCAGGCAGCCTGGCCCGGGCCTGGCCCTCTGTTCCAGCAGCCGCTCACATGACTCGGGGGGCCGAGGAGCGGGCGGTGGCCGTGAGGAGATTGTAGAGCAGCGTGGCTAGTGACCTTAACGGACATCTTGTCCCCTGCACCTCCCTGGGAGGCCCCAGCTTCTCCTTCCGAGCACAAGTCAGCCTGGAGGTGACACTTCAGGCTGTAACCCCCCCACCCCCGAGAATACTTGGTCACATTGCTTACTTTGTTTTGTAAGAGAGGATGTGACAGCGTAACTCACAAATTGAAGGTGTTGGTGGAGACCTGAAGGGGTTCGTGCCTGGAGTGGAATGAGCAGCGTGGCGCCGTGAGAGGGCGCTGTGGTCCCACCGTGAGCAACAAGGTCCAGGACGCAAAGGCCGTCCTGTCTGCAGTCGGCACTCGGGAGGACAGCTCTCCATTCATGCGGAGGGCTTCGAACGGAGTTCGTTTTACTGCCCAGACCCCTTATCTCCAGAAGTAAGTGCGAGATGTGTGGAAAGGCTGCCTTGTAAAGCTGATGGAATTCAAGAGCACAATAGTACCCCACCCCCACCCCAAAATAGAAGCAAATACTTTTCCAGTTTGGTCAGATTCTTTCCTGGATATTTTCTAACGATGCTAAAACAAAATGCTTTGACCAAAAATAAATAAATGAATAAACAAGTGGCAGGTGGGTGATAGTGATGGTGGGAGGTTCTGTGACACGGGCCTGATTAAGTCGCCTGTGCCCACCTGGAACGTGCTCAGTTCTTTACAAATAGCATTCCTAGAACCATAGTACAGAGGATCGTGAATGGGAGTCTAATCAACCTGCCTGACCAGGGCCAAGGATGCCACAGAGGTCTCCCTGAAGAGTGTTCTAGGAATTTAGGGGACTTTGGAAACTAAGGCAGAGCCATTAACCTAAACACGTCCCTCTCTTTTTTCCGTAATTTGCCTGACACTTTCTCAGAGAAATTCAGTGTGCTTGTTGTGATTGTGAAACAAACATGAGGTTCCTTTTCTTGCCTCTAAAGAGAATTTTAAGGAAGACCTACTTTTATAGCGTCACATTTCTGTCTTCGTATGCTCGGATTATTTTTATGAATTAAAGTGCCGTCACTGTATTGCAATCAGTTTGCTCAGCACAGCTGAACAGTTCTAACGATGTAGACAAAGAATTGTGAGTGAAGAGTGGTGGCGAGAGATGGTTGATTCAGTTTTATAAAAATGGAAGCAGCTGCTTGCTTTTACGAGGGACTTTGGGCATTTGTGGAGGGCTTTAGGATCGGGGCTTCCTGCCTTAGGGACCTCTGCTGTCCTGCTGAGAAAGGTGATGCTGCCTTGCACCTGTCCGGGACTGTGCCCTGGGGGGACGGGAGAGGGGATGCCTGGCGGGCTGATCCCCAGACCAGAGGTTCTCAAAGGGCACGGCCTCACCCCGGACCCACTGGGTGCCAAACTGGGTTGTCGGGTGTGTACCAGCCTCTAGGGAGAGGCGTGCTCCCTGCAGCCAGGGAGGCTGCCCTGTCCTGGGCGCCTGCCACCTCTGCTCTCCCAGCCGCACTGCCTTCAGGTCAGATGTCCGCTCTCCAGGCAGCCTCCCCCGTTGTCCCCCTCCTGGTCCATTTCAGTGGAGATTTAGGAGGAAGAGGAGGTGAGCATGTTAACTGCCTTCCGCCATCTGGAACTGAATCTAGTGCCCGCCATTTTTTCTTTTTCATTTTTTATGTCATCTTTAAGAATATTGTTTTTTCCTAACAAATAGCCATTGATTGCTGCTCTGAGATAATCTCACCCTAAACTGTGAGTGTTCAACTGATGAAACTCAAAAGAGGAGGAGAATGGGGGCAGGAGAAGTGAACCTCAACCCCACCTGCCCTTTGCATTCACAGAAGGCCCCCTCTTGATTGCCATGTTTTTATGTGAATTTGTACTATTAAGTATCCACTTTAATAGCTTAAATTGTAATCCAGTATGTTTATTTTATTTAATGTTTTCATGCTAGTTTTGTAGGCATGTAGTAAACATTAAAACAGTCCACACACTGGAATGTCCGTCCCCCTCTGTGCCATCCCGCTGGCCCTGCTTCCCCAGGCAGCTCTGACCAGGCTCTGGGCTTCCTTCCAGACACCCCGGGCCCAGCTCTGGCTGGAGGAGCAGGAACGTCACAGGCCACACCTGCTCTTCCCCCACCTCTTTTTTTTTTTCTTTTTTTAAATTAATTAATATATTTTTGGCTGTGTTGGGTCTTTGTTGCCGCACGCGGGCTTTCTCTAGTTGCGGCGAGCGGGGGCTACTCTTCGTTGTGGTGCACGAGCTTCTCACTGCGGTGGCTTCTCTTGTTGTGGAGCACGGGCTCTAGGTGCATGGGCTTCAGTAGTTGTGGCACGCAGGCTCAGTAGCTGTGGCTCACGGGCTCTAGAGCTCAGGCTTAGTAGCTGTGGCGCATGGACTTAGTTGCTCCGCGGCATGTGGCATCTCCCCGGGCCAGGGCTCAAACCCGTGTCCCCTGCACTGGCAGGCGGATTCTCAACCACTGCACCACCAGGGAAGCCCCTGTTCTGCTCCTTCTGATGGCCCCCGAGGTTAACAACAAACTCAGGTGCTTGCCCTGTCTCCTGAGTGCATTACCACTCGGGGAGTTGTCCCCAAGTATGGAAGGCGTGGGGAAGGGAGAGCTTCGGGGCTGCTGTCCTCTTGTCCCCCACCAGAAGATCCCCACATGCCCTCCGCTTGGTTCTACTCTCCGCTGCCTTTCCTGAGCCTGCAGCTCCGGGGGAAGGGTCTGCAGGCAGTGCTGTCGGGTCTCCACCCAGCTGTCACCCCAGGCGGCCTGAACACCTCAGCTCCTAACTCCGTGGGTGTTTGTTTCCTGAACAAAGTCCAAGCCAGCAGCATCAGTTAGATTCTTAAAACCATCCTTAATAAAAACGCAGCAAAGCCTGAAAGGAGGTAACCATACAGAGTTTTAAGTAACGGTCACATTTAAAGTTCTGTGACAGTTCTTGAGGAAAGAAACACCTTGTGATGTTTCAGGGACTGGGGTTTAGGGCGATCAGTGCGTCCATGGTAAGGTGCCCTTGTGTCACCAGGGACCCTGAGGTGCTGTCTGTCCTTTACTGCTCTGCTCTCGCCGTACGGAAGGCACCTTGGTCACGTGGACTCAGGAGGGGCCTGGGGGTGGGAGGCAACGGACAAGGCCCAAAGCTCGAGTGCCAGGTCCTCTGCCCTGCCCAGGGCACCTTGCCCAACGAGTCTCTCAGCAGCCGGGAATGTGCCCCACGTGCGCTGGGCAAAGCCCCACCTAGGCTGCCCATCAGCCACCAGCGGGTAATCAGGACTTTTTCATAGAAGACAACAGTCACGTTTGTTTGGGCAACTCATGCGTGACTCCAGAAACATCCTTCATAGGAAGACTGGGGGTTAGTGTCGGTGTCTTTCTGCAGGAGAAAGGTCTCCTGGCCTGTATCCCTGTATGTTTTCCAACCATTGCCTCACCTTTGGGGAAACGAATAAGTTCCCAGAGAAAGAGGATAGAGTTTTCACAAAGAAGCATTTATCCTGCAGGGTTATTTTTTTGCCTACGTGGATCCCCCTGCCAGCCCCCATCCCTGACCAGGCAGAGGAAGGTCAAGGGGCCTCTGATCCCGAGCCGCCGTCATTTTGGGACGCTCCCACCCATGATCCAAAGGCTGGCAGGACTTGTCTCAAGTTTCTGCTTTCCCATCACCCTGGGGATATTGAGGAGAACCTGCCAGTGTAGGGTGCTTTCTTCCTCCGGAGCCTTGTTAGTGTGGAAGCATCTAGAAAAGCAGACTTGGGTTCTGTTGTGGCGACAGCCGTTCTCCGGACTCATGATATCTTCTCTGAAGCCGTGTCATCGGCCGAGGGAGAGCCCAAGAAAACCAAACACAACCCCTATCCCGCCTTAAAGTGCTGAAGACGTGCTTTATGAAATGTGAGTAGCGCCTCCTGCCCGTCAGCTTATAGCTGCTCTTCCTGCCTGAGACTCCAGGAACCTGAGTTGAACTGGAGAGCCACCTTCAGGGGAGGAGGAAAAGGGCAACTCAGGGTCTAACCTCTCGGAATGTCTGTAACTGAGGACCAGCCTTTACTTGCATATTGAAAATCTGTGTGTTAAATCAACAGTGGAGCTGAAAATAGAATTTTAAAAGCATTCACTCTTGACCTTTCCTATGTGTATTTTTAAAGGGACTAAAATTTAGCTCCTATCACCTTGGCAATCATCCGGAATAATATTTTTAATGTGTCTTTCTGTTTATAAACCTATTTGTTTAGTGATGGGGAAGTGAGTTTTCTGGATTTCGATGCAGTTTTACAATGCATAACTTTAATTTCTAAATAGAACTACTGGCAGTGGAAAAACTAAAGTAAGGTAAATACAATTTCAGAAACTGTAAGTTCACGTTCTTTTTTTCTGCCTTTCTTTAGCGGTGCATCCATTTTTAATGCACTTAAGGAAAAGGAAATGTTACCATGAACGATTTGTTTTAATTCACAGGTTGAGCTTTGCATTTTGTCCTTCCCACTCAAATTCCACAATCTGACCAAGTGGAGAGAAAGGAGAGGGAGAAAGAAATCTTAAAAGAAGAAAACCCTTGTGCTGGCTCCTCAAGTTGATTTTTATTTTTATTTTTTTCTCTTTAATCCCATGAAAGTGTTTTCAATGGAAAACACATTGATCGTATCGGTTCCCTTGCTCCCCTCCAAGCTGGGGGCTGACAGCTGCCTGACCTTCCTGGAAGGGGGCTCTTGGTCATGAGCACAGGACCCTCCACCCATCCCAAGGACCTCCTCCTACCAGACAGAGAAACACGGGTTTAGGAGAGAAAAGAAACAGAAGGACATCAAGGTAGATTTCACAGGAACCCAAATGTGCTCCTGGTGTCTTGTAAGGAGGAAACTTCCACGGAGGCAAAGGCTGCATCCGCTGGTGGTGGCAATGCTTCTGAGAGGCCTGGGAAGGGGCCTCCAGCACAGAAGTTTTGAGAAAACAATGAGAAATTGCACCCTTCCCTTTTAACCTGACCACAGTGCAACTCACCCGGGATTACTGACGTGGATTCTCAGATGGAGGCTGAGTCTGGAATGTCTGTATTCTTTTGTGACTTCACTTGCCTCTTTGCACCCCCGGGACTTGTCTTTTGTCTCAGTGTCGCAGAAACAAGCCAGGTATACCATAAATGATATTCTTATGAGTCACCCAAGAAATTTTGCGGGGCTCAAAACTTTTTTCTATAGAAAATACAGACAACGTCCCTAAAATTGCCCATGCAGATAATGAGAATCTGAGCTTAGGAGACATTCAGCCTTGGAGACGTCTCTTTGTTTCAGTCAGTAATTCCAGTAGGATCCTGATGGTTTGTTAGGTGACACCATTAGTAATTGCTCACCATTGGAATGACATTATTTTGATCACTTGCATTTGCCTTTATTGTTTTCTTGTTGTTGTATCTGGGTGGTTTCTTCTGGGGGGTGGGGAGTGAGAATTTGCTTTTTTTTTTTTTTTTTTTTTTTTTTTTTTTTTTTTTTCGATAGTTTTTTTTTTCCCATTGTTTTTATTAGTTTCTGCTTTATAACAAAGTGAATCAGTCATACATATACATCTGTTCCCACATCCCCTCCCTCATGCATCTCCCTCCCTCCCACCCTCCCCATCCCTCCCCTCCAGGCAGTCACAAAGCACCGAGCTGATCTCCCTGTGCTCTGCGGCTGCTTCCCACTATCTATCTACCCTACGTTTGGTAGTGTATATATGTCCATGCCTCTCTTTCGCTTTGTCACAGCTTACCCTTCCCCCTCCCCATATCCTCAAGTCCATTCTCAAGTAGGTCTGTGTCTTTATTCCCGTTTTACCCCTAGGTTCTTCATGACATTTTTTTTTTTTGTTCAAGTTCATACATGGATATCACAATATTCTTTGTTAACTATTGAAGCAATTATGTGCCACTAATTTTATTTGATTAACTTTTTAAAAGTTTTACTTGGTAGTTTGTCAAGACAAACTACTATTTTTTTAAAACAGAGGAATACTGTATCTCTGACTTCCTGGGAGCCTGCTTGAAAGTCAGGCACTGCCATCTCCATAGGCTCAGGCAGGCATGGTGACCTCAGCATCTGTGGATGTGGGCTTGCAAAGAGCACTAAGTAGAATTGTAGGAACCTGAGGCTGCTTCTAGCATCCCGTGAGGTCTCCAATGTCCAGGGATGAAGCATGTTTCCTGCATCCCAGATCATGTGTTTCACCATGTTAGACTGAGCAGACATGACAAAGATGTCAGAAAGGTCAGACTTGGTTTAAGGCCACTTCGTTGTCTCTTTGATCTTGGGTGGCCTCAGCCTGCAGCGGCTTGAAGCAGGATTTCAGTTCCCCGGCCAGAGATTGAAGTCAGGCCTCAGCAGTGAGAGTGCTGAATCCTAGCCACTAGGCCACCAGGGACAGTGGCCAGTGACAAGGCCCTGGCCCATCAGCTGTGTAGAAATGAATCTCCACAAAGAGATGGAAAGTAGTGAAACAAGTGAAGTGTTTATTAGGAGGAAAAGAGTACCTGTGAATAGACTCACACGGGTGGGCTCAGAGAGTCGTGCCCTCGTGGTAGTTCGAATCACGTTTATGGGACATTTCTTCCGGGTTTACTCTGGCCAATCATCTTGCTTTGCCTGGTTCTGAGTCCGTACGTGGTTTATCTCAGGGTCCTCCCCTGTGTGCCTGTGCTCTCTTAGCCAAGATGGATTCCAGCACAGAGGCCTATGGGAAGGCTGACGTCACCTACTATGGGGTGGTGCCCCTTCCCTTTTGACCTTCAAGGAGTCTTTCTGCACGTGTTTAGTCGGGAAGGTCCCCTTGACTTCGAGAATGAGGAATATGTGGTCTTCATCTTTTATCTGGGCAGGGCTCAGCTCTTCCTATTATCCTCCTGACGTTATGTTCATCTTGGAGTATCTGTCCCCAGGGGACAAACTCTAGTGGCTCAGCCTGGGGCCCATGTATCTCCTGCCTCATCTTGGCATCTCCTGGAAGAAGAAAGATGCTGGTGTACCCTGGCCGGTAGAGCAGGACAGTTAGCTGACCAGCAGCAAAAGCACTATCACTCCCCTGCTCCCCAGCCCAGGACACAGGCATCGTCCCCACAGAGGTCTCTGCAGTGACTTCACCACGACCCATCTCACCCGATCCATGGTGCCAGGGCCCTGGTGGGACAGAGCTGGCAGCAGCAGAGGTAGGATGCAAACCAGGTCTCTGGCTTTAGCCTAGAACCCACCTGGTTTTCAACGTCCATGCCGCTGGTTCACTGCCCCATTGTGTGTATCCACATGTGAGGTTTCTTCTCTGCAGAAAGGGAAAACAGCACATTTTAAGACTTCACAGTTACTTCTACTTTATCAGATAGATTTTACCCCAGACTATCTCACAACATTTCTGTGTAATTACAGCTTTGATTATGCACGTCCCTTCTAAATTATTAAGCTTGCACAGACTTATTCAACCTTTTACTCACAAAAGTCTGCAAGAGCAGTTAACACCAGACAATGTCTAGTCATTATTTAAAAGTATATATTTCTGCCAAACAATTAACTTAAAATTAGAAATAAGTGTTAAGCACTGTTCTTTAACTCATAAGGGCTTGTATGAGATTTAAAACAGTAAAAGTAAGTTTGTAGTAATGATACATTTACTTTTCAACTTAGCAATATCTACATTCATGTCAACATTTACAGTTACCAAAATAAAGCCTAATATGAGAATCACTTTCACATGATATTTTTAAAGTCAGAATGGGCCAGTGGCTTGAGGGAGGAGCAGGCTTTCCCTTTTGGAAGGTCTGCATGGTGGATATCCAGATGAGTGTGTAGCTACCTTATCCGATAAGGACACACATCTCCCCACACTTATCCAAATCCTGAAGTGTGCTTTCAAAATATGGCTCCTGAGGGCCCCTGGAAACTGCAAGCAGACCCATTCATTGTCAGGAGAGCAGGGCTGAAATAGAAGATAAAGAGGGAATCCTGCAGAATTGCAGACAAGTAGCACAACTAAAAATGTTGAATCAAATATTTAAGATATAATGTCCATTTGAGCCAGCAGAAAATAAGGGAATCTCCTGAAGGTCATAAAGGACAGGGAAGAAATCCATGGGAGGAGGGATCACTGGGGCATCAGCCTGGATGGCACCTGGTGGGAGGAAACCAGTCTCGGATGGTAAATGAGATTGAGGTTTATGGGCCATGAGGAAGGTCAAAGGGAGACAAGGCCTGGGGCCAGAATAACATGGTCACATCACTGACAACCCCACCCCATCAACCCAGGAAGCTTCGGGTCAAGCCAAGGAAAAGTCCACAGAAGGAGAAGGTAGGAATTGAAACCTGCCCTCCCTCCCCTCCACCATCCTAGCTATGGGAGGAACAGGAAGAAACACACACACACACACACACACTTTCTTGCATGAGAATTTCTATCCAAAGGCCTGTACTCATGGGAACTTGGGCAGGAATGTGGCCTCAATCCCTCCAAATTAGTTGACAGAGCTTCCAATTCAGTAGTACTACAGCACCTGGAAAAGGCAAAGGCGTATCTGTATTAGAGAAGAGTTCTTTTTAAACCCCGTTTTTGAAGACTCCCCACAGACAAAGTTCCAAGGAGCATGAGTTCATACTCATGCCAACAAAATTATTAAACAGATGAGAAAAAAACCCACTCCATGAGTGAGAATTTCCAGAAACCACAAACTGTTTGAAGTCAGATTTATGGAGTTTGTATATATTTTATTTATCAGGTTTAGAATACATAAAATTATTGTTTTTAATATGTTTAAAGAAATAAGGGGAATGTGAAAGTATGACAAAAGACAAAGAAATTATGAAAATGTATGAGGCAGCAGATTTGTTGAATAAAATAGAACTTCTAAAACCAAAGAGATACAAATATGTACACACACGTGTATTCCAAGTACAAAGCCAAAGGACAGGACAAAAGCAGATTAGTTACAAATGATGAGGTATTGGTATAAGATTGCTCTGAATAAAATTACCCAGAAAACAACTCAGAGAGACGAACTGAGAGAAAACAGAAGGTAAGAGATGTGGAAGATGTCTCTTTGGTTAGAAGGTAGAAAATGACAAGAGACTGTTGTTCTCAATAACCCAAACAAGATGTATAAGCCACAAAGTCACAGTCTTTCTAAACCAGCCAGAGAGCTGAGGATGCAGCTACAAAAGGAGGGGAGAACTGAGATAAGTCAGCCAAAGGCATCCTGGATTTTCAGCTGCCAAGGTCTGGGCATAAGCAAGACACCTGAGAGGATCCTCCACTCCCCAAAACACTTCAGGTTTTCCACTGACAATAGCTACAGGTGGGACAGGAAAGCTGAAAGGAATCCCTCCAAGGCATTCCAGGCAGAACAGAGTCTTCACAAGTGTCTAAAAGCCTGTGGCTGGACCAGAAAGCAAAGGGAACTCTCCAACAATGTACAAAGCTGTCAGTTGAGTTGTAAATCAGAGAGAGATCCATCATGGCGTGGAAAACTGGTGGAAAACATGAATAAATTTGGGGAATCTTGGTAGCGTTCACACCTAGAGCATTGCAGAAGGGAAAATTCTGAGCCGACTCTCAAAATATCTGTAGCTAGTAGTGAACTGAAACAAACTAAACTTGCCCAAAAGCTCAGACCCAGTTTAACTATAGAACAAATTTACTCCATCACTCCAAACCAGTGACCTGACACAAGAAAAAACTCTTTTCTAAAGGGAAATATTATTTACTTTAGACTTTATTGTTCTAACATCTCATGATGAAGAAAGAAAACAGTTAATAGAAGTAGAACTGTAAGTGGCCCAGATGTTGGAATTATTTGACAGGAGCTTTAAAATAACTAGAAATATGCTAAATGATCTATTAAAAAAAGTGTGCAGTATGGATAAGGAGAGGGTGAATTTCAGCAGACACAAAGAAACTGCAAAAATGAATCAGGTAGAAATTCTAGAAATGAGAAATAGAGTATCAGAAATAAATATTTTATTGGTTTTAATAACAGAATGACTCAGCAGAGGAAATAATGAGTGAACTTCAGGACAGGTGAATTAAGGGGGAAAAAAAGCAAACCAAAAATAAGTAAACAAAAAAAACCCAGAAAACAGAATAGATAAGAGTGTCTTAATTTATGGGACGATATCAAATTGTCCAACATATCTGTAATTGGAGCCCAAGAAGGAAAAAAGAGAACAAGAAGAAATATTTAATTAGATATTTGCTGAGAATGGTCTAAAATTGATGGAAGACATCAACTCACAAATCCAAAAAGCTCAGGAAACACCGATCTGGAAAAATACAAAGCACACACACACACACACACACACACACACACACACACACATTCCACTCATACACAAACGTCAACCTGGAATTCCATATCTTACAAAAATAGCTTTAAAAATAAAGATTAAGCAATCTCAAACTTTCCATCCAATAATTTCATTCTTGAAATGGCAAAATTATAAACCAAGGGTTACCAAGGGTCACTGATGGAGGCAGAGAGGAGAAGTTACTAAAAAGAGCAACACGAGAGATCCTTATAGTGACGGAATAGTCTGTATCTTGATTACATTAGTGCTGATATCTTGGTTATAATATTATACTGCAGTTTTGTAAGATACTATCATTGGAGGAAACTGAGTAAAGGGTGTATGAAATATCTCTGTATTTCTTACCATAGCATGTGAATCTACTATTTTCCCAAAAAGAAAAGATTAATTTAAAAAAATGGAGGCAAAATAAATCCATTTTTAGAGATGAAAGTTAAAAGAATTTCTCCCCATCAGAATTTCTCTACAAGAAATACCAAAATAATTTCTTCAGGCTAAAGAAAAATTATATCAGATTCAACCCCAAATCTGTAGGAAGCAATGAAGAGCACCAAAAATATACAAATTTGTATAAATTTAAAAGACCTTATCAATGTGAATGTGTATTCTTGGAATTGTACATATGTATCTGTGAATAGTAAATTTCATAATTTAAAAAAGTAGAGAAAAAAATCAAGGGAGGTAATACCATCTGGAGACTGTCACACATGCTATGCTACACACAGGAGGAGTGAAAAGTGCTCTTTTGACAGCAGGAGTCTGACAGTGATAAATAAATACGGTTGGTAAGTCAGAGGGGTCCCATTCAGAGAAGCTTAAAAATGCAAGAAGAGGAGTTGGCTCTTGTGAGGTCACCTAATGCTCCCAGGTGTATTAAAGCCACTTGTCAAAACTTGTGTTAATAGCCAAATTGGGGAAAGATTTTATAGTTGCTAATATTAACACCTTGTAAATCAGAGTCTGAAATGTGCTTGTGTGAGGTCCAATAGAACAAACAAACAAACACAAAACCAAAAAACAACATCAGTCGCTAATTCACTCCAAACAAAAACCTATTTGAGACAAATTATAGACCTAAATGTAAAGCCTAAAACAAAACAAAACAAAAACATAGAAGAATATATTTGTGACCTTGAGGTAAGAAAACATTTCTTCTCACAAAAAGGTGTGATCATAAAATCAAAAATGATAAATTAGACTTCATCAAATACACAAAAATTCTTCATCATAAAACATTATCAATAAAATAAGAAAGCAAGTCACAGACTGTGAGAATATGTTCATAAAACAAAGTATTTGTATCCAGAATATATAAAGAACTCCTGAAATTCAATAACAAGGCGACAGCCCAATTTTAAGAGGCAAAGGCACACAGGCACTTCACAAAAGAAGGTATATAAGTGGTCGATAAGCACATGAAAAACTGTTCAACTTCATTAATCACCAAGAAAATGTACATTAAAAACCCAATAAGGTGTTACCACCTGCTCCATTAGAATGTGTAAAATGTACAAGGTTGACCACAGCAAACAGCTCTGGGGCAGCCAGACCCTGCACATGTTGGTGGGACTGTGAAACATACAGCCATTTTGTCAAAGTGTCAGTTTCTCGAAGTGTTAAATCTACTTCTATGACCTAGTAATTCCACTCCTGGTGTGTGTGCAAAATAAATGTGTATGTATGTCCATGCAAAACCTCTTATAAGACTTTTATAACCATCAAACCTGGACTGTTGATCCACAGAATGGATAAGCTCTGCTTGTTCATACAGTTGATTAGTACTCAGTGAAAATTTTATAAAAAGTAATAGATGACTGATAAGCATGTAACAGGCGTAACTCTCAGAATAATAGGATGACTGGAATAAGCCAAACAGAAAAGCACATACTGTATAATTCAATAGGTATAAATGTCTAGAAGAAGCAAGAGACCCTTGGTTTCTGGGTGGGAGGGAGGGACTGGGAAGGCGAGGCAGCAGATGTGTGCTGGTGAAAGCGCTCTGTGCCTTCGTAATGTTCATAGAACCTCATGGAATAGTCTACTTGATATCTGAGCATGTCCATGTGTGTAAGTTATATTCAAAAAATGTTCTCCTTGTGTGAATTTGGATCATTTTGCCACCCCCTGGCTGAGAGAGCAGACCTGAAACCTGAAGTTGCCTTCACAAGGACATTTCTAGAGGGAAAGAAAGAAACCATGCTCCTCCCTCTGTGATCTCCTACCACCGCGGCTCTCTCCGGTCCATGGACAGCGAGGTAGCTGACCCAGCAGCATGGTTGCTCTCTGGGAAAAGATGACTGTTCATCCTGATGGAGTTCCAGAAAGAAGAGACTAGACGCCAGCTGGCGTTGTTTACTGTAGGTGTCAGCTTAGCTAGGCTGTGCTGTTTCTTTGGTCAAACACCGGTATACCTCTTGCTGTGAAGGTACTTTCTAGATGTGATTAACATCTGCAGTTAATTGACTTTAAATAAAGGAGATTACCCTCAATAGTGTGAGTGGGCCTCATCCAATCAGTTGAAGCCCCAAGAGCATAGACTGAAGTTTCCCAAAGAAGAAGCTATTCTGCCTCAAGCTGGCAACACAGAAACCCTGCCTTACATTCCAGCCTGCAGCCCTGGGGAGTTCAGACTCAAGACTGCTGTGGCAAATCTTACCTGAATTCCCAGCCTGATCCCTGGTCTTCAGACTTTCTGGCCCGCAGAATCGTGAGACAATTCCTTAAAATAAATCCCTCTCTCTATCTCTATATATGTATAGCTAGAGGTATAGATTATGTATAGACATATGTAAATATATAGATATTTTATATAGCTATCTCTACATATATCTATATATCCAGAGATATGTATAGAGAGATTATAATCATACTTATCTGTCTACCTGTCCATACATTCATCATATCACCGTCCTCCAGAGACACCGAGCCACATTCCCTGACGTATATGTCCTATTCTGTGTGTCTCCGGAGAACCCAGACTAACACACCAGCTGTATTTCCCTCCGCCCCAGCCCAGCATCCTGAGTCAGAGGAAGCAGGTGGCCCAATGTGGAAGGTCATTTATTTGGAAGGAAGCATTCTTGAAGTGATTGATGAGGGTGTCTTCCAGCTGGCATGTTTGGGGACAGGGGCATTCATATTTCTGAATCCAGAATCCCTGGAATGGGGTGTTGCACTGCTCACCACATAATTCATCCTGATGTACCTGTTCATTATTTCCCCATGAAAAATAGTGGTCAGATGCAAAATTGTTAAACCACAATCTTTTCTCCTGGTGTTTGTGGGCTTTTTAATCACAATGTACCTCTTTCTGCTGAGGGCCATTCCATTGTTGAGTGCTGTAGCATGAACTCAGCAGGTGGGTGAAGGTCAGCATCTCATAGTTGTCGTGGGAGTAGCTGCTTGAGTGTGACGGGAAACCCAGAATGAAGGGGATAAGGGGACAGGGAGCTTTGTCCATCCCACCTGGACCACACCCACACAACCACACAGTGCAGGCAGGGGGCAGCCCCGCCCCACCCTGCCCCTCAGGATATATTAAGCCCTTTGCTTCTGTGTCCCCAGATCAGAAGGTCCTTTCTGTGGTCACATGGTTGCCTCTGAAAGCCATGGCATCCTCCATCTAGTGTGTGGTGCACAGTACAGACCCTAAGATCCCACGATGAATCCCAGCTGCAACCTGAGATCCTCAGGGTATGAGAGGCTGTGGGGTTGTCATGCACACACAGTTAAAAAGACAGTTGCATCCAAACTGGGATAGGCCACAGGCTCCAGAGCAGGAGTGTAAGGCGGCAGCTTGCGGAGGAAGCCAGGAGGAACTGCCCTCACCAGGACCTTCCGTTATTCCACCGTAGACCCTGATGCTTCCCCACACCGACCGCCGACAGAGGTGCCCGTGCTCCTGCCTCTCTACCCCCTCCACCTCTTCTCCTTTCTTCCTTCCTCATCAAAGGCACAGACAGACGGGACCCAGGTGGGGCCTGACACCCCCGCCTTAGAGTTGAGGCACAGGGAGCCTTGGGTCCTTTCTCGCTCATCATTAGTGTGTTTACTTCACTGCCTCTACAATCACCTGCTCAGTTTTACCTGTCGCTGTGGTTGACTGTCTGGGGGGACCAGGGGAAGACTACCATCACTTGCCTGTTGCTTCTCCAGTCTCGTCCCCTCCCACTCCCACCCCGACTCATCTGCACTGAACACGCTGCTGGGTGTGCTCCATCCCCCTGGCTTTGTTCCCCATATTCCATATCCAGGGGTTCCCTTCCCGTCAGTCTCTTGGACAAGGACCAATCTTCCCAACACAGCCAAAGCTCACCCTCTTTGCAGCTTTCCTCTTGCCCTGCCCTGAAGAGGCTGCCTCCTGCCCACGCCCCTCCACTGTCCCCCACCCCCAGACCCTGGACTTGGCCCCTCAGCTCTGGCCTGAAGGCCCATCACCTGCTTCTCTCCTGTAGCATCAGTTGGATTGTGTGCACCAGGCGTGTGCCTAAGAACTGCCCAGGAACCATGTAGACTATGAATTTCTCCAATAATGGTTCCAAATTATCTGCAAGTAGCCCACCACGGCTGGCTTCCTATGAGCAATAATAATGCCCTCTAAGGTCGAAAGGGAAGCAGTTGGTGGACAGGACACCATGCTCCAAACTCAAGTGCGACTCAGTCCCCACAGCCAACTTTTAATTTATCTGTTTTTCTGGGATCAGAAAGTTGCTTGTAAAATTGTTAAGTCAAAAAGAACCCAATATAATAAAATTGAATAACGTTTTGGTATTATAATACAAATTAAAATGCTGCAAGTAGTTTCAGAAACAACCACCAGCTTCCAAGAATAAATATCAGGATGGGTGCTTATGCATTTTAAGGATCTTGCAGAATGATTTAATGGTGTATGTTCTACAGTCCACTCATTTTGTTGTTTCTGGACCTCAATTCCCAATGCGGTCCAAGTGATTATAGGGATGTTGCAGGAATGATTCTCCCCACAGCTAGAAACACACATTTGGGGATTACCACATGTCACAAAACTATCTTGAAATAAAGACAGCCCATGTTCCATAATAACTGTAAAGACAGATGGAGGGAAAGGGAAGCTCTTGTCTGTGAACCCCTTCCACGTGTTGGCCCGCCCTCCTGGACAGATTACAGATCATGCAGGTGGTGGGTAAGGAGATGCCATCCCTGTGCTAGACCTCTGGGTACAAAGTTCTGTGCAGCCCCTGACCTCACCACAATTTGACCTTGGCCATATCTCTTCGAATCCTTCACTTTCCACATCTGGGAAACAGGTGACAATAGGACGACCCCCATAGGTTGTTTGAGAGATTGTGAATGTGAAAGTCTTAGCACAATATCCAACAACAGTTAATGCACAATACATGTTACCTTCCATATGTTTGATTTCATGTTCATAACAAGCCTGTGAGAGAGATCTCTTAATCTCTGTCTTAAAAACGGAATAACTGAAACCAACCCTGCGCTCCCCAGAAAGCAGAGCCTGGGGAAAGGATTGTGTGCTGGTGCTGTACTGGGGCATGAGACACCTGGGCTGCCATTTTCATTTGCTCCTTAACGAATGCAGACTGGCGGGCTTAAACAACAGACCTTTATTTCTCACAGTTCTGGAGATCAAGGTGTCTGCAGATCTGGCAAGGGCCATGCCCTTCCTGGTTTGCAGATGGTGGTCTTCTCGCTGGGTCCTCATGTGACAGAGAGAGAGAGAGAGAGAGGAAGTAAGGTCTGGTGTCTCCTCTTTTAAGGACACTAATCCCATCACAGGACCCCACCCACAAGACCTCATGAAAACCTAATTACCTCCAAAAGACTCCATCTCCAAATACCATCTCACATATGAATTTGGGGGGCAGGGGTCACATTCAGTCCACAGCAGCAGGGAAGCAGTGCCAGGGAGAGCCACAGCCAGGTAGGTGCTCAGCAGGTGACGCTGCTCTGCTGTGCAGGATGGCTCCAGGCAAAGCAGCCCCCAGGCAGAAGGAAAAGGGGGGAGTGTGTGCTCCTGTGTCCTGTTGACCAAATTTTCCCCCAAGTTAATGGGACTGCACTTTTCTGGGACAGCGGCTCGGGAGCCAGGTCCCAAGCCTTTGACATTTTAACAGGTTCAAGAAGTGGTACCAGTGCCAGAGACAAGGGCAGGGAGCCGCTCAGCCTCAGGCCAGTGCTGATGGTGCTGGAGCAGGGCTTCCTCTGGGCCGGCAGCTGAGGGCCCCAGGAGGCTCAGGAGATGCCTTGTGGCTCAAGCAAAGCCAGGGCTGAGGGGCCTGGAGACAGTGGCAGAGAGAGGCTCTGAGGAAGGCATCCTATGGATGCGATGTGTGCACGGGAGCTTGGTCCACAGCAAACGCCTCACCTGAACCAACTTCAGGAGGCTGGGCTCTACCCTCTGTGGAACCCACCAGACCTTCATGCTCAGCCTCACGGCAATCTGAGGAGCGTGCACTCTGCATGAGCCTTGCCCAGTGTAGACGCCACAGGATCTGAGCAAGGGGAGCCCAGCCCCTCCACCACGGGGCCCCGCAGGCGCCCTTCTGATAAGAGCCACTGGTATCCTCCCCTTCTCCGGTCTGTCCAGGTCCGGAAGGACTGACTCCAGCTGCTCTTGACCCGGGCCTGACCTGCCGCTGTTCCCAGGGAGATACTTTTCACTATTTTGCAACATATGGGAGAAATGGATCCAGAATAGTCTTCAAATAAGAACAAAGTGTGCTACCCTGGTGGTGCAGTGGTTAAGAATCCACCTGCTAACACAGGGAACATGGGCTCGAGCCTTGGCCCGGGAAGATCCCACATGCCGTGTGGAGCACTAAGCCCATGCGCCACAAGCACTGAGCCAGCGTGCTGCAACTACTGAAGCCAGTGCACCCTTGTTCTGCAACAAGAAGAGCCACGACAATGAGAAACCTGCACACCGCAACGAAGAGTAGCCCCCGTTCGCCGCAACTAGAGAAAGCCCGTGCAGCAACGAAGACCCAATGCAGCCAAAAATAAAAAAAAAACCCAAATAAATAAATTTATTATAAATAAATAAATAAATAAGTACAAAGTATTCACCCAACAAACAGATTGCCCTGTATATATAAAGGTCTCTACGAGGAGTACAAATATGTTAATCAAAGTTCTATTTCCACACATTTGGGAAAGGTCACAGCATTAGCACCTGATGCACAGAAAGCCACAAAGGCCCAGCCGGCGGGGTTTAGAACTGACTGGCTCATCCTGCTGCCCGTCACTGAGCTGTTGACCCCTTGCACTTGGTGAGGACTTTCTGAAAGGTCCTCAAGAAAACTCTGCACGTCTCGTTTTGACAAACGTCAAGCTTCTCAGCAACTGTCTTGGAGCCTGGCTCGTGGACCTTGCCTGTTTGGGAGAGAATTTCACCACAAACCATGCGGCATGGTTGTATGCCATTTTGTTCTGGGGTCAAATTCCACTGTAAGAAGCAGCTCTTCTAATCTGTTTTCTGACTTTGCTGTAGTTTATACCTCACACAACCATTACATCTCCTTGTCCACCAGAACCAGCTAGAATTCTGAAGCTTGAAACCAAGCGAGATAGAATAGAGCTTCCACTCTCATCTATGCTTTGGACAGTTGGTACCTTTAAGCACTTTATTGCTGTATGATTGACATAGAAACAGCTGTACATATTTAGCAGACATGACTTGATAAATTTGGAGATAAACACCCATGGAACCATCATCACCACCTAAGTGTAATAGGTGGTATCCATCACCTCCCAAAGTTCCCTCTTTTCTTCCCCTTCTCTTTCTCCTCCTCTTCCTCTTCCTCCTCCTACTTCCTAATATGATTTTTTTTGTGTGTGATAAGAACACTTAACGTAAGATCTACCCTCCTGGCAAATTTTTAAGTATGCAATACAGTACCACTAACTGTAGCCGTTATGCTGTACAGTGGATCTCTAGGACTTATTCATCTTATAACTGGAACTTTGTACCCTTTGATCAGTGTCTCCCCATTCGCCCCTCCCCTCCAGGCCTCGGCAACCACCTTCCTACTCTCTGCTTCTATGACTTTGACTTTATGAAGTTCTCAATATCGGTGATGTCATATAGTATTTGTTTTCCTGTGTCTGGCTTATTTCACTTAATATCTTCCGGGTCCATCTGTATCGTCACGAACGGCATCTCTTTAGTTTGTCTTCTACTATGTGGGATCCATAACTGGACGCAGTGCTCCAGGTTTGCCTTCTGAGTGTGAAATGGAACAAGATAGAGAGATCCAGAGGCACAGACATAGCTCATCTTATCGGGATTTTACAGGATGAGAAGAGAAGACAACTCTGGTTCTCCCAAAGCTCCCGTGAGGTTGCTACTCTTAGGTCAGGAAACCGAGGCACAGGAAGGCTAAGTAGCCTGCCCAAGGCCACATCACACTAGAACCGTGGGTCACTTATCCAGGACACCAGGCCTTGGGGGCCCAAGCTTGGTCACTTGTCTGGTTGATATGTATGAAGTTCCCCCGATCCCCACCTCGGGCCCTGTGCTAGCACCAGGCTTCACAGGCATCGTGTGGGACATGGGCCACTGCTCCAGCCTGGGCAGGGCTTTTAGTATCCCAGTTCTGTGGATAATATGGCTACTTACATGCTATTCCTCTGAGCACCGTGTCATAATACTCTGATCTGCAGAACTGTAGATTCCCACCAGTGATGCTGACAGGCGCTGTGGGTGGGGCCTGGCCAGCACCAGCCATCCACTGATGCTTTTCTAGTGGGGAAACTGGCATTCAGCTGGTAGAAGTACTGGTGTTCCCTACAGCTGTTCAGGGTCAGGCGGGCATCAGTTCTGCAAGACCAGGGTCCGTTCTCATTGGTGATGTCAGCGTCATACGGTCACCAAGCATGTCAAATACGACACCTGTCGTTGTGAAGGTAACCTGGTTACCCACATCATGCACAGCTGGTCCTCAGTATGTGCGGATTCCACATTTGTGCATTCGCCCACTTGCTAACATTGATCTGTAACCCCAAATCAATACTCTTGGTGCTTTTCTGGTCATTGGCCGATGTGCCCAGAGCAGTGGGAAATGTGACTTCCTGACACACACGGTCCCAGCTGAGGGAGAACCAAGGGACTCGGCCTCCTGGTCTCGGCCCTCACCCTGTAAACAAGCGTCCTTTTCACAGTCTATTTAGTGACACATTTTTCTCATTCTTGTGCTTCTCGTTGATGACTTTACTGTTTAAAATTGCCCTCAGGGAAGGGTAAGCTGTGACAAAGTGAAAGAGCGGCATGGCCATATATACACTACCAAACGTAAGGTAGATAGATAGTAGGAAGCAGCCGCATAGCACAGGGAGATCAGCTCGGTTCTTTGTGACCGCCTGGAGGGGTGGGATAGGGAGGGTGGGAGGGAGACGCAAAAGGGAGGGGATATGGGAACATATGTATATGTATAACTGATTAAATTTGTAAAATAAAAAAAAAATGGCAGATATAAAAAAATAAAATAAAATAAAATAAAATTGCCCTCAAACGTCATGCTGAAATGCTGCCCAGGGTCCTAAGGACAAGAAGGCTGTGATGTGCCTTTTGGGGAAAATACATGTGCTAGATGAGCTTTACTCAATCATGAGCTACAGAGATGCTGGCATGAGTTTAATGTTAATAACTCAACTATACATTAAACAAGTGTCTTCAAACAGAAACACACATAAAACCAGGTTCTGTATTGAGCGGTTCACAAAAATGTGTGGCCAGAGACGTGCAGGAGCCTGGCTCCATGTTTCCACAGGAGCCATGACTCAGCACTAACTCAGGGTTCAAGGGGGTTTCATAAAACAAACCATCAATGATATCGTTGCCTAGACCAGGGCTCAGTGAACTAGGCCCTTGGGCCAAACCGGGTCCACCTGCTGCTTTTGTTTTGCTGGAACTCAGCCACCAGGCTGTTTGTTTACTACTCTCTGTGGCTGTCAGCAGACTTGAGTCGTGTGATAGAGACCAAACAGCCGTAAAGCCTAAATATCTGGTCCCTTACAGAAAATCTCTCCACCTTGTATACACACATGATGTGGCTTCCTGGTAAAGGAGACCCTAGACCCAGGCTCTGGTTCCAACTTGCCCCTGACCCCTTACCCCCGATTTCAAATCCCAGCTCTGCTGCGCAGCAGCCTACGGCAGGCTGCTCAACCTTCCTGACCCTCAGTTTCCTAATTCCACTCTAAAAATCAGATACTTAAGTGTTGTTTCTTAAATTCCTTGATATTATAATCTTGTTGAAAGTGGGAAAAAGCGTGTGTGTTTGTTTTTTAAAAAAATTTTATTGAGGTATAGCTGATATACAATGTTGTGTTAGTTTCAGGTGTACAGCAAAGTGGTTCAGTTATACATATACATATGTCCACTCTTTCTTAGATTCTTTTCCTATATAGGTCATTACAGAGCATTGAGTAGAGTTCCCTGTGCTTCACGGTAGGTCCTTATTAGTTATCTATTTTATATATAGTAGTGTGTATATGTCAGTCCGAATCTCCCAGTTTATCCCTCCCCTCCCTCCTTTCCCCCTGGTAACCATAAGTTTATTTTCTACATCTGTGACTCTATTTCTGTTTTGTAGATAAGTTCATTTGTACCCTTTTTTTTTTTAGATTCCACATATAAGTGATATCGTATGATATTTGTCTGACTTATCTTTGAAGCACTATTCACAATAGCCAAGACATGGAAGCAACCTAAATGTCCCTCAACAGATGAATAGATAAGGAAGAGGTGGTACACATATACAATGGAGTATTACTCAGCCAAAAAAAGGACGAAATATTGCCAGTTGCAGCAACATGGATAGACCTAGAGATTGTCATACTGAGTGAAAAGGCATTATTTAATTGAACTTTTTACTTCAGCATTGCGTATAGTCACCCACATGGTAGATGCTTCTGGTGGCCCCCTACCTGATATATATATTTTTTTCTTCCCTTCCAACTGTGGTAGGTGGAAAAATTACTTCCCTCCAAAAACGATGTCCATATCTTAATTCCTGGAACATGTGGGTACATTACCTTAAATGGCGGAGGGAAATTAATGTTTCTGATTCCTTACTGATCTTGAGATGGGAGATGATACTAAATGATCAAGATGGAACCAAAGTAATTTCAGGGTCCTTAACGGTGGAAAAGGGAGGCAGAAGAGGGAGAACCAGACAGATAAAAACTCAGAAGAGACTTGACTGGGTTTTGCTGGCTTTCAAGATAGAAGGAAACCACAGACCCAGGAATGCAAGCAGCCTGTGGGAGCTGGGAAAGGCAAGGAAACCTTCTCCCCTAGCCTTCGAGGAGGATTGCAGCCCTGCCTGCACCTTGTCTGTAGCCCATTAAGACACTGCAGATTTCTGACCTCTAGAACAGAAAGAGAATGAATGGGTATTGTTTTGAGCCAACAAGTTTGTGTTAACTTTTTTCACAGTAGCAATAGGAAACTGATACACACATAGGATTCTCATTTTGGAGCAGCAATGAGCCCAATTAAGGAAGTATATTTTCTAGCCTCCTTTGAACATGGGGTGGCCATGTTACTGAACCTGGACTTGGGTCCGCTTGCCCACATAGTAAAGTCAGTCTACTGACACCGGCTTGTGGTGAAGGAAAGTGCAGCTTTTATTGCAGGGCATCAGGCAAGGAGAATGGGCAGCTCATGTTCAAAAGACCCAAACTCCCTGATGGCTTTCAGAAAGGGGTTTTTAAAGGCAGTGTGAGGGAGGGAGCTGCCAGGTGTGTGGTCAGCTTGTGCACAGTTCTCTGATGGGTTGGTATCAAGGTTGAGTTTTGAGCATCACCGATCTTCTGGTTTCAGCTGGTCTGGGGTCTCTGTGCTTGCGGCAGCAGTTTCCACCTGGTGGGTGCTCCCTGTAAAAACAACTTAGGAAGATGTGTCAGGCCCTTATCTCTATCTTTCAGGGAACTGGGAGTTCAGTGACTCTGGGATGTGGCTGGTCTATAGTCTAAATTGTTACCTGTCTCCTGGCCCAAAAGCTACTCTTTGTTTTGACACCTTCACGTTTCCTGATCATTAACTCTTGAGCCAGCCTTTTGAGACTCAGGGGAGACCTGAGAGACTAAAGCCTTTTACTACAAAGGACAGGGACACAGGGGCTTCTATGTGGTTTTAATTCCCCCTTTACTTTGATACTCCTCAGTCTTGAGGGAAACAAGTTTGGGACAAGAAAGGGAATACAATTTTTGATAGAGAGGTTAATCATAAACTCGGCAGAGGAACTCAGTTTTAGGGGAACTTGGTTTCAGCCATGTGATTTTATCCTGACAAATGAGACGCCCTTGGGTGGGCTTCCTGGGAAAGCTTTAAAAAACAGAAGACTCAGCTGGCACTTACCACTTCCCCTTTCCCTTTCTGCTCATCCTTCTCGCTGCCTAGAATTTGGATGTGATGGCTGGAACTGCAACAGCCATCTTGTAACCACAAGGAAGGCCAAGAAAATAGCAGACACTGTGCTCCTGACATCACTGAGCCACTGAACCAAGGCCAGCAACCACCTGCCTCTGGAATTCTCATTAGGTGAGAAAACACAACTGCCAGTTTTTAAAAATGACGAAATGCGACATACGAGCTAGTTGGTTATGAGCTATGAAAGAGGATGGTGTAGGTCCCCTTGTACGGAGGTCCTATGAGAGTGGAGTTAAACGTGTGTGGTCGTTCCCTCCAGTATCAAAGTGATCATGGGTACCAGAGGCTCACTTTACTTGGATCTGACCAGGGCTCTGGCTGTCTGGGCCAGCTGGCTCCCTTTCTGGTTCTCCCTGCTCCTGGTCAGGGTAATTCACCATCGTGTCATAATCAAGAAGGATCTTCTCATAACCCTACCAGCTAGTCATTATTTCATTTCACAGAGGAGGAAACGGGCTCTTACACAAGGGCAGCGCAGACACTGGTCTATAATATGGCCCCCGGGGCAGGGCTCTGCCACCTGTAGGAATATGACCATCAGGGCATCGGGCCTCGGGCCGCTGAATCAACCTCTGTGCACAAATTGCCCATCTGCAAAACCAGGACAATGAGGATTGTTAGATCCTTCTAAGTGACTCCACATACATACAGTGCAACAACACTGGCTGGACCACAGTGGTAAGTATTAAACAATAAAACGGTTATTACCTGTGGAGGACGATGCCAGTATTTTACCCAGATCCCCTCAGATCCCTCCCTGCCTTTGCGCCCACCTCCCCACTGGAGCTGTAGCTCTTCCTTGAGGCACTGACCTTGACCCGTCCTCCACGTGCACAGACAGGAAATGCCCAGAGTTTAGGTCCTGCCACCCCACCCGAGTGGCTGGTGACCTGGTCCTGGGTGTGGGAGTGTGACCGCGGCATCCTTGTTCCGGGCTGGAACTGCGCTGAGGCATAACTCACACCCCACGGCCCCTCCAGGGTCAGGCTGGGGCTGTATCCGGCTTGGCTTTTCCTCCTGGTCCAACCTCGACTTCACACCATTTCCCACTTGTACCTCCTCCTCATCACACACACTCTGTTCCTTGTCTCAGGTCTGCTTCTCAGGAACCTGACCATGAACATCACCAAAGGCCACCAACTCCCAGAGGAGGACCCTGAGATTGGACCTGCTCTGCCGTGCTGTCCTGTGTCCCGCCGGCCCTTCCCTGCCCAATCGCATTTCCGGTCCTCACCTGCGAAAATCTGCGGAGCTGCAGAGAATGGGACCCACTGCTTGTCCCTTGTGGGGCTGGCCTGGGGTCCCTGCTCCACAAGCACCTCTGCAGGCTCTGGCCGAACTTTGTGAAGAGCCACTGTGTTGCTTTCTTTTCTCTTCAAAGGCCCAGAAAATAAATCCCTGTTTCCCAAATGGCGTGGAAGTCCACATGGAAAGAAAGCAGGTTACAAGACACCAGTAATCTCTTCAAAGAGCATCTGGACATGAGAAAGAGTCCTTTCTGTTCAGTTTGTAATGTCAGTGTAAACAAGAGGGGAGTTGAAGGTTGTCCTTGGGCTCCCTGAGACACTACAGAGCCTTTTCTTCTTCACTGGCCTGTGTTAGGTTCACTTTAAGAAATGCAGGTGGTGGAATTCATGGGGTGGCCCTGATAATTGTAGTGGAGCAGTACGTGAGGGCAGTGGGCACCTGGTGAGCCCTTGGACACAGCACAGAACCCCTCGCTGAGGTGGGAGGTGAGGTAGGCATGGGTTGGAGGTCTGAAGGTCCAGGTGCGGTGGGTTCTGAGGGCCCAGGTGTGGTGTGTTCTGAGGGCCCAGGTGTGGTGGGGTCTGAGGGCCCACGTACAGTAGGAGAACATAGGTTTGAAATTGCATCAAATGGCAGTTGTATAATTTCTCCCCTCAGCATTGAGCTCCCCACATGTGGGCAAGCCGTTGGATTTATTTAAGACCAGTTTTTGAAAAAAAATGGAGATACTAATAGCTTTTTGTCAGAATTGTTGTGCTAATGACATGGGATAATACAAGGAAATCACCTTTGCATATCGTAGGCCAGTGTACCAATATAAGTGGTCACACCTGACATGTAAATATCACTGATACTATAAACTAGTGTTTAGTTTGCCTATTTTACAGCTAAGCAGAAAATAAAATATTAATTTGCTTGTATATGTGAAATGTATATGCCAAGCACTTGAGTGTGGTCTGAGGGAAGAGGTGTTTCTTTCTGCAAGTCCAGTAGCCTGCAGTGTCCTGAATTACAAAGGTCCTTGATGCCAGCCCAGAACAGAGCTTAAGCGAAAATGATTATTTTATCTGTCATTCTCTTCTTGTTTAGAAGACTTAATTGTGGTTTATCTCATATTGCTCTTGGAAAACTGGGGAGCTGACGATATCAGTTGCAATTGTGAGATGCATTTTTAAGCAGATATTTATTTACATAATGTGCTGCTTCTAAAAACAAGCTCACCCAGACCAGATGTTTTTATCGTAAGCCCTTGGTATCTGTGAAAAAAAATAAAACAGCACAGCGAGCTGACCATTAAACAGTGGGATTTCAAGGAGCACACTCTTTTTTTGGCTCCAGACGCGCAGGCTCAGCGGCCATGGCTCACGGGCCCAGCCTCTCTGCGGCATGTGGGATCTTCCCGGAACGGGGCACGAACCCGTGGTGCCCTGCATCGGCAGGTGGACTCTCAACCACTGCGCCACCAGGGAAGCCCAAGGAGCACACTCTTGAAAAGGATGTTTTGAATATTCTTATACATTTCTTAGTTCAAGGAGCTACATTTACCTGAGAGAAGATGAATTGTTAGTTGTGGAAAATAACAGTAAGGGTATTTGAATCTGTTTGGCCAAATTCACTCCCCTTCCAAATATTTTTTTTTCCCCTAATGCTGTTTATCTAAAGCCTGTGCTCTGTCTTCCTGCTACTCTCTGAGGAAACTGTGGGATGATAAACAAGGTGTTCATTCTATCATAGTGACACCCCTGATCAAGATTATTTTTTTTTCTCATTCTCTTAACGACTCTGGGTTTGGGTCTCTCCAATACCTTAGTCTGATTCTCGGACACAGCTGTCCAGAAAACCCCATGGAGAGCAACCCCTCATGAGCTTTTTTTTTTTTTTTAATAAAATTATTTATTTTATTTATTTATTTTTGGCTGCTTTAGTTCTTTGTTGCTGTGTGCAGCTTTCTCTAGTTGCAGCAAGCAGGGGGTACTCATTGTGGTGGCTTCTTTGGTTGCAGAGCACAGGCTCTAGGTGTGCAGGCTTCAGTAGTTGCAGCACGCGGGCTCAGTAGTTGTGGTTCGCGGGCTCTAGAGCACAGGCTCAGTAGCTGTGGTGCACAGGCTTCACTGCTCCGCGGCACGTGCGATCTTCCCAGACCAGGGCTCGACCCCATGTTCCCTGCATTGGCAGGTGGGTTCGTAACCACTGCACCACCAGGGAAGCCTCCCCCCCGCCCCCCCACCCCCTCCATGAGCTTTGGTGGAGCCTCAGAGCCCTACTCAATACAGTGACCCATGCAGCTGCTTGGAATTAATCTCTCTTTTTGGTTCTCTCTCTCTTTATGTATCTGGCCTTGCCATGATCTGAGGGTCCCTTCTGCTACCTTCTTCCATCTCTTTTTTGCTCTGTCTTTCTCTCTCTCTCCCACTTAGACTTGACAATCATTCCTTTTGCTTTCTCTCTCTTCCTCTAAATCATATTCCGTCTGTTTTTGTATCTCGTGCTTTAATGTGCTTATGATTCTAGCTGCCCTTGTCATTTCACCTCTACATGAATTTGTGAGATAAACAAAACTGTGAATTTTATGCTTCAAATTAGTATTTTTCTTAATTATAAAACTTAATTTAGCTGGAGAGGGCACAGAGGCACAGGTACGCTCATAGATTATTGGTGTCACTCTAAATTGTTATAACTCTGAAAATAAGTTTGCCAATATGCCTCCAGAGACTAAAGTCATTAGTCCTCTTTAACCTGGTAATTGAACTTCTGAAAATGTACCCTTTAAAACTAATCTGAAACTCAAGCATAAAATCACATACAAAGATATTTATGATGGCATCATCCTTAATTACCCCATGTGGAAAAGAATGGAAACATCCCGTGTTAGTAAAATGGTTTTAAAAATGGAAGTAAATACAACAAAATATTATTGTACAATGAGAAGAATATTAGTGTAAAGCTGGGTGAGTGTTAAGATGGAAAATTTGCATAAGGACTGGCAGAGAATTTGAGATCAGGATAGAAATAGATTGAGAGGTGGGACTCAGGACAAGTTTGAGTGACAATGGGCATATGTAATGGTGGGCGTTCTGGTTGAGTACTGCATAACAAATGATCCCAAGCTTCATGGAGTAAGACAGCAATCATTTTATTATGTTCACAAATCCTATCAGTCAGGAAATTGTATAGAGCACAGGAGGGAGGTTCGAGGTCTCATCTGGAAATATTTGAATGACTGGGCAGACCAGAGGCTGGGGACTGGATCCATCTGGATGCTTCCTCACTTAGACATCTGTTGCCTGGGTTGGGATGGCTTGAAGGCCAGGCTCACCTGGGACTGTTAAGCGGGGCAACCACACGTGGTCTCTCCCCCCCAGCTTGGGCTTCTCACTGCATGGGGCTGGGTTCAAGAGACCACGTGGAGGCAGCACAGCTTTTATGACCTTGCTTCAGAAGACACAGGGTCACTTCCACCATTCTGCTTGACTGAAGCAATCACAAGCCTGCTCTCACTTAAGGGGAGGGGACACAGACTCAGCCCGTTAACTAGAGGAGTGTCAAAGAAGTTGTGACCTTTTTTTTTTTTTTTTTTTTTTGCCTACAAGGACCTAAGCACCAAGGTATAAGTGGATGGAGGAGATGTCACTGCTAAGAGTGTCCATGGACAGAGATTTTAGAAATTGATAATGCAACTAAAGACCCTCCCTCTGCCTACAGCAGACTTGTTCAGCCTCCAGAGAAGCTGGAACACTTGATGCGGAGGGGTTTTCGGATCTTGTTTCCAGGAGAGCTAAGTAATAAGAGGGATAGTAGTCCATGTTGGATAGTATAAAAACATTTCTATTTAAAGGTGGCAGGAATTACAACAAATTCTTGATTTCTATGTTCACTTGTAGAAACTCTATTTTCTCTTTTATTAACCTTTGAAAATTTGTAAGCAGAAATTAAAATCCATGCCACAAGTCCTGAGATAAATTGGTTTATTATCAGATGCTCATTATATACAATTCTAGAAAGTTTCCAGAAAATAGATGTGAATACATTATAGACTGGGTTTGTTCATACCCACCTGAGGGGTCCAGGAAAAAGAACACACAGGATCAGAGTCAATCTATAAGGTTGAAAGAAATACTCCTCTCTTTCTCTCCCTCTCTCTTTTTTGCTTTCTTAAATTTGACAGTAAATTTTATATAGCTATAAAAATGTAATTCACTCAATAATCATGCTGAATGATTATATCCAAATCTCCTGACTCAATGATCTCCCATTCTGTTTTCTTGTATCTCTCCAATGGCAAGTACTATCATATCCTGTCTTGGATTATAGTTACTTATACAATAATCTAACCCATACTAGATTATATTCTAGTATATTTTATGCATTTAGCATGTGGTCCAAATATATATTTTTAATTTAGTTAAATGGCTCTTTTCCTGCCTTATCTTTGGGTATACACAAAAATTAGCAGTGAAAGTTATCAACGCCTTTTGTATTTCCTTATACGTTTGGGGCATCAACTACAGTTGACCTTTGAACAACGAGGGGGTTAGGGGCGTTGACCCCCAGTGCAATAGGAAATTCATGTGTAACTTTGCAGTTGGCCCTTTGTATATGCAGTTCTGCACCTGCAGGTTCAACCAACCATGGATTGTTTAGTACTGTAGAATGTATTTACTGAAAAAAAATCCGTGCATAAATTCAAGTACATGTTGTTCTATACTTATGTTATTCCATTTGCAATATAAAAAGTCTAAATTCATGATCATTCATAACTTCTACCTTTTAATTATGTTTTTAAAATTTTTTTAACATGAATGCACAGAATAGTTTTCTGTTCTTTGGGGAGTATTTATTGTGTTCTCTGAGAGCAATGCTATGAATATTACTGCATCATCCACGTTTTTACCTGATGCCTTGGTCACCAAGTGCTGACTGTCTTCCTAGCAGCTATGGGAAAATTGAATAGGAATAGAAGCTCAGTAGGAAGCTGTGGATTATGTGGTCAAACCCTGTTACATTCTAAAATGCTGTTTTCTTACCTGAAAAACGGGATTTAAGATACCTGTCTTACCTACATCATGAGGTTGTTTAAGAACAAGTGAAAAAATAATGAACGTACAGGATAATTGTCATTGTACAAATACTTCAATGAGAGAAGTGGCAAATACACAACACCGGCACTGCGGCTCTCCCCACCCCAAGCCTCAGGTTGGTACCATTCACTGTAATAGGGCCCTCTGTCATTGATCTTGATTCAGCGTCAGGATCTTTCTCAACACAGTGCTGACAGATTAAATTTGGCACCTGAGATAAATTTGTGTTAGGGAGTGTGGTTTTTGAGTGAGCAGAAATACTCACTGGGCACAGGGCTTGCAGCTTTTCCATGTCTGTGAGCACAACTCTGCTCATTCCTACAGAGGTGGCTACCCACCCCACTTCTTCACCTCTTTGCCCTCCCTAGCAGGTTGCTTGATGGGGTCCTAAGAGTGACCAGGCCTGGAGCTGTGCACTGGTCAACCCTGAGCACCTCCTCCATTCAAATGCATCCCTGACCCTCACTCTCCAGGCTGGATCTCAAGAGGAAATGCATAATAAATCTCCCATTTCTTTCCACTGAAGACTGAGTTGCTTGATTACATTTCTCTGTTCTGTCATCTGGCTTTCTTAATTAAAGTTTTTTTTTTTTTTTCCTGAGAACACATTATTAAGTTTAAGGTTGGGTTGTACATGTTCCAAATACCTTATTCTGCCCCAAGCACTACTTGAAACTTATAATTAAATAACCTGGGATGCTTTAATGAGAGGTGGACAATTTCTAAGAACACAATATGATGAATCCTGAGAGAGATTTCCCAGTTTCATAAAAAATTAACTCTTTAGGCCCTTCCTGAAACCAAAGGAGGCAGGAAAAGAAAAAAAAAAGAGAGAAAACTTTGTTAAGGAGATGACTTTAAAGAATGTAATGAATGCACTACACCATTTGACTTCATATCTGTGGGTACTGCCCAGTGAAATGTGTCTTTCTAGGAATCTGCCCTGCTGATGGGCTATGGAGGATATAAAAGAATCCGTGTGAAATGTTTTAAACAGTTAAGAAGAGACTTGCATTTCTAGTATTGGAAGATGAGATAATGCAGACCAAATTTTCCACCAAGAATAACAGGAAAGGGCCTCCCTGGTGGCGCAGTGGTTGAGAGTCCGCCTGCCGATGCAGGGGATACGGGTTCGTGCCCCGATCTGGGAGGATCCCATATGCCGCGGAGCGGCTGGGCCCGTGAGCCATGGCCGCTGGGCCTGCGCATCCGGAGCCTGTGCTCCGCAACGGGAGAGGCCACAACAGTGAGAGGCCCGCATACCGCAAAAAGGAAAAAAAAAAAAAAGAATAACAGGAAAAATGGAACACAGTGTAAAGAGAAAAGGCCCATCTGTTTATAGCCACTGCAGAGCTCCCGAGACAGCAAGGATTTGAGGTCCAGGATGCTGGATGGAAGGAGAGGCATGGAAGAAACCCTGAGGGAGGTGCCACTTTCCTCTCAAGGCCCTTGTATCGGCTAAAAGTCTGAGTATCTGCAGAGCTTTCAGCAAAAATCGGATCTCAGAGCCCAACACAAGGGAGAAAGCCTTCAGCTGGGAATCTTGCAGGGTCACACTTAAGAATAAGGGTGAAACAGAAATAGATGAGGTCTCACAAAGAATGAATCCTAGAGCCCCCTCGACCCCCGACTGCCTGTCTGAAGGGATAATAAGCCTTCCCTGAAGAATGATAGCACAAACCAGCACCTCACAGGAGCTCTAATTTCTCATGCCTAAAGTTCTAAATGCAGATTAAAACAACAGGGGTGAAAACAAATAAGAACAGACCAAAGACAAATAGAAAAAACTAAGAACCAAACCACAGAAGATGCAGATATTGGAATGATCAGACCCAGACTTTAAAATAACTGTGCTTAATATGTTCAAGAATTAAAAGCCAAGTTAGGAATTTCACCAAAGAACTAAGGAACAGTTGAAAGAAAACATCCAGACTGAATCATAGAAAGAATAAATGATGAAAAACATGTCAAAGAAAGAAGAGACTGAGTGACATTTCTAGAATTGTTGAGAAAACAAGAATGAACCAGGGGCAATCCTGAAAGAGATAATGGCTGAGAATTTTCCAAATCCAATGGAAGATGTCAATTCACAGATATAAGAAACTCATTGGTAATTATCACTTTGTGATATTCATCAAACCATACATGTCTGAATTCTGATTTTCCTGTGTTTAGGGCATACCTTAATTAAATTTAAAACACTTGGAAAAAGAAAGAACTAATGCTGAATAATAAAAACAGTGCAAATCAACGTGGCATTAATGGTACAATGGCACAGAAAACTCAGAGCAGACGTAGGTATATATAAAGCTAAATTCTGTATTAAGTACTGAGTGAATAGAGTGGTGGAAAGATCAGTGTTTTTCAAGCCAGCTAGACCTGGATTTCAATCCCAAATCATCACCTCACTAGCTCAGTGATCTTGGGCAAGTTACTCAATTCCTTTTCTTAAAGAAGGAGTTACACTTCACAGGGTGGTGTCACTAACACAGTGGCTGCCTTGCTCCTTTATTTCTGCATCTTATGTGCTTGGTGACACCATAGTCCCCCTTCACCTGGGCGGAAGATTGAGTCTGGACAAAAACACAATTGCCCAAACGCTTCTATCCTTAAACCCATGAACACTGACCTCTAGTGGCTCTGAAAGCTGCCTGGCCTTCATACCACGCTCCCTGATCACCATTTATACCTTCTCCTGTCTCTTGAATACACACCACCTCTTCCTCCATCCTGGACATTAACTGATGTCTTTGCTTCTTTAGTTTCATGGAGAAAACAGGGATGATCAGAAAAGAACTGCTCCGAGCCCCAGCTGTCTCTTCCACTGCCTTCCGCTAGCTGTGCCCATGCCTCTGTCTCCCTCCTGTGTTTGGCATGAACGTGTGCCCTAAATCCCATCGCGTCTCTGCCCCTTTCTCCTTCATGATCAACGTCTCCCCTGCTGGGTCCTTCCACCAGCAAGTGAACGTGTTCTTCTTTCCAACAGTGAAGAAACGACCTTCCTTTCAGTCCACTGTTCCCTCCAGGAGCTGCCCCAGTGTTTGCTCTTGAAATGACTCAATCAGGCTTTTGCCCCCACCTCTCCAGTGGTCTCTGGTCAAGGTCACAGGTGACAACCCCAGGGCTACATGCAGCGGTTAATTCTGGGCATCCCTCTCACCTGGCCCTCATGCTGCAGATGCTCCCAGCGGACCACAGCCTCCTTCCGCAAGGCTGCCTTCACTCAGCTTCCGGAACACACAGCTGGCTCTCCTCCTGAATCCAGGAAGCGGACTTTGCAGAACTTACTTTTTCTTCCGATCTCTAAGACTTGGTATGCCTCAGGTTCTATCCTCGACTTCTTCCCTCTCTAGCTACACTTGGGTCTACTGGTGGTAAATATACATTCACTCTTGGTTCCCAATTTATATCTCCAGCCATGACCAATATCCTGAACTGCAGACTTTCATATCTAACTAGCTACGCAGCGTCTTGTGAGTCTAACGGGCACATGGGACGTGACACATCCAGGTAGAGCTCCTGTGGGTGTCCTTGCTCCCTGCCCTCTGCTCTCCTAATTGCATGTACGGCAGCTCCATCCTTTCCCGCTGCTTTTGCTCCCTTCCACCTCCTAGTCCCCCAGCAGATCTTGAGAGCTGGGCCCGTCATGGGGCTCCCGACTCCGGCCACTCTTCTACCTCCCCTCACAGATCCAGGTCACCCTTGTCTGGATTCTTGCAGAAGCCTCCTGCCTGCTTGCCTGCCACTCCCCTTGCTCCCACTCTGTTTCCATCCCAGAGCGAGTCTATTAAAGCCGAGCCTTGTCGTGTTCCTGCTGGCCCTAATCCTGCTCAGGGGTTCCTGTATTACTTGCGGAGAAAGCAAAAGTTCTTACCTTGAGCAGCAATGCTCTGTAGCATCTGGGCCTGTGTCCTCCCCAACGTCACCACCACCACCATCCCCTGCGTGACTCAGGTCCTGCACGTCAGCCTCCTGCACACGGGCCTCCTGCACTGCACTCTGCCCGCACTGGCCTCCAGACCTGCCGTCTCCACCCGCACCTGGGCCCCTGCTTGTGCTGCTCTACCAGAGCTCCCCCCAGACAGCAGCACAGGCTGCCTCTGCCCCTCTGCTCTGCCAGGCCCTCCCCTCCTATGGATGCTTCTCTGGACCTCAGGGTAACTTCCTTGGCTTTGCTTTTCCCCTGACCATCTTCATCCCCCCAACACACGATATACTTCTCTCTGTTCTTACTGTCTTCCCTCTCTCCCTAGAAGAGAAAGTCCACAATGGGGGGTGCTTTACTGGCTGGCTCAGGGCGGGCTCTCCAGTGGTCTTCTGTGTGTGGCATGAGTAGGTGCCCAGGAAGGCTGGTTGAGTGAACGAAGGATGATTATAAAGGTCCTGAGGAGAAGAAGGCATCTATGAATTTCATGTCCCTTCACTTCCTCTTCAAAGCATCTCTGCAGGAGGTGAGTGATGGGCCAAGGGGATTGGCTGGCCCTGATTCTCAGGTCCTTCTGCACCCGACCCTCGTGGGAAGTGCCCAGAGCACCAGCATCCAGCCGGATTTGCTATCAGAAGTGTCTTTCCCCCAGGTCAGGGGCCGAGTTGGCCCTCTAATGGTCAAGCTGACAATTTAGAAAGGAGACATATTCCCTGGGCTGTTGAGCTTGGGCACCTGTTTCCCGGCGTGGTGGGTGCTTGCTGCCCCAGGCCTGGCCAGGTCTGTGATATCCGGTGGTCAGCCAGTGGAGCCGGCCTGACGGGCCGTGGGTATCAGCCTGAGCCCCCACTGGAGAGGGTGATCCCCATGTTAGGATCAAGGCATGGGGTCCTTCAGGCTGTGCCTGGCGCTAAGCTTGGCCCAGTGCACACGATTTTTATTTGTTTGCTGCTGTTTGAGGCAAAGCCAGCTTTAGTCTTGATGGAAATTTCATAGTCAAGAGACAAATACAGCCACAAGCTCTGTCAACGCTGCACAATCCAGTCCCTCCATTTCACATACAAGGAGGCTGAGGTCCAGAGAGGCGCCTGGAGCCCCAACCCCTGGGGGGCAATGGGGAAGCGTGAAGGTTTGCTTCCACTGTGAGAAGCAAAACCACCTGAGCTGTCCAGTTGGCTGGTTGCCCGGCCATGTTCTTGACATGTTCCTCCTGGCCAGATGCACTTGAACTAGCGGGTGTTTGGAGTCTTAGAGTTTGAGAAATGCGGCCCCTGGCACCTGGGTCAGCATTCAGCCAGAAGCTCTCAGCTTTGTTCTGGAGCCTCGGTCTGCAGTTCCGGAACTCAGGCCATCACCTGGATCCACTCCATCCACTCTCATGGCTCCAGCTGTTGCAGCGAGTGCTCCAAGCAGCGGGAGAGGGAAGGGGTTGGCCCCTGAAATGGAAGCTCTTTTAGAGAAGTTGGAAATGAGGCAGACGTAGACGTCCCCGGAGCTGGCCCCAACCTGGGGCACAGGTGCAGCCGCGTGACTGTCAGCAGACGGGCTTCCGACCCCAGCTCTGCTGCATCCTCACCTGGGTCACGTCACCTCCTCAGGCCCAGCTTCCTCATGGGCACCGACAAGCCCAGCGAGGCTGTTGTGAGTTTTTTTTTTTTTTTTTAATTATTTTTGGCTGTGTTAGGTCTTCACTGCAGCACGTGGGCTCTTCATTGTGGCACGTGGGCTTTTCTCTAGTTGTGGCATATGCAGGCTTCAGAGTGCATGGGCTCTGTAGTTTGCGGCACGAGGGCTTAGTTGCCCTGCAGCATGTGGGATCTTAGCTCCCTGACCAGGGGTCATACCTGCATCCCCTGCATTGGAAGGCAGATTCTTAACCACTGGACCACCAGGGAAGTCCTCTGTTGTGAGGTTTTAACAACGTAGCCCAGGCGTGCACTCAGGCCATTATGACATTGCCCTGCCATCATGAGCCTTTAATAACGGGGACTACTTTTATCTTTTATTAGTACGTGCCAGGGCTTGTTTCTCTTTTCTGTTCTTCAGGGAATTCCCTGCACATGGGAAGCACTCTGGAAGACACAGACCCAGGGATGACCAACGGCAGAGGCGCCCTCCTCGTGGAGCGTGTGGAAGAGTCTCAACAGCTTGACTCCCACTCAGGCTGCTGACCCAGCCCAACACTGGCTGGGCCCTGTTTGGGCCTGAGCAGCCCTGGCCACACCGGCTCAGGCTGGGACACATGGGGTCTGGGACAGCCATCACCCAGATGGGCCGTGGCGGCTGTCAGCATTCTAGATGACTATTTCATTTCAGGATATAGATGGTTGCTCCCCTGAATTTTGGTCTGTTTAGCCTGTGGCCTGATCCCGTTAAAGCCCCACTTGTGCCCACTGCTTTCTCCTTAAGCCGAAGGCTCTGGTGAACTCTGGTGGGTCCTCGGGTGGAGATAGACACCTGTGTCTTCTAAGGGGAAGAGGGGCTGAGAGCCGAGTGCGGCGAGGATGGCCTGTGTTCTCTTGACTGTTCTGAAGTAACTAATAATCAAAATCCTCATTTGGAAAGAAAAAAACAGATGCCACCACGAATAGCTGAACACTCTTTGGTGAGACTCACAGCATCGAAAGGAGAAGGCCGTGCACAGGCCCTGGGGCCAGCATGCGGGCAGAGGGGCCGGGGAGAAATGGGCTGTGCTTCAGCTCACCTTAGGCCCGGTGCTCAGTCCCTGTGAGGAGCTACATCCGTCCTCCCAGGAAAGACAAGGAGCCCACAGATGAAGGGAGGAGACAGACAGAAGGACACACATTTAGAGCTGACCATGCAGGGTGTGCTGGGTTCTGGAGGCCCAGAGGCAGCTGCCCTGCCAGCCTGGGTCAGAGTGGGGTGGAGGGGAGAGAGGCCTTCCTGCAGACTGGCCTTGAACATGGTCTTGACTGGTGACAATTAACCAGGAAAAAAAGCAGAAAAGAATGCTAGTGTCCTACCCTCAGCACAAAGGGAAGAAAAAAGAAAAGTAAATGTCCCAAATGAAACATGACACTCTGGGCCACGGTCTCCAAGCTGTTCTGCTTTGCTGACGTAAATTTTGGGTGTTGAGCAAGACAGGGGAGAGGGCCAGCAGGAAGGGCCCAGGCTTGGGAGAACTGTACAAACCAGGCTCAGAGGCTCGGGCTTTCTGCCGTGTCTGTTGAGTCGGTGGAGACCCAGCAGGTGAAGGCAGTGAGTGGATCTCTGTCTGGAGAGATCCCTCTGTTGGAGACGCAGAGATAAATGATGGACCAGAAAGAGAGGAGGCCAGGAACCCAGAACCTGTGAGAGAGTGAGGTCCAGAAATAGGTACAGGATCCACCCTAATGCATTGCCTGATGAGGAGAGACAGGCAGGGACAGAGAGGCATACTGGGAGGACTCCATGTGGTGACAGGTAGAGGTCACCAGGATGCAGCTGCAAGCCAAGGAATGCCAGGCACGGGTCGGACGCAACCCCAGAAACTAGGAGGAGGAATCACATTCTTCTCTGGAGCCTCTGGGGAGCTGCTGACTCCTTGGTTTCAGACTTCTGGCCTCCAGAGCTGTGAGAGAAGACAATTCTGTTGATTTAAGCCACTGAGTTTGTGACGCAGTCTAGAGAACGGACACACCGCGCTCTGAAGAGGCAAAGGAGACGCATACAAGATAGAAGGGGCGGGGCGCGGGACCGGGAAGACTTACGTACAGTGGGAGGAGCCTTGGTGCAGCTCAGGCAGAGCAGGAAGGGCCAGGGGAGGGAGGGGATGCAGTGCAGGGGAGGGACGGTCGGGCAGCCGGAAACGCCTGGCAGAAATTCCACAATCTCAACTAAAAACCTTTGACTATCCACTGAAAGACATCCCAGGCCTTTGAAAATGCAAGTCAGATGATAAAAGCGAGTTTTCTCTAAGCCTGATCAAGAATAAAAGGAATACATCCCACTCAAAGGATGAACAGAACTCACGGAAGGAAACGGTGTCTGTCAGTTAGTGGGTAACCTGAGGCCAGCACTGTTTAATCTACTCTAGGAGTTTCTGCCCTGCACAGGTTTCAGAGGACACTTGAGTGTGATGCCAGTTCCGACCCCTGAACTCCAACACACAGCCTTGAGACCCCAAGGCTGTACTATTGTTTCTTTTGATTGTTCCTCCCTTGTCGCAGAATCTCCTTCCTTCCCTAATTAGTAATTTTTAGGACCTGCCCTTTGGAACTCAGGGAAGGTCACGGAGGCTGGATGAAGCTTATTGCCTGTAATCAAGAAATGGGGGGGAACACAGAAAGACTTTTGTACCCAGGAGCCCCACAGGGTCCTGCTTGGTTTAAAATGCTTGGCATTTATGGATTCCTGGCAAGGTTCTGGGTCTGTGGGCTCCATTCTCCAGACTAAGGGACCTGGTCTTGGATTCCCAGGACTGCTGCAACAAAGCACCACAAACTGGATGGTTTAGAACAACAGAGGTTTATTCCCTCACAGCTGTGGGAGCCGGAAGTCTGAGATCAAGGTGTCAGCAGGTCCTCCCTCCCTCTGAAGACTCCAGGGAAGGACACTTCTTTACCTCTTCCTCCTGTGGTGGTTGCCATGGGTCCATGGCAGTTCTTGGCCTGCAGACACATCACTCCAGTCTCTGCCCCTGTCGTCACTTGGCCTTCGTCCGGGTGTGGCTCTATTTTCTTTTTATTAGGACAACAGTCATTGGGTTAGAACCCAGCCTAATCCACAATGACTTCATCTTAACTAATTACATCTGCAGAGGCCTTTTTTTTTGCATATAAAGTCACATTAAGAGATTCAAGGTAGACTCGACTCTTGGGGAGACACTTTCCTAGCCAGTCCAGACCTTGTAAATACTTATCTTCTCAAGCTCAGGTCCCAAGCTCTGATGCCCCTCAGCTGTGTTCATCTCACTTGACTGACATATTATTTTTATAATGAAGACTTCCTTGAGCTATTAATGGGTTTTATGGTACGAATCATTTGAGAATAGTAGAACAACTGAAGAGAGGGCAAAGTTATGTCTGCCCTCATACAAACCAGTTTAAAAAAAAATAAAGAGTAACTTGGAAAGATGATTTTCTTCTCCCTCATCTAGTTGGCTGAAAAAATCATATTAGAAATCCAGAGGTAACGTATGTTTTCTATACATTGTCTTCTATGAAGTCATGAGACCCAAATATTTTAAGAACTCAAATGTTTTTTCCTTAGCAACATCATGAAGCAAGTCATCTCTCTCCACTGCTTGGTATGAAAAATCATGCTGCTCCTGTCTGCTCCAGCCTGGGAAGGAGTTATTTCCTGGACATTTGCCTTCTCAGGTTTCTCCCTGGGAAACCATAGAAGTTGATGTGTTTCTGATTGTTTTTTAAGCATCATTATCCACTTGTTTCCACTCTCCATTGTTGCTGTGTGGAAGGTAGTACCAGGTGGCATGCAACATCTCCTTTAATCTTGGGTGTGAAGTCTTTTCAGACATTAAGTAAATCTACACTTACAGCCTCCTCAGACACATTGGGCTCTGCTATTCTATGCAACATTTTGTGTCTTTACATTTTATTCACTGTCTTGACTTTTCATGTTTATGTTATAAAATCAAATTTGCCTCTTAGCAGCCTAAGGTTCGGTGGTCTTGAACTCAGTACTACTCCAGCATCGCCATCTTCCAGGGGCTTGTGTTGTGTGATGGTTTCTGAGTCACAGTGGACTTATGCTTTTTATTTTTTTTTTCATGATTCAGAAAGACCGACCTATTCAAGTGTTTTATTTTGAAATGAAGAACATATAGATTGCTTTTCAAGAGAGTTCTTTTTTCAAAGGAATGTAAGATTAAGGTGCACACATCTGCCATCTGTAAAAGGCCTTGAGGATACATCTTTTCAATAAAGAGATTGTCTTTTTTTTTTGCTGTGATTAAAAACAGCAGCATTCCCTGCTGCCAAATAAGTCACCTGGGTTTCATCTCACTATAAATCAGTGGAACAGGCAAGCATCAAATGAGCTTCACTCAAAACAGCAAGGCAAAAGCGTCTCAAAAATCCTCCCTGAGGGGCTTCCTTGGTGGTGCAGTGGTTGAGAGTCCGCCTGCCGATGCAGGGGACACGGGTTCGTGCCCCGGTCTGGGAAGATCCCACATACCGTGGAGCGGCTGGGCCCGTGAGCCATGGCCGCTGAGCCTGCATGTCCAGAGCCTGTGCTCCACAATGGGAGAGGCCACAACAGTGAGAGGCCCGCGTACCACCAAAAAAAAAAAAAATGCTCCCTGAGGCCACGAGTCATTGCACTTTCAAGATCACAGGCAGCCAGTTTCTTAATATCTTTATTTTCAGCCATCTGGTCATACCATCTCCTGGGACTGAAGTCCTCCTGCTCTGTGTCCATTGAGCTCAAAGACATGCATCCTGGCTTGTCTGTGGTATATCTGACTCACGCAGTGCTCAGTTGGATGTTGACATGTATCCCTGCCATTTTCATATGGTCAGGGGGAGAGAACACACCATTTTACCAGTGCCTTTGTGATGGGCACAGTTAGGTGCATTTAGGTCCACAGGTCTGGAGTGGAGCATTCAGGAGTGTGGGAGTTGGGAAAAAAAGAAGACAGAAGCAGTCTACTAGCTCCAGAATGATGTTGATGATGGTGATGGTGTTGATGACGGTGTTGCTGGTGATGAGAGCAGTGACAATGACAGTGATGAGGATGGTGGGGTTGGTGATGATGCTAATAACAAGGATGATGATGGTGGTGGTGGTGGTGAGGACAATGATGGGGATGATGATG
This sequence comes from Mesoplodon densirostris, assembly GCF_025265405.1. Lineage (NCBI taxonomy): Eukaryota > Metazoa > Chordata > Mammalia > Artiodactyla > Ziphiidae > Mesoplodon > Mesoplodon densirostris. The sequence continues at coordinate 4,514,098 of NC_082663.1, forward strand.
GTGATGAGGATGATGACAATCATGATGGTGGTGGTGATGATGGTGTTGACGGTGATGAGGACAGTGATAATGGTGGTGACACCTATCATTTATAGAGAACACTCTATTTCAATCGCCTACCTCTAATTTAATCTAATTTAAGCCTAAAGCCCTAGGAGGTAGTTCCTATTATTAGCCTGATTTGGTCAACTTGGGAACTCTTCATAATGGAGTCTTACTTTTCTTGTTTGGGGTAATTCTTTTGGAAAAGCTATGCTATGGATTCTCGGAAGGGCCTTCACATGGACCTATCCTCACACGTGTGATATTGAAGTCAGGGTGTCATCCATCACATGACCCTATGAGGTGTAGAGGTTGAGATTGAAGACAAAAATGTTTAGAGGAGGGTGAGAGCAGATGAAAAGGGCTTAATATACCAGCCTTTGCCAGGAATGTCACAGTGTTTTATGCCATCCAAGATTAGATGGGCTCTCTCAGAGTTAACAGTGAGGATGTGGACTGCTGTAAGAGTCATTGCTGATGATGATTTTAATGTTACCTGAACTGGACAGAGCTTCTCCTGACAGACCACAGAGACATGTCCAAGCTCAGGGTACTGACTCTCCAGAAGATACCAGCAGAACCAGCTTTACATACTTGTCCTGAGAAGGCTGGAGCTGTAAGATGTACTGGGATTCCTTATGCTTTCTCTCTGAAGACCCCTCAATCACTCAAGATCTCAGAAATGTCTAGTCTGGGGCAACTTCCCAGGGAGAGTGTGACCCACCTGATTCTTTACCAGATCTTTGTTTTCTGTGGTTCATTCACTCCCAACCCCAATGGGAGTTATGACTATACAATCATCTACATCTTATTTAAAATCTATATGAAAAAGGCCATGGAACTGTAATGTTTCATGCTTACTTTACAGAATAATAAAATAATCTATATTTTATCTTCCAGATCTTCTTTGCTAAAATGCCACAAAAATGACCTAGTTTAATGGCTGCATTGAGTCTAAACTGTAGGTGTTTTGATTTCAAATTCCATGTACTTTTCTCTCACATATATCCATATTATAGTTCAAGATGACCTTCCTCTGGCAGACGTCAAGAGAAAGAGTCCAACTTTATGAAGGACCTGGGATCCTCTTACCAGGCCCTGATCTCTGGGCCAAAAGACACACCTGCTCTGCAATCTACAAGGTTCTGAAGCCAAATCTGACCTCTGTACCTCGACACTGAATTAAATCTCAGAGACAGAGTTTTGGGTTAAGCAGAAAAGAATAGCTTTGTTGCTTTACCAGGCAAAGGGGGCCACAGTGGACTAATGTCCCCAAGACTGTGTGTCCTGACCTGGAGGGGGTAGTGAGGAGTTTTATAGTCATGGTTCAAACAGAGCGTGATCAGCTCATGGACATTCTTCTGATTGGCTGGTGGTGAGGTAATTGGGAGTCAGCATCATCAACCTTCTGGTTCCAACTGGTCTGGGGTTTCCGTGCTTGTGGGCAGCAGACAGTTAAGTTCTCCCACCTGGTAGGGTTTCAGTACCTGCAGAAGTGCTCAAAGATATTGTTGTGTGTATCCCTTGAGGGGGAACCAGGACCCTGCCCCAAGGCTACACTATCGTTTCTTTTGACTGTTCCTCCCTTGTCTCTGCATCCCCTCCCTTCTCTGATTAGCAACTGTTTGAACCTGCTCTTTGGAACTCAGGGAAGGTCAAGGAGGCTAAATGAAGCCCATTTCCTATAATCAAGAAATGGCGGGACACAGAAAGGCTTTTGTGACCAAGAGCCCTGAAAGGTCCTGCTCGGTATCAGTCCTTAGGGGATGACTTAATAAAGGACTTGTTTTTTTCAGAGTGGATCTGCTCTCTACTCCCAAAGAATAGCTATATTCTTTTGTTGTTGTTGTTAAATGTTCAAAGTTCCATTTATTTATTTATTCCATAAACTTTTGTGTCTTTTAGAGTACCAAATACTGGTACTGTAAACAGAACTTATTTTGAATTACGTATCAAAATCTGGTCAAAAGGGTAAGTTAGAGGCTCCCAAGCAACTTATTTCCAACTTCAGCTATCACATTTTAAAGTTCTTGTGCTTTCAAGTTTGACATTTGAAAGCACACATTTCCTCTTTTTAAATAAAATATAGCACATGTCCATAAAAGGTACAAATCATAAATGTGCAGCCAACAAATTGTTACCAGTTGAATACTCCTGTGTACTAATGTCTAGGTCAAGAAATAGAACATCACCAGGCACCCAAAAATGCCATTCATGCTGCCTCCCAATCACAAATAACCACCATGTGACTTTAACATCTTAGATCAGTCTTGCCTGGTTTTGAGTTTATCTGCATGGGATCATATACAGTAGTATAATTATTTTGTTATTGTTTGTTTTTCATTCAACTTATATTTGTGAGATTCAGCCGTGTTGTCATATGTGGCTGTAGTTTGTTCAGTTTTGTTGCTTTGTGATGTTTCATCAGTATTAGTATTCTACCATTTATTTATACATTCGCTATTGATGAATATTAGAGTTGCTTCCAGTTTGGGACTATTGTGAACAAGGCTGCCACAAGTATTCTCATGCATGTCTTTGGGTACAAACCAAAGAGTACCATGGTTGAGACATAGGGCAGGCATTTGTTCAAAAGGTGCCAAACATTTCCAAGCAACATGCTTGTTACTGTCAATCCATGACACACCTATTTTGGACGGTGTGTCATGCTGTTCCATTGTAGTCTTAATATGTATTTCTGTAGATGACTAATAAGCTTAGACACATTTTCATGTGTTTATGAACCATTTAGATACATTCTTTTGTGAAATTGCCTGTTTAAATCTCTTGCCTGGTTTTTTCTCATAGGATTGTCTGTCTTTTTCTTGTTATTCTCTAGGGGTGCTGGATGCAAGGTCTTCAGCAGTTAGATAGGATGTAAATAACATACCTAATATAATACACTAATAAGTTCATACAATAATATTACTTCTTTAGTCATATCTCTTTGATGAATACACTTTCTTAAGTTTAACATATGTCATTTTATCACTCTTTTCATTTTAACTTTTCCTATTCCTCAGTCAGGAAGATATTCTTCGATGTTATTGTCCAGAATCTTTATTGTCTTGTATTTCGCAGGTGTATCTATAACCACCTGGAATTAATGTTATTGTATTGTGAGAAGTAGGGGTTCAAATTCACCTTTTCCATATGGCTGTCCAATGGGCTCATTTATTGAAAAGCCCAGCGTGTCTCTCTTGCTCTCAGTGCCACTTTGTTATCCAGCAAGTGACTCTATTATCTGCCAATGCAAAACGGTTTTCCAAAGATGTTATTTCATTTTTTAAACATTTTGTTTAACCTTCTGTCACTACCAGTGTGTCTTAATTATAACTTTATAATAAGTCTTGACGTCTGGAGGAGAAGATTTTCTTTCTTGTTGTTCTTCTTAAGATTGCCTTTTTTATTTTCCTTTTTAAAAATATTTATTTATTTATTTGGCTGCATCTGGTCTTAGCTGTGGCATGCGGGATTTTTCATTTCAGCACGCGTTAGTTGCCCCGTGGCATGTGGGATTTTAGTTCCCCGACCAGGGATCCAACCTGCATTTCCTGCATTGGAAGCTGGATTCTTAACCACTGGACCACGAGGAAAGTCCCAAGACTGTCTTTTTTATTGGATTGGTTAAGTTTTTATTAATCAATTACATTCCCCACCCATATTAGCTTCATAGGAGAGTAATCTTTTTAAACCAATGATTACCCTTGGGAATGCCACAGGCAGCCTTGATTTACAAGGTCTAATAGAAATCAATCCTTTTACTTATTTCCACCCAATGCAGGACATTGAGGATGCCTTCACTCTACTTAGCATCCTCCTACCACATGTGTTACTGTTGCCCTTGATTTGAATTCTACATTATTATTATTTTGTACAGATGATTCTGCTTAGATTTATTCACATGTTTAAGTTTGCACTCTTGTTTCTTCTTTCAGTTTTCATCTGGAGTCTTTTTTCTTCTACTTGAAGAACTGCTCTTAGCATTTCCATCAGTGTGGTTCTCATGTTGAAAATTCTCTCCTTTTTGGTCTCAAGATGTTTTCATTTCACTTTCATTTTTGAGATACATTTTTCTAGGATTAACATGAATTTAAATTCTTGTTTTTGTTGTTGTTATTTGAAGATATAATTTTATTTTCTCCAGAATTCCATCACTTCTAGCAAACAGTCAGCTTTAACTCTTATGATAACACTTTGAAAGTAATTTGTCTTTTTTCTCTGCCTGCCTTCTCTTTTGTTTTTAATATTTTTTCTATGTTGGGTCTAGGTGTAGTGTTTTTGCATTTATCTCGTTTGGGGTTTGTAAAGCTTATTGAATATATTGCTTTGTGTATTTCATTAGTTTTGGAAAATTACCATGGTAAAATTACCATATTGTCATTATTTCTTCTGCCTTTTTATATTTCTCTTGTGTTTCTGGGACTTCAATTATAGGTAGTTTAGACTATTTCACCACATCCCTGTATCTCTTATGTTCTTTCTATTGTTTTTATTACATTGTCTGGACAATTCTTTCTGACTTACCTTTCAGTTTACTAATTTCATCTTCAGCTTTTTATAATTTTGTGTTAAATACATTAACATGGTGTCATTGTAGGTTTTCAGCTCTAGAATGCCCAGTTGGGTTTTAAAAACAGTTTCTGGTTCTCTATAAAATTCTGTACCAAAATATTTTCCAGCTCTTTACAAAAATTCTCTGTCTAGCCTTTATTTCCTTAAACATATTAAGACATTTTAAAGCCTGCGTCTGAATCTTTTATGAGTTGACTGTTTCTCTTTGTTTTAAATAATGTTTTCTTTACTCCCTATAAATGGTAATTTTTCACTGGGTTCAGGCATTGTATTTGAAAAGTCATAGCGATAATTTGAGGCTCTGGATGACCTCTCTTCCTACACTGGGAGTTTGTCTACTTCTGGAAGGTAACTAGACCAGGGGAGTTAGAAAGCTGGGATTACCTTGTCTCTCTCAGGGATGAGCATAGTTCAGAGCTTGACTGCAGTGTGTTTCCAAGGTTCCATCTACTTCTGGTTCACCCTTATTCCTAGGTTTACCCCCTTTGACATCCCGACTCAATGCTGAGGTATTTAGCAGAGCTGCCCTCCATGGCTGGGATGTTCTGAATTCTAGATGCTGTTCCCACCCCAGGCATCTGTCAAAGGCTCTGCCCATCTCTACACGTTCTGCAGCTCATTTCAGCTTGAAGAAAAGCATCTAGGGTAATATGGTCCCAAATGCCAGGCTCACTTTTTGATTTTTCTCTCAAACCTTGGTTCTGTAAATTTTTTATTGCTGTATTAGTTTTCTGACATCTTTAAATACATTTCAACAATATTTTCTCAGATCTTCTGGTTGTTTTCTTTGGGAAGGATTCATCTGGTGTCAGTGGAGCTGGAACTCATCTGTATAGCGATATCTTCACCATATATTAGAGAAATCTGTTTCACCGGAATTTTGCACATAACGTGTGAGAAAGTAATTAAATCTACCCACCAAGCTGAGGTCCTTTCTCACCAATCTCCTTCTCCACCGCTGTGGTCATGTTCAAAATGACAGCTTTTACTCAGTGCTGCAATCCCTTTGCTCTAAAATGTTCATGGCACTTGGATGTCCTGCCAACTTAATTGTGTTTTCTGTTAATGGTCTGTGAAGTTAGCATGGAGACGGTCATCCCTTAAACACTGTGTGGGACCACCGGGCTGCTCCTCTTATATCCCCAGCTGCCCTAGAAACTCTGCAGAGTCTTGGCCCCCATTGCACACCCCCTTCCTCCTTGAAGCTCAGATATGACTGTTACAACCACTCGATACCACTGCTGTAGTGGGAAAGCAGCATAGACAATATATAAACACAGGCGAGTAGCTGTGTTCCAATAAAACTTTATTTACAAAAACAGGAGGTGGGGACTTCAAGTTGGTCCAGTGGTTAAGGCTCTGTGCCTCCACTGCGGGGATACAGGCTCAATCCCTGGTCAGGGAGCTAGGATCCTGCATGCCACGTGGTGAGGCCATAAGTAAGTAAGTAAGTAAATAAATAAATAGGTTAATAATACAACCCCCCCCAAATATTTAAAAATCAAATCAAATCAAATCAAAAACAGGAGGTGGGATGGATTTGGTTCATGGGCCATGGTTTGCTGATCCCTGATCTATCACCTTATCCTTGAGGATGGTCAACATTAGCTGTATGCTTTCATCTCCTGACTGTATGAATACACATTATATACACATGAATGCAGGGTAAACTCCAGCACGTGGATAGATAGATAGTATCCAGCCAACAGGGTGCTTAGACTTGAGAACATGAGGCTTTTATTCACTTAAGCCTTCCTTTGAACAAACAGTTTTTTCTTTTAGTAGACACATCGTCCAGCCTTGCATATTTGACTCCTAGAACATGAAGTAACCTCAGTACAGTTCTACGTGTCTTTTTTGCGGTACGCAGGCCTCTCACTGTTGTGACCTCTCCCGTTGCAGAGCACAGGCTCCGGACGCGCAGGCTCAGCGGCCATGGCTCCCGGGCCCAGCCGCTCCGCAGCATGTGAGATCTTCCCGGACCGGGGCATGAACCCGTGTCCCCTGCATCGGCAGGCGGACTCTCAACCACTGCGCCACCAGGGAAGCCCAGGTGTACGTGTTTGTATTTTCAAGGTGCTTTGTCTTTCAGATGCTCAGCATAAATCCTCCAGGCTCGGTTCTCACTCAGTATTGCAGGCGGCCGGGGGCTAAGTGCTGTCTTGTTCTGGCAACAACTGCAGCTGCCACCAGGAGAAGGAGATGCCTGACTCTGAGTTACAGAAAGTACAGCCAAACGGGACAGGCCACCCAGGGAACATGAGTGACGGGGACGGAAGGGGTTGGGATGGCCACTCAGACAAGAAAAAATACTGGATCCTGGTCAGCTCCTCTTAAGAATATATACTTCAGGGTTCAGCACCAGGCCATCAGACTATGAAATACAGGCTTCAGGCACCCCCATTAGGTGGCTTTTGAACAACGACTCTGGTTCTGCCGCTGTTGGTCTCTGGAATCAGTAAAGAAAGAGATTAATAGAAGAAAGGTGTTATTTTACTTTTTGGGTGTGAGAAAACCAGCAAGCATCTAAATTCACATTTCCCCCAATTCTGGTGTACCTAACCTGAGTCTCCTGATGGGCCCTTTCAGCAAGAAAAGATTGCTCACTCCTCGTAGTGAGCTCAGGTGCTTGCATTGTTCTCAGTGACAAAAAGAGGCTCCGAATGGAAGTGTGGGCACCGCTGTGTGGAAGAGAGGAGCCGTCTTTGAAAGCAACCAACATGCATCAGAGGAAGGATGCACACAACCTTCACTCTGGCTGGGAACCACATTCCAGCTGTCTTCAAGGTCTGATTTCGTCTGACTTTGTTCTCTCCAACGGGGGTTCTCTGATGTGAGGGGCAGACTGTGTCTAGAGCAGAACTGACAGTGATACACCCTTCCTATTCACAAGCCACTCATCTGAGAGGTTTGAAAGCACATTGTAGATCAGGGGGCATGTCTGTCTACCTTTCACAGGCTCCAGTGTGAAGGAGGGAGCTGTCTGTTGTTAGGAGATCTTTGGGAGATTTCTGTTGAAGGGTAACATCAGAAACAAAACCGTAAGTCGTGTTGGGTACTGCAAGGACTTGAGGATGCACACAGCTCTGGACCGGACTCGAGGCTTGTGTCCGTCAGGGTCTCAGCAGAAGGTAGAATCAGTCTCAGATGGTTCAAGAGCACTTAAGGAAGGGCCTGGTCTCAGAAGTGCAGCCTTGTTTGAAGAAAACAGCAAAGGAAGATTACTGTTCCTCTCCCAGATCCAGAGGGCCAAGGTGGCAGAGTGTCTCTCTTTGACTAAATTCTACTTAGGGTTCTCGGAGTCCTCTTCCCAACTGCACTCTGACCTTTGGACTTTTGTGTCCACCTTCACATCACCCAATTTTAGTAACAATCCTGCTAGCTTGGTGTATCCAGAATCCCCTACCCTCTGTGTCTGAACATGGTGTCTATCTGATCAGGGTCCTCACCCTCTCCATCCCCAAGGTGATGGAGGACCCCCCAGCCTGCCTTCCTCAGAAATACTGTTAGCTCAGTTTAGCAAGTATCCCTCCTTGGCTGTAACTTCCTACTTTTCCTCATCATATTCAGAGTTGAGCCCAAGCTCTCTCCCTGCTACTGCAAAACCCTGCTGTGTAGTTTCTACAGCTATTGCCATAGTCCCTCTGAGTGAATCTGCCTCACCATCTCTACCAAGTGTCATGAAGAAGTTTTTCTTTAATAAAAGGGAGGAAAATGTTTTATCTGAGCTGAGTGGGAGCTGTGAGGAAGGGACCCCAGTCACCGCTGGAAAATGGGGCCTAGAACAGGAAGTGGAGGAGAGAGAGCCTGTCCTCCCTCCTTCCCTCCATTCCCCTGCTGGAGCCTCCTGCTGGCCACACCCAGAAGGAAACCAGTGCACAAGGGAGTCCTGTCCAAACAGCCCACAGGGACTTGTGATGGGGGAGCAAAGAGAGAACAACTAGCATAGGCATGGCCATTAGATTCCAACCGGCTGGAGGTTTTTGTGTTCTTCCTCTCTGCAACCCACAAATCTGGTCTCTTAGCAAGGTCCCTGGAAGGGGGTGGGCTGTATATGTCAATTCCTGCATAGAAAGAAATATCTGCAGCCTTTAAACAGCAAAGCTTGCAGGATGCCTGTGGCCATGTTCACTGCAGGACAAGATTGTTAGAAACCCATTGCTCCCACTTTGCCAGCTCAGAATTACTGGACCTGGGAGATGGAGGAGAGTGGAGGATTGGGGCCCCCGGGCTGCCTCTCCTTTCTCTCTGCTGTTCAGGGTTTTGCACAGTAACTGACACATAGTGAGTGTATTAGAGCTTTCTGAATGTGTAATGGAATGAATGAATTCCATTCAATGCATAAATTGTATTAGATGAAGAAATCAAGGCACAAAGTTGGAAAGTGGTTCTGTTTACATTAACTAATGGTAGAGTCAGGGTGCATGTCCGGGACCTCTGATGCCAGAAATTGTCTCTCCTAACCCCTGTCTCCAGGGAGTCAAAGAATTATTGGGGTTGCAGAAACCCCTTGATGGGTGGTTGGATCGGTGGGCAGTTTTACTCAGAAACATAGGACAATGAAGAAGAAAGCCAGGAGTTAGCTGTGTATTCTGGATTAATTGAGGTTTGTCATTCCCTGTGACATTTGTACCTGTCACCACATGGCACAGGGACCCACACAGTGCCCAGAAGAGGTGTGTGCCCATAGTGGAAATTGATATATGCTTTTTAGAAAGAAATCAGACAGGATGTGGGTTGAATATGTCTGAGTACGTGTTGCACTCACATATGTGTTTATAGTCAGGAACTGAATTACATTCCTTCCAAATTCATATGTCGTGGTCCTAACCTCCAGAACTCAGAATGTGCCCTTATTTGCAAATAGGGACCTTGCAGATGTATTTAGTTAAGAGAAGGTCACCCTGGAGCAGGTGTGCCCCTAATCCATTATGATTGGTGTCCTTATTTGAACACAGACATGCACACAAGGAGAAGGCCATGTGAAGATGAAGGCAGAGATCACAGTGATGCTTCTAGAAGCCAGGAAAGAGCAACGATTGCCAGCAAACACCCAGAAGCCAAGGGAGAGGCCTGGGGCAGATCCTTCTTCACAGCCTCAGCCCCACTGACACCTTGGTCTTGGACTTCTAGCCTCTAGACTGTGAGAGAATACATTTTTGTTGTTTAAGCCACCCAGTGTGTGATGCTTTGTATGACAGTCCTCACTGACTGGTACAGGCATGCTGTGCATTTTATATATTCATCTTTGTGTTTATATGTATATAAATATGTGCATGCACGTATACCACACACACAGGCACACATATCGAGTGAGTCTTCCAATGTGTAAATGTCCCACAATGTCCCCTGGCACCCCAAGTCCTTGCAGGCCTCCTGTCTCCCTCCCTGAAGGCCGAGGAGCAGCCTGGGATCTGTAAGCAACCTCGGCCTCCACACCAACCCCTCCCTCTCTCTTCTCATGTGTGCCCGGCATGCGTCCTCCCATCAGATCCGAGTGAGATGAGAGCCCTGGTGGGGCGTGACTGTGCCCCCACAGCCCCGCTAGGGCCTGCTTGTGGGCACTGACATGGTCCCATCCTCAACCTGGGGAAACTCCTTTGACCCCAGCTCTACCAGGTGAGACTTGAATGCTCATAGTAGCACTATTCACAGTACTAGGATATGGAAGCAACTTAAATGTCCAGAGGAATGGATAAAGAAGATGTGGTGTATATATACAATGGAATACTACTCAGCCATATAAAAGAATGAGATAATGTCACTTGCAGCAACGTGGATAGACCTAGAGATTATCATACTAAGTGAAGTAAGCCAGACAGAGAAAGACAAATATCATATGATATAATTTATATGTGGAATCTAAAAAAAATTGATACAAACAGACTTATATACAAAACAGAAATAGACCCACAGATGTAGAAAACAAACTTATGGTTACCAAAGGGGAAAGAGGGAGGGATAAATTAGGAGAATGGGATTAACAGATATGTACTACTATATATAAAATAGACAACCAACAAGGACCTACTGTATGACACAGGTAAATCTACTCAGTATTCTGTAATAACCTATATGGGCAAAGAATCTGAAAAAGAATGGGTATACGTATATGTATAACTGAACCACTTTGCTGTACACCTGAAACTAACAAAACATTGTTAATCAACTATACCCCAATATAAAATAACAATTAAAAAAAAGTTAATAGATCAGGTTCCTAAGGAGGAAATAACAAGACATGGGAAGGGATTTCCCATGGGCATGTGGGTGTGAACAGACAGTGGAGGGTGTGTGTAAGGTGAGTGCCCACCGCTGTGTTCTCTTAAGCACATAGGCCCAGGCATTTAATAAAACAAAGGCCTTTGGCTTTGTCTATGTGATATTGTGATCAATGAACAGCCCAGAGGAGTGGGTGGCCCTCCGTATCCCCTCCATGTGTCTCCAGACAAGCATGAGGTGCACACCTTGGGCGCCTAGAAAGAAATTTAGAGTTTTCAGAACTTTATGTATTAGTCGGTTTGGTTTTCTTTTCAGTTTCATTAAAGCCTCCTGCTGTTGTTTGAACATTGAAAACAAAACCCATTTTAGTATCAAAAACAATCTTAAAAGGGAAATAGTTTTTTTCTTCTTGGTTAGAAAGCTTCAAACTGGCCATGGTGATTTTTAAACCCTGCTCCAAATCATGGAAGAAAATACCCCAGTCAGCTGTTAAAAACAAGACAACAGGCCCCAAATGGAGTTGCTTATGCTAAGCCCCCAACCAAGACAATTTAATTACAGTTCTGTCTCTCCCTGAAAACATATCTTAAACCAGTCAATCAGGAATCTCCTGATCAGTGCTAGTTAGGACTCTGCCTGATGGACCCTGCCATCCTGTCAAGGAAAGTAACCTGGCAATAACTAAACTGCTTTTTTTTGCCTAGAATAACTTTCTTGTCCCCCTTCCTTCTGCCTATAAAAGTGTTTCATTTTGTACAGCTCCGCTGAGCTCCTTTCTTTCTTCTGGATTGGAGGCTGCCTGATTCAAATCCTTTTTTGCTCAAGCTCTCACAGTTTTTAAGATGCTTCAGTTTATCTTTTAACACTGCCATACGCCAAGAATATATCTGCATGCAATTAAGGGATAGAAATGAACAGGAGCAACTGGGTCCAAAGTCTGACTGTCTAGACACGCCTGTCCTCCTTTGCTGAGAACGCCTTGGGTGGGATGTTTTCATCTCTGCAGTGACTCTGACCCTATGAATTTGATCATGGGATTGACAAGTAGCTGGAACATTCTGGAAGCCTCAAGTCTGCCCTTCCTGGCGACATTCGAAAAGAAAGGAGGTGTTGGAGTGCTTGGGCAAATGTCAAGGGCCAACCACAGGAGGATGGGGCTGAGGTCAGGGTGGAGCCTGTGCACAGGTGGAACCAATGAAGCCAATGGTCAGAGCTCCACCACCCCTCATCGGAAATCCTTCCTAGCCCACCCCTACCTTCTTTTGCTTAAAACCACCTACTTTAGAATGGTTGTGTCTTTTCCTTCTTGTCCTCAGTCTGTGCAGGGCCTCAGGGCTCCCCAGCTTGACCCCAGCCTTTGTAGGAAGCACACTGTGGTTTGGGTAACTCAGCTGCTGGTCACTCATCCCAGATCTTGTTCACTTTGCTAAGTGTCATGCAGACTTAACAGATGACATCGCATGACACTCTGTCTCCTTCCTGAGACCATCTAAAGACAAGGTTTTGTCTCCAGGGTTGGGGACCCATAGATGCCAGTGGTGGAGATCTGCCTTGGGAGGAAGAGCTCAGAGTCCTGATGAGCAGGCAGCCTGTGCCAAAGGCTGGCATTGACCTTGATGACGCTAACCTCTCTCTGAGTCACAATGAAATGAAGCTGCATAGAACAATTAAGCATGGGAATGGCAGAACAATACACCTGACTAATGAGCAGGGAATGACTTATGTTCAATGTTGTGTATTCATTTACCCTGTCCTAGAATCGTGCAGCCCAGCACCAACGGGAATGAAGTATTTAATTTACCATCCACAAACACCTGGCGTATTGATAATTTTTGCTGTTTGTTTGGCTTTATTTTTCGTAAGTCAATAGATTCTGAATGTTTTTTCCTACCTAACTTCCTTTCCATTCAAAGGAACTCACTACATCAGATTTCCCCAGTGAAGGTCCCCAAAACATTTTTGTTTGAAACTGTGATAAAATTCATATAATATGAAATTCACAATTTAAGCAACTTGAAAGTATACATTTTAGTGGCTTTTAGTACTTTCACAATGTTGTGCAATCATCACCTCTATCCAGTTCCAGAACATTTGCATCACCTCAGTGGAGACCCTGTACCCCTGGCAATCACTAACATATTTCTATCTCAGTATATTTGCTTATTCTGGACATCTTGTATAAGTGAAATTACATAACATGTGACCTTTTGCGTCTGGTTTCTTTCACTTAGCATAATATTTTCAAAACTCATCCATGTTGTAGCATATTTCAGTACTTCATTCCTTTTATGGCCAAATTATATGGATTTAATGAGTTTGTTTATCCATCCATCAGTTATTTGATGAACACTTCGGTTTTTTCCACATTTTGGCTATTGCGATAGGCAGGTTTTTTATTTTTATTTATTTATTTTATTTTTATTTTTATTTTTTTGTGCGGTACACGGGCCTCTCACTGCTGTGGCCTCCCCCGTTGTGGAGCACAGGCTCCAGACGCGCAGGCTCAGCTACCATGGCTCATGGGCCCAGCCGCTCCGCAGCATGTGGGATCCTTCCGGACCAGGGAGCAAACCCATGTCCCCCGCATCGGCAGGCAGACTCTCAACCACTGCACCACCAGGGAAGCCCCAGGCAGGTTTTTTAAAGGCTTTTTTTTTTTCTCTTGTTGCTCTTGTCACAAATTTAAAAAATTACACAACCCATTCTTATTCTAGATTCATACTAGACTCCTTTTTCTCTGTAGCCTCTTGTCTAGAATTAAAGAATGACCTTCATTTTCCCTTTTGACAGTCAGGACAGGGTAAGGCATCCAGAAGGTAACTGACTTCTATAAAGTCATGCAAGACTTTGGGACTTTGGAATGTAAGATGTAGATAGGAATGTCAGCCTTTGGAATTCATGCTGAAAAATTGACACACGTGACTCTGATGAAGTTAACTCTCTGCAGCATGTCCCTCGCCCCCCCACGCCCCTGCATTCACACATTCTGGAACGACACATGCTTCACATCTCTGTGTAATTACCCCCTTGAACATGAAGAGAGTGCTTCATCAGTAGATGAGACAGAAACAGGGCATCACCTACACATACCCATGTTTACACACATGAGTATTGGAATCCTGTATCTGCGAGAAAGAAGACAGACCCCAGGATTTGAGTGTGAACCAGTTGTGTTTCAGAGGTGGCAGAGGATGGCTCTGATTTGTTCATATCTTTCATTTAGTCATGGTTTCTCAGCCTCTGCTCTATTGACTTTGTGGCCCAGATTATTGTCCTAGGGGCCATGCATTGTAAGATGGTGAGCTGCATCCCTGGCCTCTGTCCATTAGATGCAAATAGCACCACTCTGCCTTTTCCATCATGATAATCAAGCATCTCCAGACATTGCTAAATGTCCCCAGGGAGGCAGAATCACTGTGCTTGAGGACCACTGGGTCAGAGAAAGTAAATAGACTCATTATTCCCAAGACCTCTAAGCCTTTTTCTTGGTGGGAAGGAGGGGACAGATAAAGCAGCAGGAAATCACAGGTAGAGAAGGGTCTTCTGCACAGAGAAAGCCATACCAGGTGAGACGTGTGCTTGTTTAGGTTCTGAGGGCTGTCTTATCAGGGGACAATTTTTAACCAAGTGGCTGATTACAGACTCAGGGATCATTACACCCAAATTGCCTGTCTGTCACTGTTCATGAAAAGAGCTTCCATTTGAAATCTGTTTCTGTTTTTTGCCTTCTTTGAAGAGATAGTGAATGAGGTCACAAGGATTAATGGCTACTAAAAGCTACCCTCTTCTGATATTTCTCCAAGGAAAATGAATCACCATGTTTTGTGAATGCAAACCCCTAATAAAAATACTAGAAGTAGCTGGTCATGGCCAATCCGATAGCTCTATATGGAAGTCCTTGGATTAACTTTCATGTCTTTGGCTCAAAATGTTCTTGGAGGATAAATGTCAAACAGGTAAATAACACATACCAGCAAACTCTTTTAACACAAAATATTAAAAAGTTTCATCAAAGTCCTGGATGTGTGAGTCACGTCTGCCTTGGTTTCCCTCTGGTGGTGTTCTCCATGCTGAAACAGCTCTGTTCTCCTCTGTAAAGCTATGTGTTCCATGTGTTCCATTACAAGTTTCCCCAACACTGGTCGTGTTCACAGTGTTCCTTCTGAACTTTGGCTTCTGTGTCTTCAACCACCTACTCTAAACTGTTTCCCTCTACCAGCTGTCATTTTCCTAACATCCACAGAGTCGTGTCATTAACTTACAGAATGAAGACCTGTTCCTGTCCCAACTTGTCTTTTTTCCCTCTGTTCAGAGATTCTTCCCTATTTGTTTCCTTCCATGTTTAAACATTGCTTCTGCTCCAAGCCATTCTACCTACTCCCTTCCACTCTGCTTCCAATTTGGGTGCTTTCTTGTACTTTTGTCTTTTTAGCTGATGAGCCAATGGGAGTCAGAGACCTGCCACTAATGAGCTGTGTGACCTTGTTCAGACCACAGGGTGGGTCTCTCCTCATTGCTTCACCTGACAAAAAGGGCTGATGCAACCTGCCCCTGAGGCATTGATGCGAGAGTGTGAGATGATTTTTAAAGTACTCCGTGAGGTGAAAGTACAAATGGAAAGTCGTGTCGCTATTTCTCTGTACCTACCTTGTTTCCTGAGCTCATCAGAGACCACTTCTCCTATTACTCTGTCTAGCACATTTTCATTATCTTACGTGCTTCTAGTATCTTTTAAATTTCTGCTTATTTCCAGTTTCTCAGCTGTTTTGTGTGATATTCCTTAAAGTGCATGGAAATAAATGTACACTCCAGAACCTCTGCACTCTGAAATGTCCCTGGTACTGAATGACACCCCTGGTACCCTGGTACTGGTGGCTTGAACAAATGCCCCTCAAGTGAAAGTGCCCACGTGACTCAAATGGATGGTCCTTCTTCTGGATGAAAAGTTTCCCTTCAGATATACCTACTGAGCGTATCCCCGCCTGGACAACGAGCAGCATAATCATGACAAGAAGATATACTAAGATATCCAGCTCTGCCGTCATCTTCTTCTCTCTCATTCTCATGTATTCCTTTGTAGGGAATGGATATGAGGAGATAGAGACAAGGACAAGGAGAATAGGAGAGATTCAATCCTGTGTGACCTGGAGAGGGCAACATCTAGACTTGACATGGCCAACTGGATTCTTTTCATGTGTCCACTCAGAATGGCAGCTCTGGCTTCCTGGAGCACTGTGGAGAAGGACTGGTTCACTCAGAAGGTGCTCGTTTATTGATTGGTGATGTCTGTGCAGGTGTTGGGCTGGGGAGTGGTGGCAGCCTTGCTAGTGTAGGCTAGGTGAGTCAGGATAAGGTAATTATTACTAGGCAAGAGGCTTCCGAATCACTGATCCCATTAGACCATCCCTCACAAAGACCATCTCCTGAGAAGATTAAGCAGGATGATGGGTTAGAGTTGGTGCTGTGGGTGAGCAGGAGGGGATCCTGCAGCCCTTTGGGGGGAACATGAGCCCCTTTTCTGATGTTTCTATGCTTTCGTCTGCCTCTCCTTTCCACTCTGGCCATTCCTGCATCACTGCATTCCCCCCAACCCACGTCCTCCGGGAGGCCTGTGCACGGCATCTAGGGTCAGGCAGCGGCCTTTACGAACAGTGGGTGATAGGAAGGGATGTGATTCTCTGTTGTCCTCTATTGCTCTTTGTACTACTCGATATTGATTGGAATATGGAAAATAATCCTCAGCAAAGTCTTCAGCATAAGAGCCATCACTCCAAATACAAAGGTCAATACTTGAATTCCCAAACTCGTGTGATCATGTGATTCCATGTGATGATTAAAGACTGAATCAGAATCTTTCATGTGAGGGCCTCGGATTCTGAATTTAAAAACTTTCCCAGGAGATTTTCATGATCAGACAAGTCTAGGAAAAGTTTGCTTAAATGAATAGTGTAACTAGTGAGCTATTTTAGAACCTTAGAAGTTGTTGCTTCCAGAGGAATCCTGCAGTGGGTATGGAGTCTATTGAAACATCTTCATCTTCTGTCTCAGCTTTCTCAAGATCCTTCCTTCCTGGGACCCCCTGGACTAAAGATTTGGGCTCTAGCCATGCCTCTTGTGGACTCTGCTGCACCCCAAAGAAGTTTAGAAGCTGGAAGAACTCAAAACATTATTTGCTGTGATCTCTTCCTTGCTGAAGAAACGGCATCGGAAAGGGGTGTCCTCTGGGTGTCATTTCTTTGACACAGGCACAGGCAAATGTGTCCATTTGAGACCTCCGCCCTGAGAAGCTTGCTGATTCCTCTTCAGCTTACTGGACTTGATGGAAACCTATCCATCAGCAAGCCCTCTTTCCTGGGCAGAGAGAGACGGAGGTCTGAGATACAAGGCTGGCAAAACATTTTGTGACCCCACATGTAGGATGAACAGATGATATGGGACACTCAGAAAGGAAGGCTGCAGCTCAGTTGTGGATAAGGCATTTTAAAGCCATTTGTACAAGGGTCCCTGGAATTTGTAGAGTTGAACCCAGTATCGGTAAAAAAAAAAAAAAGCAAAGCTGGTGACAGGCTGGCAAGTGGAGATGATGGGGCCACTTATTATTTCCTAGCATCACTGCAGTTGACCACGACAGGAGGAAATGTAGTGCAATCCATTAAGAGCTGAAATTTCTTCACACACTGTGGATGCTGCCAAGACTTATTTGGTTTCACTCTCTCAGGGGTCAGAACTCTGCCAGCAGCCTGACGTCACTTTCTGGTCATCTGTGTTTTTATTGGAATGTATGCATTCGGTTGGTTTTAGTTCAGTGAAAGTGAGGTTGGTCTGCCTGTTCATCAGTCCATGGAGACACCCAGCCCAAGGATGTGCTCCAGAGACCTAGGGCTGAGGGAAGGAGTGAGTTCCTGTAAAGAGGTCCCACCTGAAGACACACATGGCCTCAGCCCATCCACCAAACTTGGCCACTGCTGACTCGTCTGTGGAATGGGGACCTCCCCAAAGATAAGGGCAAGGAGGAGACCCTTCACACCTGATTTCTCCCTGTCCATCCTCTGTATTTGGAGGTGAGTCACTAAGTGCAGCCCACACTCAAGATGGGCAGTTAGGGTGGGGCTAAGTCCCACTCATGGAGGGGGAGTATTTACAGATATAATATCGGGAACCAACTTTGGCTTTGTTGATTTTCTCCATGATATACAAATCCTTTTTAAATTAACTTTTTTTTTTTTTTGGTGGTCAAGGATTCTTTCTACTCAGAGAAAAGAAAAATCACCAATTAAGAACATACTTATAAAATTTTCCTGAACTCTGAGGCACTCGATACAACGGACCCGTTCCTCTTTCCGGAAACTTTATCTTTTCTTGTGTCATTGACCCTGGCAGTGCCTCTCTGCAGAGATCTGCACCTTAACCTCTGTGACCCCGTCTCCAGCATGCAGCCCCCGGCCCCGATGTGGTTTCCTTCCTAAGCTGTAGAGACGCGCCCTGAACTCCATCCTGGCCAGTCCACCTCAGACGCTCCTCTTTTGTCAAGAAGCTCACATGCTTAATACCCAGCTTACGATCTTTTCCCCAAATAAATCCCCACCCTGAACTTCCCTGGCTTTTCCCTGGAGTGATTATTCAAACTTAAGCCATTTTTCTTTTCTTTTTTCTCTCTCTCTTTTTTTTTTTTTGCCTCCTGTGTTAATCCATCACCAAGCTGTATGGATATATGTGTTTTGTTTTGTTTTTAATTTCTAATACCTCACTATGAAGTAATGGATAGGAGGACATGGTCTTTGGAGTCAGATCCAAGCACAAATCCTGGTGTGTTACCTGTGCTTTTCCTGGCAAATTACTTGAACTTTATATGCACCTGCACCCTCGTCTCTGTGTGGGAGTCCAGCCCACGCATGTGGAGTTACCGTGAGGCAGTGATAAATGCCACGTGTGAAGGGTGTGCTGCTGTGGTCCCCAGCCCCTGTGCACACCGGCCCTCCCCTTGTTCCTCACATCTCAGCACCCGCCTCCTCATCCACACCCTGTAAAAGTGACGGGGACAAGGGCATCTTACGTAGGAAATACCGCTCCCATCAGGCAGTGCCCTGGCTCCACAGCCTTGGAGAGCCCAGAACCTTCAGGGGTCTCCAGAGCCCTCCCCACCTGCCTCCATGAACGCTTCCAGTCATATCCCACGTTTATCCATAACAGTCTGTATCAGAAGTTCTCTGTCTTCAATCACTTCCTGCCTGTTCCATGCACTCAGCCCTTTATTACCCGGAGCCGCCTCTGGAAGGCCTTCTCACCTTCCATCCATGCACACGGCCAAACCCCACACCCCTAAAACCCAACCCAAGTCTTTCCTCTGCCAGAGGCCTCGTGGCCCCTACTGCCAACCAGTGCTGCTGCTCCTGCAGTCTCACCACCTCTCCATGAGCTCCCAGGGGCCCTGCAGGGCAGGAAGCATGAATGAAGGATTGTAAATGTAAAGGGAGATGGAGGTGGAGCTGGGCTGCTGCTTTGTGTCAGGATTCTGGCTCTGTGGGAGCATCAAACTCTCCTCTAAAAACACCTTTCTCTTTCCTAACCCTCGAAGTTGGGTTCTGAGAGAAAAAAAAAATCACCCTCTTGCACCATATAAAACACCAGGGTCCCCTCAGGCACCTGAACAGGAGAGCCGGAGTGAGAGTCCTTCTGACAGAACTACAGGAAAATGTCCGTTCTAGGTGGAACCTGGGGCTTTGGCTGCTTTACAAACCTCACAGGACATGGTGGGGGACTTACTGGATGTGGGCAGGACAGGCCAGCACTCAGGGCTCCGGGCACTGCTGAGGAGCGCCCTTTGCCCAGGCTGGATGTCAGTGAAGATTCTAACTCCTGCGGGCAGCTGTGCCTTTCCAGGGACCTGGATGGAAGGCTGGTCTGAATACAGGATTCTCAGATGCTCCAGGATGGGGAGAATGGCTCTAGGCCCGCAGCCCAGCTCCGAGCCCACCTCGGTCCTCACAGCCCCTGGGGCCTTGCTCGTGCCCGGGGCCACCTAGCCCAGGGTCTGTGCTCCGTCCATCCATCCCTTCCTGCATCCCCTGCTGGGGCTTCACACTGGGCGCTGAGCTGGACTGGGGACACAGAGCTAGGAGAACGCCTTGGGGGAAAGGGAGCTGGGGCCATTTGGGAGAGGAACGCTGGGCTCTGGGCTCTGCAGGCTGTTCTAGAAGGAAGTGCACAGGCTCCCGGGGGGCCCACCCCCTTGGCCCCATGGCCTCCTCATTCTGCTAAGAGTAGGTGGCCATAGGAGGCCCTTGTGGAGCCCCCCGAGTACAGGGCCTGGAGGACTTGTCCTCCTGCTGCTAAAGCCAGCCAGTCCAATCTGGAGACAACACAGGGAGAAACACCAGGCAAACAGGAGGACCCCAGGACCCCCCACCATATGGGAGAGGAAAGAGCCCCTTTCTACTGAGAAATGGCCCTGCTTCCCCCCACAAAGACACCCTGGCCAGTGTCTGAGCTAAAGACAAAGAACTGCAGTGCAGCGTCCATGCCCAGGACCTGTGCTGTGGAGGCGTGTGCCTTGCCTGCGAGGATGTTGACCGGAGCTGCATGGGCAGCTGCTGCTCCAACCTTTCCCTGTGGCCATGGTGTCCTGCCTGCCCACTCCCGCCGCCCTGCCTGGTGCTTCGAGGGGCACCTACAGCTTAGACTGGGCCGCATGCCCGATCCTGGGCTCTCTGACACAAGGTCAGGGGGCCGGAGTCGCCAGGAGCCACCAAGGATGTAGCTGAGTGTCCCACCAGGGCAGGTGTGGACGCCCATTGCTCTGCCCTGGGCACACTTGGAAGGCCAGGGAGGTGGTGGCAATGCAGCCGGTGGTGAGAGACCTACTTTCTTGTCTTGTGTTTGGGTTGTGATTCTTGAGCTGCCTCTGAGCCATGTCTGTCTGGGTCCGTGTGCTTCAAAAAGAGCAATCTTACTGCTGTGACAAGGGGAGACGGGTGGCTAAGAGCCTGGATGGAGTCAGGGTCCAGGGCCAAATCCTAGCCCTGGGACCTAGGAAAGTTGCTGGGAAACCCTCAGAGCCCCCCTAAATGCGGATGCTCAGAATAGCACCTGTGGCATGAGGCAGGCTCGCAGACTCCGTACGCTGACGCTCAGAAAGCCCAAGATCCTGGACCGGGACATGGGAAGGGTTTTGTCACTGATGGGGTCACAGGTGGGGTCACTGGGTGACAAAGCCCTCTGGGAGCTGAGGCTCCTCATCCGGCCCCAGAGAATATTCATGGTTCCTACCTCCCAAGGTCATGAGGAGGATTGAAGTTCGCACACGTGATACACAGGGTTATTCTACTTGCTTTTGACCAGCTTGTAGGAGAAAAAGTCAACCCACGCAGTCTGTCCAGGACACGGAAATACACGCTCAGCTCCTGGGCAGGAGCTGCACCAAGTCCTTCTGTGTCTTGGCCGAGACCTGTTTTGCCTGTGTCCGTCAGCAACCCTGACTTTTGTCAGGTGAATGAAATGGCTGCACGGACTGCTTTTTACAGCAGAGTTCTAATATCAAAGATGACTTGATCCCACGATTTTTCCCATCACTCTGTCACCCCCTCCCTTGCCCACATCCATTTTCAGCCTCTTCTTGAATGTCACCTTCCCCTGGATTTTCTCTGGAGCATCTGCCTTGGGACCCCCAGCCATTATAAAGTCCCCAGAGTCACATATCCTTTTTCTCTCCTGATGGGCATTAGCCATGTAGCATCACACCGACTGAGGTTTGTCTGGGGTGGAACAGGGGGCTCAGGAACAAGCCAAGCTACCTAGTTTGAACCCATAGCCTTGCTTCTTAAGAACACTTACTCCTTGATACTAATTACAGAACAATACAGGGGAAAGTATAGAGCAAAGAGGTGACCTCTAAGCAAACAGGTGGCTCTGTGTAAGGTGAGGGGGTGTTTGGATCCCTGAAACTGACATTCACCTCGACCTTTGACAGCCTTTTTCTGAGAAAATTTTGGAAACGCTGGTCAGAATCCCAGAACGTGCCCAGCCCTCCATGATGCAAGCACATAAACTGACAGCAGCAGACACTGACTGCTCCTGAAATGGATTTGTTCTCAGCCTCCTCGTTTCTTGGCCGAATGTGCTTTGGTCCAGTTTAGCTAAGTAGGGAAAAATTGCTTCCCTGGCTGGAATTCTGAAAGGTGATTCATTTTGGTGGAAGTGCTTATAATTAAAAACAGTCACAACAAAAACGAGGAGTTAGAACATATGAGTCCCAGACCATCGCCGAGCCCAGGAGGCCCTGCTGTAATGACAACAGATGTGAGAGCAAATTAAATTTACAGCTCGCCTGTGCCCCTTTCCAGGGGTGAGCTCTCAAAATTGGTTGGTTTATGCAAGTGATTAAAAAATGTGGAATGCCTTTCTTGGAAATGATTATGCATATTTAAGAGTCATTAGGAGGTCAGAAATACATAGGTGTGAATATCAGGATGAAGTGATGCTTGCTTCAGGTGAGTGTGCTGCAAACAGATTCCCCTGATGTAGAAGGAACAGGGACACGGAGAGGGTAAGTGATGTGCAGATGGTGCCGTGTCAAGGTTAACTCAATGCGGGGACGTCAGAGCAGCAGCACGGTGGCACTGAGTGATTAAGGGAACTCATTTCTATGCTTCACAGCCCACACTGTCCTCCAGCCGAGGTGGGGAGATATCATGCGTGGTGTAGCACTGTCTGGGCCAAGACAGCAGAAAGAGGGGATGCCTGTACCCTGGAGTAGGGTCAAAAGGTTTCCATCCCTTTCTCCAAGCTCAAGGCACAGCAGCTCATTGGCCCCATGGGGGCTCCATGCCAGCACCTTGTGGTATTGACACAATCACTCTGAGGCTGCAGATGTGAACTCTGGACATTTCCTATGCGTTCAAAAATAACCCTCTTTTGAAATACTTTCATTGGTTTAGCGCCATGGGAGGTGGGGCCTGGGAATTTTCCACTCTGGTGAGTTGCAGGGTAGAAATACTTCCCGAGAGGATGTCCAAACAGTGAGATTTGGGGCCAGGAAAATGAAGGTCAAAGGCAGAAGCGTGCTCTTCTCTTGGCTGTGAGCCGTGGTGGGCCCGATGGCGGGAGGGTTGGCTGCACAGGGCCATCTGGGGACAGCTCCCTGCTGGGACAGACTATGTCAGCTCCTTCTCTCCCTCACACTCTTGCTCTCCATCTCAAGGTGCTTCAACCCGACTCTCAACATGGAATTTATGGAGGATACAGTCCTGAGAGTCTCCTCTTGCCAGTGAACTGGTTCTGGGGTAAAGACAAGACAGCTTTGGAGCTGGGTGCTGGGCCATCGTGGAGAAAGAGGGGAATTGCCTGAAGGCTTGGCCTGGGGTCCAGCGGCAACTCTGCTGGGTGGTCTGATGGGATGGGGAGGTGTTGCTCTTGCTCTAACCCCTGATGGCAGACACTCCCAGACTGCTCCTTGTGGCTGTGAGTTTCCATGGTGGGGACAGGTGGCCAGATGGCTGTGCTCACCTCTGGCCTTTGCAGACACAATGCCCCACCTCACACTTTGGAGGCTCTAAGGGACAGGTGCACTGGGATCATAGCTGATGCATCGCCTGGGCGCTTGAACTTCCCAAAAGGGTTGGAGCTGCCAGGTCTTCACTAAGCAGAGCTGAGATGAGGCTTGATCTCTGCCAGACAGAAGGCAGTCTCAGGTACTCGTTGGCACTGCAGTTGCAGGAAGGGTGAGCATCAGTACTGATGATGCCAGCGACCAAGGGACCCGCCCCCACCAGCTCTGTGTCCATACTGACCTGCATCCTGGACCAGCATGTTCCCTCACCCTGAGTTTCAATCCTCAATCTCCATGGAGGGAGGTGGGGCAAGGATGCAGGGCACAGTTCTCATCCCCAGATTCCTGTTGTCTTCTGTCTCTGAGCTCTCACTGCACTTTCTAGCTAAACCTGCAGGGTGGCAGCTTGTTCTGCAGGGACTCTTCAGGACACATTCACAAGTCAGCCCCATGCTCTAGTGACACAGCAAACACATGGAGGGACTGCTTCCTGTCTCCTCGTGGAAGCCAGCACCGGGTGCAAGAGGATAGGAGAAGCCAAGTTTAGGCATTTAGGGATCTCAGGAAGGGTTGGAGCAGCTGTAACAAAGCACCAGAGAAACAGCAGCTTAAACAACACAACTCTATTGTCTCACAGTTCTGGAGGCTGAAAGTCCGCAACCAAGGTGTCCACAGGGCTGGTTCCTTCTGAGGCTGTGCAGGAGAATCTGATACAGGCTTCTCCCCTGGATTCTAGTGGGTTATTGGCAACCTTGGGAGTTTCTTGGCTTGTAGAAACATCATCCTGTTCTCTGCCTTCATGTTCACATGGTGTTCTCCTTGTGTGCATGTCTCCATGTCCAAAATTCCCCTTTTTATGAGGAAATCAGTTATAATGGATTAGGACCCCACCATACTCTACTGCGACCTCATCTAAATTTAACTAACCACAACTACAAGGACCCTATTCCCATGTGAGGCTCTGGGCATGAAGACCTCAGTGACTTTTGTAGGGATATGACTCAACCCATAACAAGCCAAGGGCAGATTTTAAGGCTGCGAGTTTCCTACTGTCAAGTGAACCGGTTGGACTGGCCTCTGTAGAGAGAGAAATGACATCACTTTTAATTCCCATAAGAGTAGAAGTGGGGTCCAAGGTAGATGAGCTTCCTGGAAGTGAAATAACTTCAGTTTTTAAGGAGCTGATTGGAGAATTCTGGGACCTTACACTGTTCTCCAAATAGAGTAGCAAATTACTCTGGAAGTAGCTAAGTATGTCAGCAACCTCATTCAGATTAAAGAGAAGACCAGCCTTGAGAATTGGAGTTCCCTTGCAGAGTTCCTTGAGAAATGCAGTTTTACCTTTTCAGCCTGTACACAGCCCAGCCCCACAGGACAGAGGCCTTGGGTGTGCAGATGGCGTTGGACCAAGCAGGAAGGAACAAGGGCTTGTAACGGTTCTGTCAAAGGCAAGTGTTGAGAACTGATTGAGGAAATTAGAGTTTCAGTCACTTTGGGTAATATTTTAATCTTTAATAACTTGATAACTGCTTTCCTCATAGAAAGTGGAAAAGGTCAAAATACTGGACTCTCGGACTTCACTTTTCATGAGCTTTAGCTGTATTTTTTCAGTAAGTCATACAGATGCTAGGATGGAAAGAAAGTTGTGAGGCCTTGCAGGGAGTGGGACAGAGAGTTATTGCATAAGGAAGTTGGCTGGCAGTGAACTGGAGCTCAAGATTCTCCTGGAAGCATCCGGCACCTTTGCTGTGAAACAGCCATTGGTCCCTTGTCTCTTTCTTCTGTCCCACACCAGGTAGTCAGAGAGCCTCACTCGTTTTAGTTAACATTGCACATTGAATCTGTAGCTTACCTGGTTCTCTTCCCTTAAATCTCTACAGAAGCTATCATATATATGCTTCTAAGTCAGATTCTATAGACATGTATGAGCACCCACCATGCAGTAGGCAGCCTTCTGGAGTGTGAGGATGCGGGCATGAATGTGATGGATTTAGATTTACTGGGGAGAGTGTAGCAGCGTGGTTTGTAAGCAGGTCAGTAGGACATAGGGGAGAAGAGAATAAAGCCCGTGGGTGAAGAGGGAGCTTGGCAGAGTCAGGAAGAGTGGATGATGGCTGAGTTGGGTTTTGGAAGTGAGTAAAAGGAGGGAGAGCATCCTGGGGGCCCACCAGGGTGGCCTGGACCAGAGAAGAGGGTGTGAGTGCTCCGACATTTATCCAGTGAGTGCAGGTTAACTCAACCCCCAAGAATGTTCCCGAGTGAGCAAGATATTAACAGATCAGGCTCCAACACACCCATCTGGGGTGAGAAGCAGGGCATGAGGAATCATCCTGTTTAGCTTTGATCACATACCCTTGATAGAGGGGTATGTCAACTAATCACCTTTCTGTTTCTCTTTGGAAATGTTGCTCCATCTTACAAGCTCTGAACATTGTTATTAATTTCCATTCAAGCCACACATGGAACCTTTTGTCCAAGCATCATGAGACACTAGACAGCCACTGAGCATCCCCACCTGTGGGATGGGGTCTGTACATTCTGCTGGTGGCAAAGGTGACAATGCCCATGCCTTTTTCTAAGAGCTCCCTCAGCTGGGTGGCTTGGGAGAAGAGGTGAACACGCACTCCTTTTGGGCACTTTGTGGCAATTACCTGGGGGAAGTTTGAGTTCATCTTCTAGCAAGAGAGTGGGGGGCCCAGGGCTTCAAGCAGCTTCCTCTCTCCTGTGCAGAAGCCCCTCTCATGAGGGTGACTTTTCAGGCATCTTGCAGAGAAGATTAACTGCCAAGGTAATAGAGGCACTGCATTTAATCACTTTCCTAATTAATGCATTTATTGCTGCTTTTTGGACTGAATGTAATGAGCAGGAAGGAAGTGAGTGTCACAGGGATCCCCGGCATTTTCACCTAAAGGTTAATTAACCTGGATATTACCTGGGGGATGACACCCGGCCTGCGCTGGCGAGGGCCGTCGCAAAGATGGTGCTAAGCACATGCCAAGCCTGCGTGTAGAGCAAGGTCACAGGAAGTGAGAGCTTTGGATGATGGGCTGTTGCCTTTGAAAGAATGTTAATGTGGATATTGATTTAATTCAGTGCTGAGCACATTATACTTGGAAGCTTCTAGTAAATGAGACATAAAAAAAAATAGAGTTGCTGAGCAGAACTATAAATTGAAAAGGTGCTTCTATGCTGGAACTTGAATGAAAATAGACTTCGTGTTAGTTTACATATTGATCTGGATTCATATGCATCATCAGCAGCTGCCCTGGGGCAAGTAGCTCTTCAAATAAAGACACTGACAGACCCTGATGGTGAGCCCCTCCCACAAGCTGGTGGAGCTTCCTACGGTGCATTTGCACGTGGTGTTGATGATGGTCCAGGTTCAGATTTCAGGGGGTGCAACACCCCAGCCCCATAAAAGCCCCTCACGCTGTTTACCTGCAGCAGTGCTGAAGTTCCTGCGGTCCACCTGAGAAGCTCAAGAAGAGAAGGAGTCTTGAGTCTCTGGGAAGGGGCTCCCACTGGACTAAGAACAAGTTTATTCTTGTTCATAATAGGGTTAGGAAGAGCAGAAATAGGAGCATCTCCCCCCCAGCCAACAAAATTAGAGAACAGGATGGGACACATGCACAGCCAAAGTCTTTAAAATAAGCGACTGTGGGGCCTCCCTGGTGGCGCAAGTGGTTGAGAGTCCGCCTGCCGATACAGGGGATACGGGTTCGGGCCCCGGTCTGGGAGGATCCCATATGCCGCGGAGCGGCTGGGCCCGTGAGCCATGGCCGCTGAGCCTGCGCGTCCGGAGCCTGTGCTCCACAACGGGGGAGGCCACAACAGTGAGAGGCCCGCATACCGCAAAAAAAAAAAAAAAAAAAAAAAAAAAAAAAAAAAATAAGCGACTGTGCCTATAAAAATGTTATCATAGAAAAATAATCACAGATATGCATGAGTATTTGGCCAAAAAGATACTCATTATATAATCTTAGTAAAAAATTGGGGACAGCTATAGTCTTAGAATTTTTGTAAGAAAAACTGCCAAATGTATAGGTTTTCCACACCAAGCAATTCTCCAATTCTCTGTGGATAGCAACCTACAATTTAGTTTGATTCTGACACTAACTACTGAGCATTAGCACAGGTGAAGGGCCGGACCCACAAGGCTGCTCCCACTTCACGTGCAAATCGCTGGTCCCTGTTTGTCACCTGTATTCTGACCAACTGGCTATAAATCGGGGTTCCCCAACCCCTTCCTCAGGTTTGGTAATTTGCTATAAAGGCTCACAGAACTCAGGGAAAGACTTTACTTATATTTATCAGTTTATTATAAAGAGTAGAATTGAAGATATAATGAATGGCTAGATGAGGAGGTACACTGGGCGAGGTCCCAAGTGTCTGAGCACAGGAGCTTCTGTCTCCGTAGAGTTGAGGTGCATCACCCTCCCTGCATGTGGATGCATTCACCAACCCAGAAGCTCTCTGCACCTCATCTGTTAAGTGATTTTTTAACGGAGGTTTCATGAGGTAGGCACGATCGATTACTAACTCAATCTCCAGCCCCTCTGTCCTTCCTGGAGGGTGAGGAGGTGGACGGCCAGGCTTCTAGTCAAAGCTTGGCCTTTCTGGTGACCAGCCCATATCCTGGATCTATACAGGGGCTCACGCAGAGTCACGGCATTAGAACAAAAAGTGCTCCTACCACTCATGAAATGACAAGGGTTTTAGGAACTCTGTGCCAGGAATTGGAGGTAAAGACCAAACACACATCTCCTGTTATGTCACAGTATCACAACAGCCTAGTGCATTACCTGTGTCACACTGGGCCAGTGGCCACCCTGTACCTCAGTTTCCCCACCTGCAACTGGATAGTGCTGCTTTGAGCTTTAAGTGAAATGATGCATGGGAAGTGCTGAGAACAATGCCTGCCCTGCAGGAAGTCTATTATTATTGCTGTTGATATGATTGGTTAGACAGAGGGTGACACAGTGACCGAGGACTGAGCTGTTAAAGTGATGCTGATTCTTTGCTGAATAAAAAAAAGGCTCACATTTTTAAGTGAAAAGAGTAATTTGATAAATTTGATAAGAAAGTAAATTTGATAATAAAGTAAAACATGATTCTATTTTCAGACAAAGACATGTCTGTGCATATATACATACTATAAAATATAGTTATATATATTTATTTATACATATATGTATATATACTACATAAATATAAAGAGAATCACTGCTAACATTTCATTGTTTCAACTTCATATATATATATATATATATTATACTTTATATATTTATTGTATATATAAAGACTAAATCAAAACACTGTTAGCATTGGTTCTTTTTAAATATGGGAAGTAAAAGTGATTTTAAACTAGTCTGCGTGTTTGCCACAGTTTCCAAATTTTCAATGGTGAAAATACATATTAATTTTCAATTAGAAAAAGTTCTTAATGTAATATCTGTTTAATTTAACTCAACATCAGATTCTGGAGCTTAGGACTGAAGCTAAAATCCATTTATTGTGAGAGAATACTCCTCACATATTTATACATAAATATATAGCCTAAGTTTTGTCTTCATTTGTGTCTAGTGATGTCACCAGGTTGAAGACAGGAGAGTGAGAGAGTTGGCCTCTGGGAGAACTGGAACAGAGTTGGTCTGCATGCTCCTAACCTGCTCAATACTGAACACGTGTGTCCACGTCCCACCGTGGGGACTGCTGGCTCTCACGACTGCATGGAAGTCCTACAGTCCCAGGGGGGCAGTGTGGCGCTTCTGGGAGTCAAAGGGATGTGGTCTGGGTGAGAAGGAGCGTGATGCTGCCTGATCCATATAATGGGTATTTTTGGTCCTTGGACAGTAGCTTCTTAGTGGTTGAGAGAAGTCAAACGACATAGAAAGGCATGAAGGAAGGAAGTAAGGCACTTAGCCTCGCTTTTCAAGTTATTCATAAAGAAGCACTGATTCATAAAGCACTGATTCATAAAGTGCTAATAAAGTACCCTGGTAATACTTTTTCTTAAAATTCAGTTTGCAGTGTTCAAGGTGCTCAAGGCTATTTCTTTATTTAAAAACAAAAACAACATCTGAATGAGATCTAAAGTTTAGAAATGCCAACATTTTTTTTCTCTAAGCTGATCACAGAGGACAGACTTGATTTAGCGGGATGGATGGCAGGGAGGGACAGCAAGTAGAAGGAGATACAGGAGATAGGAGTGTAAACAGAAGTTTAGCAAAATTAGCCTCCCTGTTGGTTTACTCCTCATTAGATACAGTTCTTAAATGAAGATAATAAAGTAAGAATAGATTTTCTCTCCTCTTCACTTATGCTAAATAATCACATCCTTAATTTAGGGTCACGTGAACAAGACGTAAAGTGAATCTGTGAGAAAAAGATCATTGTGTGTAAGCATCATTTTATAAAACCTTCTCTGCAAAAATACCCATCACCTTTGAGATCTTCCAAAGGATCGCATTTCTTAAAGGAAAGAATTGACAGGTGTAGAACCCCAAAGCACTCATCCTTGGGGCATTGCTGTGGCCAAAGCAGGTTCTTGGTACAGAAATAGCTAATGCATCATGCTTTTATTTTTCTAGTCTCTCAAAATTAAGAGAAGTTGTCCATTAGTTTAAATATTTGAATTTATTTACTTCTCTCACATATTTCTTATGACTATACTCTTTATCCAAGTAACAAATGTTTCACAATTCTCTCTGGGCTCAGTCTGGCTTAAGAGTAATGGTAGCCATAGGCCTCTCCTCAGCGCTCATTGGCTGCCACCTCTGTGTGGCTTTCGAGAAGTCAGTCTCCTGTCTCATCCTTGGTTTCTGTACCATGAGCTCTTTGGGTTTTCCTTCCCCATCTCTATTGGTCCTTATCAGGCTTGCTCCCTTCCTCTGTTCCCTATGATGGGGTCTTCTCCAGGACTCTATGCCTGAGCCTCTGGTCACCTCTCTGACATCTCACTTCATCCAATGTAGACAGCTCCCACCTGTGTGGATGGGTCTCAGTTCTTGATTTCTGGCCCCAGTCTTTCTCCCTAAATCCAGGCCTGCACTCATGTTATCTAGTTAACACCTCCATGTGGTTCCCACTAGTATCTTCAACCTCACCAACCAAAATGGAACCTATCCATTCTTCTCATCTCTGCTCTTCCTTATTTCTTACCTGTTTATGTCAATGAAAACATCCTCTGATCCTCCAGAGTGTTACTAGTTACATTAGTAACTATGATGCTTTTACTGAATGCCTACTATGATGTAGGCCTTGGGCTAAGTCCTCGGGTTATCAAGCTTGTGCTTGCTAAAACGTTATACAGCTTCTTATTTATGTTTGAATAGGAGAGAATTCTTTCTATCAAATTTCTTTAAATCACTTTGTGATTTAAAGTCTCCGCTTTTCACTATTGATGATTAAATTCTAAATACTTGGCTTCAGGTGTTAGCTACTTTGGCCCTTTCTCTCCCATCTCACCTTTCTGCTTAATCTATGTTCTGGTCAAATTAAACAGTCTGTTACTCTGCACCTGCCACGTGGGATCCCATCTCTGAGATCTGACTCACTTTTTTTTTTTTTGCCTTTCCACCTGCATGTCTAAATACTTCTTGTTAATCAACGTACCTAAAAAGGCATTTCCAGAAACTGCTGTCTGATCTTTGCAAATGAGTCTCATGGCATCTGTATGCCATGTTCTTGGAAGCATCAAGACCTCTC
Source organism: Mesoplodon densirostris (assembly GCF_025265405.1). Taxonomy (NCBI): domain Eukaryota; kingdom Metazoa; phylum Chordata; class Mammalia; order Artiodactyla; family Ziphiidae; genus Mesoplodon; species Mesoplodon densirostris. The sequence continues at coordinate 4,545,188 of NC_082663.1, forward strand.
TTGTATCACTTGCCAACATCTCTTTGGTGTCAAGGAGATTCTCTTGTCTACTTAGACCTAAGTTACTCAAGAGTAGAGTCTGTACCTAACTCATGTTTGCATTATTGAGGGAGATCTGTCCTTACTCAAGGATTTCTTCAATGAGTAGCACTGAGAAATGATTAGGTTAATACTGTACTTAGGTCAACAGGCTTACCAGTTAAGTGTCTCAAGCCTCCCAAGATCAGACACTGAATTATACAGAAATATAAAAGTACAATGAACAGCTTAAATATACATATTCTATTTGGGGAAGGTACTTTTCATTAAGATGTGGGGTGTATGTTTGTGCTTTGAACTAACAAGATCCACTGATGTGTTTTAATCATGCCTTTCTGTGTTTAAAATAAGAGAACAATTGGAAAACAATTGGACCTAGTGTTTTCTCTCTGAGAACCAACCCTTTACCACCTGTGTTAGCATTCTGAAACTGGTCTCCATCTCTAACTTTCACATGTCTGACAATGCTCAGTGTTGATCACAACCAAGACCTGGGGCTGTCCCTTGGCTGGTACCTGATTTAACAAAGAAAATATGAAACTGCTGTTCTCACTATTGTCTGTTACCTAATAGTTCCTTTAATGATAAGAAGTGGGGGACTTGATGGGACTAAATTAGCATTTAAAAGAAGAAAATCTTGACATTGTGATTTAATAAGCTTAGTGAAGCTATTACTCTGAGCATTGTTGTAAAAATGATGTGAAATGGAGTAGAAGTTTGCAGCAAATCTGAATATATTAAATTCATTAAACGCTTGTTTAGCCACATACATGGAGCTATATGTTTAGCCATAAGGACAAAACTATCGATGACACAGATGACAAGGTTAAGACCACAGCTGTGGAGTTCAGTGCATGAGACTGCTGCAGCTTCCTTATTTTGCTGTGTCTCAATTCTCTCATCTGCAAAAAGGAACATTAGCGTCAACCTTGGCAGGTTGTCGTGACAATTCAATGAAATAGTAAATGGACAGTATGTAGTTCTGTGCCTGGCACATGGTAGGCACTGAAGGAATAAATGAAGGAATAATGAAAAGAAAATAATATAACTGTTGGGAGGGTCATAGGTAATATCATGTGAGTATCAGGCTAAGGGGTTATACATTATCTGACAGACAATGAACAGTCATTTGTGGTTGTTCAGCAGGGGGTGACTTGTTCAAAACATGGTTGTATGATGACTAATTTTGTACTAGTATAAAAAAGTGAACTGGAGGGGAAAGAGGATCAAGACTGGACATAATTGCAAAAGTCGATGCATGAGTAATGAATGTGGCAGTGCAAAATCAAAACAAAATGCAGATAGAAGAGAATTTAACAGAAGAGATCCCCAAACTGCTTGGTGAAAATACGAGAGGGAATCACTAAGGAAACACTTTCAATTAGGAGACTGAAAAAGAGTGAAAAATGGAAGTATTTGGAGGTAGAGTTAGCTGGGGAAATACTAAGTTCAACTTTCAGAGTGTATTGAGTTAGACATGATTATGCAACATCATTGGAGGTGAACAGTAGAAAGTTTGGAGTGGGGACTAATGATTAGGAGAGATTCCAAGGAAGGATATTCAGATTTAAATTTCAACACAACAGTTGAAGCCACATGAATAAATGGGAACTCTGAAAGGGAAGAGGACAGAGAAGAGTAGAGGCTAAGAATTCCATGACAACAGTGAAGCTGAGGGGAACCCAGAGAGAGAGAATTGCTAGAAAGGAGGTGGTGCCCAGTACTGTCCAGGCTGTGAAAAGAAGCTCAGAAGTGAAGACTAAGGACAGGCCACTGGGTTGGTCAAAGAAAGGATTGGGAGCTGCAGTGACACTCCCAGATGGTGCTACGTTGAGGAGAGAGGCTGAGAGGCCAGGAACTGTCCCAGGTGCTGACCTGCTCTCCACCTGCTGAGGTTTATGGGCATTGCTGCACCTTTTGTTGTAGTTGTGGTGGTTGGTTGTTTCCTACAGGCAAGCTCTGTGACTTTGAAGGGGATACCAAGTGATAAACTTTTTTTTAAAACACCTATGGAAATATTCCCAGTGCTTTGCTGAATTTCCGAAGTAGGAAAATAGCTTGGGCTCCATTACCCTTTTATAAAACTGAGCTTGGAGCTAGTTTTCCCACCTATGATACACTTGGATGAACCTTTATAATTGGACTTTAAAAAAGAAGTGAGAGGTTTTTTTGTTTGTTTGTTTTTGTTTTGTTTTGTTTTAGAACAGTAAGCCCACAAGAGCAAATTCTTTTTAGAATTTAGTTTCAGTCAAGAGATTAATGACTGTGCTATACTGGGACTTGGTTCCTCTTTTTCTCTGAATGGTGATTCTATCTCTCCCCAGAGATAGTTCTCTCCCCTCCCAGGTCCAGGAAACTCCCCAGGCCTTCATGGCAGCTGGGGCTCTGTTGGTTTCTTCAGGCTTCTCCCACTCTGTAGTTGTTCTGATGTATGAAGTGCTTCTGTCTTTGACGACTGGTTAATAATCTGGATTCATAAAAGCACCGGCAGTGGGGAGTGGGCTATAATTCATTGATAACTTACTCTCTTGATACTTTAGAGTAATGCTCTCATACTCCTCCTATGTATGAAGAAGCTAAAAAGACGTAAACACCAGAATGAATAACGATACTCATGATTATCTTCCCTCCAACAGAAGTGGGATCAAGTACAACTTAGTTGTTGAGGGCTTATGATGCACTTTCATTCCCCAGAAGGCCGAGTGGATTTGGGTGCGATCAGGAGGGCTGGAGCCCAAGGAGTACAAGTGTGGGGAGGTCAGAGAGTGCAGTTTTATCTAAAATGCTCATTGTATGCAGCACAGTAACAAGCCTCCCACCTGATCTCCCATGGGAAGTGGTGCATCTGGCTTGCTGAAATTAGTGGAGGGGATTGTTGAAAAAATGAAACCCAAAACAAATATCTTATGTGGTATTGTGGGGTCTTGTTCATACACCAGGTGATCAGGAAAATTTTTCTACTTGACCAAAGATATCCAGATAAAAGAGAGAAGGATGAACTGGAAATAGCATCCATATCAGGCTGGGATGGTCATATTACAGAAACCATTCATGCAAAAACAGAGGAGGAGACCAAGGAGTGAGCAAGTGGAATATGACATACACAAGGTATTTCATGTTCTGGGCTCTGCTGACCCTTTCACTTCACCTCCTATTAGTTTCCCAGAGGCATCCTGGGTTTCAAACATCTCAGAATTTGGGATTCCTTACCATGTGTAGAGTTTGATCCTACTAGTTAGATGGAAATTTCCTGCCTGTTTTATTGCATTGCCATCACAAGAGATAAATAGTTCACCGAGCTGTGCCTACATTTATTACATCATGTATTTCTTGCATCCTTCTAATGTGATTATTGTACAAAGACCCAGACAAATTACAGTGTCCTCCAAAATTCCTTGTGTTGTACTTGCCAACCATATGCTGAGAAGCAACACTTTCTATCACAGGTGACATTACCCAGTGTCACATTCTGCCTAATCTCTGAAGACACAATGGTTGAGTAACTGCTTCACTGTGGGCAAGATAGGAGCCAGGCCACCATGTTTTGTTACCATGCTTACTTCAGGGTGCTTTTGGATGCATGAAGGGCCATACAGATGGCTGGAATTTCAGGACCAGCCAGGGGATGTCCAGGTGGTATGTAATGTCCATTGGCTGCATCTCAGACTTTTGGTACTAAGAACAGAGTGGTGCTGAGAGCAGGCAGGAAAAGCCATCTGTGTGAATTCTGCTTCCAGCTGCCTGCAAGACAGGAGCAACAAGGTATGATGGGGGCGTGTGGACTTTCTCCATGGAGGTCTCTTCCTGTCAAAAGAAGTGGGATGGATATTTTGGTGGTAGGACTGTACATAAGCAGATATTTTCATGGTTGGGAGAGGAGTATGTCTTGTGAACTTAGCTGGCTTCCTTCCCTATGGCCCTGCCCCTTCACTTGTCCCATGGGCTCCATACTTGTATGCTTCTTTCTGGCCATGACCCTGGTGAGCAAGTGGAACTGAGTGATACCAGCTGGGCAGCTCTTTGGGCACACAGACTTCTGTGCAGTTCTCTCCCCACCCCAGGCAGATTAGAGAGGACGATGACCAAAGCCTAGACTTTGGAGGGGTCATTCTCAGTCCTGTCCCTTTCTGGCCATCTCACCATGAGAAAATTACTTAACCTGTCAAGGTTTCTAGTTCCTCACCTGCCATTTGAGAAAAATTCTACCACTATCTTGGTGGTGGTATTGGGATAAATAAGGTGGTCCATTTAGAGATGCTTATCCACCATTTATCATTAAAGTAATGCTGTGTACTTTAACTTTCCTCCATCTATCACTCACGGTCCAATGGATTTTTTAAACCTATGTAAATAAAGCTCTACTATCTGGTTGTTTAACCTTACTAAACTCTCATCATCCTTGACAGTAGCTACTTCAAGAGGCAAGACGCCCCCTCCTCCAAATAATTAATCCCAAATGTCAATTCAGTGTTACCATTGAAATACAAATACTACTTCGACCAGTTTGCAATTTTAATCTCATCAGTGATGTTTTTTCTTTTTAATTAGAGAAGCTCAAAAAGAATACATTTTCACCACAAAAAAATAAATGGTAGGGCTTCCCTGGTGGCGAGGTGGTTGAGAGTCGGCCTGCCGATGCAGGGGATGCGGGTTCGTGCCCCGGTCCGGGAAGATCCCACATGCCGCGGAGCGGCTGGGCCCGTGAGCCATGGCCACTGAGCCTGCGCGTCCGGAGCCTGTGCTCCTCAATGGGAGAGCCCACAACAGTGAGAGGCTTGCGTACCAGAAAAAAAAAAAAAAAAAAAAAAAAGAAATGGTAATTATGTGACACGATGGAAGTGTTAGCTAACACTATAGTGGTAATCATTTAGCAATATGTAAGTGTATCAAATCAGCACATTGTACACTTTATTTTTAAATTTTTATTCTTATTTTTAAAAATAAATTTATTATTTATTTATTTTTGGCTGCATTGGGTCTTCATTGCTGCGTGCAGGCTTTCTCTAGTTGTGGTGAGAGGGGGCTACTCTTCGTTTTGGTTTGCAGGCTTCTCATTGCAGTGGCTTCTCTAGCTGTGGAGCACGGACTCTAGGTGTGTGGACTTCAGTAGTTGTGGCACGTGGGCTCTAGAGCACAGTCTCAGTAACTGTGGTGCAGGGGCTTAGTTGCTCTGCGGCATGTGGGATCTTCCCGGTCCAGGGTTCAAACCTGTGTCCCCTGCATTGGCAGAGTGGATTCTTAACCACTGTGCCACCAGGGAAGTCCCTATTGTACACTTTAAATTTACACAATGTTAATATATGTCACTTATATCTCAGTGAAGCTGGAAAAGATACATTTTCTGTCTGTTGCTTGCAAGCCTTCTTTGAACTAAAATTAAAAAAGATTCCCAACAGACTAGAGAAGGAACTCAGAGAATAGTGAGGTCTTAGAATAGAAAGGAATCCAGGAAGCATACCTGGCTCACTGTCCAGGAAAAGAAGGAATCCTCAAGGCCATAGGTCTTGATGTTGTCTGGATGTCAGAATCACCTGGGAACCTCTTAGAAATCTCAGTGCCCTGGCTATACCCCAGACCCATTAAATCAGAGCAACAGCATTTAAAAGACTCAGATGGTCCCAGTGGGCAGCTGTCAATTCAGAGGCCTGGTGATTCAGAGATGTCTCGGCTGATGGTTACTCTATCCGTGATGTAGGATCCCAGTGGTGAGGAACTCAGCATCTTATGAGTTGGCTGATTACTTGGTTAGCATCTTAGAAAGCTCGGCCTGCCATAACAAAACATCATAAACTTATGATGACTTATAAACAATAGATATTCATTTATCACATTTCTGGAGGCAGAAAATGTGGGATCAGGGATCAGAGTTCCAGCATTTTCAGGTTCTGGTAAGAGCCCTCTTCCAGGTTGCAGATGGCTGCCATTCAACTGTGTCCTCACATGGTGGAAAGAAAGCTCACTCTCTCTCTGGCTTCGTCTTATAAGGGCACTAATCCTATTCCTTATAAGGGCACTAATCCCCTACTCCTCCCAAAGAGTAAAACACTCATTACCAAAAAACCTACTGTGACCTGCCTTATCTTGCTCTGATCCCCCAGAGCCACCATGCACTAAGGAAACTGGAAGTTACCCATGATCATAGGAAAGGCAGATCCCTTCCATTTAGGCTGACCCTGGGAGTGGACCTGCAGGTTGACACTTGAGGTGGGAGTGAGAAGTAAGAGGGGACCCAGAGGACAAGAATTGACCAGCTGGTGTTTGAATTTCTTCAAACAGGGGTCACTTATTTTGGCTTATCCATAGGGTGTCTCTGGCCTGAACTCTGAGAATGCCAATAATTCAGAACACTAATGCTTCCCAGGTAAAAACAAAACAAAAAAAAAGAGGAGCAAGGTGGGGACAGAGCTGAGTGTTGGCTTCGTCACTGGTGTGCAGGTGACAGGGCCAGGGAATGGCCACAGAGCTCAAGAGAGTGATTTCACCAGGAGAGTGGGAGAGCACTAAGGCCAGTGTCCAAGGACCAAAGTGGGATGAAAAGACTGAGAGCTCATCTGGCATCAGAGAAAAGAGGAGGAGGTCCAAGGTGGGACACTTGGGAGAGGTTAAGGCCACATGGATAAGTACCATTGGTTTGGCCATTCTTGTGGCATCTTAAACATTCAACACTTGAAGTCAAAAAGTTAATCCTATTATCTTTTTCTCAATAAAATAATTTGTTTCTTTTATTGAGAAAAGATTAAGTAGGAAATGGAAACAGCGATGATTTAAAATAAAAAAGTGGATGAAGGGAAAGGACATGAAAAAGGACATAGGTTGGGGAAATAGAAGGTCAAGGAGACACATTTCCTTCTCTACTTCTTTCCAATCCTAACCCAAGAATCTATTCTCACATCAGGTTGGACTGTGTCAATGACCACCAGGACAAATATGCCTAGTCCCCACTAAAATAGCAATAACATCTTTAATTTGCCGTGTCTTGTTCTGGAAGAATTGTTGATTAAAGAATGTTTTAAGAAAAGTGAAGAGGATAATTTGAACTAAAAGTCAAAGAAGAAGAAGGGTGGGGAGGGGAGGGGAGGGATAGTTAGGGAGTTTAAGACTGACATGTACACACTGCTCTGTTTAAAATACGTAACCAACAGGGACCTACTGTATAGCACAGGGAACTCTGCTCAATATTCTGTAATAACCTAAATGGGAAAAGAATTTGAAAAAGAATAGATACATGTATATGTATAACTGAATCACTTTGCGGCACACCTGAAACTAACACAACACTGTTAATCAACTGTATTCCAATATAAAATAAAAATTTTTAAAAATGAGTCCCTTTAAAAAAATAAAATAGTTAACCAAAAAGGACCTACTGTAAAAAAAAAAAAAAAAAAAAAAAGGTAGCTAATCTCATAAGAAATGTAGCAATAATCCAAGTGGAATAGATTATGCTTTTGAAATATACATGTGACAGGGGTCTTTCCACTTAAAAAATATCAAAGAAGCAGCTCTTTGTTTGGACAGTTTGGTTGCCAGCCCTCATTGAGAAGTGTGAGTGGGGAGCTAATTTACTCAAATCATCCATTCAGAGACTTCATCCCATATTTGTGCCTGAGTAGCCCCTACAAGTTTGAGAAGAACTGGATGCCATGCACAGTGACGTGCCCTGGGGACAGTGGGCTTGAAGGGACTTCAGATCAGTCCCAAAGGAGCCCTGGGCGTTTGGAACTCAGGACAGACGTTCAGGTGTGGAGAAGGGCAGCTTGATCTGTTGTCTCACGCAGCTTCCCAAAGTGTCAGCTCCCGTGGGGAGGTGATTTATCTGTTGTGACAATCTGGCACCAGAGCTGTTTGTTGATCCTGCTGAGCAAGGTCGACAAGGATACTCGCTGGTACATTTGAGATGAGGAGAAGTTTTGTAGTCTGTGGCTAGGATTGAAATGGACTTTGTGTTGGAAGAGTTAGGAAAGATGCCTGGTATTTGTCATTGCTTTGAAAGTGAATGGGAAAAATAACGACCACATGGGGCTCAGACTGCCCATGACAGCTCTGGTCCGATTCATTTGTTTTTGGATCTTTTTCTTTGATTAGGAGGACAGTGTGGTTGCTACTTCTGGAGCCACTGTTGGGAGCTCAGGGCACCAGACAGCACGGTAGTCTGAGGGGCACCACCAAAGACACATTTACAACCAGCAGAGACTGAGAGTGATGTGTGAGTGGTGATCTAATAGTGAAGCAACCAAGAGAGGTGGAGGAGCACATGCCTGATAGAACAAGCCCTTCATTATCTGACTGGTCTCCTCGGAAACTCATAAAAAAGAGAAATTAAAACACACTTTCTCACCACACTGGCTATCATCTAATAAAAAATATTGGCTAGGGCTTCCCTGGTGGTGCAGTGGTTGAGAATCTGCCTGCTAATGCAGGGGACACGGGTTCGAGCCCTGGTCTGGGAAGATCCCACATGCCGCAGAGCAACTAGGCCCGTGAGCCACAACTACTGAGCCTGCGCGTCTGGAGCCCGTGCTCCGCAACAAGAGAGGCCGCGACAGTGAAAGGCCCGCGCACCGCGATGGAGAGTGGCCCCCGCTTGCCACAACTAGAAGAAAGCCCTCACACAGAAACAAAGACCCAACACAGCAAAAATAAATAAATTAATAAACTCCTACCCCCAACATCTTCTTTAAAAAAAAAAAATTGGCTAATGCTTTGTTTCGGTGCCTGCCCCCCCTACAAATGATGTGCAAACCATGAATAAATTATTGATTTAACTGCAATGGATCCTGTCAGTTGTCTTGGGATTTGTACATGTTAGATAGAGTCTGACACATTCACAGTAAGGAAAAATGCTTCCAAGGAGTGCAGGATTCTGCAGGAAGACCTGGACAGGAAGCTGACAGCTGCTCCCTGGTGTGAGGGACTTGGAGAGGGCAGGCCAAAGTGTCCTTGTCTAGGGGCAGACCGTTCCCTAGTCCTGGTGGCTTTTCAGAGATTGATGCAGCTGTAGGGATATCAGCAACTGGTGCCAGGAGGGGGCAGTATCACTCCCTTTCTGGTCGCCTCCTCTTGGCTCCCGCTGGTGCATTGCATTGACCTTGCACCCGTCCATCTCCTATCAGGCAGACTCTGAACAAGTCCATGTAAGATAAAGTGGCCGATGAAAGTGTGTTGAGCACAAGGTGACTAGCACAGCTCATTAACTCTGTCATCAGTTACAGCTCGAGCTGGGGAGCCACGTGGTCAGGAACTGGGCTCATGTGACTCAGACCCTCCACAGGCATAGCGCTGGGAGACTCTGGCTCAGGTATCTGACCTCATTGCTTCTCTGTTCTCCCATCTGTGAAGTGGGGAGAGCAATAATTTTCCTGAGTTGTTGAGAGGAGCGATGTGGGACATTGAACTGTAAAATACAAAGCATGTGGTTAGTTCACAATAAATGGGAGAGGCTGCTCTTGTGGTCTGCCGGCTAGAGAAGAGGGTGGTTTCATGTAATGGAGTCCAGGGCAGTGAAGGTGGCCATCCGTGGACATTTTGTGAGCATCCAGGATGTGCCATGCACTGAGCTAAACTGTGGGAAGATGTCCAAGAAGAAGGCCTGAGTGCTGATGTGAGGGAGCTGCGTGTTACCAGACAGCAAGAGGTGCACTGTGGAGAGCATGATGCCTGGGATCCTAGGGCTGACATGACAATGGACTACACACTGGGTGGCTGGAAACTGTATTCTCACACAGTTCTGGGAGCCAGCAGTCCAAGATCAAGGTGTTGGCAGAGGGCTTCCTTCTGAGGGCTATGAGGGAGAATCAGCCCAGCTTCTGGTAAAGGCTCAGCATTCCCATTCCATGGCTTGTAGATGCATCACTCCAATCTCTGCCTCTGTTGTCACATGGCCTTCCCCTCCCCATGCCTTCCTTTTCTGTCTCATATAAGGACACTTGTCACAGTAGTCACCCCAATCCAGGATGGTCTCATCCCAATATCTTTACATCAGCTACATCTGCAAAGACCCTTATTAGGGTAACGTTTGGAGTTCCAGGTGGGCATATCTTCCATGTGGGCACCATTCATCTCACTGCATATGGGTGCAATGGAAGCACCAAGGAAGCGCTGGTTTCTCAGAATGGCAGCCTCTCAGCTGTGGAAGTCCATGGGGGGTTGACAGAGGTTGGAGAGGGGGTGAACAGGGTGTTGTGAGCAAGGTACACAGAGCATGCAGAGGCCAGGAGGAGAGAAAGGGTGTGGAAGTGAAGCACTCCCCTTAAAACAACTTCTCTCTCCAACACATCGCTGTGGGAAATCTTAGCACTGCCAGGAGTCTTGGGAGATCTTATTTTCGACATCTTGATATTAGATTTGGCTCACACTTTTCTGAATTTTGGGTATCAGCCTGGGATGGTGGCTTTTGGAGGCAGGGAAGCGAGTTTGCACCTAGGCCATTCCTGGGAGAACGCTGTTGATCTTTCTGAATTGCAATGATAATCTCCTGCAAAAACAGGGATCCTTATACAAACATTCAGTTTTGCTGGAGTATTACATGATACAATGAAGGAAATGTTGCTTCATGTCACAATAGCTCATTTCAAGGCTATTTCCTTCCCTCCTCTGTGTACTCTTATAGGTCAACTCTTAGGCAGCCCCTTATACTTTAACTTAAAAAATTAAAATGTAGATATTTCCAGGAGAATGTTTCCTTGTGGATACAACCTGCTCTGTGCAACCTAATTTTATGATTTTTTTTTTTTTTTTTTTTTTGGTACACTGGTCTCTCACTGTTGTGGCCTCTCCCATTGCAGAGCACAGGCTCCGGATGCGCAGGCTCAGCGTCCATGGCTCACGGGCCCAGCTGCTCTGAGGCATGTGGGATCCTCCCGGACCGGGGCATGAACCCCTGTCCCCTGCATCAACAGGCGGACTCTCAACCACTGCACCACCAGGGAAGCCATAATTTTATGATTTTTAGCTTCATCCCGTGAACTACTTTCTGAACCACTATTTAATGAGCAACAGACAAAAAGGGTCACATAACTGGCTGAGCACCCCGCCCCCGTGGGCACAGGGGTGGGCTGTAGGGGGAAGGCATATTGCTGTGCTCACAAGGACTAACTCAGTGATAGATCTGTGCTTCTGGGGTAAGAATATCCTCACTGTTCATCGTAAACACAGGCCTTCCTCTTTCCTTCTGTAGAATGGATGGTTCTGTCTCTTACCCATTTCCAGGTCTCATTTTCTTCCCTTATGATAATGTCATCCATGTCTCTTGTACTTGTTTTAGGGAAGAGTCCAGGAATGTTCCTTGTTGTCTACAAGGCATCTGATTTGTGCTGAAAATGGGAGAAGGTGACCCCAAATTTCCTGGGAGGATAGGACCCTTCTTTGTGGACAGTCCTTATTCAGGTTTGGCCTTAAATGACCAATCGTGCATATTCCTCCTCACCTAGTCCTAGACTGTGGTCCTGCTGTGTTTGCTTTGCTCTCCCAGGAGCAGAGGGTCTGTCTGCGGTCACACAGCAGTGCATTGTGACACAGAACCTACTTGATAAGGGGTCTTGGAGACTCTACTACCCAGTTCATACCCACTGCCTGTTTATGTGGTCCAAGTGGTACTTCCCCTGCTAGATGGTGAATATTAAACCCTGGAAAGAGTCTAAAATCTTTGAACTTCAAGATAAATATTATCTTGGCTGGAGCTGCACTACAATGAAGTATTTTCTTCCAGAATTTCTCAGCTGGCCTTGGAAATGTTTAAAAGGACATTGAGAACAATGTTTTAAAATTGCCCATAACATGGCATTGTCCTCCTGCTCCTGATGATGAATTGTGTCAGCGGATTTTGTCCTGTTACGAGTTCTGTGTATCATCTGATGTGACTTGTTCTAAGTTCCATTGACCCTTTAGAGAATTCTGAAGTTGCTTTGTATTTTTCAAGCTCTTTGAAAATTAATTTTTTGACTATCAGTAATCTTGTCATTTTCTGAATATAGAAACATTTTTGACATTACAGAACACACATTCTCTGACTCTGTGACAAATATAAAAATTCAAAATCAATAAATAATACCCTGATAAAAGACCTATGCATTAGAAATAACTATTTAAAAAATTTTATATATCTCATTGATCAGAAAAGGAAATGAAACTTAAGAAATTTGGAACCAAACTGTAATGGAAAGGTATATATTTCAACTTTTAAGGTACAGTTTAAGAAGTTCCTGTAGGGAACTTGATTGACTCAAATCTGTATATTATAAAAAAAGAAAGATGGAAAATTAAAAAGCCAAGTATTGAACTTAAATTAGGAGAAAGCAATTAGTGGAATAAATTGATGGAAAAAATAATAAAACAAAAGATAAGAAATTAATAAAATATACAATAAATAACATTACAGAAGGTCAACAACAACCATAAAAATCTGGTGCTTTACAAAGAACGTTTAAACATCAACTAATCTTGGGCAAATTCAATCAAGACAAAGGCAGTTGTAAATTAATATTAAGAGTAAAATGGGGACATAATATAGACAGAGCAGAGTTTTAAAATTATAAGCCAATATCAAGAGAAAATGTTATGGCATTGACCAAAACCCCCACAAAACCCAAAAACTAAAACCCCAAATTGACACAAGAAGATATAAAAAACCTATATAGTCCCTGAATTAATTCTCGGGGCTACCCACAAAAATGTACCAGGGACAGTTGACTTTATTGGCAATTTTACAAAACCTTCATGAATTAGGTAACTCCTATCATGTACAAACTGTTCCGGAATACTAAAAGAGCAGGAAAATGTCTCAACAACTTTTCTAAATCTAGGATAGCCTTGTTTCTAAAGGAAACACGGAGAGTATAGACAAAAGAGTCACCAAAGATCATAGATGTAAGCATTTAAATAAGACATTAGAAAACCAAATTCAGTAATGAATAAATAAAAAATGATAAATAAAATAAATATATATAAAAAAATTTAAAATACATGCATTCATGTGTATGCATAGACACACACACACATATACACATACCCCATTAAAGTGTATTACATATGAAGTATGGTAAATATTAGAAAATTGTGGTTATGCTGTTACAAATAAGTACATATTTTATTTTATTTTATTTTTTTGATTTAATAAAGTTTTATTTTTCAAAATGTACAGTTGGTGGGACCTATCCATGCACCTTCACCAGAAGTTGGGGCATCTCCACCCTTGGTGTTTCTGGTGTAAATTACTTGAGCTCTGTGCTTTGAAGCCAGTTTAATAAGTCCTTTACTAAGGAGTCCCTGAAGGGCTTCCCTGGCCAGGGAACCACGAATCTTCAGCCTCTCAGAGACGACAGCTGGAGTTATAAGCTTACAGTTGGGAATTTCTTTATAGAGTTTGTCATATGTTGCTTTGTCAAACAAGATTAGGTTATTGAGCTTGTCCTGAACTTTGCCTTTGGACCACTTCTTCTTTTCAGCCTTGCCCCCATATATTTCCACTGGGTCTTTGTCTTTCTTGGCCAACTTTCCAGCATCTTTTTTTTACTTGTCGTCCTTGGGTGGCATAGTGAAGCCGGGAGAGCAGCTGCTACCATTGCACCTCACTAAGATGTCGGACAAAAGGAGTAAGTATGTATTTTAAAACAATCTAAATTTCTATCAACTAGGGATTTGCTAAAGATATTGAGATACATCCTTGTGATGGAATTTTTATGGAGCATGTACGATGAATACATTATATCCACAGATATCAATGTGGATTTATCTTAAAAAATAGGATGAAAGGGGCTTCCCTGGTGGCGCAGTTGTTGAGAGTCTGCCTGCCGATGCAGGGGACACAGGTTCGTGCCCCGGTCCGGGAGAATCCCACATGCCACAGAGCGGCTGGGCCCGTGAGCCATGGCCGCTGAGCCTGTGTGTCCGGAGCCTCTGCTCTGCAATGGGAGAGGCCACAACAGTGAGAGGCTCGTGTACCGCAAAAAAAAAAAAAAAAAAAAAAAAAAAGAAAGAAAAAAAATAGGATGAAAAAGCATTGTTTTTGGAAAACAGTATGAAGTTTCCTCAAAAAATTAAAAATAGAACCAAGATATGATCCAGCAATTCCATTTCTGGCAATTTATTATATTTATTCAAAGGAAAAAAAATCACTAACTCAAAAAGCTTATCTACACTCCCATATTCACTGCAGCATTATTTACAATAGCCAAGATATAGAACAACCAAAATGTCCTTCAATGGATGAATGGATAAAGAAGGTGTGTGATGTATACACACACACACACACACACACACAATTGAATATTATTCAGCCATATAAAAAGAGAAACTCCTGGGCCTCCCTGGTGGCGCAGTGGTTGAGAGTCCGCCTGCCGATGCAGGGGATACGGGTTCGTGCCCCGATCTGGGAGGATCCCATATGCCGCGGAGCGGCTGGGCCCGTGAGCCATGGCCGCTGGGCCTGCGCATCCGGAGCCTGTGCTCCGCAACGGGAGAGGCCACGACAGTGAGAGGCCCGCATACCGCAAAAAGAAAAAAAAAAAAAAAAAAAAGAGAAACTCCTGCCATTTGTGACAACATGGATGGAGCTTAAGGGTATTATGCGAAGTGAAATAAATCAGACAGAGAAAGACAAACACTGTATAATCTCACTTATATGGAATCTGAGACAAAAAAAAAAAAAAAAAGACCCTCCCAAAACAAACTCATAGATCCAGAGAACAGATTGATGGTTGCCAGAAGTGGGAGGTAGAGGGTGGGACAAATTTTTAAGAAAAAGGAAAAAAAATGTTTTTCTGTTCTATTGGAATGGAGAAACACATTGCAGAAGAACACATTTAGAATAATTTGCTATTCATATAAATTTAGTGACAAACAAGGCCACTCTATCATCTATGTACTTGAAAATATAAAATAAAAAATTTAAATACCATGAATGATAAATATAATTTTCAGAATAGTAGTGACTTTTACAATTGGAATCAAAAAGCAGTTTTAAAAACTGGTATTAAATATATTGATTTTTTAAAAAAAATCTTAAATAATTATGGTAACTAGTCAATATTTCTTGACAGAATAATGTTAAATGGGTGTTTGCTATGTTTTTTTCTACTTTTTTATATTTAAAATGTTCTAATATTAAAAAAGACAGAGAAATACTAAAAGCACCCATATATTTGGGTTAACTTTGTTTTTCCTTTTGTGATAGAACAGTCATTAAGCTGCTCGCGAATCCTTGGTCATATCGGCAGTTGTCCTTGGGATCTAAAAATGGCTGAAAGTAGCTCAGTGGTGATTTCCACCAGGTACATCACTGTCACATGGTCTCCTCCTTCCCAGCCTTGGGTAGAGGAAAGGCACTGTAGCCTTCATGTGGTGACTGATTTTATGACATTGCCAGTGCTTGGATGGATAAATGAATCTATTTTGGATGCAGAGTGTATATTCTGTGTGTGATGAACTCCTAGCCTTGTCCCCTACCTTTGAATGTTGACCTCAGGAAAAGTCTAGACTAAGGTCAGAGGTTTTAGGTCTGTGTCCCTGCCCTGTTGCACAATCCTTACTCCATCTCCTGGTACTGAGGTATTGTCCCTGAAACCAGAACCCTTGCACACTGTTGGTGGGAAGGTAAATAGGTTCAGCCACTATGGAAAACAGTATGGAGTTTCCTCAGAAAACTAAAAATAGAACTACCATATGATCCAGCAATTCTACTTCTGGGTATCTTTCCAAAAAAATTGAAATCAATATCTTAAAGAGATATTAGCACTCCCACGTCATTACAGCATTATTCACAGAAGCTGAGATGTGAAAACAACCGCAATGTTCATCCACAGATAAATGGGTAACAAAAATGTGGTCTATACATACAATGGAATGCTAATTCCAGCCTTAAACAGAAAGGAAGTGCTTCAACATGAGAAAACATGGATGAATCTTGAGGCCATTATGCTAAATGAAATTAGCCAGGTACAGAAAGTTGAATACTGTATGATTCCACTTAAATGAGGCATCTAAAATAGTCAAATTTATAGAATCAGAGTAGAATGGTGGTTGCCAAGGGCTGAGGGAGGGGGGAATGGGGAATTACTAACCAAGGGGCATAAAGTTTCAGTTAAACAGGATCAGTAATGTCTCTAGAGCTTACTGATAGTCAACAATACAGTATTGCACACTTAAACATTTAAGAGGGTGGATCTCAAGCTTCCCTTGTGGCGCAGTGGTTGAAAGTCCGCCTGCCGATGCAGGGGACGTGGGTTCGTGCCCTGGTCCGGGAAGATCCCACATGTCACGGAGTGGCTGGTCGCTGAGCCTGCGCGTCTGGAGCCTGTGCTCCGCAAGGGGAGAGGCCACAACAGTGACAGGCCCGTGTACTGCAAAAAAAAAAAAAAAAAAAAAAAGAAAAAAGAAAAAAAAGAAAAAAAAAAGAGGGTGGATCTCTTATCAAGTGTTCTTACCACAATTTAGTAAAATTTTTTAAAAAGGCACTTGAAGGAAATGTGAAGGAGTTGGTGTGGGGCTTGGAGATTTCAGGCTGCAGAGTCTTTTCTAATAGCCTTTCTCTTAAATCAAATCTCTCTGTTGTCATTTTTTCTATTTCACTCATAATGACCTAGGGACCCCAACACAACCCTCTGGTCTTTGATTTGGGTAATTTGAAAACAGATATACACATATACAAATACATCCGTGTCCTGGCTGTCTGGGAGACTTTCTGCAAAGATTTCCATGTTTCTAAGCCATGAACAAAATTACATAGCTGACAAGTTGTTACCATTATGGTTGACAAGAGAGAAAATATTTTTAAAAATATAATTTAGGGCCTCCCTGGTGGCGCAGTGGTTGAGAGTCCGCCTGCCGATGCAGGGGATACGGGTTCGTGCCCCGGTCTGGGAGGATCCCATATGCCGCGGAGCGGCTGGGCCCGTGAGCCATGGCCGCTGGGCCTGCGCATCCGGAGCCTGTGCTCCGCAACGGGAGAGGCCACAACAGTGAGAGGCCCGCATACCGCAAAAAGAAAAAAAAAAAAAAAATATATATATATATATATATATATAATTTAAAATGTTTCTTTTCAGGTTGTTTTTCTGGTTTTTGTTTTGTTTTGTTTTGTTTTTTTTTGTTTTGCGGTATGTGGGCCTCTCACTGCTGTGGCCCCTCCCGTTGCGGAGCACAGGCTCCGGACGCGCAGGCTCAGCGGCCATGGCTCACGGGCTTAGCCGCTCCACGGCATGTGGGATCCTCCCGGACCGGGGCA
This sequence comes from Mesoplodon densirostris, assembly GCF_025265405.1. NCBI lineage: Eukaryota > Metazoa > Chordata > Mammalia > Artiodactyla > Ziphiidae > Mesoplodon > Mesoplodon densirostris. Next base: position 4,562,445 of record NC_082663.1, read on the forward strand.
CAAGCCCGCGTCCCCTGCATCAGCAGGCGGACTCTCCACCACTGCGCCACTAGGGAAGACCTCTTTTCAGGTTTTGATGACAAGATTCTGGAGATCATGAGGAAAATAATCTTGTCAGTTGGGAATAAGAGACACTTACCTTTTGGAGAAGATGGACCAAAGTAGATCCGACACCTCCAATAGGACAGCATTTTAACAAGTGACAACAGGAAAGAATTAGAACAATCCATTTGGACTCTTGGGTAATTAGAAAGCCATTTATTGATGACTCAGTGCTATGTGTAGGCAGGTATTGATATTTTTATGAAGTAATTATGTCATGCTGGTGACCTTAATTTTGCTATCTCAGTTGTTTAGAACATCATTTTGTCTTTTTCTCTTGTGAGTCTTAGACTACTGAATTTTAGACTCAGTAAAACTTTGAGATAAATTGTAAAAACCAACTGCAAAATCAAAAGTAGTGTTTTTCCTCTTATGGGAGTGATGATTACTAAACATGGACTAGCTTCACACCCAATGGCTTAGGTTGGGTTCCTTAGAAGCAGAGTTCAAAACAGGGATTTGGGTGCTCATGATTTATTGAGGGAGTGGTCTGCAGGAACATCTGGAAGCAAGGGAGTGAAACAAGATAAGGGAGAGAGAGCCCACCAAGCCTGTGGTCCCGGGCAAAGTCTAGCTTTGGTCTGACCTTGGGGTGGGGTATTCATTCTGGAGCATAAATCAGCTGCTGACTTGTACCCTGTTGAGCCAAGAGTGCCAGATCCTGTTCCCTCATATCAATCATGCATTAGTTAAGGGCTGCTCCTGGGAGGGGCTTGTGTAGCTTCCCAGATGGAGCAGCTCCAGTCAGCAGAGGATACGTCCTCAGTGCAGGGGGTAGCTGTGAACTATCGGCGGACACATACAGCGGCTGGGGGATGGGAGCTCAGCCTGGTAGGGGGTCTGGTGGGACACCACATTGCCTAGGACAGTCTACCCTATGCACTACTCAAATCCACTGCCTCCGTTAGCTTCTCTCCGCCTACGATTCTGTGGTCACAAGTCTCTGGGAAACATACCAGAGTCAGGTTGCTGGAGAAATTGCACCCACCATGGACACTGATGGCCACAGCAGAAAATGTTGAATGAATGATCCTCAGGGCGGAAATCTATAAAAGAGTACTGGATTCAGAACAGGGAAGGAGAAACTGAGCAGGGTGTGGTTTCAGGGAAAGATCCAGGTTGGGGGGTGGGGCATTGGAACCTAAATAACATCATCAAGTTGCTACCCCTTTGAGGCAGGGGAATGTCTTGTGCCCTGTATCAGTAAGCCATTGGCTGTGGACCATGGGGCTGGGGGACATCCCACCAGTAGCAAAACTCACAGTAGGTGGTAAGTTGGTACCAGACTGATGAGGGGGACATGGGTGAGGCTCCATAGTGCCTACTAAACCCACGTTGTGTGCATTCACATTCTAATTACACTACTACTGATGGTGTGAATTGGGCAAATTAGTTAATCTCTGTACCAATTCTATAAAATGTCACACAATAAGCTCTCAGTAATGTTAGTGTTTATTGTTGTTACTTGTTTTTATTGGCATTGTTGCTATTCATTGTTCATTTAATGGAGTTTTCCAAAATGCTGAGTATGAACCAATATTTTAATTCATGGGAAATTAAGAAAAATTAAAAATTTGAGATTAAGAAATGGATGAATTTTTACTATGTACTGCTGAATACTTAAAGGCACAATTAATACAAGGTCAGTTTTAAAATTCCCTATATTCATTTGTTCTTATAAGATGATATAATTACTCAATACTCATGCTAAGTAAAATAATTAATAGCCTCTTGAATGGAATTTCTCATTCTATACACATAGGAGATAAACATGAGATATATCAACAGGTCTGGTTTATAGGTGAGGAGAGTTTGGTCCCATGTCCATATCCATTCTTGACTCACTGTAAGAAAGACCTTGGGAAGATGACAGTCACCTCCATCCCCCTGAGGCTGTCATATTAAATGGGGACAGGGAGAAAGCTGACATCTTTGAGTGTTAGCTAAACCTGGGACTGGTTGGTTGTAAGAAACAGAAACCCATTTAAACTAGCTCAAGAAAAGGGAGATTATTTTAATTGCATTGAGTTCAAATCCTGTAATTTGCCATCAGGGATGTTTGTTATGATTCTTTGCAAATAAAATTCAAATTCTAAGACTCTCAGTCTCTGTGTCTCTTAGATCAAATCCTCAAGAGACAATATGATTGGCAGTTGATCTGGTCAAATCTGCTGCAGCAGGGAGAGGGTCCATGTGGTGGAGCCCAACAGTCCTGCTCAGGGCTGTGAATGGGATGTGAGCTGGTGTATGACATTAAGCACAGCAAATAAAGCTGATTACCAGCTCTGCTTTGAGAGCATTCTATGTGCTAGTCACTGTGCTGTTTGCTTTCTTCCTGGTAATCTTGCTGGGCATAGGTAGATGAGCTCATTCTATAATTCTGCAGATTTAGGGAGATTAGGTTAATTTCCCAGGTCTGCAATTGGAAAGGCAGAGCTGGGAGAACTCAACCTGATTTCCTTCAGGTGCTGTGGATGAGAGCCCATGTCCAACACACCTCTTCTAGGATTTACCAATGCTGGTGTCTCTGTGAAATGGGTGAAAATGACTGATCCCCATGCTGTGATAGGAGACTGTCATTACACCAGCCTGTATGAGCAGCTTTTTCTTCTGGGTGCCTGGGAAGCTTGCCTTCTGCCTATCAGGGGCCCTTGTTCACTGCTGGAGTACACTGAGACAATGTCCCACGTCTCATCTTTGCCTGTTTCATTCTTGGGTCTCCCAAGGCAGATCTTCCCTACATACAGGAAATAGTTCTTCTAGTGTTAACTTGGGGCAAAGTAGGGCCCAGTAGTTCAAGAGCTAGAAGTGACACAGCTATTCTACAAGTCTTGAATTAATTACTCCATGGGTGGCCCCAAGACCCCACAAGGATCCCATCAAGATCCTTACTCTTGATGCCTCAGAACATGTGGTTATTCTGAAATACTTCTTGGAAAACTCTAATTTTTAGAATCATCCTGCTTTATGCTTATATTGCGTAGGGGGTCTTTAGTTCTGTTGGTTTTCCTTGTCAATCTCATCACAGTTGATCACAACTTCCAGAAATTCCTCAGTGTTCTGATCTTCTCATGAAATCATTTTATTTTCCATGACCAATATGCATTTATTCTTATTTTGGAATTCCTTCTTTAATTCGATAGGATTTTGGTAGAGGCAGAGGTAGATTTGTGTGCTTAGCCATCTTGAAGTGGGGGCCCTGGATGTCAGTCTACATTATTGATAAATGCCAGAAACAAAGCTTAGCTCTTCAACACATTCTGAGTCTTCTGCTTATGTGTGACACAATAATTTTAATCAAGTTTTTTCATCTGTTAGTTTTGGTCTTAGGTGTTGGTGGTTTCCATCCCTTTCATGATATTTTTTTTCCATCAGTGCAACATCATAAACACAGCCTCTGAAAAAAATGAGACATGAATTTTTGATAGCTGTTCTTTTCTTTTCATCTTTTTTAATGGCTCCATTTCTGATTAATAATGGTTTCAAGAAGAAAGGTAGATTATGTTTCTTCTGCAGAAAAAAACAACAAGAAAACACTTTCTTTTCTTTGCAAGACATCTGTACATATCAAGTACCATGTTCCCTCAGGTAATGTTCTCAGAGTGAGGAAAGCAGTGGCTCCTTTGCACATGAGAATGTACAGTTATCTCCGTAGATGGCAGGAGGTAAATATTGAGACAAAGCCTCTGGCTTTTGGTCAACAGCAAATTTTATGAATCTCCAGTGTGATAAGGTTGATGAAAAATAAAATGTGATCTTAAATGGCAATAAACAAAGTACAATATACTTAGAACATTTCTCTCAGTTTGTCTTTTTTAAAATCATCATAACAAATTATTATAAAGCAAACAGCCAGCAAGCACCACCCCATCAATAGAGCTTGACATGCTCACCTGGAGCTCCCCAGTCTTAATCACCAGCTCTCCATCCTTTCAGAGGTAATTATTTCCTTGACTTTTATGGTAACCAGGTCCTTGCATTTCTTGTTAGTATATCACCTGTGTGCATATCTAGACACTGAGTATTTTTATATGTATTTTATATTTATTTTAGTCTCAGTTTTCTCCACCATCCCGTTCACTTTCTTACCGGTTGTCTCTTTGAAAACAAAAATTCACAGTCTGGAATTTGAGAATTGCATTCTTGTCTTGCAGGTTAACATTCTCCTCTGTCTTTCTTGTTCTCTGCAAATAGGCAACTGAATTTGGAGACCTGCTGAGACTCAGATTCTATCCTGGCAGCAGGAAGAATAATGACCCCTCCCCAAAGATGTCCATGTCAAACTCCTTGGAAGCTGTGAATATGTTACCTTACATGACAGAAGGGACTTTGCAAATTTGCTTCAACTAAGGATTTTGAGATCGAGAGAGTACGCTGAATTATTCAGGTGAACCAAAGTAATCACAAGAGTGCTTGTAAGAGGGAACAGGAGAGCCAGTCAGAGAAAGAGCTGTGATGACGAAAGCAGAGGTCAGAGTAATGGGGCCACAAGATAAGGGACGTGGAAGCCTCTAGAAGCTGGAAAAGAGAAATAAACAGGTTTTCTTCTAGAGGCTCCAGAAAGAAATAGAGATCTGCTGCCACTTTGGTTTTAGACTCATAAGACTTCTGACCTCAAGAACTGTAAGGAAATAAACTATGTTGGTTAAGTCACTAAGTTTGTGGCACTTTGTTACACAACCATAAGTGACTAATCAGATCCATCTGGCAAGAGCTCGGGACGTGGGTGATATGGTCTGTCAGCAGCAGACACATAAGGTCTGGGTTCTCTCTTTTTGTCCTGTCAGCTGAGGCAATGCTCAATGCTTCGATCTATAATCCATTGGGGTTGCAATATGGTGTTATTCTATTTCCATCATTTTTTTTTTGTTTATGTATTTGCCGTGGACCAGCCGGACAAAGAAGACCAAACTGACCAGAGCCAGAAGGGAAGGGGTAAGGAACTGAAACAGCACCAACGAATGGGGTCAGAGGGACCAAGACAACTGATGGTTGCGAGGCAAATTTTATTGCACTACAGTTGCAGATTATATAGACTAGAAAAGGGAAGGTTGCCAGATGGTGATTTACATTATCTAATGACTGTCTCGGCTCAAGGTTAAATTCCCTAGTAGAAAACCCATAAGCCCCGAATCATCCAAAATAACCTGCTCGTGCAGGGGCGAGACAGCTTTGCTTATCTCATTTTACATTCTTTCTGATCTCTGGGTCCTGGTGATTTATCTCCCATGGAATGGAACAAGGAGGGGAACAAGTAGAGACAGTCCCTTCGAGCAGCAGCGGCATTCCTGGCACGTCCGCAGCCTGCTCTCATGGCTGACTGCTTCCCACATGTATTAGCTGGAATACTTCTATAAATAGATGTTTCTACATGGTATTGTTCACATAGGAAAGGAAAGATATATGCTCACTTTTCCCATTTTACTTACCAGGTTATTAGATAATGAATCATTTCCTCCCAGGCTCTGAAAGTGATCAAGTTAGGTTGTTAATATAAAGAATTTATAAGAGTTCAGTCCCTTTCAAACCTGACCCTCAATGAAGATCAAGTTGTTCGGATTTTGGCCAATGGAAGACTCTCAAGGTGGCTTCTGAGTCTTTTGATGTGACCTTGTCAGTCTTTGATTCTAGAAGGTTTTTGCTTTCTAAAATAACAAGGTATTCCAGAATCATCTTGTGCATTTTCTGTCCCAGATCTGGAATCTGTAATCTCAGGAAATCTTGGTTTCTTTTAGTGGAAGATGAAATTTCAAAACCACAGTCGAGGGTCTAAGTGGTAATAAAGCTATATTACCTAGGACTCTGGTGTATCCTTACAGATGATGATTTGATTGACTATATTTGTAAAATGACCTTTCTAATTTTCTTATAAAAATAATTTTTAGCAATTTATTTAATAGAAATAAGATCAACTTTTCATTTACCTAAAGAATAATATTGGATTAATTGATACATCTGAGCTAATAAAATTTAGTCAAAATTTTAATAGTATGATTTTGATATTTAATATACACCACGGGGTGTTCTAAAGTTAGGAAAACACATCTTTTTGAACCTGGATTTACAAGTCTTGTAACTAACATTTCTATATTATTAATATACCCTGCCTACTGATGAATATTTATTTCTCTAAAACAAGTTGACTATGTAAATCCTGCTCATTACTCCCCGCTCCCTCTTCTCCACACCAGTTAAAGTCTAAGTCCCTTGGTCTGGCATTCAAATACCCCAGGGCCCCTTTGATTTTATTTTAAACCAGCTTATTTCCTACCATTATTTCTAAGATGCCTTCAGAATGTCTCAGAATCCTCCACCAGGACATTGGTTTCGGTGCCTGACAAATGGGAGTTTAAAACCACATCTGGGTAAAATGGGATGGTTTATAGTCCATGTGAGACTCATTTTCCATCTGAGGACAGCCTCCCTCCTGCAGAAGGAAGGGCTGGTTGAGGATTGGATGGAGAAATGTGCGTTGGGTACAGCGCTCCACGCAGACAGAGCCCCAAGTCATGCTAGTTTCACTGTCCTGGTTATTCTCACCCGCTTAGTAGCTTCCCCACATTCCCTGCATTAATCCAAGTTTTACCCACTTTTCAAGTCCAAACAGACTCCACTACTTCCTAAAATGTGCTGCTCACTTCAGTCCATAAAGGTCTATCCCATTTCTGAGCAGGCATGGAATGTTCTAGTCCCCACCCCCCAGGATGTAGCTGCCTTAGGATTAACATTTAAAATTAATTACCTTACATGCATTTAAAATTACACTCTTCTCCAGAGTCCTCTTTCCCTGCTTGTCTCCTGATTTTCCATGAAGAAAAGGAAAGATTTGCATTTGCCAAGTAAGTGTTCACTGTGAGGCTGGCAGTGTGCCCAGGGCTCTGCACACCTGTGAGTGTGGTCAGATGAGGTGAGCCATGATTAGCATGGACACACACACACACACACACCCTCACTCCCAGGGCTCTGCACATCTGTGAGTGTGGTCAGGTGAGGTGAGCCATGATTAGCATGGACAACACACATACACACCCTCACTCCCAGGGCTCTGGACTATGTGGAGAGGCTATCGTGAAGTGGTAAACAGTGACTTGGGGATGCTGATTTAGCTGGTCGGGGAGGCCCTTCCGAGAAGACCCTGGTGCTGAGTATGATGCAGACCCAGGCAGCAGCAGGAGAGGGAACCTGCCACACAGAAGGAACAGAGAGCAAGGACCCTGCACAAGCTTCTGCCAAAGTGACAGGCCTGCTGCTTCCAGACCTGAGAAACAAACTCAAAAGTGATTTGCAGGAAAACGAAAGCACAAATAAAAATCTAGTCTGCTGCAGTCCTACAGAGCTGGTTTTACTGGTAGAGCAGCAGTCTCACTACTACACTATGTGGTTGCTCTGCGCTTCCGCCCTAAGGGCGTGGCTTCCCACAACCATCCTGTCCACAGAGGGCATTTCTCACTGGTATCTGTTAGGACAGCTGGAAAGATATTATTTTACCAAAATAAACTTTTTTGATTAAAAGTTATGACTGAACCTGCAATACAGCCCAGCATGTGGCATGTCAGATTTGTTGCACATTATATTCCTATTACTGTTCCAGGAAAGATCTCTATCAGTGACTGCCTGCAGGATAGGGAAAAACATCCAAAATGGAGCATTGTAACTTATAGCCTAGAGGATACAGAAAGAAAAGAAAAAACAGCAACAACAACCTGGGATTCCATATCCTCCTTTCCCTTAGGACAGGGAAGGATTTACCTGATTCTTAGTAGCTTAGTTCACATATGTAAGACTATTTTTTTTTTTTTTTTTTTTTTTTGCAGTACGCGGGCCTCCCACTGCTGTGACCTCTCCCGCTGCAGAGCACAGGCTCCGATGCACAGGCCCAGCGTCCATGGCCCACGGGCCCAGCCGCTCCGCGGCATGTGGGATCCTCCCAGAGCAGGGCACAAACCCATATCCCCCGCATCGGCAGGCGGACTCTTAACCACTGAGCCACCAGGGAAGCCTGTAAGACTATTTTTATGTCTATGAGAAAAGGAAGTGCTGCATCCAAGCAAATTTTAAATGTATTTAAAATGTGGATGGATATTGCCAAATTACATGCTAAAAAAATGCCTTACGTATATGACCTCTCAAGTCTTACCCAAACTGCATGTAATTCATCCCCCGTACTGGCTCGTGTGCAGGCTTGGGAGGCTGTGTTTTTCCCTATACTTTCTCCCTGTCCAATCCTTTGTTTTTCTAAAGATTTAGCTTAACTGGTCCCTACTCAGAGACACAGTTCTTCTGTGGTAGGAAGGGTCTCCCAGCTCAGGGGAAGGGGAGGGGACAGTGAGGCTGGGGTGTGGGGATGAGCGGGACAGACAGGCACTTCCTGAGGGACATGGAGACCGAGGGAAGGCCTGTGGATTTGAATTTGGTTCTGAACTGGCTGGGAAATCAGCGGAGGGCAGGACACACAGCCTGATGCTTGCTCTGGACGATCCCTTGGCTGCTCTGTGGCGATGGGCTGAAGGCGCAAGGGTGAAGCCAAAAGGCCAGTTAGGGAGCTGGTGGTAACTCGGTCAGTGACTACAGAGTCTGGGACAGAGGGCAGCTCTGTAGTCCTCTGAGAGGACTCGGGTTATACCGAACGTGGGTGGGTGTGAGAGAATGGCAGCCACCAAGGATGCGCCATGGAGTTCTGGCTGCAGCAGGTGGTAGACTGAGGCCATCTACCGGGGAAACCACTTCCTTGCGGGCTTGTTGGTTACATGTTACAGGAGCCATCCCAGAGCAGGACGAGGCAGGTGGGAGACGTGTCACGTTTCATCTGGGAGCAGTGCTGCCGTGGGGAGGGGAAGCGGTTGAGGGCATTCTATTCCCACAGCTCAGGTCCAGGGGGGCTGGCCGTACAGGACTGGGGCTGTCCCCCAGGTGCGTCAGCTCTACCCTGGAGAATGCACAGGAGCGTGACTCGCAGTGCTAACCCTGCCCCATCGGGCCCTTTGCCTGCTGGTTGGATGGGAGTGTGTAGTCATCTGTGTGTAGTCATGTGATTAGCATGTCCTTTGGCCCATTAGCTCCCCTGGGACACTTGTCTAGTTCACATCTTCTTGTCTGGATGTTCCCTCTTCCCTTCTGTGGACCCTACACACCACTGCCCTGTATAACCCAGACTAGTTCAACATAAAGCCCCATTTCCCCTGCTTCTCCTTGTCCCAGAATGGAGTCCACCACTCCCCTGGTGACAGGTTAGGTGGGAGGTGGGTGGGAAGGAGGAATGACAGGTGAGAAAACACAGAGGTTTGAGAGGCCATTTGTTCTCCAAGGCCCTTCCTCGGGAGGAGCTGGGGTGCTGGGTGGGACTCAGGCAGGATGGGGCGTCTGCAGAGCTGAGGTGAGGGCCCACAGAGGGTACTCATGGCACTGTCTCTGAGCTGTGGGCAGACCACTGACCAGCAGCCTCAAATCTTCCAATGGCTGCCCACCGCCATCACCAGGAAAGCCGCAGGTCACCCACGACGCAGGTCCAGGCTTCCTTCTGACTCAGCCATTGTTCCCAGGTGGGTTTTAGAGTGAGCTCCATCGCAGTCAAAACACAGATTTGAAACTCAAAGAACAAGTCAAAAAAGAGATTTGAAACTCAAAGAATAATTTGAAACTCAAAGACTTGGGGACTGGGAACAAATAAGCACACAGGCCCACTTGTCCTGTCAGCACAGAGGAAGGAGTGTGAGCCATCTGTGTCCCGACACACAGCTGGTCCAGGCTGTGTCACTTCCCAGCTTTGTGGGTGGCACGTGTGGGCGTCTGAGGCTGCAGTGTGGCCTCGCTGGGCAGCCGGACCTTCTGATGGTGAGCACGTCACTTAAAATGTGTTTGCACAGACTTTGAAGATTATAACTATTTGTAGAATTTACATCTTATTTCAGGACTGTAATAGCCAGTTAGACTGTCTTCAGTACCAGATACTTGCAGAAAGACGTTAACAGTGACATTTTCACTTGTGCTCCAGGAGTCACCGTGAAAATAATTAGGGTGCTGAAGTGTTTGCTAATAATACGTTAGGTTGGGAAACGACTGTTCTTTCAAGGAATCTCTGCACTAGAAAAGGTACTTTTTACTTTGAAGGTTACATTTTCTCTCATCATTTTAAGTTATTAATTCTAGGAAGAATTAGAATCTAGATGGAATAAAGCAACTTTGTTGATTAAAAAAAATCCTACTTCCCCACATTTCTCTAGTCTAGGGATTATAATAGCAGCATCTTTGCGAGAAGGTCTCAGCTTGTTGAGGGAGTGAGAGCCAGTAAACCTCATTCCCCTGCAGCAGAGGACACAATCCTTAATCTTAGCATCTAAGACTTTTGTGATCAGGATACATGTCAATTTTCAACGTTCAGGTCTTTTGGAAAACCAGAGGTGCAATTGAGAATGCGCTTGTCTTGACCAAATCAATCCTCATAGCGCTGGCCTAGAAGAGTATGTATAAATGGCACCAAACCACGTCTGAGGCAGACACAGGCTGCTGGCCTTGGTTGACTGCCCACTTGGGACTTGCCACCAGAACAAATTACGCCAGCTGGTGAATTCCCACAACGCCCCCACTGGCTGCTTGAAAGTTATCTGTTGGACAGTGAAAGCAGGACACCGTTTCCCTGCCAAGTTTATTGCTGTGTGAAACACTGATGTATCCCACATCTCATCACACATATCGTTTGTGAAATGAGCTGATAAATGAAGCCGAGTCATTAAAAGTTTCCATCATCTAAATACTTTCTATTCATTTATTTATTCATTGAAATGTGTAATATTTTACTAGTGGATTGCCACTAGATGCAAGACATTTCACTTTGTGCTCTGGGGTCGGTGGGGCAAAGGACCAGGTGAGAATCCCTAGTTGTGTAGATGATAAACCTTGTGTCTTCAAGAAACTTACACTCTAATGCGTCTTCTGCTGTGGAAAACCTTTTTGACTTAGCTTTTCAAACACAATATAGATATTTTGTTTTATTTTATTTTGGATAAACACCTAGGAGTGGAATCATCATGTCGTGTGGTAAGTGTGTTTATTTATTTGGCCATGCCACTCAGCTTGTGGGATCTTAGTTCCCTGACCAGGCATAGAACCCGGGCCCATGGCAGTGAAAGTGCCAAATCTTAACCACTGGACCACCAGGGAATTCCCACAATAAGCATGTTTAGTTTTATGAAAAACACTGCCAGATCTTCACCCAAAGTGTTTTTTACATTCCCACCAGCAGTGTATGAGAGTTCCCATTAGAACAATCCTTTCAAGCATGTGTATGGTCAGTCTTCATTTTAGCTATTCTAGGAGGTATTGAGTAGTATCTCTTTGTGGTTTTCATTTGCATTTAACTGATAATGAAAACTTTTTAATGTGCCACTAATTATTTCTGTATTTTCTTCTGTGAAGTGTCTATAAAAAATGTGCCCTTCTGATTGGACTGTTCCTCTATTTATTATTGAATGTTTTATTGGTGGATGTTATCTCTTGAATGTAAAATAGGGGTATGTATACCTGGGTTTCTGCAAAGTATCAAGTGTTCTCTGATTCAAGCCTCCTGGTCTGAGTTAGAATGGAAGCACCGAGAGCTTCCTAATCAAATATTTTTCATGTGTTCATATTGATTCACTCACAATGTTGCTCGTTGCTCCAGAGACCATTTTTGTAGCTCTTCTGTAGGCTGATTCTGAATGTATTTTAACTTGATAGTTTCAGTTAGTTTTTTTTTTACTAGACTACTTAATGATATGAGAAACATGTTTGTTTCACATTAAGTAGTAAAATTTACCAAAAGTAGGCAAAATAGAAATTAATGTTTGAAAATTAAAAAAAAAAAGAAAAAAAATGAATGGATCAAAGATTAGAAATATGAATTATGTTATCACAGTAACCACTTCTAAGTTATATGTATAGCTCATCTTCATTTCTTCCATTTTATTGCCTGCCAGTGCAAAAAATTTATACCAATGCATGTGTACTATTGTGCAATAAGAATTAAATTTATTTTTAAAATCAGAAAATATATTCTGATTATATTCTGAGATATATTTATATATATTTATATATATATTATATATATATAAATATATTCTGAATATATTCTGAGAAAATATATTCGTGACCAGTTCCATTTTTGAAAAGAAGCTTCCTGCTACTGAAGACTGATCTGTTCTTGCATTTTTTTAAATTAAAATTGTGATAGGTCAAATATGTAGTCATATGTACACGGAATTATGTAATCATTCACTAATTAAAAGACCTTGGTTTTATTTTTTGAGCACTGACTATGAAATAACATCAAAGTATGGACAGCAAGTGCTTTAAATAAGATGGGAGCTGGGCTTGTTAAGAAATAAAGCAAGAATGCCTTCCTTTGCCTTTGTGGTAAGCAAGCAGCTCTTGTGGGTATCAGAGATGTTGATTTCAAAAGGAATATTTGGGCTTCATCACAAGAAGCTATTAATCCAGGCAACCTCAACTCTTTCAGGTACTGCAGTGATTTTCCTCACAGATCTATTCAAGATGCTGCCAAACTTCTCCCTGGCTTTTAACCAGGCTCATCAGCAGTCGTAAGACTCCTTTTGCATGGCTGGTGTCAGTGTCTCAGCTCCATCTCTCAGACCCAAGGAGGGGAATGAACACATGCACCCCAGGAACCTGGGTGACTCACAGCAGCAGCTCCAGTGGCTATGTGTTTGGAGGTCCCTGAAATGTGTGCTTTTTCTAAGATGCAATTTTCCCTAAAGAAAGGCGTGCTGTTGGCTTGTCTGAAGACATTCTGGAAAGGAAGAGTGTAGACTCTGGCCCCTCTAGGAAGCTTTATGGCTGTGATCTGGAAGACAATTTCCCATCACTGGCTAACCCTGAAATAAATGAGAAGCGAAAGCACGTTTCATTCATGTATTGCCATGGTTCCCTGGCCTCATTACGCTGGTCCACTGACTCCTCAGATGCCCTTCTTTTTTTTTTTTTTTTTTTTTTAACATCTTTATTGGAGTATAACTGCTTTACAATGGTGTGTTAGTTTCTGCTTTATAACAAAGTGAATCAGTTATACATATACATATGTTCCCATATCTCTTCCCTCTTGCGTCTCCCTCCCTCCCACCCTCCCTATCCCACCCCTCTAGGTGGTCACAAAGCACCGAGCTGATCTCCCTGTGCTCTGCGGCTGCTTCCCACTAGCTATCTACCTTACGTTTGGCAGTGTATATATGTCCAAGCCACTCTCTCACTTTGTCCCAGCTTACCCTTCCCCCTCCCCGTATCCTTAAGTCCATTCTCTAGTAGGTCTGCTCAGATGCCCTTCTTAACGTCACACTTTCTCAGCACATTAAAAAAGCACTTTACAGTACAGGCTTTCTTTGTATAAGTTCTAGCAGCTTTGGAAGATAAAGAATGATAACCTCCAAACTTAAATAATACAGTACAGTGTATGTGTGCTATTGAATGAATACTGTTTCTGTGGGCATGGTGCTACATTGTTGTTTATGTTTTGAGAAACCTCCTTGCTCCAGGAATCACACACACTATTCTGGAAGCTTCTATGCAGCAGAGGAAGTCCTTTTCTTTCCATAAGTCACAGCTCTCTTGCTGAGAGTACTGCACCTGCAGGAATATTTGACTTTGCATCCAGTGCAGTGGACAGAGGCCAGGGCCTTCTCAAAATTTGTAATCATAGGGTCTGTCTGCTGTTGTGGACACAGCAAAACAAAACAAAACTAAAAAACAACACACAACAAAACAAAACAAAAGGAAGGATGGACATTCTGTTTAAATTTAATTTTATTTATTTTTTATACAGCAAGTTCTTATTCGTTACCTATTTTATACATATTAGTGTATATATGTCAATCAAAATCTCCCAATTCATCACACCACCATCACCCTCCCCCCGCCACCTTCCCCCATTGGTGTTCATACGTTTTCTACATCTGTGTCTCTATTTCTGCCCTGCAAACTGGTTCATCTGTACCATTTTTCTAGATTCCACATATATGCGTTAATATACAATATTTGTTTTTCTCTTTCTGACTTGTTTCACTCTGTATGACAGTCTCTAGATCCATCCACATCTCTACAAATGACCCAATTTTGTTCCTTTTTATGGTGCAGTAATATTCCACTGTATATATGTACAACACCTTCTTTGTTCATTTATCTGTCAGTGGGCATTTTTGTGAGTGTGGTGCCCCTGAGTGTTCAGATTCCATCTGGCTCCACTTAATCCCATCACCTAATCACCTACTCCTCCAGACACGGGTGTTCCATTAGCAGAGACCTTTTGTCAACCTTCCTTTGTAGCAGGTTTCTATAAAGGCATGTGGAGAACAGATAATCCTTTCCCATATACAACAGCCCCAGAGCGTGGAAAGGTCCCTGGGCATGTGAAACCTGATACTTTTTCTTCCCGCTGCACATTTTTATGGCATCTTGGGGGTCTGATGTGACTAGTGGTCTAGCCTTTCCTGTCTGTCTCTGCATCTAGGTATAAGGGGGTTGGTTGAATTGCAGCCTGCTTTGTACAAATAGGGCAAATGTTTATTTCCCTTTAGCCTGGAGGATGAAGACAAGGCATTCCAGCTGCGGTCGTTATATGAAACAGACTGGAGCTCATCTCTGGGTCCAGCAGCCTTGTGGTGGCCTCAAGCCCCCCACCGCCCTGGAGCACCACCATGGTCAGGTCTCGCCTGTCCCAGGATGCCCTCGGGCAGCCCTGACTGGATGCGGCATCAAAGGCAGTGACCGGTGGCTTGGGGCAAAGTCTCCCTTCCTTCCTCCACCACGTGCTCATGTGGACCCATGGCTCCCTCCTGAAAGTTGCCATCAGCTGAGCCCCAGCAGGCATAGGAAGGGCCACCTGACTGCCTGGGTCCGTTGCGTGAGCAGCTCCCTCAGGACCTCTGGCAGTGGGCGCAGTGTTGCCCAGGCCTGGATGGCTTAAAGAATCAACATTTCCTCTTGTGATCACACCCTTTGGACTTTCTCAGGGCTCCTCCCCGTGAATCTGCACATTGACCTGAGGTTCTGGGTAAGAGTGAATCACGGTGCATGCACAGCCCATAGTCCAGTCTCATCATAAAGAAGAACTTCTTTGTCTTTTCACTCTAAGGAAAGGCAACAAGCTGGGTGACATCTCAGGACCCCTGTGAGAGTGGTAATCTCTGGTTTACTTAGTTGAATGAGATTTAGACAACATGTATATTATAACACATTCCTAAGGGCATCCTAATTATGTAGTTATCTTTAAATTTAATTGTATTGGACTTTATTTTAAGTAAACCTGTGAGTAAGACATCACAATCCTTGAGTCTTTCCTTGAGAGTTGTGTATCAGCAGGGGCTGATTGGTGGTGGAGGTTGAGTAGATTTGGAAAGAACAGTGTTCTCACTGGACCAAGAATATCCCTTTTGACCAGTGCAAGCTTGTATAAGGAGGGCAACCCATGGAAGATGTGACCGATTATGAGGGGACCATGGGTGTTTTGAGAGCATATTTAGAGACAGCAATAAACCAAGGAGATGGGAGCTGTCTGTGGTGGGGAAAGAAGCTACATCATCAGGTTTTACAAGCAAGGAGAGAGAAGGGACAGGCATTAAGTGTTACTGAGAGCTCCTGATCGCTAAGAGTCGGCAGGGTGCCTTTGGTCACTTTTGTCCTTTAGTCCTCTCTGTGACAACAGGAGGCAGGTGAGGGAAGCTCCACATTCGAGGCTCAGGAGAGTCTGGTTAGGCGCCCAAGTTCACGCAGGCAATGACTGGAGGGTTCCTGCAACTCTGGGTCTGTAAATCATTAATTTGCCTCTTTCAGAAGCCACATCCCAGAGGTTGCAGCCAAGGATGCCTGCCTGGGGCGTCAGCACTGCCCGCATCTGGGCCTGGCATGGCGGCAGGAATCGGCCTCGTTTTGTGCACAGGGACTAGGGGGATTCTTCTGCCTTTAAGTCAGCCACTTCCAGTCCAGCTCCTGGATGCTGTACAGCCTCCTGGATTCACTCTCACGGGCAGAAAGATGACATGCCTGGGGTCCTTCCCTCTCTGCTGGCTTGCTCAGGGTACCCTGAGAGCTGGGTCTTTCTATTTAGGTCCTTACAATACAGGTAAGTGGACACACTGAATATTTATGGAATGTCGTGTGTGTGCAATGTGTTGCATCAAACTCGAAGACTTTCTCACCGTTGCTCTCTGCCTTTCCACTTTGATGGTGGTCTCACCATCATTATTACTGCCAATAAGGAGAGTAACACCAGCACAGTGTGTTCTGCATCCATGGATTCAATCAACACTGGATCGAAAATATATGAAAAAAAATCCAGAAAGTTCCAAAAAGCAAAACTTTAACTTGCTGCAGGCTGGCAACTATTTACATAGTCTTTTCATTGTACTAGGTATTACAAGTGATCTAGAGATGATTTAACGTATGAGGAGGACATGTGTAGATTATATGCAAATACTACACCATTTTCCATAAGGGATTTGAGCATCCGTGGATTTGGGATACTGTGCTGGTCCTGAAACCAATCCCCTGAGGATACTGAGGGATGACTGACCTCGTATTCAAATAGTTTACAGTCTACCAAATGCTTTCCTGACTGCTCTCTTTGATATAGAACTCTTCCTTAGATTCTGATCCAGAATCATCCTTCATGATAATTGGTGATTTGGGTCTAAAAAAATGATCTATAGGTTAAAAAACTAGACAACTTTAGGGCTGGGAGCAGAACTCTTTAAAAATGTGAATGTTTTTGATTGCTTGTGATCGATAAATGGGATTTATAGGGCTGAGTTTTGGAAAACAATATTTACTACATTACCATCTTTGCTTTGGAAAATTGGACGTTCTTTTCCTTTTGCACCAAAATGTACAGAGAGAACAGGCCTTGAAAGGAGAATGAATCAGCAGATGAAGCACAGAAAGCAGAAAAAACTTTTACAGCAAGGGCTATTTGGGGAATTTTTTTTTTCTTTAGTGAGGTTAATTTATCATTTCTCTCTCTCTCTTTTTGTGCACAGCATTTTGTTAAATGGCATTTTGGTAAATTGCTGGCTTCAAATGTGATTAGAAAATGATCGTTCTGAATTATAACCAGCCAAACACCTTTACTGTGAGCGAGACATGTGAATGATGAAGAACCAGCTATTATCGACCAGTAATTATGGCCAACATCAAGTTGTAGTCCTGCCTCGGCTCTGGGAGAATGTCCACCAGGGAGGTGCATGTCTTGTGTGTCTGCATGTGCTCCCCGATTTCACCTCCCCTGCCCCCATCTCTGTGAAGACTCCAGAGCTGAGGAAGCAGAGCTCAGGGATACAGGCAAACTGATGACTTTCCTGTCTCCTTGAGGGGAACCAGATTCTTGACTGAGCTCCTGGAGCTCTTTCCCAGGCCATCAGAGCATGCACAGACCCTAGGTTCTGTTGGTCCCATCTAGAAGGCTCTTGTCTGGGTGTCCTCCCAGGTCAGGGAGCTAGAAAGCTCAGCCACACTGGGAGGACTGTGCAATCAATTGCTTCTGTTCCCTCCTCCTTAAATGGAAAAAGGGCTGCCACTAGTTGACAAGAGATGCCCTTGTGTGAACCAGAAAAACAATCTCCTCTAGCACCAGGACTGAGTCCTGTGATGTGCACACAGCCTGTGTACATGTAGGAAGCAGCCCTGAATGAGCCTGGTGGATGCTGGGATGCAGGGCCAAGAGCCATCTTCTGGACCAAATGACCTCCCATCTCAGGTGCTGGACATGATGCTTGGAGCAGCCTCCCATGATACCTCACCAGAGAGAGCTGCCTTGCCCAGAGTCACACCCATTCTTGTGGTGACCTGCATTCAAGGACTTAGAGATGTTCCAAGTTTAGGCAACCATGAAGGGCATTCCCAGCTGCAGGATTCCCTCCCTACAGGTGGGCTGGGGTTTCCACAGGGACCACATTCATCCCAGTTTATCCTTCAGCCCAATTCTTCCCATAGGTCAGGTGTCCCCAGTCCCTGGGCCTGGGAAACGTACTGGTCCGTGGCCTGCTGGGAACCGGGCCGCACAGCAGGAGGTGAGCAGTGGGCTAGCGAGTGAAGCTTCATCTGTGGCTCCCCATCGCTCCCCATGGCTCACCCACCCCTCCCCCATCTGTGGAAAAATTGTCTTCCACGAAACCGGTCCCTGGTGCCAAAAAGGCTGGGGACAGCTGCTATAGGTCATGATTGCAGGAACACTTGCTAATAAGCTGCTTGTGTGCTGACCTTTACCAAAAGCCATGTCTAGGAAACCCAGCCTACAACAATGGACATGGCTCATAGCATTCCACCAGCTCTTAGCTCGAGGTCTGCACCTCAAAAAATGCAGTCCCCATCTGTTTTCCAAATGTAGCTTAGTGATATTTGTAAAATGCTAGTTCGACCATGGTGTCCCTTACTTGGAATCTTTCATTGGTTTATTTTCGTTCTTAGGGACAAACAGCAACCTCCTTCATGTGGCTAAGTAGTTTGATCAAATTTGCCATCCAAAATGGGACAGTTTTGGGAAAACAAGAGAGGAAAAAATATAACTTAATTTAAGTAATTTTTAAATGCGTATTTACTGAATGACAGTTGATTTTATTACACTGATGGGCCTCTAAAATAATTCTATTAAAGAGCTATGAAAAATTGTGTAAACATTATGATAACATATACACTAAAGGAAAACTTAATCTTCATATTGATAATCTGAACATTAAAATAACATTAGCAGTATTATTATTTTGGTACTTATTCACAAATTTTATTGGTTATTTAGGATATTTGTTTTTAATACTAGGTCACTGATATTTTTCTATACAATGTATTTTTAATATGGTATTATTTTTTGTAATATTTTCCAAAAATTAGCTGCAATACTTCAAAGCTTCATTTTATGGTTAATAAATTTGAAGTTGTTGATGTTCTTAATTGATGCTTCTCTATAACCATAGAATTTTTAATTGGGAAAATATTCTTCCTACAGATGCTGATATACTTGGTAAGTTCAGAGCAAATTCCTTAGCAAAGGAGGAAATTCTCAATTCTAATTTTATTTTGAAATATATAAATGTTTCAGGTCAAATACCTTCATAGTTTCTGACTTTCTTCCTCCATTCAGAGTACTATTCTCTGATAAATATTTTTAAGAGACAAAATTTATTAAATATTGATAAATTATCCTTATTTAGGAATCTTTTAAATGTTTCACCAAATTTTGATGTTGAAAATTATAGGGCTGATTTCATCTCACTCCAGTACTGCATATATATTTATGCAATTAAAAGTTCCACCAAAAATCCTTCACAAAAGCTGAGACATAAAACTTCAAAATTATATTTTGAGCACCATATAAGCTCTCATCTTTTAATTTGTTTAGTTGTTCAATTCCTCTTTAGGGTTAACATTGTTTTTTTTTGTTTTTGTTTTTGTTTTTGTTTTTTACTAGCTTTGTTTTAGATAATATACATTTGCTAAAAGCTTCAAAAGTTGAGGTTTTCTTGCTCTACTTTAATAAATACTCAGATTTAGAAATTTTCAGTTTTGTTTAGAGGACTTCAAAACATTCAATCTTTTTTTCAGGACACGGTGATTGACAAACATAGTGCTTCAAAGGCACAGATCTCTTTTGTGAAAGCTTTTTATTGATATATGTCATATTTAAAGTGCATACATTTTATATGTACAGCTTGATCATGATGGATTTTAAAGAATTAACACACTTGTATAAACACCACCTAGGTAAAGACTTAGAGTATTTCCACCCCTCCCCACTCCTCATAGCCCATGCCTCTCACAGTCAACATTCCCTCAATGGTGTCCCCTATTTGATTTCTATTCCCTCATGGTGGGCATAAGAATGGCTCCCAAACATGTCCACATTCTAATCCCTGGAATTTGTGAATGTGTATGTCACATGGCAAAGACTGATTAAGGTTGCCGATGGAATTGAGGTTGCTAGTCAGCTGACCTGGACACAGAGAGGTGATCCCGGGTTCTCCAGGTTGGCCTGATGTCATCATGAAGGTCCCTAGATGTGGATGACTGAGGCAGAAAGTCAGAGTTAGAGGTGCCATGTGAGAAAGATTACAGGCCAGGACCAGCTCTGAAGATGGAGGAAGAGGCTGGGAGCCAAGAAATGCAGGTAGCCTCTAAAAGCTAGAAGAAACTGTCTTCTCCCCAAGAGCCTCCAGAAAGGGATGCAACTTTGACAACAAACAGATTTTTATCCCAGGGTGACCCATCAGACTTCTGACCTCCAAGATTTATGTTGTTTTAAGTCACTAAATTTGTGATAATTTATTGCAGCAACAATAGAAAACTAGTATACCATTTCTTAGTCAGTTTGGACTGCTATAACAGAATAATATAGATGGAGTGACTTAAAAACAACAGACATTTATATTTCACAATTCTGGAATCTGGGATGCCCAAGATCAAGGTACTGACAGATTTGGTGTCTGGTTAGAGCCTTCTTCCTTGTTCACAGATGGCTGTCTTTTCAATGTATCCTTACCTGGTGGAAGGGGCAACAGAGCTCTCTGGGGTCTCTTTATAAGGACACTAATCCCATTATTAGGGTTCCACCCTCATGACCTAATCACCGTCCAAAGACCCACCTCCTAACAAACACCATCAAATTGGGGATTTGGTTTCAACATGTGTATTTTGGGGGGACACAAACATATAGCCTATTATATATTCTATATATTAAATCAATCTGTTTTTGTTACCTTGTTTTTGCTTTCCTGTGTAACTTTGGGTAAAATGAACAAATTATAAGCTTCCATTTTGATAAGAGTTGGCAACCAGCACCACAAGCAACCACTTGTGTAACCAGCATCCCAATCAGACATAGACTTGTTCCTGTATCACAGAAAGTCCCCTCAAGCTGTTTTCCAGTTAATCCCTATCCCCACCCCCAGAGAGGCCACTGCTCTGATTTCTATCACCATGAATTATGTTGCCTGCTATTGAACTCCATATAAATGAAATCATCAGTGTGTACTTTTTTATGTCTGGCTTCCTTTGCTTAGCATAATGTTTTATCCACTCTCTGGTTGGTGGATGTTGGATGGTTTCCAGTTTGGGGCAAAAATGAATAAAACTTCCAAGAATATTAATTTACAAGCCATTTTCTTGTCATCATCTTTCCTTTCTCTTAGATACGGGCCTTGGAGTGGAGTTGCTGGGTTGCATGGTAAAAGTATGTTTAACCTAAAAAGAAACTGCCTATTTCTCACACTGACTATATTTTGCCATGTATGAGAGATCCAGGTGCTCTAAATTCATAAGACGTGGTATTGTCAGTCATTTTAATTATTGCTCTTCTAGTAGGTGTAGAGTGGTACCTCACTGTGATTTTTTTTTTTTCCGATATGCGGGCCTCTCACTGTTGTGGACTCTCCCGTTGCAGAGCACAGGCTCCGGAAGTGCAGGCTCAGTGGCCATGGCTCACAGACCCAGCCGCTCCGCGGCATGTGGGATCTTCCTGGACTGGGGCACGAACCCGTGTCCCCTGCATCGTCAGGCAGACTTTCAATCACTGTGCCACCAGGGAAGCCCCTCACTGTGATTTTAACATGCCTATCTCTGATGGTTAATGATACTGGGTTCCTTTTCATAAGTTTATAGACCAGAGTATATTTTCCTTGGTGAGTTGTCAGTTCAAATTTTTTGCCTCCTTTTAAGATTAGGTTGTTTGTTTTATTATTGATTTGTTGGAGTTAAAAAAATTATATATATATACTCTGGATACTTGTCTGTTGTCAGATATATATGTATTGTGAATATTTTCCCCGGCTATGTCTTTGCTTTCCCTTTTCTTTTTATTTTTTTTAACATCTTTATTGGAGTATAATTTCTTAACAATGGTGTGTTAGCTTCTGCTTTATAACAAATTTAATCAGTTATACATATACATATGTTCCTATATGTCCTCCCACTTGCGTCTCCCTCCCACCCTCCCTATCCCACCCCTCAGGCAGTCACAAAGCACCGAGCTGATCTCCCTGAGCTATGCGGCTGCTTCCCACTAGCTATCTACCTTATGTTTGGTAGTGTATATATGTCCATGCCTCTCTTACGTTTTGTCACAGCTTACCCTTCCCCCTCCCCATATCCTCAAGTCCATTCTCTAGTAAGTGTGTGTCTTTATTCCTGTCTTACCCCTATGTTCTTCATGACATTTTTTTCTTAAATTCCATATATATGTGTCAGCATAAAGTATTTGTCTTTCTCTTTCTGACTTACTTCACTCTGTATGACAGACTCTAGGTCCATCCACTTCATTACAAATAGCTCAATTTTGTTTCTTTTTATGGCTGAGTAATATTCCATTGTATATATGTGCCACATCTTCTTTATCCGTTCATCCAATGAGGGACACTTAGGTTGTTTACATCTCTGGGCTATTGTAAATAGGACTGCTATGAACATTTTGGTACATGACTCTTTTTGAATTATGGTTTTCCAAGGGTATATGCCCAGTAGTGGGATTGCTGGGTCATATGGTAGTTCTACTTTTAGTTTTTTAAGGAACCTCCATACTGTTCTCCATAGTGGCTGTACCAATTCACATTCCCAACAGCAGTGTAAGAGTGTTCCCTTTTTTCCACACCCTCTCCAGCATTTATTGTTTCTAGATTTTTTGATGATGGCCATTCGGACTGGTGTGAGGTGATATCTCATCGTACTTTTGATTTGCATTTCTCTAATGAGTAAAGATGTTGAGCATCCTTTCATGTGTTTGTTGGCAATCTGTATATCTTCTGTGGAGAAATGTCTATTTAGGTCTTCTGCCCATTTTTGGATTGGGTTGTTTGTTTTTTTGTTATTGAGCTGTATGAGCTGCTTATAAATTTTGGAGATTAATCCTTTGTCAGTTGCTTCATTTACAAATATTTTCTCCCATTCTAAGGGTTGTCTTTTGGTCTTATTTATGGTTTCCTTTGCTGTGCAAAAGCCTTTAAGTTTCATTAGGTCCCATGTGTTTATTTTTGTCTTTATTTCCATTTCTCTAGGAGGTGGGTCAAAAAGGATCTTGCTGTGATTTATGTCATACAGTGTTCTGCCTATGTATTTCTCTAAGAGTTTGATAGTGTCTGGCCTTACATTTAGGTCTTTAATCCATTTTGAGCTTATTTTTGTGTATGGTGTTAGGGAGTAATCTATTCTCATACTCTTATATGTCCCTGTCCAGTTTTCTCAGCACCACTTATTGAAGAGACTGTCCTTTCTCCACTGTACATTCCTGCCTCCTTTATCAAAGATAAGGTGACCAAATGTCCGTGGGCATATCTCTGGGCTTTCTATCCTGTTCCATTGATCTATCTTTCTGTTTTTGTGCCAGTACCATACTGTCTTGATTACTGTAGCTTTGTAGTATAGTCTGAAGTTAGGGAGCCTGATTCCTCCAGCTCCGTTTTTCGTTCTCAAGATTGTTTGGCTATTCGGGGTCTTTTGTGTTTCCATACAAATTGTGAAATTTTTTGCTCTAGTTCTGTGAAAAATGCCAGTGGTAGTTTGATAGGGATTGCATTGAATCTGTAGATTGCTTTGGGTAGTAGAGTCATTTTCACAATATTGATTCTTCCAATCGAAGAACATGGTATATCTCTCCATCTATTTGTATCATCTTTAATTTCTTTCATCAGTGTCTTATAATTTTCTGCACACAGGTCTTTTGTCTCCTTAGGTAGGTTTATTCCTAGATATTTTATTTTTTTTTGTTGCAATGGTAAATGGGAGTGTTTCCTTGATTTCACTTTCAGATTTTTCATCATTAGTATATAGGAATGCCAGAGATTTCTGTGCATTAATTTTGTATCCTGCTACTTTACCAAATTCATTGATTAGCTCTAGTAGTTTTCTAGTAGCATCTTTAGGATTCTCTATGTAT
Source organism: Mesoplodon densirostris (assembly GCF_025265405.1). Taxonomy (NCBI): domain Eukaryota; kingdom Metazoa; phylum Chordata; class Mammalia; order Artiodactyla; family Ziphiidae; genus Mesoplodon; species Mesoplodon densirostris. The sequence goes on from NC_082663.1 coordinate 4,586,437, forward strand.
AGTATCATGTCATCTGCAAACAGTGACAGCTTTACTTCTTCTTTTCCCATTTGGATTCCTTTTATTTCCTTTTCTTCTCTGATTGCTGTGGCTAAAACTTCCAAAACTATGTTGAATAAGAGTGGTGAGAGTGGGCAACCTTGTCTTATTCCTGATCTTAGTGGAAATGGTTTCAATTTTTCACCATTGAGGATGATGCTGGCTGTGGGTTTGTCATATATGGCTTTTATTATGTTGAGGAAAGTTCCCTCTATGCCTACTTTCTGCAGGGTTTTTATCATAAATGGGTGTTGAAATTTGTCGAAAGCTTTCTCTGCATCTATTGAGATTATCCTATGGTTTTTATCCTTCAATTTGTTAATATGGTGTATCACGTTGATTGGCTCGCATATATTGAAGAAGCCTTGCATTCCTGCAATAAACCCCACTTGATCATGGTGTATGATCCTTTTAATGTGCTGTTGGATTCTGTTTGCTAGTATTTTGTTGAGGATTTTTGCATCTATGTTCATCAGTGATATTGGCCTGTAGTTTTCTTTCTTTGTGACATCCTTGTCTGGTTTTGGTATCAAGGTGATGGTGGCCTCGTAGAATGAGTTTGGGAGTGTTCCACCCTCTGCTTATTTTGGAAGAGTGTGAGAAGGATAGGTGTTAGCTCTTCCCTAAATATTTGATAGAATTTGCCTGTGAAGCCATCTGATCCTGGGCTTTTGTTTCTTGGAAGATTTTTTTATCACAGTTTCAATTTCAGTGCTTGTGATTGGTCTGTTCATATTTTCTATTTCTTCCTGAGTCAGTCTTGGCCGGTTGTGCATTTCTAAGAAGTTGTCCATTTCTTCCAGGTTGCCCATTTTATTGGCATAGAGTTGCTTGTAGTAATCTCTCATGATCTTTTGTATTTCTGCAGTGTCAGTTGTTACTTCTCCTTTTTCATTTCTAATTCTATTGATTTGAGTCTTCTCCCTTTTTTTCTTGATGAGTCTGGCTAATGGTTTATCAATTTTGTTTATCTTCTCAAAGAACCAGCTTTTAGTTTTATTGATCTTTGCTATTGTTTCCTTCATTTCTTTTTCATTTATTTCTGATCTGATTTTTATGATTTCTTTCCTTCTGCTAACTTTGGGATGTTTTTGTTCTTCTTTCTCTAATTGATTTAGGTGCAAGGTTAGGTTGTTTATTCGAGATGTTTCCTGTTTCATAAGGTAGGATTGTATTGCTATAAACTTCCCTCTTAGAACTGCTTTTGCTGCATCCCATAGGTTTTGGGTCGTCGTGTCTCCATTGTCATTTGTTTCTAGGTATTTTTAAATTTCCTCTTTGATTTCTTCAGTGATCACTTCATTATTAAGTAGTGTATTGTTTAGCCTCCATGTGTTTGTATTGTTTACAGATCTTTTCCTGTAATTGATATCTAGTCTCATAGCATTGTGGTCGGAAAAGATACTTGATACAATTTCAATTTTCTTAAATTTACCACGGCTTGATTTGTAACCCAAGATATGATCTATCCTGGAGAATGTTCCATGAACACCTGAGAAAAATGTGTATTCTGTTGTTTTTGGATGGAATGTCCTATAAATATCAATTAAGTCCATCTTGTTTAATGTATCATTTAAAGCTTGTGTTTCCTTATTTATTTTCATTTTGGATCATCTGTCCATTGGTGAAAGTGGGGTGTTAAAGTCCCCTACTATGAGTGTGTTACTCTCGATTTCCCCTTTTATGGCTGTTAGTATTTGCCTTATGTATTGAGGTGCTCCTATGTTTGGTGCATAAATATTTACAATTGCTATATCTTCTTCTTGGATCGATCCCTTGATCATTATGTAGTGTCCTTCTTTGTCTCTTCTAGTAGTCTTTATTTTAAAGTCTATTTTGTCTGATATGAGAATTGCTACTCCAGCTTTCTTTTGGTTTCCATTTGCATGGAATATCTTTTTCCATCCCCTTACTTTCAGTCTGTATGTGTCTCTAGGTCTGAAGTGGGTCTCTTGTAGATAGCATATATATGGGTCTTGTTTTTGTATCCATTCAGCCAATCTGTGTCTTTTGGTGGGAGCATTTAGTCCATTTACATTTAAGGTAATTATTGATATGTATGTTCCTATTCCCATTTTCTTAATTGTTTTGGGTTCGTTATTGTAGGTCTTTTCCTTCTGTTCTGTTTCTTGCTTAGAGAAGTTCCTTTAGCATTTGTTGTAAAGCTGGTTTGGTGGTGCTGAACTCTCTCAGCTTTTGCTTGTCCGTAAAGGTTTTAATTTCTCCATCAAATCTGAATGAGATCCTTGCTGGGTAGAGTAATCTTGGTTGTAGGTTTTTCTCCTTCATCACTTTAAATATGTCCTGCCAGTCCCTTCTGGCTTGCTGAGTTTCTGCTGAAAGGTCAGCTGTTAACCTTATGGGGATTCCCTTGTGTGTTATTTGTTGTTTTTCCCTTGCTGCTTTTAATATGTTTTCTTTGCATTTAATTTTTGACAGTTTGATTAATATGTGTCTTGGCATATTTCTCCTTGGATTTATCTTGTATGGGACTCTCTGTGCCTCCTGGACTTGATTGACTATTTCTTTTCCCATATTAGGGAAGTTTTCAACTATAATCTCTTCAAATATTTTCTCAGTCCCTTTGTTTTTCTCTTCTTCTTCTGGAACCCCTATAATTCGAATGTTGATGCATTTAATGTTGTCCCAGAGGTCTCTGAGACTATCCTCAGTTCTTTTCATTCTTTTTTCTTTCTTCTGCTCTGCAGTAGTTATTTCCACTATTTTATCTTCCACGTCACTTATCCGTTCTTCTGCCTCAGTTATTCTGCTATTGATCACATCTAGAGTATTTTTCATTTCACTTATTGTGTTTTTAATCATTGCTTGATTCATCTTTAGTTCTTCTAGGTCCTTGTTAAATGTTTCCTGCATTTTCTCTATTCTATTTCTAAGATTTTGGATCATCTTTAGTATCATTATTCTGAATTCTTTTTCAGGTAGACTGCCTATTTCCTCTTCATATGTTAGTTCTGGCGGGTTTTCATCTTGCTCCTTCTCCTGCTGTGTGTTTTTCTGTCTTCTCATTTTGCTTATGTTACTGTGTTTGGGGTCTCCTTTTTGCAGGCTGCAGGTTCGTAGCTCTCATTGTTTTTGGTGTCTGTCCCCAGTGGCTAAGGTTGGTTCAGTGGGTTGTTTAGGCTTCCTGGTGGAGGGGACTAGTGCCTGTGTTCTGGTGGATGAGGCTGGATCTTGTCTTTCTGGTGGGCAGGTCCACGTCTGGTGGTGTGTTTTGGGGTGTCTTTTTATGATTTTAGGCAGCCTCTTTTCTAATGGGTGGTGTTGTGTTCCTGTCTTGCTAATTGTTTGGCATAGGGTGTCCAGCACTGTAGCTTGCTGGTCGTTGAGTGAAGCTGCGTGCTGGTGTTGAGGTGGAGATCTCTGGAAGATTTTCGCCGTTTAATATTATGTGGAGCTGGGTGGTCTCTTGTGGACCAGTGTCCTGAAGTTGGCTCTCCCACCTCAGAGGCACAGCACTGACTCCTGGCTCCTCAATTTGGGATGATTTATTGTCTATTCATGTATTCCACAGATGCAGGGTACATCAAGTTGATTGTGGATTTTTAATCCACTGCTTCTGAGGCTGCTGGGAGAGATTTCCCTTTCTCTTCTTTGCTCTCACAGCTCCTGGGTCTCAGCTTTGGATTTGGCCCCGCGTCTCCGTGTAGGTCATGGGAGGGCGTCTGTTCTTCACTCAGACAGGACAGGGTTAAAGGAGCAGCTGCTTCAGGGGCTCTGGCTCACTCAGGCCGGGAGGGAGGGAGGGGCACGGAGTGAGGGGCGAGCTTGCAGCGGCAGAGGCTGGCGTGACGTTGCACCAGCCTGAGGCGCACCATGCGTTCTCCCAGGGAAGCTGTCCCTGCATCCCGGGACCCCGGCAGTGATCGGCTGCACAGGCTCCCTGGAAGGGGGGCGTGGACAGTGACCTGCACTCGCACACAGGCCTCTTGGCGGCAGCAGCAGCATCCCCAGCGTCCCACGCCCGTCTCTGTGGTCCGCGCTTTCAGCCGCGCCTCGCGCCCATCTCTGGAGCTTCTTTAAGCAGCGCTCTTAATCTCCTCTCCTCGCACACCAGGAAACAAAGAGGGAAGAAATAGTCTCTTGCCTCTTCGGCAGGTCTAGACTTTTTCCAGGACTCCCTCCCGGCTAGCTGTGGCGCATTAGCCACTTCAGGCTGTCTTCACACCACCAGCCCCAGTCCTCTCCCTGCACTCCGACTGAAGCCCGAGCCTCAGCTCCCAGCGCCACCCGCCCTGGCGGGCGAGCAGACAAGCCTCTCGGGCTGGTGAGTGCTGGTTGGCACTGATCCTCTGTGTGGGAATCTCTCCACTTTGCCCTAGCCAGGTACGTGGGGAGTTTCTTGCCTTTTGGGAGGTCTGAGGTCTTCTGCCAGAGTTCAGTAGGTGTTCTGTAGGAGATGTTCCATGTGTAGCTGTATTATTGGTGTATCTGTGGGGAGGAAGGTGATCTCCACATCTTACTCTTCCACCATCTCGCTTTCCCTTTTCTTATCTGTGACTTCTGAAGAGCACAAAATAATTGTATTGATGAAGTCCAATTTACCATCTTCTTTCTTTTCTGTTTAGTGCTTTTATGTCTGTAGTTATTATGAGGATAAAAGCTTACATTTTGTTGTACAAACTCTGTGGTTTTAGCTTTATATTCAAGTCTATAAGCCACTTTGAATTAATTTTTTTCCCTTGCATTAAAAAAAATCTTTATTGGAGTATAATTGCTTTACAATGTTGTGTTAGTTTTTGCTGTATAACAAAGTGAATCAGCCATATGTATACATATATCCCCATATCCCCTCCCTCTTGAGCCTCCCTCCCACCCTCCCTATCCCACCCCTCTAGGTGGTCACAAAGCACCAAGCTGATCTCCCTGTGCCATACAGCTTCTTCCCACTAGCTATTTTACATTTGGTACTGTATATATAGCAATGCCACTCTCTCACTTTGTCTCAGCTTACCCTTCCATCTCCCCGTGCCCTGAAGTCCATTCTCTACATCTGAGTCTTTATTCCTGTCCTTTTCCTAGGTTCATCAGAACAAATTTTTTTTTTTTAGATTCCCTATATATGTGTTAGCATATGGTATTTGTTTTTCTCTTTCTGATTTACTTCACTCTGTATGACAGACTCTAGGTCCATCCACCTCACTACAAATAACTCAGTTTCATTTATTTTTATGGCTGAGTAATAGTCCATTGTATATATGTGCCACATTTTCTTTATCCATTCATCTGTCAATGGACACTTAGGTTGCTTCCATGTCCGGGCTATTTTAAATACTGTTGAAGTGAACATTGTGGTACATGTCTCTTTTTGAATTATGGTTTTCTCAGGGTATATGCTAAGTAGTGGGATTGCTGGGTCACATGATAGTTCTATTTTTAGTTTTTTAAGGAATCTCCATACTGTTCTCCTTAGTGCTTGTATCAATTTACATTCCCACCAACAATGCAAGAAGGTTCCCTTTTCTCCACACCCTCTCCAGCATTTGTTGTGTGTAGATTTTTTGATGATGGCCATTCTGACCAGTGTGAGGTAATACCTCATTGTGGGTTTGATTTGGATTCCTCTTATGATTAGTGATGTTGAGCATCCTTTCATGTGTTGGTTGGCAATCTGTATATCTTCTTTGGAGAAATGTCTATTTAGGTCTTCTGCCCATTTTTTGATTGGGTTGTTTGTGTTTTTGATATTGAGCTGCATGAGCTCCTTGTATATTTTGGAGATTAATCCTTTGTCAGTTGCTTCATTTGTAAATATTTTCTCCCATTCTGAGGGTTGTCTTTTTGTCTTGTTTATGGTTTCCTTTGCTCTTCAAAAGCTTTTAATTTTCATTAGGTCCCATTTGTTTATTTTTGTTTTAATGTCCATTTCTCTAGAAGGTGGGTCAAAAAAGATCTTGCTGTGCTTTATGTCATAGAGTGTTCTGCCTATGTTTTCCTCAAAGAGTTTTATAGTGTCTGACCTTAATTTTAGGTCTTTAATTCATTTTCAGTTTATTTTTGTGTATGGTGTCAGGAAGTGTTCTAATTTCATTCTTTTACATGTAGCTGACCAGTTTACCTAGCAACACTCATTGAAGAGGCTGTGTTTTCTCCATTGTATACTCTTGCCTCCTTTATCAAAGGTAAGGTGACCATATGTGTGTGATGTTATCTCTGGGCTTTCTATCCCGTTCCATTGATCTATATTTCTGTTTTAGTGCCAGTACCATACTGTCTTGATTACTGTAGCTTTGTAGTATAGTCCAAAGTCAGGGAGCCTGAATCCTCCAGCTCCATTTTTCTTTCTTAAGTTTGCTGTGGTTATTCAGGGTCTTTTGTGTTTCCATACAAATTGTGAAAATTTTTGTCCACACACACAGCCAACGTCATTCTCAATGGTGAAAAACTGAAACCATTTCCTCTAAGGTCAGGAACAAGACAAGGTTGCCCACTCTTACCACAAGTATTCAACATAGTTTTGGAAGCTTTAGCCACAGCAGTCAGAGAAGAAAAAGAATAAAAGGAATCCAAATCAGAAAAGAAGAAGTATAAATGTCATTGTTTGCAGATAACATGAGACTATACATAGAGAATCCTAAAGATGCTACCAGAAGACTCCTAGAGTTAATCCATGAATCTGGTAAAGCAGCAGGATGCAAAATTAATGCACAGAAATTTCTTGCATTCCTATACACTAATGATGAAAGATATGATAGAGAAATTAAGGAAGCACTCCCATTTACCATTGCAACAAAAAGAATAAAATATCTAGGAATAAATCTACATAAGGAGACAAAAGACCTGTATGCAGAAGACTGTAAGACACTGATGAAAGAAATTAAAGACAATACAAACAGTTAGAGAGATATACCATGTTCTTGGATTGGAAGAATCAACATTGTGAAAATGACTATACTACCGAAAGCAATCTACAGATTCAATACAATCCCTATCAAACTACCAATGACATTTTTACAGAACTTGAATTAATTTTTTTTACACATCATGATGTAGAGGTCAAGGTTTGTTTTTATTTCCCTAGATATCTAACACTTTTTCACATTTAACATCATGTTTAACCAAAAAATATATATTTTAGTTTCTCTGTGCATATAATAAAAATTTGTACATCTAGTAATCAAACTCCTTCTTTGAAGTAGAATATCTCAGCTGTTTTGAATGCAATTATGCATTATGGATGCACTATAATCTGTTCAAAGTGAAATTCTGATTCATGGATTTTTATTTCAGCAAGAATTTTGCTTTTGCCATGATGTTTCCCTCCCCCAAAATTTGTCTTCACATCATTACACAAAAATAATTCTATGTTCAGTGTTAAATTTGTAACTGAATATACCAGAACATTAATAATAATGTTTCACCTTCATCAAAATAAACTTCCAAAATCTTTTTATTGATTTCATGAATTGCATAAAATGTTTAACAGTTATTATAATTACTTTGTTTTCTATTTGAATCATCTGATGACTCTGATATAATACTGCATCATTGAGCTGTTTTCAAAGCTTTTCTGTTATGGAGCCAACCTATTAATAGATATTTCTTCACTTTTTTTGCCCACGCATAAGAAAACTTGGAATTGAAAATGGGCAAAATTAATTTAGAAAACAGCCATTCGATTTAAAGTCAAGCTACTCAGAGTGAAAAGTAACTTTATTTTCTGCAGCTGCTTGTGTTAAATTGGCACCTTCAGGCATCATGTTGCTAAAATCACTGATACTCCCCAGCAGGTAGGTGTCTTTGATTTTCACGTGGGCTGTGATGTCACCATGTCCTTCATGAGCATGTGGGTGGTAAATATTGGCAGATATGTCCTGCATGGTACACCTTTACCAGCAACATTCTTGAAAAATAGGAATAATTTTTCCCCAGACATGCACTTCTATTTTTTAGCTCATTGCTGCTGGATGCATTTAATAAAATAAACAAAAAAAGTGAAATAAAATAAACAGATAATTGTAGATTTTTATAATATATTAGGAAGCTGCAGTAGCAAGAGCATTCTGATGCTCTAGGTCATGTGATTCTCCCTTTTCCTGCAGCCCTAATCTATGATTTCCCACATTCATCACTAACCTTGCTGATGGTAGGTTGGTGACAGGATGCATCTTGCAGGCTTCGGCAAGCATGTGACAAAATTGGTTAGTAAGTCAACAGGTAGCAGGAGCAGCAGGTTTAAAAATGCTCCCATTGTGGTTTGAGAGAAGGACTTAGCCACTCCTGGTTGCTTGTATCTAAACATTTTTCCCAGCAAGTGCCCTGCATGCTGCTCTTGAAAGGAAGGTCATGCAAATCTCACGTGCTTTCTGACTTGATCATGCCTGTAGCTGGAACTATAAAGAAGAGCGATACAGAACCCTTTTAACTTTATTTTGGTGCAAGCTAGCAATAGAAATACATTGTTAAAAACTGTAAAATTTGAGACAAATACTAAGTCAAATGGGAAGACAGAGCAATGGACACAATCAGGACTTTCCCTTCCTAACTGGGACCAATGGCCACCCTACATTGTGACGTGGCAGGTTCTGGCCCCTGCTGACTTAATTCCCCTCATGATAGAAGCATGTGTCACCCATGAACTGGGACCTTCATAGGAGTATTCGATTCATGCCTCTCTGCATTGCTAGCCTTCAGTTCTGAAGGTACAGTGATCATGATGGATTTGATTCACCATCAGGTCCCTGTACCTGACATATGGAGGATGCTAAGGAAGCAAGATGAACTTGCAGATGCATCCCAGAGACCAAGAGGCCAAGTGTCTTCTTCTTTTTTTTTTTTTAAATAAATTTATTTATTTTGGGCTGTGTTGGGTCTTCATTGCTGTGTGCGGGCTCTCTCTAGTTGTGGTGAGCGGGGGCTACTCTTCATTGCGTTGTGCAGGCTTCTCATTGTGGTGGCTTCTCTTGTTGCAGAGCATAGACTCTAGGCAGGCGGGCTTCAGTAGTTGTGTCACACGGGCTCAGTAGTTGTGGCTCACGGGCTTAGTTGCTCCACGGCATGTGGGATCTTCCAGGACCAGGGCTCAAACTCATGTCCCCTGCATTGGCAGGTGGATTCTTAACCACTGCATCACCAGGGAAGTCCCTAAGTGTCTTCTAATTACTCTTTTTCATTACTTCATTTCCACTTATTAAATATTTTTGTAATCATAGTACATGAATAGTACTGAATGTAGAGTGTCAGGTTCTATGGGAAACTTGCTCCAGGTATAATCTAACTCCATGGTCTCCTTCCCTCTTACATCCCAACAAACAGACACACACACACACACACACACACACACACAAATGCACACAGTAGCATGACTTTCTGGACATAATTTCCAATAGATTTAATTACCAGAAACTCTTTTCAAATTACATATATAAATATGCACATATAAACAAATATATATATATATATATATATATATATATATATATATATATATATATATATATATATATATATTCAAGTAAAGTTAATATGTGCTACAGTAACAAATTCTCTCTGAAATCCCACAAAATCATATGTGGGCTTTGGGGACTATGTCTATTTAGGGCGGTGCAGAGCTTTGTCAGCCTTCAAAATGTGTCGACCTCAAGTTTCAAACATTCACCTGCTTTTCTATGCAGGATCATGGCTCATATGGCAACGTAATTCCTGTGGAAACTTAGTGGACTCCTGGTCTCTTTTCTGTAAACATAGTCACACTTCCTTTCTAGACTGCTATGGAAGAATTTCACTGGGCAGAGTTAAACAGGCAAAGAAGATTTTATTCAGGACTATTGCAGTCAGGGAGAGAGACTGGACTCAATTCGGGATACACCAAGTCCAGCTGGCGATTTAAAGTCCAGGGGCAGACTGGGAGGGTCCATATTTGGAAAATCACTAAGAGGAACTGGTTAGATATCAAGGGTGGGGAAAGAGGAACTTGATTAGATATCAAGTAAAAGGAGGGTTCAGAAGAGCTGAGTAGAGTTTGGTCAATGAGGGCATTCTTGTCAGGGCACAGCTCTTGTGTGTACTATATTTCTTTGCTTTATCATCACAATGAATATTCCTTTCCCTAATGGAGGCTACTTTGAGGTTTTATTGTATTTTTACCCCTCAGTCTTTTAAAGTCCCATGTTTTACTCTTTGGAGTCTAGAAATAATCAGGTCATCCAATGTTCCAAGGGCCCCAAATTCTGGACTTATTATTTTCTCTCATCTGTGCTTGCAAATTAGCTAAGTCTTTCTGGCTAAACTGTCTTTCTTATAATACTCTTTTGAACCCAATTAAAAGCTAGTACACCTTACCCCTTTTCTATTTTGTAAAATGCATCTCCCTTGTTTTAGCTTCTAGAATTAGTTCTCTTGCCATACACTATCCTACGGTTGAGTCAATGTCAGGTATTTTAGGTTTTTATTTCCGCAGCACTCCACCTCTGCGCCAAAATTTATAGTATCATAATAGCACTGTGGTCTGCCATGTTAGCAGATAAATCCTCAAGTTACACTGGTTTGACACAATGAAACTTGATGTCTTGCCTGCAGAACACATACTATGCAAATAAGTGAGATGATGCATGGCAGGTTTTGAGGGTCGTCTGTTGAATTAGATTACACCTACGTGGAGCTGCACAAGTGGGACAAACAGCCATTGTAGCAGCCATAGCAGGAGAGAGGGAACTGGAGTTTCTGATGCTTTTGACTGCTTTAGGCTGGAGCTGATGTCATCACTGCTCGCACATCCTATTGGCCAGAAATAATTACGTGGCCCAGAGAGACTGGACATTGGCAGGGGACTGAGAACTGTTGTGAAGCAAATGGATAGTTAATAGGTCTATCACACTAGGTTTCAAATACATTATTCATAAATAAATATATATAAGGGTGCTCTCGTTTTTGTGCTCCCTCTCTTTTGAAATAAGCTTTGTGTACAGGCTATATTTAATCAGTTGTATGCTATCTATCATATTTTAACATGGGTGGCAGATTGCATTTTCTGAGGATGCCCTCAGTAGACTCCCATTGCCATGAGGTTGCCCCATCCTCACCCCTCACAAGAGCTTGCCCACCCATAGTTAAATATAGGCTGGCCTTAGTGACTCACTTGTCACTAATAGAGGGGTCAGGAACAATGCTGTATGACTTTCAAGAATAGATCAGAAACACCCCTGTAGCCTCTGACTGTTTCTCTGGAGTCTTAACCTGGATTCTTCCTGCTATGGACTTAATGTTTGTGTCCCTTCAAAATTCATATGTTGAAGCTTAATTCTCACTGTGACAGTATTTCGAGGAGGGGGGCTTTGGGAGGTGATTAGGTTAGAAGGGTGGGGAGCTCCTATGAATGGGTTTCATGTCCTTATAAGGAGATGAAGAGACCAGAGTTCTCTGATTTTCATCATGTGATAACAAAACAAGAAGTAGTCCATCTGCAAAGGAGGAGGAGGGTGCCTGCTGGCACCTTGATCTTGGACTTTCCAGCCTCCAGAACTGTGAGAAATGAATGCCTGTTTTTTACATGGCCCTGTCTTTGGTACTGCCGCTATAAGCAACCTGATCTGACTAAGACGCTTCCTTCTGGAATGATCCCTCTCAGAACCCAGTTGCCATAAGCCACATGGAAAGGCTACATGCAGGTGATCCAGTCAGCTGTGTTAGCTCAACCCAGCCTTCGAGTCTTCCCAGGCCAGACTCCAGGCCAGTAAAAATCCTTCCCGATTATTCTAGCCCCTGGCTGTCCGAGTCACTTCCAAAAGCTTGAGGCTTCCTTGTTGGGGCCCCAGACATTGTGGAGAAGAAACAGGCCTTCTCTGCTGCGTCCTGTGCAAGTTTCTGACCTACAGAGTCCAGGGACGTAATAAATGGTAGTTATTGTGTGGTTTTTTTTGTTTTGTGTTTTTTTTTTTTTTTTGCGGTACGCAGGCCTCTCACTGTTGTGGCCTCTCCCGCTATGGAGCACAGGCTCCGGACGCGCAGGCTCAGTGGCCATGGCTCATGGGCCCAGCCGCTCCATGGCACGTGGGATCTTCCTGGACTGGGGCACGAACCCTTGTCCCCTGCATCGGCAGGCGAACTCTCAACCACTGCACCACCAGGGAAGCCCAATGGTGGTTATTTATATCGCTGAACAACATCTCTGAAATTGAGATGAGTCTGACATTTAATGGCATCTTACTTTTTTTTATTTTAACATTTTAACAACTTTGAAGTTAGAATGCATCTTAGATATGATGAAATATGGTAACAAATGATAATGAGTATAGTCGAGGTGGAAATGTAATGGGAAGTGCTCCTCTATTTTTTGCTTTTCTCCCCATTATATCATAAATGGCATTATACAACTGTATAAATATACATGTACACTACACATACATTTTATCTATATTATACATTACTAAGTAATGATATATAAATGTACTGGTGAGTCCTTCTAATCCTTTTCATTAAGCTTCCATATTGGAAAAGCCATCCCTGGCCCTTGATGGTTCCCTTAGACTGTGACCACTCACAGACTCACTCCACCCCGAGCCTTGGTTCACTAGCAGCTTCTGTATGGCCGGGGACATGACCTGCACGACCTGCCATGTGCCTGAGAAAGACAAGGTCTTGCCCATACGGAGTTAGGGTGCAGTAGGGAGAGAGATGGGAACTCCACAAGCACGAAGCAATCATGTGGTCACAAGTTTGCCACCAAGAAAAACAAGAGGGGACCCTGAGAAACTGGGGTGGAAAGGAGACTTCTTTTTGTGTGGTCAGGGAGGCCTCACTAAGGAAGCCCATGTGGGTTGAAACTTGAAGACCTCTGCCCAGCCAGGGGATGGGGGTCATCCCAGGCTGAAAGAAGAGGGTGAGGGGAGAGCTGCAGCCAGGGAGGGGTTGAGGATGTGGGCAAGAAGACAGCCAGGCTGTGGAGTGAAATGACACATCTGTGTTTGTAAAAGGTCTTTCTGAAGCAAACAGGATGGCCTTCAGTAGGTGAATGGATAAACTGGTACATCCAGACAATGGAACACTATTCAGCACTAAAAAGAAGCAAGTTATCAATCATGAAAAGACATGGAAGAAGGTTAAAGGCATATGACTAAGTGAAAGGAGCCAATCTGAAAAGGCTACATGCTGTATCCTTTCAGCTATATGACATTCTAGAAAAGGCAGAGCTGTGGAGACAGTAAAAAGCTCAGCGATTGGGGGAGGGAGGAACGAATAGGTGGAACACAGAGGATTTTAAAGGCAGTGAAAACACTCTATGATGCTGTAGGGATGGATACACATCAGTAAACATTTGTCCAAACCCGCAGAACATACAACATCAAGAGTGTACCCTAATGACAACTATAGACTTTGGGGGATTATGATGTGTCAGTCAGTGCAGGTTCATCGATGATAACAAATGTTCCATCTGGTGGAGGGTGTTAAGAGTGGAGGAGGCTGAGCAGGCGCGGTGGGAACTCTCTGTACCTTTCACTTTTGCTGCGAACCTAAAACTGTTTTCAGAAATTAAGTTGAAAGGAAGGGAGGGACGGAGGGAGGGAGGGGCCTTCCCGGTGGCCTAGCAGCCTGAGCAGTGGGAACAAGTAGGGCTCTGGGAGAGCCTTTTTTCATAGCCAGCAACTCTGTGACTTCATTCATTCATGCTTTTGATTCTTCATGCCCGTCAGAGCCTATGGATACAGAGCCTGATGGCCTTGTACACAGGCCTGAGGACTTTCTGGGACCCACCAGGGTTCCACAGCCCCACACTCTAGGGCTATTTTTCTCCAGCAATGTGGCTGGTCCATTTTTGATAGGATATGATGCCTTATCCTATGGTAAATAACATGCAAATGCACAGTGAGCTCCACCAGGGACCCCTGACCTCTTCTGGAATATTGGTCACACACATGACCAGTCTAAAGTTTCTGATTATGGAGAAATTTAATTCTGGGTCTTGTACATATCTGCCTTTGTGATGACAATGAGAATCAAGTATTGCAGAGTTTTCTATTTCAAATAAATTGTCCGTTCTCCTGGGGCGCAGAGATATCAATACATCCTCTGCAAGCTTTCTCTTCTCCTCTGTTGTCCTCTCCTAATTAGACACAAGACAGTGCAGAGGTGTCAGACAGGACTGGAGGTGGAGGGTGTGTCCAGTCTCCATTTTCCAAAAGAAAATGCGCAAGGCTGAGTCACACATCCCACCTGGCAGCTCCTATTCCTATTCACTGTGCTGTCCCAGCTTGTTGCAAGGTGGGCCAATGCCACAGGAATCACCACTTAGCAGGTGATTGCAATGATCTAGGGTTTCCTGTAGATGTTCCTGAGGCCCCAGAAGCACCCGAAGAATGCAAACCTCTCAGAGAAGGAGGGTACAAGGGTGGATCATGCAGTGTCCTGGGCTGACCTCGGCTCCAGGTGCTGGACTTGGCTTTGCCCTGTTACAGGGACATTGATGCTGCATTTTGTTTGTAACTCTGAGGTCCCGTCAGGCATCTGGCAACCTCCACACCTGGGGAGAGCAGACAAGCTGAATGAATCTTCGCATGTGGTGGAAAGTAGCCAGAGGAAGTAAACAGGGGCCGTTTCGGTAGCCCACAGGGCTTGGAGGCTGGATCCCTGACCCTGGGCCAGCATCATGCTCACCTGTGCACCAAGGTTTAGGGCATCAGCCGACCTGGAGAAGGGCCCGTTCCAGGTTATCGAAAGTAATAACGCTCATTTCTCTTTAGTCTTCACAAAGACTCTGGATGCTTCCACCACCTCAGCTTCTGAGCTCGGCAAACAGACCATCTGAAAACTTTGTCTGGCTTTTCTGGTTGTTGCCTGAGCCCTGCCTACCTCTTTTTTAAACTGCTTTGCTGTGAAGGAAGGAGTGCTTGAGGGTGGCTGGCGAAGCGGGTCCAGGGAGATCTTCAACACAGGACAGCCTGCACGGGCCAGGACAGGGGTGCTGGTGGTGTGGAGGTAAGAGCAGGCCCTGCCCCCAGGGTCCCCAGGCTTGTCGGGGACAAGACAACACCACGTGCAAGAGCAGAGTGGAGGTGGGCACACAGCTGGGGGGCTCAGGGGAGGAGGTGGACGGGCCTGCCTCTGCACTGAGGCCCTCACCCCTCAGATGCATGTGTGTGTGTGTGCTGAGTGTGACTGTTTGTGTACATGCTCCCCTATGCAGGTGGAGACATCTGGGCATGTCTGTGTGCTCTGTGTGCCTATATGCTTGTGTGTATCTATGTTTGCGTGCTCACGTGTGAGTGTGTCATGGTGTATATGTGTGCATACACACGTTTGTGCATGGCAGTGTGTGTGCGTGCACTTGTGTGTGGTGTGGGACAGCTATACTGAGACCCTGGCTCAACTCCTAGGCTGCTCTGACTTAACTATGAACACAGACACACCAGGCTTCATGGGCTTCCCTTTAGTGACAAACAATATGAGAGTATATATTTACTTCTTGAGCAGATGTGGCATAAAGTGGCATCCTCATTTACACCTGGAAAAGCAGGTTCAAGAAGCAAAGCCCAGGCACCTTGCAAATCTCCATCCCGCATCCACCTCTGGCTTCTCAGAGCCAGGAGGTTACCATGTGCTGTGAAAGGCCAGCTTCAAAATTCTAGCTGAGGATTAAAGAAACGTTATTACTTGATTCAACACAATTTGCTAGTTTGGAAGCATGACCTCCTTGTGGGGTGCTGGCTTGAAAGGAACCATGAGAGCTCATTGGAACGCTGTCTCTGAGGCCAGACTGCCCAAATTGGCCCAGGCAGTGTTTGTTCTGACTTGGCTTTAATATCTGTGGGGGAAGATGCCTCACAGCTCCCCTGGCAGGTGTTTTAGTGGCTCAGCTCTTCTCATCACAGGGTTTCCTGATGTTCACTCTAAATCACTGTCATCCCTGTGAGCAGTTACCCTCCCGGAATCGTTCCCAGGACTTTTCTCATAGGAGGAAGGAGGAGGGTCCGTGATACCTTTGAGAGGCAGGTGTAGCCACAGTCATGCACTCCACAAGGCCACGTCCTTTAGGGCGGTGCTCACATCCTGCCACTTTTACGTGCTCTCTCCGAAAGCATGTGCCCCAGAGGGACTAAACGGTGCTGTTTTCAGACCGTCTCTATTCCTAGCAGACACATCCTCCTAGCAAGCTCCTGGGATTGCGTGCTTGACTTGCAGGTTGACAGCTGTTCTTGCCAGTGCCCTAGAATGTCATCCTGAATGTTCAGTCTCTGCAGAATGTGAAGGCACCTTTGAGATTTTAGTTAAGAAAGAAGGGATGACAAGCTGGATCCTAAGGTTGTCACGGTTGTATTTTTTATTATTATACTTCTATTTGTGAAATCTACTCACCGTGATTTGATGAACAGTGCAGACTATCCTTTTCCTTTCTTTCTTTTCCCTTTTTGGGACTCCAGGCTCAAAGGATCCTCAATCTCTCTCTCTCTCTCTCTCTCTCTCTCTCTCTCTCTCTCTCTCTCTCTCTCTCTCTCTCTTTTAAGGCTCATATCCAAATACAGGTGCCCTGACCTCTACTCTAAGACCCTTTTATTGCCTCCTTTTCAATTCTCTTTCTTGGCCATTTCTTCATACCCATGGCTTCATTCAACAGCCAGTCTCTATCCATCGTGCTCATAACAGATGGCAGAAGAGGGGGAGGCGAGAAAGAACCCTGGGAGGGGCCTGACTGTGAGACGGGGAGCAGGTCACGGTGTTGGGAAGGCCGGAGAGGTGGGAGTTATAGCACAAATGGCCCTGAACACAGGCACTTTAGCAAGTCTGGGTGATTGGAAACCTGCAGAGAAAGGTTTTAATCAAGCGATGGTGACAGAAGCCACATGACGTTAGTCCAATGAAGGAATGAGGATAAGATGACACAGAAATGTTGCCTTTCTTCCCCACTGAAATATTGTGGACAGCACCGCTTCAGACCGAGACCCAAGTTCCTGGATAAGGGAGAGCAGCCATGTGCACTCACCGATGTTACCATATGCCCTCCCCGGGAGTAATGGGCCCCGTAGGATGTAGATGGCCAAATGAGGACACTGTTACAGCAATATTGGGAGACCATGCTCTGAAAGGACGGGCTCTCTCTCACAGCGTGTGCTCTGAATCAGAGACACCTGTATGGAGCCAGCTCCCCACAGCCAGAACCCTGGGTCTGGGACTTCAGAGGAGGATAAGGCAGGGAGTCCTCTCACTGTGGCCCCTGTGATGCACTCTCAGAATGTCTGCCTCCTGCCCGTGCGATGTGACTTCTGCTGGTTTGGAGTCCTGGACCACAAGTGTTCCATAAACAGGAAATGCAGATGGCCCTGTTCAGGGGAGCTCAGGCCCCTGAATTTACCCAGAGCTTCACACGGGCTGGTGAGGTTGATCCAGACAATAAGGGGGAATTGGGCTTCTGCCTCATGGTGCAGACACGGAGGGTGAAATCTAGAGCCCAGACCTCCCCTGGGCACCTTGTGATGTTTTCATCTCCCATGGTAAACAGTAATGGAAAATCATAGAAGAAAGACAGAGCCAGATAATCAGACCCTCAGGAACGAAGGTGGTTCTGGCTGAGGGCTATGGAACACAGCCTGGGCTTAGAAGGAGATGGTCCGAATCAGCTGCAGACCTGGGGCAACTTTAGGGTGTCAATTGTGCATGTTTTCCTTCTAGCTTGTTATGATTATATGTGTGTGTGTGAACTCATTTCCTCTTTTTCCTCCTTCCCTCTTTTGTGATTTTATTTATTTATCATTAGTCAGTCATTAATCCATTTAGTATTTAGGTAAGAAGATATTCAGGTGAGACTATGGAGGAATTTGGGGGGTAATTCACATCTCCCAAGGATGGTTTGCATGGCTGTTGCTCAGAGAAGGACACAATACTTCGGGGGACTTCATATCTTCCTCTTCTGGGACACAGTGTCTTCATTGGGTGAAGGGTAATTCTGGTTTCTTAGGTGAAGGCATAAAGCTGTCAGTGGTGTGCATCCAAGTTCATGCGTGGGAAGAAGGGTATGTGTGGATGCTAAGTCATAGCCAGAGAGTGGACTGGGATTAAGCTGCTGTTGTCAGCTTCAAAACTGTCCTCTGTGTTCTGTGGGCCACATTTCTCCTGTGTCAGGTGCTTCCTTTCAGGCTTTTCCCAAAGGACAAGAAAGCCTGGAGGGCTGGAGGAGGAGAAGGGACTTAGCTCCTTCCTTTCACTCATGGTTCCAGATCTACACTCTGATGAACAGTTGAACCCAGTTTCCAGTTTTCCTCGAAATCTGAGCCCTGTGAGGTCCCTTCCAAGGTTCTGTGGCACCAGCACCATCTGAGATACCCTTTCCTTGGAAACCTGGGTCTCAGCTCTGCAGGACTCTCCTCATGCTTTTATGATCCAATACGGTCAACTTCTTACCTTTGTTTCCCCAGCCCTGCTGGTTGATTCTGCAGTTACCACCCCTGTGCCATCTCTGTCCTGGTGTCTTCTCAGCCCTCAGAATTGAGGCAGTCAAGCCCCTGCATTCAATTCCCACAGTGAAGATACCTGGCATGCTGCCAGTTTTCCTGACCGAGCCCTGACTGATCCAGTATCCTTGTGAATAAATGTGAAATGAAGGTAATACTCAACTGGAGGATACAGTCAAGAAAAGGTTTTCAGTTGATGATAATATTACTTCTAATAAAACTCAAAAACAAAGACAGAAGGTTTTTGTTGTTGTTTTAAAAGATGTGAAGACCTGAGCATGTTTACAAAGTGAGGGAGTCAATTCCCTATTCAGAGGGAGAGGGTGACAATAACAAAGAGAGAAGAGAGGATAATTGTTGGATCGAGTCCTAGAAGGCTTAACTCAGCAAAGAGGGGAGCAGGAGGGAAGGAGAGGAAGGAGGGTGAGGACAAAGTGTGTTTACAAGTGGGGAGAAGCAAGAGCATTCCTGCCCTTGTTCCGAGAAGTACACATTAAGGCGGTTTGAGTGAGGCCACTAGGGGTGGGGGTAGGGTAGCTGAAGGAAGAGTAACATTTACAGCAGCTGGTGGGACACATGCTCTGGAAACTCAGAGTTTGGTAGATTAAGGTCGCTGAGCAGCACTGCAGGTGGGGGAGGGGAAGGGGTCCTTCAGATGGTGTGAGTTTCCAGCAGAACAAGCCAGAGTGACAGGAACGCTTTGGAGCCCCAGGTAGGATGTGTCAGGTGTGGCGACCTGGGTGACACAGAGCCCTAATCTACTCAGAGGGCAGGCCGGTGTGTCACACACATTTTCTCTGTAACCTTGTCTTACATCAAAACTCTCCCAACCCATTCTCACAGCCACGTGAGTTACCGTCATTTTGAGTTTCTCTATTTTGTCATCTCAGCAAGTTCCACTGAGTGATGAACATGCCCTGAGGGGCACTTCCAGGGTAATTTCCTTCCTCACCTAGTACGGGTCACCGTGGCTCCATGTTCTATAAGAATATTTGTATTTAATGATGCTCAGGGGATCCAAGGTGCTTCACTTCACAGTGAAGAGAGGGTAAAAATAGGGATACTTTGGAAACATATAAATGAGATTCTTTCCCTAAATTAAACCCAGATATATTTCCCGCCTACTTTATACTTTTGTCCCACTGTATTTTTAAACTCCCATCCTGTTCCCCTCCCCCCTCCTCTGCCACCCCTGCATTTGTCATTATATATAAGTAAACCCTTAAATGTGGGAAGAGCATTTACCTTGATACTTCAGTGGGTGGATCAGAAGAGATATGAAGAAATCACCCCAAAGTTCTCATTGGAACCTTAGATTTAGGGTTATGTCTAGATTTTTCTAAACACAAACACCTGTTCAGGCATTCATGGGTTTGATCTTGGACTTGACTTCTCTCTTGCTTCTAGTTCTTGCTGACACTTAAACAGAGGGTAGTTTTTTTGCTCTTAGGCAAAGGAATTAAAGGTTGTGATCAGACTATTAGAGGCATCCATGGGAGATCAATTCCTGGTGAGCAGTTCCTGCCATCTAGTTCCCACTGTCTCTGGGGACCCAGAGCTCACTGTGTGTCTTGTGCCTGCAGGGAGGGTGTCCCAGGGCAGATCTTCCACGTGGGAGGGCATTTGTCACAAACCCCTCTCCCAGCCTTGTGACAGCAGAGGCCATGTGTCTGGGTCTGTGTTATCCTTTCAGAAGATCTTCAAGGCTGCCACTCACCTTGGTTCTGGGCTTCTTTTTCAGTCGTCCCTGGGTCTTGGTACTTGGTACCTAATAGCTCTGTCTATATTATATTCTTTGCTCATTAGTCATGGTATTCAAAATCCCATGTAGACAGCAAGGGGCAGGGTGTGTGTGCTGTAGTGTAACATCTAGGAGTGTGTGTGTGTGTGTGTGAGAGAGAGAGAGAGAGAGAGAGACAGAGAGAGAGACGGCACCCTGAAACACATCTCAGAAGGCACTACAGAGGTGAAGGATGCGCACACTCCTCCCCAACACCCTGGGCATCAGCAGGCCTCCTCCCCCCCTCCAGAGGAAGCGGAGGCAAAGCAAATCATGGTTGTCCAGGCTCTTTGGAAATGTCCCCTGGTGCCCTGCTGCCTTTCCCTGCTCTCTCTGCAGCCGGCACACTCTGTCAAAACCAAGCTCGACAGTCTTCGCAGGAATGCATGGCATATGCTTTTATGTGGGAGTTTATTTTCCAGCAGATAGGCCTTGGCTCTGTGCCTCTTGGGAGAGAGCTAGGAAACAAAAACCAGCTTTTTTTTTTTCCTTTTTTTAAAAGCTGCTGGCAAAACGGATTGAGAGAGGCTGCATGACCACTGACTGAAAGCAGAAGGGGAAACTCTCCTTTCCCTGGACCTTCCTGGTGACCTTGAGTCCCAGCTTCAAAGGCAGGGCGGGGGGAACCTGAGCTCATGGCATCTCCCACCACCCCTGCTTTCCCACTGCAGAAGCATGGGGTGGGGGTAATGTCAGTTATTCAGTGAATACTTAAAAATCCTTTGGGGAGGATAGCTTATTGAGGAAAGGGCATATCCTAAATCAAGTAGATATTTTCAGAGGCAACTGAAGTCTGAACCCAAATGAGGACATGAGACTCGTGTGCAGAAAATAAGGTCAATGGAGGCTGGAGCAGAGGGTTCCTGAAGTGCCCTGTTCCAGGTTCACCACCATGGCCATGTCCGAAGGGCTCAGAACAGCTAACAGAACTTAACATCAAGGTGCTAAGGGAAAGTAGGGGTTTGAAATCAGAGAGCAGCCTCACATTCTGCTCAGCCTTTTGGGATCTGTGCTGTCTTGGACAGGTTATTCCCCTTTCTGATCCTCAGTATTCATCTGCCATCTGGAGATAACAAGGCATGCCTGGCAGCTTTGTGATAAATGGAGAATCATAGATAAACGTGAGCCCCCATGCTGGCGCCCAAGTTATGGGAGTGGACCCTTTGAAATGGATGGCAGTGCTGATCACATTCCCTCAAATATGATTAGTTCATCTTAAAAAAAATGTCTTTTCATAAGGTTGACTTTGGGAGATTTATTTTTGAGACTGGAAAGGAAGGAAACAGGGAGGAACCTGGTCCTGAATTGCTGTAATAATGCTAACAGTGGATGAAGCCACGGGTCAGAAGTCTAAGTAATGGGCTGGAGACTTCCCTCTGCCATTAGATGGGGACATGTGACACAGCTGGGCCTCCTTTCGCCTTCAGCTTCCCCAGGACCAGAGTGAGAGTTTTAATCTAAACGGTCTTTTATTATTGACACTGATTTAGAACAAGGGTGCCTAACGACGGTTGATTTTGCCATCCAGAGGCACTTAGTAATGTCTGGAGACATTTTCACTTGTCACAACTGGAGGGTGTTACTGGCATATAGTGGGTAGAGAAAGAGGTGCCTATAAGCATCCTAAAATGCACAGAACAGGCTTCTTGACAGAGAATTATCCAACTCCAAATGGCAGTGCCACCAAAGTTGATTAGATGAAGTGTGTGTGTGTGTGTGTGTGTGTGTGTGTGTGTGTGTGTGTGTGTGTGAAGAAAACTTACTCCAAGGATAGGCATGTCTTAGAAGTTTTGGAACTTATCCTTGACTTTGAAAAAATCAAGATGATAAAACTTTTACACATTTTTAAAATAAATATCTTTTAGCACACGTTTCAGGAAAGTGTCTTATGAAATCTGGACATGCATGGAAGATGCTAAAATTGCAACCAAATGTATCACCTGTTTCAAAGGTAACATGTTCTTTGAAAGAAGAGATAATTTTGTGTTTAGTTGCAAGACTCTTTTCCACTTACCCCGCCTGGTTTTAATCTAGTCTTATTTGCTATCTAACATATCATTATTGAAAACAACTGACATTAAAAAATGTCTGATATGAACTCTTCCCATCTCCCTCCTCTCCCCCTTGCTTTTTTTATCATTGTGTAACTAGGTTTGGTATTAATTAAGCTTTATCCAGATGGAAGGGTGGATATCTACTAACAGAATTATGCACAGATGCTCCATAAAATCCATCTGGCCAAGAGAAACAGGAAGCTTAGCTGTTCTTTAGGTAAGACATGTTTTGCTGAGGACACAAAGAAATATCCTCTTCTTAAGAGTGCTTAGGTTTAATAAGTGAAAATGTCCCGGTCCCTCATTTTTATTCCATTTAACTTATGCCACATTTAGTACACAGTGATCAGCTAAGTATGACAGTCAGGTGTACCGGCAACCCTGCACAATGCAGCTGGCCAGATGCTAAGGGCCAGATGAACAATTCTCTATCTCTCACTCTTTCTCCTCACTTGGATTTAGTTTTGTCACATTTGTAGAAATAGGAATGATTCCTGGGAAAAATCCAAGGAGACAGATACCAATTTTTTGTTGTGCTTACATTTGGGTCCCCTCCAAAGAGCATATGGACTAAATTGGTCCCTGGACTGTCCTTAGAACTTACCTTAATCTCAGACTAATCCACAAGAGGCTGACTTTTTGCTCACTTCAGAGAATATCAAAGCCCTAGCCAGTCTTTCTAGACCTTTCAGGATTCATTTCCTGTTGAATTATTCCATCAATATTGAGTGCCTACAGCGTGGCAGGTGTTGCTTTACATTTTCCACCCTAACCTATTATATCCTCACATATGTGACCTTGATAATTCATTTAACCTCTCCACGTTCCAATTTCCCTCAACTACAAAGACACAGATGACATGGAAAATTATGCATTACTTAATGCACATGTTCCCTCTCACACGTGCCATGTCTTCGGGTAATGATGGCTTTTCAGAGACCTGCACCAGGTTTATCCTGAGAGTCTGTGAAATTGTATCACTGGTAGATAAGCACAGTCTATGTGCTGTCATCCTGGGCTATTTTCACCGGTTTTGGCCTCCCAGTGAGTTCAGCTATGTGGGATTGCCTCCCTGAGTACATTATGATCTGCTGGTCTTGACCGCTGCCATATAATTTACATAATCATTCCGGAATTTAATTAAAAACTTCTCTGCATTCTAAAAATAATCTATCCCTTTGCTTATTTTTATATCCCTAACATGGCTGCCAAGTTTTTGCTTGGAGTGAAATATGAGTTAAAACTGATATACCGGAATGGTATTAATTATAGCACCCCAAATAGTAACGAAAAGCTGCATTACAAAAATTACTAGTTAACCACGTACAAATAGTGCTTGCTGTCAGCTTTTTATAGCTAAAATTGGGACTAAGTTGGGCCCAATTTGTCTTGAACAGTGACAGTGTTCAGAGCTGCTATAGCTGCCAAGAAACAGTAATGCAAGTAGGTTAATCTAAAGACTTGAAAAGTGAGGACCATAAGTGCAGGTCCCCTGGATTTGAGGTCAAGTTTCCTGTGATCTCTAGAACATACTGCTCTTACATATTTGGAGGATCAAAAAGAAAACACAACTTATAATGCCACTGGGAGAAGTAGATGGTTAAAATATTCCAAACATATTGAGACCTTTTGCACTATAAATAACTATGCTGTTTTTTAAATTTTATCATTAAGTTATAGCAATAGCTGTGGTACAATTAAGTAACGTTTAGATTTTCCCAGCAATCAAGGCTTTGACCCTGGTTTTTTTTGTTGGTTTGTTTGTTTTTAAGAGAAAAGTTCCTTTGTAAAGAAAGTAAATCAAATTCCAGAAACAAATAATAATTTCTTGGTAGGGACAAAGGAAAGACCAACAGTGAGGTTGCAATGCAATAAAAGCTCATTTGAACCAAATCAATGTTGTCCCTGGAACTTAGGAAACTCCAGTTCTAAAATGAAACTGTTCCCATAATCTAAAAGGTACATAAATTTTAACTTCTTGGTAAAAATGAATGAATAAACAGAGTTCCAATCTGTTTCACAAGCTTGTTCAAATAATATGGGCTTAATTCCTTGCTCTGTCTTTTTTTATTGTTATAATAATCAACATTTTATTTTATTTTATTTTTTAACATCTTTATTGGCGTATAATTGTTTTACAATGTTGTGTTAGTTTCTGCTGTATAACAAAGTGAATCAGCCATATGCATACATATACCCCCATATACCCTCCCTCTTGTGTCTCCCTCCCACCCTACCTATCCTACCCCTCTAGGTGGTCACAAAGCACCGCTTTGCTCTCTCTTTTAAAAACTGTGGTTGATTTGGCAAGCACACTTCACATGAAACATTAATGGGAAAAGCTTGAGAGATTTCCATCAACCACTAATGAAGATACTTTTTGTAATTTTTTTACAGATAGTAGCTTTGCCTTTTAAGGACTATTGGTTTTATTAATCATCCCCAAATTACTAAGCTATCCCATTCCATGCCTAGTAGGAAAACCTTGGTCTTATATAATCTTTTTCAATCTCCAGTGGATGAGTTAAATTAATGGGCTCACTAGCAGAGAAGTAGAGTGTGTACAGTAAGTTTCAGACTCACTGTCTTGATAATCATTGGCTCATGTTCAAGAGTGAGGAGCTTGGAAAGGTAAAATACCTACTTGACTAACACAGATTTTATTTCTGTGTCATAAGAAAGAAGGACATGGTCTTATTTCTTCTCCAAGGAAGTGTATTTTTTTCCCCTACAAAGTGGTTTCCATTCCAGGACCACTGGCCCATTTTCTTTCTTCTGGTACTTCCTACTTCCATATGAACATTTTTGGTCTTTACTATTTTGTGACTTAATAACAATCTCAGGAGGTCATGAAAGGGATCTGGCTTTTACAAAGAAAATGGGTTAAAATGAAGAGAAAACTATCATATCTTCCTTGGGTTCTCTCTGTTCTGTAGATGCAGAGGGAATCTCTTCTGACCTGGAGCTCAAGGACATCCTTGACTTCAGGACCAATGTTAACAGTCAGGAGAATTTGACTAGACTTAATTCTGATTCCATTCTGATCCCCAGTCTCTGATCTAGTCATGTGACTCCTACTGTTTCTCCCATGTCTGTGCCCTCACATGTTATCATCGTTAAACCTGAGTTCTGGATGAGTGTCTCAGATCTTTGAAAGAGAGCTGATATGTTGAAAAATATTGATGAAACACCTGTCCAGGTTCTTCAAGAACTTAGGGTCTGCAAAGTTCTGCTACTGAACATTATATCCTATTTGAAGCTCTCAGTCTTTCTGCTTGTTTCACGTCCTGTTCCTGGTTGCCTTGAGATTATCCTGAGATTCCTGGAACAAATCTTATACAGCTGGGATCTTCATTTTCTGATGATGGGCCTATGAGGTAAGTCTATGTCAGTGCTTCTGGAAGGGCAGTAATGGGGCTGTCTGAGTCAGAATCATGTGGGATGCCTATTAGAAATTCAGACATTCTCCCCTCCCAACAGCCTTCTTGAATCATAATCTTTGGAGATATAGTCTAATAATTAGCATTTAAACAAGCTGTTTAGCATATTGAGATTAGAATGCACACCAGAGTGTGAGCCAGGGATATATATAGAACATTGCATCAGAGAAAAGGGCACACAGGAAAGAGGTGTTATGGATCACTGACATGCCCTTGTCCAGAGAGTTTTGAGGGAGTAAGTGGATGTTCTCTTGAGATTAAAAACATAGTAGTTTGAACAATGCAAGTGGAAATACATTATAAAAGGAATATTTGCACATAAATGATTTTGGAGATTTCTATTCAAGTAATGTGATTCAAGTGGCTCCCAACAGCCACTTGGAGGGTTTGGTTGAAGAGAGCCCATAGAATGTTGGTGGCCATTGGAATCCATATCTGTCTACACATTTTCAAATAAAATAATCCAGTTCCACAAGAAAAGCAAACAACATTACTCAAAACACACCTATAATATAATTAGGAGACAGGGATACTATAAACTTCACATAAACAGCCAGATTCAGGATGTTTACTCTGGAACCCATCCTGAGCAAACTATCAGGTGAGAGTTTGTGGAAAAGTGGAGAGGGAAAAGGATGCCTGGGAGGAGAAAGTCCACTTAGGTGGGGAGATAGTGAAAACCACTTCTGAAGGAGAAGTAGGGTGTCTGGGAGTGGGGACCTAGGGATGAAGGAAAGAGGGGAGCAAGAGGTGAAGCAAGGGCTTTATAGAAACACAAGAGAAGCAAGGAGTCTTATAATATGCCAATTCCTGCCCCCAGCAAAGGGGGTAGGAAGGAAGGGAAGGAGGCAGGGAGGAAGGAAGTACATTTAACTGCACCAATGGAAGAATGTGTGCTTGAATCAAGATGCCCAAACTCCATATGCATTTCTACCTTCAACTTTTATTGCTGGTCTGAGAACAATAACAACAAAATGATATTTTAAAATAATTGAGAGAAAAAAGTTATAAAATACAGGAAATAACATAAGAGAACTATAAAAGTAAAAATGTTTCTCATATATAATTGAGATTCCAGAGAGGTATTTATGAATGGGGCAGAAACATGATTTGTTCAAAAACTGATAAAACACATCAACCCACAGATTTAAAAATCTCTACATACACAACAAAATAAAAAACAAAGCAAGGGGGCTTCCCTGGTGTCACAGTGGTTGAGAGTCCGCCTGCCGATGCAGGGGACGCGGGTTCGTGCCCCAGTCCAGGAAGGTCCCACATGCCGTGGAGTGGCTGGGCCCGTGAGCCATGGACACTGAGCCTGTGCTCCGCAACAGGAGAGGCCACAACAGTGAGAGGCCTGCGTAACACACACACACACACACAAAAAAAAAAAAAACAAAGCAAGATAAACAAAACAAACAAGCATCTGGATATACTATGGTCAAAAAAAAACAAAAACAAAAACAAAAACAAAGATAGGATGTAATAAGCAGCCAGAGGGGGGAAATATAAGACACACTATCTTCAGAGGAACAACAGTCAAACTAAACGCTGACTTTCAACAGGAACAGTGGAAGCCAGAAGACAATGCCATTCCATCTGTATCTTCAAAGTGCCAAAATAAAAATACCAACCTAGAATTAGCTACCAAGTGATCACACCCTTCAAAACTGAAGCAAAATATATGTATATTTGTTCAGAACAACAAAACAGAGAGAAATAATTACCAGCAGACCTTCACTAGAAGAAATTCTAAAGGAAGTTGGTCACAGAGAAGGATACTTATCACAGATGGAAACCTGGAAGTACAGAAAGAAATGTAGAAGAATGGAAAGAGGGAATTATGTGAGTATAAATGAATATCGATGGTATAAAACAATAATATAAGATGAGATTTTAAATATATTTGTGATAGAAACACATGACAACCATAGCACTAAATGTTCAAACAATGAATGGAACTCTGTCTGAATCCTTAGCATTACCAGGGAATTATTAAAAATAATAATTTAAATTAAATTTTATAAGGTCCAGCATGCATAGTTTAATTTTTGGATTACTACTAAAAGAATAATAAAAGATTACGTAAACAGAAAAAATAGAGGAAAAACATAAAATATTTGATTGATTCCAAACCAAGAAAGAAAAAAAGAGGGAAAATAACGTATCTACAGTCTGTCTTCAAATAATCCCACGCTGCCTTACAACAGTGTACGTGCTTCCATTTTTCTTCTCCTGGAATTCATGCTGATATGCATATTTTTTACCGTTATGTATGGTATAATCCCCATGATAAACATTATAGCTATTTTTACTTTAAATAATCAGTTATCTCTTTTAGAGATGTAACTAATAAACAAGAAAGAACGCTTTATATTTAACCATGTAATGACCATCCTGATATCTTCATGCCTTTGTGTAGGTCCAAGCTTTCATCGGGTATCATCTTTCCCTTGCTTGAAGGACATCTTTAACATTTCTGTAATGCAAGGTGCCTCATGATGAATTCTTTTAGTTTTTGTATATCTTGAAACAGTCCTTATGTCCCCATAATATTTAAAAGGTATTTTCAGGGAATAAGAATTCTAAGTTGACAATTTTCTTTTAGTACTTGAAAGCTGCTTCTCTCCTGTTGCCTAGTTTACACTGCTTCTGATAGAAAATCTACTGTCATTTCTTACTTTGTTCTTCTGTACCTAAAGTGCCTTTTTTCTCAGGCTGCCTTTAAGATTTACTTCTTGGAACTGTGGGTTTGTACTTTCCATCAAATTTGGAAACGTTTTGGCCATTAGTACTTCAAATGAATTTTCAAATGCCCATCCTCTTCTCTGGAGACTCCAGTCAGATGTCTATTTGAGGACTTAACATAGTCCCACCGTTCATTTATTTTAAAATTCTCCTTTGTACCTGAATTTCATTTTTAATCATTTTTCTGTGTTTAGATTCTCTGTTTTTTTTCCTCTGCAAAGTCTAATCTTTGCACCACCACCCATTATATTTTTTAATATAATTCCTAGTACTTTTCATCTCTAGAAGTTTGACTTGGGTGTTTCTTTTATAACTTCCATGTCTCTACAACACACTCAATCCTCCCTGTAGGCTCTTGAACGTGTGGTATAGAGTCTTACCCCTGTTTTGACTCTGTGCTGTTTTTGGCCTACTAACTTTTATCCTCATTGAGATCTGTGTTTTCCTACTTCTCTGTAGACTTGGTGGTTTTTTGTTGGATACCAGATGTGAATTTTGCTTTGGGCGATGTATAGTTTTGTATTCCTGTAAGTACTCTCGATCTGTGCTCTTGGAAGCAGTAAAAGTAGCCAGAGACATTGTGATCCTTGCTTGTAAGCTGACTTGGGTGGGTCAGGACAGTGCTTAGTCTAGTGTTAGTTTCCCCCACTGCTTAGTTGTGACCCTTCTTAGTCTTATAGTGGGTGCTCCACACACTGAGATTTTCCACTCTGGCTGGTGGGGAGAGGCACTCTGCCACCAGTACAAGACCTGGGTGCTGTACTCCCCAATCCTACCACATCATTTACCCCTTCTTTCTGGTAGTTTCCTCACATACAGGCTGATCACTGTTCACCTGTGAGCGGACCCTGTGCCCCGTGAGCTCCAACTAACCTTGGTTTCCTTGAACTCACAGCCCTGTCTTCAACGTGGGCTCTGCCTGGTCCCCTCCCTGTGCCGCAGCCTCAGTGCCTTCTGCAGACAGTAAGCTGAGAGATCGCAGGGCTCACCGCAGTGCTCTCTCAGATGTGTCTGCCCTTTTGTTGCCTCATGCCCAGTGTTTTAAAGATCATTGTTTATATTCTGTAATAACCTATATGGGAGAAGAATCTGAAAAAGAATAGATATATGTACCTGTATAACTGAATCACTTTGCTGTACACCCGAAATGAATGCAACATTAGAAATCAACTCTTCTCCAATACAAAACAAAAATTAACCACATTGTTTAATATAGTACGTCAGTCTTTTTTTCTCCTCGGACTAGAGAGCAAATCCAGGCCCTGTTACTTCATCTAGAATGAAAGCAGAAATCTCACCATAGACAATTCAGAAAATAATGGAAAACCAGGGAAAGTGTTTACAATATATCACTATATCAGAGGAATAGGGTTAATATTCTTCTTATTAGAAAAGCTTTTAGGACGTGTGAAGGCATATTTAGACAGAAAAAGAGACAAAAAACATAGGCAATGTTTATAAATGGTCTTTTTGGGAGAAGCTGAAGTGCAAATGGCCAAAGGGCAAAAAGAAAAATGCTTCACCTCAATAATGTTTAAGCAAATAAGATGTACACATAAATGAAATCCTGTTTTCCTCCACCTCAGCTTGGCAATGAGTGTGCAGATATCCACTGTTGATGAACTTATGAGGAAAGAAGCAACCTTACACAATGCTCAGGAGAGAACAATGTGGTACCATTTTGGTTATATGTGTATTTACAGCCAAATATATATGCATATTTGGTGTTATGTATATACATATATTTGGTTATAAATATGTGTGTGTGTGTGTGTGTGTGTGTTTTGTTATAAAAATGTGATTTCCCATTAGTCTAATTTTTCCTACTGGAATTTTTCCTAATGAAAAGAAAACCAAGTTCACATTACAAGGATGACTTTAAAACTTTGTTGATAAAGTCAATATTAAATAAAGTTCTCTTGTCCAAAAGTAGTACATTCAATAAATGAGCTGTGGTTATCAATAAAATAATATATTATGTCACTATAAAAATAAAGATGCCTATATATTTGTTTGATATGGGAAAATTCTCTTAAACAATAATGGGTGAAAAGACCAACATCCAAACAAAATTATAACACAATCCCCTTTATAAATATGGGTATGTTTGTGTGTGTATATGTATGTGACTGTGTCTGTGTGTAACTCTGTGTGATTGTATATGTGAGTGTGATTGTTCATGGGTGTGAGTATACAGT
Source organism: Mesoplodon densirostris (assembly GCF_025265405.1). Taxonomy (NCBI): domain Eukaryota; kingdom Metazoa; phylum Chordata; class Mammalia; order Artiodactyla; family Ziphiidae; genus Mesoplodon; species Mesoplodon densirostris. The sequence goes on from NC_082663.1 coordinate 4,617,091, forward strand.
ATATAGCATGTCTAAATGAGTGCATTTGTGTGTATGGGACTGTAATATTTATTGTGCGTGAGAACATGTATGAGAATATGAGAGTGCGTGTGTTTTATTAGTGTGTGTTTTATTCTTTTTATTCTTTGTCTATATTTTCCAAAATGTTTTTATAATGAACATGCATTTCTTTCTAATCAGGGATAACCATGAACGTCTTCCACAGGGAGAAAATAATGTTAATACACACAGAACACTGCAGCCATAAGGAGACCTAAGCTTAGTAGTTAAGTGGAAATATAACCTTGGAGAGTGATTGGGTTGTCTTGACTCCTAATTTTAAGAAAAAGGGGTGGGTTCCAGGAATGTAAGGTGCCCAATGGAACACAGAAAATTAGAGAACAAAAGTTTATGGTGGAAGAAGGAACACAGTTCTTGATCTCAGAGGAAGCAAACAACCTTGCTTGAGCACCTGCCTCCCTATCAGTCTGAGGGCAATCTGGAAGAATTTGTGTTTTAGAATCACATGTGTTCAATTCAAGACCCTTGCTACAGGGCTGGTGAGTTGTGCACCCCAGGTCTGGGTCTCCATGAGATGTGATGAGACAACGTGGATTAAGCACGTAACATGGCACCTGACCTCCAGAAAGCCCTCAGTAATCAGGCACCATCAACACTAGATACGGCATAAGACCCCAGGGAGAGACCGTGGCATCAGCAGACTTTCTGTGCCCAGAGTTTTGTATGGTTTCCATCAGCAGGACCTCCTGACTTGTACATTACAGTTTTCGTAGGTGGAGGTATGAACATGTGCTCCAGTTGAAAGAATTAGAGCGTGGAATTTATATGCCCTTTCCCAGAGTTTCTGATTATCTTTCCCCCAAAAGTGTCAGAGCTTGTGGCATCAGGAACACAGAGAACAGAGTCTGAATGACACGTGACCTCGCCTTGATATGCCCTAAACACTGTGGCATGACTGCACGTTTCTGGATTCTCCTGTGTGATGAGGATTCCCTAATCCCCACTTTATTTTTCCATGTTCCTGACCCACTTGGCCAACCTTTCATTTTATACTGGAGGGGTTTCCTGGCAATTTCATCAAATATTCATTTTCCTTCCTGCTTCCCAAACATCTGAATAGCCCAACAGTCATAAATCAGTAAACCAATAGTTGATAAAGTCTTTACCCAGCGGCAGCTCCCGATTTTTTATATAATAGAGGCTTGTTCTGGTGGAAGGATAGGAGAGGGGACAGGCACCCTTGAAAGTTGCGAGTTCATTGTTTTTACCTGGATTGTAGGCTTATCATGGTTGTCTGGGTGCGTTGAGCAGGTTGAATGGGTCTCTCGGTCTCTCTGTCTTACTCCTGTTCTGCTGCCGCCAGCCCTGGTGCACAGCAGGTCAGAACACAAATGTGGGCTGTTTAGGGCCCTCCAAAGGAGGGTTATTTGGTGCATCTTGGTACCGTGTCTGTTCAGCAGAAGTCATTGATCTTGTGCAAACGGTGTCCCATTAAGATGGGTAAATATGTGCAGAGCTCTCCCTGACATTCAGAGATGAGCACAATGATGCATCTGTTAGGGCCATAACACAGAGTGAGCAGAGCATGGAAGATGCCCAGTAAATAGTTGGTAGCAGCGTTCAGTTCTTTTTTTTTAAGTCACACAGTTCTGAGCCATGGAGGGAAGTGTTATTACATAAACATCGTCTCATTCATTCCTCCCAGGATCCCTGTGAAGAGTGTGGGCGGTGAACACTGTTACCCCAGTCACTCCAGACAGGAGACATGGTGTCAGCCACCTGGCATCTTTTACGTCCCAGGGCCACGATGCTCTTTAGGCGCACAGCTGGGGAGACCACCTGGGACCTCGGCTTCATCTGCCCAAGGACACCCCCATGCTTCCTGCACTATCTCCTACCCACCTCCCACTACCCATTTGTTCAGGTCACAGGCAGATGAGAAGATCCCAGGCTATCCTTTTAAAATCAGGTGAAAAAGTAAGAAGCAGCCCCTCCCAGGCAACACAAACCATGTTGTCAGTCACATAGGGATTGAGTTTGCAAAGACACATCTATAGAGCATGAGAAATCTGAGAAAAAACTGGTCGATAAACAGACACCACAAACTCTTCCAATATTTGGCTTTGGGGAGAACAGCTACCAGCCTTTCAGAGCTGCTCCCGCCCCTGGAATAAGAAGAAGCATTGAGGCTTCTTCTCTTGGCAGTGACTTCTATTACTGGACATCTGTTAGAGAGGCTTTCTTCCCTTGTAAGTTTATCTTCGGGAGCAATAAATGCAATGAGATTATGTTAATGTCTTTATTGGATGAGGAAGCCTTTCTTAAAAGCTAGAAACTAAATGTTTAATGAACTCTAAGAAGGATGAATAAAAGGCATTTTCTATATATATGCTTCAGGTTATCATTTACTTCTCCTATTTTATAAAAAGATTAGAGAAGATTATAATTAATTATTGTAAAATCATTCCAGGCAAAAAATAAAACAAGGTGCAGAGAAGACAGGATTTTAATTCACTGACTGCAATGTTAAAAGAAAACAATAAGATTCTCACCCTAAGCTCTGTACACGGAGGTCCTCACATTCAGGATGAGCAAGGCTGCCTAGCAAAGGCTGGGAAGGGGCTGTCCACAGCCGGGGGTGATGGGGACCCCCCAAACAAGACGGTCTTTTCTGTTTTGAATAAGAGCAGACAGATGTCACCTGCCATGGGTGGGGAACAAAAGCTGGAGCAGCCCTGGGTGGACCCTCTGCCTGCCTGGTTAATGAGGTCATCAAGAGGATGAACAAAACTGTGAGCATTGAGACAAGTCATTGGACAAGGAAATGGGATATTACTCAGCCATAAAAAAGAGCAAAATAATGCCACTTGCAGCAACACGGATGGACCTAGAGATTGTCACACTGAGTGAAGTCAGACAGGAAAATACGAATATGTTATATTCCTTATATGTGGTATCTAAAAAAGTGATGCAAATGAACTTATCTACAAAACAGAAATAGAGTTACAGATGTAGACAATAAACTTAGAGTTACCAGGGGTAAGGCAGGGGAAGGATAAATTGGAAGAACTGGGATTGACAAATACACACTACTGTATATAAAATAGATAGCTAATAAGGACCTACTATATAGCACAGGGAGCTCTACTCAATCCTCTGTAATGGCCTATTTGGGAAAAGAATCTACAAAAGAGTGCATCTATGTATATGTATAACTGATTCACTTTGCTGTATACCTGAGACTAACACAACATTGTAAGTCAACTCGACTCCAGTAAACATTTTTAAAAAAGAAGGAATAGAAGATACTCCTCACTGAAAATCCCAAGAACGTTATCCCTAAATCAGAGGTGTAGGGAGGAGGGACACCCACCAGCAGGTGGAGAAGGCTCTTCTCAGGTGCTGCGAATGGTGCCGGAAGTGCTGCTGACATTTGGGGGTGGGGTGGCGGGTAGGAGACGTCCGACCAGTGCGACCTGGTTCGGACCCTCCTTAGGGCGCGTGGTGGCGGCGGTGAGCAGGGCAGTGCCAGAAAGGTGCAACGACAGATCTGGGGTGAGGATTCCTTGTGCCAAGGCTGTGGTGAGCCCTAACCTCACCGCCAGTATTGATCAAGGACCCCTCCGGGCAGACTGTGTGAGCCACGGGGTGACTCATAGGGACAGAAACAGCTGCCTTGACTGCAAGGCTGAAGGCTTTAGTCTTTGGTCCCTAAGGAGCTGTGTGACCTGGGCAGGTGACCTGAATCCTTTGTGAGTCAGGACGCACGTCTGCGACATGGTCCCAAGCCCTGTCATAAGGGCAGTCATATGTGAACGTGCTGATAGCAGGGCCTGGTGGTCATAAGTGCTGGGGAGACGTTTGCTGTTACTGCTGTCGTTATAGGTACCTGCTTCTTAGGAGCACACCTGCTGCAGTCCCTGGCTTTGCTTTCTCTGTCCTGTGTGACCTTGGTCAGGTTAACTTCTCTGTGCTTCCTCATCTGTGAAATGGCATGTCTGTGATGTCTTAGTCTGAGACACTATGTCTGTGATGCCCTGTTCTCTCCACCCGCCCGTGAGCGGCAATGATGCAGGCAGTGCAGACAGCCTCTCTCTAGGGCTTTCACTCCCTCACAAGTTCCTAGAGTGAGACCAGAAAGGATGGGGAAGCGATTTGGACGCTGTCTCCTGTGACTTACCCGCACAGGCACTGTGCGTCAGCAGCAGGAGAAGAAAGTGGCTGGCGGCGCCCAGGAGCTTTCTCCAGCACGCGGAAGCCTCGCATTTCCTCCTACGTCATCACTCATCACTGCGGACCAAGGAGCTCTGGATACATCCATCACGTTCTCTGGGCGAGGCCAGCGAGACTACGATAACGCTGTCCACAATGACTGTTTCCTTCCATCCTAAGTGGGTGACATCTCATTAGAGCAGCCCCGCCATAAGTCCTGTTAATGGGGCTTCAGGGAGTGGAAAAGCAGAGGTCATCTCTGCCTCAGACCTTTTTATCCATTCAGTTGTCCTCCTATCTTTCTGGCTACACTGAATCTTGTGCATAAATAGATGTTTTCTCCCCTTTTGTTTTCTTTACTCCAGACGGAGCTGACGTAAGCAGTGTGCTCCTGGTTGATTAACTTCTTCTTTTTTTTTTTTTTTTTTTTTTTTTTTTGCGGTACGCGGGCCTCTCACCATTGTGGCCTCTCCCGCTGCGGAGCACAGGCTCCGGACACGCAGGCTCTGCGGCCATGGCTCACAGGCCCAGCCGCTCTGCAGCATGTGGGATCCTCCCGGACCGGGGTATGAACCCGTGTCTCCTGCATCGGCAGGCGGACTCTTAACCATTGCGCCACCAGGGAAGCCCTTAACTTCTTTCTCTTCTGCTCACGAACCTTGATGTCATTCCCCTCTTCCTTCATCACAGATCACTCCACTCAGGTAGGCTTACCACCTCACTTAGGTCAAGCACACAGGGAGGCATCACTAGCGATGATTAGGTATTATTATTTCAACAGAAAGTAATTATGGCAGATCAGAAAGTTGTAGGGAAAGCCAAGAAGATTCAGCAAACTAAAGTTCATCACTAGGTATCTTGCATTCTGTTGGGCTCAACGTCTTGTAGAGAGAGGATACATTATAATCAGAGATCCCGCCATGGGATTCTGGCTCTGGTGACTTATGAGATACCTGACTTTCTTAGGCTCTGTCCCCTGATTTGAAATGGGAAAGATGGAACCCAGTGCCCAGGATCTGACAGGATAAGGAATTCAGTACCTGGGACAGAGGAGGGCTCACTTGAGGTCATCGACCGGTCACTCCTGTGTTTAGCGAGAGCTCCCGAAAGCTACCTCATTGGGCATCACACCTTTTGGTACAAATGAGGATTTTTATTTTGATCAGACAATGGACTTTGGGAAACAGAAGCTGTTGACTGTGGCTCCTTTGCTGGCTCTGAAGTGTGGCTCGTGCCAATTAAAAGGCTTTGGAATGTCCGGACTGAAGGAGCTACTCACATCACACCCACTTTCAAGTGAGGGTTCTGAAGTGTTTGTAGCTGGAGCCTGCAGAACTTTCCTAGGGGTTACAGAGCGACTGAAGCAACAGAGATGATGACTTGGCTCCTGCCCAGGCAAGGGTTAGCAGATGACTCTGCTGTGACAAAGTGATAAATACTACTTTCTAATTTTCAGATGTTTATGTATATACTGCTCATTTTCTTACAGAATCAAGGATACAATGCATCTTTTGCACAACATTGGGTGTTAACTTAAGACTCTTCTGATTTCTAATTTAAGAGGCTCTCCTGTAGGAATGATCAAGTTTTGCTGCAAAGTTCTACAGGCAACACTTATGGGTTCCAATTTTGCTTAGAAGGATAGCTGGGACTCTTAGAAAATAATACTTATGACAGGAAAATTTCCTCACTTTGGTAGAAATTTAGAAGTTGCTATAAGGTATCTTGAAAGTATTGGAGTGCCACACCAGTAGACTCTGACAGGGTACTGCTGACTTTTTAGAAATGTCATTCACTCATGTATGCATTCAGTATTCATTCCATGCATACTGTTAGCCAGGCTGTGTCTCCGGCACCGTGCTAATATGGAAAATACAAAAGTGAGTAAGGAATAGATGCCACCAAAAAGTGTCAAGGTCTAGATGAGAGTGAGAGAAATAAAGCCAGACACCAGTTCTAGAATGCAAGGGAAGGCAGTGTGAGCACTGTGGTGTCTCAGAGGAGGGATCCTTCTCCTTCCCTACCTCTCCCCTTTTCTCCATCTCTCTGTAAATGTGGCACAGTCCAGGTAAAAGTTATTTAGAAGCACACATAATATTCTTAAAATGTTTCTGAAGTCAAAATAAGCATTTAACTTATTAAATTAAGCATTAAAATATAAGCAAAATTTCTACTCTGATGGTAAAACCCCTCATTTTTATTTGATGATCTCTGACAATTCCTTTGAATGAACATCTTTTTAGGTTTTACCTTCCCCTGCATTTTCTCCTCTGTGAGCTACTTATTTTTAGTCATATTTTCCTTTGGATAATTTCGTTTTCCTCCTATATACGTGGATGACGTTTACATATTAAGGATATGTACACTTTCTTGTTTCCATCAGATGTGAACCTTTTCCTCACGTGTTTCTCAAACATGCCAAATTCATCCTACTGTCGGGGTTTGCATTACTATTCTCTCTGACTAGAAGATGTAGATTGATGGATTCCTCTTTTACCACAAGGGCTACAGTCTGGAATGATTAGAATCTATGCTGGGGAATTATCCCAGACTGGCCAGCAGGACCTCTTTCAAACTGGAACATTCCCACTGTTCTGGAAGAACCAACAGCTGAGCAGCAGATATGCTGAGGTTGAGGTGCCCATGAGGAAACACCTTTGCCTGCCTCTTCCGCCCCTCTCCCCTGACCTAGCACAGCACCTGACCCATGGATAAATGAGTGGACGCATATGTTGAACTCTTTCTTCTCTTCCCATCTATTCATCCTCCTGGAGAGCCTCACAGTTGCCCCAGGCAGACTGGACCCTCCCTTGTGAGGCCCCAAGTGTTTATGGAACATACCTCAGTCACAACACAGGATTGCAATCTAGGCATTGATTTGTGTTTCCCTATGATACACTCTGAACATAAGGCCAGCACTCCTGTCTTATCCGTGGTTGCATCACCAGCAAATGTTATAGGACCTGGCATGTTCGATCTCTGGAACAATCACATAAGGAGAAGACTCAGGAGAGGAGCAGGAATGTGCTGAAAACAGACCCCTTGTTCTGCTCCATGACTCAGAAGGCTGTGGTGCAGATGGGCAGCTGACCCTGTTTCTGATGGATCAGCTCTGAAGAGGGCTGGCGAGATTTGAGGTGAGGATACCTTGTCCTCCATTGAAAACATGGGGGGAGGCCACTGACAGGAGTGACTGAGGATTGTTCTAAGTGAGAGCTTCTCCCAAGAGAAGGGAGAGATAATCTGACAGACTCGACCCGGTGCCAAAGCAATGGTAGTCATTGGGGTTGACCATTCTGAGAGTCCCGTACCAGTACATTCACCTTGTGTGGGCCCCATGGAAGACATGGCCATTGCTGAAAGTGAAAATGAAAAGTTCTAACAGCATCATCAAGGCATCCTGACTTTTGAATCAGAAAGTCTGGTATTCTAGACTCCTGCCTAGAAAACAAAACTGAAATAAAAACCCGAAGGGAGTCATGTTCCTTCTTATTGTACTCCTTTTGGTTTCATCCTAATTTCTGATAAACCTGATCGACAGGGATTTAAGATATTTCTGCTTTTAATTTCTCCTTCTATTTAAAGATCTCAAAATAAACACTTGAGAAGACAATATTTAAGGGAGCCCTGCTGTCTTTTTGCAAGGGGACAACTCCTTTACTATGAAACATAAATTCACCCTTAAGTTGCATTTTGGATAGTCAAGTACTAATATCTTATATTCTGCTTGAAAATGTTAGATGCTTTTCTATCCCACAAGGGAAAAGGGCAGCTTTAAACAAAGATTCTTTCTCCTAAAGCCTGTTTGGAAGACATTAGTTAGCCAGCTGAGGGGAACCCTAAAATACAGAAAACACCCTACAGCTTTGGCCCTGGAAGCTTCCAGAACATCAGAGGAGGTGCCAGGTGGGAGCGGAAGAGCACTGTGGAAGTGGTCAGTGAGAGACTGGAGCTCAACAGGAGGACAAGACAAAAGCGCTGAGGATGCATGGCTGGTTTGCCTTAGTGACCAGTCTGGGTTCTGAACACCGGGAGGGACTTAGATTCTGCAAGTTTCTCTGAACCACAGTGGTTTCTGGAGGCTTCCCCGGGACCCACGGGAAGTCTGGCACACTATCGACTGCATTAGTTCTTAGACATTCGGTAGCTTTAGTTCTTATGAGTGTAATTTCTCTTTCTATTTCATTTTGTAATTGGTTATTGGTAAAAACAGAAGTACAATTGATTTTTGTATGTTTATAAGTTATACAGCAATCTTGCTGAACTATCCTTTTCCTCCTTCCCTGGCAAAGAAAAGATTGTGTTTGTGGATATTTTTGGGTCTTGTAATATTGTGGCTATACCTTCCTATTCTTTTAGTTGCTGTCTTTGATTTTTTTCTGTCTAACAATAATTAGTTATTATTTCTGCCTTCGTCTTAACAAATATGGACCTTAGCAGGCTTTAACCACCATTGGACACCTCCGTGTTCTTAACATGGTTTGGAATTTTATTTTTAACCTTTTAACCCCAAAGCTTGTTATTAATATTTTATATTAAAATAGCTAATTCCATTTACTACATGTTTCATTAATGTTTCTCTTGTATCCCACACTTTCCCTCAGAGTTATTATTTGATTTTTTTCTTTTTCTAAAGTTCATCTTTTGGTAGCTAGATGGAAAATACTAAGAGGATAATTATTTTCTTTAGGTGTTTTTGTTATTATACTTTTGCATTTTGGTGTCTTCTTTGATAAGAACAAAATCTGCTAGGAATTTAATTGTTATTGTGAGATAGGTAGTCAGTCTTTTCTTTGACACATTTAAAGATTCTTTATCTTTGGTGTCATGAAGTGTCTTTTAAAAGCATGATTAGTATATATATCATTAATATATATTATATATTAAAATTATATATTATAATAAATTACATACTACATGATTATACTGTATAAATGATAAATATATAAATATAAATCATATGATTATTGATATTTATTGTATATTATCATTTATGTATTATTGTGTATAATATATATACACTTTTATATACTCATATACTCAAATTTTGAGGTTATGTAAACTACATAATATACTGTATACAATGATAATATTATTATTACATGTAATAATAATATATATATATATATATATATATATATATATATACACTCAGAAATCAGAGTACACTCTCAGTCTGAAGACCAGTGCCTGTCTCCAATCAAGAAGGTGCTCAGCAGGACCATTTTTTTTGCAGTTTCCTCTACATGGTCTCCTGGAGCACTTACTATCTGTAGCTGGAACCTTCTCACTCTATCCTCCAGGTCACTTAACTGTAAACACACACACACATAACATACACAGCACATAATCGCACACACATCCATTTTCTTGTCTCCAGCCTCTTCATGCTTCATTCTAGGTAAGCTTTTCAGGAATATCTTCTAATTATTATACCTAGTTCTCTCTTTTACTGTGAGATAATCTAACCGATTTTGCATTATTTCAATGTGTATGTTTCATTTTGAATATTTCTAATTAGTTTTTTACCTGAGATAATCTAACCGATTTTCCATTAATTCAATGTGTAGGTTTCATTTTGAATATTTCTAATAGTTTTTTACCTGTCTATCTCATCCATTTTATGTCAGCTACTTTTTTCAAAATTTCTCGTTCTTTTAAAAGGTGGACTTTTAAAACTACCCTTTGAGCAGCCTGTGTATACTTAGACTTAGAATGTTCCAGACGTTAATTTTATTTGGAGTGAATTCATTTTCCAGTTGTTGATTTGGTGGGCTGTATTTCTTAGCAGTATATTTTTTCACATGTTTTGATATTTTGGTTTGCAAGGCCATTTAGAGGGGAAGGTTTGGGGATTGTTTATGCGTCTCTCCCTCCTCGCCTCAACCTTCTCATCTCTCTCCTGCTTTCTCTCCCCTCACCACCCTCTAGTTCCTTCCCTCTTCCTGCTCCTCCTCCATCTTCCTTTCCCCCTCACCCCTCCCTTCCTTCTACTTCTTCCGTATTTGAATCTATGTGTGTCTTTCAGGTTTCCTCTTCCTCCATTTTACCTATTTCTGCTTTGTGTTTGGAGCACAAGGTGAGTAGAGAGGAATCTTGACAAGAAATATTTTCCATTATCCTTTAAAGAAGAAAAATGTAAGTTGTATTATCATCATGGCTATTCCTAGGACACTGCTGGAAAGAATATAAGGCTTTTAGAGAAATTTCCTGCCACTAAATACTTTTGAATTTTAAAGACTCTAATTGGGGATTTACACTTTTCTAAGATATGACAAAAATTATATGACAACTTTGGTTTTTTGTAACATAAAATCCATATCTTACATTAGGTCTAAGTGAAAATTTGAAACTTTTCAGGCCATAAGAAAAAATACAGGTTTATAAAGTACCTTGGGGACCCACTGCCCATCCTGACCTAGGTGTTGTTTTGTTCAGTAAACCACACACTTGGTGTTCCAGCAGTACCTCACTGAGTGTGGGTCAGTAGAGGGAACAATTCCGGTGTCTCGGGAGAGCAAAGGCGCTCTCTTGAGTAGCTCCCTGGAGTAGGGAGGTGGAGTTTCTCCCACATGTCCTGGGACCCCCAGAGGACAGAGCTGAGAGCTTTAAATTGCAGTGCCTGTCCTCATTACAGACGAGAGTAAGGCAGAAGAAACCCTGTAGGGAACTGTGATTCCATTCATTTCAGCTGCTGGCAGGAACTGAGGGTCATCCTGACAGAAGTGGGCAGGGCAGCGATATGGACAGTATGAGAATACACGCCAGGCAATGAGGTGCAGGTCACAGGTGGGGTGCAGGTGCCTGGGGGGCTCTGAGGACTGGATGGGTAGCAGGATGCAGGACTGCATGGCCAGCTCAGGGCTGGTCCTGGGGTCCTCAGCACCTACCCATGGAGCACCGGTACCTCAAAGGCAGATAATCTATTAGATTTAATTATATGCTTCACCACAGGCATTGCTTTTAGTAAAATATTGTAAATCAATAACATATAAACACAAACGAGTTTGGATAATCTTCACCCCAATTCCCACAATGTATGTTTATAAATTAAATCTAATAGAACCTTAAAAACATGCAGGTAAAAACGGTGAATTGCTATGTATTTTTCTTATACAAAAATTGAATGATTTTCCCAATTTCTTGAGAAAATCACTTGGTGTTGTCCTTTATTAATGCTGGGAACAACATTTACAGACTTTCTAATGTCAAATCCTACTTCAATTCTTATAATAAATGCCTTGTATACATAAGGATTATCATATTTTAACACACTGCTGGATTCAGTTTGCTAATATTTTATTTAGAGGATATTGTAGCAGTGTTCAGGAGTGAGTTTGGCCTGTGATTTTTTTTTTCTTTTGTGTTTGCTTTGTTTCCATGTTCCTGTTTTGGCTTGAATATCAAGGTATACTGGTCTTGTAGAAGAATTGGGGAATATTTTTCCTTCCTATGCTCTGGGAGAATTTGTTTAAGATTAAAAGTTAGGTAGAACTCTCCTGTAACACCATGTTAGCCTGGAATTTTCTCTATAGGAAAATTTGTGACTACTACTTCAATTTATTCAGTAGTTCTAATGCTATTCAGACTTTTCCCTAGATTCAGTTTGGCCAAGTTATATTTTCCTAAAATTTCCCCATTTTGTTTAAGTTTGCATATTTGTTGGTGTAAAATTGTGTTTTATTTTAATCTGTGCTGTATCTGTAGTTATGGCTACTTTAATTCCTAATATTCTTTATTTTTGACTTCTCTTATTTTCTGGATCAATTTTACCAGATGTTTATCTGTTTTATTAATGTTTTCAAAAAAGAATTCTGGCTCTATCTTCTCTACTGAATATTTATTTATTTTATTTCTTCCCTCTTTATTTTTTTCTTTACATTTACTTTATTTGGGTCTATTCAGCAATTTACTTTCTAACATTTTAAGTTGGACGTTTAACTCATTAACATTCAGAGTTCTTTCTTTTTAACAAGAGTGTAGAATTAAAATCTTCCCTTTAAGTGTTACCTTATTTGCATCTCACAAGTATTAATGTAGTATTTTCATTATCATACATTTCTGAATATTTCTAAATTGTCATTATAATTTCATCTTTGACCCATGAGTAATTTAAAAGTGGGTCTTGGGCTTCCCTGGTGGCACAGTGGTTGAGAGTCCGCCTGCCGATGCAGGGGACACGGGTTCGTGCCCCGGTCCGGGAAGATCCCACATGCCGTGGAGTGGCTGGGCCCGTGAGCCATGGCCGCTAAGCCTGCGTGTCCAGAGCCTATGCTCCACAATGGGAGAGGCCACAACAGTGAGAGGCCCGCATACCACAAAAAAAATAAAATAAAATAAAAGTGGGTCTTTTATTTTTCAAGTACGTAGAGAACTTTGACTTTTCTCTTTTTTCCTACTGACCTCTAACTTAATTGCATCATGGTCACACAATATGATCTGTACATTACAAACTATTTGTACATAATTTGTACATTGTTGAGATTGTTTTATGCCCTGGAGCATGGCCACGTTTGTAAATGTCTCGTGTGTGCTTGAGATGAATGTGATCCTTTAATTCTTGGATGCAGAATTCTGTAAAGTCCATTAAGACACGCTGGTTAATTATCATATTAGTCAGGGTTTTCCAGAGAAACAGAACCAGTGGGAGGTATATATATATATATATATATATATATATATATATATATATATATATATATGAGGAGATTTATTGTAAGAATTGGCTCATGCTGTCATGGAGATTGAGAAGTCCCATGGTCTGTGGTGTGCAAGTTGGAGGTCCAGGAAAGCCTGTGGTGTAGTTCAGACTGAGCCTGAAGGCCTGAAAACCAGGGAAGCCCAAAGGTCCAAGAGCTAGAGCTCTGATGTCAAGATGAGGGCAAGAGAAGATGGACATCCCAGGTGAAGAGGAGAGATAATTCTCTCTACTTCCACCTTTTTGTTCTATTCTGGCCCTCACTGGATTGGATGATGTTCACCCACATTAGTGAGGGAGGATCTTCCTTACTGAATCAAATGCTAATCTCTTCCATAAACACCCTCATAGACATGCCCAGAAATAATGTTTTAGCAGCTATCTGATCATCCTTCAGCCCAGTCAAGTTGACATAAAATTAAGAATCACAATTATTTTTTCAAATCTTCTTAATCTTTGAATATTTTCCCCTTTTTGAGCCAATGATAATTGAGAAGGTCTGTTGAAAGATCACACTGTGAGAATAGATTTTCATTTTCTTCCTGTATCTCTATCAATATTTAATTCAAATATTTAGGCAAATTGAAAACATTCACAGAGCTTTTACCTTGTCAAATTCTCTTTTGAACGGATTTTTCCAGTATCATTTTGCAGTGACTCTCTTTGTCTAAAACGTTTTTTGTCTTAAAGTTTATCTTAACTGTTATTGATACAGGGACCCAAGGTTTCTTTCTTTATTTTCTTTCTTTATTTTTTTTTGCATAAGTTTTACCATCATCGTTATATTGTGTAATGGCAGTTTTTTTTTTCTTAAACATCTTTATTGGAGTATAATTGTTTTACAATGTTGTGTTAGTTTCTGCTGCATAACAAAGTGAATCAGCAATACGTATATATATATCCCCATATCCCTCCCTCTTGTGTCTCCCTCCCACCCTCCCTATCCCACGCCTCTGGGTGGTCACAAAGCACAGATTTGATCTCCCTATGCTATGTGGCTGCTATCTATTTTACATTTGGTAGTGTATATATGTCCATGCCACGCTCTCACTTTGTCCTACCTTACCCTTCTCCCTCCCGATGTCCTCAAGTCCATTCTCTACATCTGCTACTTTATTCCTGTCCTGCCCCTAGCTTCATCAGAACCATTTTTTTTTAAACTTTAGATTCCATATATAGGTGTTAGCGTACGGTATTTGTTTTTCTTTTTCTGACTTACTTCACTCTGTATGACAGACTCTAGGTGCTTCCACCTCACTACAGATAACTCAGTTTTGTTTCTTTTTATGGCTGAGTAATATTCCACTGCATATATGTGCCACATCTTCTTTATCCATTCATCTGTCAATGGACACTTAGGTTGCTTCCATGTTCTGGCTATTGTAAATAGAGTTGCGATTAACATTGTGATACAGGACTCTTTTTGAATTATAGTTCTCTCAGGATATATGCACAATAGTGAGATTGCTGGGTCATATGGTAGTTCTATTTTTAGTTTAAGTAATCTCCATACTGTTCTCCATAATGGTGGTATTAATATACTATTCCCACCAAAGAGTGCAAGAGGGTTCCCTTTTCTCCACACCCTCTCCAACATTTATTGTTTGTAGATTTTTTGATGACGGCCATTCTGACTGGTGTGAGGTGATACCTCATTGTAGTTTTGATTTGCATTTCTATAATGATTAGTGATGTTGAACATCCTTTCATGTGTTTGTTGGCAATCTGTATATCTTCTTTGGAGAAATGTCTATTTAAATCTTCTGCCCATTTTTGGATTGGGTGGTTTGTTTTTTTTAATATTGAGCTGCATGTGCTGCTTGTGTATTTTGGAGATTAATCCTTTGTCAGTTGCTTTGTTTGCAAATATTTTCTCCCATTCTGAGGGTTGTCTTTTCATCTTGTTTATGGTTTCCTTTGCTGTGTCAAATCTTTTAAGTTTCATTAGGTCCCATTTTGTTTATTTTTGTTTTTATTTCCATTTCTCTAGGAGGTAGGTCAAAAAAATCTTGCTGTGATTTATGTCATAGAGTGTTCTGCCTATGTTTTCCTCTAAGAGGTGTATAGTGTCTGGCCTTACATTTAGGTCTTTAATCCACTTGGAGTTATTTTCGTGTATGGTGTTAGGGAGTGTTCTAATTTCCTTCTTTTACATGTAGCTGTCCAGTTTTCCCAGCCCCACTTATTGAAGAGGCTGTCTTTTCTCCATTGTATATTCTTGCTTCCTTTATCAAAGATAAGGTGACCATATGTGTGTGAGTTTATCTCTGGGCATTCTATCCTGTTCCATTGACTTATATTTCTGTGTTTTTGTCAGTACCATACTGTCTTGATTACTGTAGCTTTGTAGTAGTAGAGTCTGAAGTCAGGGAGCCTGATTCCTCGAGCTCCATTTTTCTTTCTCAAGATTGCTTTGGCTATTCAGGGTCTTTTGTGTTTCAATACAAATTGTGAAAAACTTTTGTTCTAGTTCTGTGAAAAAGGCCATTGGTAGTTTGATAGGGATTGTATTGAATCTGTAGATTGCTTTGGGTAGTAGAGTCATTTTCACAATGTTGATTCTTCCAATCCAAGAACATCGTATGTCTCTCCATCTGTTTGTATCATCTTTAATTTCTTTCATCAGTGTCTTATAGTTTTCTGCATACAGGTCTTTTGTCTCCTTAGGTAGGTTTATTCTTAGGTATTTATTCTGTTTGTTGCAATGGTAAATGGGAGTGTTTCTTTAATGTCTCTTTCAGATTTTTCATCATTATTGTATAGGAATGCAAGGTATTTCTGTGCATTAAATTTGTATCCTGCTACTTTACCAAATTCATTGTTTAGCTCTAGTAGTTTTCTGGTAGCATCTTTAGGATTCTCTATGTATAGTATCATGTCATCTGCAAACAGTGACAGTTTTACTTCTTCTTTTCAGATTTGGATTCCTTTTATTTCTTTTTCTTCTGATTGCTGTGGTTAAAACTTCCAAAACTTTGTTGAGTACTAGTGGTGAGAGTGGGCAACCTTGTCTTCTTCCTGATCTTTGTGGAATTGTTTAAGTTTTTTACTATTGAGAATGATGTTGGCTCTGGGTTTGTCATATATAGCCTTTGTTATGTTGAGGTAAGTTCCCTCTATACCTACTTTCTGGAGAGTTTTTATCATAAATGCGTGTTGAATTTTGTCGAAAGCTTTCTCTGCATCTATTGAGATTATCATATGGTTTTTAACCTTCAATTTGTTAATATGGTGTATCACATTGATTGATTTGCATATATTGAAGGATCATTGCATTCCTGGGATAAACCTCACTTGATCATGGTGTATGATCCTTTTAATGTGCTGTTGGATCCTGTTTGCTAGTATTTTGTTGACAATATTTGCATCTGTGTTCATCAGTGATACGGGTCTGTAATTTTCTTTGTTTGTGACATCTGTTTTTGGTATCAGGGTGATGCTGGCCTCATAGAATGAGTTTGGGAATGTTCCTGCCTCTGCTATGTTTTGGAAGGGTTTGAGAAGGATAGATGTTAGCTCTTCTCTAATGTTTGATAGAATGCCCCTGTAAAGCCATCTGGTCCTAGGCTTTTGTTTGCTGGAAAAATTTTAATCACAGTTTCAATTTCAGTGTTTGTGATTTGTTGTTTTATATTTTCTATTTCTTCCTGGTTCAGTTTTGGAAGGTTGTGCTTTTCTAAGAATTTGTCCATTTCTTCCAGGTTGTCCATTTTTTTGGCATACAGTTGCTTGTAGCAATCTCTCATGGTACTTTGTATTTCTGCAGTGTCACTTGTTACTTCTCCTTTTTCATTTCTAATTCATTGATTTGGGTTTTCTTCCTTTTTTTTCTTGATGAGTTTGGCTAATGGTTTAGCAATTTTGTTTGTCTTCTCAAAGAACCAGGTTTTAGTTTTACTTATATTTGTTATCATTTCCTTCATTTCTTTTTCATTCATTTCTGATCTGATCTTTATGATTTCTTTCCTTCTGCTAACTTTGGCGACTTTTGTTCTTCTTTCTCTAATTGCTTTATGTGTAAGTATAGGTTGTTTATTTGAAATTTTTCTTGTTTCTTGAGGTAGGATTGAATTGTTATAAACTTCTCTCTTAGAACTGCTTTTGCTGCATCCCATAGGTTTTGGGCTGTCGTGTTTTCATTGTCATTTATTTCTACGTATTTTGTGATTTCCTCTTTGATTTCTTCAGTGATCTCTTGGTTATTTAGTAGTGTATTGTTTAACTTCCATGTGTTTATATTTTTTACAGTTTTCTTCCCATAATTGATATCTAGTCTCATAGCATTGTGATCTGAAAAGATACTTAATACAATTTCAATGTTCTTAAGTTTACCAAGGCTTGATTGTGACTGAAGATATGATCTGTCCTGGAGAATGTTCCATGAGCATTTGAGAAGAAAGTGTATTTTGCTGTTTTTGGATGGAATGTCCTCTAAATATCATTTAAGTCCATCTTGTTTAATGTGTCATTTAAAGCTTGTGTTTTCTTATTTATTTTCAATTTTGTTGATCTGTCCATTGGTGAAAGTGGGGTGTTAAAGTCCCCTACTATGACTGTGCTACTGTTGATTTCCCCTTTCATGGCTGTTAGCATTTGCCTTATATATTGAGGTGTTCCTATGTTGGGTGCGTAAATATTTACAATTGTCATATCTTCTTCTTGGATTGATCCCTTGA
Source organism: Mesoplodon densirostris (assembly GCF_025265405.1). Classification (NCBI taxonomy): domain Eukaryota; kingdom Metazoa; phylum Chordata; class Mammalia; order Artiodactyla; family Ziphiidae; genus Mesoplodon; species Mesoplodon densirostris. Next base: position 4,634,677 of record NC_082663.1, read on the forward strand.
TCATTATGTAGTGTCCTTCTTTGTCTCTTGTAATAGTCTTTATTTTAAAGTCTATTTTGTCTGATATGAGAATTGCTACTCCAGCTTTCTTTTGATATCCATTTGCATAGAATATCTTTTTCCATTCTCTCACTTTCAGTCTGTATGTGTCCCAAGGTCTGAAGTGGGTCTCTTGTAGACAGCATATATACGGGTCTTGTGTTTGTATCCATTCAGCCAGTCTATGTCTTTTGGTTGGAGCATTTTATCCATTTACATTTAAGGTAATTATCAGTATGTATGTTCTTATTACCATTTCCTTAATTGTTTTGGGGTTGTCTTTGTAGGTCTTTTCCATGTCTTGTGTTTCCTGCTTAGCGAATTTCCTTTAGCATTTGTTGTACAGCTGGTTTAGTGGTGCTGAATTCTCTTAACTTTTGCTTGTCTGTAAGGGTTTTAATTTCTCCATTGAATCTGAATGAGATCCTTGCTGGGTAGAGCAATATTGGTTGTAGGTTTTTCCCTTTCATCTCTTTAAATAAGTCCTGCCACTCCCTTCTAGCTTGCAGAGTTTCTGCTGAAAGATCAGCTGTTAACCTTATGGGGATTCCCTTGTATGTTATTTGTTGTTTTTCCCTTGCTGCTTTTAACAATTTTTCTTTAATTTAATTTTTGATAGTTTGATTAATATGTGTCTTGATGTGTTTCTCCTTGGATTTATCCTGTATGGGACTCTCTGCACTTCCTGGACTTGATTGACTATTTCCTTTCCCATATTATGGAAGTTTTTGACTATAAACTCTTCAGATATTTTCTCATTTCCTTTCTTTTCCTCTTCTTCTTCTGTGACCCCAATAATTAAAATGTTGGTGCATTTAATGTTGTCCCAGAGGTCTCTGAGACTGTCCTCAATTCTTTACACTGTTTTTTCTTTATTCTGCTCTGTGGTAGTTATTTCCACTATTTTATCTTCCAGGTCACTTATCCCTTCTTCGGCCTCAGTTATTCTGCTACTGATTCCTTCTAGAGAACTTTTAATTTCACTTATTGTGTGGTTCATCATTGTTTGTTTGCTCTTAGTTCTTCTAGGTGCTTGTTAATCATTTCTTCTTTTTTCTCCATTCTATTTCCAAGATTTTGGATCATCTTTTCTATTATTACTCTGAATTCTTTTTCAGGTAGACTGCCTATTTCCTCTTCATTTGTTTGGTCTGGTGGGTTTTTACCTTACTCCTCTTCTGCTGTGTGTTTCTCTGTCTTTTCATTTTGCTTAACTTACTGTGCTTGGGGTCTCCTTTACGCAGGCTGCATGCTTGTAGTTCCAGTTGTTTTTCGTGTCTGCTCCCAGTGGCTAAGGTTGGTTCAGTGGGTTGTGTACACTTCCTGGTGTAGGGCACTGGTGCCTGTGTTCTGGTGGGTGAGGCTGGATCTTGTCTTTCTGGTGGGCAGGACCACATCTGGTGGTGTGTTTTGGGGTGTCTGTGACCTTATTATGATTTTAGGCAGCCCCTCTGCCTAAAACAGGTTGTGTTCCTGTCTTGATAGTTGTTTGGCATGGGGTGTTCAACACTGGAACTTGCTGGTCGTTGAGTGGAGCTGGGTCTTAGCATTGAGATGGAGATCTCTGGGAGAGCTCTCACTGATTGATATTACGTGGGGTCGGGAGGTGTCTGGTGGTCCAATGTCCTGAACTCAGCTCTCACACTTCCGAGGCTCAGGCCTGTCACCCGGCTGGAGCACCAAGACCCTGTCAGCCACAGTTTTTAATTCTTCTGATTTGCCACAGTTCTACTTCCATCTGTGTTTCAGCCCGTCGCACAGCTGGTACTGTTGGAGGGTCTGCTGAAGAGGCGGTGGGTGGCTGTGGCTCACCGCAGGGACAAGGACACTGGCAGAAGAAGTTCTGGGAAGTACTCTTTGGTGTGAGCCCTCCCAGAGTCTTGATAAAATAGTTTTTATTTTTGCAATAAATCTTTTCAGCAGCAGTGAGCAGAGCCAGGAATATATCTGGTCAACAAAATAATGTCAAACACAGTTCTTTTAAATTCTGACTGCAGCATCAATAAAATAAAATTATAGGGCTTCCCTGGTGGTGCAGTGGTTGAGAATCTGCCTGCCAATGCAGGGGACATGGGTTTGAGCCCTGGTCTGGGAAGATCCCACATGCTGTGGAGCAACTGACCCCGTGAGCCACAATTACTGAGCCTGCGTGTCTGGAGCCTATGCTGCACAGCAGGAGAGGCCGCAATAGTGAGAGGCCCGCACACCGTGATGAGGAGTGTCCCCCGCTTGCCGCAACTGGAGAAAGCCCTCGCACGGAAACAAAGACCCAACACAGCCATAAAAATAAATAAATAAAATTTTTTAAAAAGACAAAATTCCTTTTAAAAATTATAATTATGGAGCAGAAAAGGAAATTAAAAAACAGAATTTTGGAGACAAGAAGACAAATAGTCAACTGGAAATCAAATTGGAAAACTGAAGAAAGCTGAATATTAAGCCAACTGTGGAGAAAGGTAGCTTAAGATTCATCAAAATGTCCAAGAATTGATGAAACCCTCTGAAAGTGTGGGGTGAAGAGAATGCTGACACAAAGAGACTGGTTGAAGGATGTGTGAAAAGTGGTTGGGTCCCTATAGCCCTTCTCCTATGCTATATACTTGCGCCAGCTGCTCATCCCCCACCCTGGCAGAAGTCTGGAATTTTATTCTCTGGAGAGGGTAAAATGCAGTGTCTCTGTATCTGATACACTCGAACATAGTCACAGATGTATTCTTTCAGAAGCAGAAACACTCACAACTGACTCACACAGGATACGTGAGATTTTCTCCAACAGGCATTCAGAAAAAAGAAAAGAAATATGAGTCTCGACCACCCTCCTTCTACTGACATAGTAAACTCTCACTTACATTGTTTTAAACTACTAATTTTGTTGCAAGTGTTACAGCAGCAATAAGAAACAAATGCAAGTGTGTTCCATGGTGTATTATTTAATGTAGCTTTTTAATTTCCCCCAAGAAAACTGTGATTCATCTTTTACCTCACAGGAACTGGCATGCCAGAGCATCCCAGGTGTGTGAATTAGTGGTGTATTGATGTAGTGCTGCAGAGACACTGATGCTATGAGGGAACCAACAAAGAAATTAAGCTTTTATTAAAAGCTCACAGAAGTATGACAACAGAGTAGCCCCTTTCCAAATCAACTGGATGAAAGGTAGAGGGGGGCAAAGTATGTCCTCTTGGTTCAGACATTATGTCCTCCAGGCTTTGCCCTTTCACATGTTCTGTGGCTGCTCAGCCTTGTCCACATGTGGCATTTCATGGTCATGAATCCCAATTGCCCAATTTTCCAAAACAAGTTGTAGTCTCTAAACTTCTAAAGGGCAGGTATTATGTCTTATTCAGTGTTATGTTTTGACTGTAGTGAGAACGACAGAATGGATAATCAATAAATATTAGCTGAAGTGAATTTAATTAAGCAGAGTGAGTGGAATGGATTGAGGAACTGAAGACGTCTCAGAGGAAGTTGGTAGGGAAACTTAATAATGTTTTGTGTTCACTATAATAAATAATAAGTCATAAGCTAAAGGAGAACAATATTGGCTATGGTCCATTTTTAAAGAGCAAATACTCAACAAGTTACATTTATTAGTATTATTGTTTATTTATTATTACAAAATCTCTACAGACTCTAGGCCACTGGCTCTGCTTCTCTTCAAATTCCAATGTCCACTCTGTTCCCTGTCCCCTCTCCCCACATAGACCATATTGTCATTTGAAAAATATTAAAATTCAAGTTCTTGTGGATTGTGGGAAATGTAGAGGGAGAAATTTATGTATGCTAGAATTTTTCAAGGAGAAAGTAGTTTTTGTTTGGGGAGTGAGATATATAGATACAGATGATATAGATATGATATATGTTCTAGAAGCCTATTTCCTACTTTAATTTTAGAGCAATTCAGAAGGAAAAGTGGAATCTGTAGAGTTCATGATGATGTATCACTAAGGGAATGAAATGAAACAGGAGAGTTGGCATTACAGCATTAAGGCAAAATGTCCAATGAAGGTTGCGAATGGGAAATATTTGATGGAAGTTAGAAATAAATTAGAAAAAGTCAAGGGTCAGAATCAGGTGAGATGATGTGCAGAACTAACTGGGGTCAAGACAAGTGTTTGGTCCAAAATTAGGGGGACGACAAGGCCTGGGAACCCCGCTGGGGGAAGAAGCTCCTGGCCTAGCAAGACGGGGGATGTCCAGGAGTGCTATGAGGAGACTCAGGAAGCGGGACCAGTGATGCAATGGATGCCCCTCTCTGCTCTTCTCCATGCTGTTCATGTATCCTGGGAGGTAGGGGTTAATTTCCACAAGCTTAACCTTGACTCTGATAAAGAAGAGTGAGGAGATACCTGGGAGTACCTGGTGAGGTGACAAGTTTGGGACAAGAGACATGTACTGGTAGAAATTCATGCAGCAGTGGACAAAGGTCGTGAGATGGGTGTGGCCATGTGGAGAAGGCTTGCAAAGCTCATCTTGGAGACCTGCTTAATTAAAAATGTGAACCACCCTATGCTGACATTTTTTTAGCACAATAAAGATCTCTGTAACAAGCAAACAATATGTTCAAAATAAGCAGAAAGTTTCCTGGACATATTTGAACATAAGCAGCAAGAAATCATTTAACTAAGACAGAGAGCAAGAAGCAAATAACAAAGTTCTTAATGCAGACTTAAAATAAAATGAATGTTTTAAGATATCCTTTTTTCTGTAAAACTTTTGGACATTGAATTCCAACTAATAGAGCAGAAAGAACTAAAAGAGTGTGGTAAAATAAAACAGATCTCAGGTACCTAAAAATATCTTTGAATAAAATAAGCAGAAAGTCTCTAAAGAGAAGTCAGTGTCAGCAGTATTTGCAAGTTGGCACTTATGAGCTCTTTAATAGGACCATTTCTGCGCTGGTTCAGCATTCAGTACTATAGTTCCATGGAAGGTGACATAAATAATTGTATCAGACCCGAAAATATTTTGCTTTCATAGATGTCTACTCATTTTGAAATTAACATATAGCAAATGAAGGCAATTATATTAATGCATGCTCTGCCCATAATTTACTTTTGTCTGCTCTTTCTAGAATTAAATGTTCTTAGCAAATTTTCCATCATAGCATAAGCACTGTAATAGGTAATTCTAAACAACAGTGATTGGAAACCAGACATATTTTAATCATCAACCTTTTCCTGCAAAATTTAGTTTGCATAGCTGAAATCAGGGACATGAAGCCCTATCCCCTAGCCTTCTCCCGCTCCTTTTCTATATCGTGAAATGAACTGAATTATCGGTTCTGGTTCTGGATGCAATAGCCCATGGGACAGAGTTTTTCTTTTCAATATGCAACGCTTGTTGACAATTGATGCTTCTTTGCCTATGCTCTTGGTCACTTGGACCAGTTATCTCCATGCACAATGCATAAGTGGGGACTTTGTAATATCCCTGTTTGTCTTCCACTGTGGGAATCTTACTGTTATTCTGAACTGAATGCTTGAGTCAAAGCTAGGACTGACATTTAATTTTGTACTTCATTTGAAGAGCACCTGTTAAACTTGTAGTGGAAATAATATTTCAAGCAAATACTCAGAGTGCTTAGATGAACACTGTTTTCAAGCACCTTCAAGTGTCTAGAAGCATCTATTTACTTGTAAACACTTGGCATTCTAATTGGAAGTTACTCTTCTTTCTTTATTAAGTAGTTTCCTTATGAACCCCTTTAAGATGCATTGTTTCAAGAGTGGCTCTGTTTAATATCTGCACATATGAAAGTAACAAAATAAGACTCCTTGAGAATATTTTAAAATTCAACTTCCAACTAGATAAAATGGGGCTATCTGATTAATGTATGTATGTATTACTTCACTCTGTAAATACCTATATGTTGAGGAGCTTCTCTGTGCCTGGCACTTGGGCACATGGGGAGGGAAACCTTTATCACCTCAACCTTTATCTGACTTGCAGTAATTCAGGTGTAACGTGTCAAGGTTCCAGTGGAGATGCAAAGATGCAAGTATGAAGCTTTATCTTCCTTCCTCAAGGAAGCCATGATAAATGAGAAGAGTGAAATACATTTGTACAAATAATTAAAATATGAGCTTTGCTTTATGTTTTGCAAATACCCCTCTAATACTATATCCAACTACCTAGCAGTTCTTCTGGTCTTTCCCCATCCTGTTGAAGTGGGTACCATTAATATTCTCATTTTCAAGAGAGTTTAAGGAACATGATGCTAGAAGGGAGTAGGGCCAGCACATGTCCTCCTGACCTTCACACAAGGCTGTCTGTCTTCATGGAATAAATGGTGATTGCAGAGATGTTCAAGCTCTCTGCTCTCAGGACCCCTTGCTCCCTTAACTTGTACAGAGGGTTCCCTAAATTCAGCTGTGCAAATAAAACTAATGTAAACTTTGCCAAGGAAATACTCATGACCAAAGTGATCTAGATTTTAACTACTACTGCTGAGAATTGTTGTTTACAATATTAGTAAAACTGTGACCTTTATAAAATATTTATTTATGCAGTTTAAAATGGCAAAGTAAAGCCATTACATGTTAACAGACATAACATGTTTTTGTCAAAAATAACTATATTTTCTAAAACAACCAAAAATTAGTGAGAAGATGGAATTGTTTTACATTTTTACAAATTTTTTATTGTCCAGCTTAATAGAAGACAGCTGGATTCTCAAGCTGCTTCTGGATTTAATCTACTGAGATGCCACAAATCATGTAGCCTCTAAAGATTTCCACTACACACTTGTGAAAGAATGAGTTTTTTAAAGGCAAATAACATCTAAGTATTATAAAGTTGTTGTTATTAAGGAAATGGTTTTGACTTTGCAGATCCCTCAAAGGTCTCAGGACGGGTTCCCAGGCCATACTTTGAGAACCATTCACTTATTGATTGCTACCATGCATTCTTGGTTCCATTGCTACCAAGAGAGACATCAGAAGTCTCAAAAGCAGGGAAAGAAGATTGCCATGGGATTTAATTTTTTCCCAACTTTTTATTAAAAATTTTTCAAACAGTGAAATTGACTGGATTTTGTCATGCATGTCCATCCACCCACCACCCAGGTTCTACCATTAACATTCTACTATTCTTACTTTTTCACACATGCGGACATCAATCCATCCTTCCCTCCATCCACCAAATTATTTTCTTTCTGATGCATTGCAAAACATATTGCAGACATCAGCACACTTCCCACTAAAAACTTCAGCATCTATAGGATTAACTCAATAATTGCATACATGTTTTTATGTAAATTTTACCGATAATGAAATGCACAAGTCTTCAGTGTACATTCACTTAGTTGTGGTAAACACATGTACCTCTGTAACCCAAACCCCTGTGAAGATATAGAACATAATCATCACCCCAGAAAGCCCTAAAGTTGCTTCTCAGTCAATTCGCATCTACATTCCCACAAGTGTAACAACTATTCTGATTTTTTTCTACCATCGATTAGTTTTGCTTGCCATAGAACTTCATAGAGCATGTACTCTTGCATAAGACTTCTTTCACTTTACATGATGTTGTTTACAATCAATCCATGTTATTTCATGTATTGCTAGTTTGTTCCTATTTTTGCTCAGCATAATTCCATAGTAGGAGAATATAATTTCATTGTATAAATGCACCAGAATGTTTTCCCTTTTTTTACTGATGGCCACTTACACTATGTCCAGTTTTCATCTATTTTGAGTAGGGCTGCTATGAACATTTTTTGCACAAATGTTTTTGTGCACATATATCCTCATTTCCCTTTGGTAAGTTCCCAGGTATGGAATGGCTGAGAATGTTTAGTGTGTAAGAAAACTGACAGCTTTTCTAAAGTGGTTGTACCATTTTTCCCACCAATAATGTATGAGAGTTTCAGTTGTTCCAAGTCTCCACCAACATTTGCTGTTTGGGGTCTTTTAAAAATGTTTGACATTTTAGTGAGTATGCAGTGGTCTCGTTGTAGTTTTAATTTGCAGTTTTCTGATGACTGATGATGTTGAAGGCTTTGCATGTGCTTTCGGTCATTTACTTGGGGTATTTCTTATTTGCCTTTTCCTGGGGGAAGCTGAGAAGTCTTCATGGAAGAGATGGAAGAGGCTTCCACATGGAAAACCAACCAAGAAGAAATCATGGTAGATTAAAAAAAAAAAAGGCAGAAATGGTAAACTACCAGGAGTGTCCAAGGAACAGAGAGGAATTTGGATTTGGCTGGAGAGTCAGGCTGCATATTCCTTACAAGGGAGTCATGCGAAGGGCCCTGAAGGATGATTGGCGATCTATACAAGGTCATCAAGTATGTTAAATGGGGAAATTCAGAAGCTTAAGTTTATTTGGTAATTCAGAGTTAATAAAAATTTTGAGCAGAAGAATTAGACGATTGGATTTTTCTGTGCATAAAATAGGGGAGAAAGAATAATGTCCAGTGGCCAGTTAAGAGATAAGTGGAACAGTGGAAATAAGGGAGGTGAGTTGGGAGGTGAGTCAGAATCAGAGACAGACTTGAGTTAGGTGGTAGCATCAGGAATGGAAGGGAAGCAGTGGGTGCAGGGCATTGGAGGAGAGTCCATGACTGTTAAAAATGATTAAAGGACACAATTTTAGTGATGCAAGCAATCTTTTTCAACACTTCATGAAGTGGAAGTCTCCTTTCAGAGAACTGAAAAATGGGGCTGAAGGCAGGAAGCTGTTATAGGATGAAGAATAAAGAACAAGGAAGAGAAAAATAGAATACCTGATTGGCTGGGGCCACATGGTCAATCTTATTTGGGGTGAGAAAGCCCAGAGTTGACTTGTGTTTGGGGATTGGCTGACAGGATGCCCTGTGCTTCTGGTCAAGCAGAGCATTTACAGGGACAGGAAAGTTACCTAATTTTTGTTTTGTTGATGTGGCACCCCAGGCAGGAGTAACCCCATATTGGGTCTAGAAATTTATTTCAACATGACAATGGGTCAGGGCACCAGAAGGAGACTTCATGACACTCTTAATGAGATGTTTGGGGCAAAGAAAAGGACATCCCAGAAGTGAATCTGCAGCTTCCAGCCCAGATTGACAGGAACGATAATGGTGTCATTGCCATAAATAAATGAGCATACTTGTTCAAAGCAGAAGACCTGATTGGAAGCCAGCTCTCATTTCTGGGTGACTGACCATGGGAAAGTTATTCAACCTAACAAGACCACAATTTATTCATTATAAAATGAACACAGTGAGATCACCTACTTCATAATGCTATGGGGATTACTTCACTTAATCTATTTATTCCTTTGATAAGTATTTATACTCCTGAAATGCAGAGAAGAATGAGTAATGCACTGTAAGCACTCAGTAAATGTTAAGTCTCATAATAATACCTAGGAAATTGAGACTTGTTGTTGAGCAGGGGAATTCACTTATACACATTCTGCGTTTGAATTACACTTTAACTTTGACGAGGCACTTTTGCCTGTGTTATTCCATCTAATCCTACTCCCTGGGATCTGCGTATTGTTATCCCAATTTAACTCACCTATGGTAGAAGAAAGAGATGAAGAAGTGAGAATCATCTGAAACCATGACCCAGAGGAAGCTCAGCTGGGGAGGGGGAATCATGAAGAGAAGATGTGGATGGAACATGGAGAGGCCTGGATCTGGACAGAGGTGTCCAGGATAGGAGACACACACAATGTCCAGACTCAGACATGAGGACTCTTGTTAATTAGAATAACCATTCCAGCCCCCCACGCTTTATTCCCCAAGCAGGATTCACTTTCTCTCCATTAAGGACTGAGGATTTCTTCTTTCCCGTGTTGATGCCCCTTTTTGAGTTCTTCTGCTTCCTTCTGCCAAGACTGAAATGGGACACATTGACTCTCCTATGAAGACAGGTGTTCCTACAGGTGAGATCTTGACCACGTGGTTCTAACTAACAAAGTAACCAGGTAATCCACCAAGTCTGGATGGGTTAGCATCATTACCCTACCGGTCAAATAAAGAAAGTTTTATTCAATATGGGAGAACCTCTGTACATAAAAGAAGCTTAAGTAATCCCCTTGGATTGTGTATAAGACTTGACTTAAAACAGGACTTCTCAGAAAAATAAATAAACCGCCTTCAAAACCATAGTTCAGAACATAAAAAATATAGAACCATAAAGAGGGTAACCCCTGATGATGCCTCAAATGTCCTGTTTATTTAAATGGTTTCTGAGAGCAGAATGTTTTCTACAACTCAATGTCATGGTCTGAAATGGAATTCTCTGAAAAACAAGCCAGTTAGTGTTTATCCAGAGATATTGACTGAGGTATATACAATACTTATTTGACAGTCCAATCTCTATACATCTGTCAAGGAGGGATTTTTGTACTTATCTCTTCAGATAAAAATAACTTTTGACCTCAATTCAGGAGACTGCAGTCTCCATCATTACTTTCTAGGTGACAGTGACCTTGCTTGACCTTCTGCCCTGCAGGGCAGGATGATTCTCCAGGAACCACGTGACCATGCTTTTTTCTCTCATTTGGTTTCTGAGTCTTGTAATTAGCAGAATAACGATCCAGACATAGATTGTGTGATCTTCTATGCAAAAAAAAAATAATAAATAAAGTGGTTTTTTTTTTTTTTTTTCCAGTAAGCATGATTTGCCAAATAGAGCTGGCTTCACCACTTAGGATTCTGTAATGAGAGAAACTGGCCTCAAGTTCAAAGAGAAAGTACCTTTAACTGTATTGTGTCGTAAAGGGCTAGTCCAGGCATATCTCCCGGAGTTAACAGAGGATCAAGAGCCAAGTGGAATCCAAAGGTTGTTTTCAAGTATTTACGTACATCGTGTCTGCTAACATCCTACTCTGTGGAGCAGCCGGACCGCCATAATCAAGGTGTAAGGAAATTAATGAAATAAATTATGCCTCTTTAGTGAGAAAAATATAAAATTTTGTGTCAAACGGCTTGAATACAGGGAAGGGTGGAGAATGGGTGTGGTTAGTGCTCTCAGCATTCCTCTGTTCACCCTCTGACCAAGATTACTTACACACCTCTGGTGGCAGGTCGCCTTCCCTGCAACAGACTCTGAGCAGAGATTTGTGTTCAGGGACTGCTCTCAGGAATACCCCCTGAAAGGGAGTGAGAGAAAAAGACAGGACTGAGCAGAAGGTAAATTTTAAATGCACTGCATTTGCAAAAGCAGTCGTCTTTCAGAGTTTTCCCCAACTTGAGGGAAAGGAGCTTGGACTTTCTACCCCTTGGGTTAGACAGTTCCCTTCAGAATAATTCCTGAAGATGAATACAGCTGTGAGTCAGCATCTCACACTCAAGACAGCTTAGAGATTTCACTGTATCTGGTTAGGCTCATTTCCTGGGGAGAGTTGAAGGAAGGATATTAGTGTGACAAACTAAAACCTCAGACACTGCAGTGGGTTTAGGATGACAACTGATACTTTCCATCTATTAGGGACTCAATTTTGTGTCCTGCCAACAGATTTAATTGTTGAAGTCCTAGGTGCCCACTGTGATGGTCTTTGGAGGTGGGGCCTTTGGAGGTGATTAGGTTTAGGTGAGGTCATGAGGATGAGGCCCCATGATGGGATAGGTGCCCTTATGAGAATAGAAAACATAGAGCTTTCTTCTTCTCTCTCTCTGTACCATGTCAGGACACAATGAGAAGGTGATTGTCTACAAGCCAGGAAGAGAAGTTTCACTGTGAGAACCAAATCTGTTGACAACATCATCGTGGATGTCCAGCCTTCAGAAATATGAGATTCCTGTTGTTTCAGCCACTCAGTCAATGGTATTTTATTATGGTAGCTTGAGCTGACTAATACATCATCTCTCTCTCCTCTGCCCATTTTATATTCCTTTATTCTGAGCTAGTAACTCTAGTAGCCTAGGTGGCTTCCTGGGAGTGTGGCCCAGACCCAGGGATTGAACACGGGTCGTGGCAGTGAAAGCCCAGAATCCTAACAACTGGAATGCCAGGGAACTCCCATAGCACATTTTCTTTATTACTTCTCCAAAAAGGAAGATACAAGGTACTTGAAACAATTGTTTTATCTGCTTGGAAAATATTATTTATAATGTCATAAACACTGACTGAACAGGGATTAGATTGCAATGTGATTTTCCAAGACACATTTTATTTATCCCTTGATTAGCAGCCATTCCATCTGGAGTGTCAGGACCTTTGGATCCTGGTCCATATCAAGGAAGGTCCAGTGAACTAATTGGAAAGTCATTCTAGGCCACTTATTTTAACATCTTTTAAAAGTATGTAGCAGTTGAGGAAAGTGGAAAGCATTTTGGAATTTGCTGTGGGATGAACAGTGGAGGAGCAATAATCCATTTAGGTCTAGGGGTTTCTCAACCTTGAAGGTGACTTAAACCATTTCATATGTTAAACCCCTCAGCTATTCTTATTTCCTTGAAGATCTTAATGCTATTTGACTTCAAAATGCTATTAAAAGCCCATTCCATCTACTCAGCATTTTATCCCATTTCCTTGATTCACAGATGTATGCTTTATCTTTGTAATAATGCCAAAGAAATAATAATCAGGTGAATGCCTAGTAATTTCATAACGCTGAATAAAACTTAAAACTGTTTTGTGTCTTTTGGGATTACATAGTATTCATTAAAGCCACCACTGATAAAAGGTTTTGCTTGAGATTTGTTTTAAAAATCCATAGGAAGGTTTTAAGAGTAGTTAGTATCTCCATACTTCATTTCTTACCCAAGCTAAAAATCCATTTGAAACCAAAATCCTTGCCAGGGCCAAGAGCACAGGAAAGGCCCCACTTAGATAGGCTGTAGGGGAGAAAGAGACTCAGGCACTTAGGCTGACATTGTGGGGACACAAAGGCATGAAGACAATGGGCTAGGGCAGCAGACGCTATGAAATGAATAGAAGAATGATGGGCCATCTCATCCTCTCCCACTGAAGTTCTTAGTCTCTGTTTTATTTTCTATGAGATTCTATCTTGCTGCAAAACATGGAAATTGAGCAATTAGAGGCTCCCAAAACAATATTATTTTGACGTGAATATACTCACAAGTCATCCTGGACCACATGGCTCTTACACCAGAAATAAGACCCACAGACCAGACCCTGGACTGAGCAAAGCCAGGAATACAGTTCCCGCAGCACACAGAAGTCTTTACTCATCAGGGGCACCTTTCAAAAATATATCTGCCACAGAGGCAGACAATGGACATGTGGACATGGGGTTGGGGGGAAGGGGAAGTTGGGACGAATTGGGAGATTAGGTTTGACATAAATACACTACCATATGTAAACTTGATAACTAGTGGGAACCTGCTGTATAGCACAGGGAGCTCAGCTCGGTGCTCTGTGATGACCTAGGTGGGTGGGAGGGAGGTCCAAGAGAGAGGGGATATATGTGTACATATAACTTATTCATTTCATCGTACAGCAGAAACTAACACAACATTGTAAAGCAATTATACTCATATCTATCTATCTATCTATCTATCTATATCTGCCATCTAGTGTCAAGTGTTCTGTGCAGGGAAACAATGTTGCACAGCCCTCATCCTTAACATGTAAGGGTTAGTTTGTTTTTCATTCAGCTGTTAATGGTACTACTCCAAGTTGTAGTCCTCAGTAAGTTATACTAAGACTCTATCCACTTATTATCTTTCCATCTATCTGTCTATCTGCCTTTGTACTTATCTACCTGACTGTCTAAATATATCCCTTTACCCTTTGGAAATACTTTGTAGAATTTAATCATGTCCTCAGAAACATTGCACTTATATGTTGTAAAAATTATGAAACTCATAAGCCTAGTGTCAATTACATTCTTTAAACACCAGTGTTACAAAGTGTTCGGCAATGTATGAAGACTGTTATTACGTTGTTTCTTTGCTCTTTGTTTTCTGACTTCAGTAATTCTAGCTCTACCCTGTGATTTCCTATGCAGCTCATTGGCTTTTCTTACTCAGTGTGATGCTTGTACTTGCAAGAGCCCTGTGTTCTATGCTGTACAACTTAAAGAATTCAACTCAAGGGACACATATTCGGTTTGTGACAGGCTTTATAAGAACACGAAATGACACTCTGCGAGCTAGCAATCCACAAAGCAGGAGCAGAGAGGAAAGAGCCAAGAATAAGCAAGAAATGTAGCAGTGAAGGAGCCCCCAGGGCTATGAAGCAAAGCTTACCAGCCCAGGGACTTTATGAAGCTTAGGCCTTTGGGAGATGAATTGGCTCATAGGCGGCATTGATGGGTAATTTAGGAGAGGCCACGACAAACAGAAGAAAGACAGCAGTGGAACTGGGAGTGGTGAGCATTCCTCCAATTAGGGAAGCAGGGCATCCGAAGAGGAGTAAGAGAAGACGATGTGAAGGTAGGCTTGTTACAAAGGGAAGCGGGGTGAGAAGGAAGATAGATAGAAAAAAAAGAGTAAGACATTTTCTTTGTCAATTGCTGCATAACTAACCACCCCAAACCTTAGTGGCTTAACATACAACAACCCAAACAAACAAAAGTTTTACTATGTCTCATGATTTTATGATTGATTGGGCTCAGCGGGGAAATTCTTCTGCTCCACATGATTTCAGCTGTAGACATTTGGAGGCTTACACCAGGCTGGAACATTCAAGATGGCTCGCTGACTTGGTTGATTGTTGTTGCTGCCAGCTGGGAGCTCAGGTGCATCAGCATGGGACCTCCGTGTTCCTTCTTTTTATGGATGCTTGGGTTGCCTCACAGTGTGCCAGCTGAATTCCAAGGAGGAGAGTTCCAACAGGGCAAGTTCCAATGTGAAAGTGCATATCAGGTCTCCTGGTCCATCAACCCTGGTTTATGCAAAAACCAGGGTTGACCATATATCGTCATATAGCAATTAGCCATATCTGGTCACATAGCAATACCCAGTCACATGGGAGGAAGCCACACATGGATGTGGGTACCAGAAGACATGGCAAATTACAGCCTATCAATGTACTGACTACCGGAGGTCAAGTTAAAGTCTTCAGAGAAAAACATTTTAGGATCCGAAACAGGTGAAGAAAACAGAAAAGGAAAAACTGAATCCAATAATTTGTAAGCTCACAATAGACTGAAAGCAGGAGTAAAAGGAGTGAATGTTCTTACTTGGGTAACTGACAGGATGTTCATGTCAGTAACATATAAGGTAAGAATTGATTTTGATCAAGCACCTTAGGAGAGTCTACTTATTTATACCCCATTCCAAACAGATGAACATCTGGTCAACCTGTGAAGATATTTTCTCATCTAAATGACTCACAGGACATATAAACCCTTCAAATCTCAGGCTGTAAGAAATGTCATTACTTTTTTTTTTTTCTATAGCTACACACAACCCCCATTGTGAGGGAATAGCTGAAATATGTCGGTTCAGGTGTCTTCCCCTGCGCAGTGTTGCATCATGTTGCCTATCTTCCAAGTACTGACAGATGGTGCTGGCTGGTCGGGACCTTCTGTTCCTTGGTCATCACCAAGCAGGGCTAAGTCATCTCATCTGATTTGCCTGCCCAGGCTTTCTCAGTCTACTCCAGTGGAAATGACCCTCACCTGGGGTTAGCTTTCACATTGAGTGACGTTGAGCAAGTCCTCTGTCACCAATTTATCAAGTGAGGGAACTTGACATGGTAATTTCCAAACTTCCCTTGATGGAAATCTATGATTTCAGTGTAATAAAACATTATAAGTAATCACTTAATGCCAACCTCCATGTCTGTATAAAGTCAAACCAAAAAAAAAAAAAAAAAGAACTTGACCAGGAAGACTAAATTTAGTTACCCCAAGTAAAAGTTTTGTTATTTATTAAACTGCTAATCATGCATCATATTTAGATGGGAAAAGTTTATTCACAATGAAAATGTGTATATTAGAAGCCAGTTTTGGTCTCTATGGATTAAAATTCCAGATAGGACTTTTCCCCATCCAAATCATTCAACCCACTTCCAAACGACAGTTATAATAATATAATGGCATCTGGAATGCACAGAGTATTTGCCTTCCTGTAAATATTAAAAACTCATATGAAATGATGGAAGATTAAAATCTATAAGTGGCCAACATAGCAAAACATGCAGGTTTTCTCTTTGAGTTTTTGGGCTGCCTCCTAAAATATGTTGAATGACATTGTACATGAGCAAAAGCATTGAAAAGCTTTGGGTTTTTTCATAGCTAGAAGCAGAAATATATAATATTTTCTCCTTTAAACCTGAAAACCAAATCTTTTTAACCTTGTTTTTTCCTTGACCCTGATTGGTTAATTAGGGTCATTGAGAAAAAAACAAACAAAAAAACAAAAAACCACTGAACATAAAAAAACAAAACAAAACAAAACTGTGGACACTTTCAGATTATGTCTCTTGGAAATGGCTCCATATGGCACCTAGACCCTATGAAGTAGTCAGGATTTAGATTGTTGTAAATATTACAAACTTTTGGAAGAAAATGGAGTCTATATAAGGGAACAGAGCTTTAACAATCTCAATGTCACTTAAATATAGGATAGATAGATAGTGATCCATTCTAGGACATGTTTTCCTTAATTTTTAAAATGATACCAAATTACTCTTATAGTAATTATTATTATTATTATTATTATTATTTTTTTTTTTTTTTGCTGTACGCGGGCCTCTCACTGCTGTGGCCTCTCCCGTTGCGGAGCACAGGCTCCGGACACACAGGCTCCGCGGCCATGGCTCGCGGGCCCAGCCGCTCCGCGGCATGTGGGATCTTCCGGGATCGGGGCACGAACCCGTGTCCCCTGCATCGGCAGGCGGACTCTCAACCACTGCGCCACCATGGAAGCCCTAGTAATTATTTTTAAGTATCTATTTTAAATGTGATACACTTAGATCTCATTTAAAGGAGTACTTGGAAATGACTGCTGAAACCTTGCCTCTGGGTAAGTAATGAAGTTCTAATCTCAAAGAATATAAATTATATTTTCTTTTTCACACTTCTCTTTATTTTTTAAGATGTTTATGATAGAAGTGCAGAAAACAGTAGGACAGGATCACATATAGAATTTAATACTTTATACTAAGCCTTGAAGTAAAATTGATTAGAAAGAAATAGTTGAAGTTACTGAAGCAAATACCAAATGTCTAAATTCAACACTCCTTCCTCCCCAAATTAGAGCAAAATAACAGGGACTCAAACATAGAACTCAAGCCAAAATTAAAATAATTCAGCTCACAGTCTCCATTCTGCATGCTTTTGCTGTTTAAATTCTCTCTCCTCCCCCATTAATATTTATAATGTAGCAAAATTGCCATTTTCTTATACAGTAATGGGAAAAAGAGAGCAAATAACCCATTTTAAACCTAGAGAAATGATGTTAAACATCACAGAAACAAACTCCATATTGACAAGTTTTGGTCACCAAGATTATTGAGTTTTTAGTGTCTTAACAAGTTATTGAATTGCAGAAGGATGGGAGGCTATATCTAATCCTGCAGGGCAAAGATGCTGCTGCTATGACCCCTGTTCTCTCATCCAAGGTCAGTCCTGTCCACTCCCACATACTCCCACCCCAATGCATCATATTCCAATAAAGCAAGGAGTGTGCTTCTAAAATAAGAGAGTTATCTAGAATTCACTAGGATTTTTCAATTATCATTTCTTGAATGTGTGTGAGTGTATGTATGATCGGACAACATTGAGAAAATTCTCCTTGGAATGCCCTTTATTTCACTGTGGGCAAGGACTCAGTACCCACTTCCTTTTTTATGTAGCAGTTTGTTGTGTGGTGCAACATCACATTGTTTAATGTGATATCAAAATTAGAGAATATAAAAACACTTCCTGGCATTTGGAATGCTGGAAGTCTTTAGCTGACATTCTCCAAAGTCAAGTCTTCACACCGAGGCAAGCAAAAGCCCAACTAGAACAGAGCATGGTGAAGGGGCAGTAGACTCCTCTTGCTTCTGGTATCACCTATTCCCACTGTCCCTGTGAGCACCATCAACTGGATCCAGACCACTGTGTTCCTAGAATGACTCAGACCATGGACAAATGACCTCATTTCTCTGCCTCTCAGTTTCCTCTTCTGTAAAGTGGGGCCACAGCCTGAGAAGGTTGTTATGGGACTTCAACTAGGCGACACATGTAAACAGAGGAGTTATTCAATGCAATCCCTATCAAACTATCAATGGCATTTTTCACAGAATTAGAACAAAAATTTTCACAATTTGTATGGAAACACAAAAGACTCCGAATAGCCAAAGCAATCTTGAGAAAGAAAAACGGAGCTGGAGGAATCAGGCTCCTGGACTTCAGACTATACTACAAAGCTACAGTAATCAAGACAGTATGGTACTGACACCAAAACAGAAATATAGATCACTGGAAAAAGATAGAAAGCCCAGAGATAAACCCATGCAAATATGGTCACCTTATCTCTGATAAAGGAGGCAATAATATACAATGGAGAAAAGACAGCCTCTTCAATAAGTGGGGCTGGGAAAACTGGACAGCTACATGTAAAAGAAGGAAATTAGAACACTTCCTAACACCATACACAAAAATAAACTCCAAATGGATTAAAGACCTAAATGTAAGTCCAGGCACTATAAAACTGTTAGAGGAAAACATAGGCAGAACACTCTATGACATAAATCACAGCAAGATCCGTTTTGACCCACCTCTTAGAGAAATGGAAATAAAAACAAAAAATAAACAAATGGGACCTAATAAAACTTAAAAGCTTTTGCACAGCAAAGGAAAACTTAAACAAGACGAAAAGACAACCCTCAGAATGGGAGAAAATATTTGCCAATGAAGCAACTGACAAAGGATTAATATCCAAAATATACAAGTAGCTCATGCAGCTCAATATCAAAAAAAACAAACAACCCAATCCAAAAATGGGCAGAAGACCTAAAAAGACATTTCTCCAAAGAAGATATACAGATTGCCAACAAACACATGAAAGGATGCTCAACATCATTAATCATTATAGAAATTCAGATCAAAACTACAATGAGGTATCACCTCACACCAGTCAGAATGGCCATCATCAAAAAATCTACAAACAATAAATGCTGGAGAGGGTGTGGAGAAAAGGGCACTCTCTTGCACTGTTAGTGGTAATGTAAATTGATACAGCCACTACAGAGAACAGTATTGAGGTTCCTCAAAAAACTAAAAATAGAACTACCATATGACCCAGCAATCCCACTACTGGGTATATACCCTGAGAAAACCATAATTCAAAAAGAGACATGTACCACAGTGTTCATTGCAGCACTATTTACAACAGCCAGGACATGGAAGCAACCAAAGTGTCCATTGACAGAGGAATGGATAAAGAAGATGTGGCACATATATACAATGGAATATTACTCAGCTGTAAAAAAAGCACAAAATTGAGTTATTTGTAGTGAGGTGGATGGACCTAGAGACTGTCATACAGAGTGAAGTAAGTCAGAAAGAGAAAAACAAATACCATATGTTAACACACATATATGGACTCTAAAAAAAATGGTTCTAATGAACCTAGGGGCATGACAGGAATAAAGACGCAGACGTAGAGAATGGACTTAAGGACATGGGGAGGGGGAAGGGTAAGGTAGGACAAAGTGAGAGAGTGGCATGGACATATATACAGT
This sequence comes from Mesoplodon densirostris, assembly GCF_025265405.1. Classification (NCBI taxonomy): domain Eukaryota; kingdom Metazoa; phylum Chordata; class Mammalia; order Artiodactyla; family Ziphiidae; genus Mesoplodon; species Mesoplodon densirostris. The sequence goes on from NC_082663.1 coordinate 4,654,294, forward strand.
ACCAAATGTAAAATAGATAGCTAGTGGGAAGCAGCCGCATAGCAGAGGGAGACCAGCTCAGTGCTTTGTGACCACCTAGAGGGGTGGGATAGGGAGGGTTGGAGGGAGGGAGATGCAAGAGGGAAGAGATATGGGGATATATGTATATGTATAGCTGATTCACTTTGTTATAAAGCAGAAACTAACACATCATTGTAAAGCAATTATACTCCAATAAAGATGTTAAAAAAACAAAAACATAAGAGCTCATGTCACAGTAATTACGTTGTCCCCCCGCTTCCGAGTCCCCCATTGCCATCAAAGACCTGGTTGTCTGCTAAGAAATCCAGAATACTCTCTCTGTGGCCCTTTTCTCCTCTGTCTGCTGCCCCTGGAAAATGTATTCCCTTCTTTTGGATCTTGAATCTAAGTCTCCAGCCCACAACTCTCCTGGACTCCTGAACTTTTCATGTAGTAACTTACTAGACGTCTCCACCTACATCTCTCTAAAGATTAAGTCATTACCTAGCACCTCAGAGTCGCTCATTCTCCAGTGTAGACCTACCTCATCACCAGCGCCACTGTACTGTCACCCAAGATAAAAATTAAGGTGCCTCCTAAACCCTTTTCCTCCCTCCCTCCACTCCACCATCACCAGCCGTGACAAGCTCATCCTAATATTATCACTTCCTGCCTATTCTCTCCCCTCTGCTGTGACCTCGTTCAGGTCCCCTTAATCTCTTGCTTCCATCATGGGACCCTCCCAGTCCAGCCTTCTTTCCAACGAACAACTACAGGAATATCAATGTTTTTCTCTTGAAAAGTTATACGATTCAGAAGGGTAATAACAATAATAATAATAAAAAAATACCCATGTATACACCACCCAAATTAACAACTATTTCTCATTTTACCTTCATAAATTTTAATAAAGTTTGTGTCCCTGTCATTTCCATCACCTGTTCCTTTCCTACCTCCCCCTTTTCAGAGGAGTCTGTCTTTCTAGTCTATGATTTTATACTTTTAGCACATAGAGGTATATCAAATAATTTAAAATATTATGTTGTGATTTATTTAATTTCTAGATAGCATATCCTGTTGAACCACTTGCTGTTGTCACATAATGAGCCTCCTATAGGAGAACTGTGTCATTTGACATGAACATCAATAGCTTCCCCGGAGCTTACAAAACAAGCCTGGAAAACTTAGAACAACACTTAAGGTCCTACATGAGATGCCCTGTGCCTACTTCTTTCTGCACTTTATATACACACACACACACACACACACACACACATACACACACACACCCCACCTGATGTTCCTGCGGCCCTGCTGAGCAATGAGAAATGTCATAATGCATCATGTGGCTGTTCTCATTTTGGTTCTGTGATCACTTTTCAGTTCTGCACAGAAAACCCTGTACCTCTCCTGGTCTAAACCACAACCCACCTACCATCTCCTTTGTGTGTCCATCAACACCCTACCCCCATGCCACTTGCAGGGCCAGCGACCCCTCATCTACTGTCGATTTAGCACCTGCTGTCTTTGCACACCTGCTTACCCATCTCTCTTTCCTTGCTAAAATGCATGCTGCCACAGGCTGGCAAGCCCCATCTTGGTTGCTTTTTTACTCCCAGCTCTTAGATAAAATCAAAAAATCCATACACAATTGTGGAAGATCATTGGATAGACCATGACAGGGAGGAAAGTATCGCCCCTTTATTGCAGATGAGTAAAGCAAACTCAAAGAGCCTTGCTGACCCAGGCTCAGCACAGCAAAGTGGATGGGTTAGACTTCAGTTTAAAGTCTAGGTCTTCCTATTAGTCTGTTATTTCAACTAAGTGTGAAAACAAAGTCAAATGTGCAAACATAATGTGCAAACATTTCCTTGGGGCTTTGCTAAATGTTACTTTGCTGAAATTATTATGAAAACAGAAAGCTTATATTTCAGGCACAAAAAAAAGTAAAGTGATTTAAAAATCCCAAAGATTTGCATGTTAAAAAAACAATTTGTATCTATATACCTAAACACAAAACTATATATTTTAATATACCTTTCTTATCCTGATATTTAAAAAGACCTGAGGGAACCCCATGTGAAGGTTTCTCTCATGCTAACATACTTGAAGCTATTTCTTAAACACCAGAGACACTTCACTAAAGCATGTCAACCTCAGGGCCTTTGCACTTGCTGTACCCTCTGCCTGGACAGCTCTTCCTCCTGATGACCACACAGATTTTTTCTCATTCCTTGGCCACCTTATCTAAAACTGTAGTCCTTGTCCCAATGCTTTTTCGCCATCCTTCCCAGCTTTACAGTCCTCCTTTGCGTTGTCATAATAACATAAGACACACTCTTTTTATCTTGTCCATTGTCTGTCTCACCCACTAGAATGGAAGCCCCATGTGAACAGAAACTTTTATCTGTTTTGTTCTTTGCTATATTTCCAGTACCTCGAACAGTGATTGAGGTGTAGTAAGTGTTCAACCAATATTAGTTTCAATGAATAAACCTAAAAATATCACTAGCTTTAGGATACAACAGAGCTGGGTTTGATTCCAGTATCCTCTACTGACTGCCTCTGTGAACTTAGATACATTGCTTAACCAGATCTCTGTGCCTTAGTGGCCTCATCTGTAAAATGGGCTGAGAACACCCACATCCCTGTGTTGTAAAGAGGAAAACCAAAATATGTGTTCACGTGGTGGTGGGTCTGCAACAAGCATCAGCTGTTCTCCTCTAACCCAAGAGGCCCCACCTGACTCACAGACATTTCCGTCAGGAAATCTAACAAGCACGTGGCAATAAGTGTCCAGAAAAAAATGAGGTTAAAAAATGGACCTAAAATGTAAGCTCCACAATTGAGCAAAGAGTGTAACAAATGCCCAGCATGAGCTCAGCGGTGGAAGCCCTCAGGAGTGAGGTTCTGCCCTCCAGAGGTACCAGTCCAAACCACCCAGTGAAGAAAACACATGGTATCCCAAGGGATTCTGCTTTGTCTTTGGAAATCACCGTGCCTTGAAATGCTACTATGTGAAAAGATGCCATGTGAGTGACTACACAGCAGCATCAGAAGGTGGGCCCATGAGCTTTAATGATCTTCTGCTACTCCAGGTACCCTGGACACCATCTTTTACCCCATTACTCCCTCTGACACAGTCCACTTCTCCATGGTCCATCTTCCTCTGCTGTACAAATAATCACCAAGCAGTGACATTAGTCCATGGGGGAGGACCAGCCAGTTCAGGTAGAAAAATCCACCACTCACCGGCCTCAGAGTTTCCTATGGGTCACTGCCATGCGATCCCACATAATGCTCATGGCTGCTTTCCCAGAACCCTTGTCTCTCCTAAATCATGAACTACAGAAAATGTTCTAATTTTAAAAGATCAAGTTACCAAATTTGTATGTCTCCTCTTATCAACCTGATCATATGTTGGCCGCCAGCACTGAAGGCTTCCTGCACAAGAAGAACAGTACTGACATTAGCTTTTCTCTTAAACTCTAGTGGGCCAGAACAATCTCAAGAAATACCCCTTTGGCTTGAGGACCCACCAGACTCCAGGAGTCTAATACTCGTTCCTTTTTATTTTATTTTTATTTTTTTATTTTTTTTTTATTTTTATTTTTTGGTATGCGGGCCTCTCACTGTTGTGGCCTCCCCCGTCGTGGAGCACAGGCTCCGGATGCGCAGGCTCCGGACGCGCAGGCTCAGCGGCCATGGCTCACGGGCCCAGCCGCTCCGCGGCACATGGGATCCTCCCAGACTGGGGCGCGAACCCGTATCCCCTGCATCGGCAGGCGGACTCTCAACCACTGCGCCACCAGGGAGGCCCTCGTTCCTTTTTAAATGAACAAATTTTGGAAACAACTCAAATGCCCATCAACAGGAGAAAGGATAAACAAACTGGTGCATCCATACAATGAAATACTATTGAGCAATAAAAAAGAATGACCTTTGAGGTATACCACAACTTGGGATAATCTCAAAATAATTGTGCTGGGTGAAAGAAAGCTAACCAAAGAAGTGCACATGACACATATGATCTCACTTATATAAACTGTGGAAAACACAGACTAATCTAAAGTGACAGAAGGAGAGAAAGTGCCTAGATACAAGGGGTAAGGCAGGGGCTGGGAGGGTCGGGAGGGACAGACAGCCAAAGGGCGTGAGGAAGCTTAACAGTGATGGGATGTTCATTATCTTGATTATGGTCATGGCTTCACAAGTGTATTCATATGTCAAAACGTTATCAAACTGTACACTTTAAATAGATGCAGTGTAATGAATATCAGCAATATCCCATAAGGCTGTTAAACATAAATAAGTACTGTACATAAACATATTTTTTGTATAATCTATATTATTTTTTGCTGGCCAAATTTAGTGTGCAGTTATTGTAGACTTGGGGAAAATGAAGAAAAGGCAGGGAAGAAAAATGAAAATAATCAATCATTAAATGACTCCAAAATAACCACCTTTAGAAAAGCGTACATACTTTCTTTCCTTTGGTAGTATATACATGTTTCTCACAAATTTCATATTGTAAGGTAAATACTGTTATGTAACCTGTTCTTTTAACTTAGTAAACTAATCTATTTGACCACATCATTAAGTCTTGTCCTACAATGCAGTTTTTAATGAGTTCCTAATGCACTGCTATTTATTAAACCAGTGTCTTGGTAGGTCTATAAATTGTTTCTAATTTTTCTTTCTAAAAATACTGTAACAAGTATCTTCATATAATTTGGAGCACCCCTAATTATTGTCTAGCATAAACTCTTAAAGACTTATTTTATGTTTAGAAAAAAATAATTGCTTAATCAAAATATGTATCATGTTTTTTTATGTGCCTTCTTTTAATTAATTTATTATTTTTTTATTTTTGGCTGTGTTGGGTCTTCGTTTCTGTGCAAGGGTATTCTCTAGTTGTGGCAAGTGAGGACCACTCTTCATCACAGTGCATGGGTCTCTCACTATCGCGGCCTCTCTTGTTGTGGAGCACAGGCTCCAGATGCGCAGGCTCAGTAGTTGTGGCTCACGGACTTAGTTGCTCCGCGGCATGTGGGATCTTCCCAGACCAGGGCTCAAACCCGTGTCCCCTGCATTAGCAGGCAGATTCCCAACCACTGCGCCACCAGGGAAGCCCTATCACGTTTTAAGTCTTTATCTCTGTGTTCCAAAATTCAGGAGGGTTTATTTTTAACAAAATAGCACTTTCACTTATTAAAAATTAATGTATGCCCATCATTTATATATTCAGTGACACACACTTATCCAGGAAAAATACAAAAAATTATTTTTTAGCAAAATAAAATAAAATAATTGATTTAGGTTCTGTTGGGATATATTATTATCTAGTGAGAATCAAGATAATATGTTAGAAGAATCAACTATTTTTTAAGAGCAGCTTAACATAGACTCAAATCCCAAGAAACAGTTTTGATGCTGAGTTGTCTTTCTTACTGTTTTTTTCCATAGTGCTGTGAAGCACTCAAAAGGCCTCTGAGTGACTTTCGTTAAAGGTGTCTACTGACAAGTGGCCGGGAACAGTGAGTCCATTTCCTTTAGTCAGTGGTGATTTTCTTAGGAGCAGAAGAAAGTGATAATTGATCCTGCGGTGAGCACAAGAAGAGACAGCGGTGGGGCACACAGATAAATTAACAGCAAGGCCACAGGCTGAGGTGCTAATTGGCTCAGAGGCTGTTTCTTCTAAACTTGATCCCTCAGATCTGACTTCTCCCGGCCAGACATTCAGATTCCCTCAAGCCAAACCCCTGCCCCAGGGAGGAGGGAGAGCCATCCCAACACCCCCTCTCTCCTCCTTGAGTCATCTTTAATTTGGTGCCTTTTTTTGATCTGTCAAGAAGCAGAAGGAGGGACGGGATGCAGGAGACAGAAAGGGCGAGTAAAGCCCGGGTCTGACACAGCCACCTGCCCCACTCGTTGCCATTGCTCAGGCCTTCTAGAAGATACGATGAGCACCTCAGAGGAGCCTGGAAGGAGATCACCTCCAGCGGCCTCCTGGAGACGGCATACATGGTGGGTCCTCCTAGTGTGCCTCCTTCCCTCGGCTGCGCCTCTCCACCCCAATGAGGTTGCCCACCAGGGCCCCCAATGGCCCAAGAGCCTTCACTCTACTGTCCTGGGACACACTGGGCAGAAACTGGGCTGTACCCAGGGTGTGTCTAGTGTGCATGGGTGCATCTGTATCAACTGAGCAGTGACCAGAAATTATTTCCCGGACTCTTTGTGCCTGTGACGTAATCCAGTTTGCACCTGATCCCTGCAGCTGACAATGTAGGACAGACGGAAAGAGGCACTGAGGAGGGGAAGGTCCAGAAGGTCCTTTATGGGGTAAAAGAAAAGAAAATGTCCGAGGCTAACCCAAAGGTGGTATGAGACGACTGCTTTGCTTCTATCACCTTGGAGCAGGAGTGAAGTTGAGAATCAGTTTGGGGAGGGTCCCAGGTGGGATCCTGCAGAGGCTCAAGATGGGAACTCTTGGGCCAGTGCACACACCAGACTGGGAGACGCTGTCACTGGTCCTGTGCAGGGAACACAGCACCATTTATCAAGGCTTTGTCTTAATAGCCAGACAGTACCCCTTCCTGCTTTGCAGTAAACAGAGGAAGGGGAAAGCAGAACTTCTCCTTCCTCCTGACAAGGCTCAGGATGTCTGCGGAAGGCAGCCTCCAGATACAGATGTTAGGCTCGTGGTGTATGTAGATTTTCTCCCAGAAATGATCACTTTGCCGGTGTGGGCACAGGAATGTGCATTTGCATCTCCCATTCTCTGCAGTTCACGTGGGCATAGACACAGGATGCTGTGTGCAATTAGTCAGAAGGAAACAAGCCCATTCCCTTCAAGCTGTGTGTTTAGCCTTTATACTGAGCATTCAGAAAGGAGCTGTGATTTTTTTTTTTTTTTTGGATCATTCTGCTCTGGTTGAGCTCATTTAACAACTTTATCAGAATCTTTTATTGAAGGTGACCTAGACTTGTTACTTATGCAGCTCTAATAGCCCCGAATCAGGTTTTTTCTAAATTTACACTTGAAAACATGTACAGAAAGTTCTTGCAGTTCTATAGAAGCTGCTCATTGTCTGAGCTATGCAATTACAACATAAGAAGATTTGAGAGGAAACCCAAAACAGCAGTCCAGAAAGACTTCTGTCTGAAAAGATAAAAAAAAAAAAAAAAAAAAAAAAAAGGCATGGGGGTAATTTAACCACAGCAAACTGCCCAACTCCTTATTTATAATGTGGAATCAAAAGCTCAGATGCATTTAAGTGGAATAAAGTAGGCCAAATGTTGCCCTTAGGTATGCATGCCCCACTAACACTAATGTCTGAGAAGCCCTGTTTATTTTGTTCTGGCAAATGCACGTTGAATTGCTTGGCTCTGAACTGGAGCACACTGGCAGACAGTCAGTGCCCAGACGTCCAGCACTTGACCTGGACCACTTTGTTACCATCTCCCACAGCGCTCTCTGCACAGCTTGGTTGTTACAACCACCGAAAAACTGGAGCTGAAACAGACCCCACATTTAGTGCCATCTTTATCATCAGCTAGGAAATCTGTTACCATCAGCCCTACTCTGGCCCTTCTGCTACTGTAGCTCCTCATAGCTGGGTCCCAACACCAGGTTTAAAATTCTTCTCTTCACCCTGCTTCCTGACTCAGTCCTGCTTAAGGGAGAAAATACATCAGCAGCCTTTGTCTCTGTATCAATTCAGACCCTGCGGGGCTTCGATTTAATTGTCTGCAAGTGAAATTTATCATGGGAGTGACAGTAAAGAGGCAAGTATCTCTTTTTCTTTTTCTTTTTAAAAATTTTTATTGGGGTATACTTGATTTATGAGGTTGTGTTCGTTTCAGGTGTACAACAAAGTGAATCAGTTATACATATACATATATCCTGTCTTTTTTAGATTCTTTTCCCATAGAGGCCATTACAGAGTACTGAGTAGAGTTCCCTGTGCTACAGAGTAGGTCCTTATCAGTTATCTATTTTATATATAGTAGTGTGTATATGTCAATCCCAATCTCCCAATTTCTCCCTTTCTTCAAGTTTTGTCTAGTTTCCCAGCCCAGCACTCTGATCTTAGGGCTTTGGAGGCTTGAATTCAACATCATGCCTTCCTGAACCCCTACTGAAGCCCTTGAGTGGAGACTCTCCCCAGAGCTCCAACCACCAGCATTGCAGGTATTTCTGCCAGCCTGGCCTGATTTCCTGGTTGGATTCCAGGCAGAACGTAGTTCTTCGATGGTGGACCTGTTTCTGGACTGGACCTCTGGAACCAGTGTTAACCTCACCATCACTTCTGAGGCATCTGTGCCTTCTACTGCCCTGATACCCACTGCAAAGGCAGCACCTGGGCCATGGACCTACACCCCTGCCATCCCAGTCCTCTCTCCTCTACTGGCCTTGCTGAGGACCTAAGGGAGCTGGGCAATGATTGTACCCAGATGATAGGACTTAACCCTAGGACACTAGGGGTCTTGTATAAATACAGCCTTGGGGACAACAAGCCACGCTTTTCATCTTCTCCCTCATTTAGTTGGTTACCAAGTCCTGTTAGCTCCTCTTGCAAGCTGTATCCCATGTTTCCTCTTTTTTATCTTGACTTTACTGCCCCAGTCTCAGATCACTTACTTATAGTATGTCACTTTAATTATTGTAATGGCCTTAAATAGATCTCTCCCATTCTATGCACCGCCACCAGGATTATCTTTCCAAAATTAAATATGACACATCTATACTCAAAACTTTTCAGAGAATCCACTTCCCATTCTTCAGAATAAAGCACATATACCTTGGCCTGGTCTTAGAGACACTTCACAGTGGGGTCCCGACTCAAAACTAGAAAGGGCCAATGACCAATCCGCAGTGGGTTTGGTAACCTTTTTTTCTAATTTTTTTTTAAGGACAACAAATATTTATTGGGTCCGTCCTCTGTGCCAGACTCTATGCTGAGTGCTGTAAACACTGTATGCTTTCTAGTATTAAATAAAGTAAACTTTTTATTTTTGAATAATTTTAGACTCACTGGAAAGTTGTACCAAGTTGGGGTACCCCCTCACACAGCAGTCCCTGTTGCCAGGATCTAACATCACCACAGCACATTAGTAAAAAATTTAAAAAATTAAAAAAAAAATTCAGCACGGGTACATTATTATTACTGAAATCCAGTCTTCATTGGGATGCCAGCAGTTTTCCATTCATGTCTCCTCTCTGTTCCAGGACTCCATCCAGGCTCCCCCATCACATTGACCTGCCATGTTTCCTCAGTGTCTTGGTGGGTCACCCCCTGATGGTCTTGAGGGTTCCTGTCAGGTCTCCTTTGGAATGTCCAGTGTGGGCTTGTCTGATTATTTCATCACTAGACTGGGCTGATAGATCTGGGGAAGGACATCACCAGGTGAGATCCCATATCATCACTTCATGCCAGGGATGCATGGTGTCCACGTGACATACTAGTCATATTCACGTTTATCAGTTGAGTGGTGTCGCCCAGGTTTCTCCACTGCAGGTTACTCTTTTCCCCTTACCTGACTGTGCTCTTTGGACATGATATACCTTCTGTTCAAGGTCTTGCCCAGCAAGCTTATCATTGCCATAAAGATGCCAAATTAACAGCATACATCAAACTCCTTGCCATTTTTGGAGAAGCACTTCCATCCCTGCCTGGGTTTCCATAAGACCCTACACTGGTCTGACCTCCTGTCCCCTCTTACTCTTGCCCATGCTGGGTTGGCCATAGCTGAGTCTTACAGCAGGACTGTGTGGACACTTGGACTTCCGCAGGCCCTAACAGGAGAGCACATCCCCATGAGGGGGTAGGTCCTGCTGAGAAGCCCCTGGCACTGTGTGCACATCTGCCCACCCCCCAGCTCTCTAGGAAGGAGCACTGGCATTGGGGTCTCTCTCTGACTTGCTCCTTTATTCCCCTTCTCTTAGCTTTGAACAGGAACGGGAAATAAGCAGTGTGGATTCAGTGTCCCCCAGAGCCCAGCAATCCTTTGGACTCACCAGTCCTACTTTAGTAATTTCCTTGGGGAAGTAGGAGGAACTGAGTTGGAAAATGCCGTTCAAACATGTCTACTTCCCAGCATTGTCTATAATAGGTAAAATGTGGGTGCGTCTCCCTCTACTTCACACCATCTATTCACCGAATTACTGAATCCGGGGACTGTGCCCTCCCAGGGGTGTCTTCTTCCTTTTTCCCTACCTAGCTATGGCTATCTTACCACTTCCCCCTTTGTCTCTCCCTGGGTCCCTGTGGGATCTCTGTCTTCAGTTTCACCCCTTCCCACCCATGCTCCACTTGCAGGCATGGGACCTTCCCTAACAGCATCTAGTTATGCCTCTGCCCTGCTTCACATCAACAAGGTTCCCATTGTCTAAGCACGCAGAGCCTGACCCCTGGGACGTGACTTATGTGGCCCTTCCTGACCCAGCCACAAGTGAGACCAGCCACAAATCGGTTTTCCTAAATATCTCTCTTGACTGGGAGTGCCTATTGCAGGAAAACATTAATAATGATACTGTTTCATGTTAAAGATTGATTATATGTTCTTCTGTACATTTTCATATATATATTTCCTGTATGTTTTTCTCATTTTTTATAATGAGCTTTGTAGTAACTGCTTTTATAATAATATAAAGAAAATATTTTTTAAGACTTTATTGAGACTTATTTTGGGAGAAAATAAGGAGTTTTTTCCACTTAATCACATTTTAACAGAAAGAACAAACACCTTTGACTTTTTGTTCCATCTTAACAGGTATTGCATTGGAGCAGGAAGTCCCAGGGGTAATTACAGAAATCACAAGGTTGTTGTTTCACATGCAAATCATGATGCTCCCAGCGAGGATGACTCAGATCTTAACTTCTCAGATGGAATCTGTGCTCTCCGCATCCAAAACATCTTCCTATCCATCCATTCATTGTAGTAAAAGTGGTGCGTGTATCACCACCCTTTTCTCTCTCATGGCCCTTCTGGGTTTTATTTTGTTGTTCTGTTTCTTTTCTGCTTCCAGAGGGTTTCCAGTATGGCCAGCCCTCACCTGTGGCAGCCTTGGGCTTCCTTTGCACCCTCCAGGTCATCCCTTAGATCTTTAGCTTTATCTGCTGCCCATGGAAAAGCCTTTCATCCACCTGAAGGATGTCCCTGGATCCCATCCTCTCATTCTGACTGGCTACCTGCGACCCAGGCCAGTGGTAATCCAGGGCCCCAAAGGGACCTACACAGCGGCAGATAGAAGCTACCAGTGACAAATGTGTCTAGGTTCTCTCTGTACCCCACAGGGAATTGTGCTGTTCCATGTTCTCTACCTTTATCGGAGGGCAGAAATAGCTGGAAGAGAGATGTCAGCTGGAAAAACTCTCTAAAAAGCACAATGTAAGAACAGTGAGTTTTAGTTTTATTTAGAGACCTTACTGAGCAAGAATCCTATTACAGTTTAGCAAAAAAACCCGTACCCTTGTTGTCTCTTCTAAGTACTTTTCCATCCACTGACCCCTCACCCTGGTTCTTGGCTATAAATCCGCAGCTGTGTTTGCTGCGTTGGGAGTTGGGCTCAGTGTTATTGAAGCCCTTCCTACAATAGTACTGAGTGAAGCCTGCCTTTGACTAGTGTCAGAGCTCTTCCTCTTCACAGCAGCCCTCTCACCCTTTCTGCCTTCAGCATCTCCTTGGATTGGACAGAGGCAGCCTGGGGTTGGGGATGGAGGCAGGCGGCATCTCTTCTCACCCCAGATCCCACCTCTGGGCAGCTGACATTTTCTGTTCCCAAATCTTCTTCCCCTTGGAGACCAAGCTCCATGTTCCAAATGCGAGCCTGGTGCCCATCCCTACCTGTGTCTATAAATCCTTCAGCAGTCCTCTGTTCTCTGCCCTTTCTGGACTATTCTATGAAACCGAAGCTCAAATTTTAAATGTTTATGGCCCCTTATTGAATAAAATTTTGTTTACCTTATTCTTAAATGGTTATTTTGTTCTTCTACTTCTCAGAGAAACAGTCTCAAATAACATTAAGTAACTCAACTTATAGTTGGTCCCCATTTTTTTATTTTTTTTAATGTGGATCAGTAAACCTAGATTGAAAAAAAAAAGTTGGAGCCCTAAGAAAGACATATGAAAAATAAAATTGTCATAAGCTACAAAAAGAAAGAAACTTGATTCCTGATATCTGCAAGCATACCAACTCAACCTGTCCTTACATTTAAAAATAATATTCTATTTTAAAGTTATCTACAATTCTAATCCCTAAAACATTAGCATATTCATGATGGGGACAAATGTTTCCTCTTCAGCAAATATGACAGTAAACTTTATCTCACTTTAGAGGCAGGATGTCAGTGCAGGGCAGACAACCATCAAAAGGTATGTAAAAGGTGAGAATGAGAAAAGGAGATTGAAAAACTTCACATCTTATGACTATTACCTAATTAGCTGACCAATCTCGGGATGGTACAGATCATTAGGAATAATTAACACACTCTATTAGAGGTAGAAATATAAAACTTGCCATATAACATGAAAAAGAATTAAGGATTTCAGACATAATACAAGAAGAAAGGGGAAAAAGAAACAAAAATAATAAAACACCAGATCTTAAGGTATTACCAGGAGTATTTCATTTAAAAGAGAAATATAAGAACTTTCAAACAGCAAATTGCTAAATGCATATAAAGAAGGGTATTAATATATTACATTAAAACTCTACTCTGTATAATATGGAAAGTACTTATTCTTGAGAAAGAAGCAGACTAGACCATGATCATGGTAACCAATCAATTTTACTTTTATGTATGTTAAATGAGATATTAAGAGATGGTTATGCACACAGAGTTAGCAACAATGACCTATGAAATACCCACACAGACTCTGTACATTTATATAAAAACTTATATAATACAACAGAATAAAACAGCACTATATACACTTCAAGACTGTGTTGAGCTGGTGTGAAGTTTAGCTTGTAATTATCAAAAACTCACTTCTCCTTTACACGGCTGAGACTGTGCCAGCCTTTTAAAGATTTTCTAGTTGGAGGCCATGAGCAGCTGAGATTCACCTATATAAGCATTTACTAAGCACCAGCGATAGACCAGCTTGTACAGTGGTTCCAAAGGACTTGAAAGCATAGTTTCCAGAGTTTATAATCTAACAGGTACCAGCATAGGAAGATATCAAAAGTAAAATAACCACGTGCTTTGTGTAAGGTCCTTTGGGAGTAGGATAGATTCTGCAAGACAATTCTGCCTACAGGACAGGTCAATGGAAAAGCCTGTGGGGACTTCTGTGGAAATGGTGCAGCATCTGGGCTGTAGGAGGGAATGGATTGTATGCAGTGTGTGTGTGTGTGTGTGTGTGTGCACATACTATTCACCTGTCTTCGTGGAGGTTGTGTTACTGGGTGGTGACAAAGAAGTGAAGACCCCAAAATAAGACCTGAGCTGATTCCAGATTCAGAGAGGGTAGTACAATGAGCTAACAGTGAATTGCCTCATGAAATTTCAAAAAAGAGTCATGGGGCCCCATTGCTAGAAAAAGGTCAAAGTGGAACATTCCATGTACCCAGGCAAGAACCAGGGAAAGGAGTTTAATTGTAAAACTGTAAAACAGAGGGAGAGGGCCAACAGCAAGAATAATCTCGAAAACAAACCAACGATCTCCAGAGCAGCAGTTCCTATTTGGACGAGAATTTGGAGGTCAAAAACAATGCGTTAGGATGGGTCTATAGGTCAGTTCAATGAAATATTTCTGAATAGAGTAAGGAAGTTGGGTAAAGCCAGGAACTGATGTCTTCCTGGAGGGGAGCAAGAGAGCCCTCAAAAAACTACAGGGAGGTTTAGTAAGTAGAAGTGCCAGGCTGCTACAATATGGACAGAGGTAAGCTGCAGAGACACATAGAAGTCCTTATGGGGAAGGAGGTGGAGTCCTGCCAGCTGAACAGAGCCATTGGCATTGAATGTTATCAAACTTAAAACCAAACGCAGAGGTAGGAGCTTCTGGAGAAGCACACAGCAAACAGAAGCTGAGAGGAGATGTGGGTCATCAGAAAACGAATCCTGGAATAAGCATTTACTAAACCCAGGTAAGGAAACAAGCTATTGGTTAGAGGGGGTAGAGTAGTGTCCCAGGCCTGGAGTTGGACCCAGGCCCTGCCAATTCCAGTGCTGAGCTCCTATGAGTAACTTAACCTCTGAGCTTCCATTTACTGGGATAATAATAATTCTGCTCATAGTGTTATTGTGAAGATTAAATGCATTTCTGTTTGCACAATCCCTTCCCATATTCAATGCTCAATAAATTCAGCTCAGAAAGAAAATCTAGCATAGGAACAGAATTGATGGCCAGCGGGAAAGAGAATGTCCAGGGGATCCAGATAGAAGCCCAGCCCAACTGACTCACATTCACCCTCAAGGGCTGGTACTGGCTTCCGCCACAGACAGACTATTCCTCTTCTGCAGGACTGAATGCAGAATTTGTAAAGTTCAGTTCAAAATGAAAATGCCAAGCCTCTTTCACAAAATTCTTGAGAATTTCAAGACAGCAGGAAGACAACTCCAAAAATACAGTTAAATAGAGTAAAAGTAAATAAACTAAACTCAACAGTGAAAATTAGAGATTACCAGAGATTAGAAAATTGCATTTTTAAAATCCAACTATATGGTATTTATGAGAAACACAACTGAAATTATAGACACAGAAAGTGTGAAAGTTAAAAGAAAAAAGGGTAAACAGGAAAATGCTATTCAAAAGAAAGCTGGGATGGAGGACCTTCAAGATGGTGGAGGAGTAAGATGTGGAGATCACCTTCCTCCCCACAAATACATCAGAAATACATCTACATGTGGAACAGCGCCTACAGAACACCTACTGAACGCTGGCAGAAGACCTCAGACTTCCCAAAAGTCAAGAAACTCCCCACGTACCTGGGTAGGGCAAAAGAAAAAAGAATAAACAGAGACAAAAGGATAGGGATGGGACCTGCACCAGTGAGAGGGAGCTGTGAAGGAGGAAAGGTTTCCACACACTAGAAGCCCCTTCACAGATGGAGACTGCAGGGGGCGGAGGGGGAAAGCTTCGGCGCCGCGAAGGAGAGCACAGCAACAGGTGAGCGGAGGACAAAGCAGAGAGATTCCTGCACAGAGGATCAGTGATGACCAGCATTCACAAGCCTGAGAGGCTTGTCTGCTCACCTGCCTGGACAGGAGGGGGCTGGGAGCTGAGGCTCGGGTTTCCGAGATCAGACCCCAGGGAGAGGACTTGGGGTGGCTGCATGAACACAGCCTGAAGGGGGCTAGTGCACCATAGCTAGCCAGGAGGGAGCCCAGGGAAAAGCCTGGAACTGCATAAGAGGCAAGAGACCATTGTTTCCTGGTGCGTGAGGAGAGGGGATTCAGAGCACCACCTAAACAAGCTCCAGAGATGGGCGCGAGCAACAGCTATCAGTGCGAACCCCAGAGACAGGCATGAGACACTAAGGTTGCTACTGCAGCCACCAAGAAGCCTGTGTGCAAGCACAGGTCACTATCCACACCTCCCCTCCTGGGAGCCTGTGCAGCCCACCACTGCCAAGGTCCCGTGATCCAGGGACGGCTTCCCTGGTAGAATGCATGGCGTGTCTCAGGCTGTTGCAACGTCACGCTGGCCTCCGCCACTGCAGGCTCACCCTGCATTATGTACCCATCTCTCCACTGAGTGAACCAGATCCCCCTAATCAGCCACTCCTTTAACTCCCTGTGGTCTGGGCAAAGAAAAGATACCAGAGGGCAACCTACACGCAGAGGTGGGGCCGAATCCAAAGCTGAGCCCCGGGAGCTGTGTGAACAAAGAAGAGAAAGGGGAATCTCTCCCAGCAGCCTCAGAAGCAGCGGATTAAAGCTCCGCAATCAACTTGATGTACCCTGCACCTGTGGAATACCTGAATAGACAATGAGTCACCCTAAAATTGAGGAGGTGGACTTTGGGAATAACTGTAGACTTGGGGTTTGCTGTCTCCAACTGACTAGTTTCTGATTTATAAGTTTATCTTAGTTTAGTTTTTAGCACTTGTTATCATTAGTATATTTGTTTACTGGTTTGGTTGCTCTCTTCTTTATTTTTTTACTTTTTTATTTTAATAATAACTTTTTTTAACTTTTAATATCTTTATTTGTTTTATTTTATTTTTTCTTTCTTTTTTGTTTTTCTTCCTTTTCTTCTGACCCTTGTGGCTGACAGGGTCTTGGTGCTCTGGCCAGTGGTCAGGCATGAGCCTCTGAGGTGGGAGAGCTGAGTTCAGGACATTGAACCACCAGACAACTCCCAGCTCCACATAACATTATGTGGAGAGCTCTCCCAGAGGTCTCCATATCAACGTTAAGACCCAGCTCCACGCAATGACCAGAAAGCTCCAGTGCTGAACATCCCATGCCAAACAACTAGCAAGAAAGTACACAACCCCACCCATTAACAGAGAGGCTGCCTAAAATCATAATAAGTTCACAAACACCCCAAAACACAACACCAGAAGTGGTCCTGCCCACCAGAAAGACAAGATCCAGCCTCATCCACCAGAACGCAGGCACCAGTCCACTCCACCAGGAAGCCTACATAACTTACCCACAGGGGGCAGACACCAAAAACAATGGGAACTATGAACCGGCAGCCTACAAAAAGGAGAACCAAAACACAGTAAGTTAAGCAAAATAAGAAGACAGAGAAATACACAGCAGATGAATGAGCAAGGTAAAAACCCACCAGACCAAACAAATGAAGAGGAAATAGACAGTCTACCTGAAAAAAAATTCAGAGTAATGATAGTAAAGGTGATCTAAAATCTTGGAGCCAGAATGGAGAAAATACAAGAAACATTTAACAAGGACCTAGAAGAACTAAAGAGCAAACAAACAATGATGAATGACACAGTAAATGAAACTAAAAATTCTCTAGAAGGAAACAATAGCAGAATAACTGAGGCAGAAGAACGGATAAGTGACCTGGAAGGTAGAATAGTGTAAACAACTACCACAGAGCTGAATAAAGAAAAAAGAATGAAAAGAATTGAGAACAGTCTCAGAGACCTCTGGGACAACATTAAATGCACCAACATTTGAATTACTGGGGTCCCAGAAGAAGAAGAGGAAAAGAAAGGGACTGAGAAAATATTTGAAGAGATTATAGTTGAAAACTTCCCCAATATGGGAAAGGAAATAATCAAGTCCAGAAAGTGAAGAGAGTCCAATACAAGATAAATCCAAGGAGAAACACACCAAGACACATATAAATCAAAGTACTAAAAATTAAATGCAAAGAAAAAATATTAAAAGCAGCAAAGGAAAAGCAACAAATAACATACAAGGGGATCCCCATAAGGTTAACAGCTGACCTTTCAGCAGAAACTCTGCAAGCCAGAAGGGAGTGGCATGACTTATTTAAAGTGATGAAAGGGAAAAACCTACAATCAAGATTACTCTACCCAGCAAGGATCTCATCCAGATTCAAAGGAGAAATTACAACTTTTACAGATGAACAAAAGCTTAGAAGATTCAGCACCACCAAACCATCTTTAAAACAAATGCTAAAAGAACTTCTTTAAGCAGGAAACACAAGAGAAGGAAAAGACCTACAATAACAAACCAAAAACAATTAAGAAAATGGTAATAGGAATATACATATCCGTAATTACCTTAAATGTAAATGGATTTATTGCTCCCACCAAAAGACATAGACTAGCTGAATGGATACAAAAACACGACCTGTATATATGCTGTCTACAAGAGACACACTTCAGACCTAGGGACACACACAGACTGAAAATGAGGGGATAGAAAAAGATATTCCATGCAAATGAAAATGAAAATAAAGCTGGAGTAACAATCCTCATATCAGACAAAATAGACTTAAAAATAAAAACTATTATGAGAGACAAAGAAGAACACTACATAATGATCAAGGGATCAATCCAAGAAGATATAACAATTGTAAATATGTATGCACCCAACAGAAGAGCACCTCAATATATAAGGCAAATGTTAACAGCCATGAAAGGGGAAATCGACTGTAACACAGTCATAGTAGGGGACTTTAATACCCCACTTTCACCAATGGACAGATCAACAAAAGTGAAAATAAATAAGGAAACATAAGCTTTAAATGACACATTAAACAACATAGAATTAATGATATTTATAGGACATGCCATCTCAAACAAAAAAATGCACTTTCTTCTCAAGTGCTCATGGAACATTCTCCAGGATAGATCATATCTTTGGTCACAAATCAAGCCTTGGTTAATATAAGAAAATTGAAATCATATCAAGTATTTTTTCTGACATCAATGCTATGTGACTAGATATCAATTACTGGAAAAAAAACTGTAAAAAATACAAACACATGGAGGCTAGACAATATGCTACTAAATAACCAAGAGACCACTGAAGTAATCAAAGAGGAAATAAAAAAATACCTAGAAACAAATGACAATGAAAACACGATGGTCCAAAACCTATGGGATGCAGCAAAAGCAGTTCTAAGAGGGAAGTTTAGAGTACTACAATCTTATCTCAAGAAACAAGAAAAATCTCAAATAAACACCTTACACCTAAAGCAATTAGAAAAAGAAGAACAAAAATACCCCACAGTTAGCAGAAGGAAAGAAATCATAAAGATCAGATCAGAAATAAATTAAAAAGAAATGAAGGAAATGATAACAAAGATCAGTAAAACTTTAAGCTGGTTCATTGAGGAGATAAGCAAAATTGATAAACCATTAGCCAGACTCATCAAGGAAAAACAGGGAGAAGACTCAAATCAACAGAATTAGAAATGAAAAAGGAGAAGTAACAAATGACACTGCAGAAATACAAAGGATCATGATAGATTACTACAAACAACTGTATGCCAAAAAATGGACAATCTGGAAGAAATGGACAAATTCTTAGAAAAGCACAACCTTCCGAGTCTGAACCAGGAAGAAATAGAAAATATAAACAGACCAATCACAAGCACTGAAATAGAAACTGTGATTAAAAATGTTCCAACAAACAAAAGCCCAGGACCAGATGGCTTCACAGATGAATTCTATCAAACATTTAGAGAACAGCTAACACCTATCCTTCTCAAATTTTTCCAAAATATAGTAGAGGGAGGGACATTCCCAAGCTCATTCTATGAGGCCACCGTCACCCTGATACCAAAACCAAGCAAAGATGTCACAAAAAAAGAAAACTACAGGTCAATATCACTGATGACCATAGATGCAAAAATCCTCAATAAAATACTAGCAAACAGAATCCATCAGCACATTAAAAGGGTCATACACCATGATCAAGTGGGGTTTATCCCAGGAAGGCAAGGATTCTTCAATATATGAAAGTCAATCAATATGATACAACGTATTAACAAATTGAAGGATAAAAACCATAGGATAATCTCAGTAGATGAAGAAAAAGGCTTTTGACAGAATTCAACACCCATTTATGATAAAAACTCTCCAGAAAGTAGGCATAGAGGGAACTTAACTCAACATAATAAAGGCCATATATGACAAACCCATAGCCAACATCATTCTCAATGGTAAAAAACTGAAATTATTTCCCCTTAGATCAGGAACAAGACAAGGTTACCCACTCTCACTACTATTATTCAACCAACTTTTGGAAGTTTTAGCCAAAACAATCAGAGGTGAAAAAGAAATAAAAGTAATCCAAATCTGAAACGTGGAAGTAAAACTGACACTCTTTGCAGATGGCATGATACTATACATAGAGAATCCTAAAGATGCCCCCAGAAAACTACTAGAGCTAATCAATAAATTTGGTAAAGTAGCAGGATACAAAGTTAATGCACAGAAATATCTTGCATTCCTATACACTATTGATGAAAAATCTGAAAGAGACTTTAAAGAAGCACTCCTGTTTACCATTGCAACAAAAAGAATAAAATACCTAAGAATAAACCTACTTAAGGAGAAAAAGACCTGTATACAGAGAAATATAAGACACTGATGAAAGAAGTTAAAGATGATACAAACAGATGGAGAGATATACCATGTTCTTGGATTGGAAGAATCAACATTGTGAAAATGACTACACTACCCAAAGCAATCTACAGATTCAATACAATCCCTATCAAACTACCAATGGCATTTTTCACAGAGCTAGAAAAAAAATCTCACAATTTGTATGGAAACACAAAAGACCAAGAATAGCCAAAGCAATCCTGAGAAAGAAAAACAGAGCTGGAGGAATCAGGCTCCCTGACTTCAGACTATACTACAAAGCTACAGTAATCAAGACAGTGTGGTACTGGCACAAACACAGAAATATAGATCAGTGGAACAGGATAGAAAGCCCAGAGATAAACTCACACATATATGGTCACCTTAACTTTGATAAAGGACACAAGAATATACAATGGAGAAAAGACAACCTCTTCAATAAGTGGTACTGGAAAAACTGGATAGCTACATGTAAAAGAATGAAATTAGAACACTCCTTAACACCATACACAAGAATAAACTCCAAATGGATTAAAGACCTAAATATAAGGCCAGACACTATAAACCTCTTAGAGGGAAACATAGGCAGAACACTCTATGACATAAATCATAGCAAGATCCTTTTTGACCTACTTCCTAGAGAAATGGAAATAAAAATAAAAATATACAAATGGGACCTAACGAAACTTAAAAGCTTTTGCACAACAAAGGAAACCATAAACAAGACTAAAAGACAACCCTCCAAATAGGAGAAAATATTTGCAAATGAAGCAACTGGCAAAGGATTAATCTCCAACATATACAAGTAGATCATGCAGCTCAATATCAAAAAAACAAACAACCCAATCCAAAAATGGGGAGAAGACCTAAATAGACATTTCTCCAAAGAAGATATACAGATTACCAACAAACACATGAAAGGATGCTCAACATCACTAATCATCAGAAAAAATGCAAATCAAAACTACAATGTGGTATCACCTCACACCAGTCAGAATGGCCATCATAAAAAATCTACAAACAATAAATGCTGGAGAGGTATGGAGAAAAGGGAACCCCCTTGCACTCTTTGGTGGGAATGTTATTTAATACAGCCACAATGGAGAACAGTATGGAAGTTCCTTAAAAAAACTAAAAATAGAACTACCATATGGCCCAGCAATCCCATTACGGGTCATATACCCTGAGAAAACCATAATTCAAAAAGAGTCATGTACCCCAATGTTCATTGCAGCTCTACTTACAATAGCCAGGTCATGGAAGCACCCTACATGTCCATCGACAGATGAATGGATAAAGAAGATGTGGCACATATATACAATAGAATATTGCTCAGCCATAAAAAGAAGTGAAATTGAGTTATTTGTAGTGAGGTGGATGGACTTGGAGTCTGTCATACAGAATGAAGTAAATCAGAAAGAGAAAAGCAAATAGCGTATGCTAACACATATATATGGAATCTAAAAAAATTGGTAGTGTTGAACGTAGTGGCAGGGCAGGAATAAAGACTCAGAAATAGAGAATGGACTTGAGGACATGGGGAGGGGCAAGGCTAGGCTGAGATGAAGTGAGAGAGTGGCATTGACATATATACACTATCAAATGTAAAATAGGTAGCTACCGAGAAGCAGCTGCATAGCACAGGGAGAACAGCTCTGTGCTTTGTGACCACCTAGAGGAGTGGGATAGGAAGGGTGAGAGAGAAGCAAGAGGGAGGGGATATGGGTATATATGTGTACATATCGCTGATTCACTTTGTTGTATTGCAGAAACTAACACAACAATGTAAAGCAATTATACTACAATAAAGATGTTAAAAGCAAAAACAATATAAGTGCATGATCTTACAGCTCTGGTGGTCAGAGGTCTCACTGGGCTAAAGCAAAGGTATTGGCAGGGCTGCCTTCCTTCTGGAGCCTAGGGGCGAATCTGTATTTTTGCCTAATCCTGTTTCTAGAAGCCACCTGCATTCCTTGGTCCATGGCCTTCCACCTGTAAAGCCAGCTTCATCGTCTTTAAATCTCTTTGTAACTCTGATTTCTCTTCTGTCTCCTTTTTCTACTTATAAGGACCCTGTTGATTATATTGGGTCCACTAGAAAATTCAAGTTACTCTTCCAGTTTCAAGATCAACTGATTAACAACCTTAATTCCATCTTTACCATAATTTTCCTTTGCCATATAATCTGACATGTTCATAGGTTTTGGGGATTAGGATGTGGACCCCTTTGGGGGGAGCATTATTCTGCCTACTATGACATTTAAGGATTATTCTTCTCTTTAAATGTTCCAGCATCCCAAATGCACATCTGGCTTAAAAACCTGTATATGTTCTGCTTCTCATGATGCTGTAATATCTTCTTTCAGATTAAGCTGCTACTGAAAACAATCAGAAAATCTTGAGAACAAACACTCAGACTTGCTTAAGTGCAGCAGAGAACTACTTAGGCAGCCAGAAATGACCATACATTGTCCTAGAGGAACTCACTGAGATGAGTCCAACATTGTGTGATACTTTACTGTTTAAGGAATTTGTTAATTCATAAGTATTGCAAGCCCCAGAAATTTAAGATCTGAGCAAACAGAAGTCTGGACACCTAAACTAAGGTTTGCTGCTGATACAAAACTTGGGAGTTTGGGGTTACCAAGGCATCCAAGCCTTGAGGTGCTAAAATCATGGAGAAAAGTGAAATGCATTAAGGTGAACATTCCTTTCTGTTCCCTTCAGACACTTGCCGATCTTTAAGCAGCTTTTGGCAGAGAGACAAAGGAAGGAGGTCAACACTTGGCCTTCAAAAGAGAAGGTGGCCTCATAAACCCTCCAGATTCTTAAGAAGGACCCCAGGACCAGAAAATGAAAACCCAGTGTCGACCAGCTTAATTGAAGTCTGGATTGAAGTGATGCACTCATCATTCAAATGCCTTCTAAATAAAGAAATGCACATCTTTATTGGAGGAAAATAACTACAGCAAGAGACTCACATATTTCTACATCTTTTCCATACTCAGTGTCTAGCATTGTGCAAACAATTACCAGGCCTATCATGAGGCAGAAATAAGTGACTAAAAACCAGGAGACAAAAGGGAAAGTGAAAATAGATCCAGGGAAATCCTTTCTTTCTTGGATGACTCCCTCTGGGGAAAGCTAGTGATAGGCTACTCAGCCTCAGGGACAGGTCCAGGCGCAGGAACTGAGTCCCCGGGTTGATAGGCAACAGCTCCTCAGCCCCATGCCAGCCGTGACTTCTGGTGTCTTCAGGCCCAGCTGGCAGCTGACAGCAACCACAGGAGAGACCATGAGAAAAAACTGCCCAGTGGAGCCCCTCCAAAACTCCCATCCATCAAAACCACTGAGACAACAAAGGATTATTGTTCAGCACACTGAGCTCTGAGGAGATTTGTCATGTAGCATTAGATAAGTAATACAACACCCAACAATATGTCCACATATGTCCACCAAAAGATCTGCATGGAGTGTTCATAGTAACATTATTGGTAATAGCCCCAAACCGCAGAAAAACTCAAATGACCATCAACAGTGGAATGGATAAGAAAATTGTGCTATGTTTATACCAAGGAATACTACAAAGCAATGAAAATCAATAAACTACTCCACATGCAACAATATGGATAAATTTCACAAATACAATATTAAGCAAAGACTACATACTAAATTATTTCATTGATATAAACTTCAAAACACGCAAAACTAATGGATGGTGATGGAAGTCAGGATAGTGGTAACCTTTTAGGAGGAAGTACGTGGCCATTGTGAAGGGTATCAGGAGTATTTCCAGGAAATTTTAAGATTCTATTTCTTTATCAGATAGTGGTTGAAAGGAATTGCTTACCTTTTGACAATTTATCAAGCTCTTTAATTTCTTTTTAGAAACGTCTTATAATATCCCTATACATTTATGACAATGCTGTTGAAAATACACATAAGCAAAGAAATCTCAGAATATTTTGAGTAAGTAATAACTCTTCTAGAAATTTCTCCATTTAAAAATAGAGTAGCTTGCCCTGAAGATATAGCCCTGCATTTGATCAGAGAGCCTGGGTCATGAAACAGAATGAGTTTTCGTTTATTTAGCAGACTCCTCACACCTGCAGCCTTCCGTAAGAAGGAAGCAGACAGCAGATGGTGATGAGGGAGTGCCTCCATCAGGCTCTGTGTGATGCACTGTAGACCCGACAATGCCCCTGGCTACTCAAATCTGCAAACTAAACACCAGTGATACCCAAAGGCAGTAAATCTCTTCCAAGCCCCAGAATTGCTGATACGTGCTCAGAGCAGCTGATTCCTGTCACCCTGAGGAGGAGGCCTGGCAACTGCCTGCAAGCAGAGCCTCGTGGCACAAGGACCTGAGGACCGTGGGGCCTTTCGTGCTGCAGAATCTTCTCATGATTTATGTGAAGGTCGTGGAGGTAAATGGGTGTTTCTGAAAATTTGTCATGAAAAAATGTTTTCAGTCTGGCAGCTGAGAGATAACCAGCCAGCTTTCAGTAAATTCAGCTCTGCCTTGGATCAGAACCAAGGTTTGGCCTCGTTTCTGGGCATCTGAAAAGAATAATCAAATAGCACAGCTTTCACATAGAAAATCATAAAACAACAACTCCAACACTTGGCTGATTATGAAAACACCAACCTTAAACTTACTTTATCTGCTTTAGGGATAAATTAGTTTGTTTGAGCCCCATTATGTTCCGTTTCCCCAAATTAAATTGCTCTCTGAGTCTCTTTTCTCTTAAAAGTTATGCAAAAACAGTTCTTTGTCCTGCACGAGGTTAATGTGATTTTATTAATCAAGAGGGAGATGGTTGAAGCTACTCCTGTTGAAAATATGGAGCCTCTGCAAACTGCACCATGAACACTGCAGTCCATTAGCTAACAGCCATTTGTTCCCGCAAAAAATAAAAATACAGTAAAAAAAGCTAGGGGAAATTGATTTTATCAACTCTAAAAAATAGTGTTTCTTTTCAGTGCAGCTATGTGAAAACATCAAGAACCAGCAATTAGAACTATGCTTTTTTTTCTGCTGTTGTGGCCAGCATTCATCATTTTTAGAGATCTGGGAAAACTTCTGTTTTGATTTCTTAATTTTAATCTCTTCTCCTGTGAGAAAGGGCAATAGAAATATAATGTGTACCTAATTGATTCGTAGTTCACATCTAAATGCAGTGACTCTTTCTTTAGGAAAGTGCTTATTCTTAAACTCAGAACTGCAGTGAAGAGGGACAGCCTTCTACTACTCATATAACATAAAAGAGGAAATATTTAAAAGGTTGAATGCCTATTTTTTTCTCTCCATTTCTAACTTAGTTCACTGTGAAAGAGAATTTTAAAAATAGGGCTTCACAGCCCAACTCAAAAAAAAAAAAATCATCACAGTAAAGTTTCTGTTCATTTCACCACATTTTGAATGATTGATACAGGCCAGAAAATGCACTGATCCTGGCAATATAAACACGGATGAAACTGCCTAGTTCTTAGGGCAAGCTCTTCAAACACAACTGGACGTTGTGTTTGCTTGTATTATTGAAAAGTAGATAATTTGATTCAAAATGTAGACATTCTATAAGAATTGGGAAGCTTTATTTGATTGAGGGTCTTACACACACACACACACACACACACACACATGCTACTTTCTTCATCATGTAAATAAAAAGGAAATTTAGTTCTGTTTGCTGTTTAAGAGAGAAATAAAATAATCCTTCTTACCTGGTTTTCAAATTAGTAATGGGAAATAGCAATTTCCAGTTCAATGAATACAATATTTTAAAATTTAGTTCAGTTGCATAGAATATAAGACAGAGAAGAAGAATCCAGGAAGGAGGAATGTGTTGACGGGGAAAAAAACACATGGACTAGGCGGATAGAGGGTACGGCTGCAAACGTAGCACAGGTGACAGTCCCACTGTCTGCTCATGCTCTGAGGCTTAGTTGATGCAGTGCGTGTGGTCCCCCAGACGTTGGTAGGCATGAGGGTACAGTGAAGGAACAGCACCCTCTCTTGGGACGTTTTAGAATTAAAGGTACACACTCTTACAGTTATGGTATCTACATATCCATAAGGTCAACCTTACACACACACCCTCTTCAAATTAGTTTAGAAACAAATAACATCATGAAGGAAACACACTCACAGCAAATCTGAGTTTGTGAATCCTTGTTTAATGTAATATCATATATCCACACACCAACACCCAGCAACTGGAAAGCTGAGATTTGATGGAATCGGGACCAGTCCCAGAAACCCATAGGAGTGGATCCAGCGACATAAGCCTTCCCACACCCTGTATGCCCAGGTTTCAATTCCCAACAAGCCTCTCAGTAAGAGCCAGGGTCTCAGATCACAAGGGTGAGCCAGACAAGCTTCCAAAGCACCAGCCGGATCACGTGGGCAAACCACTTGGTGGCCCTGAGTGTTCCCTTTCAAAAATCGTCTTTGCTTCTTGAAGAGCAAATAACAGTCTTCTGTTATGGCTTCCAAAGTGAAGCTAGATCTCTGCTAAATGGACTTTCTAGAGCACCTCCCCCAACACACATACACAGGCAGGCACACACAAGTGTGTATATACACAGGCACACACATGTACACATACACAAACAGGCATACCCACATGTGCACATACACAGGCAGTCACACACGTGCACATACACAGGCAAGCACGCACAATTGTGTATATACACAGGCAGGCACACATACACATGTGAATACACACAGGCAGGCACATGCACATGTGAATATACACAGGCATGCACACACATGTGCACATACAGAGGCAGGCACACACACATGTGCACATACACAGGCAGGCATGCACAAATGTGTATATACACAGGAACACACACACGTGCACATACACAGGTTCACACACACATAGGCACACACAGTTTTATCTCAATTCTAAACATCAGAGCATATCCAGGTAACTGATGACAGGAAGGTAACTTGATTGTATAACATATGATCCACACAGCTTTCCCTTCTGTGCCCTTGTTTAGCACTTTCAGAGCAGTGGCATTGAATGGGAAAGATTTACTTATCAAAACAAGGCTGGTACGTTCTTCCCTATGCTAATACGTGCATATGAAAGTACCAAGGCTCTGTCTTTGTCTTTAGTTCTAAAATGCCATGTGCTCTACATGGTCCCATAAGCATCACTCACTCTAAATGTCCTAGAAAACTAGAGTAGAAACTTTTTTCTATTCCTCCTCGAGGGCACTGATCTCCATCTGGGAGAGGAGCAACCAGCATCCCTGATGCCACATCAAAGCCGGTCCTGGCTTCTCTAAGAAGTCTCTGCAATTTGGAGTTGGGCAGTTGCATCAGAAATGTGCTACCCTGACATCCAATGTGAAAGGATGTGAAAGGAAGCCTACATCTTTGTTCCCTTATGAGCATTTTCCTTCCTACTGTTTTATTAAATTCTGTTCAAGGAGCCTGAGGTCAGGTATCAAATAAGGTGAGAGCATCAAGGATCAATTTATTTGCATCTTGGTAAAATAATTCAGGATCCTTTACCTTCAGAGTGGGTGCCTGGAATCCAAAGAAGGAAGTGTTTCCAGGCAGAGGGGGCAACCTCTTGCTACTGGGGGTAATGAGGTGCGGTCAACACGGACTGGTAGACCTAAGGTGAGGCAAGCATGGATGGGCAGGTTTAGATCATCAGTGACCCTGACAATGGCCACTCTGTTGGTGTGCTGGGAAGCCTTGGTGAGATGGACAGACAGCTTGTCCTGACCACACTACTCCACAAAGTGTGGAAACACATGGACCTAACTGCACATAGATTCATGAAGAAAAAGTAAATAAAACAACGTCTGCACGATGGTTTAGGAGAATATTAAACTGCCTTCTGAGCATCCTCCCCGCCTCCCCTTTGCCCCTTCCATTCACACTCCACAGCACCAGAATGGTGCTTCTGAAAAGCCCGTTAGATCATGCTACTTGTGCTCAAAACCCCACATGGCGTTGTCCTCAGAACAAAAGCTGGCCCCTTACCTCTCTGAGCTCTGCTATCACCTGCCACCCCTCACTAATGTGGCTTCAGCTCTCCCAGATGCCCTGAGTATCACCCCTGGCTAAATGATGTGGATTTATGTTACCAAACTCAGGTCTGGTTGCTCACCGCTTGAAGATCAATACTTGAGAAGCAAGTGTTGGTAGAAAGGAAAGTTTGCTTTATTCCAGAGGCTGACAACCGGGGGAGAAGGCAGACTCATGTCCAAAGGCCAGCTGCCTGCTGCCAATCAGTTGGCAAGAGCTTTGAAAGGGGAGTTTCAGGGGTTAATGGGTGGAGGGAGGGGGCTACAGGAAGAAACAGCACAGTCAGCTCTGACGGTCATCTTGAAATTGGTCATGAAGTGGTCTGATCAGTGTCATTTTGATTGTTTTAAGTACAGTTAGTCTTCAGTGCCAGGGTCAATTTGTTCCCATTTCCTTGAGGCCAGTTCTCAGAATTGTGGCAGCTTATGTCATGGCTACAGTCTGGTCATCAGGTATTAATAGTTAACTTCTTCCACCTGATGGGTGTTTCAGTATCTACCAGACAGCTCACAGGATATGGCCCAGAGTATTATCTATAGTCCTTGAGGAGGAACTAAAAGTCCTTGACTTTGTTTAATGACTAAACTATTATTATTTTGTCCTGTTTGACTACTTTCCTTTGCTTCTGCATTTTCCAACTTCTCTGATTAAATGTATTCTTTGGCTCAAGTTTTTCTACAGACAAGAGGCAGGCAGAGGACATGGGGGTGGGGCCCAGGTCTGTCCTGGGAAAGCCCCATAGGGTCTGGCTCTGTTTCATATATGGGAGACAGTAAAAGTGCTCCTATAAATATATAAGAAAAAAAGACTGACAGCTCAGTGGGAAAATGGGCAATGAGATGGGCAAGCAACGCACAGAAGAGGAAATACAGTCAGAAATCTCAGCATCACCAGCATGCAGGAAAATGAGAGCTAACGCAATAATACCTTCATATTTTCCACCCAGCAGACTAGCAAAGCATAGCAAGCACTGTATCTTTCACTCTGGAGGAGGATTCAGGGAACAAGATGAGCAGCCATTGCTGGTCAAGATGAGGACTGCTACAGCTTTTTGAAATATATCTCTGATAATCTGATAGACACACACCCTTTGCCCCAGCAGCCCCATCTTTTTAAAGAATATATCCCGTTACAATGAAAGAGCCGAATATCAAAGTAATTACACAAGAATATTTTTGAAACAAGAATGTTTTGGGGACTTCCCTGGTGGCCCAGTGGTTAAGAATCTGCCTGCCAATGCAGGGGACACGGGTTCTAGCCCTGGTCCAGGAAGATCCCACATGTCATGGAGCAACTGAGCCTGTGTGCCACAACTACTGAGCCCGGGTGCCACAACTACTGAAGCCCATGTGCCTAGAGCCTGTGCTCCACAACAAGAGAAGCAATGAGAAGCCCACACACCGCAATGAAGAGTAGCCCCCACTCGCTGAAACTAGAGAAAGCCCGCATGCAGCAACGAAGACCCAACACAGCCAAAAAATAAATTAATTAATTTAAAAAATAGTATTTTGAATATTTTTGAATATCAAAAAAACCTGGAAAATAGTCTGAAAATCCATTTATAGCTAAGATTTAGTTACCTTCCTACTATGAGATGTTATGATGCTGCTTGCTTCAGTTGAGACCAAGTTTCCCCTATTCTTGAGGACATTAAATACACATTCTTCAAAAATGTTTCTGCTTTCTGCATTGGCTCTGTTTTCTTGCCATTTCTTTCTTACACCCCCATCCAGTATGTGGCTTTCACTGGCTCTCCTGTTTTCGCCCAGCATCCCTGTGCTAGGCTGTGCCTGCAACCCTTAAGGACAGAATCCCACATGCTGAGGAGGAAGAGGGAGCAGCTTCCAGATGTGGGCTGGGCTGGGCAGTTGGTGGCCACACTGCTTCACAGTCACACTCTGTGGATGTCCTTTTCCCTCCCCTGCCCTCCATCCATGTTAGGGGCATCCCAGCTACAGCTCCCCAGTTCTCGAGTCACCATGGGGTCTGAGGCACAGGGCGACTTGATGGGGACCCCCAATGCCAACTTAGGTTTCACAGCTGTTGTTGCTAAAAAAAGTGTTATTCATTCACCTGCTTTCCAGCTTTCAAAATAATGGCTCTCACTTCTGTTTCCATTCTACTTTTTCCTGTAGTTTACACGTTTTAACCCCTTCACTATGATTTAAGAGGATATTGGAAGGAAGCAAGGTAATCACGTGTGTTCTGCATCTTTTACTGAAGGCCCTGCATTAGTCGGCTCGAGCTGTTGTAACAAAGTGCGCAGATGGGGCGGCTTAAATACAGACATTTATTTTTTCATGGTTCTGGAGGCTGGAAGTCCACGATCAAGGTGTGGGCAGGGTTGGTTTCTTCTCAGGCCTCTCTGCTTGCCTTGTGGACGGCTGTCTTCTTGCACTGTTCCCACATGGTTTATTCCTCTGTGCCTGTGCATCCCTGGTGTCTCTTCCTCTTCTTATAAAGACACAAGTTATACTGGGTTAGGGCCCATACCAACAGCTTCATTTAACTGAGTCACCTCTTTAAAAGCCCTATCTGAAAATATAGTCACAGTCTAAGGTACTGGGGCAGAGATTTCAACATATGAATTTGGGGGAGGGATCATGACTCCACCAATAGTCTTGAACATGTTTCACCAACTATAATTTTTCACAATAAAACAGCCCCTTGATCAACATTTTCTAAATGGCATGTTGTAGCACATAAATGGATTATGAAGATTTTTAATCACAGTCTCCATTTCAGTGCTGTGATTGGTCTGTTTATATTTTCTATTTCTTCCTGGGTCAGTCTCAGAAGGTTGTGCTTTTCTAAGAATGTGTCCATTTCTTCCAGGTTGTCCATTTTATTGGCATATAGTTGCTTGCAGTAATCTCTCATGGTCCTTTGTATTTCTGCAGTGTCATTTGTTACTTCTCTTTTTTCATTTCTAATTCTATTGATTTGAGTCTTCTATAGTTTTTTCTTGATGAGTCTGGCTAGTGAAATGAAGCTAGTGGGTCGCAATCCAGCTTGGAAAATAAAATTGAAATAGAACAGAAACATGTCAGATTGAGGAGGAAATAACAAAAGTTAGAGTCAGGATTTTTTAAGTTGCATACAGCTTTGGTTTCAATGTTGAGTGTGGTGAGTGACATGGATTGAAAGGTATCATAGGTTCTTCATGTGGGACTCATGGCCAATGAATGTTGAAAAGCTGCCATCCTACATAATCCATATTTCCTGCTTTACAAATCAGAGGGAGTTCTTTCTACCGAGAGGAACGGTCCTGTTAGTGCCTCCACTGATTTGTTTCTTCTTGAAAAAATGTATGTTTTTTTTCCTTCTAAAAATAATGAGAGTAAAAATG
Source organism: Mesoplodon densirostris (assembly GCF_025265405.1). NCBI lineage: Eukaryota > Metazoa > Chordata > Mammalia > Artiodactyla > Ziphiidae > Mesoplodon > Mesoplodon densirostris. The sequence continues at coordinate 4,685,686 of NC_082663.1, forward strand.
CAATTAGATATTTTAGATTAAATGATAGGAAAAATTTCTTAAGATGGAAGTAAAAATAGAGTTTAGAGGCAGGGTCAAGATACATAGGGATGTTAGAGAAGTGGTTAAGGTGAAACTTTTTCCCCTCCAAACTCCTCCAGTCCCTATAAATAATATTTAGTTCAGTTTGACAAATACTAATTGGAGCTTTCAGCTTGACAGCTCACATTAGGTACTTATTCTGTGTTGTGTGCTTTGCGTGTACTTATGCACGAGTTCAGCATATCATCCATGAGGTAGCAAGTATTTTGAGCTTCGATTTAAAAACAAGAACCGGCATTTAGAAAATCACATGGTGTGCTGCCTAGGACAGAGTTGCCTGAAGCCAGGATTCGCAGCCCTGCTCCGGACTACTTGCTCTTCTGACTCACACCCAGGACAGCTACAGAGCTGTGCAGCCCAGGCATAACGAAAATGCAGGGCCCGTCTTCATAATATTAAGTTCAAGAAGGCCACAGCAGAGTACAAAGCAAGCACAGGGCCCTTCAGAACACGGCCCTGTGTGACCGCTGGGTCCCCCACCCGTGCAGCTGGCTGTGCTCCCACCAGGAGTTTCTTTCTCCCGCGAAGAAAGAGGATGACCTGCTTTTCCACCAAAGTGCTCTGAGCGTAGAGCTACTTCCCCTGTGTCCTGCCTGCTGGGTTGTTCCTGGTTCTGAGTCATGCTGTCTCCAGACAGGGATGCTGAAAACTCAGCCTCTGTACACCAGTGCCGAATCTAATCTCAGACAGAGCTTTGAGTGAAGTAGGAGAAAACAGCTTTATTGCTTTGCCAGGCAAAGGGGAACACGGTGGGCTCCTGCCTTTGAAAACTGTGCATCTCAACCTGGGAGGATTTGATGAGGAGTTTATAGCAATAGTTCAAGGGCGGGGTTGCTGACAAGATTAGGGTGTGTGCAGGGTCTGTATTCCTCTAATCTGCTGAGCTTCTCTGGTCCCTTTAATCGTGGTTGCTTGGCTGATCCCCCCTTGATTAGCAACTGTTCTAATCTGCCCTTTGGAAATCAGGGAAGGTCACAGAGGCTTGGTCACAGAGGGTCTTGCCCTACAAGAAACAGGGGACAGAAAGGTTTCTGTGCCCAGGAGCCTCACAGGATCCTCCTCGGTTTCAAGAGGGGCACAGAGGACTTGCAGCCTGGGGTCAATGTCACCCTGCCTGGCTGCCCCACCAGGCTCAGGCGTTGACTCCCACTTGCTTAGGGGCTGGTGCTGCAGCTCACGTGCTCGTCTGTGAGGTGATACTCAGGGTGAAATGCCTCTCAAGTGCTTTTGGTCTTTGGTAAAAGAGAAAAACAAAACTTCTTCTGATGACTTTTGGAAAACAGTTTCATTTTGTGTTTAAGTGGGTTATTTTGCTGTTGCTCTTTTGACTTCTGAAAAGCCCTCTTGGTGTGGAGAGGAAAGGCAGAGAAAAAACCAGGTCAGGTCTGTGGAGGTTTTTAGCGTAAGCACTTGCTGTTGGACTGCATTGTGTTTTTATGTCACTCTTTGTATCAAGTGAGATTTAATGGAATAGGTGTATTCCAGCAAGGTGTGCTTTATTCTTATTTCTGTTTCTTTCATTTTGTTCCTGATTGGACTAACTCCGAAAGCTTCTGTTCTTACCGCATGCCCTGGGGGGTCTGAGTCACGCTGAGTACGTACTTACGTACTGCAGGCAAAAAAAAAATGAAATTCATTTTCAAAGTGTTTTAGGTTGTCAAGGCACCAGACCATATGTTTCTTACTGAGCCAGGACTCCAAGGTTCTTGTCACAGATGGGGAGAGAAGACTGTTGACAAAAACTCCCTTTCTCAGGCGTCTATGGAGGTGGTCGTGAAGAAATCTTAGAACTGCCATGGCTGGGAGGAGGAAGGGAGGGACAGACAGGACAGCTGTAAGTGGGTTTTACTCATTTCAAAGCAGATGATGTCTCAATTTTGTTTTTTATCTGGTTGAACTCACATATTCTATTTAAATTGAAAGTGAAGAACACAATAAATTGGATCAGAATTTCCATGCCAACATTCTAAAAAATAGAGCTCCTGAAACCTTTTTAAGGCTTACTTATATTTTAAAAATATTTAAAAAGATGAAAAGAGTAAGAAAATTCAAGAGAAAAGGATAACAAACATGTATATATATTACCAAGAAAAAATGGATGGAAGGAAAATCTGGCTAAGTATCTTGTGTTACTGAGAAACTAAGTCGAATTTGTCATGTTTATTTTCAAGAGATTGAATAAGAAGTCTTTTCTGCGATTCTGCCTGTTGGGTTTTCACACGAACATTTTCGTCTGCCTCTTGGGTTTTCATTTGAATATACAATAGGGGACCAAATTATATAACCGTTGGAAGTGATAACTTTTTAAAGTACTCGAATCAAAGACATCAGATGGTCTTGAATACCTACCACATGATCCCACGGTGAGTTTGATTCGATATTTCCAATTAACTTGTGCATGAGATTGGGTGTTACTCAAGTGAGAAGAGGAAAGAGAAGTGTGAAGTAGCAAAAGTGCAAATATAGACACTATATTTCAGAAGACTCTTGCTTGGTTTTATAACCTGTATAACAAATTTTCTGATTTTTATTATGTAAGTTTAACTTTTTTGTAACTTGTTATGTAATTATTGTCAAAGCTTTCTTTTTTAAAATTTTTATTTATTTATTTGTTTGTTTGTTTATTTATTTATTTTTGGCTGCATTGGGTCTTTGTTTCTGCACGGGGGCTTTCTCTAGTTGTGGCAAGCGGGGGCTACTCTTCGTCGCAGTGTGCAGGCTTCTCATCGAGGTGGCTTCTCTTGTCGCAGAGCAGGGGCTCTAGGTGCACAGGCTTCAGCAGTTGTGGCATGTGGGCTCGGTAGTTATGGCACATGGGCTCAGTAGTTGTGGCGCATGGGCTTAGTAGTTTTGGCGCATGGGCTTAGTTGCTCTGTGGCATGTGAGATCTTCCCGGACTAGGGCTCAAACTTGTGTTCCCTGCATTGGCAGACAGATTCTTAACCACTGTGCGACCAGGTAAGTCCCTGTCAAAGCTTTCTTAAGGGAAAAACTCATCCCATGATCAAAGTATGTGCAAGTCAATGTCACAGATAAGGGGGGTGAGGGACATGCCAGAGGGAAGATCCCTGTTAATCTTGACTAGTGTCTCAACGTAATCTTTTTCAAACTCCTTTTGTAAGAACACTTGTATGGATAACATTTCTAGGTGTGATTCTCTATGCTTTCTATTGGATCTTCATGATTATCTGCTTTGATGGAAATAGCAAACAAACAGAGCAACCAGCGATTCCCTCCTTCTTATTCTTAAAGGTGGTGTGTCCTTCCATTTGCTTTCAAATTTTAAAACACAGAAAACAATAAACTAGAAAAGTATGATAAATGTGCCCTAAAAGAATGAGAATACACCAAATTAGCCCAATACCTGGGAGCAGATGTCCCGGGGCTGTGTCTGGGACATGTCCTTGCCTGCAGTCTCCTGGCCCACCTGGCAGCTGCTGCAACTCTCAGAAAAATGAGCTCCTTCAAGCCCCTCCTACTTGTCCCCAGTGTGTGGTGGTCACCAGCCCTGGACCTGCTCCTGACCTGTCTTTCACTTTGCTCCATCTTCTTTCCCTAGTGGGACTGCTTTACTTTGTTGGGGGACTCTGGTACCTGGGTCTTTGCAACAATGTCCAGTGTCCCCACTGTCTTCCCTGACCCCAGTCCCTTCCGCAGCAAGTCACTCTGCAGATGACAGTCACACATTTGTTTGCTCTTTTCTTGTTCCAGGAGCTTATTTAAAATGTTGTCAGGGCTTCCCTGGTGGCGCAGTGGTTGAGAGTCCACCTGTCGATGCAGGGGACACGGGTTCGTGCCCCGGTCCAGGAAGATCCCATATGCTGTGAAGCGGCTGGGCCCATGAGCCATGGCTGCTGAGCCTGAGCGCCCGGAACCTGTGCTCCACAAAGGGAGAGGCCACAACATTGAGAGGCCCGTGTATCGCAAAAAAAATTAAATTAATTAATTAATTAATTAAATAAAAATAAAAAATAAAATGTTGTCAATCACTCCAGCTTCTTATCGTAGAAAGTCTAACTCACAGGCTTGTCTTTGAGGTCCTCTGAAATTCTCCTCCTCTCGACTCCACCGTGCTACTTGAAGTTGACCTGGATTATCTGAGTTAGATATTATCTGAGCCATCAATGTCATCACAGGGCTCCTTATAAAAGAGAAGGAAGGTCAGTGCCGGAGGGGTGGCAATGACGGTGAGGCAGAGACTGGAGTGATGCAGCCAGGAGCGGAGGAATGGTGTGGCTTCCAGAAGCTGGAACAGGCAAAGACTGAGTTCTCTCCCTACAGCCTCTAGAAGGAACCAGCCCTACCCAAACCCTGATTTCAGCACCTTAAGACTCTGACTGCCACCACTGTAAGGTAGTAAATGTGCATTGTTTTAAGCCACTAAGTTTGCGGGAATTCTTTAGAGCAGCCATAAGAAACAAACACATGACTCAAAGGCAGAAGTTATTCACTCAGTGTTGACCCCCTTGCTCACTGTAGTACAACTACTTTGGAGATGTTGCTGTCCTCTGAGCTCAAATTGTTCTCATGCAAACCCAGGGGCTGTCCTTGGTGCCCCCAGACTGTCTTGTGTTCTTATTTCTCAGAATCCTCCAAAAGCAATACTATTCATTTTTCTGGCCAAGCTCATCCCTCCCTTCCAAAAGCCTTCTGTATGTCCAATAATGTCTACCCATGCTTCTAATCTAACAGTTGAACTACATCATAGTTATATCTGCAACATGCCGTTCAACCCCCTTTTGCACTGCTAATTCTCTGAAGCTGGTTTTGCCTCCCATAGTGACCTATCAGCTCCTGTTAGGCAAGGTCCTCATAATAAAAACAACCACAGGAGCAGCTTCAGCAGCAGCAACATCCCAAACGCCTGTCCTATGGGGCGTTCACTCTGCTGCTTTGCAGCAAGTATCTTCCATCGCATTTCTTGCACAACCTCGCTGCTCTGGCACTTTGAAGAACTCTTTGGCTGTGGGTTTGCCTGATGTTTCCTCCTGGTTAGATGGAGGTTCTGTATTTTTGGCAAGAATAGAACAGAAGCGGCGTGCCCCTTGACCCTCTCCATCCCCAGGAGACTCGGGCAAAATGTGTTCTCTAGAGAGGAAGCTTGTGGCTGCCTGTGGAGAGGAACAGAGAAGTGTGGTCTGGAACAATGGATGGGCTTCTGTTTCCAGCACCTTGTCCAGTAACACAGCTCAGGGGGCTTTCCATCGAGGCAGGGATCTTGAACTTGCATGCTTTCAAGAGTGGCTTCTAAAATACCTTTGTCTTAACAGAAATTTCTGTGTTCAGGTCTCTCCTGAGCCCCCTGACTTTGCTTTGTGGGGGTCCTTCCCTACTGAAGTCTCCTGATTCCTTTTCTAACAGGTCTCAGGATGTTCCTGGTTTTACTTTTTTTTTTTTTTTTTTTTTTTGGCGGTACGTGGGCCTCTCACACTGTTGTGGCCTCTCCCGTTGCGGAGCACAGGCTCTGGACACGTAGGCTCAGCGGCCATGGCACACGGGCCCAGCCGCTCCACGGCATGTGGGATCTTCCCGGACTGGGGCACGAACCCGTGTCCCCTGCATTGGCAGGTGGACTCTCAACCACTGCATAACCAGGGAAGCCCCCCAGTTTTACTTTTAACCCCTAATTCCCATTACCTTCCCTGGTGGTCAGATGAAATGAGTTAGTTGTTAGCTTCCTTTTAGGTTAGAAGATACGTCCTTGACTTGTCTAGGTCATATAAACACACAAAGTCCATGCATATAAGCAATCTAGGATTTGATTCTTGCTCTCTCCACTTAACTGTATTTGCATTTTATTTTAGAATGCAAGCAATTCATCATTTCCTTGACACTCTGGGATCATTGGTTTTGCCTTTAACCAACCATACTTGGGTATGAAAAATGCACTGAGGACCTAACAAGGCAAAGTACCAACCAAAAGCTTTTCCTTCGTAATGTAAATGACTCTTTTGATTGTGATATCCATAATGATTTTTTAATAAATAAGTGGTTGGTAACTGGGAGATGGGGAGTTGTGATCCCTCCAAGTCCTCCAGAGTGGGCAGAATGGGCAGCTGTAGCCAGTCATCAAATATCATTGAGGGCCTTCCCTCTATACTCTGTGCCCTTGAGCCTGAATCTGGTTCCAAAGAAAGCCTGAAGCCCTGCCAGTCCATAGTTTTCTGCCCCAAACCATGAAGAGACTATTGGTAGGGAGGTTAGGAGAATGTTGAGGATGGGCTCAGAGTAGTTTTTAGTTAGTGATGGACCTGAAGGAGAAAGAGGCTTTCTGGGTTCTGTGCCACTATCCCTAAGGACAGGTGTATAAGCAAGAATTAGAGTGCTTCGTCTTTGCTGTTATCCTGGAAATAAATGCTTCTTGGGAGTAGGAAAGAGTGGTATAAAAGATGAGCTTGCGACCCAAGAATGTACAAGGACAGGTGTGTGAATTTTGATATCACTGGACCACACGAAGGTTGCTTTTATTGGAAGGTGTGGCAGGATGAATAATGTCCCCAAATGTCCACACCCTAATCCCTGGAATCCATGGACATATTTTATCCCAGAAGAACTTTGTAGATAGAATTAAGGTTACAGATCTTAAAATAAGGAGATTATGCTGGGTGATCTCCCAGGAGATGCACTGGGTGGGCTCAGTGTAATTATGTGGACCTTAAAAGTAGAAGAGGGAGGCAGAAGCATTGTTGGAGAGATGTACCAGTGAAAGATGAAGCAAGAAGTTCCTGAAGCATGAGAGGGACCCAGCCGGTCATTGGTGGCATGAAGATGCAGGCATGGGGCTATGAGACAAGACAGGCAGATGGGCCCTAGAAGCTGGAAACAGCCTTCAACTGGCAGCCAAGGAGGAAACGGAGCCTCCATCCTATCGCAAGAAATTGAATTCTGCCAACCACCCGGATTAGCAGGAAACAGGTTCTTCCTTTCAGCCTCTAGGAAGGACCACATCCTGCCAACACTTAGATTTTAGCCAGGCGGACGAGACCCATATCAGATTTCTGCCCTCCAGAATTATAAAACAATAAAACTGTTGTCTTAAGTCAGTAACGCTGTGGTTGACTTGTTACACAGCTCAGTGGTCCATAACACTGCATACAGATAGTACAGATAAATAAAGGAAAGGACTTTGTCACTCATGCACTATTTTCCAATCTATGGTGGTTCTAAAAAATTGAATTCATGGGCTTTATCACAGCTATTTGCTAACACAAATATGAAATTGCTGAAAATTGAGCCTTTGCATGGACATATATAAACTACCAAATGTAAAATAGATAGCTAGTGAGATGCAGCCGCATAGCATAGGGAGATCAGCTTGGTGCTTTTTGACCACCTAGAGGGATGGGATAGGGAGGGTGGGAGGGAGGGAGATGCAAGATGGAAGAGATATGCAGACATATGTATATGTATAACTGATTCACTTTGTTATAAAGCAGAAACTAACATGCCGTTGTAAAGCAATTATACTCCAATAAAGATGTTAAAAAAAAAAAAGAAAAGAAAATTGAGCCTTTGGGTAAACAGGTGTTGCCACGGCTAACTGGCCATCCAATGAGAAATAGCATCCACTTGGGTCAGGAAATAATAACTTGTCTGTTTTTCTTGTCATCTTTTATTATTTCCCTATTTAACTTTACTTTTTTTTTTTCAATAAACATGCTGTTTTAGAAAAATAACATGACAATTGCTAGTGGCCTGTCCTGTATTCTGCAGCAGTAGTTGGAGATCTGAAAACATTTCATTTTTCTCTCTCTTCCTCAGTGACAGTTTCCTAAATTGCTAAATTGCTACAATTTTTCAGACCTAGTGGGACTCCCAGGCCTTATTGAGTGTCTGCCATGAACTTCTGATTTCCTGGGTAATCCCCTCATTTGTGCATATGTTTCTACTCTCTTTATTGTCAGGCATATGACAAGGTAACTTACTCCATAGGTGCCTTGTCTAGTTTTCTGGCCACAGAAAGCAGTTGTTCTCAGAGATAACCACGGAAAGCTCCAGAAAGTTACATAAGGAGGTACATCAGGAGAGATTTTGATCCCATAGGACCAGACCTAGATGGTATGCATTGCTCATACCCTGCCTGCACTCTTGGGGCCCCTCTTTCTTTGGGGCACCTCTGCCCTTAATTTCTGACATTCAGCTCCCTCTTGCTGCCTAAGGGTTTTTTCTTGGGCGCCTGGAGAGGTCCTGGCACCTTTCAACCTGAATCCCAGCCACTCGGTCATTATGAATGTAGATAGTATTTAAAAACTATTGGCTTTAAATCCTAGTAAGCACAAATTGTCTCATTGAGGGATGACCAGTGTTGCCATGACAGCAATAGACTCAAGGAACACTTGGCCTTGTCATGATGATACCAACTTGTATTTCACTGGATTGATGAGCAGTCTCCAGTTCCATGCAAAGTTTCCTCCCCGAGTGTTTTGGGCATCCTCTTAACACACCTTATACATTTCACGAATTTCTTTGCTGTTGGAGACATTTGTTTCCACCAGGACCTGGCTGTAGTCTCCAATCAGAGGCTGCAGTATTTTGATATTAGTTTTTTTTTTTTTTTTTTTTTTTTTTTTTGCGGTATGCGGGCCTCTCACTGTTGTGGCCTCCCCCGTTGCGGAGCACAGGCTCTGGACACACAGGCTCAGCGGCCATGGCTCACGGGCCCAGCCGCTCCGCGGCATATGGGATCCTCCCAGACCGGGGCACGAACCCGTATCCCCTGCATCGGCAGGCGGACTCTCAACCACTTGCGCCACCAGGGAGGCCCTTGATATTAGTTTTATGGGTATTTATTTGATTTCATTCCTTGCCTTAGTTTTCATTGAGTATGGTTCCTCTAAGGAGTTTATCACCACTGCTTTGGACATCAATCTTATAGATCCAATTTTATAAGCTTTTTTTTTTTAATAGGAAGACTTTATTTATTTAAAGCTATTATTTTATTAAAGCTATTTTATGTTTGTATAGCAATTGATCAGAAAGTGAACAGAGTTCCCTCATACCAGTCTCCTCCTCAGCACACAGTTTTCCCTATTATTACATTTTGTAGTAGTGTGGTACAATTGTTAAAATTGATGAACCTACACTGACATACTATCAATTAATTAAAGTCCATAGACTACATTAGAATCCTCTCTGCTCTGTACATTGTATGGGTTTTTACAAATGCATAACGTCACGTGTCCATGATTACAGTATCGTATAGAACAGTTCCATTGCCTTAAAATTCCCCTGTGTTCCACTTATTCACCTTCCCTCCCCAAATCCTAGCAATCTCTGATGTACCATCAAGATGGCATATTGACCAGTACAGGATGCATTTGAGTTATGAGGTAAGGCTAAATGTTATCACATGACGTCCACCACTGTAAATTTATCCCCTTTGTTTATTCAGCAATCTAATAAAATAAACAAAAAGGATATGTGTATCCTCAGAGCCACAATACTCCCAAATCATGACTTGTAAAAGCAAAGGCCAGTCAATAGAAGTGGCTCAGACTCTAAAACATGCTTGCACCCTGAGTTAGTCATCACGTGTAAGCTTCCCAGTGTGACTCATGTAATTCTTGTGGATCCTAGGTTATGAGAAATCGGGCACTAAGAAATCCACACCTACAACTCTCAATGCTCCATTTTCAAGACCTCAAGAATTGATGATATCAATTATCATCCAATAAAGATTGTATTTTTCTGAGATAGAAGCAGTGCCTGGTTTTGCTGGCATAGCCACCCATCATTTCCAAGACAGACACCAAAATTATACTTGACATGCAGAGGTTGACTGCTACAATCTACCTGTATAATTCTCTCATCACCCATAGCTTTATTTTCTTGGGGGTGTAGTTATGTCACATGCTAGTCTATCTTCAGGAAAGTTTCCCTCAATGAGAGGAGAAAGGAACTGTTTATATTTGGATGAATCTACTTAAAAAAAGAAAGAAACTAACCTCATTTCAGAACATGTAAGATGGTTGCTAAGACTTGCATTTCCTTGGAAGAGCTGTCACTTTGTAGTAGACACTCAGCTTTCAAAGTCCAGCTAACTCATAGTCATCATGAGGTGTGAGGCAGACTGAGGGCTGCCCTTTCAGACTGGATCCTGGAGCCCAGACCTTGGCATCTAGTTCTTGGGGGAGGCGGGGGCTAAGAGGAGATTACTCCCACTTGGCTTCCTGAAAGTCTGAAGCCATTTAACTGCACTGGGGCCTCTCTTTCTTCAGGAATAGTTTTATTTTATTTGGATATTCAGAGTCTAATATAGGGGACTGAAAATCACCTTTCACAATACCCTCTTTCTAGCTGGTTCTCTGGAAATCAAGGTAATTAATCTACTTTGCAAAGTCGAACCCCATCTATTTTCTTCTGAAGACCATCTTTTCACTGCCCAGGTGTCGTGATACATTACATGGTTTTCTGTCAGACTTGGGCTCATCACAGTCCAATATTTTTGTTTTACCTCTTTTTTTTTATCCCATCAAAATTATTCTTGCTCATTTCTGCACTTCCCTGGTGGATAATAGTCTGTCTCAGAAGGAATTGGACTCAGTACTAGGATTTGCAAGGTGCACTGCAGGTACAAACAGCAAGAGAACCCTTAGTATTTCACACACAGGAGGGGTGAATTTCCCTTGAAGAAGTAAATCCATTCAGGGCCAGTTGGGAAAACAAAAATCATGTGAGGTATTTCAAACAGCGGGGGACATAATCATTTTTACACAAATGTTGAAAGTCTAACAAGGCAAAAAGGGGTAACCAGATCTGTAAACCTTGAAAGCATGGAATCCCTCCAGGGTTTATTAGTCACCCATTTATTAATTAAGTGAAGGAAACAACTAAGTTCCTCTAGTTTGGGGAAACACAAGGAAGAGGTGGGTTATTGACTTGAAGCTCAGAGGAGGGACCTCACAGGCTGATGCTCAAACCTCAGAATGGGACAACTAAGTCAGCTGGTGCTTAGATCTGAGAGGGAGTCTCCCTACAGCTAGACACTGGAGCACTAAGAATGTGCCGTGAACCTGGTGCTGGAAGTTAGTGCCCAGGGCAGGGAGAACCTTGAGCCATAGCTGCCCTCTGCTGGGGGTGGTGGTGGGAGATGCTTGGGATGCTGAAACCAGGAAGGAAGTACCTTTTCCTCTCCTCTTGCCTTCCAGTTCTCTTCCAGCATTGCCACCCACAGAAGCTAGGAGGAAACTGGTGAGAAAGCCTGAAGAATGGCTTCAGAATTGCAGCCTCAAGCACCACATAGTCTTGGAGCTGAGAAAGAGTAGATACATGACCTGCACAGTCCACTCCTTGGGCTTCCTGGCATCTGTACATCCCCTTCTGCCTGTTTTCAAGTCCTTCCCATTTTAGCCTCTACAGTCTTCTTGGCATAGAAGATGTAACTCTGCCTCATAAAATGAAGATACTCTCACTCATATACACAAATTGGTTCATACACACAGATTGTAACAAGCTGGAAAGGAAATGTGTGTAGCTGCTACAGTCCTCACTCTGTAATTGTAACAATTGATATTTATCATTTCTATCATTGTCTCTCCATCCCATGTGCCCTAATTCCCAGGTAGTATTATAGCTGACAAGCATTGTCTTCTTGGGTGAGTTAGAATGACCCAAACCTTTATTTCTTAAGTGTCTAAAACTTCAGTGATTCTGTTTTTATTAGGATACTGTAGTTTTCCATTTACATTTACCACCATGAGAGTACTAAAATGAACACTGAGGATTCCCTGGGTTTTCTCTTTTTTTCCCTTGGGTTTTAAACATAGTTTCCCCTGCCCTTACTGTGTAGCAACTCCTCCCAAATCCTGCTGGTAATTAGCAACATTTACTCCAGCAAATACAGAGCCTTGGGTCATCAAAATGGCCTTAGTCTCAACTTTGCTTCAGTGGAGCCCTTGCTGTTTGGCCTGGTAGTATTATTCCTCTCTTGGAAACTATGATGGTTAATTTTATGTGTCATCTTGACTGGAACAATCGTGTGCCAGACATTTGGCCAAACAACAGTTTGTGTATGTGTGGCTATTTCTGGATGAGATTAACATTTGAATTGATAGACTGATTAGTGCAAGTTGCCCTCCCTGACTTAGACAGACCTCATCAACTGAAAACCTGAATAGAACGAAAAGGCTGACACTCCCATGAGGAAGGTGCACTTCCTCCTGCCTGGCAACCTTGAGCTGGGACACTGGTCTTTTCCCAGCCTTTGAACTCAGACTGAAACACTAGCTCTTCTTAGGTCCTGAGCTCACTGCTTTCAGACTACAGCCACACCATCGTCCCTCCTGGGGCTCCCACTTAATGACTGCATGCCTTGGTACTTCTCAGCCTCCTTAGTCTGTAAGCCAATTCCTTAAAATAAATATCTAGATCTATATAGAGATCCTATTGATCTGTTTCTCTGGAAAATCCTAATACAGGAAATAATGCCCAGGATAGGAATTAGGGCAGCCAAGTGAAGCATTTGCCTGAAGCACCAGAAAAGCTATAATCAAGATAAATAATATTTTAATGCAATATTTTAAAAATCAGTATTGATGCCAAAAAGACAAGATGAACAAAAATGCCAAAAATTTGAAATGAAGACAGGATCCAACATAAGCCAAATCATATCAGAGCCTGCAAGAAAAGGAAAAATGTGCACCCTTATATACATAATTTTATGTATTTTATTTTAATGGATACTTTTTTCTACAACATTAAATAGTTGAAAAATTATTGAAAGATTGGAAGTAGGTATATTGTAACTTGAAACATATTTAAATATTTTATTTATATCAAAATTGGAACTTATTATAATGTTACTTTTCTGGCTTTAATGAAAATGGATTCATCAAATAATTTTAAACAATATCAACATTATTTGATGAATAATATTATTCATCAAATAATATTTTCAAAGTCAACTTCTTTGCTTATTTCATTTTCAAATGAGAACTGCCATGTTGGACAATTTCCCTTCACCAAATGAAAATTTTAAATAAAATTTAATTATCTCAGGTTACTTATCCTGTCTTTATTTAAATTTGTGATATTTTATTCATCAGAGATTTTTTGAAAAATTACATTAAAATATTACTTGTCTAGGTGACTGAGTTTTTGGTGCTCCTTGAATTTTACATGTGTGGCAACTGGCTCCCTTGTCTTACTCTAAACCTGGCCCTGTTAAGACCCCTTATGCAGTGAAGTTTGATATTAGGTGTAATAGTGAGAGGGAAGTATAAGAGGAGCATCCCCAATTTTTATCCCTTAAATTCCCAGATATGTCCGTATTGCCTCTGGGAAAAATAGTACCATATAATGTGTTCAGTGGATTTAAAGAAATATTGATTCCTGTGAGATAGTCCTCCAGATTTTCAGAAAATTGTTTCTTAACTGGAACCATAACTAAAGATTTATTAGGTCCATTCACTAGTTCATCTGACCATCTGTTTCTCAATGACAAGCTATATATTAAAACCAGAGAATTCCGTGGACATGAGTCCATCACTGTATGTCTTGTGCTGAGACATGGCTGCTCTGTCAGGAGCCAGGATGATGAGATACCATCATGGCGAATTAGGCATTTCAGATATCCACAGATGTTGGTGCTGGAAGAAGCATTGTAAGTCAGAAAGTCAAATCCATATCCAAAATACATGTCTATTTTGGGAAAGACAAACCACTGCCCCTCCCACGATGGAAGGCATTTCATATAATTAACTTGGCACAGGTACTTAAATGGTCCCCTCAAGGAATGATGACCGTGTCAGGGCACAGTGATATTGTCAGGGTAGAAACTCATCAGTGACAGGAGCTAGATTGGCATCACTGATAGGAATTCCATGTTGTTGAGCCATGTGTTGCCTCGTAGTAAACATCCTGCCATTTTGTTTGGTACTGGTGTGGTTGAGGAAAGAGGACACCTGAGGGAAGAGGTCATCTCGTCCACCTGTTTTGATAGGCTCCTCTGCAGAGATGCCCTCTGGCAGGTATTCACACAGTTTCCAAACATCTTCACAGCCTATGCCCAGCCTTCAAGACCCTTCCATATACCTCTTCCTCATGCTTTCAGCCAGTTCATTCCAAACCCCCGACCATCCTGCCGATCCAATGGTTGCAGCTTGTAAACCAGTGTGGAGCCCTTTCGATGCTGTGCTTTAGTTGAGAAAAAGTGGACAATATATTATATTGCTTAAAGTTCTGGCCATTGGAAGAATTTATCTTCAACCCTGGTCATTTATGAACATCTCTCTATGATGCTATAATGTTGTAGCCATCAACCACTGATCAGGACCACTAAATTATAAAAATTATCTATATATCAGGACAGACTATTACTTTTATTCCTAAGTCAACCAACCATAAGGAACTCTTTGTGAAGTCTTAGGACAGGAGGCAATAGAAGAAGTAAGTTCCATGAGATTCTGAACCAAATTGTGATGCAATTTTCTGTGCTTCCAGGATTTGATCAAGGCCTGTATCTTATATGTCTTTGCCATTAGATGATGGGTTTGATGGTGTGTACATCGATCCTATGGCTTGTTGACCACAAGGGTTCAATAGCAAGCTCGAAAATCTGTGTTAAAAGCAGTATGGTTATCTGAGGGTTTGTTCCACAAACCTAAGTTTCATTTGTTGGGGGTACATCACAGTCTGCATTCAGTGCCCCTACTCACCACAGATACTTTGAGGACCATTGGAACTGCTGGCTCCTAAAACTCATGTGGGAAAACAGTTTAGCCATAAATGGACAAAAATAATGTCACAGGGTAAACAAAGCTATCACCTTTTTACCTGAACATGACCAAAACAGTTTTAACAACCCTGCTTTGATTTGTCCACAATATAAATAACTTAAAATACCAGTTACATAGTTATTTGGCACTTAATGAACTCATTAGACTGTGCACTTGTTTGCAGTATGCAATGATATTGTACAGACTCAGATGCAAATTATATTTTTCTTCTACATTGAAATGAACATGTAATGTAACATAAATAATGAAATAAATGTTAAACACATATAATTAATGCAAAACGAGTTTGGAAAATAAAATTTATAAATAAGGCAATATTAAAATGGAGGTTTCTTAATGAATAAAAAAGCTGCTTGAGTAGGGTTTGGTGATGAAAGAGGTAAGATAGAGTGTCTTGTCGCTGGTCTTGTCTGGTGGAAGGTGAAAGTGGACAAGAGGCAGAAGGTGAAGGAGTGAGTGAAAGGTCCATGTTGGAACTCACAGAAATGGAAGGTTTCTCTTCTTCATATGGGAAGCCCTAGAAGTGAATGGTTGTAAAGCATGTGCAAAGCAATAAGCAAAGCAATGCTGAAAAGGAAGAAAAAGAAGAAGGAAAAGCATGTGTGTGAGTTTCCTAAGGTGGCTGTAACAAACTACCACAGACTGGGTGGCTTAATTACACAAAAGTATTGTCTCAGAGTTGTGGAGTCCAGGAGTCTGAAATAGAGGCAGAGTTGGTTTCTTCTGAGGCGGTAGAGAGAATCCAATCCGTGCCTCTCTCCTGGCTTCTGGTGGTTTGCTGGCAATCATTGGCGTTCCTCGGCTTGTGGCAGTATAATTCCAACTTTAACACTGTGTCCATCCTGAACGTGTGCCTGTCTCTGTGTGCAAGTTTTCCTTTTTCATATGGACACCAGCCATATTGGATTAGGGCCACCCTAATGACCTCAACTTGATCACCTGCAAAGACTATTTCCAAATAAGGTCATGCTCACAGGTACAGGGGATTAGAACTTCAATATCTTTTTACATCTTGTATATTTTCTGCTTGGTCTTAGAATCAGCCATTTCTCTAAGGAGTCCTTCCTTTTGTTGAAGAATGGTGGTAGAAGCTGAGATCTGGGTGTGTGATGTACTCTTTGCTACTGGAGTGTCTTTCTAAGTGTTTCTAAGCCCTCTCAGCTGAAAGATCAAGGAAATATATGTGTGTATACTAGCGTGTGTATGCACATACCTATACATATTCTATATGCAACCAAGCATCTATATCAAGCTAGATATGAGTTCACATGGGTGTCTCCAATCCTAACCCTTCACCACATGGATCGTCCTAGCCTCCTCCTGTTGCTCATCCTGTTAACTCTCACTCCATCAGTGAGAAGCTTGGATCCCACCATCCATGACCCACTTAGTTAATTGTTCACTTCCAGTATCATATACATGTAGGGTGGCAGCAGAATTGTTAACCCACCTCCTCATCAGGAATAACTTTATCAACCAGAGTCCAGTACTTTAGTACATTTCCTTTTTCCCTTAGTCTTAGAAATCCCACTCCTCCTCAAAGTTGTTTGTCAGAACCTTTCCTCCTCACCCTCTCAGGTAAGGTTGTTTCCTCTGGTTTTGATGTTAGTGACTTTGGCATCAGTCATGCTTTTAGCCTTCCAAGTGCTTAGGCAGGTGTTATCTGGCTGCAGGATAAGGATGTCACCAAGAGGGGACTTTGACCATTTGGCAGATGAAGGAGAACCAGTGAGAACCTGTTTTTAGGTGAATTGGCCACAGTCACAGCCTTGAAATTGGGAAATTTAGACCTTGAACCAGCCAGGTTTCTGATGCTGCACCTATGCTGTATCCACTCCACTCACTCCTTTTTTTCTAGAGGACAGAGTGTCACTGAGGTGACAATGAGAGGGCAGGAAGATACTTAGGCACTTCATCTGATATTTCCTGGTACACAATAGTGTATTTCTTCAGTACTGGGATCTGAACAGAGATTCCTCCAGCTGAGAGACGATGATGCTTTGGCCGTGTTTGGCTACTGTAGAGTCCTCTACATCTGCGATGCAGTGGTGGAAATATTTGTGCATAAGTGGATGTGTCATTTACCCACATAAGCTCATGTTGATGTAAGTCAGAAAAAATTCAAAGGAAAAAAGATTCTCATGAGTACAAATTACTTCTGGGATGACCTTAGGTTTCCAAACTAAATTATTTCAGCAGAGTTTATGCATGGATTCCAAGCATGAGGAAATTATTTAGGAGATGTTTACTATGGCAGAAAGCAGTGAACATCCTAATATAGAGCTAATCACAGTTTAACTAAAGTTATTCACAAAATATTAATCTTAGGAAAATATTGTTGCCAAAATATCTCACTTGCTTTATAGTTTGGTATCTGGGAGATAGGCCAATCTCTTGGGAATGTAATATTTATAATCCTTAAAGCAATTTAAACCAAAATGCTTAAACTCAGCATAATTTTTGAGATCTAACTGTATTGATTCATTAAAATCTAGATTGCTTATTTAAATGTTTTATAAGGGTACATCTTATAAATGGACTAAATTTTAAAATCAATTTCTTTAAGGAAGGGCAATTACATTGTTCATTATCTGTTTTAATGTTATAAACGCTGAAAAATGTTTTGGCAACCACAGGTTTTGTGAATGACCCTCACTCAATACTTTCTCGTTATTTTGAATAGAAGTATTGCAATGAATGCTTTTTCTATGTTTTGAGATACAGTGAGATTGGGAAGTCTCTAAGGAGCCTGAACTTGAGATGAGACCTAAGCACAGGGCTGAGGTGGGCGATGTACCCATCTGCAAGGCACAGAGGAATCCCAGCCTAGCTGTGTGCATTGGCACATGTGCTTTAATGAGTATTTATGGAATGAATGAACGGGGTACTGAGTTAACCACGTTGAAGCATCCCAGGGCTCTGTGTAGTCAGAGGCTGACAGAGAACAGTGATTTTGCAGTTTTCACACATTGATACAGTATCTCTCAGCAGAGGAAGTTCTGGCCCCTGAGCTGGGAGTTTAAGGACAGAACTCCTGTCCCGAAAGAGTTTCAGGAATAAAAGCTTAGACCCAAGGCCTAGGTTACAAAGGTGTGGGTGCATGGTGTCAGGTAAAGACACACCTGGACCTAGGAAATGATCATACAGTTAAGATCATTTAAAACATCAAAATGGAGTATCTATGGTTCAGGCATCCGAAGTGGAGCTGGTGTGTGTGGGGTGTGGATTGTGGATGTGGATTCAGACACTTTCCTGCATCACTGAGAACCTGGACTTTCTGAACTGTATCAAACTCAAGGACACCACAAGCCATTGCTAACAGCTGCCAGCTACAACCTTGTGGTTTCAAAGTCCCCTTTGTTTCACAAATATGTAATCATTTCAAACCTCAACCAATCTTTACTTAACAAGCACCCTTACTTCTTGCCAGCTCCAATCCTAATTCTTGACAAGCAGCTCATGTAAACTTGCTGGGAGGTTTTGCCTTTAGAAGCTTCCCCCATTTTGGGGTCCTGTGGAACACAATTCAAGTGCTTTTGTGAATTTGTGCTTCTCAGGCTGCAGTCCTACCAAACCCCAAATATAAGCAATTTTTTTTTTTTAATTTTGCTTCAACCAGGTCTCTGTTCTTGGAATTCTTGGTTAACAGCAAAGAGAGCCTTTGTTTGAAGGGATTAATGTGGTAAGGGAAGGGGTCTATTGCTGTAGGGAGAGTGTTCTGAGCCTGAGACCTGCAGGTGTCTCAAAGAGCAGGCAGCAAGAAGCTCTCTTGTAATGAGAGGTGTGGACAGGGCTACAAAGAACTGGATGTAGGGGACTCGGTGCCATGACGGGACAGTTGATCAGGGAAAGTCTTTCCATGTAGGTTGCTGATTCTTGGGAGGGGTTGTCTGCTGGCTCAGCTAAGGTGGGTCGAAGTTCAGAGGCCTGGGAGGAGGAGAGACATCTGGACAAGTCAGGTACATTTTTCAGATTGGTCAGTGGGCATAAAGAATTCAGCTAATCCTTTAAGAGGCAAAGAATGGGAACTGAGAGGTCTGTGTTGGGGTTTTTCATAGATAAACAAAGGGGTTATCCCAGAGTCTTATTTAAGTCATCTGGAACAGGGTGGGTCTTTGCAGGAAGCTGTTTCCTGAATTCTGGAGAGCAGGACTTACCACTCTCCTATTCACATCATGACTGATCTCAGAAGCTAGAGTAGGGGTGGATGGGCTCCTGTGGTGGAGAGGAATGACACCCAGGCCAAGAAGCAGGTAGGGCCAAGCCTGAAGCAATGGACAAGTTGTAGCCTGATGGGCTCCCACTGAGGGGCCCTGGAGCCCACTTACAATGCTGGATCCATTAAAGAGATTTCTGTAGACTAGTTTCTTTCATTGCTGTACCACAAAATCTTAAATCAGAAAGTGAAAATACATCTACTGTGTCAGCAAGAATGACTATATTACAAACACAGGTATCTCTCATTACCCATATCTAATCTGATACTGAATTTTTTGGGAAACAGGAAACAATGTTCCATTTTACGTTGGAAAAAGTAGTGATATAATGTGTTTCATGGTTCCCAGCCCAACAAAAATGCCTGCCCACCAGTTTCCCCAAATACCCCTGAAAAACATCTAAACTTATGAATAAAACTCCATGGAAGGTTTGTGCAAATTATAAAATAGTTTTAGACATTTATATAATTATTTAACATTTAATGAACTAGTAGAAGTTCGCTTGCAAAACGCAGTACAGATATAAATTTTGTTTTCTTGTACTGATGGAAGAGTTTCTTAAGTGGGACTTGAGCTTGCGGAGTGGGAGACAGAGGCTCTTTGGTCACAGGTGTTTGCGGGTGGAGGGGCATGACTTAAAGGGTAAATCTGAGGGTTGTTTTTGCACATTTTAAGGTGTAGACAGACTACAGGGTGAAGAGAACTCAGACATAATCATGCTACAAGTATATGGCTCCACTGTGCTTGGAATTGCACTTTTGAATGTGATGCTTCAACTTATATCACTAACAATCATGCTATCTGCATGAACTAAATCCTTTAATTGATGGACTGAATCCTTTAATTGCTTTTTCTAGGTGGTGCTTAATTTTAACATTTATTTAAGAGCTTACCGGCCTTTGTGGGTTAATCTTTTTCTTCTTCCCCAAAGCATCTATATGTTTCATTCCACTTTTGATAATCTTCATTTTTATTGTAACAGACTTAGATACAGATTTTAAATGTATCCTATTGAGCACCAAATATGTCCTTTTTCCATGCACTCAGAACACACATGTGAACTGTCTTCTTACTGAAGGGAATATCTAAGCCATTATAACTGCAAATGTTGCCTATTCACCCTCCATCCAGCCTTTCCTCCAGGTGAATGTTGGAGCTTCACAGTTTACCTTTAATCTTTTTAGGATCATTTTCATATTTTCTATCTTTTTATTTCTCAGTATTTAGGTTCACTATTTTGGTACTGTCTTTTAATCCTCTGACGGTTTTCTATTATCCAGTATTTATTTTGTTGAAATTATATTTTTTATACTTCCTAATAGGCCTTAAAAAATCTCTTTCTGCTTGTTTTGTATCAGCCGTTTGTTTTATCATTCTTATTATGGCTCTTAGACATCATTCCTTCTTTTGGAAGACTGTTTCATTACTTGCATTTACTCTGGAATGACTGCTTCCTTTAGTCAAGTCTGTGAAGCTCAAACTTCCATGGAGCTGCTCTTCTTCATGTGCATTGGAACTTTTGATTCTAAGCTCATCTCAATGTCCTGGGGGTGTGTTTGTGTGTGTGTGTTTGAGATGTTTGTTGGGTGTTTTTGGTGTATGCATGTGTTGTGTATTGTGTGCAGTGTATGTGTAATTCAGGAGGTTGTGTTTGTCTAGTGTGTTGAATGTGGGGTGTGTGTTTTGTGTGTGGTATGAAGTGTGGGTTATGTATGGTGTATGTGGTGTGTGGTGTGTGTGGTGTGTGTGGTGTATGTGGTGTGTGTGGTGTGTATGTGTGTGGTGTGTGTAGTATGTGTGGTGTGTGCGATGTGTGTGTGTATGTGGTGTGTGTGGTGTGTGTGTATATGTTGTATGTGGTATGTATGGGATGTGTGTGGTGTGTGTGTATGTGGTGTGTGTGGTGTGTGTGTATGTGGTGTGTGGTGTGTATGGCATTTGTAGTGTGTGTGGTGTGTGTGGTGTGTATGGCATTTGTAGTGTGTGTGGTGTGTGTGGTGTGAGTGGTGTGTAGTGTGTGTGGTGTGTGTGTATGTGGTGTGTATGGTGTGTGTAGTGTGTGTGGTGTGTGTGGTGTGTATGGTGTGTTTGTGTATGTGGTATGTGTGGTGTGTATGGTGTATGTGGTGTGTGGGGGGTGTGTGGTGTGTATGGTGTATGTAGTGTGTGTGGTGTGTGTGGTGTGTATGGTGTATGTAGTGTGTGTGGTGTGTGTGGTGTGTGTGGTGTGTATGGTGTGTGTGGTGTGTGTGGTGTGTGTGTATATGTGGTGTGTGTGGTGTGTATGGTGTATGTAGTGTGTGTGGTGTGTATGGTGTATGTAGTGTGTGTGGTGTGTGTGGTGTGTGTGGTGTGTGTGATGTGTATGGTGTGTATGGGTTGGTGTGTGTGGTGTGTGTGTATATGTGGTGTGTGTGGTGTGTATGGTGTATGTAGCATGTGTGGTGTGTATGGTGTATGTAGTGTGTGGTGTGTGGTGTGTATGGTGTATGTAGTGTGTGGTGTGTGGTGTGTATGGTGTATGTAGTGTGTGGTGTGTGTGGTGTGTGTGGTGTGTATGGTGTGTGTGGTGTGTGTGGTGTGTGTGGTGTGTGTGTAGATGGTATGTGTGGTGTGTGTGGTGTATATGGTGTGTGTGTGTCTGTGGTGTGTGTGTGTAGATGGTATGTGTGGTGTGTGTGGTGTATATGGTGTGTGTGTGTCTGTGGTGTGTGTGGTGTATGTGGTGTGTGTGTGTGTACATGGTGTGTGTGTGATGTGTTTATTTTCCTCTTCTTGTTCGCACACAGGCATTGCTACTGCTTCTGTGCTCACCAGGTATCCAGTTCAGACCTGTCATATCAGCTTCCCCCATTCACCCCCCTCCCAGCACTGCAGGTTCACACCAGGTAAGTGAGCCCCACTCTCCCTGCTCACAGAAGGCTCCCACCCGCTGTGCTGCAGGAATGGTCTCCCATCAGATCCTGACATCTGTGTCTTGGCCCCTGCTCAACACCTCATATTGGTCCTGATTCTGCTCCACAGAGATGCTCACCTTGTTGTGAGTGAAGTTATGTTCTTTTAATATATTGTGTAATTCACTGTTGCTCCTATTGGGATCAGTAGAACTGGAGAAATGACAGTGGGGAAGGTGCCTGAGGACTTGAAGTGTTTTCTGACCAGACACTTCCTTTTTAGGCACTTGCACGATGTGCTTGAAACCAGGTGGCCCCAGCTAAACTGCCAGAGCCTCTGTCCAGACACGTATGGTGTCTGCCAGATGACCAATTTTAGAAATTGAACCCAACAGGGACAGTGTGGTAGATTCCTGCCAAGTGTAGGACTTCAATCATAATTAGATTGTTAATTTGGCAGTTTTCTTTGCTTAAATGTTAATGAGAACCAGGCTGATACTGTCTCGGAGATTTGGAGCTTGGTTTGCAGTAAGTAGATGGGGTGAACCTGTCTGATTAGTGGTCTGCCTCATTGGAAACAGAATCGCCTTGAAATTGAAGAGCGATCTCCATTTCCCACCTGGACTTCCATCATTGGAAATTAAACTAAAGATCATGCCAGGAGTAAAATGCATATTTCCTCTTGAAGTGAGCATCATGAAAGCCACTGTCACTATAAAAAGATTGCTTACATTGCAGAATGGGTAAATGTTGGAAAATTGAAAGGACTCAGATATTTATAGAAACAAGCATTCACCTGAAACATTAAAATGAGCATGAAATATATGCATTTTCTACTCAGTTTATAAATAGAGTGTTTCCCTGTTGAGATTTCTCTCTGCTGTTAAAATGTTCATCTCTGTTACTCAAATGCTAACAAGCTGGCCATTTTCAAGATAAGTAGCTTGGGTTTTAAATGAATCCTGGCTTTTCCTTATGTGATACCTTCCTTTGTCTTCAGAATTAGAGGTAAAATAAGAAGAAAAGTTGTAGTGTTTTGGTGACCCCATGTTTTGTGTTGGTCTGCCTTCCTCTTGGCTTTAGAACTTCAGTGAATGTAGGACTTGAAATAGTTCTTAATCTTAGGAAAGCCTGTGCTGTTTGTGGCATATAATGTGGCAAAGCCCATGGGCATCAAAATCCACAGAAGTTGCCAGTTTTCCTTGCCTTTTTAGGAAGAAAATGATAGCAATATGTGACATAAGAACAGTTTTAAAGTAAGTGATCATTGATTGTTTTAGATCAGCAGTCCCCAACATTTTTGGCTCCCGGGACCCGTTCCATGGAAGACAATTTTTGCACAGATGGGGCCGGCAGGGGGGAGCTCGGGCGGATGTTTCAGGCGGTCATGTGAGTGATGGGGAGTGACAGGCAGTGGGATGAAGCTTTGCTGACTCTCCCACTGCTCACTACCTGCTGTGTGTCCCGGTTCCTAATGGGCCGCTGACCTAACCAGTACTGGTCTGCAGCCAGGGGGTTGGGGACCCCTATTTTAGATAACCTTGAGAATGTGTTTTATGCAAACGATTCCTAAAGATGACAATATACTCCTACCTAAAATAAAATAAAATGCATTCAAGCACCACAGGCCCTGTGAGTAGAGGCTTTGAGGCCAGGTATCAGTGTATTTCATGCTCAAGCCATAGTTTCAAGCACCCAGGAGTGGAGCTGGATGTGTGGGTTGAGAGGAAGATGCTTTCTGCAAGTGGAATCTGACTCTTCAGGTTAGCACAGCTTGGCTACACAATGTGCTCCTTCAGATGTTATTAACCCACTATTTTCCAAGACATGCATATAATTTTATTTACTTGGAACTGAGAGGATGTGTAACACCCTATCCCACCTTCAGTATCAAACTTCAAATGTTTCTTCTTTCCTGATGATTGTCTTTGCCCCTTTTCCTAACGTTTGGACTCTCCATTCTCCTAACACCTAAAGGCAGGTTTTGTTTGTAAAAAACCCATACCTTACTTGGCTGATTATTGCAGTTTAAATCTTTTCACATCATTTCTTATACCTGTAACTTCCTTTGTTATTGTTCTTTTTTTTTGTGGTTGGAAAAGACGCTTGGTTCTTTGTTTTTGTTCTTTTTGTTTTTGTTTAATTGGTTGAATCATGATATTGGCTTGGATCTGTTATTCTCAGTCATTATATTTATTTATGATAAAAGCTCTTAACATACTGGATACAGAAGGAACATACCTCAACATAATAAAGGCCACATATGACAAGCCTACAGATGGTTCATACTTAATGATGAAAGTTTGAAAGATTTTCCTCTATGATCAAGAACAAGACATGGATGCCCACTCTCAACACTTCTATTCAGCATAGTCCTGGAAGCCCTAGATAGAGTAATTAGGAAAAAAAAAAAAAAAAAAAAAAAAGAAAGAAAAAAAATCCATCCAAATAAGAAAGCGAGAAGTAAAATTGTCTCTGTTTGCAGATTAAATGATCTTATATATAGAAAATGCTAAAGACTCCACCAAAAACCTCTTAGAACTAACAAACCAATTCAATAAATTTGCAGGATGCAAAATCAACACACAAAAATCAGTTGTTTCTGTAAACTAACAATAAACTATCTGAAAAAGAAATAAAGAGGAAAAAAATCCCATTGACAATAGTATCAAAAATATTAAAATATATAGAAATACATTTTACCAAAGAGGTGAAAGATCTGTACATTGAAAACTATAAGACATTGATGAAAGAAATATAAAAAGACAAAAATAAATGGAAAGATATCCCTTGTTCATGGATTGGAAGAATTAATATTATTGAAATGTTTGTATTACCCAAAGCCATCTATGAATTCAATGTAATCCTTATCAAAATTCTAATGACATTTTTCACAGGAAATGGAACAAACAAATATCAGTCTTTTGTTGTTCCAACATAACAAATAGGAAAACAATCCTGAGAAAGAAGAACAAAGCTGGAGGTATTATACTTCCTGATTTCAAACAATACTATGAAGCTATAGGAATCAAAACAGTATGCTACTGGCATAAAAAAACAGACAGATAGACCAATAGAACAGAACTAGGACCCTCAGAAATAAACCCACACAGATATTGTCAACTAATATTTGACAAGGGAGCCAAGAATACTCAATGGGGAAAGGACAGTCTCTGCAATAAATGATGTTGAGAAAACTGGATATTCACATGTAAAAGAAAGAAGTTGAATCACTATCTTACACCCCTCACAAAAATTTGCTTGAATTGGATTTAAGGCCTGAAACCTTAAAACTCCTAGATGAAAACACAGGAAGAAACCTCCTGGACATTGGTCTTGACAATGATTTTTTAAATATGATACTAAAAGCACAAGCAACAAAAGAAAAAAAAAAAGACAAGTAGAGCTACATCAAACCAAAAAGCATCTATACAGAAAAAGAAACAATCAGTAAAATGAAAAGGCAACCTCTGGGATGGGAGAAAATATGTGCTAGCCATATATTTGATTAAAGGTTAATATCCAGAATATATAAGAAACTCAAACAACTCAGTAGCAAAAAGGCAAATAATAAAAAATGGACAAAGGACCTGAATAGAAATTTTTCCAAAGAGGACATATGACTGGCCAGCAGATATATCAAATATGCTTGACAGTAATGATCAACAGGGAACTGTAAATCAAAACCACAAGACATCACCTCACACCTGTTAGAAAGACCATTATGACAAAGATAACAAATGTTGGTGAGGATGTAGAGAAAAAGGAACCTTTGTGCACTCTTGGTGGGAATGTAAATCAGTGCCGTCACTATGGAGAACAGTATGGAGGTTCCTCAGAAAACTAAAAATAGAACTACCATATGATCCAGTAATCCTACTTCTAAGTATATATCCAAAGGATATGAAATCACTACCTTTAAGAGACATCTCCACTCCCATGTACATTGCAGCATTATTCACAAAACCAAGGCATGGAAAAAACCTAAATGTCCATTGACGGATGGATAAATAAACTTTAAGTACAATATTAATACAATGGAATACTATTTAGCCATAAAAATAAAACAATTCTGTCATTTTTGACAACATGAATGAACCTTCAGATCTTTATGCTAAGTGAAGTAAGTCAGACAGAGAAAGACAAATGGAGTATGATCTCACTTACATGTGGAATCTAAAAAGCTGAACTCATAGAAACAGAGAGTAGTTTGGTGGTTGCTGGTGGCTGGGGGTTGGGAGCTGGGGAAATTGGAAGATGTTAGTCAAAGGGTACAAACTTCCAGTTATAAGATGGATAAGTTCTAGGAATCTAATGTATAGCATGGTGACTACAGTTAACAGTTTTTTATACCTGAAAGTTGCTAGGAGAGTAGATCTTAAGTGTTCTTACCACCAAAAAAAAAAAAAAAAAAAAAAAAAAAGATTATTATGTTGGGTGAAATAATTAATCTTATGTTGTATAGGATGTGTTAACTGGTCTTATTGTGATAATCATTTCACAATATATACATGCATTAAATCATCACACCATGCATCTTAAACTTACACATTATATGTCAATTATGTCAGTAAAGCTGGGGAAAAAAAGAGAATGTTTCAGCTGTGTAAGGATGGCTCTCTACACATAAGGATGGGCTTTCCCAAGTGACAATGGTGCTCTTTTCTTTCCCAAATTAGGCTATTTTGTCAGACTCAGAACCTTTAATTTGAGTATTAGTGTCTGATTTGGGGCCTGGTTCCTTAAACTGTGGCTTATTCTACTCCAGAAAGGATGAGCTAGGTGTCTTTAGGGTTTAAAATAAGCTCAGGTGAGCTCCATAGCTCTGGCATTTTGGACTTAGGTTTTGGGTTATCATTTAAAGATCATCAGAATGCTGCATTAAACTGGCATCCATAAGAAGTATTTCAGGCATTAGCAACATGGAGTCGTTAAGTTCCTCTCTTTTCCACCACATGGTGCTCCCCTTGACAAGAGCCAGACTTGATGTGTCAGAAAGACAATTCTACGTGCAGCTGCAAGGATGGGTCTCAGCACCATGTTTCACATTCTTTCCACACAGGACCTAAACTGATTTGTGATGACAATTTCATGAATTCTGCTCTGTTCAGTTTGATTAGCAGTTACTGCACTGAGTTGTGCTTTTCTCCTTGTGGTGTATGATCTCCTATGGGATTTGTGTGACAGAAAGCTCTTTTTGCAACTGATTCTGCCATTTAAATGTATATGGTGCCCTGAAGAAGCAGACTGTCAGTACTGATTGCTTACTTTTACCCCAACAGTTCTTAAATTATGCCCCCAAAATGGCACAACTTACCACGCTGATCCCTCATCTGCTAATGTGTTCTGCTCACATCTGTGCAAAGATCAGCTGTCTTCCCTCAAGTGGGAAAAAATGAAGGGTATAAGCAGCAGATCAACCATGTCATTAGCTTCAGCTTTTCATAGGTTGTTTTTAAATTTAATTTTGTAGAGCTGTCTAAAATAGAGAAAGCATTTTAGATTGCTTTCATGATTAGTATCTTTACATCTAACTTCTGGTCTGCCAAACCCATGCTTCTATCATCTTATATGCTTGTGAATAAATTGAATTAAAAACAGAGGAAAACCTCTCAACCTTTGGACCATATAATTTAGGGCAAGTCCCATCTTCCCTTTAAGTCTTGAGTCCCTAACTTCTAAAATGAGGCACTAACGGTTCTTGCTGCCTACAGTTGCTTTGAGGGTAAATGAGCCTCTGCCCACTGGCTGGTTGAAGAAAAACACTCAACCGCTCTAAAGAAAATGTACGTTCAGATGATAACTTTTTTCACTAAACATTTTTAGTTGTAAATGACTAAGGTTTGCCTTCAGAGTTCTATTGTGCATAACTTTTTATCCTCATTCATTTAGGTGAAAAAATATCCCATTATAGTTTGTTCTATCTATGAAACGGATAGCCTTAGAAGTATGATTTTGAGGTATCTGCAGTTGTCTTTTTCCATTTCTCTTGTTTCCAACTTAAAATCTTAAAAATTCCAAAAAATATACACATGCATACATACATAACTACATCCACATGTATAAACTGAATATAGACCATACATCATATGTATGTGTACATGTCTCCCTCATCTCTCTTTTTATGTATATGTATATACACACACAGAATGTATATATGATAAGAAAAACCTGTGGGTTATGTGTTCAATAATCCCAGGACCAAAATAATAAAATAAAACCTAATAAAACACCAAGAAAGTGGAAATCCCCAGCTTTTATTTCCCAGTGGAAGTCTTGACCACTTTCCCAGTGAAATGATCTTGTAGACTTAAAAACTAAATAACAACCTCTCCCTACCTGAGATTCTGTATTATGGTAAGTTCTAAAATAAACTGTAAATGAACTCCCAATTTTATAAATCAGAGCTTTCAAAGGATTGCTTAGTCAAAGCCTTGAAAATTAAAGTATATTTCAAACATTCTAGTGGAAGTTCTAAAATAAAAGAATACTATCTGAAAAGCAAATAATCCCTTTAGTGTGCAATCAGAGAAGCGGGCTTTGATTTCTGGCTCCGTCCCCTGCTAGAGGTCCCAGTAGGGGTGTGGGTGGAGGTGCGGGCACTCAGACCTTCTTCAAGGACCTGCTGTGGGGAGATGACAAACGGAGCAGAGTTGACCGACAGCCCTGGGTCCCACCCCACTGGATTCACCCTGGGCTGCTCCCAGGCAGCGACTGAGCATGGTCAGGGTGCAAGAAAGTGCCTGCTCCTGTCCATATGGGACTCCTTCACCATTACACTTGCACATAACATCTGTAGCATCTTGTCACAATATGATGAATCAGGTGTGTGTGCACGTGTGCATGTGCATGTGTGTGTGTGTGTGTGTGTGTGTGTGTGTGATATTGGCCTCTCTCACGGAGTTCATTTTTTTAAATTAGTTTCTGCTTTATAACAAAGTGAATCAGTCATACATATACATCTGTTCCCACATCCCTTCCTTCTTGCATCTCCCTCCCTCCCACCCTCCCTATCCCACCCCTCCAGGCAGTCACAAAGCACCAAGTCACAGCGTTCATTTTTAATGAATATGTTCCCATCCAAAAGCCTTCTGGTACAGATATGCCTTACTTTCAGAAAACTGCATAGAAATAAATCATACAAACAGGTGACTATTTGCACGAGGGTGGGGCTTTACTGTAAGGTTCCTAGAGGCCCTTTTAGGGAAGCTAGACTTTCCCCTGCAGAAAGGTAGTTACACCTTTGAGTACCAGTGGCACCTGTGACTTGCTTCTTAAGCGAATACAACAAAGGTCACTTCTGGGATTATACTGCATCACCTAAAAATGGTCTTAGAAGGCTGGCTGTAGAGAAGCTCTTTACTGGTTGAGGAAGTAAGCAGCCATGCTGCAAAGAGCTGAGGGCAGCCCCCGCTGACAGCCAGTGAGAAGCCAGTGCCCTCAATCCCACAACCTCAAGGAATGCACTCTGCCCACACCCTGGGGGTGCTTGGAAGTGGGTCCTTCCCCAGCTGAGCCTCCAGATGAGAACTCATTTCTGGCCAACACTTTGTAGTCTTGTGACCATAATCAAAGGACTCAGTTAATCAGCTATACCCCAACTCCTGATCCACAGAAATTGTGGGATAATATACTGTTGTTGAACAATATTGTGCACTTAATACAATACTTAATACAGTATTGTGAACTTAAAAACATTGCAGGGCTTGCCTGGTGACGCGGTGGTTGAGAGTCCACCTGCCGATGCAGGGGACATGGGTTCGTGCCCCGGTCTGGGAAGATCCCACATCCCATGGAGCAACTGGGCCCGTGAGCCATGGCCGCTGAGCCTGCGCATCCGGAGCCTGTGCTCCGCAACAGGAGAGGCCACAACAGGGAGAGGCCCGTGTACCGCAAAAAAAAAAAAAAAAAAAAAAGCACACTCCTATTAAGTGTTCTTAACAACAACAACAACAAAAAAAAAAAACAGCAAAAGAATACAAGGACACGTCTTAGAAGTGACGGCTACCATGGGTGCATGCATATCTTCAAACTCAGTAAGGTGAGTATGTTAAATGTGTGGAAGTTTTTGTATCCAATTAAAACAATCTAAGGAAGTAAAAGAAAGTATTGTCTTAAGCTGTTCAGGTTGCAGAAATTTGTTACACAGAAATAGATAAATGATATGCATATACAGATGAAGTCTTAGTTGTTACTCAGGCATGACTGTTATGCTTTGGTGGAGATTCATTTAAGAGTTGGGCCCTATTAAAATGTGTTGAAATGAACAAATCCTTTTGAAACTGATTCATGGGCCCTGATCATTTCACCATCATACCTGCACCAGATTTCTTGTTCTTTACATGTGGAAAGAAAAATGGGTACGTGGTAGGAGGGGTTAGAGTCAAGGGGTTTCAGGCAAGTCAGTTTGGGGCAATTAGCAAGGCTCTAGCTGAGATTCTAAATACACAGCTTTAAGTGAGAGACTAAGGCAACCTCAATGCACTTACTGTTCTACATGGATTTTTCTGTATAAAATTGTAATTCATATAACTTATAGTCTTTAAAGTTTTAGAGTACAGTTTAGAAAAAAATAGGCTCTAAGATAATAAAATGTCAGCGTATTTCTGATCTCAAGAACATTAAAATACATATCTGAGAACTAAATAGGCATTATTTCCTGATTAGCCAAGATTCTGGGTTTTCCATGCTGATTTCCTTATGTGTTCTTTAAAGAGATGTGATAAACTGGGGGTTTCTCTCCTAATGTTTAAGACATGAAGGCACAATTTGCCCCAGGGGTGAGAGATGTGAGGATGGTCAATGAATGTCCCCTTCCCTCATCTTCCATGGTTACATTCTGAGCATGTGAGGAGTGTCTGGGTTTTTTTCTACAGGCGAAGGATCAAGGAATATTTTGATAACCAATTTCTTATACTGTTGGGTTTGGTTTTCTTCTCTGAGGACATAACTTAGCTATAACAATATGCAGAAATGAGGAGAATAATACTTTCTTCACTAAAATTCAGCTTACAAGAAACTTCTCAAAATAGAATTTTAAAAATGAGATACACTTTTGTATTTACTGCACATGGACACAATCACATCAGGGAGATCAGTCTTCAAGGCTGGAGCGGGGAGTCCTTGCTGCCCAGGAAGCCAGATGGACCCCCGACAGAGGACTTCTTTCCCTTCTATGTAGTACATCATACTGTTTTGTTTTGTTTTGTTTTGTTTGTGGTACACGGGCCTCTCACTGCTGTGGCCTCTCCTGTTGCGGAGCACAGGCTCCGGATGCGCAGGCTCAGCGGCCATGGCTCACGGGCCCAGCTGCTGCACAGCATGTGGGATCTTCCCGGACCGGGGCACGAACCCGTGTTCCCTGCATCGGCAGACGGACTCTCAACCACTGCGCCACCAGGGAAGCCCCATTATACTGTTTTTTAAGAGTAATCTTTTAAAAATATTTTATAAATACATTTTCTTTATATTTACAATGTTAAAATCTAACGAAAA
This sequence comes from Mesoplodon densirostris, assembly GCF_025265405.1. Lineage (NCBI taxonomy): Eukaryota > Metazoa > Chordata > Mammalia > Artiodactyla > Ziphiidae > Mesoplodon > Mesoplodon densirostris. The sequence continues at coordinate 4,717,108 of NC_082663.1, forward strand.
AAAATCCTGAAAAACTATTTGCTCTTGATTTGTCTATAATTAGAAATACGTATTTCTTATCATATATACTTTTTATGTTTAACCATTATATATATATATATATATGTATATATCTATATGTGTCTATCTATCTATATCTATATATATATATCTATATATATATATCTATATCTCTCTCTCTCTCTCTCTCTCTCTATCTATCTATATCTATATATATATATATATATTCTTTTTCAGATTCTTCTCCCTTATAGGTTATTATAAGATATTGAATATAGCTCCCTGTACTATACAGTAGGTCCTTGTTGTTTATCTGTTTGATATATAGTAGTGTCTATATGTTAATCCCAAACTCCTAATTTATCTCTCTCTCCCCCTCATTATCCCCTTTGGTAACCATAAATTTGAAGTAAATCAGACAGAGAAAGACAAATATCATATGATATCACTTATAGGGGAATCTAAAAAATGATACCGATATACTTATTTACAAAATAGAAAACAGACTTTTTAAAGTGATCTTGATGATGTTTCCCACTTGCTCCAGGAGCCTGACCTTTATGAGCTGTGTCAACAGGCTTCCTTGCTCTCCACCTTTTCACTTTTTTCATCCAAGGGTGATCATCGGGTCACTCCAGGGCGGAGAGCAGGATTGGGTCAGGGTGTTTATTCCTGACCAGCCCGCCTACACACACAGGCTATCACGGGTTGTCTGTGACTCACCACTGAAGGTCTCAGCCTTTGTTCCTCTGCACATGCTTCTCTCTGTACCTGGTTCCCAATTGCTCTGTGCCCTCAGCACTACATCACTGGGGTTTCCTGCTTCCTGCCCCCAACTCTATAACTATTCCTTTTATGGGGCACTCCACACTTCACCCCATGGGAGTGTGCCATCTATTCGTGCTAGGACATGACTTATATACTACCTGTTATCTCACAAGATACTTACAGAAACCCATGAGAGAACAAGGCCATCCATGCTTTTCTCAACAGAATGAAGCTGAGGCATGGAGAGTGGGACCAGACTACCCAAGATCACAGAGCTGGTAGAGGCTGGCTGGTGATGGGGGTCCCTTCCCTCCCCAGGTCTCTTTCTTCTCAGTGCAGCTCTTTCTGCTACAGCTCTGCTTTCACATTTAAATCAGAACTAGAATTTGGCTTTATTTCTCATTCATTAAAAAAGTAATGGATGCCCAGAATGTTCTTACATTATGTACTTATGTTTATTCTCTTATTATAAAGCACCTCCAGCTCATTGACAAAGGGCACAGCCTTAATTTAAAATTAATAGATAGCACCATGGAAATTGGAAGTCTGGGTTATAGCTTGTATGATTAATTCTTCTAGTCATGACTAGAATAAAAGTATATGTTAATAAAACTAGCTGTGTACACTTGCAGCCCCTTTACTATTAGCTGTGCACCACTAATAATATACCTCCTAAATGCCTCATAGCAGTCCATTTTTATCACAGTTTCCCCCTTCAGAGGTTTTAGGATTCCAGGACAGCACTGTGGAAGCTGAATCTGCCCATCCAGCCCCTGGGACACATGATGGCTGGAACACCTGTGTCCAGATGCCTCTTTGCTTGGCTCTCATCATACCTGAGCTGCTCTGAGAAATGGGAGTCAGATGTGTATATCCCCACATTTAAGGTGTACTTTTACCAGTAGACTCTGAGTTAGATTACTGGCACAAAATATAGAGACTGGCTGACTTTACCATATAAAGTCATAAAGCTGAAAAATAGCAAAGGAATCAACTAAACAATTGTTAATCATCTACTATGCTCTGGTGCCTGTGCTGTGAAGGTAACAAGGAATAAGACCCTTGTTCCCTCAAGTTCAGTCCAGGGAGGGAGACCAGCACCCAAGTATACCTGCTGGATGGTCACTGCGATCGTCAGTCATAAAACTAGCAAGTCTCCTGAGCAGATGGGCCCCTTTTACTAAACCTCAGTTGACGTGCATTACCACCACTCAACACTGACCAGGTTGGAAACACTTACCTTCTCTTACCTGTCCTTGGACTCCCAGGGTTTCAAGCACTTCCTCTTGATTGAGCCACACCCTCCCAACCATCTGTTTTAGCCGGGTCTTTGTCGGCTTCTCACAGCCCTGTGTGCCCTTATTGCCTTCAAGCTTCCAGCACCACATTGCTGGAAATTCTGCTAGGGATCAAGAATATCAGGATGAACAAACTAGGAAACCATGACTCACCACCAGGGATGCTCCAGACTGAGGGATGCTGGGTGCAAAAGCCCGGATGCAGGAAGGATTGGTCTGAGTTGCAAAGAAGACCTGCATTGCCAAGGGTGGTAAGTAGGTGAGAGGGATGCTGACAGAGATATCAGCAGGGCAGGCTCTGCCCTGCCCTGAGTGAATGGATACAATTTGCATTTTTAAGCCTGTGCAGCCTCTTGAAGAACAGGAATGGGAGGTGCCAAGAGTGGTGGCTGAGAGACCAGGTAATTGGTTAGGCAGGGACTTGGGCAAGAAGAGACCAAGGCTGAAGCTGAGATGGTGCTGGGGGAAGGAGAGGGGGCCCTGGCCAGGACTTCCGATGCCGGCCAGAGCTTAATGCCAGCATGCATTTCCTCTGGTTCAAATAGAGGCGTTGTCTGCTCCTCCAGTTATGGTTTCCATGGCAACTCTCTGGGCTTTCCCTTCCAGATCAGCAGTAGAGGCATGAAGAAGGACCCTGGGCTGAGTGCCTTTTCATCAGGAAAAACTTCCCAAGTGGTTAAAATGAGGAATCGTACAATTAATGTAGACCCCTCCCTCCTGAGGAATTCAAGGAGAGACTTGGAAAAGCTTATTAAACTAGCAGCCCAGCCAGGAGACCCGAGTTCAGGTTTTCTCTCTGCCCCCCACTGCTGAGGCTACGTGTGTCATCACACTCGATATCTGTTGTTGAACATTTAATTTCTCCCTCCTGAAAGTTTAGCATTAAGTTAACAGTAGTACTAAGCTATTTCTTTAGGTTGAACACATGGATGGTAGCCCACTCCAGGTCTTAGCCACATGCCTGAAGCTTAATATGCAGCTCATTGATATTTAGGCTTTTATCTTCCATCTCATAGAATCTTAGAATTGTTGAGGACCTGCACTTCAATTTTTAGTCTAATTCCTGTTTTGTAATTACATTGCAAATAGCAGACCATTGTTGTGTGCTGTTTTAACTCTTCCTGACTCCATTCTCTGGGTGTGTATTATGATGTACTTCGTGAGCTGTTTAGATGTGCTTTAGAAGAAAATAAAATGTGAGTGTGCACAGAGACAGGCTGCATTTCATAGAGAAGCTTGGTGTCTGCCGGACCAGCTGGGAGGCAATGGCAGGAATTCAGCAAGAAATGTGGCACCTGGGGTGTGGAAGTGCGGGATCTCAGGCAGGATCCTTCACTGGACTGGGTGGCTCACTGGAGGTGGGGATGGGAGAAGGCGGAGGTACGTATAACTCCCAGGCAAAGACCAGGATGGCAGGGCAGGGGGCTTTAACCGTACAAGGTGCAACAAGCAGCATGATGGAGCCTAGGTTTAGCCATGGCATGCTGGGGCATCCTCACGATGAAGATGTCAGATGGGGGCTTCCATAAGCAGGGCTGCTCTGGGACACAGCTGGGGAGAGATCAGTCCACTCTAGTTAACCTCACGATGTGGACACACTTCCCCGAGGGAGGGAGTCCAGGAGCAGAGGGGTGATGGTAGAGCCCTGGGGAAAGGCTCCACTTAGGGATGAGGGTTGCCGAAACTTGGCCTCTGTTCACTGGTGCCGCATAGCAATGTGCAGACAGAGTTTTGGATGAAGTAGAAAAGAATAGCTTTCTTGCTTTGCCAGGCAAAGGTAGACACAGCAGGCTCCTGCCCTCAAGACTTTGTGTCCCACCCTGGAGCGGGTAGTGAAGAGTTTTATAGTGCTCAAGGAGCAGGGCGTGGTAAGCTTCTGGACATGCTCTGATTGCTTGGTGGTGAGGTAACCGGGAGTCAGCATCATCAGCCTTCTGGTTCCAGCTGGTCTGGGGTCTCCATGCTTGTGGGCAGCGTACAGTTAACTTCTCCCCCCTTGTGGGGATTTCAGTATCTGCCAAACAGCTCAAAGGACACGGCTCAGAATATTATCTCTAGTCCTTGAGGAAGAACTAAAGGTCCTGACTTGGTTCAATGGCTGAAGTATTATTATTTTGTCTTGCTTGCCTGTTTTCCTTTCTTTCTGCATTTTCTCACTTCTCTGATTAAATGTATTCTTTGACTAAAGTTTTTCTGCAGACAAAATTCAGGCAGAAGGCATGGGTGGGAGTCTATTCTTGGAAGACCCCCTAGGGTCCTGCTTGGTTACATGAGCAGAGGAAGAAGATACCACGAGGAAGACTGGTAAAGGGCAGCCTGAAGGTTAGGGAGACCAGGAGAGTGTACAGCGCAGTGGCAAGCAGGTTCCCCCAAAACCTGCCTCCCCACTTCAGCACCCAGCTCTGAGCCATGAGGCTGAACTGAATGGACCACATTCATAGCCTCCTGTGCCTTTAGCTCTAGATGGAGTCTGGCTGATGGGTGGCTCGGGCAGGGGGTGAGAGGTGCAGAGGCTGGGACATCGTGCCTGTCCTTTGTCCCTTCAGCTCGAGCAGTGGCCTTGCTCCCTGGTGATGCCAGTGCCCGGGGACCTGACCACCCCTTGTTGATCCCCCTGGACCCTGTGCATAAACTTCGTGTAATCCCTTCATTAAATGCTCATCAGTTATGCTGCTTTGAGAAATACATTTTCCCAGCCTGGACCCTGAGTGATGCAGTGGCCCCAGGGTGTACCAGGTCAGGGAGATCTCAAGGTTGGATTCAGCACTCAGGTCTCTGTGATGCTGCTGAGAGCTGTCTCAGCAGAGGCGTGTTGGGAAAAGATCACGTGAGCGCCACTGGGAGTTGGGCTGTTTCCAGGGGTTGTCACTGTAGATGCCTTGCCAGCCCTCGTATTCTATGAATGGTCCCTCCTAGAAGCATAGGGGACACCTTCATCATGAATTTACAGTCGTAGCACTTTATTCATTGCTTTTTAAAGACTTTCTTAAATAGGGGTTGTCTCATTTCTCAAAGTATTAACAATCATCATTTTCACACAAAAGAAGCAATCAAAAGCTGTTGGTGATTTCTCAGTGTATTGTGCTGTGACTTTGCCTCTCAGAGATCTGGGTGATGTCCAGAGTGACTCAGGGCTCTTAGGCACGGAACCAGTTGTGTCCTCACAAGGACTGGAGACCTACCAGGCACCCCTTTTATCACCTCTCTCCATCAGTTCAGGGAAAAGATGCCCAGAAACACATGGGGAAATTAAAACAGGGGTGCCTGGTGGAGGGGAGCATCTGTTAGCTTCTAACTAACAAGGACCCTCCATCTGTCCAAATTCTCCATGACCTCCCAGCAAGGGGGCCAGTGGAAGTGTCATCATCGCATCAGCATTTCCATGATGCTTGATCATATCACAGATCACATGAATCCTAGTCTTGTGTAGCGTTCATTCTCAGCCCTGAAAAGAATTTAGTTCCCTTCATTTCTGACCCTCCCATCTTAAAAATATTCATTACATTCTTGGCCAAGGTGACTTCAGTAGAGAAAATAATTGATTCTTATAAAGACTAACCTTTTTCTACCAAAAGAAATTATTTTTAATAACTGGATTTTATTAATGAGGTCATATGAATTGCAGGAATCAAGATTTCTTCAGGAAGCAATAAACACCAAAAGATGAGGATTTATTTCATTTCTCCAAATATTACTACCCATTATGTATTTCACACCTAATACAATGGTCCTCCTCGGCTCGTAGACTTACCAGGCACCTGACGGGCAGGCAGAATGATCCACCCCACACGTAGTAGTGATGGCCTTGCAGGGAGACAAAAGGACATCATTTCCATCAAGGACATTCTTCAAAGTTCTCCTCATACAGATCGTAAGGGATACAGACATGATTTTAATCAATTGTGCTAACTTTTAAAGTTGCTTTAAAATTTTACCATTTTTTCCCTAAAATTCCAGGTTTTGCCTTTTGAATATCTGATGACTCTTGAATTAAATTCAGCAGAATGGAGAATCCAAAGATCATCTGTATGCCTACATCTCATGGTTAATTTTTAAATGGTGAAATCTAGACATAAACTAGCACTCAAGGAGGGGGTGGGGATAAAACCAAAGTCAGTGGCCCACACTGTGGCTGTGGCTGGAGACTGATTCCAGGCTGGGAACAGGGATCCTGCTGCCACTGACCATGACTCAGCCGCAGCTGCAGCCACCTTTCTTCAACCTCTGCTTCCCCTCGCCCGCCTCTGTAAGAGAATGGAAACAGAAATAAAGATTTTTTAGGTCTTTTCCAGCACTGAAAGTCCTTGTCTTCATGAATTTTCTCTTCGTGACTCCACTATAAATTAATAATGGGGAAAATAGTTCAAGATGACATCAGTTTTTTTATTTTTTAAGCAAAAAAATAGAGAAAACCACAAAGCTGCTTGGGTTGGTTATTCCCCCAATACATAAATTCTGACTTATATTTAGCCCCAAACTCCTTGCTTAGCCAGAATTTTTATTAGTGGGCAAACATCCAGAATGAAACAGAAATATGGATGTGGCTTTTTCCCAAATTACATCCTGCACTTGGCTCAATCATCACTGTCTACAGCCAAAGAGGGTCCCCCAAATATGAGCGGGCCTCTCTCCTTGAGGAATGTCTTCTGGCTCCCCCAGTTGAGATAAGGGGGCAGGAACTCTGGTGTCTTCTCTGCACAGGGACACAAGGACACCTCGGAGGGAAGAGGGAGAGAAAGGCCCAAGGAGCTAAAAGCAGATGGGTGAGATTGATTGGTTCCTATGGCTTGTCTTTTTTTTTTTAAATCTCAGAGATATTTTATTTTTTATTATTTTTCTTTTCCATTATGGTTTATTACAGTATACTGAATATAGTTCCCTGTGCTCTACAGTAGGACCTTGTTGTTTATCCATTCTATATATAATAGTTTGCATCTGCTGACCCCAAACTCCCACTCCATCTCTCCCCAAACCCCCTCCCCGTTGGCAACCACCAGTCTGTTCTCTACATCTGAGCCTGTTTCTGTTTCATAGATAAGTTCATTTCTGTCATGGTTATTATTTTTTAATTTTTTTTAACATCTTTATTGGAGTATAATTGTTTTATAATTGTGTGTTAGTTTCTGCTGTATAACAAAGTGAATCAGCTATATGTATACATATATCCCCATATCTCCTCCCTCTTGCGTCTCCTTCCCACCCTCCCTATCCCACCCCTCTAGGTGGTCACAAAGCACCGAGCTGATCTCCCTGTGCTATGCAGCTCCTTCCCACTAGCTATCTATTTTACATTTGGTAGTGTATATATGTCCATGTCACTCTCTCCCTTCATCCCAGTTTACACATCCCCCTCCCTGTGTCCTCAAGTCCATTCTCTATGTCTGTGTCTTTATTCCTGTCCTGCCCCTAGGTTCTTCAGAACCATTTTTTTTTTTTTTTAGTTTCCATATATACGTGTTAGCATATGGTATTTGTTATTCCCTTTCTGACTCACTTCACTCTGTGTGACAGACTCTAGGTCCATCCACTTCACTACGTATAACTTAATTTCATTTCTTTTTATGGCTGAGTAATATTCCATTGTATATATATATGTGCCACATTTTCTTTATCCATTCATCTGTCAATGGACACTTAGGTTTCTTCTGTGTCATGTCTATTGTAAATAGAGCTGCAATGAACATTGTGGTACATGTCTCTTTTTGAATTATGGCTTTCTCTGGGTATATGCCCAGTAGTGGGATTGCTGGGTCGCATGGTAGTTCTATTCTTAGCTTTTAAGGAACCTCCATACTGTTCTCCATAGTGGTTGTATCAGTTTACATTCCCACCAACAGTGCAACAGGGCTCCCTTTTCTCCACACCCTCTCCATCATTTATTGTTAGTAGATTTTTTGATGATGGCCATTTTGACCCCCTCCTAGAGAAATGGAAATAAAAACAAAAATAAACAAAAGGGACCTAATGAAACTTAAAAGCTTTGGCACAGCAAAGGAAACCATAAACAAGATGAAAAGAAGACTCTCAGAATGGGAGAAAATATTTGCAAACAAAGCAACTGGCAAAGGATTAATCTCCAAAATATACAAGCAGCTCATGCAACTCAATACCAAAAAAGCAAACAACCCAATCCAAAAAATGGGCAGAAGACCTAAATAGACATTTCTCAAAAGAAGATATACAGATTGCTAACAGACACATGAAAGGATGCTGAACATCACTAATCATTAGAGAAATGCAAATCAAAACTACAATGAGGTATCACCTCACACCGGTCAGAATGTGTCATGTTTTAGATTGTTTTGTGAAGAATACTTTGAGGATGTAAGAAAGAGAAGTAAAACTATTGAAGATATGGAAGATACTGTGGACAAGAGAGGTTACATTGTGCTGTGGCATGGCATAAATCCTCCAATAATGCAGCTCTGGAGAACCTACCTGGGCTTGGAGGAGCTGAGCTTCCTGAGCAAGGGATGGTGTGGTCACCTGGAAGGAGACGGGGTCATTCGTTTGGGTTTCGGTCCCATGCCACCTCATGAAACACTGCAGGAAACCCGCCTGAGATGTTGGGTGGTGGTGCCTCATTGCAGGGACAGCTTCTGTCTTGACACACCAAGATGGAGAGGCAGGTGGGCAAATCCCCCACTCCCTCCTCAATGATATTGGTGCTTCTCCTCACTAAGCTGCTAAAAATCTAAAGGGATGCTTTTGCTCATGGGGTTGTGGTGTTCCATGTACAAGGGTCAAAATATCACAGACCCGATGGCTCAGGCAGGGTCTGAGGGCTGGGAGTAGACTATTTTTCTCCTGGCTGTCATGATTCAGAGAAACCCACCACTGCATGCTTGATATTTCACAGCTGGAAGCTTCTGACTCCACTGACAAAATAAGAGGGAGGGTAGGAAGATGGCGTTTTCAGAGGGAGAAACAAGCCCTCTGCAGAATACATGGTTCAGGCTCCCACGGAGACCCACGCAGGGGCAGGAATGCACAGAATATGCACTATGGGGGCAGTGGTTAATCAAGGAACGCTGGGCTAAGTCCATTCCCTCCAGGTGAGGGCTTCCCTGACCTTCACTCTGGGAAGTTTGTCCCAGGCTTTCCTCTCATCTCCCTGCCGTCCGCTCCTCACTTAGCCACAGCCAGGCAGGGTAAGGGGCTCTGCACTCTTACTCAGCTTGTGGGAGGTGCCCAGCGTCCTCAGAGGGGGAATGAAGAAGCATCTGGCCTGGGGGAAGCAAGACCAGGGTCGGGCCCAACAGACAGTGCCTGTGTGCAGCGGCGGGAGGGAGTGGACGGTGGTGACCACGGGGCTGAGCACAGGGTCCAGGAGCAATGCTGGCCTGCTGAAACCAAGAGCAGTGGGGCTCCATCTGTGTGCCCAGTTCTACACCGGGACTGATGTTTTGAGAATGTCAATGATGTAGACTTAGAACACCAGGAACCCAGAGAAAAGAGGGCTGTGCTCGGACAAATGCATCGTTTTGCTGGTAAAGCTAATGCTGGTTGAAGAGGGATCTTTACATCTGGGAATTCAGCCTGTATTGGAAGTTATGCTTTATTATTATTATGGCTGAGACTTTTCAGACGTGAGCTTGGGATCCGAGGCTGTCACTACCCGCCGTCAGGGAGGTGGCAGGCAGTTCCTACCCAAGGCTCAAAATCCCAAGGAATTGCATTTTCCTGAAAATCCCAGGAGAGGAAACATCAGAAAGATGAAGGTGAGAACCAGACACACAGTAAAGACAATACGTTGCCCGAAGTCGGTGTGGTGGCTGACTGGAAGCCTTCCTCCCTCATTTTGCAAAAGGCCATCGAGATAATTAAATGGCAGCATTTCAATTAATCTCTGATTCCTCTGCATCTCCCTGACAGGGGCAGGGGGCTGTGCTGCCGGCACCGTGTCATAATGGACGTGATCATGGAGCTCAGCCCAGGCGCACCAGTACTGGGAGAAAGCAGCTGAAGAGAAAGACAGTAAATAAAGATCAGGGAGAAGCGAGAGCCACCAACCAGGCTCTTGACGGCAAGGAAATTAATGTGACAAGTGAAGGGAACCTAAGTGCCACTCGGTGTGCCCCAGCTCAGAGTGACTTTGTATTTTTCTACTCGTGTATGTGTGTGTGTACGTGTGTGTGAGTGTGCATGCTTCCACGGGTAGTTTTCTCCTACATTCTTTAGTCTGCTTGGACATCGGTTTTTACATTTACTTGTCACGGCCTCTAGAGTGACATAAAATGCTGCTTTGGGCTCCCCAACATTGAAGACAAGGTGAAAGGTGTTTTGTGTCACGTGAATTTTAAACCCTTGAAGAGAGAAGGGCTCACGTGTCACACCAACTCTGAGGACAAAAGCTCGTGGAGGCCAGGGACGTGTGTGTGGAAAGCAGACACGGAGGCTGCAAACTGAAGCCCCGCAACTTTGTTCTGTCTGCTCCGTGCTTGTAGAAACTTGAGACGTGCTCCTGTCCCGGGCAGAATGTGGATTCTCCTTGTCCTGTCTGCTCGGCAGCCAGGGGTTAGGGGAAGAAGTTAATAAATGGATACTGGAAACCTCCACTTGGAATGGACCATGGTGGGAGGCGCTTGTGCTGTCCAGAGGGGTCCGGGCCCAGCCAGCTCCCTGTTGTGTTGAGTGACAGAAACTGCCCAGAGGAAAAGGGTCAAGGTCCAGGGGTGGGGGGCTTCTACACATGGAATTGCGTACATCCAACCCAAAAGAACATGGGGCCAGTGACAGAGAGTGTCAGGCCCACAGCTTTGTGGGAACACTGGCTGCCTCACCCTGAGTGGGAGGAGTAATGGAGACCAGCTATCCTTAGCCAAAAGGGAGATGCCATCTCCCCTCTCTTTCCCCCTCTGCTCTCCCTCGGGTGAGGCTGTGGTGCTGAGCTCTGAGCTGAACTCATGAGGGGCTCTCAGTGTGGGGCAGGTAGCACTGCTGGCATTTTAGGCAGTGGTGGCTGAGGAATCTGGACAGGAGGCTCCCCCCGAACTACAGCTGCCCTACACCCCCAGGAGGGACCGTATCCACACGGGTAGCCCACAGGCTCTCTCCAGAGACGCTTTGTACATGTATATTCCCCTGCCATGCTTCCCTCTCAAAAAGTACAGGTGTCCACAGTCTGAAGGGATGGTTAAACCAATACCGTAACCCTAAGATTTAGGCCAAGCTACGCCCTGAGCTTTGGAGCCAGAAAGCCTGCTTTGATCCTGACTCCATCACTTCATAGCTGTACCATGTGTGAGCTAATTACCTCCTCTGAGCATCAGTGTGGTGATCAGCAAGAAGAGGTATAACAATACTTACTGTTCAAGGTTATTAACAAGGTTGGACAAACTATTGACAAAATTAATGACAGCATTTCAGATAGACAATATATGTGCATATGATGATCTCAGATGCTGAAATAGCATGGGACAAAATGCACCACCGTTTCTTCAAAAAGACCTGGCAAAGTTGGAATAAGAGAGTTCTTTAAATTGACATAGGCTGTCTGCTAGCATCCTGCACTAAATGTTCTACATACCTAAAAAGAGATGTTTCCATTACAGTCATGAGTCTGCCAAGGAGTTCTGCTTTTCATGCTCATGGTCCCCACTGACCTGGATGTTCTAACTGCTGTGATGACAATAAAAATAAATAAATAAATAAATCAAAGGAAAGTGACATTTACCAACTGTGTGATTAGCTGTCCAGGAAAGCCAGGAAGCAGAACAGAAAGCTCTTTGCTAACTGAGTAAAGCAGCCAGTTATAAGGACTATAAATAGCAACTTGTCTCTATGCCGGAATCAGCAATTAGAACATTTTATAACAAAAATTCCTAATTCCACTGAAATAAAAGTAAAGAAACAATTCCTCAAATATACATGAAATGCATGTGAAATCCATATAAAGTTCTGGAGAACGTGAAAGAAGTATGAATCACCAGAGAAACACACTGGGATCCTGAATGGGGGCAGTCAGCCCATGAACCCATCAGCGTCTCTCACATCAATCTATAGGTTAATGAAATACCTACCAAGATGGCAACATACTTTTTAGGTAACTGGGCAAGCTGATTATAGAATTCATGTAGAAGGTATAAACATTATAAAATCCATGATAAGCATCAGTGAAAAATTTACCCTTCTTATGATAAATGTGTGATAAAGACTTTCATTGCAATAAAGCTGGGAAAATATGGACCATGTCTTATATGTTTTAGTAAAACTGACTATCAATTTGGAAAAAAATTAAGTTTGATACCTTCCTACTTCATATCATACAAAAATGACTACCATGTAGATCAGCATAATGTAAAAAGAAGATGATGAGACTGTCCAAAAAAAACATAGGATAGTATTTTATAATACAGAGACTTAAAATAAATAATTAATAGATTATGCTCTTAGAAGTTAAAAATCTTCTGTCTAAAAGTCCCCATAAACAAAATTAAAACAATCGTCTAGAGAGATTTGCAACATTTACAATTGACCCGAGGTTAATGTTCATAATGTATAAAGTGTTTCTAAAATCTCTTAGAAAGTAACTCGTAGACCCACATAAATATACTCAATGTATCTTCGACAAAGGACCAAAGATAAAGCAATGGAGAAAAAAGAGTCTTGTCTACAAGTGGATCTAGAACAACAGGATATCCACAAACAACAAAATGAATCACGACAGAGACTCTACACCAAAATTCAATCAGAATGGATCATAGACCAAAATGTAAAGCACAAAACTTATATAAAACTGCAAGAAAATAACAGGAAAAATCTAGATGATCTTGGGTATGGAAATGACTTTTTAGATACAGCACCAATGATATGATCCTTGAAAGAAATAATTGATAATCTGGAGTTCATTCAAAATTGAAAAAAAACAAGCAAGCAAAAAAATGTCTGGTCTGAGAAAGACACTGTCAAGAGAATTAAAAACAAGCTACAGAGGGGGAGAAAATCTGCAAAAGACATACATGATAAAAGGTTTTGATCCAAAATATACAAAGAACACTTAAAATACAGCAATAAGAAAACAAATTTTGGTTAAAAAATGGGCAAAAATCCTGAAAATACACCTCACCAAACATGATATACAGATGACAATAATCACATGAAAAGATGCTCATCACCTGATGTCATTAGCAAATTGCAACTGAAAATAACCATGAGGTACCACTACACACCTATTAGAATGGCCTAAATCCCAAACACTGACACCACCAAATGCTGACTAGGATGTAGAGCAGCAGTACTCTCATTCATTGCTGGTGGGAAAGCAAACTGGTGCAGCCACTTTGGAAGACTGTTTGCTGGTTTCTTAGAAAACTAAACAAAGTCTTACCATATGATCCAGCAATCACGATCCTTGGTATTTACAGAAATGAACTGAAAACTTATGTCCACAAAAAACCCTGCATACCCATGATTATAGCAGCTTTATTCATGATTGCCAAAACTTCGAAGGCAACAAGATGTTTTTCAGTGAATGGATAAATAAACTGTATTGCATCCAGATAATGAAATTTCATTCAGCACTAAAAGAAATGAGCTATCAAGACACAGAAAGACATGGAGGAAACTTGAATCCTTATGACGAAGTGAAAAGAGTCCATCTGAAATGATACATACTGTATTCTTCCAACTCTGTGACACTCTGGAAAAGGCAGACTATAGAAACCGTGGAAAGATCAGTGGTTGCCAAGGTTTGGGAGGAGAGAAGGATGAAGAGCAGAGCACACAGGATCCTCAGGGCAGCGAAACTGTTCTGCATGACACTATAAGGGTGATACATGTCATTGAACACTCGTCCAAACCCACAGAATGTCCAACACAAAGAGTGAATCCTAATGTAAAATATGGATAATTACGGTCAATGTAGGTTAATCAGTTGTACCAATTCTCCCACTCTGGTACGGGATGTTAATGTGGGGGAGGTTATGTGTGTGGGGGGCAGGGGGTAGAGGGGAAACCTCTGTACTTTGCCCTTAATTTTCTTGTGAACCTAAACTGCTCTAAAAATAAAGTCTACTACAAGTGAGAGAGAGAAAGGGAGAGAGAGAGAGTGATAATACAATAATACAAGTCATAATATTAGCTCCTACTTGATGAGGACCTACTATTTCCCAGGCACTGCACAATCCTTAACTGTGTGATCTTGATCAAGTCACTTAACCTTCTCGAACCTTAGTTTGTTCATTTATAAAATGGAGTGATAATAATCATTCTACTTCATTGAGTTGTTTTGGAGATCCAATTAGGTGACGCCTAAGAAGTCCTTAGCACTATGCCTGGGTCCTAGTAAGTGTCCAGAAGATAGCTGTTACTATTGTTTTAATGAAAAATTATAAAAAAGACAATCTCCCAAGTAGAAGAACAAAGCATATAGACAACAGTGATGGCAGAGATCCAGAGGGGCTGTGCATGCATGCTATTAACAATGGAAATGGGATGAAAGCCACAATGACATGTTTTTCATCCATCAGCTTGACAGCAGTTTAAAAAGACTGATCCTGTCAAATACGTCTCGGGTGTGGGGAGATGGGGATTCCCGTGGATGTTGGTGGGAGGGTACATAGGCAAGTGTCGTGGACGACACTGGTAGTAAGAGCCCTCACCTGTAGGACGGTCATGCATTTATGTTCAGGGAGCCCCATAGCAAGTGCTCTTCAATATGCTGGATATTTAATGTGTTTCTCTCCACTCAGGGGCGCGTGAATCAGGACAGCTGAGGAGGTGGGAGGAATTAATATGAAAGAGTTTTTAAGGCTCAGCTTTTCCTTTGCTGCCTTTTAAGTTCTGTGTTTTTGTTGTTGCTGCTGTTTGTCTTGGAAAGTAAAATATTTGTTGCTGTGTCATTTGTAGGAGTGTTTTTTTTTAAATTCTTTCTATATGATCTTGGATCCCCACAGGAAATTTTCCCCCATTATCAATAAAAAAAGTTATTAATCCATTGCCCTTGTTCTTACTGGCTTTTTATTATTTCCAACCTCCTATTCTAGAAGTGTGTTGGATGATGGCAGTGGATAAGCTTTTCTTTGTATCCAGGAGCTCTGCATGGCCCCTTCTGTTCAGCTTGGCAGCTTTAAGACCTGCCAATGGCTATTAGTTGAACATAGAAGATTGAGATTGTATGATGAAAACATGCTCTGGGCCCAATCTTGATAAAGACAGTACTTTCTAAGATGAGCTAACTTAAACATTTAGGAGTCTACATTGCAAGTCTACAGAACTATGCAGTGGGCTTACCCACTGCTGACCTCCTTGGCTTTAAACCAGGAGCCATGTGGTGATGTAAAGGAGGGATGCAGAGAAGTAGAAAAACCCTACTGGGACAAGCAGCAGATGCTCAACACACAAAGACACACACACACGTCCTTCTCCTGAACTGATGAACCCACACCCATGGCTCCAATGGCTCAGGACCTCCTGTCCAGTCTGTGTTCCTCAATTTCAGGGCTGAATATCTGGGTACAACTCACACAGGAAGCACTTACGTTGCACATGTAAGAACAGACAAACACACAAACAAGCAGAACACCAACTTAGGTAAACTTCACTTTCAAAACATAAACCTATCTATCTATATATACATGTATGTGTGTATATATATTTTTTTTCATAGAAAGGCACTTGTAAGAAATGCACCAAATCATCAAATCATTGCCAACGGTTATATTAAAGTAGTGAGATATGGGTAAAGTAATTTTTTTCTTTTACTTCCAAATACTCTACAATTAACCTATAGTAACTCTGTAGTAATCCAGAAAAAAATGAGTTTTCCCTGTAATGTTCAGAAGAAAAGCAAAATAAATGACTCTCCATATGGACTGGCCCATGCAGAATAGAAGGTGCTCTCAAATCCAGTTTCCTTAGTCCTGTAGTCTTTCCCAGGACTCGCTGTCCCTGCAATCGACGTGATCAGTAAACGATTGCATTTGTCTCTCCAAGTGTTAGTGTAAGGGCATCTGATGTGAAAGTCATGGTGTCAATCTTAATTCACTTTCTTCATCAGTTTTAAGTGATAATTAGATTATCATAACAATGGTTCAGTACAAAGAAATATTTTGAATTTTTAAGCAGAAGTCTGAGTTGTTTTCCTCAATTCTTCCTTGGTTTAAAATGAAATTTGATTAACAATTGAGTTAAACTTCAGCATTTAAGTGACAGTTGATTCAGAAGTTATCATTTGACCAGGCTAAATATTTTCTTTGCTGAATAGATTCTTTATTCAGTGAAACTGTGGAATCAATACAGTAGTTCAACTTCAATGAAATTCAAAGAGTGAATGTTTTAAATACTTAGAATAAACTGTTCAAAATAATTTTACAAAGTAGTCAAACACTATAAAAGTACTCATCTAATGTGTATATATAGAGAGATATATATACACACACATATATACATTATGTGTATGCATATAACTTTGAATACTTAGAATAAACTGTTCAAAATAATTTTACAAAGTAGTCAAACACTATAAAAGTACTCATCTAATTTGTATATATACATAGATATATATACACACACATATATACATTATGTGTATGCATATAACTTTGTAATACATCTATATTTGGAGATAAGTATACATAAAATAATTATATACGTAATAATGTGGTATATATTATATATGAAACTTGCTGGAGGCATCAGATAGATTAGATATCACTCCTAATATAGATTATATATAACATAAAATATATACTGTAATTTGGATTAGATAACACTTCTGACAGTTTTCTCGTTCCGTAAAATGGTAAACCTAGAAGAGACTTCAGAGGTCATCTGGTTTGGCATGCAGGGGCATTTTTACTTGTTTGGATTTACTTGAAGTGAGGGACAAGTGTAATGGGAACTATTCACATCTGCTGGATGTTAGCAACGCCGTCGTCATGTCTATTTTATTTTGTCATGACAACCGTGTTCTCTAGTAAGGAGAATAGGAACTTACAATGGAGAACATAACTATCAGGAAATCTAGTTACATTAATAGGTCTGCTCCATAATTCCTCTGACTTGCTCTTACCATGAGGTTCTTTGGAAGGAACGGGAGCGTGGATTCGCGCAGAAGGTCCGGCGCCACTGTGAGGGACCAGGGGGGAAGCAGGCCACTGCCCCGACCCTACCGGGAGGCAATCTGTGCTTCACTGACACGGTTGTGACAGATTATGCTTTTCTCAAAACAGATAAAGGGAAAGAAGAGGAAGTAGTTCTCCTTTCGTATCTTTTAAGAACACAAGGTTTATTTAAAACAAAGATTCTCCTGAATCCCTTTATAGCTTTCTGCCCTCCGGTGCCAAATCTGATATTCCATTAAGTAATCGTATGCCAAATTTGTTTCTTTTCCTTCTCTAATACATGTTTCAGTTTCATCCCTTTAGAAAGGAAAAATGCAAAGACTACCCATGGAAGCTTCCAAGGCATGCAGGAAGCCTTCTGGGAGTGTTTATCAAAGGATGTGGAAGGCTTTCCAGGGCATACTTCTCGAAGCCTTGGGCTGAAAGACAGAGATGCCATATTTATTATTCTTATTAGGTAGAGGCAAAAGCCTTTGTTTTTGAAAACAAAGGCTCACATTCAATGTGGGTGATAGAAAACTTTTTTTAAAAGGGGTTATTAAAATTCAGAGACAGCAGATGCCTCCAGCAAATTTCATCAGGGGAATTCTGGTGAGTGAACTTCATTTTCAGAGTTTTAAACAACTGGAATTTCCATTTTCAATTTCAGTAAAAAAATATAAAATCTCTACTTCTCAATATGAAAAGAGGATATTTAGGAAGGTTGATATATATACAACAATTGGAAAATATGTGTTCATTAATTTCAGTATTCTGTTTCAGAAGTTTTAAAATTACTATTAGCCATCCATTCTCAGTAATATTTTTTCTATAAAAGAAAAAGTCCTCATCTTTTTTCTTATTTGTCATACTCCAAGGAAATAAAATGGTATTTTCTACTAGAGAAATACAGTTTGATAAACCCAATCTGAGATCTTGATATTCTTATTATAAAGTTCCCTGAGGATAAGCTATACTGGTTATATGAAGAAAAAATACATAAATATCAAGATCTGGGAAGTAGTGTATGATACTGGTTATACTTTTGTCTTGATGGATATATTGATAAGGGATTTTTGTAGGAAGACAGATGCACATATTTTCCACAAATAATTACTTTTTGAGACTTTACCTAGTTCAAACTCTTAAACTATTATCATCATCATTCAAGTCTAGTGGAAGGAAATTCTGTTTTATGTGGAACTTGTGATTTTTCACCCCAAGAGAAGAGTCATGGTCCCATAAAAATATGTGCCCCAGGGGATTATATTGCCTATAAAGAATTCAAGGAGCAGCACTAAAATTGCTAGACCTAGAATTGGAAGGTACAGCTTTGAGTCTCTTCTTTCACATATCAGCTGTGTGGCTCTAGGCTCTTTGTCTGAATTTCTCCCTTTGTAAAAGTTGTGGAATAATGAGCACCATATGAGAAACACATGGAGTAATACCTATAGAAAACTTCATCAAGTTCATATCCACTTAGAGGATGGAGATCATCTGAATGACAAGATGGGAAATAGGGATGATGAACACGTGATTCAGGGATCTGGTTCCAGGTGAGATGAAGCAGGTACACTTTTCCCTGTATGCCCCCACTGAATTCAGCTGTAAGACCTGGAAAGAAGGCTGGCATCAGCTATTTGAGAATTCTGGAAAATAAATACTAGCAGATGGATTGGGGAAGAAGACCAGAATTCAGACTTCAACCAAACTGATGGAAGTTTACCATTTCTCATGGCCTGAAACCCAGACATAGGCATCAGGGTGGACAAAGAAAACTCCAGGAGAAACTCCCTAGTTCCGGCTGAAGGAGAAACAAAGGTGTCTCATGAGTGTCAGCCGTGGGCAAAGGACCCTAACCTACAAAAGAGGGAATCTTCCTCTTTAATCAGAGGAGCTCTGGCCTTAAGAAAGTGGGGTGAGTATCTTTGTTTTCCTTGTTTCTGTCCTCCCATCACTTGGCCTTAATTGTGGGCATAGTTTGGGGAAGTACACAGCAAAGAAGAATGAATAAACACCAGGTTGTCAGGGATCAAAAAGGGGAAAAGCTTAAGGACCTGAAAAGATTGTAGAGAGAAAAGAGCTTGGAAAAGCAACCCCATAGGTTGTTCACCAATTCCGGGGCTCAGCCACAAAGTACACAAGCACGGAGCTTACCTAAAGCAGCATACAAAAGAATTTAAAACTAGACTGAGGGACAGACTTCTGCCTAGGTTCTAGACTCAGTGTCACAGACATAGCTCAGATCATTCTAGTGCTGCACAGGCTTTGAAAGTGGAATGGACAGTCAAACCACAGCCTACAGATACTGTGTGTAACTCACAGCCTAGGCTCAACCATCACCTACTAAAACAGTGTTGAAATAAATTTCTGGGCCCAGGATACAATCCAAAATTACTCAGAAACTTTATGTGGTCCATAAAAAGTTCTTCATTGACCTCATGGAATTTTCACAAAACACTATTACATGAGAGAAGGGAGGAGCAGAGAATACTGTGTATACGTTTGCAAACAAAGACGTGAGTGAGGAGAAATATGGAGGAATATTTATCTGCTACCACCACTGGTGGGAAATACTGCAGGTAACTGTATAGGACAAGATTTTAATGGACTAGGTAGAGTATAATTAATCTTATAGTGTGGACATATAAAAATAGAATATGCACATAGACAAAGGATGCATGATATAGACAAATGAAAGCACCAGTTTGCTCTTCTTAAATTCCTTTTACTTCTATAGAGCTTCTCTACCAAAGTGTATATATTTTTTAATTTATTACCTGTGGGTTTGCTTGTATCAGGAGTGATGGTGATTCTTATACTCGCATGCCAGCCTTAAAGCATTATTCGGGGGTGACCATCTGCTATTAGATGTGGGCATGCTTTGTAAACTCTGAGATGGCACACAGAGCTTAAAAGTGTGCCCCATTCACAACAGATGTTCTTTGGATTCTCAAAAATGCCAAGAAAAACAGTTTAATGCTGCACATCTTGCTGTATCTCAGATAAGTTAAATCAGTCCTTAATCAAATTCCCCCATCTTGAGCACTTTGAGATGGTCCCTGTCGTTGGCAGAACAATGGCCCCCAAGGATGCCCACATTCTAAGCCCCAGAAACTATGAATATGTTAATTTACAGGGAAAGAGGGATTTTACAGACATGGTCATGTTGAGGCTCTTGAGATGGGGATATGGTTCTGGATTCCTGGAGTGGTCCCGTGCAAGAGCAACAGGGAGCTGTGAGATCAGAGTGAGAGAAGGAGGTGTGAGGATGAAAATAGATCAGATGGCTGTGGCCCAAAGCCAACAAATGCGGGTGTCTCTAGAAGCTGGAGAAGTCGAGGAATGGATCACTTCCCCAGAGCCTCTGGAAGGAACAAGGCCTGCTGATAGCTCAATTTTAGTCCAGTGAGATTTCTGGCCTCCTGCCTTATAGGGTATTAATGGTGTATTCATATTTGTGGTAATCTGTTACAGCTGTCACAGGAGCGGACCACAGTCCCCTTCGGAATTCCTGCTGCCTTTCCTCCGTTCTCTCACCAAGCACATCCACGGCTGTGCTTGTGAGCTTTCTCAAAAATCCTCATGTTCCTGATGCTCCTGCTTTCCCTTGGCCTCAAGCTTTGCCCTACACTGGACTAGCTTCCTCTTCTGTCACGGCCCTGGAGCACCGTGAATGTAAGGCTAATATCTGTGCAAAGTTTTACAGACATTTTGGTGCTAGTAGAGTATGCTTCTGGGAATAAAACAATTTTATGTGGAAGCTGGGATGGAACAGTTTCAACTACCACATTTCCATCCTTAAAAATGCATGGGATATCATCTCACACTGGTCAGAATGGCCATCATCAAAAAATCTAGAAACAATAAATGCTGGAGAGGGTGTGGAGAAAAGGGAACATTCTTGCACTGTTGGTGGGAATGTAAATTGATACAGCCACTATGGAGAACAGTATGGATGTTCCTTTAAAAACTACAAATAGAACTACCATATGACTCAGCAATCCCACTACTGGGCATATACCCTGAGAAAACCATAATTCAAAAAGAGTCATGTACCAAAGTGTTCATTGCAGCTCTATTTGCAATAGCCAGGACATGGAAGCAACCTAAGTGTCCATCGACAGATGAATGCATAAAGAAGATGTGGCACATATATACAATGGAATATTACTCAGCCATAAGAAGAAATGAAATTGAGTTATTTGTAGTGAGGTGGATGGACCTAGAGTCTGTCATACAGAGTGAAGTAAGTCAGAAAGAGAAAAACAAATACCGTATGCTAGCACATATATATGGAATCCACACATATATATGGAATCTAAAAAAAAAAAAAAAAAAAGAAGTCATGAACAGCCTAGGGGTAAGACGGGAATAAAGACACAGACCTACTAGAGAATGGACTTGAGTATATGGGGAGGGGGAAGGGTAAGCTGTGACAAAGTGAGAGAGTGGCATGGACATATATACACTACCAAACGTAAAATAGATAGCTGCTGGGAAGCAGCCGCATAGCACAGGGAGATCAGCTAGGTGATTTGTGACCACCTAGAGGGGTGGGATAGGGAGGTTGGGAGGGAGGGAGATGCAAGAGGGAAGAGAGCTGGGAACATATGTATATGTATAGCTGATTCACTTTGTTATAAAGTAGAAACTAACACACCATTGTAAAGCAATTAGACTCCAATAAAGATGTTAAAAAAAAAAAAATAGTGAATGGCTCCCCCGGCAGGAGCAATTTCTTTCCCTGACAGTGTCTGTTGAGTGGGTTTAGACTCCACTCTCTCTGCAGACCCTCTGAACCCTTTCCCTTTCATTTTCACACCCCTCCCCTGGGTGTGAAAGCATAATGGGATTCCCTGGGTGATCCCGGCTGCTGGTGAAAACTCAAAGTTACTCTCTCCTTCTGATTTTGCAGAGCAATCTGACCTTTAATTCCTCCTTCCAGATCACGCTCTAAGTTTTGGAATAGGAAGCCAAAGAGCTCATTAATTTACTTTACACCACTTGAAGGAGAGTTTTGCCATGGGAAGGCAGCTGCAGTTAATTTTTTATTTTATGTAATTTTTTATTTCATCGTTCCTGCTATAAAATGACTCTTCCCTCCCTCTCCCCCCTTCTTTGTTTCTTTTGTTTTGTTTCTCTCTTTCTTAATTTCACTGGGCACTGAGTAAGTTGTAAGTTATTCTGGCAGAGGCTAGGGTAATGGTTCTGTTATTATGGCCCCTCTATCATACCATCGTCCACTCCTTTAATTTCCTTAAAGTATTAGTAAAGTCACTATTAGAGGTCTTTCAATTCAAGGTGGCCCGTGGGTTACATATTCAGCCTTGCCCAGATTACTTCCTTAAGAGACAAGTTTTGATGCTTAACATAGTTTTTGAGAGTTGAAAAAAAACATCTCCTGGGTTGTCATGAAGACACAGCAGGTGACATGAGAACACAGCTTTCTCAGGTGGGACCCAGCAGAGACATGCGGGGAAGGCAGGAATGATCTCAGAAGAGGTGCAAAATGGTGTTTTCTTTCTCTCCTAGCAACTGAGGCCACCCATGCAGGCCATGTACTGGGTCATCATTCCACTCTTTAAGGCTCGTAAGTGGCTGCTACTTCAGTGTCACAGATTTTTCCTGTGTCTTACCCTGTTCCCTTGGGAGGGGAGGCCTGGGCAATGTTGTAATAAGTGGGAGCTGGAGGACCAGGGAGTGGGTGGCACTTGCATGGGAGTGAGGTGCACAGGGAGAACACATCACACTTAATACCCGGACGCTGTCTGGGGTTTGAGTACACCTACCAGGGGATTGTCTGAGAAATGAGAACTATAGATTGATATGATGGTGGGACAGTGACAAGGGAAGGGTGACTCTGACAGCATCCCTAAGGTTGACTGGGTCAGCTTGACTTTCACAATAGCTTTACTGATGGAAACATTAATGTGATCAATGTTATTTAAAACTTGGGACTTTAAGGAGAAATCCTACCACAATAAAGTGGATTCTTTTGTCTGTTCTCTGGTGCCCTGCCCTGGCTCGTGTGGTGCGCGTGTTATGAATACTTGAGTCACACACGCACGGTCACTAGGAGCAAAGGCCCTAAAAGGGAGGTTTGTGACCTGTCATCTCCCAGATATGGAGCTCACACCTCTGCACATGGTCCACAAATATTTCTTTCTTTTTAAATAAATTTATTTTATTTATTTATTTTTGGCTGTGTTGAGTCTTCATTGCGGTTCATGGGCTTCTCACTGTGGTGGCTTCTCTTGTTGCGGAGCACGGGCTCTAGGCACGCGGGCTTCAGTAGTTGTGGCTCGTGGGCTGTAGAACACAGGCTCGGTAGTTGTGGCACACAGGCTTAGTTGCTCTGTGGCATGTGGGATCTTCCCGGACCAGGGCTCGAACCCGTGTCCCCTGCATTGGCAGTCAGATTCTTAACCATTGCACCACGAGGGAAGCCCCACAAATGTTACTTGAATAGATCTGAATGCAATAAATATGCATTCACCAGTGATCTGCCACACTTAAGACATTGTCCTAGTGCTTTGGGGTGTCCAGTCTGTGCCCAGGAGCACACATCCCAGGAGTGATGGTGTCTTGCCAGCTCAGGCTGCCATGATAGGCTGGGTGGCTTAATTAACAGACATTCATTTTCTCCCAGTTCTGGAGACTGTAAGTCTGAGATCAATGTGTCAGTAGGGTTGGCTACAGGAGAGAACTTCCTTCTTGTTTGAAGATGTCTCTTCTTGCTGTGTCCTCACATGGCTTCTCTATGTACTTGGAGAGAGAGAGAGAGATCTCTGGTGTCTCTTTTTCTTCTTCTAAGGACCCTGGCCCTATCAGATTAAGACCCTATCCTTATGACCTTATTTAACCTTAGTTATCTCCCTAAAGATCATATCTCCAAATACAGACACTCTTGAGGGTTAAGACTTCAACATATAAATTTTGGCAAATAAGTTGTCTACAATGAAGAGAATCACTGTAAATTATGACATAAATCATCACTATTGTAAACATTAAGAGTTTCCTTGGTGTTCACTCCTGGGATATTTCAAAAGGTGATAAAATATGAAATTAAGCAGAGCTTATTAATATCTACCAATTTTATCATATGACCTTTTCATTTCAAAATGTAAATGCACATAATAAATAAGTTTTCCAGCATGTGCAACTGCTCAGAAGTTTCTACAAACTCCGAAAGAAGCAAGCTAATTAGACATGAAATATCAACTGGTGAGCAATTACAACCAGACAAAAAATATCCCAGTGGCTCTGTACACTTTATAAATTTATGATTTAGGCAAATCTCAAGGTTGCATCTATATCATGAATTCAGAAACAGCCATAAAACCTGGTCACCATGAACATTAAATATTGTACTATCTACTTTTCTTTGGTTGGTAATAAGTATACATGAATGTCTTTTCATTTGTTAGACTTTTTTCGTATTTTTGTCTAATTTTTCTGTTACCTTTCCTTACCAGCTTCAGTAAGGAATAGCATGATGTCTTCTGTGTAATGATCTAGCAGAGCTTTAAAAACCCCAGAAGCTCTAAATTCTGGAAGGTTAGTAAACCCACAAACTGAAATCAAAAGTGGTTGTTTGCTCTTTATGTCTAGACGATTTTGGCAATTCTTACCCACCTATATGAATAGGTGGGGCTTGTGACTGTCTTCTTCTTTGGGGTTCATCCTAAAGCAGAACATGAGATTAAGGCTTGAGTGCAGGTGGTTTATTTGTGCAGGGACAAACCTGTGTGGGGACATATGATGACAGCAGGTACCTGGAGCCACCCTGCCCCCAGCACCGCTCGGATCTACTCGTGATCACATTGAACCCACTTTGTCTTCCTCTTCAAGGTGGTGGCTGTCTAACGACTACTGAAAATACATAAAATGATCCAGGTATTCTGCTTCTGGGTAAATACCCAAAATAATTGAAGGTAGGGTCTCAAAGAGATATGCCATGTTCATGGAAGCAGTATTCACAATAGCTAAAAGGTAAAGCAAGCCAAGTATCCACTGATGGATGGATACTTAAGCAAAATCCTGTCCATCCATACAATGGGATATTATTCAGTCTTAAAAAGGAAGGAAACTCTGACACAGGCTACAACCCAGGTGAACCTTGAGAACATCTTAGTAAGTGAAATATGCTAGTCACAAAGGACAAATACTGTATGATTCCACTTATATGAAGTCCTTAGAACAGTCAAAATTCATAGAGACAGAAAGTAGGATTGTGGTAATCAGGGACTAGGGAGGGGCAATGTGGGGTTTCTGTCTAATGACATTTCAGTTTGGGAGAATGAAAAGTGTTCTGGAGATGCATGGCTGTGATGGCTGCATGACAATGTGAATGTGCTTCATGCAACTGAACTGTACACTTAGAATGCTAAAATGGTAACTTTTATGTTAAGTATATGTTACCAGAATTAAAAGACAAAAAAGAGGGGTGTTTGTGGAACAAGCTGCAATCTCTGCTTCACAGTTGAGGGTGCTCTCAAGCCATGACTGAAATCTGTCAGCTTCCTACTCCACCAACCATTCTGGATGCCCTCACAGTTGTATTCGTACCTTCTTTCTTGAGGGAAGTGATCCTTGATTACCTTTCTCTTCTTGGCTGTGGTTGCTACAATTTTTGCATCCTCTGTTGCCATGGGCACAGAGGCACTAAGAGGCATCTCGGTGACTCCCTGACCTCCAATATTCTTTTTTTTTTAATTTTAAAAATTTATTTATTTATTTATTTATTTATTTATTTATTTATTTATTTATTTATTAGTTTCTGCTTTATAACAAAGTGAATCAATCATATATATACATCTTTTCCACATCCCTTCCCTCTTGTGTCTCCCTCCCTCCCACCCTCCCTATCCCACTCCTCCAGGCGGCCACAAAGCACCGAGCTGATTTCCCTGTGCTATGCGGCTGCTTCCCACCATCTATCTACCTTACGTTTGGTACTGTATATATGTCCATGCCTCTCTTTCACTTTGTCACAGCTTACCCTTCCCCCTCCCCATATCCTCAAGTCCATTCTCAAGTAGGTCTGTGTCTTTATTCCTGTTTTACTCCTAAGTTCTTCATGACATTTTTTTTTTAATTCCATATATATGTGTTAGCATACGGTATTTGTCTTTCTCTTTCTGACTTACTTCACTCTGTATGACAGACTCTAGGTCTATCCACCTCATTACAAATAGCTCAGTTTCATTTCTTTTTATGGCTGAGTAACATTCCATTGTATATATGTGCCACATCTTCTTTATCCATTCATCCAATGATGGACACTTAGGTTGTTTCCGTCTCCGGGCTATTGTGAATAGAGCTGCAATGAACATTTTGGTACATGTCTCTTTTTGATTTATGGTTTTCTCAGGGTATATGCCCAGTAGTAGGATTGCTGGGTCATATGGTAGTTCTATTTGTAGTTTTTTAAGGACCCTTCATGCTGTTCTCCATAGTGGCTGTACCAATTCACATTCCCACCAGCAGTGCAAGAGTGTTCCCTTTTCTCCACACCCTCTCCAGCATTTATTGTTTCTAGATTTCTTGATGATGGCCATTCTGACTGGTGTGAGATGATATCTCATTGTAGTTTTGATTTGCATTTCTCTAATGATTAATGATGTTGAGCATCCTTTCATGTGTTTGTTGGCAGTCTGTATATCTTCTTTGGAGAAATGCCTATTTAAGTCTTCTGCCCGTTTTTGGATTGGGTTGTTTGTTTTTTTTGCTATTGAGCTGCGTGAGCTGCTTATAAATTTTGGAGATTAATCCTTTGTCAGTTGCTTCATTTGCAAATATTTTCTCCAATATTCTTGCTGAAGCACTCTTCACAGAGGCCCTAGATCATCATGATAATCAGCGTCATTTGCCTTTGTCAACATGGTAACTCCTATTTTTTTAACTTTTGCTGGTTCATTAATTTTTAAATTCCTTTCAGGGTCATGACAGCTAGCCATTTTAAGCCAAGTATTTGCATTTTCTGGTCCCACCAAAAAGTGGTCTGATCAGTAGAGGTCAGGAAAGGCTAGGTACCCAAGACAAGTCTGAATTCTCCACTCTCTTTCTCCATAGGATCCGTGTATTTGGAAGTCCTTAGCAATGGACCAGGGATGGAAACAGACATGGTGCACAGTCAATGGATCAGGAAGAAGTTGGCATCTGTTTCACATGGAGGTTGCAATTTTAGGATCATACACATGCTTTGGGAGAAGGAGAATATGGGGAGGGAAATTAGGTATACAAATAGGAAGGTGAGGAAGTTGTAAGTTTTGCACGTTTTTTTCTTTATTGGCCTTAAGAGTATTTTGTAGGCAAATCTAGAGTTCAAATTGCATCTGGAGGGTTCCCTACACTAATTAAAGAATTTAGTCCATAGGATACTTGAGATTTTGTTTCTAAGTTCAATTCTACTTTTCCCTCCATCTTGTCTGTGTCAAATATTCCCCAAGGTGGCCACTATAATTCCAACGTGTATTTCATGAACAAGGCCATCTAGAGAGATGGACTGCATGTGTCAATCAACTAACATAAACTCTTGAAAAAAGTCAGTATGGATGTAGCCTCAGACGGAAAGGGCCCCATGAAGCACCATTCATTAGGAATGATGCATTTACAGTCATGTGTCTCTAAATTTTCCAAACTGAAGGTTTCACAACTCCAGCTTCAGGCACACAGAATTAAATGAATAAATTCTTAGTACACAGACACAAGACAGAGGAAAGTTCTTACAAAGTTTTGAAAAGGCAAACCATGTTGAAATGTATTCACGAGATACTGGTCTGAGGAGACTTCCGGACCACTTTACCTGTGTCTGGTTCGAGTGATAGGATTACTGCGTCCAGGTCAACCCCTGCCCTACAGGTTTCCTCTTATAGACAAGCAACACATCAGAGGCAGGACAAGAAGCTCACAAGAGAGCCTTGTGTTAGAAGGTTAGAAACCACATTTTTCCAAAGCACAACACAATCTGATCAGAATTCAAAAGTCCTAGGAACCAAAATAAACCCCAAACTGAGGGACTCAATTAAGCAGTGGAGCTCACATTTACCTTGACATTTACCTCATCATTGTAAACAAGGTAGCCTTGAACCCTTGGAAACTCAAGCGGTCTCAGATGTGCTATGGTTACTGAATTATTTGCTATGGTTCTGGTCTGAGTCAGCTAGGATCGTGGCTAAACCTTAGTGGTATCTCCCCTTGTTGAAGCCTTCAGGCCCGCTGCCACCAGGTACACACCTACAGCTGAAAGTTAGGTTTATGGAGCTTTCTGCACAGCCCAGTATGAAGGAGCTAGGAGGGACTATTGGATTTGGGCTCATTCTGG
Source organism: Mesoplodon densirostris (assembly GCF_025265405.1). Classification (NCBI taxonomy): domain Eukaryota; kingdom Metazoa; phylum Chordata; class Mammalia; order Artiodactyla; family Ziphiidae; genus Mesoplodon; species Mesoplodon densirostris. The sequence continues at coordinate 4,745,547 of NC_082663.1, forward strand.
GAGATCCTCAGGAGGGTTTGTGAAAGTGGTGTGGAGTTCTGGATAGGATGTCAAAAAGTGGGGACAATTTTGTGATTGGGTGTCTTAAATTTTTTCCAGGAGGGAGGAGTTTTGAGTTTTCACTGGTAAGCATCACTCAGGTCCAAAGAGGGGATGTGCCATGGTTTGATGCATGAGAGTTGCCTTTACCTCTGTCTTGTTCAATACGTAGTCTTGAAGTGACCTTATCCAGACACTACTTATATTCTCAGAACTTTGTTTATGTTCACTTGAGAACATCATGGTTCAGCTACTAGCAAAGCTGTTTTTCACTTTCTTAGGATCCACACAGTTTCTTATTTTATTGAGAACAGAGAGAGGTTGATTACTGAAGTCACTCACTCCAATAAAATTCTTCCTGGAATAGTCTTTGGGTCTTTCCTCTCTTGGATAATTGTTATCATTGATAGACAGAGTGAGTATGTCCAGACTAATGTCAAACACGATTTCACAACTGCACACTGAAAAGACTTTAAAATGCTAAGAATTAAGAATGTGTATAATTCCAAAGAAATTGAGCTTGTGTAGGTGAGCATTTTATTCATCACATGTGTGCAAGCAACCAAGTTCCCACAGCTAAAATGATGCACAGGACAAGTACGATGGCTCAATGTGGCTTGGCCTGAATTATACAGAAATGTTCCTGAGTTTTTAAACAACAAGCTCTGGATCTGATCCAAGATGTGATGACTCTTTCAGACTTTTCTAGATTCAATAATTCACTGGATAACCACAGTGTTTTCCCTTCACCCTTTTGTGCAGAATTTTTGTCCTTAATGTCCCATCAAACTCATTCACATTTTTTTTCTAAATCATATTTCTCTAAATAGGATCCTTGGACCCCATGCTTTAAACACCAAGAGTATCTGTTAAAAATGCACATAGTTGGGCCTTATCCCAAAACTGCTATGTGATAATCTCTAGGGATTAGAGTCTTGCAATTTTTCAAGGTCCCTCCCAGTTATTAGAAGGTGCAACAAAATTTGGGATCCTTAGCTTCATACAATCTGGTCCACTGAGTGCTTCATAATTTTAGACAAGGAAACGCTGAGACTGCACTTGAAATTTGCTCTATCTTTTTAATGAAGGGCTTTCTCTACTTATGTTTGGGGTCCCCATCTTGTCTCCAGATCCTTAGAGCCTCTTTATTTTCCACTGACACTGTTTCCTCCCAAAGCCCGCCCAAAGTTTCCCATCCCATTTGTCTCTTCACTGATTGTCATCTCTTTTTTGTGGGTTCACCTCCAGGAACTGATGGCAGATTTTAATGATTGATAACTGTATGTGGTTACTGGTTCACCTGAGAATGGCTACCTTTGATGAAAACAGACAAGGAAATAGATATTGCCATTACTGTGAGTCAATTTCTAACATGGGGAGATTTTCAGAACTTTGAGTTGCAAGCTCTGGGGAACTAGTAATTTGCCAAAAGATGACATCGACTTTGATGTCCACAACACTCAGGACCTCGTCCACCCTCACACCCAGGTAGCCATTTCATAGAGGAAGATCTGGTAACAGTGGCTGTGGCATTTGCTGATCTGACTGGACCCCCATAATCCTGTGGGTTTCTCCTGGTGTCCGTGCCTGCCATTCACACTGACTTTTCCTACAGGTCATCATCTGTGGAGATGTGTTAATGAAAATGACCAAATGATGCATGTGGCTTCTTTGGGCTGCTCTGAAAGCAGAGACACGGTGTGTGTGGTCCTCAGAAGACGTGCACCCTGATTTTTCCCCAGACAGAGTGTGTATCTCTCCATGTCATCCCCTTATTGCAAGTTCAGAGGCAGATGGAGGCACAGGCTGAGGGAAGTGGTTGTTTTGTTTAGCAGGAGATAATTCGTAGATGGCTGGATGGGAAGCTCACACCTATTGTAAGAGGCTCTCGTCTGATCTGTTCCCCAGGGAACAGATCAGTGGGTTTAAGGAGAGGGATTGCTCAGACATTCATTATCAAAGACCCAGGGAATTTGTCTGATGCAGAGAAACATCACCTTTTGTGCTCCAGGTGAACTTTCCAAAGTAACATTTCTTTCTTTCTTGTATCTGTTATGCCACATTGTCTGTGCTGTCTGCAACTGACAAATATTTTTTTTTCTCTGTGTATGACCAATGTCTTAGAGTTTTCCTAACAGGTTATTTCCCATTTCTCCAATGTCTGTTCTTCCTACCAATTTCCCTCCCTCGTCAGGTCACACAGAGTCCGCATACCTGTGCATGTTTTCTCACCTGCAGAGAATGATTGCTTTCATTGTACACTGATGTTTGGGTGTGTGTGTTAGCACTGCTTTCCCTGGGGAACAGAGGATGATGTGATGCCCTTCAGCTCAGCCTTAGGGATGGCCCACAGCAGGGAGGTGCCCCCTGTTCCCAGAAACATGGACCCCGTCTCCTTCTATTCTCAAGCATCAGGATCCTTCCCTGCAGTTGGGTCTGGAAACTGCCTTGACCTGGGTTAATCCGATGCTATCTCAGGAGTGGTAACCAGCCTCCAAGATGGGCTGAAATGAATCCTGTCTCCTTGCTTTCACACCCCTGTGAATCCTCTTCCATATCGTATGAGGGGTGTGACCAGCTGCATATGGTGGCAGTAATCGTGTCGCTTCCCAAGTGAGGTTATAAGATGACTTGGGCTCTCATCTGGCTCTATCTCTCTCTCTTAGGTTACTTGCTCCGGGAAGGGCCAGCTGCCATGTTGTGAGCAGCCCCAGGGAGAGGCCACATGGTGAGGAGCTCAAGTCTCTGACCTACAGCTAGCAGGGGATTGAGGTCCGTCAACAGTCATGGGAGTGAGCTCGGAAGCAGCCCCGGCTGAATCCTGAGATGACAGTCGCCCCAGCCACAGAGAAGACCCTCAGTCAGGACCACCCAGCTAAGCCAATCCCAGATTCCTGACCCACAGACACTGAGGGAGGACCTGTTGAAGCCTCTAAGTTTGAGAGTGATTTGTTACACACCATGGATGACTAATATACCAACACTCCAACCTTGTGTCCTTAGGTCCCAGTTTGTTCAAACCATTTACCTTCGAGACACAATTCCCAGACCTATTGATATGGAAGGATGATGTTGCCATAACTTCTATTTATTACTGAGTCCTACCATGTATGTAATTCTTCTGCCAGGAGATCCAACACACAGAAGAGTGGCTGGCAATAGGAAAGGCCCAGTAAATATTTGCTGCATTAATGATACAAAGATTCACAAGATCAAACCTCCAATCAGACTCCATTCTTTCACTCAATCTGAAAGAATATTGACAAGAATGTGCCATAAGTTAAATGATAAGCAAGCACTAAATGGTGCCCAGCAAGGCTCACGAAATTCTACACAGTTTCCCAATACCATCTCCATCCCGGGTCCCACTGTTCCTCTGAGGTAGTCCTTCATGGAGAGTTTGGTTCCACTCTAGGTGGTGAGGACTCACCTGATGCTTTCTACCTGGGCTTCAGTCATTCCTCCAGCTTGGTCTTCCTTTTTGGCTTCCTTCCATGTCTGGGAGACTCAGTGTTCCACTCAAGTCACCTGATGTGGCTCTTCCTGGCAGAAGCCACAGCTCCAGCTATAATATGCTGGACATGTATACCCTTCTTTGGGGTTGATTTTAGTGTCGCTTATTAAGCACCACCCTCACAGTGTGACACCATCCATCACCTTTGACATTCAGCTTCTGACCTGGGCTTCAAGAAAATTATCAGCACTGACTCTTTAAGCAGAATGGAAGATGGTGACTTTACCTCAGCCCTGCTGTGATGCCTGCATCCTCTACAGAGAAGGAGGTGTCTCTACACCAGCTCACCACTTCCTGTGTATCCGGGGGTTGGCATGGCATCCTTATGCTCCTCTGGGTCAGGGGTAGGCACAGTCTGACCACGCCTGTTGCTTAACCACTGTCTATGTCTACTTTCACCTACTACAGCAGCAATGAGTAAATGCAACAGAGCCTGTAGGGCCTGCCAAAATGAAGCTACTTACTATCTGGAGCTTTATGGGGAAAATTTCCCAACCCCTGCTGTTTAGATCAGTGGATGCCAGAAATTTATATTTTACAGAACTATTACCAAAGTGAGACTGGCAAATATGACTATAATAGTCACAAAACAACTAACACACCAGCATTTTAATATTACAAGGAAATTCAGTACTTAAGAAGGTAATGAAAAAATTTAATTAGCAATCCACCAGAGCCCTGGATTTTCTCATATTTAATGCTTCTAACCAATAAAAACATCACCCAAGCCCAATTCTGTTGCATCAAAAAAGATAGTTTGGGGTTGACATGCTCACACTGTTATATTTAAAATAGATAACCAACAAGGACCTACTGTATAGCACAGTGAACTCTGCTCAATATTCTGTAATAACCTAAATGGGAAAATAATTTGAAAAAGAATAGATACATGTATATGTATAACTGAATCACTTTGCTGTACATCTGAAACTAAAAACAACATTATTAATCAACTATATTCCAACATAAAATAAAAATCTAAAAAAGGATCATTAGAATTTTAATTAAAACATCAGAGGGTGAGTCCCAGCCTTTCTCCTTTCCATTGGGTGAGCTGAATAAGTCAATTGGGTTCCATGACCTCACATTCACCCTATAGGAAGGAAGGCAGGAAGGCAAGAAAGAAGGAAGGAAGGAAACTCACAGGGATGGAGAGTTACCTTGTGTCAGTCATTGTGCCATTTTATTTTTGTTCCAGCATTTTTGTAAATGAGGTAAGTAAGCCTGAGAGGGGATGGATCAGCAACTGCTCTTATATAGAGAGAATAAGCTCACCTGGGATCAGAAGGAAGTTCTGCTCACTGGAAGCCTATACTCTACTGAACCTCAGCCACTCAGAGGAAAGAAATGAGGTAGCCCTGGCAAGTCCAGGTGATGCGTGAGACCAGGAGTAGCCCTTTACCTGAAATGGAGTAATCACCTAGTCCAGCCTGTCATGTGATCAATGAGAGAGCCCCTGCCAGCCAGTGATGGGGTTTACTTATAGTGCTTCTGCCAGGTCTGTACAGGGAGTTTGAGGAGGGAGAGGACAAAGAGAGCTGGTGCCTGGCGGTTCTACTCCCACTCAGAGAGAATGGGGTGGCCAGGGATGGGTAGTGAAGAATGTAAGGCATGAAAGGACATAGAAATCTGAATGACCCTTCAGAGCTCCCATGCACTGCTGGTAGGAATGTAAAATGTGCAGCTGCTCTGGAAAACGGTCTGGCAGTTCCTCAAGCAATTAAACATGTGCGACCCAGCAATCCCTCTCCTATACCCCAGAGAAGTGAACATACATACCCCACAGAAATTTGTACACTAATATGTATAACAGCATTACTCATAACACCCAAAGATGGAAACAACACAAATGTCCATCAGTGGACAGATGGATAAACAAAATATGGTCTATCCATACAATATAATATTATTCAGCCATAAAAAGGAACGAAGCCCTGATACATGGTACAATGTGGATGAACCTTGAAAACACTATGATAAATGCAAGAGGCCAGTCACAGAAGAATGCATGCTATATGATTCCTTTTATGTGAAACATCCAGAATAGGTAAATCTATAGATACAGAGAGTAGACTGATGGTTGGCAAAGGTTGGGGGATGGAGGAGAGGGGATGGGAGTGATAAATAAAGAGTATGGATTTTCTTTCTGAGGTGATGAAAATGTATTAAAAGTGCCCATGATGATGGTTGCACATGTCTGTGAATACACCAGAAACCATCGAATCACACACTTTTCATGAGCAAATTGTCTGGTATGTGAATTATAACTCAATAAAGCTGTTAAAAATATTCACGATCATAACTCTACCTCTCTCTCCACCTTCCCTGCTCTACTGCTCACACTTCTAGGTTTTAATCTGGAAATAACTTTGAGGATGTAGAGAAACTATGTGTCTGCCTGTTCCCTGGCACCATTCCCTCCCACACATAGAGAGCACATCTACTTAGCTGAAAATAGCAGGGTCTGGCAAACATTAGCTCCCAAACCTTCAAATATACGCTTTCTTTGTGTCCTTTAATCAGTACTTGTCAGCAACAATGAAAGTAGCGGCTGAGAAACAGTCATTATGAAAAATCAGAGCAGCACACTAACAATCCATGCGACTCTATCGCAGCATCTCCCCTGTATCAGGCTGGGAGATAATTAAGTTTGATGCTGTGCAGGGGTTTGAAAGAAAAACCACGGCGATTTCCCGGGAGCAGGTCGGTTCAGGCTCCCCCTGCCAGGAAGTCTACTTTACAAAGAGCCTGAAGGTCATGAGCCTCTTTCATGGTCTCTCTGCCCTCGACTAAATGTTCTGTAAATAATTACACATTAAAGGCTTGGAAATAATCGAGCCGCCATATTCCACGGGTAGAGGACTAATTGGCAGAACTTGGTTTTGCCGATCATTAAATCTCGAGTCTGAAATGCCCGAGAGGGGGAGGAGAGGCTGGAATTCTTGTCTAATACTGATATTTATAGCCCTTTGTTTTCCCAAGAGCAGATGTCTTCCACTCTGTGGGCATAAATTCAGAGTCTTTTAATTTCACATTCCTATCCACAAATTATTTAAGCACTAGGGCTCTTCTATAAACAATATTACCTTAAAAAAAAATCAAAGGACTGAATACTGCCAAAGTTAAATATGAAACCTGGAAGCTGTTGAGGCACAAAGGGGGCTGTGCTCCCCTGAGGGTGAGTGTCAGGATCTCATGAATATTCATGACCCACCTCAACTCAGGAGGGACCTGCACTACCGCCCAGAACCCAGACGATGAGCACCCCCATCCTGAGAAGCCTGGAGGGGGCAGCCCCACCCTATTGGGTCCCAGCCTTAATTGTCTCTTTTTTTTGTTGTTGTTTTTACATCTTTATTGGAGTATAATTGCTTTACAGTGGTGTGTTAGTTTCTGCTGTAAAACAAAGTGAATCAGCTATATGTATACATATATCCCTGTATCTCCTCTCACATGTGTTTCCCTCCCACCCTCCCTACCCCACCCCTCTAGGTGGTCACAAAGCACTGAGCTGATCTCCCTGTGCTATGCGGCTGCTTCTCACTAGTTATCTATTTTACATTTGGTAGTGTATATATGTCCATGCTACTCTCTCACTTCGTCCCAGCTTACCCTTCCCCCTCCCTGTGTCCTCAAGTCCATTCTCTATGTCTGCGTCTTTATTCTATCCTGCCACTAGGTTAATCAGTACCAATTTTTTAGATTCCATATATATGTGTTAGGATGCGGTATTTGTTTTTCTCTTTCTGACTTACTTCACTCTGTATGACGAACTCTAGGTCCATCACTACAAATAACTCAATTTTGTTTCTTTTTATGGTTGAGTAATATTCCATTGTATATATGTGAATATATATGCCACATCTTCTTTATCCATTCATCTGTCAAGGGACACTTAGGTTGCTTCCATGTCCTGGCTATTGTAAATAATGCTGCAATGAACATTGGGGTACATGACTCTTTTTGAATTATGGTTTTCCCAGGGTATATAGGCCCAGTAGTGGGATTGCTGGGTCGTATGGTAGTTCAATTTTTAGTTTTTTAAGGAACCTCCATACTGTTCTCCATAGTGACTGTATCAATTTACATTCCCACCAACAGTGCAGGAGAGTTCCTTTTTCACCACACCCTCTCTAGCATTTATTGTTTGTAGATTTTTTGATGATCACCATTCTGACTGGTGTGAGGTGATACCTCACTGTAGTTTTGATGTGCATTTCTCTAATGATTAGTGATGTTGAGCATCCTTCCATGTGTTTGTTGGCAGTCTGTATGTCTTCTTTGGATAAATGTCTATTTAGGTCTTCTGTCCATTTTTGGACTGGGTTTTTTTTGTGTTTTTGATATTGAGCTCCATGTGCTGCTTATATATTTTGGAGATCAATCCTTTGTCAGTTGCTTCATTTGCAAATATCAGAAGAGAAAGTCTGGGCTTGTTTTATTCCTTCTTCCTCAGGGTTTTTATGAACATCGATAAGATCAATACCTGGACTGTGCTGTGAGTCTCCTGAGATGAGGCCTGAGATTAATATTAGCGATTGTCATTTTAAAGACCGATCTCCCAACCACTTTTGACAGCCGGTCTAATGATCCACTTTCAGCCTGACCGGCCAAACTCTTCTAAAATCGATTTAGAATCCATTCTGCTGAAAAATATATCTGGCAATTTAGCATATCTTTTAAGGTAATTAGAGACATCTAAAGGCATCAACAATTTTACCTGCCCAAAGGTAAACTCTGATAATGGCCCCTGTCACCTGTGTCTTCCACAGGGTTAGAAAGGAAGAAAGAGGCATCATTGGCACCTTCCACATCACCACACTCCACAACCTGGTGCAAAGTGATCAATCTCTCTATGGCTCGATTTTCCTAAGAGTCTGAGAAGTGAGGATCATAAATTGTAATTTACTGATAGAAGAGGAGGTTTTGTTTTTATTTTTATTTTTGAGATACAAATGCTGTGATAGTAATACCTCACCTCACATTAGCAGAGAATTTACAGTTGTTAATATATTTTCATGTGAATTTTAAGGAACTAACTAACAAATAAATCGTTTGGAAAATAATTAGGTAGAGAATAGTCAGGGAAAGTAATATCATTCTTAATTTAGAAAGGAGGAGCAAGACTCATAAAAAATCCCAGAGTTTGTCAACGCCACCTATAAAAGACAAAGCAAACAGCAGAGACTGGTGGTCAGCCCTCTGGCCCTGGCCTTGGCCACACCTGGCCAGAGCCCAGCACACAGACCACCCAGCCTTTCACCAGAGGGGTGTAGCTGACACTTACACTGGATCTTCTCCCTCTAAAGTGGCACCACTGAGGGATAAATTAGGAGTTTGGGATTAACATATACACACTACTATGTAGAAAATAGATAACCAACAAGGACCTACTGTATAGCACGGGGAACTATACTCAGTATTTTATAATAACCTATAAGGGAAAATAATATACATATATATGTAAACTGAATCACTTTGCTGTACACCTGAAACTAAGACAACGTTGTAAATCAACTATACTTCAATAAAAAATAAATTAAAAAAATAAAGTGGCACTACTGATAACCCTGTCTCTCTGGAAAATAGGAGACTGAAGCCAGCTGGCACTGTGTGAGTCTTAGCCTGAGGGAAATGTGACAATCTTTCAGCATGCTTACCTGCTTTGGGACAGGCAAGAATGGGGACATTCATTTTTGTCACCCACTTCTCTACTCACAGCCTCAAGGTGCTGATATGAATATGCATTGCAAATGACACTAGACTTTAGTTTTACAACCATCTTGCCTCCAAAAGACCCCAGACCAGTAAGCCTTCCAGGGCTAGGGACTTGCTGGGTGCTACAGTGAAGACCAGGACCGTCTCCTTCTCTCAGTGGGTCAGGGACCCCCTGGACACGTGAAATAAGCTGAGACAGCTGCATCCACAGGGACCCCGACTGAGCTTTTTCCAAGCTCTGAGACACTGCCCATGATTTTTCTCATTTCTTTCTGCACAATAGAATCCACCGGACTGTTAATCTAGCACGAATAAATATTAGTACATGCTTTGGTGGGGACACAAAGGCAAATTGGGTTCACCATGAAGATTATCTTGCTCTTCATTTCATATTAAAATGCCTAGAAGTCTCCCAAGAGACCATGTCAAAGATGAAATTTATCCATTGCTCTGCATTTGCTAATTTGGTAAGAGTTCTGATCTCATTTGCGGGGCTTAATATAGAAATTCATTGAACCTGAACAGACACACAGCAATGAGGAATTTATCCAATGCCATTTTCTGTGATATGTGTCAGAAAGTATACACAGTATGCTGCTATCTCTTTACACATATATATGATCATACATATGTCCTATATAATGTCAAAAACTCTGAGGCCAAAATGCATTTAGCTCCTAACAGCATCATACCTTCCAAACAGCATAATGTCTTCCAAATTCTTCCTAATATATTTCCTCTGATTTTTGAAAGAAAGATGCTGTGTTTTAAAGTATTAATATTTTGTATTGAAACAACATGTTATAATTCTATACCATAATCCTCAAATTTCAATCAAGTAACATGAGATGAAAATTCTAAATTGAGGAAAGAAAGATAAGGACCCTGCATCAATTATTGTGACATGCCATTAGAAAAAGACTTAGACTATTTTATGGGACTTCACCATTTCCTAATGACCCCAGTCCCACATGTTCTCAGGCAATTTAGGAGGTGCAGCCATCAAAATAGCATACCTGACAGTGTGACCATACCTGTCAAACTCAGAGTCCCTGGCCATGGGCCCGCCTTCCCCTCCTGCTGCTGTGTGCTTTGTTTGTTGTCTTAAAAAATAATAATAATAATTCCTTGGTTGAACTAACATGTAGGAACAGCCTGGATGGAAAAGAATGGGCAGGATTAAATGGTATCTTTATAGCAGTGTTTGTAAATGCATGAATGTTTATTTTAAAGCTTAGTACATGTCTATTCTTGGCAGGTAATAGTTCAGCCACAGCTACACTACTTTGTTATTCACATTATTTTGTGTGTGGAATGGGAAAGGTGTCCATATGTATCATTTGAATTTCTCAGATTTGGCTGTGACAAAAGAAAAATCTTCCAGTTTGCTGCTGTTCTTCACTGTGACTGGGCAGGTTCTGAGGAAGGACAGTAAGAGCATGTGGGGGGAATTGGAGTTGAGTAGCTCAGTATATGAAATCCAAGATGCTCCGAGGATGGTACAGATTTATGGTCTCAAAGCAATGCATGCTATGGTAATAACATAGCCATTTGTACTTTACCTATAACAAGAAACACAGGGGAACTCGACAACTTCATTGTGTCCTTTACTGGAATTTACTAGAGATCATCTGCAGTGAATTATGTTATTCTGTCATATTTCAGAATATGTTGTCCTTGTTGAGTGAAGAAAGCACAGGATAAATGGAACATGTATGGTTGACAATAAGACAAAATCAGTGACCCCAGCCTGGATGATCTATAGCTTCCTACAGCTGCTGGAACAAATTACCACAGAGGTCGTGACTGGGACAACACAGATTTATTATTTTATAGTTCTGGAAGTTGAAGTACAAAATGGCTCTTACTGGATGAAAATCAAGGTGCTGGCAGGGCTCTGTTCCTTCTGGAGGCTCTAAGGGGGTGAACTGGTTTGAATGGTGTCCCCCCCAGAATGCATGTCTGCCCGGAATCTCAGAAGGTGACCGTTTTTTGGAAACAGGGTCTTTATAGATGTGATCAGTGAAATTAAGATGAAGTCATATTGAATTGGGGGGGATCATAAAGCAACATTTGATGGCTTTACAAGAGAATTAAGCTAATAGAGAGACACAGGAGAGCACTGTGTGAGGAAGGACGTAGACAGGATGGAGGGATTCATCTACGTGCCGAGGGATGTCAAGGATTGCTGGCAACCACCAAAAGCTGCAAAAGGCAAGAAAGGGTCCTTCCCTAGAGCATGGGGAGGGCATGGCCCTGCCAAGACCTTGAATGTGGGCTCCCAGCCTCCAGAACCAGGAGATAATAATTTACTACTATTTTAAGCTACACATGTTTGTGGTTATTTGTTATGACGGCCCTGGGAGATAAATACAGGGAAAATCTGCCCCTTGTCTTTTCCAGCTTCTAGAAGCTGCCTGCATCCCTTGCTTCCTGGTCCCATCCTCCATCTTCAGAATCAGCCATGGTGCAGTGAATCCTCACATTGCATCTCTCCGACCTTCTTCTGTCACCATATCTATCTCCAACTAGAGCCAGGAAAGGGTCTCTGATTTTAAGAACTTATGTTTTGACTGAGCCTTCTGGGATAACCCAGCATAATTGCCCCATCTCAAGGTTGATGACCTCAATCACACCTACAAAGTCTCTTTGACCACTTAGGTGACAGGCTCACAGTTTCCAGGGCTGAGGGCCTGGGCATCTTTGCAGGGGAGTGGGACATTATTCTACCTGCCAAAGATAGGCTGGCAGAAAAGAATACCTTGAATTAAAGACACAAGTGTGAGCAATGTAACTTAAAAAAGTCTAAGAAAAAAGTCAATAGCTATTGAATACTCATTACATTCAAAGAGGACTACTGAGGAGAAGGAGAAGGAAAAGAAAAGTTGAATAAGGCAAGTCTTCCTTTAAGAAATCATATTCTAGTGGAGTAAACAATACAAATGCATCTTACCATAGCACCCAAGTCATTTACTATGTGACTCCGAAAGGAAGCACAGGACTTTCTGAAATTCCACATGGCTCCTTTATTAGAGTCTGTGAAATATTTCCCAGCCACGAAATAGGATGCCAGGCAACCAGGGGTTCTGTGATGAACCAGCCAGAGGTCTGTTGGGGAGCAGGGTAGAGCGAAGCTCATACCAAGGACAGTCTCCCCAAGAAGACATTTGAACTGGTTCTTGAGTAATGTGTGTGGTTTAAGCAAGAGGGAGAATGCGACTCCAAACAGCCAGAAGAGTATGAGCAAGGGAACTGAGCCATGAAAGTTCAATGAACATTGAGAAGAACAAGTGGAATTTTTTAGACAGTATCCAGCTTGAGAATGAGGGGGAAGTTTAATTTGCTTTGCTCACCAAAGGCTGCCAAGCACTGAACACAGCTGTTCTAGATGTTTTTCTCTTTGCCTTTCGCTTATTTACTGCTGAGCAGCACACATGATGGCAGACTGGACAACATTATTTTTCAAAACCAAATCCAGCATTCTTTCCTCTTAAGATTGTTTTTTCATGTGTTTAAAATAAGAGTTTAGAGACTAATACTAAAATGACTTAAGTATCACTGATGATGTTTAAACAAGTACATTTCCTGTACTTCTGAGTCTTTAGCTTGTGAGCAGGCTGACAAGTGTAGGGGAGCGAAGCTTGTTCACCCCGCCAACCCCCGGCAAACGTGTCTCTTTGGCATGAAGATTATTTTAGGCTGATTATTTTTAAGAAACAGAAGATTCAGGAAGTCTCTTTTTTACTTCCCTCTTGCTACCTTAAGAATTTAATAAAGGGCGTGCTCCCCAAACAGAGCTATCACTAGAGATGTCTGTAAAGAATATGGGTAAGTGTGATTGGGAAACTCAGCAGGGCCTAGAGGTAAGGGTTAGTCTTACCTAACTGTCTCCTTCTGGCCCCGCAAACATGTTTACCAAACTCCCAGGAGGCATCATTTCTGGAATAAATGCAATATTAACTGTTATGAATTACCTTTTGAGTAGAAGATGTCCCGGGACTTAATCTCCCGAAGCTCCCAGTGAGGCTAGCTGTACTGGAAGGTTTCTGAGGTCAGTCAGGTGTAGCAGAGGGGCTTCAGATCAGTGGTATCCAGATCGTGTGTGGAGATATGATTGGTGGGTGGCATTTGGGTTGCATATTTGCTATACTGTACATGTCCTTTTCTTTGCCAGCCATTTTTAAACTTCAAAGTGTATCTGCTCAGTGGCAGATGTTCTAAAAACCTTTCATAATTACCTAAATTAATAAGAAATAAAATGTTTATTTTAAGCCTGTTTTAAAGGTAAGCCTCTCTCATCTCACATGTACATTCTTTTTGTCAAAGAGAAAGACAGTTTCCTCTGCCCTTTGAGGTTTTTCTGGCTGGTCTAAGAATTAAATTGACATGAGATAGATTAACAGGAGAAAATCAAACAAAAATTTAATAACAAGTATACATGGGAGAGACCCAGGGGAGCTGAGTAACTTGCCAAAATGGCTGAAACCCTCACCTTATATACTATATTCAGTTAAAGACCCAAAAGGAAATCTGGGGTAATGGTTTGGGACCTCAAAGGGGAGGAAGGCAATTGATGGGGATGGAAAAGCAAATGTTTTAGATTTCTTTCAGATGGAATAAAATGGACACTCCAAGTCCCCTCCAAGTAGGAACCAGATAAGTTGCCTTAATATTTAGGCTCCGCAAATATCATTCAATCTGTGTGTTGTTTTCTTTAGGCACTTTGCTAATACTGAAGTATTATTTCAAAGTTTGTTGATACTGGATGAGTTTTAAATGCCATCTAATTATTATGTAAATTTGAAGCGAACACAGTCAATGTAAAAAAATAAAATATCCCATAGGTTATGATTCTATAGCCCTCTGGGAGGTATTTCTGGGAGTTAATTCTGGAACCGGAAAATGATCCCCCTGAAATCCACCACACCTGCTCTAAGTGGGGCACTGAGCCCTGTCCCTGCAAGTGTGGTTGTTCTGACCACTCTGTGTGGCTTTTATTTTGACACCTACACGTCAGAAGGCAGAGAGCAGAGCCTCATCACATAAGCAGCCAGTGTATTCACAGGCATTAAGAATACAAACTACTATACATAAAATAGATAAGCAAAGGGATTTACTGTTAACACAGGGAAGTCTTTTCAATATCTGGTAATAACCTATAATGGAACACAATCTGGAAAAAAATATACATATAAAACAATTCAACAAATAGGAATACGAAGGAACATAAAAACCAACATAAAGTGGATCAAAAGATTAATTAAAAAAAAAAAGACAGGAGTGGGTTCTGTGCTAGGTGGTTTCACCCATTGTGAAAGGTCATAGACTTCCCAGGCTGTCAGGGTGCAGTGTGTGGTATGCAGTCCAGCCGTAGATTTCTAGGAAACACTCATAAGGTCCTTGGGTCCTCCAGGCCTCGAGACAGTGGAGAGGAGAGTCAGAGGGGCTCAGGTGGAGAGACTGGATCTTCTGTCATGTGTCCCAGGTGTGCCCCTGCTCTCAGCTGGCAGCGCACGCCCTCCCTGGGCAATGTCCCCGAGACCAGAGGAATCAGCATGAGTGGGTAAGTAGGCCCTGTCTCCCATTTGTGTGTCCTTTTAGCGTGGCCCCTGGCATGGTGACTGTGTCTCTTTCCCATGTCTTAACACTCAGGACGTTTAGGGTGTCCCCCGCCCGGTTGGACCCTGCCACCAAGAAGATGACTGGGCCGTGTTGCCTCGCTTGGCACCCGCCCTATCAGCCTGTCCTTCTCATCCCGTGGGTCTGTCCTCTTTGCTGTCCTCGTCTGATGGTATGGCCGGTCCACCCGTGGTGACAGAAAGAACGTGCTGCAGGTTGTCCCCAGGCTGGTACAAACTCCAGATGGGGTGCAGCATCTTCAGCACCTGAGTGACTACCCCAGCTTTTCTGGGTTTGATGTGTCTTTGAATCATTGAAAGACAGGGACTGTGAGCACTGGTCAGACTTTCATCCCCTGAGCTCCTGGGAGGCGAGCTCTGATGACACACAGCCCTGACCTTGTACCTGTCCATGCTGTGTTATGAATGGCTATGGAAAACAAGGATGACCCTGGTCAGGGGAGCACAGAGGATGCTGGAGCTGGCCAAGCAGTGGTGACATCAAACCTACCACCCCCTTTTGACAAACCAGGAGAGCTTTCCCTCTCTGCCGGACCCAGGACAGATGTTTTAGGCTTGCTCCACTTGTGGGGCCTATGGCTGCTGGCACATCACACCCCTCTTCAGGGGTGGGCCCTGCAGCCGTGTGGCCGCCACAAAGCAAGAAGGGTCCAGTGTTGTGTGTATGTGGGGTTGCCTAAGGAATGGGGACATCTACTGATTTAAATGATATTCACATCTAAAAAAACCTTCATAGCAACGTCTGGACTAGTGTTTGCCCAAACAATTGGGCACCGCAGCCTAGCCTAGCCGACACATAAAATTAACCCTCATAGATTCTACCAACGTGAGCTGAATCTGTGCTTGCACCCAACCGCCCACCGCAGCTGCCACTGAAGTCAGGGCTGCACTGGGGGAGAAGCCGTAGGAAGATGTGTGAGGGGCATCTGGTGGGCAGGGCTCCACCCCACCCACTTCAGCTGTGGCTGCCTTCTTTCACAGGCTTCCTACACTGGGACTTAGTAAAAGACTGTGGGTAGGTGGG
The DNA here is from genome assembly GCF_025265405.1 of Mesoplodon densirostris. NCBI lineage: Eukaryota > Metazoa > Chordata > Mammalia > Artiodactyla > Ziphiidae > Mesoplodon > Mesoplodon densirostris. Next base: position 4,761,481 of record NC_082663.1, read on the forward strand.
TAAAATGGTTGGGGTACATGGAAAAAAAATGATGAAATAAAAAAAAATGTACCTTGGATCACTGACTTTCAAGTATGAGCCTTCAGTAAATCAGATTTCCCTGTGTGCTCGGATGTGCCTGCAGATTTCAAGTCACTTGCTAAAATATATCCTGCTTGTCTCTCTCCAGCATGTACATGCACACAGCACACATGAATACAAACCCATAGGGAATCTGGCGATAGAACATGTCACTCCTGGGAATTCAGAGTCTGGTCCGGGTCTCCAGTCCCAGACTTGTCATTTCTAACTTGCTGGTTCTGACCCAGTTGTGCTCTAACAAAGAGATGTAACAGGTGCTTCTTGGGACCCGGGACCTGCCGGGATGGTGAATTTCTTACAAAGGTGGCTGGGCTGCTGCCATGTGTACACTTAAGATTGTTTAATAGGCCTGCTTAGAAGATAGAACTTTCAGATTTCCTTATGTCTATGTGGCTGTTTGAGGGCTTTGTTGAAAATCAACAACTCTCTTTCACTTCCATTTCTCATTTCCCACCAAATGCCTACAGAGTATGGATCAGCTGTTCTTGAGCTACAGTCTAAAGAGCAGCAACAGGGTCTAAATATGTCAAATCATCATGACACAAAGAACAGAGTTCTTGTTATCCCATTTGGAGCTATGCATTTACAAACTTAGGTGGTTTTGTTGAGATCATTTTTTGAAAGTTAATGATCTCATCTAGACTCATTCATTGTCAGATTTCTGTTTAGGTAAAAATGTTCATACACATTTTAAAATATATTAAAATGGGACCCAAATCCAGTAACCTTGGACAAGCCATTCAAGTTATTGGCTCCAAATTTTCCTCTGTGACATAGAAAGAAGGAGGAGAATTAGACGATCATTAAGGCTGGCCCCCTTCCCCACCGTCAGGCACAGCAACCTTTAACACCAAGAAGCACCTGCCTGGGAAACATGAATAAGAACGATTCCTGGAAATTGTTGCCTCATGATAGATTTTACTTGTTTTTAAGTTTACCAAGAAACTTGTTATAATTTTAATATACAGAAATATAATAGCTACTCAGTATTTCATTACTTTGGTATATGGACAGTGTATATGTTGCAAAAGAGACATAACCCCCCAATTTAGAGACAAAGTTGGTAAACATCACTCTCTGAGCTATGATAAAAAAACATAATAAAATAATGAATCAGCTACCTGAGAAATTAGTCTCCAATGTGAAAGATTGACAAATGATAAATTGATCTCTGATGAGATTCCTACACTTCTCAAAGTTATACCAAAGACACTGAGGGGTCTTCATCAATTTGGAAAGTATCCTCAGAGAGACCCACACGGGAGGTCAGTAGTTGGAGGGAAGCTTTAATCCCATCTTTGGCATTATTTGTCTGATTTCAAAGTGATTTTATACCAAATAGTCACCACTTACATGGCGCTCAGACACAAGATGGCAGGGAATAGGACCATGGCCTGTGTACAGCCCCTGCTCACGGACAAACCCAGGGTCCCCAAGACCCTGATGCCAGGGAAGCTGAAGCTGCTTCTGATGCAAGTATGCTTCTACCTCCGTATGGTTCCAGAAGCATCTCGACAAGGATAAGGAGAACAGGCAATATTCTGAAACCTTCTATGTGCCCAGACCTGCCCCAAACACTTGGCTTGTATCATCTCACGGGCTCTTCACTCCAACACTAGAACACAGCCTCCATCTAGTCCCTTGACACAGTGGAGGAGGGTCAGGGCAAGTGACTTGCCTGAAGCCACAAGCAGGTCAGTGGAGAAAAAGGATTGGAACGCAGGTGGGCACCCTCTGTCAAGAAGCTACTCAAAGTGGGCAGCAGCCTCAGCATCGTGAGGGGGCTTGTTATAAATCTACATTCTCAAGAGCACCAGCGCTGAGGGCCGGGGTGATGTGCTTGTGTGCTAGGCTTTGACAAGGGCTGCCACGCTGCCCTTTTGGGTAGAATTCCTCTCCTGTGCCTGCTTTCCCCTCCCAGTTCAGACCCAGAGGAGCTAGAACACATTGCTCTCTCCTCGTGCCTCGTTGAGCCTGTGCAGTGATTCTTTCACGTATTTCTTTGCAACATGCTAGTTCCCAATGTGATGGAGACACGGGCCACAGATGTTTCCTTGGGAATCCCTTTTGTGGTCTATTTCACAGAGTTAATGTCAGGATTAATACTAATCTGAAGGACTTGGAGTCCTGAAGAGGCACGTGTGTTTAAAGCTTTGAGATTTAATGGTTTAAGTGAAAAATTTTAACAGCATATAAGTGTGATGGAAGAGTGAATAGGATGCCCTGTTTTATATTTTCCAGACATAAAACCAGACAGGCTCGATGTTTGCAGTAAGAATAACCTGCACAGAAGTCCAGTAGTGTCAACACTCCCATCATAAAAACAGAAAACCTCCTTCATATGTGTGTACACCCAGACGCAATGGCAAACTCAACAGAATTCATTAACGTTAACATGGAGAGCTACACAATGCCCAGGACTTTGTAACCCACAAATACGGTGGACATCTAAGTTGTCCATTCCATTGGCTTTTTTTGTTATTGAAAGTGACAGGCTTATAAATAAAATATTATTGGGTATGCCAGCAGTCTTGGTGGTTCTTGGAGATACTACTGTATTCATACACTGAGCTACTTGATGCCGAGAAACACCTTGTCTGCTACTATTTTACTTCTAAGGTGTATGTGACAATATTATTTTGGAGTGAAGGGACTAGGACAGCATCTCCTGGGATCCACAAAGATACAGAGCAGATCTGGGAGTAGAAATTATCCATGAGTTAGTAAGTTTGAAATATGATTGCCAAAATCATTTTTTGTTTGTAATTAATATTGCTGCTATATTAGTCTGCATAAAATAATGTGGCAAATCAGTCTTCAGATTTCCCTAGATACCCCAGAGTGTTAACAGCAATTATTTATGTTATGGAGACTACCGTTTATAAATGGCATGCATTTCTTCTCTTTAGGGCTAAAGGGCATCATAAATCAAGATTATGGAAGTTAAATTTAAACACTGAATCTTTTCTTTTCAATAGAAGAGAATATTGATTGAATTAAACAATGACTTTGCTCAATGCTAGCATCACTCCTCTTTGCCCTGAATACATGACATTTCTCAAATATATTGAGACTTCAGATTTAGATAATACCTCTGCAGCACAAAAATGCCAGGGATTTCAAATTACTTGATTGACTTCATCAGAAAATATCCTGACATCTCAAAAAGTCAAGACAAAAATGTACTGGGGCCCAAGTAATCTATTTTACTATATGGGTTAGAGAATCACTTTTTTTCTAATCTCCACTTTAAACTGTGGAGATGGATGGAATATCTATATAGAAAAGCTCACTTTGGTGGTAGGGGGGTAAATTTAGCAGTATGCCTAATTTGTTCGCAAAAAAATGGGTAAGCTGTGACAAAGTGAGAGAGTGGCGTGGACATATATATACTACCAAACGTAAAATAGATAGATAGTGGGAAGCAGCCACATAGCACAGGGAGATCAGCTCGGTGCTTTGTGACCACCTAGAGGGGTGGGATAGGGAGGGTGGGAGAGAGGGAGATGCAAGAGGGAAGAGATATGGGAACATATTTATATGTATAACTGATTCACTTTGTTATAAAGCAGAAACTAACACACCATTGTAAAGCAATTATACTCCAATAAAGATGTAAAAAAAAAAATGACAAGCTTCTGATTGGTAGCTTGATCGATTCAAACTATTATAGATCCAGGAAGAGGATAGAGTCTGTTCAGTATTCTAAATATCTGAAACAGGGTCACTCTTAGTGAGGTCTGGGTCTCCAGACTTTGCCTGCACAGGACCTTTGAAGCTATAACATCTGAGAGACGCAGCTCTTCTCTTCCCAGCCAGGAGGGGGTGACCCAAGGGAAATCGCCTCAGTGGCTATTGTTTGCACCCGCAAGTTTGCTGAACTTAGCTTTGAGCAGAGGAAGAGTATTCTTGTCTGAGCTGGAAACATCTGATGGAGCAGCTTTATGACTCTCTGCCTCAATTGGTAAAACTCAAGTGCTTTCAGGAAATCAAGCCAAGACTTTCTGTGAGCCCAGAGGTCATAGCTGGTGGATCCTTTAACCAGCAGAGTTCCCATCCTGCTCTAAAACCTCCCTCCTGCTCTCCCACTGAAGTGAAAACTTGCCAGCCTGGTGCTCATGACCCACCCTGGTTTGGTTCCACCTGCCTTTCCAGTTTCCCACTGTGGAAGCAAAATCAATCCTTCTTCCTGCTGACACTGTAAATGCGTAGACATATGGCATCTTACATTTAGGAAATAAAATTTTAAAAAACACATCCCTGGAGAAAACACAGGGTCATCTGTCTAGTTCCAGTTCCCAGAGGAGATGAAAACATGAGCGCTTCCTTCGGTAGCTGAGTGTCCAGTGACAGCCTTGCTAAACCTGACATCGTTGACAACAGCGATGCAGAGATATGTCATGACCTTCACGGACACAGGCAGGTGAGGAAACAGCTGTTTTTCCACCATGAAAAAATGAACTGTGGGCTTGCTAACCTGGACAGTTTTGTATGTGTTCCCCTTCCATTCTGTGTCTGTCACGTATCTTATTATTATTACCGAATGAGCAAAAGTGGCATGACTGGGATTATGGTCTGATCAACTGATAGTTTCTGTTGGATATCAAATGATACAGTATTTGTGTTTGTGTGTGTGTGCATGTGTGCATACATGCATGTGTGCATTTGGCTTTTTGGCCAGTTGGTCTTGGACATCTGATATCTCTGGCATTTGAGACAAGCATCTGCTTGCCACTAGGTCACAAGATGTTATTTTTGCACAGATGATGTCATTTATGTCACTCTCCACACCATTGATGTATCTTGTCCTCTGACAATTGATAGAATCTCTATGCTGTTTGTCTTTCTAGCATGCCACCATGGTGTCCAGTCACTTAAAAAAAACAAAAAACTTTTATTCCCTCTGGAATGAAGGAAACCCCATGAGCTCTGCAACTGTTATGAACTAGTGACCTTGTAGTTCTGCAGGGTTGTTTTTATTGTTGTTGTTGTGACCTGTGACTAGAGTGATACGACTTAGGCTTCTAGCTTTTTTGATCGTCTAAGTGAAAAAAATGATTTTAAAAAGTCCCTGTTGGTCCTTTATTACAATAATGTGTTTATAGGTGTAACACAGTCTCTTTCTTTGGCCAGCTGGTATATGTACTTTCTCTCACTCCCCCCAACTCCACACACACACATACACACACCAATTTAGGGAAATTGGTCACAAGAATCTGCCATTTTGTGCACACTCGAAGGATATATACTTCAGAAAAGCATATTTATCAGCAAAGGTGAGGAGATGCAGAGCTAGAAGGAAGCACTTTTGCAGCTGTTTTTTATGTGGCTTGGAGAACAAAGAAGAGGCCCTGAGGAGAGTTTTCCTTCATGTGTTAACACCCATGGGCTGCCCAGCAATGTGGGCAGAATGGGAAGCTGGCTTTTGGCATGTCTGGAATGTACTGACTTCCTGAGAAATCCAGAGAAGTGATGTCTCTCTCCTCCAACAAAAGAACACAGGGGAGTCTCATGACAGCACCCACGCGTGCAGGTCATTCTGTGGAGGAATGAAAAGGCTGACAACAAGAAGTGAATAGACTCCATTTGCACCGTAAAGTTTTTGTGTGTGTGATTCAGGCAGGTACCTTTTATTTTTTTTAATTTTTACTTTATACTGGAGTATAGTTGATTAACAATGTTGTGTTAGTTTCAGGTGTACAGCAAAGTGATTCAGTTATACGTATACATGTATCATCTATTCTTTTTCAAATTATTTTCCCGTATAGGTTATTACAGAATGTTGAGCAGCGTTCCATGTGCTGTACAGTAGGTCTTTGTTGGTTATCCATTTTAAATATAGCAGTGAGTACATGTCAATCCCAAACTCCCAACCTATCCCTCCCCTCCACCTTCCACCCTGGTAACCATAAGTTTGTTCTCTAAGTCTGTGGGTCTGAACCCTGAACTTAAACCACAGTCTAGCTAGTCAAGGGGGAAAAATGTTCCACCATGACACATTCCTCTATAAATTCCTCCTGAGTTCCATAGCCTGCCCAAGAGTTGACTGGATTTTTGGACTGAATTTCTGTGAAATATATTCCTGAGCAAACACACTGATATTTTCTCTTAACTTCAGAAAAAAAGATTTGGACTACAAAGTTTCTTAATCTCAACAGAGCTTCTGTTCTGATTAGTTTAGATATACTTCTAAGTATTTATATAAATTTAAGTGACCTCAAGAAATTCCAGAAATTAAAAAGAAAAATCTGAACTTCGAATGTCTCAAAACTGTCAACTTTTGAATTTTAGATATTTACTCAAATCAGAAGAAAACAATGTTTAGCCATGAGTTCAATTAAAGGTCTTGCTGAATAAATTGCAAGATGATAAAGTAAAAAAAGAAAAAGAAAAAGAAAAAGAAATTAGAAAGGCAAATTTATAACATGGAAAAACAGCCGAGAAAATTATTAGCAGATGGGTTTGATAATTTCAGTTTAATTTTTTTATATCTTTCCTCCTATTTGAAAAGAGAATAAGATATAATATTGCTAACATATCCTAAGTTATGCAAGATTTAAATTTATTTCTCATTAAAATTCCAATTGATTTGTATTGCCAAATATCTTAGACTTTTAAAATAAATCAATAGTGATCTTTCTGTCAGTAAAATATTTCAAATTATATGTGAAAATTGTGTTAAAGTAAATTGAACTGTAATAACTGTTATCTTTTAAGGAAAATGTGTGAACTACTCAGCATGTTGAAAGATAATAAGCTGGTGACTGTAAAGGGAATAGTTAGAGGAGACATTGGGTATGTTTATGTTTGTTTAGCAAGGGCAAATCAGCATAATTTTGTTTTAAAACATAAGTGACTGGTTGTGCTAGAGTGGAAAAGAAGGTAAGAAAAGACATATTTGAGAGTGTAAAGTAAGTGTGAAAAATATAAAGGCAAGTAAATTTTGGTTTATGTTACTTGCAAGTAGTAAATTTGAAAGTAGCAGTGAAACATTAAAATTTTGAAAATGTTTGCTCAATGTTAATGAGTATAATTATAAAAAGAGAAAAAGACTTGTAAAAATTTGTCTACAAATGATTGCATGAATGTTATAAAATAAGAAGAACTGATATTTGTGTTTCCTTTTTGTTAAATGGAAAATTGACCTTTGAGTATGTATGTAATATACATTCTGCTCTTAACAAGAAACAGTGAAAAGTTATGCTGTGTCTGGGTAACAGAGTTCCTTATTATCACCTAATTATGGTGTTAACTTTTATGCTTTCTGTTATGCTCCTGAGCTGGCTTTGAACAAAACTTTTTTTTTCTTTTTTTTTTTTAAGCTAAAATTCCTGATAGTGACAGTTACTTGCTGCAGTGTTTTGTTTTGCTTCATTCCAGACTGCAACTTTAATTATGTCTTGTCTTTAAGTATTTATGACTTATGTTTATTTATTGTCTTCTGTTCCAAATTTACATCCCAACCTCAGAATGATAAAACTTTTCAGATGTCTTTTTTTACTTTAACTATCTTAAGGGCTTTCCTGATGGTAGCTGAGTCTCAGTAAAGCTGGACTCCCTTTGTAAAAGGAAGAATGCTGGAAATAATTGGGTTGGCTTGCCATGCTCCTAAGTTTTAATTAGCTCCACTAGTTGGAGCTCTACAGTTTATTGAACCAACACTAAGAGAATAGGCACATCATAAAGTGAAACTGGCTCTCTGGGTTAATTAGAACAAATAAAAAGTCACTTACTTGAGGATATTCCAGTCTTGGGTTTTACAGTTTGAATGCTCACATACACTTGTCACTTGTGATCATTCAGCCTGCAGGGCTGATGGGATCAATGAAAATATTCTGGAGCTGTGTCAGTGTCCTCATCGACCTCCATAGATCCGCCACCTTAGATTAGCTTGATTACGTATGTCCTTCTGAAGAGGCCCAGCTCCTCCCCTTTCGATATGGCTGCTGTAATCTGTTTACCAGAGCTGTTTCACCTCGCTGAGCCTTGTCCATTGCTGTTTTCTCAGCTCCCTTACACTTTCCTCAAGGCCTCGCTATATGTGACAAACAGACCTTGAATCTTCTGGGAAATGGCAAAAAACTGCAGTAAATGACTACAGTCAGAGGAGCTCCTGCCCATCCCTATTACAGCAACTCTCATCAAGGACTCAGAATTCTCCACGAAGCCGGCAGTGTCCCAAGGAACACATCCTGCATGTCATCAGGTCCTATCCAGGGACTGAACGAGTGTTCCCAGGACTCTTATTCCAGAAACAGATGACTTGGTGGAAGTCATCTGTTCAACACAAAATCATCAAAAAAACTTACAGTGGATAAAATGGACTAAAAGAGTGGATTTAATCATAGTTAAACTTCTGGGTTTTTTTTTAACCTATAATGGAAAATAACCTGAAAAAGAATATGTATATATATATATATATATATAAAACTGACTCACTTTGCTGTACACTTGAAGCTAATACAACCTTGTAAATCAACTATACTCCAATAAAAATTGTTTGTTTTGAACTAAACTTCTGTTTTCAATGAGCATATGAAAGCGCTTATCTCTTTTTTATCTACGTCTCTCAGTTAAACAGCCAATAGTTCTACAAAGTGAAATGAAACTTTCTTTAAATAACATCTTATTTCAACTAATCCCTGAGGCTTGAGAAAGAATAAAAAGTCTTGTGAAAGTTCTTACATAGATAAAAGCTCATAAATGGTTAGCACACAAGTATAGTAACTCTAATAGAAAGTATTTATATATATTAATTGTCTGTGTCTACAAACCTTTTCAAAAAATGGTGCCAATGGTTAAATATAATGTAAACCATTTTACTAAATCTTTTTACTTTTCCTTTATTCTTTCCAAAAGAACATAATTTTAACCATGACTGTGCCAGAAACGTATGTCATTAGTTATGACAAGCCTAAAAATACAGAACTGGGACTCTTCCTCAGGTGTGGAAAGATGCCAGGGAAGACTTCCCAGAAATGCTGGCTGGTATCTGCTCTATGGCCCATAGAATCCTGATGCTATGACATTATCACTTCCTGGCAAGGTGGGAAGATTGACAAATTTTGTAATCTCAGAGAAAAATGTGCCCTTATTCTTGAAGGTATTAAAGAAAAAAACATAGTAGTGGTGGATTAGATGCTTCTTCATGTCTGACCTGATAGATTAACCAATAAGTGCAATAAAATAATTCTGACAAATAACTACAATTCTAGAGTTTACAAAGTTTCATCAAAGAAGTGAATTCTTAATCTTAATGGTGTATAGCTTTAGCTTTTTAAACCATACAGTAAGGCTGTATTTATATACTAAGAAACATCTTCTGTAACAAGTAAATAAAGGTGGTGAGTAAAACAAACCATAAAACTAACCTTACACAATCAGAAAATCACAAAACTGTGTGGTCAAAGCTCTAGTAAAGGCTCTAGTAGACTGCACTGTGTCCCCAGCTCTGCATCCACACGCTCCCTCCATGGTCTCTTCACAGACAGCCTGTATTTCCCTGCCCCTTCACTTTGGACTTGGCCATGTGCTTTGCTTTGCCTGATGGTATATCAGCAGGAATGGCAGTGTTCCAGTTCTAAGCCATAGGAGGTCTCACACACGTCCCCTCAGCATCTCAAGTCTCTGCTGTTGCCACAAGAACACGTTCCCGTGGTTGGCTGCTGGCCTTCCAGCCTTGGCTCCAGAGTAAGATATGTGAGTGGACCTGGACCACAGACCTGATGTAGGAAGCAGAGTCATCCCCACCAAGCCCAGTGTAGATGCACAAAACCCTTGAAGACCCACAGACGTGGGAGCAAAGACAGATAACTCTTGTTCTAAAGCCCTAGTTTGGGGGGTGGTTGTTATGCAGCAATGAGTAACTGATACAGGGGGGTGGGTAGCTGACCACAAGATGGGGCTGTGGCGCTGAGTGGCGCTCTGTCCTGCCATCACTGTCCGTGACCTGTCACAACACATCCCACATTCAGAGATAATAAAATCTCGCACCCTGAAATAAAAGAAAAATAACAGGTTCACTCTGTATAACACTAGTCTATCTAATAAACAATACACTGAGGCTTTCTTATAAGTTACTGTCTCCTTAGTGGAAACAATTTTATCACTGAATATTGTATTACCAATGTCTGAAGATATATCATAACTATGAGAATGTGGAAATCATAGGAGAAAATTGCCATTTATCCATCATGATCAGACTATGAATTGATAATCTTGGTAGTTTTGATTTTTTTAAAAATTAAATACTTGGGTTTTAAAATTTTTTAATGAGAGGTCCGTCTGTAGACCAGACTCTCTTGTACCTCTTTGTGAACCTCTTTATGTTCTTTTCTAACACACTTTGTCTCTGACTGTTCCTTCATGAAGAGGATCTCCCATGGCCTCCGTTAGCTCTCTTTTCCTTTTACACCCTAATCTCCCTTCTGGGAATTCCCATAGTACTACATACCTCTTTTACAGCATGCATCATTATTGTCCTGTATCTGTTTGTGTTTCAAACCTTATACTTTAACACTGGTGTGAAAATGTCCCCAGCTCATGACAGGTGATCAGTGATGTCGAATTGCTTGCATGAGCAAATTTGGGGCACACTCTTTCTGAGGGACCTCTAACAAGATTGTAGGCAGAACAATACCATAAGAAGATGTTTATCTTATGTGCAAAAGTGAGAGAATAATGTTTGGCCAGAAACTTCGACTCTGAACTCAGATCATCTGGGGCTGGATCCAATCAGGACAATGTCCTTCCTAGGAGACTTCAGTGGGCAAATGAACTTCCTTGAGGCACATTTTCTTCTTTTGTGAAAAGTTGTTACTGATAATGGTCATATGCATCAGTTCCAATGGCTAAGTTAAATCATTATGTAAAGTACCTGGCACCCACTAGGTCGTTTAATGAAAGTTTGCTAATACTGGGCAGTTCAGATTCCTGTTATTTGAACAAGTGTGGTTCTCTCTGGCTCGAGGACCTGGCATCAGATGTTCATAATTTTCATCCGGACCCTCATGCTCTTCCTCAGTGATGTTCAGGAGACCATTATGTTGCCCCTAATAAGGCATCTTGCAACTCTTCTTAACGAAAAGAAACCACACTACTTTTTTTAAAAAAAATGAGGAGAACATCTCACTTTCAAAACAGGAAGTTCTGAAGTTTAGATATTTTGAACTCTGTTTTTAATCCACAATGTAATCTGAAATATTCAGAAGCAGTAGCAGTAATATTGACATAATTTAACATGCCAGGTGTGCTCACAGGTAATTTGTCTGGAGAATTATTTCTCAGCCTCATGAACCTGATTCCATTTGCACTGAGTCTCCTGTGGATTCAGGTGGAAAGCAGCAAGAGCAGAGGCCAGGCACTTTATGCTGCAACAGCTCACTTCCTTGGGGCACCACATGTCTGTCTAGGATGTCAGGCAGCACCCCCGTCACCATGGTGTGTGTCACAGATCGAAGTCCACTCCTGTCTTTACTGCATGAAGCATTCCCAGAGGATGTAAAGGCAAGCATTTTCATGGCAACCATTTTAATTAGTAGAGCAGAAACACTCAAACTTATTCAAGTGTTTGATCAAAGAAGATTAAAATTCATATATTTAAAATAATTGTATATGAACTACAGAAGATTTTTATAGCATATTTGTATACTAGTATGAATCAAATGATTTCTAGATCTCTTTATTTTCAATGAGATTCACTACCAACATGAACAAATATCTTAGTGTTGTCATGAAATTGTTAGGAGAAGCAAAAGCCAAAATGCTGCCTTCATGGCTTCTAATACAGCCCAGGACAGTTATAAATGAAAACTAGCCAGCAAGATGTGCAGTAGCAGACAGAGCGTTGGTCTCACAGCCTGACCATCAGTTGAAGGGCTGTGAGCAGGTCACCAAGATGACAACTGAGGCATCTCTGCAATGACAATCTACATAGTTCCATACAGACACAACTAATTACAATGAGGGGTAATTTAATATGCTACAAAAATTGTAAAGCATTAAAGCCCAATAACCTCAGAATCTCTGGCAACAGACTTACTTGGATGGACATAAGCAGAATCATTTCAGTAATAAGGTGCTTGAGATCACCTCTAAATTTTTTTTTTTTTTTTTTTTTTTGCGGTACGCGGGCCTCGCACTGCTGTGGCCTCTCCCGTTGCGGAGCACAGGCTCTGGACGCACAGGCTCAGTGGTCATGGCTCGCAGGACCAGCCGCTCCGCGGCATGTGGGATCCTCCCGGACCAGGGCACGAACCCGCGTCCCCCACATCGGCAGGCGGACTCTCAACCACTGCACCACCAGGGAAGCCCTCTAAATTTTAATATGAGCATTTATATTCTACTGTCAGCCTGCGGGGATTCTTTTTCACGTAGAGAGACATCATTTGGGATTAGAAATGAGGGTGGGCAAAGATAAGTAGAAAGTGATAATTTAAAAAATCTGGGGTGGGGAGGGATAAATTGGAATATTGGGATTGACATATACACACTATTATATATAAAATAGATAACTAATAAAGACCTACTGCATAACACAGGGAACTGTACTCAATACTCTGTAATGACCTATATGGGAAAAGAATCTTAAAAAAGAGTAGATGTATGTATATGTAAAACTGATTCACTTTGCTGTATACCTGAAACTAACACAACATTGTAAATCAACTATTCTCCAATAAAATTTGTTTAAAAATCCTTAAGGTAATCTAACCATTGTTCATAGAGTTGGTTGGTACTTGAGTATTTTCTTTCAGTTTAGGGCTTTTATTTTTTTGAGTGAATTTTTTCTAGTTCATTCTTCATGCAACAAGATCATGATGTAACTCTTCAGAGTAATTTTATATGTTAAAGTATATTACTCTGAAGTAATATATAGCATTACAGATTGGCAAGATCGAAAGCTCTCTTTGTCATTTCACAAAGTATCACTGAGCACAGGGACATGGTCATGTATTTGAGTGTCTCCAAGGCCTAGTAATAAAGGCTAAGAATTGGTGTCAATGTAGAGGTCTTTGGAATATTCTCCATGTCCTCCAAAGCTACTGTGATCTTCAGTTACATATGTTCCTCCACTCATTCATCCATTCAGCAGAAATGCATGAGCTCTTGGTATGTGCCAGGCACTGGCTTGGGGTTGTGTGGTGGTGAACATGGCAGACAGTATGCTTCACTCTACGTGGGCAGGCAGGCCCTGGAATGGGAATTTACAGCACAGTTTGGCTGACCTGATCTTGGAGTACTCTCCTGAGATTGGAAATTGTTTTATAAAATGTGAGACAGAGAACCAGGAAGGGAGGACCATTCTGAAACAAGTCTGAAACAAAGCCAGACCCCGCAAGGTATGCCCTTGAATTATTTGCTCCATTTCTAACTTGTGACAAAGACTCTCTCCCCTGAGCCTGCTTCTTGGCCGGTCTTCAAGCTTAGCCCCATCCTTGCTGTCCCTAGCAGCCCAGCTTTAGGAAGAATCCTGCTGAGTCAGTTTAGAGAGAACCCTCACCCTTGGTATCTGGTCACCCTGTCTGCATTCAGCAAACATCCCACCACCCTTGGTGTCTCCTCTCAACCACTTTCTTTCACTGAACCCCTCACTCTGCTCGTTGGCTTATAAATCAACAGCTGTTATTTCTGTATTCAGAGTTGAGTCCAATTGCTCTCCCTGTCAACTAAAAAAAAAAAAAAAACAAGAAGAAGAAGAAGAAAAAAAGCACATAGTGAGAGTTGTGAGTTAAGCTTTATTTGGGGCAAAATGAAGGCTGTAGCCCGGGAGACAGCCTCTCAGTAGCTCTGAGGAACTGCTCCTAACAGGTGGGGTAGAGGTCTGTATACATGTGGTTTTGGTGAAGGAGGGCACGTGCAACCCAGCACACATTTGGCAGAAGGTTGCTGCTAGTCACAAGAAGCAGATGTGCCCATTAATGATCTTAGTGCCTGTCTAGATATGAGAAGATGCAAGAAATTGGGCTCATAAAATCTCCTCCTGAAAATACCTAACTACCTGAAGGCCTGTTCTGCCAGTTTTCCCAGTGCACAGACTGCCTCATTCCTGATCTCTGTCCTGAGCTCCTTTCAGGGTGTGTTGAAGGTCAGTGACTGCAGTGGCCAGTGACTTCAGTCTTGTAGAACCAGACGGTGAACAGCCATTTTTAGTTGGCATCCCCTAATGCGATAGCCTTGAATTAAGTCTTCCTTGCCATTTTCAACACGTGTCAGTAGAACTGTTTCTCTAACACTTATTAACAAACTCAGGCCCTTTTTCATCTTTCCCAAATCTTAAATTAGCATAAAACTTCTGAAGAGCTTGGCTAATTCAAACTGATGGCTTGAGGACCCATCACAAATTACCAAATTGTGTGATTTGGACTGTCAGCTAACACAGTGGAATGAGATTTGCTTGAATCTATATTTGTCAGTGATGGGAAACAGCTGAGTGTTGACGTCCAGCCCTCACTAAGCTCTCCACTTCCAGTGCGTTGTTTGTTACAAGAGTTTTTGGGTTCCTATAAATATATTAGCTCGTGTTTCTCCCCCTGAGGATTTAAAATCTGAGCATGAGATGGAAGCTAGAGTGCAAAGGTGTCTCTCTGAGACCTGATCCTAATTCTCTTGGGCTACTTTCAGACTATGTGGCTTTGTCACATGGTATTGAGGTATGCTCCATTCTATGTAAACCCCACAGGGAACCACAGGTGTAGCAGGATAGTGACAGAGCAAGAGAGCATCTTCTGTGAGGACCTGAGAAAACTCTGCTGAGTCAGCACCTACAACCGGTTGAAGAATGGAGCCCACTTCTCCAGGGCTCACAATGCTCATGCATGATGGGCGGACTCCAACCTAAGTGTCCCAGAGAGCCTGGCTGTGAGTCCCACAGGACCCAGTGGTTGAAGGGCTGGTTTTTTCCCAGGGCATCACAGCTCATTTGGACCAGAACCTGGCTTGGAGGTCACAGGGAAGTACAGACAGGCTCTGCCCACAGCCGCTGTCTAGGATTGACTCTGATGACTTCATCTGGAATAAGTCCTTGATGCTCCCTTCCCTACAATTTTCTCTTCTCCAGAACTTCCTTGGCCTCCTTTGGCATCTCACGTTTGGATGCACATCTGGTGCTTCAGCTCCAGAGTGGCAACTGTGCCCAGGATTTGGAGAGATGAGGCCAGCAAAGGAGCAGAGAGACATCTCCTCCCTCTTCCTGCACACAGGAGACACTGGCTAATTGCATATTTATTACCACTTCTCCCACATCAGGATCCCACAGTATCACTTTTATTAGCTTAATTTAAGTGTTAATCATTCTGAATTAGAAAAAAGATACTTTCTTTTATTAGGAAGATAATTTTTTCAATTAAAACCTGAAACTAGCCTTATAACAATCGGATGAAATGAAATGTGTCTCGATGTGTTGCATGAAGAAACCAGCATTTTCTGTCTTTTAGGCTCCACTATTAATAGACCTGGTTAAATGTACATTTTGCAGAGAAAATGGCACAAGATACTCAATGGAGACATTTAACTTTACCACATCTTTTATTAAAAAAGTCCAGACCATAATATTTGAAATGTTTTTTTAATTTTATAAAGCTAATATTGGGTCATGTTTTCATTTTAGGGCTTAGCCTCTTTTATTATATTGATTGTGTGAGAACTTAATATAAGCTAAGTACTTGTGGTAATTGTTATTTTTTGATGAGATAACACATATGATTGAGTTTTGAAATTGAATTCCCAGGAATTATCTGTGTTACCCAATTACTAACAATTTCCAGGCTATAAGGGAATGCAAGACAAAAGCCGAACAGGCAGAGGTCTGGGACCCAGCTTGGATCTCACTATTCCAAGATTAATGCATATAAAGTCCAGACTAGAAAAGGGTGTATTTGGTTATGAAACATATACATTTTATACTCAGATAGTTATATAACTTCCATGTCATTTTCCAAGGAGCCATGCCCCAGACATGCCCAGCTTCTAGGTTTGTTTTCTATCGGCTATCCTAGTCACCAGCTGCATTCTGCTGAAAGCAGTCCATAGATACAGACTCTCTAAGGACTCAAGTATCATTGATTTGTCAGTGTTCTATCATTTACTTATTTACAAGAAGGTTTGACTTGTTCACCCTCTATCTATCTATCTATCATCAACCTATCATCTATCCACCAATCTAACTACTGATCTCTTTATGTCTCCTGTATGTAGTTATATCTCTAGCTGCTTTTCTATCAATAGATTTAGAAAGAACAAGGGATAGAGAAGCCTCAGAAGCCCATGTACTTGCCCAGGACTAATGAAAAGATCTTTCATTGGTATAAGTGTAAACCTTTTTTTTTTTCTTTTAGTAAATAAAGCTTCTTGAGAGTAGTTACTTGGCCAAGAAGCCAGTGTTCCACTAGAGACACTTCCCACACTGAAGTCTCATTCTGTATTTGGGGGCATCTCCAAATCCTCCTCGGGGACCATGTTCCAAATTCACATCTTCAACCTTGACATCTCTCCACAAACCTGGTCCCCCTCAGCTTAGAAGTTGTGTTTTTCCTTCCATTAAAAACTGTCTCCCATGGATCCTACCTTGCCCTCTGTCTTTTGGGCTTTTCCATATCTTCCTGTCAAGGCTAAACCCCCTGGAGGAATTTTTGAGTATCTACTCTCTTTGTTCTTTTTACTTTAACCAACAAATTCCAATCTGGCTTCTGACCACAGCCTCCATCACACCACTGAAGAGACTATAGCAAGGACTTCCTATCATGATGGAAACATCCAGTAGAGCCTAGGGGAATTTTTCATCTTTTTTTCATCAGAGATGAGTAACCCTAGTGGCTACTCTCTCCATCATGAGGATCTTCCTCCCTGTGTTCTGGAATGTTTCTGCTGTGTCCTTCCAGCCCCCCGCCCCCCAGGATACAGTACTGCCCTGCTAGATTCTATGGGTTGGGGTTTCCCAGGCCCCACAGACACTGCCTCAGGGGTGACCTCATTGCCTCCTGAGGACTGAACCACCGTGGCTCCCAAATCTGTGCCTGTGGTCCTGACCTCTCCTGTGAGCTCCAGCCTTGACTTGCATGCCACTCTGGGAAAGTCATCTGAAGACCCACCTACACTTCAAGCACAGCTCACAGTGACACTGTCACGCACCTGCCCTCCATCAATGCACCCCATCTCTGGCAGAGTCACCCCCATTCCACATAGAGTCTGTTTCCTTTGACCACTCCATCTTGGCCAGAATTTGAAGTCATCATTGATCTCTCCTCCACTTCATTCTTTCCCAGATACACCCACTCCTTGATTCTATTTCCTAAATAAGGATCAAGTCTACGTTTGCCTCTTTATCCACCTTTTAATGCATTATTTCAAGCCCTCAACATATTTTTTGGACATTGGAAAACATTTGAAATATTTTTCCACTAGCCTCTTTCATTCAGATCTGATTCCTCTCCAATTCCTCTTTCATTCCATTGCCAAAGTGGACTTTCTGAAACGCAAACAGATATTCCCAACTGGGTGTTGATAAATCACGGGAGAACCAGTAATTATAGAGCATAGCATTGAAAAAGAAGTTACCAGAGTTATTGGCAAATATGCAAATATTCACTGCTGACCTAGCAGAACACATAGACACACACGACATTCTTGAGGAAATACCTTTTCAAAAAGTAGTAAAGACACAGAAGCAAGACTGTTTAGTAAATGTCTCTATGTGTTCATGGAAAGAATATATTTAATGGACAAGGGCTGCCTTGCAAATCCTTGAGGTTAGGAATTTGATACAGCTTTTCTTAAACCTTAAATAATATATTTCTGTGAACTTGGATTTGAGGGGAGCCCTGAGCTTCCTTAAAAGAATTTATCATGGGAGAGTAAGGTGATTTTTGCTTTCTTATAATATTTCTGAGGATTTCAAAATCTTTAAAAATAAACATATTTATCTTATAATTAGGGAAAAAATAAAATGAATCAATACAAAATTTTAATGATAAACTATTTCCATCTTTCTTCTTGGTCCTCATGAGCAGCCACAGCTGGGAGAAGCCACCTGCTGGTTTCCAGAGAAGTTTGCTCTTAAGCAGGATTGAAAAGGAAGAAGTAGCACCCCTACTGGCACCAGAATCTCTTCCCCTCCCCTCCCCCTCCTCCTGATCTTCCTCTTCTGGTCTGTAAAATCCACAAGGCCTCCCACATGAAGTGTGAACTGCAGGACTGATGTTTGCACAGCATTTGTTATGCCTGTGAGAAGATGAAACAGTGTTTAAGAGGAGGAATGTGCCTCTTTCTGTCTCAGCTGTAATAAACTTGACCTTTATCTGCAGCTCAGCATTAGTGATGAGAGCTGCCTTGTGTGTGTGTGTGTGTGTGTGTGTGTGTGAAGGGGATGTATGGAACTCCATGTAATACAAAGAGGAACAAAGACAGGGAAATGTGATCTTCTGGGTGATCTTAAATGGCTCCTTTATCAATGGAAAATGATTTTGATTTTGTGAAAGTCTCAAGCTGCACCTGTGGAATCCATTCCCTCCCTTTTTTACAGGCAGGTGACCTTCCTCAGCTTAGCGCAGCCCTGAACTATGCCTTGTGGACAGAATAGAATTTAGAGACACACGATATTGGAAGAGCAGTGGGGAAATAGTCTGTTTACTTACCTGGGAAATAATGGAATTCCTTGGGTGGGCTGGAAGCCACCGCTGAGATCTGGGAAAGGAGCCTGGAGAGGCACACCCATGTGTGGACCTTTTCTGAACAACACACTTGTATTAAGTGGCTAAGAAGCTGGCCCAGGAGGATTGGACTGCACTCTTAAGGTGAGTTCTAGAGACGTGCAGTCTTTGCCACGGGAAGGGGGCCTTTGTGCTGCACATTTTTCTTTGCATCTTGTTTAAGTTTACTCTGGGTGTGGGTGTCACTAGCCACACTTCTCCCTAGTTGCCATATGAGTTGCAGACCTCACTATTCCAGGTGTGGATATGCAGACCCACCAGGGGTGCCAAGAGTCCTGGCCAGGAGGGTAAAGGACACCCCTGGAAGTACTGGGAAAAGTGAGCACAGTGGGGGAAGACACCTCCTCTGATGAGTCACCTGTGGTTTTACAATTTCGGCTTCACACAGCATAGATGTCACAGGCTCAGCCGACAGACTCAAATGTTCTTTCCCTCTCTGCCCAGAAAATCATGGGGAGAACTCTCAACCACTGTGCTCTCTCCTGTGAGTTCTCTTCATGGATCCCCTGAGCTGCAGGGCAGGGAGCTGGGCTCCCACCTGTGTGGACACGATCACACTAGCCTTGCCCCTCCAGCCAGGCTCCGAGCGCTGTGTGGCCAGCACCCCTTCTCGGATTGCCTTAACGAGTGTGAGACAATGGAACACACATGAATTCTCTTTCATCCTTTTCCCAAATCAAGATATCTTAATTTTCTTCGCCCACTTAGAACGCAAGTTATTTGAGGTTTTTCTCATTTTTCTATTTCTTAGGAAATACCAGGTTTATATTTAGTCATTTACTATGGATTTTTCTTGGATTCTGATATTTAAGTCAGAGTTATTTTGCATGGGTACAAGTGGTTAGCAGCTATCCACGGTTTCAGGTTGGTGCTAAGCGTAGGTGGAGGGTGCTAATGTTGGCCTGTGCTCAGTGTGTGTGTGTGTGTGTGTGTGTGTGTGTGTGTGTATCTGTGTCATGTTCTGGAACACAGCATGCATGACCATCGGTGAGAGTTATTGCTCTTGTCAATCTCACTGGTGTTACCAGAATCTGGTTAGAAGAGACATACCATCTTCATCTTTGCCTTGCTTCCAACCTCAGTGGCTCCCAACACATCCCCAGGCAAATTAAATTATCCATGAGGTCCTGGGAATGTCTCTTTTGCCTACCACCTCCTTGCCCCTCAATCAGCATCACTGCTTCTGCAGGACAAAGGGTGTCTTCCTGGTCCATCGGCCAAATCCTCTCTAGGTCCTTCCTCTACATGCTCCGTACTTCTCACTCCCCATCCATGCAAGCTGCCCAAGCGGCCATGCCCGTCCCTCAAGATCCTGCTCCCCTGCAAGATGCCAACTTGGTCCTAAAACAAATTTGATTTCAATCCAGCAGGGGGTCTCTGAAGGAGCCCTGTCTCTTACTCAGAAATTTCTAACTTCCACTAACTCAACAGATCTTCATAGAGATCTGAGCTGGTAATTCTTTTTTTGCTTTTGTCTCAGAATTTCAGATCTGTAAGGAATTTGCAATCACCTGGTCTAATTCCCTCATCTTGCAGATGAAGCTAATCCCTTCCAGTATCTGTCCTAAGTCCCAGGCCAGGTAGAGGATAATGCCTTCACTTATCCTCCCTTCTACTAACTCCTGCTCACGGGTAGTTTGTCTATTGTTTTAGAGCAACAATAGGGTCCCAAAAAAGTGCCTGGGGATGTCTTGGATGGCCTGATGATAGAAAATGACAACATGGCAGGCTCAGTCATAGGGTTTCCAAACCCATCAGGCACTTTCCCCTGTGACAGCTGTGATGAGTGACACTGAGTCTACCATGAGGGAAGACTAGTTCCATATTTTTTTTTTTTTGTGGTACACGGGCCTCTCACTGTTGTGGCCTCTCCCGTTGCGGAGCACAGGCTCTGGACGTGCAGGCTCAGCGGCCACGGCTCACGGGCCCAGCCGCTCTGCAGCACGTGGGATCTTCCCGAACTGGGGCACGAACCCGTGTCCCCTGCATCAGCAGGCGGACTCTCAACCACTGCACCACCAGGGAGCCCCCATAATTTTTTAATACCCCAAATAAAAACCCCACCCCATCCCCACTGAACAGTCCTTCTACCCCGGGTCCTGGCTTGCACACACAAATTTACTTTCTCTATCCATAGATTTGCTTAATCTGGTTATTTCATATAAATGGATCATATAACACGTGGCTTTGGGTCTGCGTTCTTTCACTTAGCATAGCAGTTCCACCCCATTTAGGGGTGATACTGGCACAACATTATGAATGTACTGGATCCAGGCCCCTGGATTTTACAGTTGAAAATGATAAAGTCTATGTTATGTGTATTTTACCTCAAAACTCTACTTAAGAAAATAGAGTTTTGTTTCTTTTAAATATACAGAACAAGCTGATTGAGAACTGACAGAAGTTTGTCAAGTATAGATTTTGCTGCCTATTCATAAATAAATAGATGGAACAGCTGTAAATTGAAAACCAGTTGCTTTTGCTCAATATGGGATATGGTTAACCATAGAAATCCTATCCTTGTCATTCAGTTTAAACCCGCTCTTATTCTTGGAACTGTATAGAACAGAAGGTAGTTTCAGCTCAGCTCTGGTCAAATTGCAGAGAGTACTTAATTAGTATGATAAACAAGTGAAGGTTTATTGAATAGTTAATTTACACTCAACATTACATCATATTTTCTTGTTCTTGATGTTTGGAAGTTCAGGCAAGGATAGAAATGATCCTGGTTGAATCATCAAGAAATAGGTCAATTCTAAAAGCACTGCCCTGCTTTTATTATTCCTTTTGCAAAAAAGAGGAAATTATGTTTTGTCTCGCTCTTTGTTAAATGTATATAAGCCTGAAAACAGATGTCATTCCAGTGGTATCTTCAAGCCGTTAGTGGTGATATAAAAACTGGTGCTCTCCACGGGGGAGAAGAGTTTGGACCACTTTACAGCTGTGTACAGAGCATATAAACATTTCAGTAATGAAAATGGAATTCAGGGCCAACAGCCATACATTCTCATCTAGGAGCTATATATATGCAAACACACGATTAGAGCACACGTTTCTGGCAACAGCAAACAGAGCTTGACCTGGTTAATCCCTTTTTGGTCAATAAATATGTCAGAGCATCAAAATTATTTTGGTGATATTTGATTTTACAGTGCCTAGAACCCAAAGTGATTATTTTCAAAACAATACAATGAAAGTTCTTTTAAAGTGGATATAACACTTGCTGAAAGGTCCCTTTTTTCGAGCACTTATCCAAACTTTAAAAGATCCATTGCTCACAAGAGCATTTTATGTGGTGCAATTTCCAGTCTTTATATCACAGCCCAGGAAATCATAGCACAGATAGCAGACTTTACTGCTCACAGCTCACCCCCAAATTCTGCCATTTTCCTAATGGGCATCGTAGTTGCTTTTTAGAACATCCTCCTTGGAGGAAAACGAGTATGAAGAAGGGTTGAGAGGGATTTACTTAGTGCAAGAGAGCATAGATTTCAACGACACAGCTCTTGGTGTGCAGCTTTGGCTGCTCCTCTTTTCCTGCAGGAGCCGTTTCTCCCTGTGGTGTGCACCCCTGACTTGCTCCTCCCTCTTCAGGACTCCACTCAAAAATACTTCCTTTCCCCAAGTTAGATTTTACCTCTTCTTTACCACTTCTGCTCAGCTGGTGCTTGATCGCACCTGCTGCAGGAGGCTCCATCCCCACAAGCAGGTGTGTCTGGCACACTCACATTTGCATCCCCAGCCCCAAGGCGTGACAGACAACTTGCCAATCCAATGTGTGAATGTGTAAGTGAATGAAGGTGAAAATGTTCTTTCATTACATGACACATTAAGATCTGATATGGCTGAAGAGATATGTTTTTATGTTTTGTGACTGCTTTACATTGTCACATTTGCTATCCCTTTTGGGGGTACAGACCTCCCTCCAGGATAAATGATGTTCCTGGCAGAGAGTCACGGAATGTCCATTGGATCCCTCCCCAGTATCTTTATATATAAGTACACACACATTTATACATATGTAAAATATGATATATATTAGAATATATACAAAATGGTACTGTGGTCAAATTTGTGCATGTGTGTATTGGATGGCACCAGAATTCATTTACATAAGTGAGTGTTTTTCACTTGAACTGGCTATAACATCAGAGAAATGTATGATGGAAGCTTAAGCACGATATTTCACATAACAACTATATGGGTGCAGTTATTAATGACAGGTATTAATGATTAAAGGTTAACAACAAGAGACAGTCCAGGGTCAAGAATAATCCAGTTAAGCTTTCCCTACCTTAATTTCCTCAAAAGAAAAATAGAGATGATAAAATTACCTTCCCCATGCTGCTGTATATGAATTAAATAACTCATACAGTTGACCCCTTAGAACAGTGTTTCCACAGAGTAAGAAATCAGTGAGTGTCTGCATTTTGATTGAATCCTTGTCAATCATCCCAAGCCAAAGACAAATCTCAGAGTTCTGTGCAACTAGTGAATTTACTTTCATGCACATAAGGTACAATCTGATGGGGAAAAAAAAAGAGACATTAACAAATCCATAATCATCATAGGAGGTTTTTTTTAAAATCACATTTCCTAGAAATTAACAGATGCAGTAAATATACAAGCATAGACATTCTCTTCATATACTCAAGGAAAATCAACATTTAAAAAAAAGAAGTCATATCTGTCATGTCTGATTGCAGCACATGAATAATAAAATAGTAGCAAATGGTAGACCAAAAAATATATTCGTTAAGAACTTAATACCCTTTTAGTAACCCTATGTGAAAGCCACAATCTAATTTTAAATATTAAAATAGCAAAGAGTGATGAGGCCACTTTACCCTCCTGTAGTTATTTTCCTTTTTTCTTTATTGGAGTATATTTGCTTTACAATGTTGTGTTGGTTTCTGCTGTACAATGAAGTGAATCAGCTCTATGTACACATTTATCTCCTCTCTCTTACACCTGCCTCCTACCCACCCACATCCCACCCACCTAGGTCATCACAGAGCACCGAGCTGAGCTCCCTGTGCTATACAGAAGGTTCCCACTAGCTATCAACTTTACACACGGTAGTCTATATATGTGATTCCTAATCTCCCAATTTGTCCCACCCTCCCCTTCCCCTGCTGTGGTCACATGTCGGTTCTCTATGTCTGTGTCTGTATTCCTGCCTTGCAAATATGTTCATCTGTACCATTTTTCTAGATTCCATATATATGCATTAATATATGACTTTTTTTTCTCTTTCTGATTTACTTCACTCTGTATGACAGACTCTAGGTCTATCCACATCTCTACAAATGACCCGATTTTCCTCCTTTTTATGGCTGAGTAATATTTCATTGTATATATGTACCACATCTTCTTTATCCAATGTCATTGGACATTTAGATTGTTTCCATGTGCTGGCAATCATAAATAGAGCTGTAATGAACATTGGGGTACATGACTCTTTTTAAATTATGGTTTGCTCAGGGTATATGCCCAGTAGTGGGATTGCTGGGTCATATGGTAGTTCTATTTTTAGTTTTTTAAGCAATCTCCATACTGTTCTTCATAGTGACTGTATCAATGTACATTCCCTCCAATAGTGCAAGAGGGTTCCCTTTTCTCCACACCCTTCCCAGCATTTATTGTTTGTAGATTTTTTGATGATGGCCATTCTGACGGGTGTGAGGTAATACCTCATTGCAGTTTTGATTTGCATTTCTCTAATGGTTAGTGATGTTGAGCATCTTTTCATGTGCCTCTTGGCCATCTGCATTTCCTCCTTGGAGAGATGTCTATTTAGGTCTTCCGCCCATTTTTTGGTTAGGTTGTTTCTTTTTTTTTTTTTTTTTTTGATATTGAGCTCCATGAGCTGTTTGTATATTTTGGAAATTAATCCCTTGTCTGTTGCTTCATTTGCAAATACTTTCTCCCATTCTGAGGGTTGTGTTTTTGTCTTGTTTATGGTTTCCTTGGCTGTGCAAAATCTTTTAAGTTTAATTACATCCCATTTGTTTATTTTTGTTTTTATTTTCATTACTCTAGGAGGTGAGTCAAAAAAGGTCTTGCTGTGGTTTATGTCAAAAAGTGTTTTTCCTATGTTTTCCTGTAAGAGTTTTATAGTGTCTGGCCTTACATTTAGGTCTTTAATACATTTTGAGTTTATTTTTGTGTACGATGTTAGGGAGTGTTCTAATTTCATTCTTTTACATGTGGCTGTCCAGTTTTCCCAGCACCACTTATTGAAGAAGCTGTCTTTCCTCCAATGTATGTTCTTGCCTCCTTTACCAAAGGTAAAGTGACCATATGTGCATGGTTTATCTCTGGACTTTCTATCCTGTTCCATTGATCTATATTTCTGTTTTTGTGCCAGTACCATACTCTCTTGATTACTGTAGCTTTGTAGTATAGTGTGAAGTCAGGGAGCCTGACTCCACCAGCTCCATTTTTCTTTCTCAAGACTGCTTTGGTTATTTGGGGTCTTTTGTGTTTCCATACAAATTGTAATTTTTTTTCTAAGTCTGTTAAGAATACCATTGGTAATTTGATAGGGATTGCATTGAATCTGTAGACTACTTTGGGTACTATAGTCATTTTCACAATATTGATTCTTCCAATCCAAGAACATGGTATGTCTCTCCATCTGTTTGTGTCACCTTTGATTTCTTTCATCAGTGTTTTATAGTTTTCTGAGAGCAGGTATTTTGCTTCCTTAGGTAGGTTTATCTTAGGTATTTTATTCTTTTTGTTACAATTGTAAATGGGATTGTTTCTTTAATTTCTGTTTCTGATCTTTCATTTTTAGTGTATAAGAATGCAAAAGATTTCTGTGCATTAATTTTGTATCCTGCAACTTCACCAAATTCATTGATTAGCTCTAGTAATTTTCTGGTTACATCTTTAAGATTTTCATGTATAGTATCATGTCATCTGCAAACAGTGACAGTTTTACTTCTTCTTTCCCAATTTGGATTCCTTTTACTTTTGTTTCTTCTCTGAAATCTGTGGCTCGGACTTCCAAAATTATGTTGAATAAGAGTGCCAAGGGCTTCCCTGGTGGCGCAGTGGTTGAGAGTCCACCTGCCGATGCAGGGGACACGGGTTCGTGCCCTGGTCAGGGAAGATCCCACATGCCATGGAGCAACTGGACCCATGAGCCATGGCAACTGAGCCTGTGCATCCCGAGCCTGTGCTCTACAATGGAAGAGGCCACAACAGTGAGACGTCCGCGTACAGCACAAAAAAAAAAGAGTGCCAAGAGTGGCCATCCTTGTCTCGTTCCTGATTTTAGAGGAAATGCTTTCAGTTTTTCACTGAGAATGATTTTTGCTGTGGGTTTGTTGCACATGACCTTTATTATGTTGAGGTAGGTTCCCTCTATGCCCACTTTCTGGAGACTTTTTATCATATGGGTGTTGAATTTTGTCAAAAGATTTTCTGCATCTATTGAGATGATCATATGGTTTTTATTCTTTAATTTGTTAATATGGTGTATCACATGGCTTGATTTACGTATATTGAAGAATCCTTGCATCCCTGGGATAAATCCCACTTGATCATGGTGTACACTTTTAATGTGTTGTTGGATTCTGTCTGCCAGTATTTTGTTGAGGATTTCTGTATTTATATTCATCAGTGATATTGGTCTGTAATTTTCTTTTTCTGTGATCTTTGTCTGATTTTGGTATCAGGATAATGATGGCCTCGTACAATGACTTTGGGAGTGTCCCTCCCTCTGCAATTTTTGGAAGAGTTTGAGAAGGATGGGTGTTAGCTCTTCTCTAAATGTTTGATAAAATTCACCTGTGAAGCCATCTGGTCCTGGACTTTTGTTTGTTTGAAGATTTTTAATTACAGTTTCCATTTCATTACTTGTGATTTGTCTGTTATATTTTCTAATTCTTCCTGGTTCAGTCTTGGAAAGTTGCACCTTTCCAAGAATTTGTCCATTTCTTCCTGGTTGTCCATTTTCTTGGCATAGAGTTGTTTGTAGTAGTCTCTTATTATCCTTTGTATTTCTGTGGTGTTAGTTATAATTTCTCCTTTTTCATTTCTAATTTTACTTCTTTGAGTCCTCTCCCTTTTTTTCTTGATGAGTCTGGCTAATATTTATCAATTTTGTTTATGTTTTCAAAGAACCAGCTTTTAGTTTTATTGATCTTTGCTATTGTTTTCTCTTTTTCTATCTCATTTATTTCTGCTCTGATCTTTAGGATTTCTTTCCTTCTAATAACTTTAGGTTTTCTTTGTTCTTCTTTCTCTAGTTCCTTTAGGAGTAAGGTTAGATTGTTTATTTGAGATTTTTCTTGTTTCTTGAGGTGAGTTTGAATTGCTATAAACTTCCCTCTTCTAATTAAGAAAACAGTACTTTATAAGAGAAGTTATTTAAATGTACACAAAAGAAATTTTCTATGCAAGGAGTAAGATAAGACAACATTTAGGAAATTTGTCCAAAATATTGGATATTTATGAAAAAAACATAACTTTTTAAAATCTGAAGTTTAAGTAAACTTCCTTAGAACTTTGGCTTCAGCAAGACCTCATGTTCAGAGGTAAACAAGCCTCCTATGGAATCTTTTTCTTTAATTTGTTAGAAGCCATATTTTAGTCTGTTAGTGTGTGACTGACCAGTCATTAACAAGCAAAAGTTCTCAGAGGCAGCAGCTCCCAGTGGAACTCTGGTGCCCAAAGACACAGAAGAAAGTCACCAAGAAGTCAGGAGGAAGGAAGAATATCTGGGTTTTAGCCAAATTATTTCTCTTAACTTTGATTAAAAAAAAACACAATTAATGGAGGACTCAGAAAATATGCAAGCTCTTTTATACTACTATAAATGTCAAAATTTATAATTCCAAATGTTTAAAGAATGTAAACTATAAAAATAATTGTCTAGAATTTAACTATTTAACACATTTTAAAGTTATTTTATTTTATTATTTTTTTCTTTTTTTAAATTTATTTTTTTGCAGTATAGTTGATTTACAATGTTGTGTTAATTTCTGCTGTACAGCAAAGTGATTCAGTAATACATATATATGTATGTATATATATATATATATATATATATATATATATACGCATTCTTTTTCATAGGCATTTCCATTATGGTTTATAACAGGATATTGAAAATAGTTCCCTGTGCTATACAGTAGGACCTTATTGTTAATCCATTCTACGTATACTAGCTTGCATCTCACATGACAATTTTCTGAACATGCCTTTCAGAGACAGCCCAACTTTAATATTATTTGTGAATGATATTGCCACCACCTAGCTGTTTCTGCTCTCTAGGAGTTTATGACCTTGGTGAGCTAAGATTAGCCTTTGGCTTTTTGTGATAGGCAGTGTTTGTTGGTAGTTCTGTTCCTTTGTCTCATAGGTTGGTTTACATCTTGTGCCAAATAAGCCCCATTTCTGGTTGCTGAATTGTTGAAGCTGTGTCTGCACACATCCTTGCAAGGATGCTGTTCCTATTCCACCCAGAGTTACCACACGTAATGGCTAGACTGACATCAGGGTCTCATTGAGCCTCTGCAAGCCCTGCTCACAGGACCTGTGTCAAGATATATTCCTGCCTGGCAGTTAGGGGCATGATTCCATGACTTTGTTTTCATGGACCCTAACTTATTTTTTTATTTTTTATTTTTCTTTACCTCTTTATTGGAATATAATTGCTTTACAGTGGTGTGTTACCTTCTGCTTTATAAAAAAGTGAATCAGCTATACATTTACATATGTTCCCATATCTCTTCCCTTTGCATCACCCTCCCACCCTCCCTATCCCACCCAGCTAGGTGGTCACAAAGCACCGAGCTGATCTCCCTGTGCTAGGCAGCTGCTTCCCACTAGCTATCTATTTTACATTTGGTAGTATATATAAGACCATGCCACTCTCTCTCTTCGTCGCAGCTTACCCTTCCTCCTCTCAGTGTCCTCAGGTCCATTCTCTATGTCTGTGTCTTTATTCCTGTCCTGCCCCTAGGTCCTTAATAACCTTTATTTATTTATTTATTTATTTTTTATATTCCGTATATATGTGTTAGCATATGGTATTTGTTTTTCTCTTTCTGACTTACTTCACTCTGTATGACAGACTCTATGTCCATCCACCTCCTACAAATAACTCAATTTCGTTTATTTTTATGGCAGAGTAATATTTCATTGTATACATGTGCCACATCTTCTTTATCCATTCATGCTATTGTGAATAGAGCTTCAATAAACATTGTGGTACAAGACTCTTTTTCAATTATGGTTTTCTCAGAGTATATGCCCAGTAGTGGGATTGCTGGGTCATATGGTAGTTCTATTTTTAGTTTTTTGAGGAACGTCCATGCTGTTCTCCATAGTGGCTGTATCAATTCACATTCCCACTAACAGTGCAAGAGGGTTCCATTTCCTCCACACCCTCTCCAGCATTTATTGTTTGTAGATTTTTTGATGATGACCATTCTGAAGGGTGTGATGTGATACCTCATTGTAGTTTTGATTTGTATTTCTCTAATGATTAGTGATGTTGAGCATCCTTTCATGTGCTTGTTGGCAATCTGTATATCTTCTTTGGAGAAATGTCTGTTTAGGTCTTCTGCCCATTTTTGGATTGTGTTGTTTGTTTTTTGTTATTTAGCTGTATGTGCTGCTTATAAATCTTGGAGATTAATTCTTTGTTAGTTGCTTCATTTGCAAATATTTTCTCCCATCTGAGGGTTGTCTTTTTGTCTCTTTTATGGTTTCCTTGGCTGTGCAAATGCTTTTAAGTTTCATTAGGTCCCATTTGTTTATTTTTGTTTTTATTTCCATTTCTCTAGGAGGTGCGTCAAAGAGGATCTTGCTGTGATTTATGTCATAGAGTGTTCTGCCTATGTTTTCCTCTCAGAGTTTTATAGTGTCTGACCTTACATTAGGTCTTTAATTCATTTGAGTTTATTTTTGTGTATGGTGTTAGGGAGTGTTCTAATTTCATTATTTTACATGTAGCTGTACAGTTTTCCCAGCAACAATTACTGAAGAGGAAAATGTTTAACTATTTTGCTTTTTGGAAATGCCACAGTGATAATCTTATTTCTAAGGAAACCTCATCCTCATCTTCCTAAAATATATATTCTAACCTTGATTGTGCGTGTCACTTTTCAAAGTGTTTATAAATGAGAAGACAGAGAAACAACTTGTGAAATATAAGGTTAGTAACTGGAAGGTCAAACCCAGGAATCACACAGATAGGAATCATACCATAGAACCAAGGCTGGATGCAGTAGGTGAACACAGATTCCAGGTCAAAGGTGATGACCTTGTGGAAATGGGAAACAGGATACATGGAACTGTGGGTATACCAGCTTCCTGATTCATTTTTCAGACTAGAGGTGCAGGATGAGGGTTTGGGAATGCAAGATCATCACTTCCTTGACCCGAGTGGAAGGATGGAGCAGGCTATTATGAGTTCCCTTGAGTAACAGGAGCCTTTGGAGGAAACACAGGGGATGAAACATTTCTTTCCAGGGGAGTTTGCACACTGTCATGGTCATCCCAGGGAGAGAAGGCAAACTCACAGCCTTTTTGAGGCAAGATTGGTCTCGGGAAAACCTGTCTCTTTACCCATCCTCGCCAACCATCCATCGACAACTCCTCACCCACTAGAGAAAGTTTACAGGGAGTAATAGCATTCAATAAACATCCCTATTGGTCATTGCTGGGAAAAGATCCTCACAAGAAAATTACATCATCTGTGGAGGAAGAGAGCGAGAAAATAAAAAAAAAAGAAAATAAGTGATATCATCCTAAGAGCTCTGCTACCCTAATGGGTGGGAGGAAAGGATTTAGCAGCTTCCTGTCTACATTAATATAGACACTGTCCTAACTTGGAAAGAGACACCAGGACAGTTGACATTGAAAATAAAAATATAATAATACCTGCACTGTAAGGACACACACACACTCACATCACAAGAAAAGGAAAAGAGAGAAGATAAATTATGTTTTAATATCCAACTTAAGAAAAATCACTTCTTATCTTTCTAATAGTCAAGGTGAAAAGGGAAATATGCAGGATTACAAAGATTTTATCTATTTTATAGCTAACTATTCAATAAGTGCTTATTCGAATATAAGCATAAAACAGTTCCTGTCCATTCCTCACCCATTACCACAGTAGAGACCAAGAGACGACCTCATATATTTCCTGTCATGTGTTTCTTCTCCCACTCTCCTCCTCCACCACACAGACAGACAAACAGACGTAGTACCACATACAGGCTGGCTGAGAAGAGAAAGGAACTACACAGGAAAGTAAGAGTGGTGTTTCTCTATTCCACTCTGAGGGAGAACATGATGAATGATGTCCTCAGTATCAATTGCCTGATAAAATGAAAAGATATCCTCATACGTCTGGTACTTGGAGAGTGTATTGGTCAGGAACCGGCAGGATCCAGATGGCTTATCCAAGCTAGTGTCCTTGTTAACTCCTCCACATTTGTATCACATTACTTACCAGGGAAGCCAAGGGAATGTTGCAGTGTTCCAGGGCCACTATGATATCTGGGCTGCCTGTTACCACCTGAAGGTATGGGTGGTGGGGGGAGACCATGGTTATCAGAAGCTAGAACAGAGTCATACAGAAAGGACCACCTTAAGAGGTGTTGTGTCCCTCGGTGGAAAGATGCAGCCAGTACAGTCCTCCCTGCAGGAAGAATGCCAAAGGAAACAAGACCCTGACTTCACTCTCCTCCCACCCACAGAACTGCTGCTGGGGCCCCTCTGTGGCTGGCCCAACAGGACATCTAAGAACAAGGAGCCCTGGTATGGTCTACCACCAAGGAACAGGGAGCCAGGTGGAGAAGTAAGACCAAGTCTGGAGGGGAAGAGGAGGATGCCTACACGGGCCATGAGCATGGCTACTGTCACATGAAAGTGTGATTCATCCATTGAAGGTGATTCTACTGAGGACAAAAGTAAATGGAATTCCAGTGTGTAACATGTTCTACTGAATAGAATCTATTTTCACACTTAATAGAGGGAGAAAACTAAAATTGCCTTGGGAAAATAAATTGTCAACATTTCCTCTAAATCATTCTTCATGATACTAGTTGTCTGAATGTGGTTTTGATAGAATTTGCCTAGCTGACACTTCACAACTGAGGTTTAGAGCAAAAAACTAAAGAGCAGGTAAATGATAACAAATGTTCGGGCTGCAGATGACCCAGGTGACAGTTTATTGTGAGAAATGAAGTGTTTTCCTTTGGTGAAGGGCTATTTCACTAGGTTTCTAGATTTAGCAAACAAAAATAAAGGATTCTCAGTTAAATTCAAATAAACAATGGATTTTTAAAGTATAAGTATGTCCCAAATATTGTGTGGTACATACTTATACTAAAAAAATCTGTTTATCTTGAAATTCGAATTTAATTGGACATTGTTTTTAAATCTGGCAACACTACACTTCACTGTTGCATGTAGTCGGTTTACAGGTCATCATTTGTAAGGCCAGAAGGTTTTTTTCTTTTTTAAAGTCAAGTTCAAATCTATTCAAATGTTTAAATGTGGAATGGATTCATTGCTCAAAGTTCTACAACATGGCCTGGGATAATTTCTAGGTTGAGTTTAGCAAATTCTCACCTCTACTATAGAAGAATTTTAATATGGGAACTATTCACTTGTTTATTCATGCATTCATATGGTAAATATTAATTCATATCTCTTTAGTGTTAGGAGTTATTCTAGATGTGACAGACACAGCAATAAATATGAGAGATAACACATCTGTCCTCATCTACCTTCATGGTGCTTAGGGTCTGGTGGGAAAGACAGGTGTTGACTGGAGCTTCAAGTTGGCTCTCGAAGATTTGGTTCCCCAGGAAGCAGACTCTGAGATAGATGGGCATGAGCATGTAGGATTTTTTAGAGCAAGCCTCACTAAAAATTATTTCAAACTTTCTGGTTTCCCCGTTGCACTGCTCTACCTGCATTTGGTCTGTCTTGTTAATCCTCTTTTCAAAAGCAAGTCCCTTCACTGGTGTTCCTGGAGCCCATGTCACCTTGATTTCTCAAAGCCATTGTTCCTCCAATTAACCCTGCTCTTTCCTGGGTCATTAACTCTCCCCTAGTCATTCCTGTTACACCATATGCTTTTCATTCTTCCATCATCTCCCTTGATCTTGTGTCTGCTTTCAACTACTGTGCCATATTTCTGCTCCCCTTTATGCCTAAACTTTTAAAGAGGTGTCTGCTCCCAGCCCCAATAAGACTCTGATGCTGCATCCAACCCAGCTTCTGCTGGCCTCACTTCACCCAGGCTGCAGTTTTCAAGGTCATCAACAACAGCTCTGTTAGACCCATAGATGGCTGTGTTTTCATCTTACATGACCTCTCAGCATTGTTTGTGATGGTTGCTGACCCCGTTATTGATTAAATGCTCTCTTGACCTCAATAAGGGCACTCCATGGGGTTCCTCCTGCTTTTAACATCACCGCTGCCTGGTCTCCTTGCTTCATGCTCATCTTCTACTTTCCCCTTTAGTCTTTTCAACATTTGTCTTGCCCGAGTACTTGCTTTACAATTTATTGCTTATTCCTGTCGATTTAAATATTATCTGTAAGTGGATGACTTTCCATTTTAATTCTCCATCCTCGTCCCTTCCTCTCATCTTCTTGAACTCTCCACGTGAATTACTCCCAGGCACCTCATTTTAATCTGTCCATACTGAACTCTTGATTCCTCTCACACATATTTCCTTTCCAAACTTCCACATTTTTGGAAATCATGTAGCCACAAATCATTGCTCATTTCTGATTATCTTTTCCCCTCAATTCTCCATACACAATTCTCACCAAATTCACTTTCCTCTCAGATTATATCTTAAATCTTCCCACTTCTCTGAATCTTCTGCTTTCACACCTGGCTTATTGAAAATGTTCCTGCATCTTCTGTATCTTCTTTTTTCTTTTGCTCCCTTCAATACATTCTCCACACACCAGGCAACTTCTTGAAATATAAATCAGATCATTTAATTTGCCTGCTTAAAACTTTTCAAAGGCTGCATATTGTGCCTTAAAATAAAATATAACCCCCTGCAGGAATTTGGGTGAATTGATCCCAACCTGGTATTCCCACTTCATCTTCTCTCTTCCTCCTTCTCTTGTCTCACATCCTGTTAATCTTTTCGCAGTTCCCAGTTCTTACTGAGCCCCTTCTTGACCTAGGGCTACAGCTGCCTCTCTTGGAAGACTTCCATGCACTCCTTCCTTATCTTTTGAATTGCTATTTCCTTACTATTCCTCAAGTCCCCGCTTAAAAATAATTTCCTCAAAAAAAAGTCTTCCCAGCCACTTTCCCTCTAAAAGGTATCCCTCCTTTAACCCAAATTTTCATTTCCTTCCCGTCACTTATCACAGTTTGTTCTAAGCCTGCCTCTTTAGTTCAGAGGGGGACCCCGTCTGTCATGTTTGCCCATGGACTCACCGATGTTGCAGGACAAACAAAATCTGCGAGATAAAGCGACTTGTCATAAGGTAGGCCATCAGAGAAGGAGAAGGAGTTGTTTTTGTTGTATCTGAATTTATAGCAAGACATTCAGAAAGTAGAGTATAGCTTTCAGCAAAAGACAAAGAGACAAGTTCAAAGATAATATTCTATATCTGTGGTATTCTTTGTCCCTCGCGTGTAATCAAGTGTGTTCACCAAAAGGAGATAAAAGATTTGATCAGAAGTAAACTTAGATAAAAATGACAAAAAAGAAATAAGCTTAGATAATACTGAAAAAAGATTTTAAGGTCTGTAAAAGAATAATTACAACACATCCTTGAAAGATTGCTTATAATATGTTTTGATTCAAACATATATGTGAAGCAGGAAAATTATAAAATGATAATTCTTTCAGGTATTGATCATCATGAAGTTATACATACATGCGTACTTACAAATATACAGACAGATGTGTATATATATGTATGCACACACATACACACATATTCACACACATAATATATACACACATACACACACATAATAACATGATATTGCCACGTTGCAGTATTCTTTACAAGTGATCATTTTTCTAAATGACCTATGGGTTGTTAAGAAAATATCTATTCTATTTATAATTATGTCTATTCCCAGAACGCATATTTCCTAACTTCCTGCCATGTGCCAGGCACTCCTGCCTACACTAGGGATACATCATTCAACAACAACAGCAAATGATAACCAGCAGACATGTCAGATGTTGATAGATGCCGGGGAACAGAACTGTCAAAAGAGGTAAGTTGCTCTTTCATATGGGTTGTCAGCAAATTCCTCAGGGAGACAGTGACATTTTAACAGATATGTATACATATATGGGGAGGGGAGTACACCAGGTGCTAAGCACAGCAGGTGTAAGATCCCTGAGGTAGGAAGTGTGTTCTGCAGAGAAGACAAGGACCACACATGCCTGCAGGAGGTGGGGAAGGTACAGAGGGGCTGGCAGCAGGGCAGAGGACCTTCTTGGTCAGCCTCAAGACTTTGGTTTTCCCCCTAGTGACATGGGGAATCTTGGAGGGGGTCCATAAGAGTGATGTGGTCTGATGCCCATTTTGCAGGGATGGCTCTGACTCTGTGTTGAGAACCTGTGGTCAAGCAGGTGTAGAAGCAGAAAAGCAGGTAGGGCCACAGAAGTGACCTGTCAGGGGATGACAGAGATGTGGACAGAGGGCAGCAGTGGGCGTGGTGACCACTGGCCAGAATCTAGATGTACTTTATACCCAGAGACATTACCACTTGATGAGGGACTGGATACAGGGGTAGGAGAAAGAGAGGAGTCTGGTCCATCACATTTGGCCTGAGCAGCAGGTGAGTGGACTTTTCATTCACAGGTGTTGCAAGAGAGTCCATCAACAGGGTGGTCTTGGAGATACTGATGTTGCCGTTGGCTTTTTTTATTGTAAACAGTGTCAGCATTGACAAGGACATATGTGAAAAATAGACAGAAGCATCTCATTCTTTCTATAATGCCCCAGCTCCGTTTTGCATTTTTGCATGTAGAGAAATTATGGGAAGGGGCAGCTCGGATACTGTTCTGCGGTCCTTCTGCAGTCTGAGTGCCACTATTGCAGCTGGCGATTCTCACTGCGCCATGTTGCACCTACGAGTCAATGTGCCCCCAGGGTGATGGCAGTGTCTTTGCACTTGTGTCTTGAACACATCAGGCCTCCTTGTTTGTTGGAGGACATAAAATCTACACTCAAAGTGGCCTTTCATATATTTTTAAAGTACTCATGCCCTAGAGCCTCCTCATAGCCTACTTTCTTGACTTTTGACTAAAATGTCTCTTTATAAATATTAATGTTCTTTTTGATTTCTTCAAGTCTTGCAAATGGCCAGGAGTGAACTATCTAAACCTGAGGGAGTTGAGGTAAACACTCTGTCATTTTATCTTTTCGGGAACCCTGTGGATGCCAGGATTTGGCTGTACATGGGATGCCTTATTCACGGATCTAGCAGCCTGACCTGGATGCAGGGAGGCAGGCTCTTCTGCTACACATAAACTTGGTAATTTCCAGATCAATATCACACTTAAGAAACATGTTTTTACCATCTGCATCTCCAGCCAAATCCTTTGCAAATATTTTGTGATTTTTCTTCCCCCACCAAAAACACACATTCTTAACATTAAATGTATCTTCATAAGGATCATACTCTGCCACCAACCCCAAAAGAACCATGACAATGTTCTCTATTGATTTTTTTAAACTGTGTATTAACCAGATTGTGAGTCATGGCATATTTCTGGGGACCAAGGTCATCAGTGGCAACACAGGTGAGGACGAGAAACAGAATTACAGAAGGTTATTGTTTCTCACATAAGATCTCCCAGCCAAGCCTGTTCTAAGTTTCCAGTGGGAGCGCAGATTATTGATTCAAAGCTGCCACCAGCTACTCAGCCACGTAGAGAGGCAGGAGCTTAATATATCAGGTGTTATTTTCTACTTAGTCTCAGGTGGTAGCCTAGGATCGATATCCTTAAATCTAGAATCTCTATATTAAGCCAGAGCAGGGACATTTATTATAATTCTGGTCCTTTCTCATTGTCAGCATATGCAAGCAGGCACAGTGCTCCAGTTTTCCATGGTATGTGGCCCTAAATATTTCATTGTGTTAGTCCTCATAATTATATTCTCTCTGAACTATAAAGAGTCTAGAACAGGCTTACATTAAGGTGTATTTTCCAAAACACTTTGACTATTTGAAGAGATTAAATAACAAAAAGTGACATAATGGCACTTGCTTTGAGAATTAGGTAAAAATTAATCAATACAAAATGAAGGTACTGCAAATCCAACAAAGATGGAAATAGTACCAAAGCCAAGAAATCAACAGGCACAGGGGAAATTCAAGACACATTGAGAGATAATGAGGCAGAGTCTGCACAGAGTGTCTCAGGAAAAAACGGTTTTTTTTTTTTTTAAGTTTCTTGACCTCACCCTCTGAGGGAGTTAGGGGATACTCGGTAGATTCCTGAGCAGTATGACAGATTCCATAGCTAACAATTTTGCATAAAATTCAAAGGGTGCTGTTAGAAGTTGCTTCTTGTACAGCCTTTTGATGAAGGTCAAGTTCACTTTGCAGGGACTTCGATCAAGTCGGTTCTGCTGGGAAACATATGGTTGGGTTGTTCTGTAGCTTTGGGGAGATTCAATTTTACTGAAAATTTCATGGGAAATTTTAAGTTCTAAATTAAATATTAGAAAATATTATTTTATGCTAAACTAGACCAATTGTGTTATGAGATAGAGTACAAGATTTACAACAGTTTGGTGATAAAGGACCCTGAAGAAGGCAGTATCAGAGCATTTGCATACAGGTTGTAAAGATGGGGTGTTCTACTAAAACCCAATCCTATCCTTTCAAACTGGGAATTTGACCCATCAGAAGGCTCTTCTTACTTTTAAAAATATCTCAGTAGCATTTGGTAAAGATTCAAAGGGAATTTAAAAGCTCTTGGATCTGTTGGCGTTATGCAACTTGGTCCACAAGCACAGAGTTCCTGTCTGTGATTTGAGTTATTAAAAACCACAAAGCTAATATCTGTGTACACACCCCACACACCAGGATCTGTTCTAATCACTTTACTCAATTCATCCTCTGAGAGTTCTCGTAAGAGAATGATGAATGTTAGCTTCCATTTTTCACAGTGAGGAAGTGGAGCCACTAAATAAAAGGTTCGGAAACATTCTAAGGTCACCCTGCTGGTGAGTGACAGGGCTGGATAGAAACCCAGGGTCTGCATTCGCAACTGCTGGGTTACACTCTCCACCTGATCACAGAGTTGACAAAACTTACTTTGTACTTAACCTTTTTATTTTTGATGAAATAATGATAAATACCATTAAGTCCAGTGTTTTATTTTTCTTCCTCATATAAGATATTGCATCTTTTAGCAATGCGAAACAATGAGAAAATTTTCATGGAAATTCCAGAGCTAGCCAGCAGAATGCTTAGGCTGTATTTCAAGGACTCCAATTGGGGTTTTGTTGTTTCTGTAATGAAGGTAAGTTAGACTCAAGGTCTCTGCCTGAGCTGGCTGGAGGATAAGTTAGGTGAGGAATTTAGCAGAACTGGGGTCTCCAGATGTCCAGGATCTAAGTGATTCAATAGATGTCTATTATTATGGTTGTCGCCCTAAATGTGCTTTCACAGCGATGGTAACAACAGAGAGTGAAAAACTCTAGCTACAACTTCTCAAGCACCTCCTATGGACCCGGCGCTGGGCCCAGTGTTTCTCTAGATCATTTCATTTAAACCTCATGCAGCCCATTAAGGAGTGCCAAATGCCACCCGCGTCTCTACCAGCTTCAATGCTGAGTCTTTTAATCATGAGGATATGCTTCTTCCTAGAAAAAAGAACAAAAGCTCTTCTTGGATTGAGTGCAGATACCTACAAATTGAAGATGGGTGGAATGTATGCATTCATTCAGCATGATTCAGCAAATATTTTTTGAGGCACTTCTGGGTGCAGTGTGTACTACACACTGCAGTTGTGTGGAGGTAAAGAAGATGCTGTTCTCACTGAGTTTACACTTCGCTTGGGGAAACTGAAATAAAATCACCAGGAGGAGTGGTTAATTCCCACTGAGAGGTAAAGGGAAATATCCACAGAAAGCAAAGATGAGAAGTTGAAATTTAAAGATAGAGTAGGATTGAACAGGCAGAGAAGGGGAAAAAGGCAGTGCCTTCAGAGGAAAAGGAAAATTAAAGGTGCAGAAATAGGGGAAAAACAATTTTCACTTCGATAATGAAATGTTGGATAGAATGGAAACACCTCTTTAAGTCACCTAAGTACAATTATTTTAACTCAAGATAAAAACTGCGAGAGACTGCAGAGCTGATTAGAAAGAACCAACTCTAGATTTGGTTATTGTAAAGGTTAAGCACATTGAATTAATGGCTGTGGCATTGAAACCAGTTCCCTTATGATAAGGATGGAATGAAAAAAAGCTTCTGAACCATGTTCTTAACCCTATTATGTGGAATTATGAATAAATATTGTTATACGACCACCACCCTTTGCTTTAAAAATTGCTGTTTATCCACTCTGCTGCAGAAGGGCTTTCACAGAATGTGTTTCGCACCAGGGTTTTAAAATATTTACATGTGCTGATTAATAATGTATAGTTGGCATTCAGGACCTTAGACTTGTGAATAATTGACATGTTCATTTAAGATTTGCAACTGTTCTGTTTAATGATGAAGTGCACCAATCTAAGTTTCCCCAGCACTTCAGTGGAGAAAGTTTGCAGTAAAATCAGGCTTTCTTTCAGTTTTAGAGAGGTTGACAATAAGGACTCTAAGCAACTATGGCAGGAAAACAATTGTACGCCCCAGAAGTTCTCTGTTAAGAAAGGCGAAGCCACAATCCCCACTACCACATGAACAAATGAATTCTGTCGGTTGTAGTATTTTTAGTTGAAGAATGGGAATCAGTGGACTAAATGTGGACTAAATTCCACATTGCCACGCCATCTTATTAAAATGTAAACATATAATATATGCGTGTGCAAATATGTATGTGTGGGTGTGCATTTCCAATCACTATCAGTTTAATTATTATAATAGTGTTTTCAAAAAAAAAGAAAATTGATAAAAAAACAACGAGAAACTAGTGTAAGGTTTTATATGGCTGCTATCTTAACTGTCAAACTGGTCACACCAAAATGTTCATTTCTAACCACACTTCTTTCAGAGAACTGAATGTTGGTTATTGGCAGTTTAGTATCAAAGTAATTCTTTAATTTCAAAAAAGAAATGTCAAATCTGGCAGTTTTAGAAGCTTGATAAAAAAAATAGAAGACTACTATATGTAACTTTTCATTAAATTGTTTTTCTTTGTCCTGGCAATTCGGTGCGGGGCTTCGTGTAGTAGTACCCTGTCTGGATCATCAGCCACAAGCAATGTCACGAAGAAGGCATACTGTGTATTTACTTTTCTAATTTTACACATAGATTCCCCTAATTCTCTTCTTGGGGACATGCCCCATTGGCTACATAATCTTGTCCATATCATTCCTGGCTCCTCTATAAGAACATCTCATGTTCAGTGTTTTTTTCCTTTTCTTTTATAAAATGGCTTTCTAACTCTTGTCAGGGGAAATCGCCAAAAAGATGTCATGGCCCCAAGATTTCTGGGGATATACTCAGTAGTCTTGTGATTCCAAAAGGCTGACATTTCCAACACAATGACAAGGCAATAGGCAAAACTGCTTTCTAAGGACCATCACATAACACCACCTGAGCCCATATCCTCCTCTCTTATTCAGAAGATACTCGGTGATCGAGCTCACGATGCACTGAAAGTGGATGCCTCACCGTAATATGTCTGGTTGGACTCTCCAAAGTTCTAGAAGCTGGCAAGCATCCACACCCTGGTGTATGAACAAATGCTTTCTCATTTGCCTATTTTGACGGATCTGTCTCGCTCTTGTCTTCCCTGGCTGTGTGAAAAATCTCTGGCCCCCAAATTCGGGTTGTGCTGTTCATTACAAGTTTTCCTTGCTTGTGCAATCCATTTGAGGCATTCAACTCCTCCAGTAAAATCATCAGCTTCTAAGCACCTTCAGTTTCATGTGTCCATGTCTGGGGATAGGACTCAGGCATCAGCCCATATAAAAAAGAAACCTCTCTACAGCTCAATATACAGGGAACTTAATCTAGGGCATTGTTTACACAGCAATGCAAAAGCTAAGAAGTTAAATGGGGGCCTCCCTGGTGGCGCAGTGGTTAAGAGTCCGCCTGCCGATGCAGGGGATACGGGTTCGTGCCCCGGTCTGGGAGGATCCCATATGCCGCGGAGCGGCTGGGCCCGTGAGCCATGGCCGCTGGGCCTGCGCATCCGGAGCCTGTGCTCCGCAACAGGAGAGGCCACAACAGTGAAAGGCCCACATACCGCAAAAAAATAAAAATAAAAATAAAAAAAAAAAAGAAGTTAAATGGGAGCAGTGATTAACAGAGATGAATCGATACATAGTTTCTCAAGGCTGGATGTTGGCTGTGAGTAGTGCTACCAGGGCAGAGGCTGAGGGCATGATGCAGAAAAGAACATGAGGGTGGAATCTTGGGGCAAGAGACTGAGCCAGACAGAAAAATACGAGATTACAGAGATGGCACCCAAGGTAGACGCAGAGAAATAGCTTGTCCTCTCCTTTCCCCCAACCTTGCCTCTAATCTCCCTCCAGTACCAGCCATTGTCCAAACCAGGAAGAATCAGCTGACATGGGGCCTAGGACTTGCAGCCCGTTGAGCTAATATTCTGTGCTATAGATTAGCATAGGGAAGGTTTAAGGATTAAATCTGCTGGCAAACAGGTCAAAGACCAGCCCTGGGTGCCCTGCCACCGCCATCGTACTCTGAGAAGGAGACTGATACATTAGTGTGCTTCTCCAAGACGGAATCTGGAATGAGATGGGGCTCCATTGTCTTGGCACGAAAATAAAGGTTACCAGTCAGAATTTATACTTTTCCCAATAAAATATAACATGATATGAAAGATACTTGAATACATCCTTAAAACCTACAGAAATATGTTTTATATGAGGAGATGACTAATTGTCAAACGAATTTAAATTTGATAACATGAAAAATTCTCAGAGTATTTTTTTTTTTTTTTTTTTTTTTTTTTGTGGTATGAGGGCCTCTCACTGTTGTGGCCTCCCCCGTTGCGGAGTACAGGCTCCGGACGCGCAGGCTCTGGACGCGCAGGCTCAGCGGCCATGGCTCACGGGCCCAGCCGCTCCGCGGCATATGGGATCCTCCCAGACCAGGGCACGAACCCGTATCCCCTGCATCGGCAGGTGGACTCCCAACCACTTGCGCCACCAGGGAGGCCCTCAGAGTATATTTTTAAAAGGTAATTTCCAATTAATTTGACAGAAGTAGGCCTTAGGTTTGAAAAAATGTATAAAATATGTATAGAACACTAGAACTGTTACAAGGCATAAATGCATGGGTGGAATGAATTAAAAAGTGTCATATCCTTAAATTTAATCACTTCAAAGTCGCACAATAAACTTAAGGGAAAGAGGAGCTGTTTCACCTCCATAGAAAAACAATATGGCACCAGACACGCTGAGAAACATGAATGTGAGCATCTTATTCTTGAAAAGCGATTAGCTGTTGCCATGGACTCCTTGGACAGGTAATTTAACCATGCAGAGTGGAATCACTTTTAGTTAAGACAAATGTATTAGAGACTTATGATGCAAGGTAGTTACTGTTGGTTGCTCACCCCACAACTATCCCTCTCTCCACTTTTTCTTTTGCCAAAAGGTCAGTTTTTTTTATTTCTATATGTTGGGTGGCAATACACTCATGGACTATAGGTCTCATGTCCAGCACCAGTCACTGTGCTCCAGTCAGGGCTCAAGGCAGGAAATAGAATCCACATGGAACTTTTCAAGTAGAACGTCATTTAACACAGGGATTAAATGAAAGAGCTGAAGGAGGGAAAGTCAGAGGTATCACTGGGTAGTTTCAATGGCACAGGATTATAGGGAGCTGCTGCTGCTTCTACTATTACCAGCATCGCCATGACCACCTGACTTCACAGAGCTGCCATCTAGACACTGAGATGTGGATTCCAGTCACTAAATTACTCACTCCTCTTTTTTCTCTTTGTTTTTTGAGGGTAAAAATGACTTTTTTTTTTACAACTTTATTAGAGTATAATTGCTTCACAATGGTGTATTAGTTTCTGCTCCATAACAAAGTGAATCAGCCATACATATACATTTGTTCCCATATACCTTCCCTCTTGCATCTCCCTCCCTCCCACTCTCCCTATCCCACCCCTTCAGTCGGTCACAAGGCACCAGCTGATCTCCCTGTGCTATGCGGCTGCTATCTACCTTATGTTTGGTAGTGTATATATGTCCATGCCTCTCCCTCGCTTTGTCACAGCTTACCCTTCCCCTTCCCATATCCTCAAGTCCATTCTCAAGTAGGTCTGTGCCTTTATTCCTGTTTTACCCCTAGGTTCTTCATGACAGAAAGACAAATAACGTATGCTAACACATATATATGGAATTTAAGAAAAAAAATGTCACTAACTCCTCTTGATATTCTGGCAGCCACAGCATCAGCAAGATGGGTCCTATGTCAGTCCTGACTTGGACATTTTAAGTGTGTCTCACTGACAGTTTATCACCCAGCACTCCAGCTGGAAGGAAATTTTGAAATGTAGCTTTTAGACATCTAGCACTTTTAATACATGAAGGAAGGGCATATAAAGGGCAAGGATATTGGCTGAGTGTTTATAGAAAACAGCTAGCATTGACATATATATACTACCAAATGTAAAATAGATAGCTAGTGGGAAGTAGCTGCACAGCACTGGGAGATCAACTCGGTGCTTTGTGACCACCTAGAGGGGGGAATAGGGAGGGTGGGAGGGAGATGCAAGATGGAGGAGATATGGAGATATAGGTATACATATAGCTGATTCACTTTGTTATACAGGAGAAACTAACACACCATTGTAAAGCAGTTTCACTCCAATAAAGATGTTTAAAATAAATAAATAAATAAAATATTTGCAAATATTAAAAAAAAGAAAAGAAATTAACACAACGTCTGATTTTACATTTGACTTTGAAATTTATGTCTAAGACTGCTGTTGAATTTCTGGGAAAGTCTAATATCCTGATAAAAGATATACCTCAGAAGAAATTCCCCTTCCTCTTTTGGAGGAAGATATTATATCTGGAACTAAGGTTTCTTCTTGCAATCTTAGGCAGTCAATACTCAGGGTAAAAGCCAGTAAACTGGGGATAATAGTAGGAAGGACATTACAGGGTTCTTGATGACAGAGATGTGTCAGTGATCTGATCTACCCTGAAAGAACTTACCTCCAAACTTCCAGGTAGATGAGACATTAACTCCCCTCACTGTTGGGTGAATATTTTTTTAACATGCAGCCAAAGAAGCTTTCCTTCCATGAGGTGTATATTGCACTGCAACAGCTTGTAGAAACGACACTATGGAACTCACAAGGAATAGGCAATAACAAATTCTGAAATCACAGCTGATGTCACAAAAAATGGTTGAAGGCTTTCTTCTGAAATTATTCTATACAACCCAGTCATTCAAAATATGCAAGGAATTCCTCATAAACAGCACTGGCTGTCCACTTTCTTGACGTTTCTACTTTTGACTTCACAATTTTGAAATAGCTAAGAATCTCTTATCTTAGAGCCATTGTTCTGAAACTAATATATGCCTATGACAAAAGTTCTGTTCTATTTCAAACATT
Source organism: Mesoplodon densirostris (assembly GCF_025265405.1). NCBI lineage: Eukaryota > Metazoa > Chordata > Mammalia > Artiodactyla > Ziphiidae > Mesoplodon > Mesoplodon densirostris. Next base: position 4,806,031 of record NC_082663.1, read on the forward strand.
TAGCGTCAGGTAGTTTATATTACTCTTTCTGATTTAAGAAATTTATGTCATATATTAATATAATCCACATGCCAAATTTTCTAGCAGAAAGTTTGGTCCTGTTTAAGACATCTGCATCACCAGCTATCCTAATGACCATTGGGCAAACTGTGAAATCCAGCAAAGCTTTTCACCATTTCTTTGGGGTGAAGTACCTTTTTCTTCTTAACTTTTTATTTTATATTGCAGTATAGTTGATTAAAAATGTTGTGTTAGTTTCAGGTGTACAGCAACGTGATTAAGATATACATATACATGTATCTATTCTTTTCCAAATTCTTTTCCCATTTAGGTTGTTACATAATATTGAGCAGAGTTCTCTGTGCTATACAGTAGGTCCTTGTTGGTTATCCATTTTAAATATAGTAGTGAGTACATTTCAATCCCAAACTCCCTAACTATCCCTTCTCCCCCCCTTTCCCCCTTACCCCGTAACCATAAGTTCATTCTCTAAGTCTGTGAGTCTGTTTCTGTTTTGTAAATAAGTTCATTTTTATCATTATTTTTAGATTCTGCATATAAGTGATATCATACATTTATCTTCCTCTGTCTGACATATCCAGCTTTCTTTATGTCTGCCTGACCATCTAAAAGATTTTTAAAATCTATTTCAATGTTTACTGCATGCTGTGTCATATTTTAAAATAGGGGAAAAATATAAATTTGGAAATACTGATTATTCACAAAGTTTTGAATAATTTGAATTTTTTGTCTGCTGTTTGTTATTTGCTGTGTTATACAATGGGTCTGCAGGGTGAACAAGACACAGTCTCAGGAAGACACACTCTACCTGGGGAGACCCAACTTCACAGTATCTCTTCTTAAAGTATCACACAGCAGTTGGGAAGTGCAATGACTTTGAATATTTACTAATACTAAGTGATGTAGTCCTACTTTCACTGGCGGAACATAGATTCCTAAGTTACTTAAGGTACATTTTATAAAAACAACAGCAATCATACTTCTCATCTTCTATGCATGATATACCTTCATATTGCCTATTTTAAATGATTTTAAATGTTCAAATTTTATAAGAGCACAGTTCTATGCAAAGTATGAAATTAAAGCCCAGAGCATCAATAGCCCATTGATTCAGTTAATGAATAATCTGTACATGGTTTTACTGGAAAAATTGCTTAACCTCATCCTTCACTTGTAGAAAAATACATCATATGGAAGATTCACATAGGGGTTGTTAATACATCTAAAAGGAATCAAAACAAACTAGTAACTGTTCCAGTCAGTGAAGTTACATTATTCTACAGAAGGAACCCCAAGCCACAGTTACTTATCACTGCAAAGGTTGATATTTTGCTCAGACCTCATGTCCAGAGGGCTCTGCTCATGTGGTCCCTCAGGACCTGGGCTGGTACAGCCTCCACCTTCCACAGCAGGGAGAAGAGGGCAGGACTGGCCACACAGTGCCTTCTGTCTGCAAGTGTCACATGTCAGGGTTTCACATTTCCAGCCAAAGCATGGGGTTGACTGTGTTCTTAGATGCAGTCCTACCATGTGTCCAGAAGGACAAGAGCTAGATGTGTCACCCTGAGCTACCTTGGCCAAAGACAGCCTTGGTCATTCCTTTCACTGCCTGTAAGTGGCTTTGTGTTTTCTGGGAAAAACTGGAAAGAGGTTAAGTTTGCCTCTGAGCTTATCTCCTTTGCCAGATGTCAAGATCCCTCTGTCCTCTGCCTTGCCCACCACCAGTATCCATCAAGGCCTGACCTCCTCAGTGGGTACCATGTTGTTTTACTCCACCTTCCTCTTCTCATCCTAGTTGAGTACTGATGACTAAAGAAATGTAATTCCATTCATTCTATGATGATCAACATATTCAGCTATCCTAGGAAGTATTTTCACCATGCAAGTAGAAACTATTTGCCCTAAATAATTCCTTATGTATAAGCAAGGCGTTATTTTTGAGAGCAGTTCCTATGAAATACTTGTTTACTTTGTGCATCTCACTCCTAGGACGAGGTTCAGATCTTCACATGAACCAGTCTATTTGCCAGAAAGATGCTTCAGCCTGTATGAAACTTTCACTGTGTGCCAGGTACACAGGAGCCACTTTACATCAAACGTCTGGCTGGATCTCTCTGAGCCCGAGTCTCTGACTCTATGAAATGGCTTCAATCTCTGTCTACATCTTCATGTGTTTCTCATCTGTGTGTTTCACATCTCTCTCTGCCTCTCTTATATGGCCAATTATGATGGCAGTCAGTGTCCACCTGGATATTCCAGGAAAATCTCCTTGCTTCAAGACCCTTAACCACATTTCCAAAGACCCTTTTTTCCAAACCAGGTAACATTCATGGGTTCTAGGAATTAGAGCCTGGACTTGTTTTAGGGAGCCATTATCAGCTGATCACAGTAAACTTCCAGCCATTCTATCAGTCTTGTCCTTCTGGACTTTCTTTGAATAGTTAATGTTGAGCCAATAGTCTGACTCTTTTATTTTCCTTATCTTTACCACCTCCCCCACCCTGCTCAAATCTTTATCTTTTTCTATCTTCTGGGAGTTTTCCTTATTTTTTTTTTCTGTCTCATGACGGTCCTACTGGTTTGTCTTAATGTTCAGTTACTCTATTTAATTTCTGGAGTACACTCCCTTTTCTCTGATATTCTTTTTTCATAGTATTCCAATTTATTTATATGGATGCAAATTCACGGATGCTTAGCTCTGTGGGTATTTCTACTCTCCTGCATTTACCCTGCTTATGCCGGGTTCTATTTTTCTGTTTGTTTTAGTTTCTCTATTTCATGTTAGAGGCTCTCCTCAAATGTCTGTCTTTCCTTGGTCACCTGTTTATATTTTTAAATGAGGCAGAAAAAAAAAGAACTCTGCAGGAGCTCTTTGCAAATGTGTGTGCAGGATGGAGGGGGTAAGGGGAGGGGCAGCTGGTATGCTCATGACCTTCACTCTTCACTGACCATGTAGGAAGCCAGAATTCTCACATGGACCAGACAACATCAACACCTTTCATCTTTGTCCTTTGAGTTTCAGGGACAAACCCTCCAATCTCCTACTTGGTTCTTTAAGGTTTCCTGCATATGTGCTTTTTTTTTTCACTAAGTTCCCCAGCATCAGCTGTGCATTTGATCTCTTCTGTGCCTGGGATCCCTAGTTCTAGGGTTTCTCTGAATCAGTCTTTCTACTAATTAAAATCCTCATCTCTTGCTTGGGGCTGGGGGTGGCTTGGCTGCTCTGAATAGGACGAGGGAATCTTTCTCCATACCTTCAGTCAGTTCCCCTGTTATCAGCTGGACAGAAACCGTAGTCCTTACCCAAAACCCTAAAGTAGCCCCAGATCTATGTCAGCATTTGGTTTTTCTAATTTTATAAAGTAACATTGTTGTGATGGTTGAATTTATGTCAACCAGAGTAGGCCACAGTACCCATATATTTGGTCAGACATTATTTTAGATATTTCCATGAAGGTATTTTTTAAATGAAATTAACATTTAAATCAGTGGACATTGAACAAAGCAGATTGCCCTCCACAAATGTGGGTGGGCCTCATCCAATCAGTTGAAGGACTTAAGAGAAAAAGATTGAGGTCCCCCAAAAGGACTTCTTCCTTCGTATTGGAACTGCAACATCAACTCTTCTCTGGGCCTCGAGCTTGCTGCCTGCCCTGCAGGTTTTGGGCTTACCAAGCCCCACAATCATGTGTCAACCCCCTAAAACAAATCCCTATCTATTTATCTATCTATCTATCCATCCACCCATCCATCCGGTTGGTTCTATTTCTCTAGAAAACTCCTACTAATACACTGACTGTCTCCCATGGTTTATATAACAATTCCTATGTTATATAGATTTTCTCTTTTCACCATTAAAGCTGTCACAGTGAGGACCATATTTAGGCATCATTATCTATTGAGTCATCTTTGTCTCTTAATAAGTGTAAGCCTTTGAAAGCAGGAAATGTGCCCTGTTTGTGCTTAGAAATCTAGTATCAAGCATGGAATTGACACAGGCCACTACACGAACAATTATTGACTTGGTCATTGTTTAGGATAACTTTTGAGATGGGTGGGCCACCTATGAGTGTAAGAGCCTTGAAAAGCCCTTGGTTCACAGGCCAAAGTATTTCTCAGGACAGCTTTTCACAAAAAACAAGGTTGTTTTTTGAGGGTTTGCTTGTTGCCACTATAAAAGAGATGAGAGCTAAACACTAACACATTGTAGTGTCCTGCCCTTTCCTCATAGAGTTGGTGCAGTTGAGTTTTTGTGTGTTTTTTTTTTTTCCCTCTCCAGGGACAAGTTTATTAAGCCTTTAGCTATAAGTTGATAATATCAGAGAGACAATTATTTAGTTGGTATGAAAGAAAGGCCAAGGTTTCCCAGATGTCTCACTGCTATAATTTAACCTTGTTTAGGACCTAGTATTTTTTTTTCGGTACGCTGACCTCTCACTGCTGTGGCCTCTCCCATTGCAGAGCATAGGCCCCAGACTTGCAGGCTCAGCGGCCATGGCTCATGGGCCCAGCCGCTCCGCGGCATGTGGGATCCCCCCAGACCGGGGCACGAACCCGTGTCCCCTGCATCGGAAGGCGGACTCTCAACCACTGCGCCACCAGGGAAGCCCAGTACCTAGTATTTTTAATGCCTTTTTAAAAATGTACAGACTGAGTTAACCTGGAGGGAGTCCTCTCATTTGGGCAAAGGAAAAATTACATTTGGTCAGGATCCAGTGGTCTTCAATGTACATTTTCACCCCCTAGGCTGAAAATCCCATAGTAAGAGGATCCACAATTGTTCATGACTTTGTAAAGAGAATCAGGAATTAGCACTGGAATCCTTTTAAATGGGGTTTTGTAAGCCTTTCTAAATATATTTATTTTCATTGAAATAAAACAATGCAAGACACAAACTAAATAAAGATATTACTTATGACATTGTATGTAGTCTAATTAATAATAATGGTAACTGTGTTTTTTATTATCTATTGCTTCATAGAAAAATTTGAAAGTTCTTTTTTCTCCTGGTATAAAGAAATACTTACAGGTTGGTCTTTTGTCAATAATACGCCCAGTACCAGACATCATTTTCTATTTCTTTCCTTCATCCTGGATTTTAGTGCCTCTCAGAATTTATCTTCCAGTGGTGATGACTCTCACTTTTCCCTGCACATACTATTGCTAAAGTTTCAAATTGTGGAAGTTAGAATATGGTCAAAGGCAGAAAAATGATGCAGAGTTTTATCCCAAATCCCAGTGTGGATGATACTCAATGGTTCTTCAGGTTAGGATCTGACTTTAGCATTACAGGCTCAGAAATATGCCTTTGTTGTCACACTGAGAAGGTCCATTTTTTGGAGGCCATGCTCTTGAAAACAAAGCCCATAAGACTGACATAAAACCAGAGGACCAGATGGCTACTTCTATAATATGAACAATCTAATTGTTATTCAGAATGAAACATTCCTGTTGGCAAAACCAGCACAATTTCTCCTTGTGAGTTAGACCCATGTAGGAAAGCCAGTCAGGTGGTTCACTAGTGAGAGAGTTTACTGAGCTTGCAATCTGAACAAGAGGCTAGGAGAGCTTGGAGGTACCACCACCATGAATGGGCTGGTTTTGCCGATGGGAACATAATGTTGTAAGTCCACTACCAGAGGCTCCCTCTCCCCTGGACACCAGTGTTGGCCCCTTTCACTGGTGCTTCACTGGGCTGTCCTGGTGCCCATAAAAATGCCAGGCCCGTGGGTCACTGCTATGCTTACCCTCTGGGCAGAAGTTCTGTTCCCTTTGTTCATTCATCTTTGACTTACATCAGTGACAGTTCTATCTCGAGAGACTTGTCATATCTGCCCTTTCTCCACCATCATTTCATCCGATCTGTAGTTTTGCAACATTTTGAACCAGCATTGTTGTTGTAACCTGTATTACTGTTCTTCTGGTACCTCTGAGGTCATCCAAATGATATCTACTTTCTTTAGACAAGAAAATATAGTAAACTATATTTTACACAATTATCAAAGGCCTTGAGCCCTTTCATCTTTTTATTGACTGAATGTGGACAAGCCCAGGTGTCCATGCATAACTGGGTGTTTGATCCTATTACACAAGGCTGCACTCAACCACCCAGTAGTCACTATTTTAACATTAAAGTTGACCCATAAAGAATGACTCAGATATATTTCAACCATTTATTGACTGAAATGTCTTAGTGGCAGTGCACAAGTGTGGGTTGGGGAAAGATAGTTCATGTGGTATAGTCTTCTAGCACACCTGAGGGTCAGGACCACAGCCATTTAGAATGGCACCAAATTCTGGGGCCTTTACCTGCAATTTTTTTTTTTTTGAAGCAGTTTCCTTACTTGGGTCTGATGTGGACTTAACTCACTCAGAGGTTAAAAATAACTCCAGAGATAATCAAATAGGACCCAAATATCTTTAAAACACATTGAGACACCTCATGGAGATCTCTGAACTCACCTCTACTAAGCCCTCCACCTTTAAAAAACCCTTTGTGTCTAGGAAAGGAGTGGGAATAATTTCTATCAATTTCAACAACTCAGGGGAGCCCTGTATCTCTAGAAACAGATTTGGAAGTATTTAGATAAAATTGATGTTGTTACCTCCTTAATGTTCATTAAACATTTGTTGAAATCATAGGTAAAATATTAGAGACTGTAACATTCATATGAAAATTTTCCATGCAATTTCTTCAATTTTTAAGGATATTAACATTTAGTATTTATTCTTTTAGGATTTGGTATGTTTTTCTGGAAATGTATCCATTTCATCTAAATTTCATGTATGTATTACTTCATTAATTTATTCCCTTGTTTATTAGTTCCTTTCTTCAATTTATTTAGGTTTAAGTTGTTGTTATTTATTTTTCTAACTACTTGAGATAGATGCTGTTGAAGAAAAAAATCGCACCAGAGAAGGCAAGCAAACAGAAGTCGATTTTATTCTACTATTGTTGGTGATGGGATGAGAGTACAGAGAAAGTCTGGAAACTCAGCTCTGCTACAAAAAAAAAAGGGAGAGCATTTAGAAGACCTGGTCAGGGGATCAGCACACCTAACTCAATACAGGGTGTTCCCACCCCCGACTCCTACAGCAGACCCTGCATTCCAATTTTTGTTCCCTTAGACCCACAAGGGTGATCCAAAGCTCTGTATAGTTTCTGAGTCTGTCATTTCTCTGGAATCAGAAGATGCTCCTGGAGGGAAAAAGCTTACAATGCTGGGCTCATCTGTCTGTTTTTCTTTATCTCTCCTGTCTGGGTCCCCAACACTTCAATAATGGCTGGTCCCCACCACCATTTCAGAGCTCCAATGTCTTCAAGCAAAATATATTTTCCAGCATTTCTCGTTATTCTCAACGAGCATATCTATTCTGTTCTTAAAAAATGTTTTTACTGCATTTGTCATATTTAACCAATAATGGATCTCAGTGATTTGCTTCTTAAGAGATGTAATTGAAAGCACCTAGCTTAAGATTTTGCTTTCATAGGGTGAGGATCATTGTCATGGTGATTTTTCCTTTCCAAATCTCCTCTTCACTTTTCCTTTTGTAACTCAACTTTGACATCTAAACGTTGAGTTTATTTTGCTGGTTTTATAGCTCATGCATCTATTATTCTTGTCTTGCTTACATGCCATCCTCTGTTTTCACTCTGACTTCAGTGTGATACGTGAGCTCTGATGTGGGTGTGTGCGCTAAGGAAAAGAGCATTGCAAATCTGTATGACTGTTCATATTATATGGGTTTTGAAAACGAATCCTAAATAATTATGCAATTCTGCATAAGGCACATTCATCTTACTTATTTTACAACTGAATTTTCATTGTCTCAGAGACAAACATATAGATGACATAGGAGGCTGGATTTAGGAGGCTCTAACTTAGTTGTTGACAGATATTTACTTCAATATGGCTTTGCATGAGTTCATAATGAGTAGCAGGGACAATTCCCCAAGCACTGCCTTGCTAAGCATCTGTCACAACAACATGGAAAGTTGAAGGCAGCACATTAATGTAGGCGGATTGCTGCTAAATTTTCAGACTGATGTCAATGGTATGCCATTAACTGTGAATTCCCTGGAGTCCCCCATATTCCCAGCAGTGACCTTGTCCTGTACCTGGGCTCAAGGGCTGGTAGATTCCCTGTGGTCAGAACACCTGCCCCAGAGAGAATGGGTTGGTCTTAGCGTGTCTACCTTCTTGACATGTTGGGTGGGGCCTGGACACATCCATGACCCTAATGTTCTCTCTCTCTCTCCCTCTTCCACCACTCCCATGCTTTTCTTTAATGCTCTGTTTCCATCTTGATACCAGCCCTTTATTGTCCCATTCTTTCTTAGGGTCGTGTGGAGATACTCTTCAATCAACCCTCATAAGTGAAGCTCCTATGAACTCTAATTGTTTCTTACATTTGCCACTACTGGCTAGTTGCCTCTTTGTCTTTGGAAAATTTTAGCTATTTTGGAAGCTTCTGGAAGACAGCCAGTGTATGTGTTAAATCTTCATTCCCCAGCAGTCATTTCAGTTCCTGGCACAATATAGGCACTTAAGACAGTTTGAACAGATAAATCAATAACTCATTAAATGAGTGGGATGATTTGCAGTTGCTGGAGGGAAAATCCTCTCTGTGGAGTAAGAGGAAGAGGATACCAACATCATTCTCCCAGGCAGGCCCAACCCAGCCCTGCGCACCTGGAAACCCAGGACTTACTGGTTCTTGTCCCTTCTTTGCCTCTTCTGCTGCCTCCTTATCCACTGCCATCTGTCACTGTTTGACAGATGCTTCTGTTCTTGCCATGTTATGATTACGCTGTTTTTTTTGTTTGTTTGTTTTTTCAACTTGACTATCAGTATATTCTGTTATAAACACAGAATGACACTTACTGCTCATTCAGAAAACCTGGGATTTAATCCTGGCTCTGCCACTTTGGACAAGATTCTTCACTCTTCAAAGCCCCAGTCTGCATATCTGTAAATTGTGTGGATTTGACTAGATGAGATTCACCATCTCTTCCAGATCTCAATCCACGCAACTCTACCAGGAAAGCTGGGAGACACGCAGCCACGTGTGAAGGATGCTTTCCTGGCTTCACACCGTCCCTCTCAGCCAGCCCACGATGCTCACGTGTGATGCTGGAAAGTGCTTCCCTCATGGGTAATAGGTGGAGGGGCTGGAGTGGTGACACAGAGCATGAATATGACACACCTCACTCACCCAGACCCCACCAAAGGGAAACGGCTATCTAGGCACTCAAATAGACCCATTAGTCAGGCAACACATTGCATTTTGCAAGAAGCAGTTAACCTGTATGACTTCTACAGGACAGCCACATGCCACTGCAGGAGAGAAAGACCATTCCCTACCGGAAAACTGCACACTTAGGGGAACAAAGTGTCGTTGCTTAGCCCAGTTCCTTGGAACCTCAGAAATAACTTGAAAAACCGATAAAAGGACAAACAAGGTCCTCAGACCCCTGGAGAAGAAAATTCACCGTGTGAAGGTTGTCAGCAGGATGGGCTCCATGGCCTCCTATATGGACTGCAGGGTGGCTGGCGGGTCCCCTCTATCATGAGTACCCAGAGGCCTGCACTTGTTACAGGCAGTGTAACCTTGACAGCTAGCCGGCCTGCCTTAGATGCCTAAACGGCAGCCCTTCTTTAGATTAAATATTCTTTACATTCCTTTCCACCTGCTGACAGTTATATTTTCTCTCCAAGCCTCCCCTGGGTCAGAAATGCCTGATCCTTGGCTGTTGGATGAAGAGACTCAGGAAAGGAGAAAGAGCTATTTGAAAGCTTTGCATGGAGCTGGCCGCAGTTGTATGAATTAAGTTTATGCATCTGAGAATATGGAGACATGAAGATATGAAAGATTGCTTTATAAAGTAAAGGAGATGCACCCACTGAGAAAAGAACATAAGACAATGCTCTTAAATCAGAGTAGAGGGAGAAATGCTTAATAGTTACATAAGGCTTCTAACAATGCAGCAGGTTGCAAAGGCTAAGGCCGGTGTCAGTGATGACTTTTTTTTTTTTTTTTAAGTATGGGAGCAACTAGAATGGAATCATAGTTTCAATTTATTTTCTGTGGAGTGGGAATAAACTTTGAACATATCTTCAAGGCATAAACGTGGTGATTGCAGCTGTGATGAACTATCTGCCTACTCACATCTCAGAGTGAACGCAACTGAATAATTTTAAATGTCTATGATGATTTAAATGTGGAATTATACAGAAGGAAAGTAAAGCCATCTTGTTTAGGAGATTAGGTTAAGGCTACATGTTGGCCATCACAAGAGGGAAGAACCCTGGTCCAGATGAGGCCCCCCTGGCGTTTCAAGTGCTCCCTGGGGAAGACACCTCCATGGTCCTCATAGAGGACAGTGATAATTGTGAGAGGAAAAGATAACTTTGACCCCAGATCTGATACAGGGAGCCACCAGCAAAGTCACTGAGAGTGGTTACAGTCCTGGTGCTTCTGATGGTGGGACCCTGGGTCAGGGGCCACGCCAGGACCGTGAACTCAGCACAGGTGAGTGATGGCTGGGAATGGTGCTGAATAGTCGGGGGAAAGTAACGAGATGTCAGCCAAACACTCTGACCATGTCCTATCAAGGACACTTGGTCTATTTACTGTTCCCTTGGGCTGGCATCTTATTCCTAGTACACACATGCCTCTCACTCACCTCCCTCATGTCTTTACCCAAATGTCCTCTTCTCAGGATGCTTCAATGACCAACTGACTTAAATTTGCAACCACTCTCCCCAGCACTACCCGCCCTCTCTCCAGGGCTGGTTTTCTCCAAAATACCAATCAGCTAAACTACTGTACAGTTTACTTGTTTACTTTATGTATTGTCTGTTTCTTCAACATGAGGGCCTTGTATGTTTAATTTTCCGGAGTATTTCAGTGCCTAGAAAAATGAAACTAGAACAGAGAGTTAGTATTTGTTGATTGAATAAGTGAAAAGACAGCAATTACAAGTATTTTAAATATCCAAATTGAGGCAACAGAGCAACCAGCTAAGAAGGAGTTAAATTTGAGCTAAACACAGAAAACTTAGGTCATTAATAATAAAAACAAAAGCATTAAAATTGTTCAAGATTAATATGCTGAATTGGCCAAAGTGTGTGTGTGTGTGTGTGTATTTCATTTAGAAAGTGTAGATAATGTTAAACAGCAAGATGCTAAAAGAAAAAATGTTTACAATTGGAGTCCGCTTGATTGACAAGGTACAGATTGTCTTGAACATCGATCGTGTTTTGTATATAAAGGTAACTTAATTTTAAAAAGTTGAGATAAGTTATTTTGCAAAATAAACATGTATTCAGTAGTTGTAAGGGAGAGCTCCCTGTATATCCCAAATATTATGGGATTTGCCATTTAGAAAAAACAATCATGGCTGTAAAAGTCATGCATGTAAATTCCTTTATAAACAATTATCTGATAAAGTTTTATACCTTTCCCCAAGTATGACTAAGGACAGTATCAGTTAAAATGTTTATTACCGTGAACCCAACAGAGTTATTCATCCATTTGGCTTACTGTCCTCAAGATGGTCGTTCATTTATTCTGTCACTCATTCAATAAATATTAATTAATCAGCAGATATTTAGTGAGGGCCTGGTATGTGCAAGGCCCTGAGCTACATATTATGGAGGATGAAATGGCAGGCTTCCTGCCCTTGAGAAATGTGTTTCCCAGAAGGGGAGAAAAGGTATATTAACATCCTCTCTGCCAGCCCTCTGACTCCAAAAGCATACTATACTCAAGCAAAATGGAAAGAGCTGGGCCCCCAAGGAGCAAGGAGCGAGGGTATACACAGGGAGGGCTGAGCAGCCTGGCGAGGCTGGCACTAAAGTGTCACCTACAAGTGTTGAAGGCAGGCTTGGCCGCACTGCAGCAGATACTGAGAGCCAGTTGGGAGCTTGGACTTGATCCGTGGAACAGGACAGCATCTTCACACTGATTTAAAGTATCAAGAGGAGAACTGGTGTAGCTAGCCTGGATGAATCGGACAGTTTGGGTAGCATTAAGAAGGAATACTCAATTTTATAGATTTTCCCCAAAATGATGCCAAAAGAGTCTGCAAGATGTTGGAGTTTTGGAGCAGTAATTGGCTTGGATGTATGCTTTCAGTATGTTTGATTTATAAAGACAGGTAGCTACCTCAGCAGTGGCCAGAAGTAAAAAATAATTATTACAACACACATAACACTTGGCCCGAGCCTATAAATGAGATTGTTCAGGGTTCCAGGGTTCCATCTGGAAAATAATCTTTCCCAGCCAGTGTGTGACACTCAGCTGGTTTGGAAGGGCTCTGGGCAATCAGTGAAACAACCTGGGCGTTTGATGAGCTCCAGGGCATCTACCCCAACAGAACCCTAACAAATGTCTCGGTATTGGTGCCGAGTGCTGTTTGGAGTTCAAACAGAAATGTAATGTCTGGCACCTACTCGAGACTGAAAATCACAGTGGGCCCCTTTCAAGTCCAGTTTTCTGTTCTTCATGCTCTGCTATATCTCCATCTGCTCTTCAGTGAAGGACATAAAGGTGGGTCTTTCAGCAGCTGAAAGATACAGGGAGACCCGCTGGTGGGACCTCTGTTTGTCCCATGTCCTTCAAGGCCAAATCTCAGCCGGGAGAACCCTCAGCAAACGAGGAGCTCCAGAACTTGTCTTGGTTCAGATGCTGAGCAAAGAGGCCCATATGGGGCAGTGGGAGGCGGTTGGAAAGGGGCGTGCTCCTTGCTTTCATTGTAGGGGTGAGAACTTGAACTTCCTTCCCAGCAAGCTGCTCACTTACTTTAGTCTATCCAAGTGTGTACAGTCTCCAACTAAGCTTCGAGGACGTTCCCCAAGGAGAAAGTGGTGGCCAGCTCTCCAATATACATGCTACAGGTCAGAGTCTGCTCCGCTGCCACCCCAGGGAAGCCAAAGAGTTTTGCTCTGTTGTGTAGCACAGAAGATAAACCTAACTCTGTCCGTGGTTGTAGGAAACGTCAATTTCCCTATTTATATAATCCACCCAAATCCACTATGTCCTCTTAGAAATAGTCTGAGCACGTGCACTTCTGAAGCGGGTTATAACATCATCTTTATTAATAAAGAAGAGAAATAAGAAAACTAAAATGTGTGCAGTAGAGAAAGAACATAGATACTTCTCGAATCAAAGTTCCCAAAGTCCCACGAAGAATCGGTCATTCTGACCACACCCTCTTGGTTTAATTTTCTTCCTGCTTCTGTGATGCTTGTCAAAAGGGCCTAAGTTAGGATAGGGGAAAATCAACTGTATGTTCTCTCTTCATTTGCATATTACACAGACTCAACTTTTCTACCTTGCACTTAGTAATATAATGATTTTTCCAGATTTATAGTAAAAAGTTTTAATTGGGATAAATCGTGGGTTCTTAGTCTCTCCAATAGAGAGGCTAAATTGCCTTTTTCTGTCACAGGAAAAGCTGCAGGGACATCATTTTTAAGAGCTGGATGCAGACAGCAGCTGCCTTCAGATCCACCTGCAACTTCAAATGCCAAGGATGGGCTGTGCTCCCAGCCAAATAGGCACGGTTGGCCAGGGCAGAGCCCCTCGGCATCACCTGCAGCCTGGCCCATGGAAGACTGGCTGACAGAGCTTAGGGACCGCTTCCTGCTCCTGGGTGGGGGAAGGGGACCAGTGACCAGGTGGTTTCCCAGGCGCTTTCGCAAATGCCAGGCTCTCTACCCGCCGGGCACTTGCTTGTCCCTCCAGGGCTGGCACTGCTCTGGCACCCACTTCCCTGGAAACAGGAATGACGGGGACTCGACATTGCTGCATCCCTGGCAAGTGAAAATGTGGCACAGAGGTTTGGCAAGGAAAGCAAAGGGTGGCTTGCTGAGCACCTTTCTGGTGTCTGCGGGGACATCTGTCCTTGCCCTGACCTGGGAGGCGTTTTCTAGACTCAGTGGGGAATCCAGTGGCCTCTCATCTCCCATGTAGCACTGGTCATTCCTCCCCCAATCCGTCGATTCCTAAGTGTCCCTGTCACTCTCTCTCTCTCTCATTCCTTCCCCATTTCTTTCCCTTTTCCTATTTCTCTCCATTCACTTTGCTCCCTCCCCATCCAGTCATTCCAGTACAGATTTTTACTCTACAAATAAGTTTTTGATTTTAATATCCTGTGGGGACAAAAACAAATCCTGGATCTCTCCAGGAAAGTTATCTGAAGTGGCTTCCTTCCTAATTACTTATTCCTTTAAAAAATCATTGCATTCTATTATTTTTAAGTTACAAGTCATATTAGATGGAGAAATGGTTCTTATTGGTCCTGTCTACAAGGCTTCTACCATCTGAGAAAGATGCAGTAGCTGAGGAGCAGTGCAGCTCGGAGAGGACAGTGGTGCTGGTGATGTGGGAGGACCGCAGCTCGAGTTCGGCCGGCTGAGCACAGGCGGTGTGGGTAAGTAGTGAGACGGGCCTTGCTTGCATCCGAAGACTAGTGCGCACCCTGTGTCCCCAGAGCTGGGGAAGGAGTGTGGCCATCTGGGAGGGTTCACTGGAATGAGAGGTGTCTTGGCGCTGAGACTGAGGCCAGGGTGGATAGGGAGCAGGGTTTTGTGCGGGCTTTTCCTTCCATCACCATGGAAACGAGAGCATCAGGGGAGATCCCAGAGCCTCGGGATCCGTGAATGCCAGACCTTAGGAGCCACTGCAGGGGCTTCCGGAGACTCCATGGTGCTGGTGGGATTTCTCAGATGCCACAGCAGCTGCAGCAGCCCGGATGTGGATGTGTCTTGAGGAAAACACATTAAAAGGTGACTCTGGCCACAGCAGCTCTCCTCGGAAGGGGTGGGCACACCCCTCCCCCTGCCCCTCCCCCCTCACACCCGTGGCCCCAGAGTGACCACTGAGGCCATGACAGGAGACAGACGGGGTGGGGAAGAACAGAACGGGGACCACAGCACACGTGGGCTGTGCCTCTCTGTTCTCCATGCCGTACAGATTGCAGCGTCCCTTTGTGCTCTCTAGTGCTGGAGCCGGTGAAGGCGGGGATTCAAAATGTCTTCAGAAGACAAGGCTGAAAACAGCGTTGAGGGCTGCTGTCTGAGCAAAGCAACCCCCTGCCTCCCTCCCTCCTCCCTCCTCCCTCCTCCTTCCCTCCCTCCTCCGTCCCTCCTCCCTCCCTCCCTCCTCCGTCCCTCCTCCCTCCCTCCCTCCTCCTCCCTCCTCTGTCCCTCCTCCCTCCCTCCCTCCTCCTTCCCTCCCTCCCTCCCTCCTCCATCCCTCCTCCCTCCCTCCCTCCTCCATCCCTCCTCTCTCCCTCCCTCCTCCATCCCTCCTCCCTCCCTCCCTCCTCCATCCCTCCTCTCTCCCTCCCTCCTCCATCCCTCCTCCCTCCCTCCCTCCTCCATCCCTCCTCCCTCCCATCCTCCTCCCTCCCTTCCTCCCTCCTTCCCTCCTCCCTCTCTCCTCCCTCTCTCCCTCTCTCCTCCCTCCCTCCCTCTCTTCCTCCCTCCCCCTCCCTTCCCCATCCCTCCCGCCTCCTCCCTCCCTCCCTCCTCCCTCCCTTCCTCCCTCCCTCCCTCCTCCTTCCCTCCTCCCTCTCTCCCTCCCTCCCTCCCTTCCTTCTTTCCCTCCTTCCTTGTCCTAAGCCACCTCCTCAGGATTTGGGGCTCCATCTCAGCCCTGGTAGAATAATTTCTAGATGACTTGTGTGGGAGACACATTTTCTCTTCTCTCACGCATCCCCTCATTCATCCGTCCCTTTATTTATTTGCCCCCCAGACACTGGAAGAGCATTCAGGCAGTCCAGAGGCTGCTCTGGGTGCCTGGGCTCCGGGGATGAAAGCCCTGGTTTGCGCCTGGGAATCAACAGTCCGAGGCAGAGGAGGGGCACGGTGGGCGGCCACCTGCTGCGGTGGACACGTGGCCGGCGAAGCGACAAGAAGGCCACAGGAAGTGTGTCGGAGACGTTTCCCCTGAGAAGATGCCTCTTGGGAACCCTTCCCTCCGTCACCCTCTGCGCGGGCTTTCATCTGGCGGGGGAAGGTGTTCCAAAGGCAGCAGCCCACCCCCTTATTTACAGCGGCCCGGGTCAGGTGGGTAGCACGTCTGGTTTTAAGGTTATTTTCTGGACTTAGATTTCCCGCTGCTGACGCTCTCCTGGAGAAGGTGTGACTATTCCAACCACACGCAGGTGTAAGGGGACCCGAGAGGTTCCCGGGTTCCTCCTTTGCATCTTCCCGGTTCCCACTGCACCCTCAGTGTTGTCAAGGTCAGCAGTATTTGCAGAGGCTCCCTCCCCAAGGCCACTCTCTGAAGAGGTACAGACCGGTTCGCAAGTGCGTGCACAGCTGCACGGCTGCAAAGGCGTCCCCCGGGAAGCCCGCCTGCGGGCCCTCCTGTCCGCCCCCTCGAGCCCCGCGGGCCCCGCCCACTCAGCCCGAGCAGCAGGTTCTCGTTCCCGCCGGCAGAGGGCGCGCACGGCAGTCTGGTCGCAGCCCCCGGCGCTGGAATCCCCCGCATCTGGTGGTGGCACCTGCCCACTGGTCAGCGTCAGGACTGCCTTTTGCCCGTGTCAATCAGTGCTGTGCCTTGGGCACGGTCCGCGGACCCCAGCGAGCACCGAGGACTGTTCCTCTTGAGAACCCCTGATTACTGCGCCGAGCTTCGAGGAGTCCCCAAGCGGTGCCGCTGGGTGCTCCCACCTGCCAGTGAGACTGGGTCCTGTGGGCGAATCCCGCTTCTCAGAAGTGTGCAGTCCACTACTCCTGGTTACGTCGTGCAGGGCATTGCAAACTCCAGAAACTGAGGCCAGGTGGAAGCATCGGTTGGGCCGTGACCCCGATCCCCCTGGTGCCTCAGCAGTAATTCTGCTCCTTCTTCCTCAGTCCTCGCACTGCTGGTTTTTCGTTTGTTTGTTTGGTTGGTTTTTTTTTTTTTTCCTATCCTTAGGTCCCCAGTAATTGGAAAATAGTAATGTGCTTAATAAACCAAGCATTTGTCTCTACTTTTACTAATAACTATAAAACACACACCAAAAGTGGCATCAGAAATGTGTCTGGGTATCAATGTCAGTGACACATAGGAGACATTAGGGTTTCTCATTCCCTAAAATAAAGTGGCAATCTCAGTAAGTTTCTTGGTTCAGTTCTGATAAACTGCACCAACAGCCAACGTACTGAGAAGTTTCCCACTTTCAAAATTTTTCTTTTTTTTTTTTTTGCACTGCAGACAATTCCTCAGCTTCATGACGTTACCTTTTAACTTTGATTCATGAAGTAATAAAGGGATCTCTTATTCAAGAAGCCACTTATCCTGCTAAAAATTCTTTCTTTATTAGCTTTCTCATTACGAGCCTGTAGCAGTCAGCCATTTCTTAAAAAGAGCCTGATTCCTTATCTCTTGAGAGAGGGATGCGAGAGACATATAAATAGTATAACAGCCAGATTGGTCATTTGTCAGAAACTCATGAGCAATTAAGTCCAGCTTCTCAATTATCCTGGGGACTATCCCAAAGCCAGAAGTCTCAGAATTTATTGCAGGCTCAATGTGGATTCTCCTTATGAGATGTTGGCTACAACTCACTTCTTGGTTAGCATTTGGTTTGAGGTATTTGCATTTGGAGCATCTCTAAATAATCATGATGGGCAAATTCCTCCAAATTGAATTCATCTGAGACCTTCCTTATGGACAGATTCTAACCCACAACTACCTTACTGAGGAAACTTTCAAAGTGCGTTATTTCCCTCTGGACACTGAACAAAGGTCTTGTGACCTCCTGAGATGATGTAACAGGAACTGTGACGAGGCCCCGCTCAACATTGCTCATGTCTGTGCCCAGCCTGGCCCCGCATGTGCTCTGTGGTATGTTTGTGGGAATTCTTTCATTTCCCCAGCAACCTGCTTTTCTGAGCTTACAGATTCTCCCAGATTCATGTTACCAACCTGCAGATTAAAGACAGAGTAGGTGGAGCTGAATATGACATCTGAAATATGTGAGTTGAGTGGATCTGCTTTGTTACGGGAGGAGAAAATGCCCAACATTTAATCATCTTTCTCATCATATACACAGAAATGATACTTTTTTGCTAGAAAGCCATTTAAGTGATTCAGATAGTTAGTACCTTTCTCTCTCTTTCTTGAAATGTGGGGTATATTCTATTTTATTATTTTCATTTCCAACTGAGTATAAGAAATGGAAATGAGAGCTTTGCTTAGCTTTTCTCTCATCACTGTTCCTACTCATGAGAGATCCCAGGCACTTCTCACAAGATTAATGGGTCCTTTAATAGTTTCTTTTGCATCCCCAATTTAAAGAGTTGCATATTTCATGAAATGCCAACCAGGAGGTCACCAGCATGTGTGGGCAGGCACTTTCTGCAGCAGGTGATAATCATATGCTCTTTCTTCCATTGGGAGACACTGGACCCAGTGTCTGCAGGCTGGTGAGTGGCAAGTCCTCCTGTCTTTACAGAGCCTGATTTATTCAGGTCAATAGACATTGGGCAGAGGTGTTCCTGTGCCATCAACTTCAGAGAATGGCAAAAAATAGAACTCCCCCAAGGGGCTGATCTGAGAATAAAGACCCCAGATACATGAGACTTTCAGATAAAAAATATGACAGGTCATTTATTTATATTCTATTGTCACCTGAATATCAGTTGAATGAGGGAATAACAGTGGGATAATCAAGCAAAGAGATGTCTGCAGGAAATTCAGGTACATTTAGCCCGAGCCCAAAGAAATGTTAGCAAAGGGTGAGAAGTTTTTTTTTATTTCACTTCTTTTAAACACTGGGATAATTGCGTGTCAGAAAAGACTTGTTAATGCATAGATGAATAAATAATAAACCATGAATGAATGCAGAAAAGCATAGGGAACAAATGGGAAATTAAACTGAGTATAATTTAGCTAAAGTACATGATATTTGGGAGACATTGGGAATTATAAGATGGAAAGCAGGATTGTAGAAACTTGAATGTGGCATAAATATTATGGTAATATGCTGCTATATTTAAAATGGATAACCAACAAGGACCTACTGTAAAGCACAGGGAACTCTGCTCAATATTATGTAACAACCTAAATGGGAAAAGAATTTGAAAAAGAATAGATACATGTACATGTATAATTGAATCACTTTGCTGTACACCTGAAACTAACAAAACACTGTTAATCAACCATATGGTTTATATATATAATATAAATATAAAGTTATATTTATATATATAAATATATATAATATATATAATATATTATAATATATATAAATATAATGTTTTAAAAAATATGGTAATATGTATTGGAAGGGGATGTGATAACAGACATACAAGTTAAGTTGCTACAATAATCTAGCACTTCCTCAATTGAGATCTATGGGTTATTAATTTTATATTGTTATAACACTTATAATAAGGATATTACAATAATAGGGGTAAACAAAATTAAACATTTTTTAAACCGATCACTGTGCATTTCCAAGGAGGATAAATACAAGGCAGAATTTAGAAAAGTTATTTAATCCCTAGAGCAGTTTTTTTTTTTTTTTTCTCAAGGAAGCTCATAGGACTCCTGTTCTGTGGGTAACACTTCGGGAAACTCTGGGTAAGAAGTTGTAAGGGTCTGAGCCAGACTCTGAGGGTTGAAAGGTAGAGAGGAAGGAGCAGTTCTGAGAGCTGCTGCTGCAGAGGTGGAGCCAACAGGACAACAGAGCATCTCATGAGATGGAGGAGAGAATTCGGACATGGTGGATCTGGCTGAAAGCATAGGAGGCACCCTGCCCATATTACTGGACACACCTCCCTCCAGGTTCACACTCCAGCCTTCCTCCTAAAGCACTTGTGGCTCCATCCCTGGCTGTTTTCTCCCATCAGAGGTGTGTACATGAGACTGACTGAAAGTGCCAGCAAATCAGCATGCCTGGGAGCAGCCTCCAGATGATGAAGGACGGGAGGGTGATGGGTAAGTACATGTTTTCTCATCACACAGAGCAGTCGACACAGTCTCCTGGAGCCCCAGGAGTCTCAGCTTTCCACATTTGTAACTTGCTCAGGAAGGCACCCTGCTCTGGCCTTCTCCCGCTCCATCTCTCTCTTCCTCACTCTTTTTTTTTTTTTTTTTTTGCGGTACGCGGGCCTCTCACTGTTGTGGCCTCTCCCGTTGCGGGGCACAGGCTCTGGATGCTCAGGCTCAGCGGCCATGGCTCACGGGCCCAGCTGCTCCACGGCATGTGGGATCTTCCCGGACCGGGGCACGAACCCGTGTCCCCTGCATTGGCAGGCGGTCTCTCAACCACTGCACCACCAGGGAAGCCCTCTCTTCCTCACTCTTACTGGTGCTTCCTGGGGTAGCTTCCAAATTAACCATTTCACCCAAATCCTGGTCTCAAGGTCAGTTCCAGGAGAACTCAAACTAAGGCAGGTGCTTAACTAAAAAAGAGAAGAACTCATCATTTTCATCACAATTCCTGTGTACTGCTTTATACTTTTCTGTACAAGTGCTCCAACTCACCTTCGTATCTGCCCACCTGTCTATCCACCTGTCATCTATCAATCAATCAGCTATCTATCCATCTGATCTGTCATCTATCTATTTATTTATCTATCTATCTATCCATCCATCATAATAAAGGGTACAGGTAAATATGCAAAACTATTGTCATCACTGGGAGAATTGACTGAGTGCACGTGTGTGTGTGAGTGTGAGTGTGTGTGTCTGTGTACCTTTGCATGTTGTTCAAGTACTCCAAAACAATATATGCTTACTTTTATATTTAGGGGGGAAACTATAAATGTTTCTTAAATGCTTATCTAAAAGACTAAACAATTCATACTCAACTTCCGCACTCTGCTGGCACTCTCTTCCTTGGAAGAAATGACAACTTCACATTAATATATGTATTCAGCACCTCTCTTCCTTAAACATGTGATTTCACTTAAAAAAAGAAGGAAGACAGAGAAAGGAATCAGAGCATTTCACTGACTAGCTAATACTATCTTAGTTAGGAAGGAGGTGGTGAAAGCTGTCTCATTAGCTTCTTTGGGGTCTGGTTCCCTTCTCCTGCTATTTGAGGCATTTACTACAGGAATATCTGCATCCGTCACTCTGCCTTCACTAGGGATTATGATTCATCCTTGCCTACACAGATCCACTAAACAGCTTTGGTTTCTGAATCAGTGACATTTTAGTCCTTGGTACCGTAGACCATTTCCATAAAACATATACAGTCACAAGGATGCCCTTAAATTTAACTCAAAGATTGAGTTTGAGATATCTTTGTCAGAAAGATCAGATTGGTTAATAGGGAACTAGAAATTGTATGTATGCAACAAAGAGTGTCAGCGTCCTACCTGATGGGGCTGGGCATGGGGTGGGGAGAGGACCTGAGGAAGAGGCAGAGAATTTTGAGTTCTCCAGTTCCAATCCAGTGTGATGTGCTGTAGGGCTCCTGAGAGCATTGCAACCCAGTGGGTGACTTCCAGAGAGTTTTCATGGTGTGTGGGGTGTGTGGGGGGTGTGTAGGTGTGTGTGGTGTGTGGGTGTGTAGGTGTGTGTGGTGTGTGTGTAGGTGAGTGTGTGGTGTGTGTGGTGTGTGTAGGTGTGTGTGTGTAGGGTGTGTGTGGGGTGTGTGTGTATCTGTGTGTGGGGTGTGTGTAGGGTGTGTGGTGTGTGTGGGGTTTGTGTGTGTGTGGTGTGTGTGTAGGTGTGCATGGGTGTGTGTAGGGTGTGTGAGGGTGTGTAGGTGTGTGTGGGTATGTAGGGTGTGTGTGGTGTGTGTAGTGTGTGTACGGTGTGTGTAGGGTGTGTGGTGTGTGTGGTGTGTGTGTGGGTGTGTGTGGGTGTGTGTAGGGTATGTGTGGGTGTGTGTGGGGTGTGTGAGCGTGTGTGTTCCACAGGTGGGTTGAAAATCTCAGATCATCAGGGCGAGGTTGGTATTAGCTTGTCCTCATCTACTGTAAGGCCTGAGAGAACCCACATATTTATAATAGGGAGGAAGGAGGGGGCCAGAAAAGGCCTTGGACTTGAACTCTGGTCCATGTGCTCTCAGCTCCCTGGCGGTGGCCATGGCAGTTCAGACATGGTGGCGGGGGAAGGGTATGGCCAGGCAAGGGTGGGAATGGCTTTGAACACCTTTCCACCATCTTTCTAGATTGTGACTCTTGTTACTTTCAGAACTATCAACAGTAATTTTATTCTCTTTAAAGAGAATTCAGCCACCATTCCCCGTGACAACAGACCAATATGACAAGCAGCCAGCCTTGATATAGACAACTGTCAGATAATCCTTTGCAAATGGTGATAAAGACCTAAAGCAGAGGTTTCTGGAGGGCAGCAGTAGCGGGCAGTGCTGGGCAGCAGGGGAGCAGAAGTGCGTCCTTCAGCACAAGGGGCTCCCACCTCCTTTTCATGCCGGGTCCCCTCTCCCACACTATCGGTCCCCTTCATCTTCCCCTCCTCCCCAGCGGCTTTCTTCCCTGTCCACTTGCCCCTCCCCCTCGGAGGGAAGGACCTTGCAGCCAGAGGAGGGCAGAAGGAACACAGCTACAGTCTTAAGCAGACCCTTGGGAAACACATTTGGTCTGATCCACCACACTGTGAGCAGAGAGCCCTGTGCTGGTCATTTTCCATCTGCCCCTCTTGGCTCATCCCTTCTGGCTTCCATCTCGCCTGGGCTCCAAGGGGACCAAGGCCTGCAGTCACGAGCTCCCTGTCCCTCTGGTTTCCTGTCGAGGATAGTTAATGAAGATAGGGACAGAGAATAAGGTCTGTGCTGCAGACCCAGGTGCTGTGGCTCCATCCCTCTAAGTCCCTGCTCCTCAGATCCAGCTCTCTCACCTGTCTTAGGTGATGCTTTTCCCTCCCCTCCTTCTTTAGCTGCTATTTCAGGGTGCCTGGGCCCTTGCTGGTTACCTGAGCTGACTTACATGTCCACGAGTAGCCCCTTCATTGAACTCGTTGGTCAAATCTCTTTCAGTGGGACTCTCTTGCAGAGACTGACTGACAGCATCTCTGGTGTTATAGTGGGTGAAGCCAACACCCCCGTAGGGGCATAGAGGAAGGATAAGGGACCTTTCGTTCAGTCCGTTTCCTGGGTTCCTTCTGTTTAAGCAGGAGACTCATCTCTTTCCTTGAGCTGGCAGCATCAGCAGACATAAGCTTCCCAACTTCCTGTCTGTATTTCAAAAGCACCCCAGAGCAGTCTGTTTCACAGCAGAGGTGATGTAGGTTGGCAGCTGGATTTTCTCCAGACCACGGGTGAATGGCTTGTGACTGTCTGGTTGTTTGGGAAAACTCGGCCAGCTGGGACACATATCCATGGTCGCCAGATGCCCCCACACAGCTCTGCATCACCACCCAGAGATTCTGTCCCTGGGAATTTGCTTTTCAACTGTTTCTTAGCTCTTCCTGTTTACTTATTTCCAAACAAAGAAACAAGGACAGAGTCCCTGGTAATTTGCCCCTTGCCTTGTGGATTCTGACCAATGAAGCTGCCCACATTTCCCTCTGAATTCTTCCTGAGGGGAGAAGAGACAAGTCCAGGACACGTGGACTTTCACCCTTAGGGCTGTCAATCTCCTGGATCTCAGAAACACCAAAACTGGACACGACAATTCCGCTCTCTCAGGAACTCTATTATTGTTCTTACTTTGTTTCCTCTAACTGTCTTCCCACCCCAGCCATGCTCCAAGAATCGTTCTTGAAACCTCTCTCTCTTTCATCACCCACATAGATCCCACACTGTGGGTTGGTACCCACTCTTGACAATTCCATTTCCTCAGTGTTCTTAAATCAAATTCACTTTCTCCATCCCCACCAATGGCAGCCTATTTTAATAGACTGCCATCTCTCCTGGAATACCATAACATGTTTCTTCCAAACTGGTCTCTTTGGCTCCTATCTTGGCCTTCAAAATCTTTTTCCACGTTGCTGTTAGTGTGTTCTTTCTACCCACACCTGATCACAGCCCCCTATAACTCAATACCCTTCAATGTCAAACCTTAAGTTAACTCACAGGGGATAACATGCCCCTCACCCCCTGACCCTGTTCATTTGTCCAGTCCTGTTCCTTGCCAGCCCTATCTTCTACCTTTTAATCCTACTGGTTGCCAACCTAGAACTCCCCTGACAGAAACAAAATAATCTTATACCAATTTCTTCTTCAGTTTTGCCTTTCCTTCTAAACTGCTTACCCATTTCTTCCTCCAAAAAGAATAGATGATGTTTTTAGAATGTCAACTTGACCTAGCTTCCCATTCAAAATCTAATGCCATGACCCATACTGTGACATAATCAGTTCAGCTCTGACAGTGTGAAATCCATCGAATCACCTGTAATCTTAAGGAGAGGACAATCTGCTCACAAAGCAGACATGAGCCCTGAAGCAGGAGAGTGGGGCCTCATGGTAGGAAGAAAGTAAAGAGAGTTCTATCCGTAAACCTCCATATCATCACCATCAATACACATTCTCTCTCTCTCTCTCTCTCTCTCTCTCTCTCTCTCTCTCTCTCTCTCTCTCTCTCTCTCTCTCCCTCTGTCTTAAACCTAAAGGCTTTGTTGGATTGGAATCTCCATCAAAGAATCCAATAATCACAAACAATCATCCTGATGTAATAATTGCATGTGTGTGTGTGTGTGTGTGTGTGTGTGTGTGTGTGAGAGAGAGAGAGAGAGAGAGAGAGAGAGAGAGAGATAAGGATCACCTCTCACATGAAACCCTAGATGTCTCCTTGGCTTAAAAAAGGCCCTCCCTGGCATTTCACTGGAAATGCTGGAAAATGCTTTCTTATCTTTCAAGACCATCCAATCTGTTACCACAGCATTTTTACATATGTCTGCAGGAAAATTCATTTATTTGTTCATTAGTTCATGCAATTCATTTCTTTATTTCGCAGGTATTTATTGTCATTCTCCCTTGCAACATCATCCAGCTTTCTTAAAAATCCCTGGAATGGTCTGTTGCCCTTGGGCTGAGGACAAATCACCTTGATGTAGGTGACAAAGGTTTTCATGGACTGGTCCCTTCTCATATCTCCAACCTCCCCCTGGAAGTGGCACACATCTATACAATAATAGTGCAAAGGCATAAGATCAGTGCAATAGGAGAGCCTAGCATATATTAATATAACATTTCAGTGCATAGGAAAGGGCTCATTACAAATCGTGGAGAAAATGAATATTACTTGCTACATATTTTTGCATACATGTTGTATCATTTATCTATACTTTTTAGCTGTTAGGAAAGTCTCCATAGATTGTGACCTCACATAATCCCAAAGAGATGAAAAAGGTAAATTCTGAGATTAAATGTAAGTTTATTTATAAATGAGAAAGTATTGATGTTTCACTGATTTTTTTCTACTACGATTGATTTAACCTTATTATCACATGAAATACAATAAAAAAATGTTATTTGAAGAGATGTAGCATAAGCTGGGATGAAGTGAGAGAGTGACATGGACATATATACACTACCAAATGTAAAATAGATAGCTAGTGGGAAGCATCTGCATCACACAGGGAGATCAGCTCAGTGCTTTGTGTCCACCTACAGTGGTGGGATAGGGAGGGTGGGATGGAGACGCAAGAGGGAGGAGGTGTTCGGATACATGTATATGTACAGCTGATTCACTTTGTTATGCAGCGGAAACTAGCACACCATTGTAAAGCAATTATACTCCAATAAAGACATAAATAAATAAATAAATAAATAATATTTACAAAAAAGCAAAAAAAAAAAGAGAGAGATATACATGTGAAAGAAAATCGTTGAAATATCAGAGATATTGAGATGTAATTCTGCACCAAGCTCTTCTTTTTTAAAAAGAAATTTATTGGAGTATAGTTGATTTAAAATGTTGTGCTAGTTTCTGCTGTACAGCAAAGTGAATCAGTTATACCTATGCATATATCCACTCTTTTTAAAATTATTTTCCCATATAGGTCATTACAGTGTATTGAGAAGAGTTCCCTGTGCTATACAGTAAGTCCTTATTAGTTATCTATTTTATATACAGTAGTGTGTATATGTCAATCCTAATGTCCCAGTTTATCCCTCCCCTTCTTGCCCTCCTGATAACCATAAATTTGTTTTCTACATCTGTGACTCTATTTCTGTTTTGTAAATAAGTTCATTTGTACCTTGTTTTAGATTCCACATACAAGCAATATCGTATGATATTTGTCTTTCTGTGTGACTTACTTCGCTCAGTGTGACAATCTCTAGGTCCATCCATTTTGCTGCAAATTACATTATTTCTTTTTTTTTATGGCTGAATAATACTCCATTGCATATGTGTACCACATCTTCGTTATCCATTCCTTTGTTGATGAACATTTAGGTTGCTTCCATGTCTCGGCTATTGTAAATAGTGCTGCAATGAACACTGGGGTATATGTGTCTTTTCAAAGTATGGTTTTCTCTGGATATATGCCCAGGAGTGGGATTGCAGGATCATACGGTAACTCTATTTTTAGTTCTTTTAAGGAACCTCCATACTGTTCTCCATAATGGTTGTACCAATTACATTCCCACCAACAGTGTTGGAGGGCTCCCTTTTCTCCACACACTCTCCAGCATAAATTCACATTTAATCTAAGGATGGGGAAGGATTTGTCAGCATAATAGCAAGAGAAGTAAATGTAAGAATAAACATTAATTGATTTAATTAGATATAGTTTTTCATCACATTGGCAACATCATAGGCAAAATGAAAGGACCAAGAAACTTAGGTGAATATTTGCAATGTGTTTGATGAAGAATTTATGCCTTAAATATGTAAGAAATTCATACACATTGATTACTAGTGCACTGGCATCTCCATGGAACAGTGTTCAGCAATTTTAAGTGCTCTGAATAATATGAGCTTTTTATTACTTAGTTGTTATTGTTAATATTGGTATTACTAAAATACAGGGAGAAAATAAAAGGTCCAAAGTTCATATAAATAAAGGTAAAACACATAAAACAATGTCTATGCTCACTTGTAATCAGTGAACTTTAAATTCTGAGCAGATACAATTTCTATCATTTTACTAAAACTTTAAAAATTAATATCAGTACTAGCAAAGACTATTCACTTTGTGGTAATAATTAATAATATTTAAAAAAATGTTTTCCTGGTTTTTGTCCTTGGGGCACTTTTCTGCTCCTGAAGGTAGGTGTGGCCATGCAACCCTAACTCTGGACAAGATCATGTAGGCAGAAGTGGTGTGTGTCCCATGTGGGTGAGCTTCCAGATCCCTCTAGCATATGGTGATACCTTCTTCCCAGCCAAGGCTAGAAGCACATTTTCTATGCAGCCTCCTTCATCCTGGGTTCTTTGAGAATGATGATGAACAGAAAAACTGCCAACCTGCAGTAGACCTGGGACATGGACAAGAGAAGAACCTTATTTTGTGCGTGTTAAGTTCCCGAAACAGCAGTGTTTGTTATTGTAAAGTAGCCTGCTCTGGTTGATACCAACCATAGGGAGAATATAATTTGGAAGCATCTTTCTTGAAAACAATTTGGCAATATATAAAGCAGAAACTAACACACCATTGTAAAGCAATTATACTTCAATAAAGATGTTTAAAAAAAAAGAAAAAAAAAGAGGTTTTAAAGCATCTTAGATTTGGGTTGACTGATTGCCATTCATTCATTTATTCATTAGGTAAAAATTTTGTGAACTTGCTATGTGTTAGAAAACCTGGTAATCTCAGGGAAAACAGGACAGGTGCCAACACAAGATCTTATAGCAATTTCCTCTCAAAGATTCTTTCCTAAGAAATATTAAAAATATAATTAATAAATAAGCAAAAAACATGCAAAATGCACATTTTTATCTGTTATATTAACCAGGTGGATACAAGGCAAATATCCAAGAATAGGAGACTATAAAATAAAATTTATTCTATCTACGAAGTAAAATGTTCTGCTTATTTATAATTTTAAAATAATATTCATAGACATAGCAAATGCTAACTGTAAGATAACTGGTGAAGAAAGCAAAATGGTGTTCAAAGTATAGCATAATCTAAATGTTATAAAGTATAGGAATATATTATAAAATAAGGTAAGGTTATACTTATAAGGTAAGGTAATGTTATACTTCAAATTATTATAAAATAAGGTAATGTTATACTTCAGATTATTAAAGTTAATTATTTTGGATTAAAAAAAGATATTTTTTTCATTGTATCTTTTGTATGAAAAGTTTAAAAATGGACTTGCTGTATATTTTTAATAAAATTAAAAAAACGAAGTCATTGAAAACACCTTCCCACCATTCACAGCTCTGCTGAGGATGAATTAAATTACATTTTCAGAGTGCTTACAATTTGTGCATAACAACCACAGCATTAGTAAAACAAAACACAGATCTAACTCCAAAAGAAACAGAAGGATAAAAAATAAATTATAATCTGATCCAAAATGATAAAACTGTTTGGAAAAAAATATTTCCAGTGGTAGAGTGCCCTAAAAAATACATTGGATTTATTCCAGTAGGACTATAATAGGCAACTAAAGTATAAATTTACATAATAATAGACAATTCTCAGCCAACTTCTAATTTTAAAACTGAGAACACTGAGAAAACAGAAACATAGTCTGAACAGTGGAGTCGGTTCTCAGTGACCCTCAGGAGTGAAAGGAGGTGAAGGTTATGCCATCCACTGTTGGTGAGACCATGCGGAAATTAATCACACTGGAAACGGTGTAGAACCAGGCTTTATTCTTGTTCAGGGATTTCAGTGATACATATATATATATATATATATATATATATATATATATATATATATAAAATTATAAAATACTGAGTCAGGTAAAGAGAAAGATTTATTATTGTGGAGGAAATAAATATGTAGTCAATATATTTATTATTATATAATATGATATAAAATTATAAAATAACATTATATACATTATATTTTATATTATATAATATATGCATTATAGTGACTATATATTTGTTTTTTATTTACCCCACACTAATATATATCATAATTTTGAATTATATAATAATATGTATTATACTGACTATATATTTATTTCCTCCACAATAATAAATCTTTCTCTTTAATTGATTCATTGGGGTAATTTTGTGGTAAGTGGTTCAATTACTTCTACTTCTTTTTCTTAAATAAAGAAATCTAGGCAACCTTTCTGCTTCTGTAAGACAATTTAGTCCAAAAACCATTTGGTGGGGCAAGTGAGGTTGGCTTCCACGTGGAGCTGAGCTGATGGCCTGGTGGGGTCAGGAGCATGACTTGGGGCACGGAGCCTGCACGAGGTGAGGTGGGGTCCAGCGGAGTGAGGAGGGCACCTGCAGGGGTACTGTGTGGGTTTCTTATCAGGAGGGCTGACCAAGGAGGTGACCATATTGAGGTTAATGAGAGCCAGGATCCTCTCTGCCAGAGAATAGAGAAACAACTATGGATAAGGAAAAAGCAAGAATGAACTATTTGTGAAACTAGTATAAATAGGATCCCCAAATCATTAAAAAAAAGAAGCATGAGAAAAATATTAAATTTTATTTTGAAATAGATGCAAAAAATCCTAGTAAGATATTGACAAATTGAATCCAACCATGTAGTAAATATATATCATTACTAACAAGGGTTTACAAGAGAGTTTAAAGAAAGGTTAAAAATTAGAAAATCTATTAATACTTCTGGCAAGCCTTATGACTTAACCACCTGTTTTTAGCCTCTCTCTCTTCTGCACCACCTCTAAAGTATAAGTAGAGTTATGGAAATTATATCTTTCCATGAGGCACAAAGTAATGGGAAAAGAAAAATTCAAGGAAATAAATATTTTGAAGTAAATGTAAGGGATGCTGAACTGATGAGGAATTAAGGGGAAACTGCAGCCAAATTCTTATTGTGGGTGATGCAGAGAAGGTAGAGATCTGGAAGCAGGAAGGGGAAAGCTAAGCTCACTGTTTTGAATCCTGAAAACCCCATTCATTTACCTGTTCTAAGCTGCTGTAGGTGTATTCCCAAGTAAGTAAGGAGTGGAGGATGCTTCATAGGGGGCTATAAGAACCCCAAGAGTGGGGAAAAAAAGCTCCAAATAAGGGTATTTAGATAATGGAAATGGAAAAATCTTCATTGTCATGCATGCATTAGATAGAAGATCTAATCACCACTTTAGTGTCTAACTGGTAACTAGGAGCTAATTTATCCAGTGATCAAGAGCTCTTTCTAACAAGAAAGAGACCAAAATAAAGGGGAAAAGTCATAGGAAGTATATGAAATGAAAGGAATGAAGCAAATTTCAAATCAAGACAGAAGAGTAAAAACAAGGCTATAATAAATATCCTGAGAAACAAAAGGATTCTTTATCCATAGAACTGGATGCCATGGAAAAGGAACAGCCAGAAAACTAGAAAAGCCTCTTGGGAAATAAATAAAGCACAAATATCATTTCAATAGAAGGGTATGAAACAAGGTATAGGAAAACCCTCAGCAAGCAGAAGAAAAATGACAGAAAAGAAAATTGGATGAGCAAATGAAATGTGAAGGATGATACAAGAGTCCAGAGTGTAATTGCTAGGAATTTCAAAAAAAAACAAAGAGAAATAAACTGCCCATAGTTTGGAAAGTTTCTCTTGTGAGCCTGATAAACTATTGATAGATAAAATAATATCCACCAAAAAGTAAATCTTATTACTGCAGGAAATAAAGAGGAGATGGGAAAAACATGAATCAGAATTTGATTTATAAATTAGATTATATTTGAGAGGTAAGAAATAAAAAATAGCTTCACATTTCTCTTCATCAACATCGGAAGTTTGAAGACAATTTAGCAGTTCCTTCAAATACAATAGAATGTGATTTTCATCATGGAATTCCATACCTAGACAAATGACTAACTAAATTAGATGACCAAATGCAGTAACTATGACACTCACAACAGATAAGTTGAGAAGGCACATCTCCCAGGAAGCCTTGGAAATTTGGGTGTGACAGAAAGAAGGAGTAAATGAGCCAGGGCTAGGGTGAGATGAGTCAGGGCCTTGGGGGCCCCAGGGCAGCATGCCCACCTGTGGGGGGTCTGCAAGTGCAGGCTGAGAACCTGATCCACCCTGGATCAAGCTCCTCACCTCCCATCCTGTTCCCTACCCCAGAGGAATCAAGAAACCAAGAAATGGAGAGCCTGGAATCTAGGACACAGGCTGTTCAACAGCAGAGTGTGAAGAAGAGAAGTTCCAGGTTTAAGGTCTTACCCAGACCAAGAAAGCAAGAATAAGCTCATTGTTTAGAAATACAGAGATCAACATCTTATACTTAAAAACAAAAACTGAAGATTCATTTTTTTTCTTTTGTAGAACAAGACAGAAGAATGGGCAGGGGAGTAGCAAAATGTTGTATTTTGCTCTAAGCTTTACGGTTTTTTAACTTCCTTTCCTAGTATCCAATTTTTGAAATATGTGCATTTATTATTTGTGTTAAAAAGGAAAAACATCATTTGAATAAACATACAAAGATAAATTTCAATGTAACTTGCCACATTAATAGGTTATAGGAGAAATCAATTATTCTTTCATCTCAGCAGACACAGGAAAAAGATTTCATGGTGTCAATAGCCATTCATCATTAAGCAAACATAACTTAACAAACAAGGATGGAGTGGCTCTTTCTTGACACATAGAGTGTCTTCTAAAAACCTAAAAAACATTATACATCGTAGTGGAATCTTAGGAATATTCTATTTAAAAATCAGAAATGACAACAGGTTGTCCATCTTACAAGAGTATTCAAGATGGCACTCACTGTTTTAGTGGAAAACAATAAGAAATAAAAAACACATTTAAAACAGTTGGAAAAGGAAGAGATGGTTCTGTCACTATGTGAAGTTATATGATTGTCTACACAGAAAAACCAAGACAATCAATGAACAGGCTATTAGAACCAATGCAAATTGCATAAGGTTGATGGATACCAGTTAATATGCCCTTTATATTGGAAATAAAGAATTTTAAAAATGTAATATTAAAATTATAGTTCATTACAGGAAAAACACAAACATCAAAACTGCACACTGAGATTAAAGTAAAACCAACAAAAATGCACAGTCCATTAATTATGGAGGGAAAAAGCCATAAAAGACTGAGGAGATACAAATAAATGCACAGAACTCTCCTATTCACAGATGAGAAGACTCAGGATGGTAAATGTGTCACTTCTCCCCAAATTTTCCTGCAAATTAAAAAAATTTCAATCAAAAACCACAAAGTAATATTTTTTGTGAAACTTACAAATTAATTCAGAAATTTATATGGAAAATTAAAAGTACATGTGTAGATACAGTGTTTTGAAGAATCAAAACTGGAAGAAGAACAGTTGTTTGGATGTGAAGACTTTCCAAGAGCTGTAATAAACTGTGCAGTGTTGACAGAGGGAAAAACAGAACAGAGATACTATGATGGGGCCACACAGGTGTAGAGTGGGGTAGGTGAGGGAATTTGCATCATAGACCAGTGGGAAAAAAGCTTATTTAATGAGTGGAATCAAGACCATTAACTGTGCATAAGGAAAAATAAAGTAAAATAAAATTAGGTTCTTGATTTACACAGTACACAAAAATAATTCCAGTTGGATTTAGAAACTAAAAGTAAAGAAGAACTCTAAGACAATGTTCTTTTGTCCTGAATGTTATAAAGTTATTCTTCTCTAGTTTGTTCTGATTATTTAAACACCAAACTTCAAACAAACAATAGCCAGCACATGGAAACAACCTAAATGTTCATCAAAAGAGGAATGGATAAAGAAGATGTGATACATACATATAATGGAGTATTACTCAGCCATAGAAAAGAAGTAAATAATGCCATGTGCAGTGACATGGATGGACCTAGAGATTATCATATTGAGTGAAGTAAGTCAGACAGAGAAAGACAAGTATCATATCATATCACTTATATGTGGAATCTACAAAAAAAAAAGGGTAAAAATGAACTCATCTACAAAATAGGGATAGAGTTACAGGTGTAGAAAACAAACTTATGATTACCAGGGGGTGGGAGTGGAGGGATAAATTGGGAGATTGGGGTTGACATATACACATTATTATATATAAAATAGATAACTAATGAAGACCTACTGTATAGCACAGGGAACTCTACTCAATACTTTGAAATGGCCTGTATGGGAAAAGAATCTAAAAAAGAGTGGATATATGAATATGTATAACTGACTCACTTTGCTGTACACCTGAAACTAACACAACATTGTGAATCAACTATACTCCAATAAAAATTTAAAAAAATAAAAATAAAATTATAGGAAAATTAGATTATTTCAAAATACAAAACTCTAATATCTCAAAAGACACTGTAAATGTTTAAAATACAAGTAACAGTCTGAAAAAAGGATAATTTCAATGTATGTAACAGGCAAGAGGTAAATATGCATAATAAATGAAGGACTTTTAGAAACTGATAAGAAAAGTTAATGAATGATCAACTCACAGAGGAAATGTATACATCACATCTTTGAAAAGATGCTCACCCTCCCTAATAACCAGAGAAATGCACATTCAAACATCAAGGAAATGCTATTTTTACAACAGGATTAAAAGTATGATGGAGTACATGTTGGTCAGAAAGGATGGGAAATGGCCTTTTCTGCTCAGCATGTGGGGATCTAGCTAGTCCAGCTATTGTGGAGATAGTGCATCAGCATCCTGAAAAAACAAAAAATGTGCATGTCCTTCGATCAAGCAAGCCACTTCTGGATACATAACTACATAACCTAGATGAATGTGTGCACACGAACACCAAGTGATATGCAAAAGAGTGTTTATTGCAGCATGGTTGTAATACTGAAAGTTCAGAGACAAACGGAATGTCTGTCTATTAGTTGGAGGTAGGATACATAATACGGCACCAGTTTTAATGCACTAGCTTGACTGTGGTATGTATGTTTCCTTATCAGGGCAGACATATCTCACAAAAAGATGGAGAACAAAAAAGCACAATGGACTCCAGTAAGTATAGTGTCATATCCTCCTAAATTAATAGTAGACACAAAACAGTATATAATTTTAGGAGTACAATATATTATGCAAGAAATATAGGAATGCAGTAAATATAAAAAACAGAATAGTGTACTATTTTTCTTCTGACACTTGACTCTTAGCAGAGAAGTTGGGGTACACGGGACTCCTGATGGTGGGGGCCACAGGAAGTGATTTTAGCTATAGCTTTAATATTTTATGTGTTTAAATAGACTATAATCAAATAGTATACAACTGTCAACTGTTAATTATAAATGTAGGAATATGGGTTTTCTTTTCCTATTCTTGGTAGTTATCTCTATTTAAAACTTTTTAAATAAAATTAATTTATAAAAAGGTATCTAATAAAACAATGTCACGTTGGTATGCCTTGGCTAATCCTATCTTTCAATCACATGTCTCTATGCATTAAGCTTTCAGGCTTTTGATCTTCCAGCCATCTTTAATAAAACTTCAAAGTCACGTTGAAGACACTGAAACTATTCAGCAGGTCTGTGAGGAAGGGAAACTCAATTGGAGTCCCGGGGCTTTAAAATGTGTTTAGCTTTGATAATATCTTATGTTCGTATGAATCCTTTCATCCCCAGAATATTAAGCTCTTCAGACATGTTAGCTCAAGGGTCCCCACCGTCCCTTGTGAGGCAGGATATTGGCTGTTGTTATTTGGAAGAATCCAAACAGTGATAAATGTAGATGCTACAAGTCCCAAAACAGCAGGATCAAAGTGCTGGTTTCATGATATATGAATATGTAGCCATGTAATTTAGGTTAATTCTCTTCTTTTCATTCATCGTTCCATGTCCATCTTCTTAATTATGCATGCTTAAAGTCTCAATTCATAGTTTAAAGCTTATCTTTTATGGTTCTTTCCCTCACTTCTAAGGTGTTGTTTTTTTTTATTGTTTGCTTGTTTGTTTGTTTTTGGCAGAGCATATCTAGAATATTTTCTGTTTCACTGTTATACTGAGTGAAGTAAGTCAGTCAGAGAAAGAGAAATATCGTATGATATCACATATATGTGGAATCTAAAAAAAAGATACAAATGAGCTTATTTACAAAACAGAAACAGATCTACAGACTTAGAGAGCAAACTTATGGTTACCAGAGGGGAAGGGTTGAAGGGAGGGATAGTGAGGGAGTTTGGGATTGACATATACACACTGCTATATTTAAAATGGATAACCAACAGGGACCTACTGTATAGCATAGGGAACTCTGCTCAGTGTTCTGTAACAGCCTAATTGGGGAAAGAATTTGAAAAAGAATTTTTAAAACTTCAATATGTATCAAAACAGTTTCATTAGCAGAGCAACATGTCATGATCACTTCTCTCCCTGTGACTGTTTTACTTTTGTCCACCCCGCCATTTAATTTCCCTGCAATAAAAAGCATCTTTCCTTTTGTAATGCAGGTGCATCAGAATCTGTTGTAACTTTTGTAGGTTACCACAGAGAGATGTAAGGATCTCCTGCCCAAACAACTGTTTGTGCATCTGGGAACTGGGAGGAGATGAAGCAATGATGTTCCATGCAGAATAACTGTATACAAGACTGGAATCCATTGGGTGACATGACGTCTTTCTTTCCACTGTGTAGATTGTAGAATTGGATTAACAAGACCCCAGGGATTGTCTGGGTAGGGATGCTCTAGGAGTATTACATTCTCACACTACCTTAGAGCCTAAAAAAGACCCACATCGTTGTTTTTCAACTTCTATTTCAAACTAGAAAATGTTCATTGATTCCGAATTAGGAATGAGAAAAGGATGAAGAAGAAACAGGTCATGGTGAAAGTGTTTTGATGATGTGCAGGATGACAGATGTATGTAGGCACCTGTGTGTCTCCCCCTTTGGAGAAGTTTCCTTTTGGTTAAAGAGAATGATAGCTGCTTCTTGGCCACATGTCCTTGTCCTCTCATTGGTTAAAGGCCATGTGTCATCTCAAAGAATCAGCATCTCATGGTCCCAAGACGGAGGCAGAAAGAACTCTGACCAACGTTGGAACGTGGCTTTGTCAGTTTCTCACTGCCCTCTCCTTTGCCTCCGGGTAGGGTCAGACACAGAGTTCATCCTTTATACATATTTAGCTAATGAGTGTTTGAAAAGCCAAAATACTCCTATGAATATGTTCCCTGAAACTTCCCAGTAATTTCATGCAGAAGATGTGTGTGTGTGCTTGTGTGTCCAATGATTTGCTTTTGCATGCCAAGTCCTCACTCGAACAGCTGTGTTTTTAATGGTCTCTAAACCTGGCTGCAGGTATACAAATATATCCAACCTGGGCAAAACTCTAAGCAAAACCTAAATAAACCATTCTGGACCTGAAGTGTCATTTTGTATGGGAATGTGAGCAGGCAGCCGGCTGTCCTGGAGATGGTAAGCAGCATTCTAATGCACAGCATCGCTGGAACAGCCTGGTAGGCCTGGGTGAAAAGAGCTCTGGGTTATCCTGTTTGATCCATCAAGCCTTAAACTACACCAGAGCAGAGCTGAACAAGGCTCACACACAACTCAGCCTCGCTTTTATCGACATCGTGCACATTAGCAGACGATCCCCGAGTATTGAACTTTCATAACATCCCTGATTCATGCTCTCGCCCCACCTCTCATCCCCCGTGTGCTGCATATGTGTTGTAAAATTGAGCATGTGACATCTGCTTAATGGTGTGTGGCTTATGCACATAGAGCCTTGAATAAATAAGTGGAGGCTTCACTAGCGTCCTCCTGTTTGAGATTTAGTGAGTGTGCTTTTCTGCATCACCCAGTGAATCCCTCCTAGGGCAAGGAATTGCCCTCAGGTGTTCTCCAGACTGCACGTGCCCCCCGACTGGAGGACCAGGCCCTGCGTGTCCAAAGGTGGACTCACCTTGATGTAAGCAAAATGTGTCTTCACCTCCACATGTTCCCTTTGGAGGTGAGTTTTGCCCGATCCAAGTAGACCTGCCTTCCATTAAGTGTTCCGACATAAAGGATGTGAACTGAAGAACACAAGGAAAAGGCAACGATAATTTTTTTTTAGATTCTGCATATAAGCGATACCATATGGTATTTGTCTTTCTCTGTCTGACTTAGTTCACTTACTATGATCATCTCCAGGTCCATCCATGTTGCTGCCGCACATATTTACAGAACAGAAACAGACTCACAGGCTTAGAGAACACACTTATGGTTACTAGGGGGAAGGGTTGGGGAGAGGTACAGATTGGGAGTTTGGGACTGACATGTTCACACTACTGTATTTAAAACAGATAACCAACAGGGACCTGTTGTATAGCACAGGGAACTCTGGTCAATATTCTGTAATAACCTAAATGTGAAAAGAATTTGAAAAAGAATAGATACATGTTTATGTATAACTGAATCATTCTGCTCTACACCTGAAGCAAACACAACATTGTTAGTCAACTATACTTCAATATAAAATAAAAATTAAAAATTAAAATTAAAATGGACATAATCAGAAGGACACTTATCTATGGTGCAAGGCTATGGGAGTTTTCCTTATGATTAAAAAAAATTGCTAGTTTCCCACATTACCTCTTTCACTGATACTACCTATGACTTAAATGTAGATTCAATAAATAAATGCATGTCTGGTATCTGAGGCACAGAAGGTTAAAAAAAAAAAAGACAACAATGCCAAGGAGTCCTGTGAATGTTTCTGTTTTATGCTAGTGGGGAGTAAACAGGTTGGACCAGCAGGCTGAGTAGCTCAGAGATTTGGTCCCATACACTATTCACCAAGGGGAGGTATTCAAACTTGACTGCCTGTCATAGGGTCGGCAAGACAAGGGCCTCTGGGTGGTGGAGCTGTGAGGCCTCCAAGCCACTTCTGCCTGCAACGCTGGTCAAAGGCAGCAAAGGAGAGCTGTGAATTTGCTGATGTGGCCTATGGCATTACGAGCAGTGTGTGTGTGTGTGTGTGTGTGTGTGTGTGAAAAGGAGAGCTGTGTGTGTGGTCATTTGCAGGTGGTGAGAAAAAGGGAGAGATGA
This sequence comes from Mesoplodon densirostris, assembly GCF_025265405.1. Classification (NCBI taxonomy): domain Eukaryota; kingdom Metazoa; phylum Chordata; class Mammalia; order Artiodactyla; family Ziphiidae; genus Mesoplodon; species Mesoplodon densirostris. The sequence continues at coordinate 4,844,032 of NC_082663.1, forward strand.
AGGAGGCAGACCCTCCATCCACCCCGGAAGCTCTGCCAATAGGGGAGTCTTGGGCAACTGGTCCAGCAGACTCTGTGGGGAAAGTCTAAATGACCACTCAGCCAGTCACCACTGTGCTGCTTAGCACAGAGGACAGTAAGTCCCCTACATATGAACCTTCAAGTTTCAAACTTTCAAAGATGCAAATGTGTGCTTGTATGTCCAATCATGTAAGTTAGTGCACATATCTGGCTTACATTGTCACACGTGTGCATCCTCTACAAGTGGTTGTGCTTTGGTGTACTTTATTGTACAGGACTGTCTAGAGTACAGTAGTTCCGTATCTTTATTTCCAGCTAAATCTGCAAGAGGACGACTTCATTGAACTCCTTGCTGGGCAACACGAGGAACTTATTAATGAAGAACTGAAGGAATTGGTGGCCCAGAGAAAAGACAAAGAGAGACAAGAAGAAGAAGTAACTGAAGAAATGAAGAGATTCACGATGCAGGAAATGCCCAGGGGATTTTCTTTATTTGAAGTGTTAGTTTTTGAGGTACAGGATGCGAACATAGAATGGGACACAATGGTTGCAGAAGCCGTTCAGAATGCAATTCAGTGCTACCATGTCATCTATGATGAGAAAAAAAAGAGCTACAACCCACACATCACTGGATCATTTTTTCAAGAGTGTAGATAAAATTGAATCCAGCAAGGAACCAGAACCTGTGCCATCAACATCAGGTGTGAGTGAAATTGCAGCTTACCCTCCGTCTCCTATTGCTGAGGATCCTTCTGCTCTCCCATAGGGTCTCCCATCTCCCATCTCCTCTCCCTTCTCCAGTCAGTAACTCTTCTCGCCTGTTAACACGATGCCAGCCCCTGGGTGCCAGTTGTTGTACTGCACTACTGTACTTTTCAAGGTACGGTACTGTACTGTAAGATTAAAAATGTTTTCTTTATTTTTTGTGTTTGTTTTTTTCTGTATTTTTTGTGTGAAAAGTATTATAAACTTATCACATACAGTACTATATAGTCAATTGTGTTGGTTGGGTATCTAGGTTAAGTGTGTTGGACTTATGGACAAATTAGACTTATGAAGGTGCTCTCAGAATGGAACTCGTACGTCTGTAGGGGACTTACTGTACTCTGATGTTTGGTGCCTGCTAGCTCTGGTTGAACAGGGGAAAAACGAGAGCCATTCTTAGAGTATTGCCAATCCAATTCACACATGCACATTGATTCAATGAATAAAAAGGCTCTGGGATTCATTAAATAAAACTATATGGTCTGGACTTAAAAATATTCTGAGGGGTGAGATTGCTGTCCATGGGTCCATGCTGGGCATTTTTCAAGCTCTCCCTTATTTACCCATCACAGTAATCCTGTGAGCAATTGCACCATCAGGAAAGGGCAGTTTGCTAAAGTAACAAATAACACCAAACCTCAGCTCATTTCTTGTTCCCAGTTAGTCTGGAGGGTTCCTGTCAGCTTGTCAAAATCGCTTCTGCCATGGGTTAGACTAAAGTGCAGACCTGCTTCACTATTGTGGTGTTTCTATCTGCACACCTGCTTTTCTAGTCACTGTAGCAGGGAAGAGAACATAGAAAAATCACAAAATAGCCTTTAGTTGCTTCCAAAAATGTGTCATATTGCATTGGCCAAAATAAATCACTTGGGCATTCTTCCCTCTGTAGGAGAGGAGAAGGAATGGAGAACTGGGTATCTGGGCATCTGGGATGCACTGGTAATGGGTCTCAGTGATACGGATCATCTCTGTTTTCTAGGGGAGTACGCACTTTGCCTTTGTGCACAGATACTAAGAGATGCACCAGCCTTCTACAACAGATCTTTCTGACCCAGACCTCTGCTCTTTACACACGACACACATGCACAGCACTCATCTCATTGGACCTGACAGTGTGTGACACAGTTGTCACCATTTCTTCCTTCCATGTCCTCCTCTCAGGCCCCAAGGCTCTGCAACTCTCCACTCTTCCTTCCCTCCCAGCGTCCTTTGCTGGTTCTTTCTTTATCCCTCCAACTTAGAAGGTTTGATTTCCCTACATCTTAGAATCCTTCTTTACTCTTATTTATCACACCAAGTCTCATGGACTTAATTATCTACATCCAGAAAACGTGAAGACTTTCACCTCTAATTGAAACCACTTCGCTATGAAATCTATATGAAACCATCGACCTGATCATTCCTCTTGGGTGTTGAATAGGTAATTTAATATGAACAACATCAAAACCCCAGTCTTCATTGCTTCCACCTCACCCAACTCCCACCACCGTCTTCCCTGTCTTGGAAAGTGGTAACTCTGTCCATCAAATTGCTCAAGTCAAACATATTGGAATCAACATTGACTTTTCTCACTCCCTATTTTTAATCTAGAAAAGCCTTGTGAACTCTAGCTTCTCAATATATCTAGAAGACGATTGTTTCTTATCACCACCTTGGTCTCAGTTCCTGTCATCCAGGTTATTTTAAGAGCTTCCTAGTTTGTTTCCCTGAGTCTTTTCTCTTGTTCACCCAGTACTCTACTATTTCTATCATCCATTTAGTAACTGGAAGGATCCTTTAACTCTTCTACATTAAACCTTCTGGTAGTGTCCATCTCACTCAGAGTAAGTTCACACTTTCTTAGTTTCCAGAAAGACTTACAAATCTACTTCCACTCTCACTGCCTCTCAGGTACTAGTTTTACTTTTCCCTCCTTTCTCCCCAGGTTCCAGCCACATTTTCCTTCTTGCTCCTGCATGGACATGGCAAACGGGCTCCTAGTTAGGAGCTTTGGTTCCTATGTCCTCGGTCTGGCACGTTTCTCCACCAATTATCCAAGGAGTATTTAGGTCTTTCCATTATGGATTTCTAAATTAACTCCACTGTGGCCAGAGAACAACTTTGGTAGGACTTAAATCTTTTCCAATTGGTAAAGACATCTTTAATGGCCCAGAATATGACCTATCTTGATAAATCACCCGTGTACATACAGAAAGAACACACATTCTTTTGTTGTGGGATAGGGTGGTCTGTAGATGTCGATTATGTCAAATTGGTTGACATTTTGTTCAAATCTTATATGTCATAACTGATTTTATGTCTATTGTTTGTATCAATCATTGAGAAAGTGTTATTAAAATCTCTGACTAAAATTGCATATTTTTCTTTTTTTTTATAGTTCTATAGTTTTTCTGTCATGTCCTTTGAAGCCCTGCTATGAGGTGAATTAAAAAATTAGGAATTAATATGCCATCTTAATTAACTGATCCTTTGATCTTTATGCAATAATCTTCTTTACACATTGTGACATTCTTTACTCTAAAATCTGCTTTGTATGCTATTAACCTAGCCACTCCAGTTTTTTTTTGTTTTTTAAATTGCTGTTAGTATTGTATACATATTTCAAAATTTTGTACTTTTTACTAATTTCTGTCTGCTTACTTAAAGCGTTTTTCTTGTAGATAACATATAGTTGAGTCTTTTTTTTTAAACACCTTTATTGGAGTATAATTGTTTTACAATTGTGTGTTAGTTTCTGCTGTATAACAAAGTGAATCAGCTATACATACACATATGTCCCCATATCCCCATATCCCCTCCCTCTTATGTCTCCCTCCCACCCTCCCTATCCCATCCCTGTAGGTGGTCACAAAGCACAAAGCTGATCTCCCTGTGCTATGAGGCTGCTTCCCACTAGCTATCTATTTTACATTTAGTAGTGTATATATGTCCATGCCACTCTCTCACTATGTCCCAGGTTACACTTCCCCATCCCCATGTCCTTAAGTCCATTCTCTACATCTGCGTCTTTATTCCTGTCATGCCCCTAGGTTCATTAGAACCATTTTTTTTAGAGTCCATATATATGTGTTAGCATATGGTATTTGTTTTTCTCTTTCTGACTTACTTCACTCTGTATGACAGACTCTAGGTCCATCTACCTCACTACAAATAACTCAATTTCATTTCTTTTTATGGCTGAGTAATATTCCATTGTATATATATGGCACATTTCTTTATCCATTCATCTGCTGATGGACACTTAGGTTGCTTCCTTGTCCTGGCTATTGTAAGTAGTGCTGAAATGAACATTGTGGTACATGACTCTTTTTGAATTATGGTTTTCTCAGGGTATATGCCCAGGAGTGGGATTGCTGGTTCGTATGGTAGTTCTATTTTTAGTTTTCCAAGGAGCCTCCATACTGTTGTCCATAGTGGCTGTATCAATTTACATTCCCACCAACAGTGCAAGAGGGTTCCCTTTTCTCCACACCTTGTCCAGCATTTATTGTTTGTAGATTGTTTTTGATGATGGACATTCTGACCGGTGTGAGTGATACCTCATTGTAGTTTTGATATGCATTTCTCTAATGATTAGTGATGTTGAGCACCCTTTCATGTGTTTGTCGGCAGTCTGTATATCTTCTTTGGAGAAGTGTCTATTTATATCTTTTGCCCATTTTTGGATTGGGTTGTTTGTTTTTTTGATATTGAGCGACATTGTATATTTTGGAGATTAAACTTTTGTCAGTTGCTTCATTGGCAAATCCTTTCTCGCGTTCTGAGAGTTTCCTTTGCTGTGAAAGAGCTTCTAAATTTCATTAGGTCCCACTTCTTTATTTTTGTTTTTATTTCCATTTCTCTAGGAGGTGGGTCAAATAGGATCTTGCTGTGATTTATGTCATAGTGTTCTGCCTATGTTTTCCTCTAAGAGGTTTATAGTGTCTGGCCTTACATTTAGGTCTTTAATCCATTTGGAGTTTATTTTTGTGTATGGTGTTAGGGAGTGCTCTAATTTCATTATTTTACATGTAGTTGTCCAGTTTTCCCAGCACCACTTATTGAAGAGGCTGTGTTTTATCCAATGTATACTCTTGCCTCCTTTATCAAAGGTAAGGTGACCATATGTGAGTGGGTGTATCTCTGGCCTTTCTATCCTGTTCCATTGATCTATATTTCTGTGCTTGTGCCAGTACCATACTGTCTTGATTACTGTAGCTTTGTAGTAGAGTCTGAAGTCAGGGAGCCTGATTCCTCCATCTCCATTTTTCTTTCTCAAGTTTGCTTTGGCTATGCGGAGTCTTTTGTGATTCCATACAAATTGTGAAATTTTTGTTCTAGTTCTGTGAAAACTGCCATTGGTAGTTTGACAGGATGGCATTGAATCTGTAGATTGCATTGTGTAGTATAGTCATTTTCAAATGTTGAATCTTCCAATCCAAGAACATAGTATATCTCTCCAACTGTTTGTATCATCTTTAATTTCCTTCATCAGTGTCTTATAGTTTTCTGCATACAGGTTTTTTTCCTCCTTAGGTAGGTTTACTCCTAGGTATTTTTTTTCTTTGTGTTGCAATGGTAAATGTGAGTGTTTCCTTAATTTCTCTTTCAGATTTTTTATCATTAATGTATAGGAATACAAGAGATTTCTGTGCATTAATTTTGTATCCTGCTACTTTACCAAATTCATTGATTAGCTCTAGTATTTTTGGGGGGGCATCTTTAGGATTCTTTATGTATAGTATCATGTCATCTGCAAACAATGACAGTTTTACTTCTTTCTGATTTGGTTTCCTTTTATTTCCTTTTCTTCTCTGATTGCTGTGGCCAAAACTTCCAAAACTATGTTGAATAATTGTGGTGAGAGTCGGCAACATTGTTTTTTTTTCCTGATCTTAGAGGATATGGTTTCAGTTTCTCACCATTGAGAATGATGTTGGCTGTGTGTTTGTCATATATGGCCATTATTTGTTGAGCTAAGTTCCCTCTATGTCTACTTTCTGGAGGGTTTTTATCATAAGTGGGTGTTGAATTTTGTCAAATGCTTTTCCTGCCTCTATTGAGATCATCATATGGTTTTTCTCCTTCAGCTTGTTAATGTGTTGTATCACAATGATTGATTTGTGTATTTTGAATTATCCTTGCATTCCTGGAATAAACCCCACTTGATCATGGGGTATAATCCTTTTAATGTGCTGTTGGATTCTGTTTGTTAGTATTTTGTTGAGGATTTTTCATCTATGTTCATCAGAGATATTGGCCTGTAGTTTCCTTTTTCTGTGACATCTTTTTCTGGCTTTGGTATCAGAGTGATGGTGGCCTCGTAGAATGAGTTTGGGAGTGTTCTTCCCTCTGCTATATTTTGGAAGAGTTTGAGAAGGATAGGTGTTAGCTCTTCTCTAAATGTTTGATAGAATTCGCCTGTGAAGCCATCTGGTCCAGGGCTTTTGTTTGTTGGAAGGGTTTTAATCCCAGTTTCAATTTCAGTGCTTGTGATTCATCTGTTTGTATTTTCTATTTCTTCCTGGTTCAGCCTCGAAGCTTGTGCTTTTCTAAGAATGTGTCCATTTCTTCCAAGTTGTCCATTTTATTGTCATAGAGTTGCTTGTAGTAATCTCTCATGATCCTTTGTATTTCTGCAGTGTCTTTTGTTACTTCTTTTTCATTTCTAATTCTATTGATTTGAGTCTTTTCCCTTTTTCTCTTGATGAGTCTGGCTAATAGTTTATCAATTTTGTTTACCTTCTCAAAGACACGGATTTTAGTTTTGTTGATCTTTGCTATCATCTCTTTTTCATTTATTTCTGAACTGATTTTTATGATTTCTTTCTTTCTGCTAACTTTGTGTTTTTTTTGTTCTTCTTTCTCTAATTGATTTAGGTGTGCCTTTAGGTTGTTTATTTGAGATTTTTCTTGTTTCTTGAGGTAGGATTTTATTGCTATAAACTTCCCTCTTGGAACGGCGTTTTCTGTGTCCCATATGTTTTGAGTGGTTGTGTTTTCATTGTAATTTGTTTCTAGGTATTTTTTGATTTCTTCAGTGATTTAGTAGCATATTGTTTAGCCTCCATGTGTTTGTATTTTTTACACTTTGTTTCCTGTATTTGATATCTAGTTTCATATCATTGTGGTTGGAAATGTTGCCTGATATGATTTCAATTTTCTTATATTTACCAAGGCTTGATTTGAGATCCAAGATATGATCTCTCCTAGGGAATGTTCCATAAGCACTTGAGAAGAAAGTGTATTCTGTTGTTTTTTGATGGAATGTCCTATAAATATCAATTAAGTCCATCTTGTTTAATGTGTCATTTAAAGCTTGTCTTTCTTTGTTTATTTTCATTTTGGATGATCTGTCCATTGGTTAAAGTGTTAAAGTCCCTTACTATTATTGTGTTACTGTCGGTTTCCCCTTTTATGGCTGTTAGCATTTGCCTTATGTATTGAGGTTCTCCTATGTTGGGTGCTTGTCTGTAAAGGTTTTAATTTCTCCTTTGAATTTGAATGAGATCCTTGCTGGGTAGAGTAATCTTGGTTGTAATTTTTTTCCCTTTCATCACTTTAAATATGTCTTGCCACTCCCTTCTGGCTTGCAGTGTTTCTGCTGAAAGATCAGCTGTTAACCTTATGGTGATTCCCTTGTATGTTATTTGTTGCTTTTCCCTTGCTGCTTTTAATATTTTTTCTTTGTTTCTAATTTTTGATAGTTTGATTAATATATGTCTGGCATGTTTCTCCTTGGATTTATCCTGTAATGGACTCTCTGCACTTCCTGGACTTGATTGACTATTTCCTTTCCCATATTACAGATGTTTACAACTATGATCTCTTCAAATATTTTCTCTGTCCCTTTCTTTTTCTCATCTTATTCTGGTACCCTACAATTTGAATGTTGGTGTGTTTATTGTTTTCCCAGAAGTCTCTGAGTGTGTCTTCAAGTCTTTTCATTCTTTTTTTCTTTTTTCTACTCTGTGATACTTATTTCCACTATTTTATCTTCCAGATCATTTATCCATTCTTTTGCCTCAGTTATTCTGCCATTGATTCCTTCTAGAGTATTTTTAATTTCATTTATTGTGTTGTTTATCATTGTTTGTTTTCTCTTTAGTTCTTCTAGGTCCTTGTTAAACGTTTCTTGTATTTTCTCCATTCTATTTCTAAGATTTTGGAACATCTTTAGTATGGTTACTCAATTCTTTTTCAGGTAGACTGCTTATTTCCTCTTCATTTGTTTCGTCTGGTGAGTTTTTACCTTGCTCCTTCATTTGCTGTGTATTTCTCTGCCTTCTCATTTTGCTTAACTTACTGTGTTTGGGGTCTCCTTTTCACAGTCTCTGTGTTCGTAGTTCCTGTTGTTTTTGGTGTCTGACCCCAGTGGCTAAGGTTGGTTCCGTGGGTTGTGTAGGCTTCCTACAGGAAGGGACTGTTGCCTGTGTTCTGGTGGATGAGGCTGGATCTTGTGTTTCTGGTGGGCAGGACCGTGTGCTGTGGTGTGTTTTGGGGTGTCTGTGACCTTATTATGATTTTAGGCAGCCTCTCTGCTAATGAGTGGGGTTCTGTTCCTGTGTTGCTAGTTGTTTGGCATGGGGTGTCCAGCACTGGAGCTTGCTGTTCGTTGGGTGTAGCTGGGTCTTAGTGTTGAGATAGAGATCTCTGGGAGAGCTCTTTCTGATTGATATTATGTGGGGTTGGGAAGTCTCTGGTGGTCCAATGTCCTGAACTCGTCTCTTCCACCTCAGAGGCTCAGGCCTGACACAAGGCCGGAGCACCAAGATTCTCTCAGCCACACGGCCAGGTACGTGGTGAGTTTCTTACCTTTTGGGAGGTCTGAGGTCTTCTGCCAGCATTCAGTAGGTGTTCTGTAGGAGTTGTTCCACATGGAGGTTTATTTTGATGTATTTGTGGGGAGGAAGGTGATCTCCACATCTTACTCCTCTGCCATCTTGAAGGTCCTCGAGTCTTACATTTTTAACCCAGTGTGACAATCTGTCTTTTAAGTAAGATGTTTAGACCATTTGTGTTTGATGAGATCATTGATATGGTTAAGATTGAATCTGTTATCTTGATATTTGCTTTCTATTTCTCCCATCTGTCCTTTGTTTTCTTTTCTCTTGTTTTCTTCCATCTTTTGAAATAATTTAGCACTTTCTTGATTCCATTTTATCTACTTATTAGCTATAACTAATCAGATTAGTAGTATACATCTTTAACTTATCATCACTTCCTTCAGGTGATGTTCTACCACTTGATGTATCTTGCAAAAACCTTACAATAGCACCTGCTTTCACTTCTCTACTCCCAACATTGGTGCTATTACTAACACACATTTTACTTTCCCATGGTATAAACTCCACACTACATTGTTACTATTCTTGTTGAAAGAATCAATAATCTTTTATAGCAACTTAAATAATAAGGAAAATGCAGTATACATTTACTCAGGAAGATATCATTTTAAGTGCACTTTTTTCTTTTGTGTACATTCGTATTTCCATCTGGCTTTATTTCTGTTCTTCCTAAAGGAATCTATTGAGCACTTCTTTTCATGAATTCTCTCAGCTTTTATGTAAACCAAAAAGTTCTCCTCTATTTATGAAGTAGATTTTGTGAGGTACAGCCCTCTAAATGGATAGCTTTTCGTTTCCTTTCAGTACATTGAAGATGTTCTTCTATCTTCTCACTCGTGTTGTTTCTGATGAGAAATCCAAAGGCACTTGTATCTGTAGCCCTCTTTTTTTATTGTGACTTGTTCCCTCCCTGCTTGCTTTTAAAATGTTCCCTTCATTGCTGGCTTTGAGCAACTAAGATATGATGTGTCTTTGTGTAGTTTGCTTCATGTTTCTTGTGCTTGGGATTCATTGAGCTTCTTGAATCTGTAAGTTTACAGTTTGTATTAAGTTTTGAAAACTTTTGGACATTGTTCTTTCAAACGCTTTTTCTGGCCACCCCTCCTCCTGTCCTGTGGAAGTTCCATCACACATCCCATGAGGTTCTGGAGCCTGGATGGTGGAAAGAGATGTCATTCCAAGCTCCCAAGCACAGGCCCTCCAGTCCTTTAGGGTTATTTTTCCCCTGGCCTCAGGTAGTTTCCTCACCTGTGTGTACTGGTACCTTCACTATGAGCCCTTCCCGGCCTACCTCTTTGGAGATTGAATCCACACCCTTCCTAGGCATGTCTGTCCCTGCATGCTTTATAATTTTCCATAATATTTACTACCTTCTGACATAGTCAGCTCCATAATAGTAGGATTTTGAAATCCACATTGTTTACTGATGTTTCTTCAGCATCCAGGACAGTGCCACACTCACACAGTAGACACTCAATAAATACATATGGAGTAAGTTGAATGTTTGAATGAACCATTGAATGAATACATGACTGGATGATCGTTGAATAAATACAGAATAAATGAACCACTCCAGGGAATACTGTCCATATTCCTTCCTCTATCATTGAAAATAGATCCTGTTTCAGTAAACCAGTGCTCTGGTTCCATTTTTACTAAACAAATGCTTCTGATGTACTTTGTGTGTATAGGCAGAATCTGTCATGTACGTCATAGCCTTAATTCTGGAACCCAACAGAGGATCAGGGGAGAGACACAGGACCTCCCAGGATTTAAGAGTAGGTGACTGGTAGGTGGTTGCTTTACCTGTGGTGTGGACAGGGTAAAACCTGGAGACTGTGGGTAAAACCAATTAAAGTCAAGAAGAATTGATGTAGGTGCAATATTGTAACCAAATGAGTGAGAAGAAAACCAGGCACAGGGTAGACTGTAAAGTGAGAATGAGAAATGAGTTAGAATGATGTGGATAAATTCAGGTTCAAGAAAAATTCAGGAGTAAGGATGAAAACAAAAGGGAATGAGGAGGACCAGGGGAAGGAGATGCACACACCTTGGAACCCAGACCAGTAAAGAAGTTGAATGGTGGTTGCTCTTCCAGTGTCCTTCATCTTGCAGATCATCAGCCCTGGGTTTTCTTAAGCCATCTATACTGGTTGCCATAGGAACACTTATGCTTCTCAGACCTTAAGGTTCCAGTTTGGTTTAGAAAACAAAATTATTGCACAAATAGGGCCAACATGCTCTCTGGCTTCAGGATGGATATTTGGAAGATGAGTGGTCCACAATTTTTAGGCTGGAATGCTTATGTACAAAATTAGTTTCACTTATGTTAATTGTGAAACTGAATGCCTGGGCCTTCTCGGGTTTGGTGGTGAAGGCCAAATGCATCCTGAAAACATAAAATAAATTGTATATTTGACAGCAAAAATTTCTAAACATCAGTCATAATTCACAAAGTAAAATTCAGAAATTCCAGCAGCTTTGGAACAGTTTAAAAATATGAATATTTTTCTAACCAAAAAACCCTTTTCCTGAAAAGTATGTGGCTGCATAAGAAGGAGTAACTTTTTAAAAAGAGCAGTTTCTGAAACTTATGATGTTGTATGTGTGAAATCTAACCAAAAAACAACAACAACAACAAAAAAAAAACCTGACATCATCCATTATAAAAATAACGTTTTGAAGTGGTAATCAATTTTTAGTGTACTCTTGTAGATGGATGATCATATATTGGTCTAAATCATTCTTGTACTCCAAGACAAAGGTCAAAATGATCACTTATTATTGAACCTGAGTCTGATGTGAAATTCAAAATGGACTATAGACATTTTGACACCATGCCTTTTATTAATGAGTACTAATGACCCTGGTGAATTTGGAATATCTTATGTAAAACCACACATTATTGGCATTGTTATGAGAAGGAAAATCTGAATACTTTGATCCATTTCTCTCTGTTCTTCACAGCTGTAGATTTCCACAGCAATTTGGGGTCTGCCGACTGGCTGTATGCATTCCTGGCTCTTTCTGATGAATCATGATTCTGGCACTGTTGGCATGTCTCCGTGTGCTCCAAAAAGGGTAGAAAATGTCTCCCTATCATCTTCCTCAATTCAGGCTTGAATGCATGTTTTTGAGTAGAAGGTGCTTTAGCCATTAGCCCTGGGTAACCGGCACCGTGGCCAGCAATAGCATGATTTCTCTGCACCTCAGCATCTGCTTAGGGAACCCTTCAGCTTGGATACATCTCGGCAGCAGCAAGACACTCCAGAGAATATCACCGAAGTAATCATTCCTTGGCTACATCCTGAGGAGGAGGAGTACAGAGCTCATAGAAAGTGGGGATGTTGACAGCCATTTTATCTCCCTTCTCTGCCTTTCTCATGAAAGTGCACCCAGAATAATCTAAAATCACCAGATGGATATTTAGAATTTATGGTAACAATTTATCATTCTTAATTATTGATGCTGAAGTTTAGGATCCTTGCCTGCTTCACAGAATTGGCTATGGAACTCAATTGTTTTAATTGGGAATACAATTGAAATTATAGTCTTATTGAAATTGAAATCATTGACATTACATTAAAATTATAGGCCTGTGATTTGCTTGCCTTACGGAGTAAACAGTGAAGGGAGGAAGGAGGAATTATTAAACCTACTAATGAGATTTGATGATGTACATAATCAAGTGTAATGAGATTTTAAAATGACACCTACCTGCTTCATGCTGCTACCTGTTTCATGCTGAGGTGATTTCTAAAATATAAACATACAGATCCACCCTCTCCTAGATTTAGAAGAGGTGAAAAAGGATGTTTTACAAACTTAATTACTGAAAACCATGAATATCTGGATTAAAAAGTAAAGTGTTTATACTCTGCCCCTCCCTAGAGGAGATGCAGGAGGTTTATAAACATATAGGTAGAGGACAGGGTCGGAGCAGAGTGATTAGAAACACACAGTTGTGGGTTCAAGTTCATTAGCATGTCAGTAGCAGTTTGGAGTTGCCAAGTGCTGTAGCCAATCTGCCAGGCTGGGCGGGGAGGAGAGGAACCCAGGCCCACAGGCTTTCAGACTAGAGGGTGGGCTTGGAGCTGGCCCACTGTTGCTCAGAGAAGATAGGTGGACAAGAGAGAGATCTGAAATATCCACTTCCGTCTTACCCCTGGTCTCCTCCCTGAAACAGCCTCTCTCTTGGCCTTTCCAGAATATATATATTCTGGAATATATATATATATATATATAAAATATATAATATATATTTATATATATATGTGTGTGTATATGTATATATGTATATGTATATCATATATATAATCCCCATTGTTGTCCAAAGGCGGTTTTATTTTGGGCTACAGAGTAACATAGACTAGAGGTGGAATCCCTTTTACTTAGATCCACTTCAAGACCCCTCTTCACAGTCTATAATTGACTGAAGAGCACTTACCTGTGGGCAGGTGTCCCTCACTTGCTTATACAGTAGTTGCATGTCAAAAAAGAGGGAGATGCAAGAGGGGAGAGATATGAGGATATATGTATATGTATAGCTGATTCACTTTGTTATAAAGCAGAAACTAACACACCATTGTAAAGCAATTATACTCCAATAAAGAGGTTTAAAAAAAGTAAAACCTTCTATAATAGGATAATCAACATAAAAATGTAAATAAGAAACTAAGGAAAAAAAAGAGGTTTCATGTCACCACAGTGGAATCATATTCTACATAAACTAGGTGACCTCACTATTTAAAAAAACTCATTGATGGATAGTCTTGCAAAGTGGAAAATCCCTGATTTGCCTGTTTCCAGTGTGTGCTTTTTCTTTATCAAGTTTGCAAGTACCAGAAAACATTCAAAGTATACTGGATTCAGCTCAGCTTTCCCATAAAGCAAACCTCCACCAGGATGTACTCTGCTGGTCCTTGGTGGTCTCCCTAAGGGCTTCACCTCCCCTGAGGATGCCCTCATTAACCCAAGGGCACCTCTCAACCATTAGCTGGGATTTAGGAAAAAGACACAGAGGGTGCTCTTTTCCTCTGGGCTCTGGAGTTTCCTGCGTGCCAGGCCTCCTGGAATGAGAACAAAGGATGTGAGTGAGATCTGGGGGTCTCAAGGACCTTCTTGTAGGACCTTTGTTGGGGCAGTTGAGGCTCACATCCCTGATCTTCCCCAAAGCTCAAAGAAGCTGCCCAGTGGAACTGAGGTGTTATGGGGAAGATCCTGCTGGACCCAGGCTCTGCATCCAAGCCTGCAGCCAATTAAACAGAGAATGGCCACCTTTCCCTTTATAGGGATTCTACCACAGTGGGCCCCTCCTGCACACCTTCCTCCCTGTCCTGGTGGGCTCTCAGGAGGATCCCGAAGAAGGAACATTGTGAAGATGCAAAAGGGACCAGCAGGGTAGGGATGCAAGGCAGACATATAATGACCTGGCTATTTTGCCAACCAATATACTTTGGGGAAACATTTAATTGTCATCCCCATGAGTGTTAATAGAGAAATAGAAGAAAATCTAAATTAGAAAAACAGGTGAAAGGTCTCTATTTTCAAGTTTATGTATAATAGGAATGCTGGCTTGAAAATTGGGTGTTTTTATTTAGTACAGTATAAATATTGGTTACAACCTGCACTTATAAATTTCCAACCTGAAGCTTAGCTGGGTTTGAAGAGGAGAGTGATGGAGTCAGGCGTGACCATTTCCCAAGAAACAAGTCAGACATAGCCCAGAAAATAGAACAAACACAGAGAGACACCTCACAGGAGGTGCAGCAGAACTTAAGGGAAAGAAACTCAGACAGGTCCAGAGCAGTTCAGGTGTGGCTGGGGCAAGTGAGGGCGGGTATTGGAGAAGTTAATTGGAGGGCTTGGAAAGGTGCACAAAGCTGTCACCCAGAAGTGACAGCAAATTCCAAACCTGGAGCAATGGTCCTCAATTTATGTGCTATCCTGAAACACAGGCAACTGGATTTTTTTTTATTGCTGCCGCTGCACCCTGAACTTACCTATTTCTGAAAACACAGTTTATATTCAAGTCACTTGCCTTTTGATCCTTTCTAAGGTTGAAATCTGTCTTGTTGTTATCTGTGTTTATAATATTTACTGTTGGGAAAAATGGAAGCCTGGAAGCTAATAAGGAAAGATAAATTCTGAAGCCAAGAGGTTCTGGATTTCATAGGAGTCTCTCAGCACATTTCTGCCACTTTCTGCGGAGAAGAATTCACATAAGCTGTAGGATTGGTAGTGACCTTGGCCCCTATAAAGAGGTCACCTGAACTAGAGGAATCAGGAATCATGTGCAGGGAGCAAACTGGTGGCGCCACTTTCTCCTCAGTCACAGAGGAAACACTTGACAGGAGGCAGCTATAGGCCTAAGGACCTGGCATCCGGTGGGTATCCCAACTAAATAATTTCAGGAGATGGGTAGCAGAGGAAACACCACACAGAAAATCACTCATTACGTTTCTAGGATGATTCGATTTCTATCACTGCTATAATAAATTACCACCAATTTAGCATTTTAAAACATAAGTTTGTCATCTTGCAGTTCTGTCGGTCATGACTCTGACAAGGGTCTCACAGGCTAAAATTAAGGTGTCAGCAGGCTGCCTTCCTCTATCTCTCTGTCTTTCCTAGTACCTGGAGACTTGCTTATTTTGATTGACTACAGAACTTAGTTCCTTGAGGTAGTGGGACTGAGGTCCCATTTTCCTGCCAGCCATTAGCTGAGTCCATTTCCAGCTTTGCAAGGCCATCTCCATTCCTTGGCTCATGCCCATTTCCTCCTTCTCAAAGCCAGCAGTGCTGGACAAGTCTCCTTCACCCTGCATCTCTCTGACTTCCCTGCTTCTGAACGTTGCTGTGGTTGGATTCCATCCACTCATCTAATCCAGGATAATCTCCCCATCTCAAGACCCATAATCTTAATCTTGTCTGCAAAGATTCTTTTGTTACCTACAGTAACATAATCTTAACATATCTGTAGGTTTCTCCCTATTGTACTGGGAATTTAATAACAAAAATAAGATTGTAAGGCTAATACTTACACTGCACACTAGAAGCAAGTGATTTTATGCTAATTGAAAATATAACTTATCTTCTAAAGACCTCACCTGGTAGAATCATTAGAATTCAGTTAAATTATTAAAATTAACTTGTTTTAAAAATGTACTAGATAATCCACTCTTCTTCTTAATTCTGATTGACCTCACTATTCACTGACAATAGATGTTAGTTAGAAGCTACTCTAAACTAGTGTATTTCAAGGTCTGGAAATTAGCCTGCAGCATCCCTAGGCCCTGTTCAGCAGTAATTCTCAGTACAGAGAGAGTACATATGAACAACGAGTTCCCTTCTGAGAGCAAGTTCCTAAATCCAATTTGTTCATAAGTCCAACAAAGTTAGCCTGGGTACCCAACCAACACAATCGGCTGTATAGTACTGCACTGTAATAGGTCTGTAATACTGTTCACACAAGTATATTATGTCTGCTGAAATAAATATGGGTACTATGGATCCAAAGAAATCATAGAAACCACACATAATATTAAACTCAGTTTTAACAAATGTGGTCACAGTGAACTAGTTGTATTTAAAAGATTATATCTGATTTTTATATATCAATCCAATGTCTATAATATCTAATGTACATTCCTATTCAAAATTCTTCAGAGTGAAATTATTTTATGAGCTTAAAATATAATTTTTAAAGAAATATTTTATTCTAATGTTGCATATTCTAAGAAGTTCTGCATTAGTACAAAAGAAATGAACACTTCTATTTTATACAAGTACTGTATTACTGTACTCTATACAGTACTGTACAGTAAAGTACACAAAAGCAAAACCACTTGTAGAGGACGCACACACATGACAATGTAAGCCAGACACGTGAACTAACTTATGTGACTGGACATGTGAACGCACATTTACATCTTTGAAAGTTTGCAACTTGAAGGTTCATATGTAGGGGACTTATTGTATTTTCCATAATGGGTGTTGCTCTTATTCTCAATCTCTTATTTTTCTTTAAAGTACCTGTTTACTGTCTGTATTCCTCACCAGGATTTATAAGGGATCGTGCATGTTTTTATCACTGAGCACACAAACCTAGAGCATTGTGCCTGGAGAAAAGCAGCTTAATAAAAATTTGTCATATATGGGGATACACCAGAAATACAGCTACACGTGGAACAACTCCTACAGAACACCTACTGAATGCTGGCAGAAGACCCCAGACCTCCCAAAAGGCAAGAAACACCCCACATACCTGGGTAGGGCAAAGCGGAGAGATCCCCACACAGAGGATCGGTGCCGAGCGGCACTCACCAGCCCGACAGGCTTGTCTGCTCACCCGCCGGAGCACGCAGCGCTGGAAGCTGAGGCTCGGGCTTCGGTCAGAGCGCAGGGAGAGGACTGGGGCTGGCGGTGAGAACTCAGCCTAAAGGGGGCTAATGTACCACAGCTAGCTGGGAGGGAGTCCGGGAAAACTCTGGAGCTGCCGAAGAGGCAAGAGACTTTCTCTTCCCTCTTGGTTTCCTGGTGCGCAAGGAGAGGGGATTAAGAGCGCTGCTTAAAGGGGCTCCACAGACGGGCGCGAGTCGCGACTGAAAGCACGGAGCCCAGTGACGGGCGTGGGATGCTGGGGCTGCTGCTGCTGCCGCCAAGAAGCCTGTGTGCGAGCGCAGGTCACTGCCCACACCGCCCTTCCGGGAGCCTGTGCAACCCGCCACTGCCGGGGTCCCGGGATCCAGGGGCGGCTTCCCTGGGAGAACGCACGGCATGCCTCAGGCTGGTGCAACGTCACGCCGACCTCTGCCACTGCAGGCTCGCCCCGCACTCCGTGCCCCTCCCTCCCGCCCGGCCTGAGTGAGCCAGAGTCCCCGAAGAGGCTGCTCCTTTAACCTTGTCCTGTCTGAGCGAAGAACAGAGGCCCTCCGGCGACCTACATGCAGAGGCGGGGCCAAATCCAAAGCTGAGACCCAGGAGCTGTGAGAACAAAGAAGAGAAAGGGAAACCTCTCCCAGCAGCCTCAGAAGCACCGGATTAAAGCTCCACAATCAACTTGATGTACCCTGCATCTATGGAATACATGAATAGACAACACATCATCCCAAATTGAGGATCCCGGAGTCAGTGCTGTGCCTCTGAGGTGGGAGAGCCAACTTCAGGACACTGGTCCACAAGAGACCTCCCAGCTCCACATAATATCAAACGGCGAAAATCTTCCAGAGATCTCCATCTCAACACCAGCACCCAGCTTCACTCAATGACCAGCAAGCTACAGTGCTGGACACCCTATGCCAAACAACTAGCAAGACAGGAACACAATGCCACCCATTAGCAGAGAGGTGGCCTAAAATCATAAAAAGTCCGCAGACACCCCAAAACACACCACCAGATGTGCACCTGCCCACCAGAAAGACAAGATCCAACCTCATCCACCAGAACACAGGCACTAGTCCCCTCCACCAGGAAGGCTACACAACTCACTAAACCAACCATAGCCACTGGGGACAGACAGCAAAAACAACGGGAACTACGAACCTGCAGCCTGCAAAAAGGAGACCGAAAACACAGTAACATAAGCAAAATTAGAAGACAGAAAAACACACAGCAGGAGAAGGAGCAAGATAAAAACCCAGCAGATCTAACAAATGAAGAGGTAATAGGCAGTCTACCTGAAAAATAATTCACAATAATGATGGTAAAGATGATCCAAGATTCTATTTCCCAGATCCAAAATCTTGGAAATAGAATAGACAAAATGCAAGAAACAGTTAACAAGGACCTAGAAGAACTAAAGATGAATCAAGCATTGATTAAAAACACAATACATGAAATAAAAAATACTCTAGATGGGATCAATAGCAGAATAACTGAGGCAGAAGAACGGATAAGTGAGGTGGAAGATAAAATAGTGGAAATAACTGCTGCAGAGCAAAATAAAGAAAAAAGAATGAAAAGAACAGAGGACAGTCTCAGAGACCTCTAGGACAACATTAAATGCACCAACATTCAACTTATAGGTGTTCCAGAAGGAGAAGAGAAAAAGAAAGGGACTGAGAAAATATTTGAAGAGATTATAGTTGAAAACTTCCCTAATATAGGAAAGGAAATAGTTAATCAAGTCCAGGAGGCACAGAGAGTCCCATACAGAATAAATCCAAGGAGAAATATGCCAAGAAACATATTAATCAAACTGTCAAAAATTAAACACAAAGAAATCATATTAAAAGCAGCAAGAGCAAAACAACAAATAACACACAAGGGAATCACCATCAGGATAACAGCTGATCTCTCAGCAGAAACTCTACAAGCCAGAAGGGAGTGGCAGGACATAATTAAAGTGATGAAGGAGAGAAACCTGCAACCAAGATTACTCTACCCAGCAAGGATCTCATTCAGATTTGATGGAGAAATTAAAATGTTTACAGACAAGCAAAAGCTGAGAGAGTTCAGCACCACCAAACCAGCTTTACAACAAATGCTAAAGGAACTTCTCTAGGCAAGAAACACAACACAAGGGAAAGACCTACAATAATGAACCCAAAACAATTAAGAAAATGGGAACAGGAACATACATATCGATAATTACCTTAAATGTAAATGGACTAAATGCTCCCACCAAAAGATACAGATTGGCTGAATGGATACAAAAACAAGACCCATATATATGCTGTCTACAAGAGACCCACTTCAGACCTAGAGACACATACAGACTGAAAGTAAGGGGATGGAAAAAGATATTCCATGCAAATGGAAATCAAAAGAAAGCTGGAGTAGCAATTCTCATATCAAACAAAATAGACTTTAAAATAAAGACTACTAGAAAAGACAAAGAAGGACACTACATAATGATCAAGGGATCGATCCAAGAAGAAGATATAACAATTGTAAATATTTATGCACCAAACATAGGAGCACCTCAATACATAAGGCAAATACTAACAGCCATAAAAGGGGAAATCGAGAGTAACACACTCATAGTAGGGGACTTTAACACCCCACTTTCACCAATGGACAGATCATCCAAAATGAAAATAAATAAGGAAACACAAGCTTTAAATGATACATTAAACAAGATGGACTTAATTGATATTTATAGGACATTCCATCCAAAAACAACAGAATACACATTTTTCTCAAGTGCTCATGGAACATTCTCTAGGATAGATCATATCTTGGGTCACAAATCAAGCCTTGGTAAATTTAAGAAAATTGAAATTGTATCAAGTATCTTTTCCGACCACAATGCTATGAGACTAGATATCAATTACAGGAAAAGAGCTGTAAAAAATACAAACACATGGAGGCTAAACAGTACACTACTTAATAACGAAGTGATCACTGAAGAAATCAAAGAGGAAATTAAAAAATACCTAGAAACAAATGACAATGGAGACACAACGACCCAAAACCTATGGGATGCAGCAAAAGCAGTTCTAAGAGGGAAGTTTATAGCAATACAATCCCACCTTAAGAAACAGGAAACATCTCGAATAAACAACCTAACCTTGCACCTAAAGCAATTAGAGAAAGAAGAACAAAAACATCCCAAAGTTAGCAGAAGGAAAGAAATCATAAAAATCAGATCAGAATTAAATGAAAAAGAAATGAAGGAAATGATAGCAAAGATCAATAAAACTAAAAGCTGGTTCTTTGAGAAGATAAACAAAATTGATAAACCATTAGCCAGACTCATCAAGAAGAAAAGGGAGAAGACTCAAATCAATAGAATTAGAAATGAAAAAGGAGAAGTAACAACTGACACTGCAGAAATACAAAAGATCATGAGAGATTACTATAAGCAACTCTATGCCAATAAAATGGACAACCTGGAAGAAATGGACAAATTCTTAGAAATGCACAACCTGCCAAGACTGAATCAGGAAGAAATAGAAAATATGAACAGACCAATCACAAGCACTGAAATTGAAACTGTGATTAAAAATCTTCCAACAAACAAAAGCCCAGGACCAGATGGCTTCACAGGCGAATTCTATCAAGCATTTAGAGAAGAGCTAACACCGATCCTTCTGAAACCCTTCCAAAATATAGCAGAGGGAGGAACACTCCCAAACTCATTCTACGAGGCCACCATCACCTTGATACCAAAACCAGACAAGGATGTCACAAAGAAAAAAAACTACAGGCCAATATCACTGATGAACATAGATGCAAAAATCCTCAACAAAATACTAGCAAACAGAATCCAACAGCACATTAAAAGGATCATACACCATGCTCAAGTGGGGTTTATTCCAGGAATGCAAGGATTCTTCAATATACACAAATCAATCAACGTGATACACCATATTAACAAACTGAAGGAGAAAAACCATATGATCATCTCAATAGATGCAGAGAAAGCTTTCGACAAAATTCAACACCCATTTATGATAAAAACCCTCCAGAAAGTAGGCATAGAGGGAACTTTCCTCAACATAATAAAGGCCATATATGACAAACCCACAGCCAGCATCGTCCTCAATGGTGAAAAATTGAAACCATTTCCACTAAGATCAGGAACAAGACAAGGTTGTCCACTCTCACCACTCTTATTCAACCAAGTTTTGGAAGTTTTAGCCACAGCAATCAGAGAAGAAAAGGAAATAAAAGGAATCCAAATTGGCAAAGAAGAAGTAAAGCTGTCACTTTTTGCAGATGACATGATACTATACATAGAGAATCCTAAAGATGCTACCAGAAAACTACTAGAGCTAATCAATGAGTTTGGTAAACTAGCAGGATACAAAATTAATGCACAGAAATCTGTGGCATTCCTATATACTGATGATGAAAAATCTGAAAGTGAAATCAAGGAAACACTCCCATTTACCATTGCAACAAAAAGAATAAAATATCTAGGAATAAACCTACCTAAGGAGACAAAAGACATGTATGCAGAAAATTATAAGACACTGATGAAAGAAATTAAAGATGATACAAACAGATGGAGAGATGTACCATGTTCTTGGATTGGAAGAATCAACATTGTGAAAATGACTCTACTACCCAAAGCAATCTACAGATTCAATGCAATCCCTATCAAACTACCACTGGCATTTTTCACAGAACTAGAACAAAATATTTCACAATTTGTATGGAAACACAAAAGACTCCGAATAGCCAAAGCAATCTTGAGAACGAAAAATGGAGCTGGAGGAATCAGGCTCCCTGACTTCAGACTATACTACAAAGCTACAGTAATCAAGACAGTATGGTACTGGCACAAAAACAGAAAGATAGATCAATGGAACAGGATAGAAAACCCAGAGTTAAACCCACGGACATATGGTCACCTTATCTTTGATAAAGGAGGCAGGAATGTACAGTGGAGAAAGGACAGTCTCTTCAATAAGTGGTGCTGGGAAAACTGGATAGGGACATGTAAAAGTATTAGATTAGATCACTCCCTAACACCATACACAAAAATAAGCTCAAAATGTATTAAAGACCTAAATGTAAGGCCAGACACTAACAAACTCTTAGAGGAAAACATAGGCAGAACACTCTATGACATAAATCACAGCAAGATCCTTTTTGACCCACCTCCTAGAGAAATGGAAATAAAGACAAAAATAAACACATGGGACCTAATGAAACTTAAAAGCTTTTGCACAGCAAAGGAAACCATAAACAAGACCAAAAGACAACCCTCAGAATGGGAGAAAATATTTGCAAATGAAGCAACTGACAAAGGATTAATCTCCAAAATTTATAAGCAGCTCATGCAGCTCAATAACAAAAAAGCAAACAACCCAATCCAAAAATGGGCAGAAGACCTAAATAGACATTTCTCCACAGAAGATATACAGACTGCCAACAAACACATGAAAGGATGCTCAACATCTTTGCTCATTAGAGAAATGCAAATCAAAACTACAATGAGATATCATCTCACACCAGTCAGAATGGCCATCATCAAAAAATCTACAAACAATAAATGCTGGAGAGGGTGTGGAAAAAAGGGAACACTCTTGCACTGCTGGTGGGAATGTGAATTGGTACAGCCGCTATGGAGAATGGTATGGAGGTTCCTTAAAAAACTACAAATAGAACTACCATATGACCCAGCAATCCCACTACTGGGCATATACCCTGAGAAAACCATAATTCAAAAAGAGACATGTACCAAAATGTTCATAGCAGCCCTATTTACAATAGCCAGGAGATGGAAACAACCTAAGTGTCCCTCATTGGATGAATGGATAAAGAAGATGTGGCACATATATACAATGGAATATTACTCAGCCATAAAAAGAAAAGAAATTGAGCTATTTGTAATGAGGTGGATAGACCTAGAGTCTGTCATACAGAGTGAAGTAAGTCAGAAAGAGAAAGACAAATACTGTATGCTAACACATATATATGGAATTTAAGAAAAAAAATGTCATGAAGAACCTAGTGGTAAGACAGGAATAAAGACACAGACCTACTTGAGAATGGACTTGAGGATATGGGGAGGGGGAAGGGTAAGCTGTGACAAAGTGAAAGAGCGGCATGGACATATATACACTACCAAAGGTAAGGTAGATAGCTAGTGGGAAGCAGCCGAATAGCACAGGGAGGTCAGCTCGGTGCTTTGTGAGCGCCTGGAGGGGTGGGATAGGGAGGGTGGGAGGGAGACGCAAAAGGGAGGGGATATGGAAACATATGTATATGTATAACTGATTAAATTTGTTATAAAGCAAAAAAAAAATTTGTCATATATGGACATATTTTTGAACAAAGTAATGGGTGGATGTGTGGATGGATAGATTAGTGGATGGATGTGATAAGTGGAATATTCCCTGCCATATCAGTAAACAAAGGATGTCACAGTCATCAACGATTATAGCCACAGCCTATGGTGAGCTTGTGAGCCCTGAGGGAACTCAGGATGGAAACAAATAATAAATGCCATCTAGCAGCCATTAGACTGCAGCTACTCCCTACAGTGAGCCCTGAGGAAATTCAGAATGTGATAACACAGGATACTGGCCCCACATAGTTGAGGTGCACTTCAAAGGAATGATTTCAGTGAGCCTAGACTCTTGCACCTCCCAACCACAGAAAAGTTCTAAATTCCTTAATTTGAGATATTTAGTTTTCTTTTATTAACAGTAATATTTTCTTCCTAATAGCTGCCCTTTGTTGGAAAAACTCTATATATCCTGGCTCCCCCTGCCCCCATCTCCTTGGAGTAGTTTTTTCAGGGTTACTTGAGAAGCTGCCTCCTGGGCTTGAAATCCTAAAAATCCCCACCTAACAAAACATAATTCTCAACTTTTAGGATGTAAATAGTTTTTTTTGTTGATAGATGGATGATGGATAGATGGGTGAATCAAAGACTGTAGAATAGTTTCTTGCATTGAGAGGAAGTTTCAACTAGATAACTTAGTTTCCACTCAATACTTAGATTGTATAATTTTCTAAATCTGACCATATTAAGGGAAATAATCTTTCCCACTTGTATACCTCTGTATGAGTTTTAAGCACTTTCGCATCCATTATCTTCTTTAATTCATACAATACTACTGACATAGCTGGAATACATATCATTCTCATTTTAATTATTAGGAAATGAAGATTTAAAGCTAGTTCATTTTAAAAGAAGGACAGAATGCTGGGCTCCTAATTTTCAATCTAGTACATTTGTTCTGTGTTAAGTTCTGTGCACAATCAACCAGGCCACCAAACCCCACAATATACAAATTCTGTTAAATATGTGGATCTAACTTCCAAACTTTGGTTTTCAAACATGGAGACAAGCTTGTACTGAATTCCAAAGACTAGACTCAAGCCCAGGGAGGTCTGAGAGGGGAGTGGGAACATTGGGGTCCTTACGGACCTGGTCCCGGGACTTTTCCTTATTCTTGAGGTATTTTTTCATGATCTAGGGACATTGATTCTGTAATACGGAAGAACAGATCTGACGCCATGTTGGAGCTGTTTCTTTTACTTTAAACTTTGTATTCTATTGCTTTTGCTGCAAGTTAATCACTAAAAAAATGTAGCCTAGAGCTTACAGGACATCATGGCCCATTCCTGGGAACACTGACTCCTAAGCCTAAGCATTAAGCTTTGCTTAACTCACAGGAAACATCCTGACCAGGTCCACGTGTGAATGACTGCAGGTAAAAAGAAATGAACACACCCTCTCTGGAGTCTGACTGAAACCAAGAAATTTGTGGCAACTTATCACCTTTTTACTTTACCTCTTCACCCTCCCTTCTTTGTAAAATAAAAGAGACTAGCCTCTAAACTCAAGCAAGACTGTTCTTTAGGACATTAGTCCCCCATCTTCTGGGTCTGCTGGATTTCTGAATAAAGTCACGATTCCTTGCTCCAACACCTCATCTCTAGATTGATCAGCTTGTTGTGTGGCAAGAAGTGTGAACTTGAACTCGGCAACAATACTGCATTTTCAATATGAGAGGGAGGTAACATGTCTAAAATACCTGGATCAGGGACCCGTAGCTCTCTGAAAAGTTCAAAATCTAAAATTAAAGTTTCTAAATATGGAGGGCCAGTCTTTTGGGTATCAACAGGTATCTGGCATCCTGAGAGCTGCTGTGGAGAGAAGAACTGAACAACTTACCCCACATCTGAGGGGAACTTTGGAGGTGGGGACAAGAAGACATTGTTGAAATTTGCAGTCAGCACCAGGGGTTGTGATTGTCATGTCCCTTCTTTCCTCTGAAAATCCTCTGGGTGAGGCTCTCTGTTTTAGCATTAGATTCCATGACTCTGTTTTTGCTTTGCTTTGCTTTTCTCTATTTCCTACAGAGTTAAAAATAAATTCACCTAGGAGTCCTGAACACAACCACTAAACTCTTCCATTTGCAAGGTGACACATTGTTTGCATGTCTTTCCAGTAGGATGCTGACACACCTTCCTTCCCACCCAGTGAGAAAGAGGCACCTCCTCCCATCATACCCTCTTTCTCTGGTTAATACCAACATATTTTATGACACCTGATCTGTTCAGCTTGGTTTCTCAAGAGACAGGTGTTCTGCATTGCAATGTCTGCACCTTAGTCAATTTACATGATTTGAACCCCTTTTGCAGACAATTTGTTCCATGTCATCAGATTTCAGTGTCTTCAAGCTGCTACCAGAGGAGAAGAGAAGCTTCATGCTTGTCCTTTCACAGGAAATGTGCACCACAAGAATATACACCAGCCCTCTGGAGGAACAGTGCTGATATAAATCTATGCTGCTGCTACTCAAGGATGTTGGAATATGTTTATTTTCTTGTTGTTATTATTTCAGTGTTTGCTTTCTAGAGCAAACCTGGCCGTTAGGGATTATTAACTAAGATAAAGTGTTTCCATTGAAACCTACTGGTGAAACATATTGGCCAAATCTTCATTTTGAATCTTGTCCATAAACAATCATGTTTTATTATATTTAAGGAAGGAAAAGGAGAAGGAAGAGAAGGAGACAGAGGAGGAAGAGGAATAGAAGGGCACACCCTTTAAATTTCTGTTTAGCCATCAAGCTAAGTCAGTTTGCTTCAAGTTTCTCTTAGCAAGAGCTTCCTCAGAGAAACATTATTACATTGACTGTCTGAATACAAATTTCTAGAACATTTTTTCTTAAGTAGGCCTTGCAGTTAACAGCTCCGTAAAGCGTTCACATTTGGAAAAGAGCTGCTCTGTGTCCATGTGCTCTGCAAGCACTCATACGAGAGCCAGAGCTCTAGGTTCTTATGCATGTAAGTGGGGAACTGCTGTGTTTAAATAATGACTTTTGCTAACAGCAGAAACCAATCCTTGTCCAATTATGTGGGAACTAATTCACTGGCTTTTGGCTGAGCCGATTGAGTACATCTTGGTTTTAAATATCATCTCGATGTATCAATGTTCATCCAGAGTTCTCAGAGACTAGAATACCCACGTACATAGTTACATAAAGACAGACACAGATCTAAAGAAAGGACGTGTGGACACAGCCGGGGAAGAGGAGGGTGGGACGAATTGGGAGTTTAGGATTGACATACATACACTACCATGTGTGAAATAGATAGCTGGCGGGAACATGCTGTAAAACACAGGAAGTCTAGCTCCATGTTCTGTGATGACCTAGATGGGTAAGATGGGATGGGGCTGGGAGGGAGGTCCAAGAGGGAGGGGATATATGTATACATAGAGTTCATTCACATCAGTGTACAGCAGAAACTAACACAACATTGTAAAGTAATTATATGTCAATTAAAAAAAAAAAGACACCTGAAAGAGATCTTACAGCAAGGATCGATACTGTTGTTGTTGTCATTTGTTATACATTAGGTTCTTCACCTTGGATCAGATTTCCAGAACACACTCCCTTGTCTTTGCTTCTCTGGGCATAACTGATGGGGCCATTTGTGGTATAAGAACAGGAAAGGCTTTCTAAATGACAGCAATTAACACAACAATAAAGAAGCTGAATTCTGCATATGTAAGGTGATTATTTTTTCTTCTACAGTGGCGCTCACTGTCCGCTGGCCAGCCTCAGAGATGCTGTCAGTGGCTACTTGGCGATGGCACAGCCCAAGGTAAGATGCTGAGCTGTCCTGATGGATTCTATGTGCTGAATATGATATTAGAACAGCAACTAGCAACTATCCTCATTAATTATAAGAAATGAATCTTAGGCTAACACCACTAATTAGAAAAAAATTAATTGCTTGGGTCAAAAAATAGTCATTTGGCAGGATACCAATTATCTCTGTTGGTTTGTGTGTAAGTACTGCCTAGAGGCATGTAAACAAACAAAATTGCCTTTTTAGACTCTTCAAGCTTTTATGATTTTTTAATAATTAATACATAATTGGACAGTTTGATAAGCTTGAAAAACAACTGATTTACTTTGAAATCATGTAAGAAATATTATTTTCTTTTTTTACAGGAAACGTGGTTCTTCCAAGAAACACACCAGAGTAGAAAGCTCATCTATAAAAACACACATTCTTTTCCCTCACCTCAGATTCCCAAAATGCAAACATATGGCATGAACTGTACACTCACACATGTGCTTTCATACTGATGAATATTGTTGACCAGATGGCAGATTGAGCTATAGCCTATCCCTCTATCTCTGATCCTTGAAATAGGGATCTTGCCTATGTCCAGTTTGTATTACCTGTGACATCTAAAATCCATCTTTCTGTCTATCTCTCTATTCATCCATCTGTCTATCCTTCTTTCTAAGCATCTATCCATCCACCTACCTACCTAAGTATCCATCTAGCTGTAACTAAAAATAATAAATAGATGAATACACAATGAAAATATAAAGATCACATGTCCTCCATAATATAATAAAAAGTATTCTGCATAGTTTTCTTATTTCAAGAAATGTGTTTACCTTCTGACATTCAGAGAATCATGGATTCATAGAGTCAGAAGGCCCTCGGTGATCATGAGAATGAGAACAGAGAAGCTAGGAGAAGTGAAAGAACTTACCCAAACTCACATGGCTTCTTAAAGATCTGCTGGAACTCGAGTGCCTTTTAACTTGACTATCCTGCTTGTATTTATTTCAATGGTGCATCACTCACCAGAGGAATTTAAACTTATTGAAACATCACTCTTCCAGGATAAGAGAAAGACCTTTGTTCTATTTTAACATGGTTTGCATGGCGTGAAGCAGCATGGATTAACTAAGGAAGGTTTCAAATTGTTCCAGATGATTGTGGTCCCCACAAGATGGCCAGAGGAAGCAAAAGAAGGTTTGATGTTAATGGAGCTCTCAGTGTGTATGGGGCCAGGGGCAGGATGAAGTTAGTGCTGATGGACAGAGGTGATCTTGTCTACTTCAGTGCTGCTCACTTCTGCCAAGACTCTATTCATGAAGGTTAGAGAAACCAGAACTCTCTTTGGGTTTCATCTGCTAAGATGCTCTTCCTTTGCAACAACAGAAAATTGTTTCTTCTATAATGAGACCCCTCACTCACCATTCTTTTATTTCTATTTCTATTTCATAGTATTCAAAGATTAGGAGTGGTATCATCTCATTAATTCATTGCTGGCAAGAACAAATGCTCTGAGATGTATAATGATGACAACTCTGGCATGAATCTTTGGCAGAATCTGAGGGATTTTGTCTGTAATTCAAAAGTATCTGTGCCTGTGAAAATCCTTCAGAAAGTAAACCACCAAATTATCTCTAACTACTTTTATTATGTTGAACAATCGTCTACCCAGAGCAGTGCATATTGTACCACAGAGGACATAGAAATGGCTATGGCCAGATGGTATTTTGAGTGCTCTGGATAGTATTATTGTACAGAACATAAGAGAGAGATGTTTTAACTGCCCTATGGCATCCCTAACATGGCCAGGGCTGCTCAGTGGGGAGAGATGGCTTAGTGAAAACTCTTTCAAACATTGATGGTCTTATCCCAAAATATAAATTCTGTCAAATCACTCCTCTGTGATGATCATTGCTCATAGAAGGATACACGTGCATCAACAAAACAGGGTCTGGGCAGCTCTCTGAATCAATTTACTAAAATGCAAAATATTGATTCTATAGGCTGACAGTTTAGAAATAATTATTTACTCAACCAACAGGAGCCATCTCCAAATAGATAGCTAAAACTTAACCACATCATTCCGCCATTGTGTGTGTTGCCAAGCGTACAATTGACAATGACATCCCAGGGTTTTGTCATGGCTGAGCTAATAGCAGGATAAGCCCAGTTAGTGATCCTAAAACTCTAATCATAAATGAATGCAGTAAAACACCTACAATTGTAAATAAGAATAAAATGTCTCTGAGCTTTTTATTAAATTATAGAATGTCTTCGTCATAATTAAAACCCCAGATATTTTCTTCCATTCAACTTCACACAAACTGAATAAAAGCAGTGTTATATAGCTTAATGAACAACTGGGAGGATGTTACAGACACAGGTAATTTCTTAGGTATTTAAGATCCAAGCTGGGGCTGGGGCATATACCCTGAGAAAAACATAATTCAAAAAGAGTCATGTACAAATATGTTCATTGCAGCTCTATTTACAATATTTACAATAGCCAGGACATGGAAGCAACCTAAGTGTCCATCATCAGATGAAAGGATAAAGAAGATGTGGCACATATACACAATGGAATATTACTCAGCCATAAAAAGAAATGAAATTGAGTTATTTGTAGTGAGGTGGATGGACCTAGGGCCTGTCATAGAGAGTGAAGTAAGTCAGAAAGAGATAAACAAATACCATATGCTAACACTTATATATGGAATCTAAGAAGAAAAAAAAAAGGTCATGAAGAACCTAGGGGTAAGACGGGAATAAAGACACAGACCTACTAGAGAATGGACTTGAGGATATGGGGAGGGGGAAGGTAAGCTGTGACAAAGTGAGAGAGTAGCATGGACATATAAACACTACTAAATGTAAAATAGATAGCTAGCGAGAAGCAGCCGCATAGCATAGGGAGATCAGCTAGGTGGTTTGTGACCACGTAGAGGGGTGGGATAGGGAGGGTGGGAGGGAGGGAGATGCAAGAGGGAAGAGATATGGGAACATATGTGTATA
The DNA here is from genome assembly GCF_025265405.1 of Mesoplodon densirostris. Classification (NCBI taxonomy): domain Eukaryota; kingdom Metazoa; phylum Chordata; class Mammalia; order Artiodactyla; family Ziphiidae; genus Mesoplodon; species Mesoplodon densirostris. The sequence goes on from NC_082663.1 coordinate 4,874,156, forward strand.
TATAACTGATTCACTTTGTTATAAAGTAGAAACTAACACATCATTGTAAAGCAATTATACTCCAATAAAGATGTAAAAAAAAAAAAAAAAGATCCAAGCTGGTTATTGAATTAAACTGTAAGAGTTCAGAGAAGCAAAGAAACTACAGAACTTACGTATCAACATCACTTTATTCCATCCTCCTGTTTCAGAGCTTACGATAAAGTCTGTTTTTAATGTTAATGTGCAAAAATTTTCTTCCTAAGAAGTATTTCCACATTTTGTATTATTCTTTACCTATAAAAATTCCTTTTGTTTTTCATTTAAAGGTTTCTTGTATGTCAACATAGCAAGAGTTCTGGGTAAATTCTGTTGCAAGATATGTAATTAAAATCGACCTTTCCACATGGACAATTCATTTGCTTAGCCAGTAAGTATTTACAAATTTTCTCTTTGTTGTGGCTTTCAAGAAATGTGGAGAAATAAAAGAAATACAAGAAGTGTAAGATATAGCAGCACCCTGGGGAGGCTTCAAGCCTAATTTAGAATGTATGGCATGGAAAAAGTGGAGTACTTGTGATCCAAGTATACAGTAATCTTGATAAGAAAAATGTAAATAGAACCATAATGGGCGGGTCCTTGTTTTCTCTCCATTCTGTTGTTTGCCTGCATTCCCAGGGCAGTAACATCCCCACAAAGGTACTGTCACCCCATTAGCTTCCATTCAGGCTCCCTTATTTTAATATTTGACATGAAAAAAAGAACCCACGAAACTATCAATGGGTAATGTGGTTGACACACACATTGGAGGAATTCAAAAACACCTCACTCTCGCTTGCCAGGTAAATGGTCTCCATTCACTGGTCTTCTGAAATGATTCTCTTTTCTGCTTTGGAAAAAGTGGTTGAAATCACATTCATATTTACATACTGCTATGAACTCCTCCGGTTTTTAGCAATACTTCTTGACCCTTCTAATAAGAGTTCAGAAAAATTATTTCATTGAATGCCTGACTTACAGAAAATGGTGTTGCTTGCTTTTTAAAATCTGTCCCTAAATAGTTTTCCTGTCTCTTCCACCAGGTTCCTGTCATTCTGAATGTTTCCCAGGCTGCCTTCCACTGGCACAAAATGAGAACAAGGGAACAAAATATCCTGGGTTTCTACAGCCATTGGCAGTGCCAATGTTTCCAAACCTGTTTGCCATGCCTCTCATGACCGCCAGGTGGAAATAATAACTTCGCAGTTCATAATCAAAGGATACAAGTTCCACAGTCCCACTGAACACACCCCAAATCTTGTATTTCTGGCCTTGTAGAACTGGCATAATTTTTTTAAATCTGTTATTATGGTTTGCATGAGTAACTTGTCAATATTTACATTTATTTTTTGACACTTGGAGAACTGAAATGACAAATTCTACTACAGCTGCATCTTTTATATTTCAGCTGTTTGTAGTAAGTATTTTCTATATGGACCTCACATGTAATAATAATGAAATGTTTATCTTTTACTGAGTGAATGATTTATTGCTAAGAAGGAGGCAATTCATACACAACAGAGAAAATGAGGGCTGACTTGCCCTATAAATGTTAGATGACTCATTATTATCTTTTTGTTTGCACCTTAAATTTTTCTCCTATCACTAAAGAATATGGGTTCTGTAGGCCTCATTATTATGGAGGTAATTATTTTAAAGGGAATTTTTGTTTGTTTGGGAGGCAGCATGCCCAGGTAAAAGTAAATGGAAAAGCTCCACAGATTAATGATTTGTGCATGCATAAGGAAAGCTTTTGACATAGCCCTGGGATTTACACTTCATTATGGAATAGCAGGGTACTAGGACTCCCCAGCACTTTGGAAATGGTGTCTTTTCCTTGGGGGGCAGGCACCTACATGCACTGGGCCCTGGTGGGTGTTGGTGATTGCCTGGAGACATCTGAGGGATGCCTACAGGGCTGTGTCTACAAGAACTTTGGGGCTTTCTGGCCATCAGTTCACTGAGAGAGAGGGGTCCCACCCTCAGACCTGGGTCTACAGAATCAGGCTGAGCGAGGGCGACTCTGAGTACAGTTGGTGTGCACCATGCTGATCCTTCTCTGGCCTGGCTACCCAGCGACCCATTTAGAGGTGTCATGCAGAGGTAGGGCTACAGGTAATACCTCAAAGATCCATTTTCCCAAAAGCAATGATGACATGAGACCCAAGCAGGTCCCTTTGGTAACCTACTGTCATTTCCATATGACGAGGGTAGTTATGTGTTCTTGTTCTTTCCCTCTAGCTGCAGAAAGACACTCTGTCAAGCTGAAGGCCCAGGGTGAGAGCCACAGCAGTGAGACAGCCCATATCTGCCTGAGGGTGAGGGTACCTGGCTCTCAGGGTCGAGGACAGCTGAGCCATCAGGGTGGTGACAGGCAGATGCCACGCAGAGAGCTGGCCAGACTGAGGAGCATGTGTGCACAGCCCTTGAGGCCTCCCAGAAATGCATGGGGTGTGTTTTGTTCCTGTACCATCAAAAAGAGGCAGAATCTACAAGAATGTGTGACCACAGGGCCTTTTGTGTCCCAGGTGAAGCTGGGGATTTCAGATAGCTCTTGCTGAGCCACTATGATCCAGGGTGAGCCAGATGTGGCCAGCTTGTGCATTCCAGGCTCTGCAACAAGAAAAGCCAGGGCACTTCATGAAGTAAAAGTAGAGGGTGAAATGTATGGTCAGTTTTCCACATGGCAGATGAGATACGGGTGTGCACAGGGAAGCTTTCTGCTTGTGAATATGGCAAGGTTAGGATCAGGAACCAATTGCTTTTTTAGAGTTAAGACAGATTTTAATACAGGGGAGATAGGTCAATGGCAGTCAGTATAAAGCATGGGAAATTTTGTTTAGACATCGTTAAGCACTTCATGGCTAGAAGGATGCAAGACATGGGAACTGGTGTAGCCACTAGTGGATGTAAAGGTTGGAACGGCCAATATACCTCTCAACAACTCCCACCAGCTATGTCTTCTCGCCCATACCAATGTCCTGTAATCAATCACCAGACACGACTGGATGGGATTTGTGGTTAGTTTGAATCCACACAACTTGAGACTTTCTGCACATTTTTACAAATTCCACAATGATCACTTTTAATAGGAGCTAGTTTTTGTATAGTTTTTTTTTTTTACCAGTTATGCAATGTTTCCAGATCAGTTGTCTCTCCTACAGGGTATGGGAAGTGGCACGCTCCCAGGATCTGCTGGGAAATGGACTCTGTTGGGAAATCTCAAGTCACAAAACCAGCCACAAAACCCAGCATTCAGGACTCCAGATCTTTCGTCTGGGGCTCCACCTCCAAAGACAGCTTACATCAGAGCTCCAAATAGTAACCGAACATTTGTCACATTTCACAAGGGCTCAAAAGTTGTGAAGAGGCTAAACAAAGTAATACTTAGAAAAAAGCATCAAGAACAATTGCTTTAAGAACAGTTATTGGGGGTGGGGGAGGGAAGGACTGGGAGTGTGTGATTAGCAGATGCAAACTATTATATAGGATGGATAATCAATGAGGTCCTACTGTATAGCAGAGGGAACTATATTCAATATCCCGTGATAAACCATAGTGGAAAAGAATATGAAAAAAGAATGTCTCTATGTGTATAACTGAGTCCCTTTGTTGTACAGCAGAGATTGGCACAGCATTGTAAATCAACTACACTTCAATAAAAAAGAATACATTTTAAAAAAAGAAAGCAAAAAAGAACAAGTATTACTCTCCAGCAATAAAAATAGGTTTAAAAACTCATTACAATAATAATATTTGATCCAAAGAGAATGTAACTGGTTTTTTCCATACATTTTCATGTGCAATTTTCTCTACTATCTTCAGCTTATTTTCTATCGGCAATTTCTATTTTGGAATCTATGCTCATCTGTGTTCTCTCCATTATGAATTTTTGCCATGCTTATTATTTCTCCTCTGTCCTCAGATTCCAGACTATAGAATGCTATTTTCATAATTTTTCAGGTATAGAGTCCCAGATTCCACACAAGAAAGCAAGCACCCCAGGGATGGGAACCTCTCACACTACCCAGAATGTAGAAAAATCCAGAGTAAGCACTTTGAGATACTCACCAACTTTCCCCTGCTTTCTTGGAATAAAAGGAATTCACCTCTAGTTAACATGTGTTCAACAAACTCTCTTTCTGGAAGGCTCTGCCCTTAAAATATTCTCTGTGCTATACAGCAGTTTCCCACTAGCTATTATTTTACACAAGGTAGTGTATATATGTCAATCCAGTCTCCCAATTCATCCCACCCTCCACACAGGGAGCTCAGCTCAGTGCTCTGTGGTGACCTAGATGGGTGAGATGGTGGGAGGGTGGGAGGGAGGGAGGTCCAAGAGGGAGGGAATATAAGTATACGTATAGCTGATTCACTTATTTGTACAGCAGAAACTAACACAATGCTATAAAGCAATTATACCCCAATTTTAAATAAATAAATAAATAAATAACATTCTCTCGATGTACCTGCACTAACTAGTGTGCTATTTCTCACCTGCATTTGAAGACTTATGTTTTAAAACTCCAGCATCTTGTAATGACAGGAAATTTAGAAGCCTGTAACAGCAGTAGCAGTTTTTGTGAAACTATTTTCTTAGCAGACTTTAGCAGAATTAGGTACTGCTGAAATAGTGTGGGACTTCATTCGCCATGCACTGTTCAATAGGACAGGAGGTGATTCTTGGAGCACAATTCAGCCTGGGCTGAGAAAATTAGGACAATGTGGTCTTCTGCAATGGGGTGACAGGCCATCCTCGGGTAAATACTGAGAATATGAGTGGGAGATTTATACAAACCTGGCCAAAAGGGAGAACATGCAGATGCATTCCAATTAGAGCCTTGGGCCTGCATGAAAATCTGAGGCCTCTTTCTCCACCAAGATTCTCCCCAATATTCTTTGTCACTTGTCACGCCTGCTTTGGTGTCTGGAGCAGTTCTGCAGCATGGGACCAATCACTGCCCCAGGAATCTTACCGCACCTATGGTCTCTGAGGCTGATGAATCCAAGGAAACAGCCCAAACGGCCTTGCACGCAGACTCAACAGAATCAGTGCTGACCTGTGTCCACCACTGACCTGTCTACAAATCAGAAACGTCTGCTGATTTGACAAAAGGCATTGGACCAGGTGATTGGGGTTTCTAGGCACAAGCACACATGTGCCACTTCTTCAACAAAACTGTTTGAACTGGCAAGGTATGCCCATCACCAGTACCTAGTGGATGGGGGAGGTGTTAGCCATGCTTCCCTGCATTCAGTGAAAGCAGAGGGCTGCCGGAGAATGTTTCACAGTTTGTGTGTGGGGGAGGGCTGCTGGGAATTGCTCTTTTGCAGGTCATGCATATTCAGAAGGCCCACAGTGCCTGCCTGCTTACCTATGCAGCTACATCAGTGGTCTTAGTGATTGGCATCCATGCTTTCTTAAACTCTAGCATTCTTTGAGATGCAAAACTGCTTACTATCTTTTGAATATGAGCAGATTATTTTAAAAGCTACAAATCATATCCTTTGGTATCCTTGATTTGCCTTAGAGTTCATCTTGATGAATAATTCCTTAGAGGGGGAAGCAAAGAAGTAAAACAATATTTGCAGAGTTAAACTCTGTAAAATTCCCCATCATGCTCACGGGAGAAATCTGTAGGTTTAAATTGTGCAAATGAGTTTAATTCCTGTTTAAAGGGCTTCCATTTAAATCCTCTCCTTATCCCTAAAGCAAGCTAAAATTACCAAAGACATTTGGGGAATTTGAAATGTAAAATCCTTCTTAAAAATAATTCCTGAGTTTCACAGACAGAGAGAGAGGAAAATCAAGACAGAAATTCATACTTTTGAATACTGTATATACAGAAATATTGTTTTCTATGTGTTTGCCTCAAATGAGATGCCTTGGACTTCAGGATTTCACAACTGAGAAAATTAGTATAGAATCAAGAGGACAAGCTTGACAGGCATTTAGAGCACTTCACCAGAATTTCACTTTTAATGATACAACTGCAAATGAGTGTAGGTTTGTAATTAGGAAGCAGAACAGATGGTGAAGACTTTGTTTAAAGTGTTCATTAAGGTAACCTACACTGCCAAGTTCCTGTTCCTGCTACATGGCTGCTGCTCAGTTGAAATGCGTTGAGCTGAGATGAGATGCAGGAAAATCACCACAGTAGGGAATATAACACCACTGTTTCCCCATTGTCTGCCAATTTCCAGATGTGTGCAGAGTGGAGCCTAAAAATGGTTATGGAATATCTGAAACTACAGAGCATCCATGTCATATATGCACAGTCTTTTAGCACTGTGTCAAGAAATGCAGCTCTCTGGGCTATGGGTTGGAAGCAGCATCACCTAGGGACCCACTGTACCCCCTCTGTGGTGTCCCCACTTCTGAGGGTGGGCTGAATTTAATGGCGAGCTTCTAACAAATATGGTAGACAGAAGTGATGAGGTGTCACTTCTGAGATTAGGCTGCGAGAATACTGGCTTCCACCTTGGGCGCCATCTCTCACTTTCTTGGAGGGAAGCCAGCTGCCAGGCTGCGAGCTGCCCTATGGTGAGGTCCAGGTGCAAGGAATCAGTGCCTCTGGCCGACGGCCAGGACTGAGGCCACCAACAGCCATGTGAGAGTGTTTGGATGTAGATCCTCTCCCTGCTGAACCTCAGCTACTGTCTTTTGAGAGACCTTGAGCCAGGGGCACCCAACCAAGGCACATCCAGATCCTTGGCTCATGAACACTGTGGGGTAATGGGATAATAAATGCTGTTTTGAGTACTGGGCAATTCGTTATGCAGCAATAGATGAAAAAGAGGCAGAAGCTCAGAAATCTAAGGCTTATTTCCAAGTATTCAATGGGCAAGTTGCCCACTCATTCTTTTATTGTTTTCTCATTTTATGTAATTATAGCCAAGCAGTGGGTTCCTGGAATCTCAATGAGAACATAGAATGAAAGACCTTGTCAAAATATTCAATAGTAATATATTTGGTTGAACTTTTACACATAACTAAAATGTCAAATTGATCCTCCAGAAAAGTAAAACAGGCTGGTTATATTTAGAATAGGTTGTCAGGGATCACGTGTTTTCATTTCTATATGGCTGTAGGTGGAGAAATGTGCAGACAGAGGTTTAACATCATGTCTGTGAAGACGGGCCTGAGTGTGTATGTGGGTGCACACATGCACACACAGATGAGCACAGAGTTATTTTAGGGAGAATGCACTGGATTGCTCCCTTGGTCTTGTTTTATATAATTTATATGAGTCACAATTGTCTTCCAGCATCCACTCTTCTACAGACAGTACCCCATTTTTAGAGGAAAAGAAAAATGAAACTCACATGGGTTCCCTCCTGTGTAAATGGAGGTCCCTCTTGGGACCATTTTCCTCTCTTATTCCCTTTTATTTCAGCCTCTAAATTTTGGGGTCCTATAGGGCTCTTTCCTTAGAATTCTTCTTCATGTATTTTCTCTTCAGGTGACCTTGTCTTATCTCAATCCTTAATTACTGCAGAAACTGCAGACTCTCAAATGCTTATATTCTGTCCTGAGCTCCAGACTCATGTATTCTGACATCACCACTTAGACGTCTAAAGGAAATATTCCAGTTACAATGTCCAGAATAAAACTCCTGATTTTTCCTGCCAGTGTTCCCTCAGTTTCCCACTGTAGTCAATGATATGCTCATTTACCAAGTTGTTCAGGTGAATATCTGAGGGACAGCTTTGATGCCTGAAGCCCCATATCCAAGCCATCAGCATGTTTGGCTGGCTTTATCTTAAAGGCGAATACCAAATATGACCCTTACTTACCACTTGCACTGCACCCAAGCAAGGCTAACCCACCAACACCTTATGTTTGCACTGATGCACTGTCTTAGGCTAATAAGAGTCTTAGGCTGCTTATCATACAGTAGCCAGAGTGATAGGTTAAAACCATATATTAGCTTGTGTCATTTTTTCCTTCAAAACCCTCCAATATCTTCCTATCACATTTAGAACAGAAGCAAAAATGTTTCAATAGCTTTATCAGTCTAATTTCAACCAATAAAAGTTGGCTCAGACAACGGGATAACTGAAGAGGATGTAATGAGGAAACCAGGGTGTGGACAGGGAAATAACTAGTTGTGGCGAGTCAGCCTCTTGGGTTAACCAGCAAAGGGCTGAGAGGGAGAGGAGGCATTACAATGTGATTATTTCACACCCTGAGCCAAACTGGCTATATGTTCAACTATAAAACAGGAAGCAGGGACAAGGTTATGATTGGAACCTAGTCCAGATGTGCATTTCTTGTGGGTCATTCTTTCCCATCTCCTTCTATAATAAAGCACAGTAGGTTTTGCATTTGGAAGTTGAAGAATTTGTAAACTTGAACCCTCACGATGAAACCTTCCTATTACCCAGATCTCGTAGCAATCTGGGTCTCTCTGGGGAGAGGAGCAGTTCCTCATCCGCCCATCTCTGAATCCTTGGGTAGCTCAGCATCTGCCACTCTTTGAATTTGGGTTTATACATGACCCATATACGCTCTGTGCAGGTGCAATGGACATAAACTTGACAGATGAGGTAGTTGATGGTCAAGGGACTGAGTTCCTGAGGGTTGTACCTAAAAATCACTTAGTTAAATGATGATCAACCAGGACAGCTGATATATTTTTGCCACATAGACCTGCTCATGTTCCACCAAAGTAATCTGGATTTAATTTCCTGTGGGGTGGAAATAGCAAATGACAAGCAGAAATTTAACCCAAACACTGTTGAGTTTGGAAATTGAATCTAGAACACTGGCAAAACTCGGCATTTTCCAGCTAGGTCATTAAGCTCAAATAACAACAACCATAACACTCAGTGAAGGAAGAAAGATGTATCACAATCTGGTGCCAGATGCCTCGAGGTAACTGTGTCCAGAAAGAAACACAGATACATAACTCAGGAGGAGATGAGTAGCCCTGGGTGCTGTTTACTCTCCAGTCCTGCCATGTCCACTCTCCAGCTGGCATTCCTGCCCTTCTCTGCCCTGCTTTCATCCCAGGGGGCTTGCCCCTGTGCCAACCATCACTTGGGTCCCAGACCAGGGTCCCGGTTGGATTCAGCAAGCAGGAGGCAGATCACAGGTGGGAAGAGAGAGAGCCAGTGTTTCTTCCCTGCTTCCTCATCATTCAGCTGTACATCTCAGGCGGCCAGCTGTCCGTCTATCTGTGACAATGTCTCCCCTAGGTGGTCCTTCCCTGTGGTCTTTCCTCTAGGACCTGGGGTCATTCTGGACTCCAGGAGCACCCTTTCCTCTAAAGTAGTGATAGCTCTCTGGTATCACTTGTGTCCAGCACCTCAGCATTTGTTCTCTTAACCCTTCCCACGCTTCATTCAGTCCCTTCATTAGAGGCGCCTCCTCATATAGCCACGGGCGTAAATTTCCTTTCCAGCTGGCGCCCTCGCTAATATGCACTGGTAGCTCACACACACACTTACTTTGTACTGAATTAAATATTCTGAAGAAGGAAATTTCCCAAGGAACATAATAATCAATTTAAATTTATGCTATATGAAATATATGAGATTTGAATTCTGTTCTATAAATATCTCATTTTCCTTATTCCTTCAGTATTTGAATGTTAGAAATGAAATATAATCAGAATCACTTTTGTCAAAAATACTTTCTTTTTCTTCCTTTTCAAAAGGAGGCGTTTTATTCACTCATTCTTGGTTTGAACTAAGGGATTCAGGAAACTTGGCATTCCTGAGGGAATCTTTTTGTTCCCTGTATTATTTGGGGGTAAACAATTAGGTAAAGGTATGTTAAACAGTAGTTTCTCCTGTACTCAGGACTTTGTTGCTATTATCCCATTAGTACTTGTCTTGATGGGGTCTGTTTACCACAGAATGATAAATGCCAGTTATTTAGGCACATGGAGGAGGTTTTTCTTAATGTGAGTATGTGTGTGTAAGAGAAACAGACAGACAGACTACACGTCTCTACTCCATCAGCTGAGTCATTATTCTCCCATTTTCATTTCCTGTCATTTCCAAATCACTAGACCTATAATGACAGGCGGGTTGCCTATCTGAGAGTCTGTTCACAGTGAAAGCAGAGTCAGTGTTTCTGGAGGTCTGATTATTAGAAAATGTAAGCAGAGTAATATGTGAGTGAAGAGAGAACTGGCACGGAGACAGAGAGAGAGAAAAATATATATATTAAAGAGAAAACAGAGTGAGGAAGAAGAAGAAAAGAGAAGAGAAGGGGGCTCCAGTGTGAGTAATTCTGCACATCTGCTCTCTGGGGGGCAGTTAGGAGGTGAGAACACAGGGAAGTGGTGAGGATACAGGAGAAGTTTGCCAATAGCATCAGGTACTTGAAAAGAGTTACCAGGCTGCAGTCCAAGCTCTTAGTTGATACTATAGCCAGGGTATTTGTAGATTTGAGAGCAGGGATTATAAACATCCTGCCAGAGACCTACATTTCCACCTTGAAGTCAGAGAAGGCAAGGCCTTCAACTAAGAGAGAGAGCGGGGGAGTGGTTGAAATGTCTCTTAAGATTCCTTTACCAGAAAGAGAAAAGCAAATATTGTATAATATAGCTTCTATGTGGAATCTGAAAAAATGGTACAGATGAACTTATTTGCAAAGCAGAAATAGGGTCACAGATGTAGAGAACAAACATACAGATACTAAGCAGGGGAGGGGGCAGGATGAATTGGGGGATTGGGATAGATGTATATATATATACTACTATGTATAAAATAGATAACTAATGAGAACATACTGTATATCTCAGGGAACTCTACTGAAGGATCTGTGGTGACCTAAATGGGAAGGAAGTCCAAAAAAGAGTGGATATATGTATACATATAGCTGATTCACCTTGCTGCACAGCAGAAACTAACACAACATTGTAAAACAACTATACCTCAATAAATTTTTTAAAAGACTCCTTTAATTGACAAATTCTCCCTTCATCTCTTTTTGTTAGTTTCCTCTTAATTTATTAAAGAAGAGGACGTTTGTCCTATAGAGTTTCCTAGAGTCTGGATTTTGTTGACTGAAATCTTGTTGTGTCATTTAGCAGGGGCTCTTGCCCATTGATAAATGGAGCTAGAGGTTTGATCAAGTTCAAGTTTGCCCACCACACGATCGCCTCAAAGGTGTCTATGTTCTTCAATCTGAATTGTCTGGTTGTCTTTCATCTTGTGGTGTGGGCAGGGATTAGTGATCAATAACTTGGTCCTTTCATTCCTTGGGGCTGACAAAATGGAGATGTTCTGATTCTATTATTCTGCCTTCATTTATTAGTTGCAGTATTTTTACATAGATAGTGTTCCTTTCTACTATTTGGAAGTCCAATGATACAGCTTACATGGAAAGTCAGGATGGATGTTTGAGTTTTCCCTGTATTCATCAGTTTTCAAAAGACTGAGTTAGTTCCCTAGCATCTTCCAACAGTGATCAATTAGCATTTTCTTTTAAAAATCTTTATGAACTCAAGGATGTAGGCATTTTTGATGTGTTTCAATCCACTGCAATTATTATTCTACTGATACTCAAATTTTCCCGCCTTTGGCTAGTGAGAGCCCCTGAGTTAAATTTTGCCACAAAGTTACTTAAATGTGGTCCTGGTCATCTTCAGCAGCTACCTTACTCTCTGTGTGACAGGATTATTTAATGTTACATTGCATGCTTCATGCCTAAGACCTCAAATTGCTATTTCTTCATGGAGCCTTGGCTTGTTTACAAGAAATGGTACTTTAAGATCACAACATAGTTATATTTTTAACTACAGTCAGATATAGTTATTTCTTGATTCTTTTCCATTGTAGCTGTGATGTATTGATTTGCTACCGAAGATGAGGTTTTAGCTCTCTCTTAAGCCCTCTCACTCTGCTCCCAACAATGCATTTAGTATTTAAAATATTAAGACTAGGTCAAAATTCACATCTCAAACTTGGTTTTGTAATTACTTCCTGTTTCTTAACACTTCTTGTGTTATCTTGAGTTAATAATTACCTTGAATTTTTTCTCTTACTTGATTTTCTGAGTTTCTATCTGTAATTGATCCCTAAATTTTCCTCCTTAAGAAGTACATCTTCTCATTAATTCAAACACATCAAGTAATCTGTCCATTCTCCTTTTTATATATATTTTTTTCTTTCTGCATATCTCCGTTCTGGTAACTTCAACTCAAGCTGCTTTCTCTCCCTGGTGCATTGTAGTCATCCTATCAGTTATCTTCACATTGCCTTTGCTTTTATCCTTTAGGGACATTCTGCTTCCTGTATGCAATTATTTTATACTTTAAAAAAAAGATTCAGTTTCTAGTTTTGATGGAGCATCTTTTCGAGTATATTCTAAGAAAAATCCTTCAGGGTAATTTTTTTTCCAAGTGTGAAAACCCATCATTTGGCTGAACATAAAATTATAAATTAGAAATAATTTGAAGAAACTTGAAGACATCTTTTCACTGTGTCCTGACTCTAGTGGTGCAAATGATGACATTCTAATTGCCCATTCTTTATTTTCATTGATCCCTGTTTTCATGCCTTAACGTCTTCATTATCATTGTTCTGAGATTTTATAAAGGCGAGCCCTCATTTTCATATTGGGTATGTCATGGTAGCTTTCGATATGGTGGCTTAAGTCTTTCTATCCTGGGAATTGTATTTCTTTGATAATTTCTTCTTTTTCAGTTGCTTCTTTCTTCCTTTCTGCAGCGCCTATCAGGTGGATGTTAGATAATCTAAAACAATCTTCTAATTTTCTTTCCATTGCTCTCTGGTTATTCATCTCTTTGCTTTGTTATTCTATGTTCTGAGCAATTTACTCAGCTTTATTTTCCAAAAAGCCTATTGAAATTCTTTTTTATTTCTATCATAATATTTTTAATAGCCTAGAGATTCTTTGTTTTCTCTGAATATTCCCTTTGTATAGAGTACTGTGCTTGATGCGTGTTTGCAAACTTATTTCTCTAAAGCCACTGATTATATGGGTTTTACTATAAGATTCTTTTTTCCTCCTTTTGGCACTGTCTGTTCCCTCCAAGTTCCTTTTTTCCTGTTTGCTTATTCTGCTCTCTGTGTTTCATGATAGCCCCTTTCCCCAAGTATCCTGATCAGTGGATGTCTGTGTATTTTTAAGAGTGAGACATTAAAACTGGGCCTGGAACCCTGTATGGACATGGCTTGTAGAGTGGTGGGCTTCACTGTAGGGCAACTAAGTCAAGGAGCCCTTGACTCTTAGTTGCACTAGCTGACTTCCCTGGAAAGACCTTCCAGTCTGCTGCCTGGGCACATGAAATTGGCCACCAGCATGCTGACAGTTGAGAGCAGGGGGATTTGGCTTCCCCACTCAATGAGTGGACATTTGCTTGATTCTGTGTTTTCAGTATGGCTTCCTGCTGAATTATGCCTGGTGCCCTTCAGTGCAGATGGGAAGTCTCCAGTCTTCTGCTGAGCTGGAGAAGAGTAGGGGCTCTATGGGTCTAACTGCTTCTAATGCAGATTTTCCACCACTCATTCTGTTTCTGGATATTCCCCATACCTAACTGCAGAAGTACCAGTGCCTGCCTCCAATTCCTGAAATCTGGACATCCACAGCATAAACCAGCTTGCTTCTTGGTGTACTGCCCACCCTAAGTAGAATTTCTGATTTCTCTCCTGCTCCTCTTCTTCTAGGCTAAGGCTTGAGCCTTCTTCTCTACCTTCATACTGAGGAACATTAATATTGTCTTTTTTTATGGCTTCAAGTACCATCTGAATGACTACAATTTTTTTAAATCTGTATTTACTGAGAAGCAAATTCCAAGATGGAATTAGACATGCAAGAGGATACATGATTTATCCCATGAACTAACTACACTGTCACATTCAGTGGGGATAAGTGTCATTTCTGGAGAGTGTGTGTCCTCCTCCCTGGACTGTAAGCACTATAACAGGGATCAGATCAGCTGTCCATCCCTGAATCTGGCACATGGACTGGACATAGTGGGCCTTCCATTTACTTCTGTGTGTTGAATGAATATAACATGCCTAGTTAGAAGGAGGAAATGTGAGTTACATCCTGAGGAAAATGAGTGTGTTTTACTTTGGACTGTGAATTCAAGGAATAACCTTTCTAACATGACAGAAGAAGGAGAAGGGCCTTTCCATTAAAAGGCATCACCCCTGCTTCCTGCACAATATGTGCTTATTCTTTGTTCTGTGGTTGCCAAAATCAAAAGTAATTCTTATCCTTAGAAAAGAGAGTAATTTATTAGAATTAGCAGAAATAAAACACTACCTTGGGAAAATGTGTGTACAGGACTGTGGGTGGGTGTCCAATACCTAGTGTTCAGTTCTCTGTGTAGATTTCCCTGTGTTCACAGAACCATCCTGGAAGCAGAAACACCATCTGGAGGTGGGGTGGGGGCTGGTAGGTGGTGATGGGGTACTAGGGAAGGATACTGCTGGTCTGACCAGTGTCTGACTTAGGCACAAACAGATGATATCAAGGATAGAGTTTAACAAGACTCGTTATATAGCTCCTGCTCAACTGAGTTTCATGAACATTCAGAGTGAGTACTGACCTGCCTATCTGTTATGGACCAAATGATGTGTGTCCCTAAAATTCATCTGCTGAATCAGAAACTCCTAATGTGATAGTGCTTGGAGGTGGGGCCTTTGGGAGGTAATTAGGTTTATATGAGGTATGAGGATGGGGTCACCAAGAATGGGATTAGTGCCCTTATGAAAAAGGACCAAGAGAGCTCCCTTGCGCCTTCTGCCATATGAAGACACAGTGAGAAGACAGCCCTCTATGAACAAGGAAGTGGGTTCTCACCAGACGCCAAATCTTCTGGTGACTTGATCATGGACTTCCAGCTTCCAGAACTGTGAGAAATAAATTTCTGTTGCTTATAAGCCACCTGACTATAGTATTTTTGTTATAAGAGCCTGAATGGACTAAAATAAGGGAATCTGACCTAATGAAAGAAACCAAGGAGAGATCCATGGCAACAGAGCTGCATATAAATTACTAAGTCAAGAGTGAAGGCAAAGCCCTCTGTCAGGGGCAGGGGAGGGGGTGTGTGTGGGCAGAAAACATGAAGACCCCATGGAAGGAAAATCAACAGAATGGAGCAGCTCTGCACAGTGGGGGACCTGTGGGCACCAGGTCAGATCCATGACTAGTTGGCTCAATGGCAGGTAGCAGGCGCTGAGGGAGCAGACACCACACCCAGAGCCCTGGGGCATCCTCGGCTCCACTTTATAGGAGGGACCTTGTTAAACCAAGTAGTGGTGAAGCTCCCCGGATAGGTGGTTAATGTTAACATTATCAGAGGCTGATTGGCCTTTAAAAGGAGAGTTTCAAGCAGAAGCGGGTCACCAAATGTCAGGAAGCTTTGTTCATGGATAGAGGGGTACATTTGAAATGAGATCTCTGGTTCAATTCCAAGTCGAAGATTCTGCTTTGATAGACTCACGTATACAATTTTCACACAATCATATATCATGTTAAACAATGACAATCAATTGCACCCTAACGTGACAGGTGAGCATGAGAGTTCCCGCTGTCTTTAGCCTCTAAGAACATATGGCTGTACACACACTGAATAAAGATATGACAAAGTATCTACTACTTCTTCCAAAATTTCCTTTGACGTTGTAGAATTCACATTTTTCTCTCTTGGGTTGGAACTGAGTGCTTCCTATCTTGGTACCCTTGGTGGCCCCCATCTAAAAGACCCCAAAGTGTCAGAGAAGACTGGATTCTGGTTCAAGTCAGCTGAAAATGGGCTGTTCAGAACTGGGGAGGCAGTTTCTTTGTATGTAAATTATGAAGTTCAGGTGTAATATCTCAAGCTTCTGTTTTAACCCAGTTCTTTCCACATCAGTCTTACATGGTTCCAAAGGCAACCAAAGGACACAGCCTAGAAAGGTTTAAACTAGAGAGCATGTGACATCATGGGAGCAGATACAATCAACTGGCACATTCGCTCATGAAGAATTTAACCAGGATGAATAGCCTTGATGCATCACAAACCCTCCAGAGAAATTTTTTCTGTTCCTCACTGGCAGACTAGGAGAGGAAGTGGTGGATCACATTTTTCCTCCGAGCTCAGGATTCAAAGATGTCAATTAAAGCAACATTTCTTTTTCATTATTGAGTTATAGTTGATATATAATATTATGTAAGTTTTAGGTGTACAATATAATTCACAATTTTTAAAGGTCCAAACTTTTAGTCATTTTATAGTTATTATAAAATATTAAATTAAAGTAACTTAAATCTAATGTTGCACCATTTTCTCAATGTGATAGTTGATTTATAGAACACAGAAATAAAACACTTTAATCTGGAATTTGAAAAAAAAATAAAGGTCACTGTAGATCTGTAAGATAGTAAATATTCTGTTGAGGAATTTTACTCTGTGCCTAATGTATGATTCTAGTGAGAAAAATAGGAATCTTCTGTGTTTGGGCTCTTCCTTCTCTCCAGCCAAAATTAACAATATAGCTCTCTCCACAAAACCTGTGTTCCTGCCAATTATCTTATTATAGAAGATCAAGGATTGAAGAAATTATACTTTAGTTTAATCATTCAATGCATCATTGCCAAAGAAATGAATCCCTAATGGTGGAATGTTTAGAGAATACATATCCTGGTTGCTTGGCTTTGATTTTGACCCTTCCGTTTACTTCTTCTAGTTGGATCTCCCTGGAAGTGTGTCTGGAGAGGGAAGAAATCTCTCCACAGACTACCAGGGCTTGAGTAAAATAGGGGCATTCAAGTTTCCCAACTGGCAGTTTCAACATGAGTTTTTAAGAAACTCTGGCCTTTCCCACCATGGCAATGGTGAGGACCATGAATATGGACTCAGAAGATCTGGACCCTCTTTCTGTTTGGATTAAACCACACCATCATATGTCCTGTATCACGCCAGTTGCTCTAGCCCACTTTCCTCCTGAGCTGTAAAACTGTGATGTTTTAAAGACTCACTGTACCCTGTCGGCTCCAGGTGTTGGGCTGTGCAGCTTCAGCAGTAAACACCAGGCTGGCCACGAGGTCTCTGGCTTGGAGGCATCGTCTGAACATCAACAACATAAATGTATTATAACATAACCCAGTCTCCACTCTTTTATGCCTGTGCTTTTTGGGCAAAAAAATAATTGCAAAGAACACCTTTTAAAGGTGCAATGACAGCTGTGTTGCAAGACATAATCACATTTTTTACTGATTCATACATTGGAAAGATTGTTGTGGAAAATTATAATAATATAAAAATGAGGCTGATATAATTACAGGGTTTTACGAAGTGCAAATGTAAGTGCTATCTTTTCAACGAGAGGCGGGACATGGGATGTGGAAGCCTAATCGACAGATGTGTGTTGGGAGAGGAAGAAGTTTCTATGTGCAGAAGGCATAGAAACCATGAAAATCTTCCCCATGAAAATATACCAATTGTGGAACTACTAATTCTTCAAATGCTTAGTGTATTTACTCTATAAAGAAAAGTGATAACTGGAAATGTTCCAACCAGAGAGATTTCCTCAGATATCCTCTGAGATGCATGCTTGGGGTCATTGAGCTCTGAATTTGACTCAAAACTCACTACTCTGTTCTACTAAATGCACGACTCAGTTCCATTTCAAGTGTTCCTCCCATGAAAGGAGCTTTTGTCAAGGAATCATGATGCCACTGGGGACTGATTCTAGTGAGAAAATCAGGAATACTTTGCTTTAGGGGTGAGTTAAAATGATTGTGAGATAAATATTTTGCATATACTACTTTGAATATTATATGGAACACTGCACATTTATTTTTTTCTTTGTGCTATTGATATTTGTTAATCTGGTATTATTGGAGATGAAAAATCAATGTGAAAATTGAGGAGCATTATAGAAAATCCAATTTTCTATTTGGCAATAACAACAATATTATGAGAGCTTTCAGAAATACAACTATAGAGGGGGCAAAAGATGGAGATGAACTCGGCATTACAATTTAATTCCAGCCCATGTATATTCCTTAAAGTTCCCCAGGCTATTTACAGGGGTCATGACCATGCAACACACACCCCATCAGCCTGAGTTTGTTCCTTTAGATGAATGGAACTCCCACCTATAGGAAGTAGAGGTGAAGGTGTGCTATAGACTGAATGCTTGTGTCCCCTCAAAATTCATATGTTGACCCCAAAGTGTTGGTTTTAGGAGGTGGGACATTTGGGAGGTGATTAGATAATGAGGATGGAGCCCCAAGAAGTGGAATTAGTGCCCTTATAAAAGAGACCCAGAGAGATCCCTTGCCCCTTCTTGCCTTGTGAAGACACAGCAAGAAGATGGCCAAAAATGAACAAGGAAGGGGGATCTCACCAGATACTGAATCTGTCAGTGCCTTATCTTGGACTTCCAGCCTCCAAAATTGTGAGAAACAAAGTTCTGTTGTGTATAAGCCACCCAGTCTATGGTATGTTTGTTATAGCAGCCAAAGTGGACCAATATAGGGGGCGTTTAAGGGTAAGCCACTAGTGTAAAGAGCTGAGTGAAATTCATCAAAGCAGCTGTGATTGAAGACACAAGGATATATCCAATGTCTATTTTCTTCCCAAGAAAAATGAAGAGACAGTACCAGTTTTAGGAGGCCTAATGCTCTCAAGACTCTCCTCCATAAAGCTGTATTTATATGTTCCTATACTACACATAGTATATAAAAATAAAATCTTGTCCTGCCAAGCAATGGGCTCCTCTGCCACATCCTCCATCATTATGCAGGTGGAAAATGAGATTCCTTAATAATGGTTATGCCTCAGCACTCAGCATAACTGGTTTCTTCCCAGTGTTGCTAGGATGTATTTCTAAGTTTGATTTGTAATAAGCTACCTATTTTACCATCTGGGGAAACTTCTAGATGATAAGCCCCCATAAACATCTGAATAGTTAGTGCCATATTTTGTTTTATGTGATTTTTCTCTTTGAAGTGTCCCAGGCAATCTACATTGAGGAAGAATGACCAGTGAAGACCAGCTTGTCCAAAGATGGGGGAAAGGCCACTAACCCACAATCTCAGACCTTTCGAAAGAGACCAGGCCTTCCCTAACCCCATGTAGGAGCCAAATACTAAACTTCAGTTCTCTGATGCTTTTTTAAAAAAATCCACGAACTCTTCTTCACTGACTATTTGTGGGGCATCAAGGGAATTTAGATCTTTGCTGCTTGTTTTTGCTGTTGTTGCTGTTGTTTTGCATGTGGGAATGAGAAAGGAAAGGTGATCTGACCATTTCCTTCATCTGCTCTCTGGCCTCACAAGCAGCCTAAACCAGGGCCCTGGAAATGGCCACACAGGGTGACACAGCCCCTGGCTCTTCAGGGTTACAGGACAGCAGAGGTATGTCCACCAGGGGGGCAACAGTTCTCCCGGAGCTCAGGATGGGTAGCACAGTAAGCCCGGGTAGTGAATACAGGTTGATGACACTGAAATAATTTTGTTTAGAAATTGTTCAAGCATTTGTTTTATTTTAAGTACTCAAAAGACAAAAAAGCAACAAAGGTGTAAGTTTTTAGTGTCTTTTCATCTTCATGTAGGACCTCATGATGATCCACAAGTATTTTCAAAGACAGAGAAGCCTGCAGTGAAAATGTTGTTTTCCCAGGTGCCAGGATAACCTCTGGATTTGGCCCCAGGCTCCAAGTCCATTCTGATCCCAGACACACAGATGTGAATCTCATCCTTCTGAAACACTAGGACCAGGAGGAAAGACCGGAACAAACCAAGTGTCCTCCCAGGCGACAACCGAGTTACAGGTGATGACTTCTCAGGTTCTGTAGGTGACATAGAAGCCAGCCGCATCCCTAAACCCCCCTGGGACTTAATTGGCACCATTCAAATTGACCAACTGTTCTAGCAAAGCACATTTGGATTTGTTTGTGTTCCGGAATAGAGCTGAGGTGACCTTACAGATCAACGTCAGGAATTGAGGAACTAGTTTTTTCTTCCAATGTCTTTCCAATTATTTTGTTAGTAGCTGATCTTCCAAAAATTAAATATGCAGAAACTGGTTTGTTAAGCTTTTTATTTCTTTAAAAACCGCCCTTGAGGGCCTCCCTGGTGGCGCAAGTGGTTGAGAGTCCGCCTGCCGATGCAGGGGATACGGGTTCGTGCCCCGGTCTGGGAGGATCCCATATGCCGCGGAGCGGCTGGGCCCGTGAGCCATGGCCGCTGAGCCTGCGCGTCCGGAGCCTGCGCGTCCGGAGCCTGTGCTCCGCAACGGGGGAGGCCACAACAGTGAGAGGCCCGCATACCGCAAAAAAAAAAAAAAAAAAAAAAAAAAACCGCCCTTGAATTGTAACTTCTCTGGAAAGGTATAACCTCATAAACCTTGGTTAGTCAGTCATTTCTGAGAGTTGTGTAACAGGATTTAAGTCCTAAAATAAATGGGTTACAATTTGCAAGAAGTTTGGAGGAGGGAAAGGAGACAAAAGTAAGAGGAAATGAAAGGCAGGTGCAATTCTCCAATATTTACTCTGTTTTTCAATAACTGCTTTATTGAGCTATAATTCATATACAAGTGACCCATTAAAGTTTACAATTCAATATGTTTTGTATATGTAGCATGGTGTGACCATTACCACAATTTTAGAACATTCTTATCACCCCTTTTGATTACAGTTGTTCTAGTGTGTATGAAGTGTATCTCACTGTGCTTTGTGTTTACATTTCTCTGATGGCTAATGATGTTGAGTATCTTTACATGTGCTTATTTGTCATTTGTACATCTCCTTTGGAGAAATTTTTACTTGGATACTTTGCCTATTTCTAGTTGGATTACTTTTTCTTTTTGATTTATAAGTTATAAGTTATATTATACATACAAATTCCTTATCAGAATATGATTTGCAAAAATTTTCTTCCATTTTGTGGGGTATTTTTTTACGTTAATGATGACACTTTTCAGAGCACAGAAGTGTTAAATTATGATGAATTCCAATTTATCTTTTTTTGTTGTTGTTGCTTCTACTTTTGGCATTGTTTGTTGCTTGTGCTTTTGGCACTTACATTAGAACTTTGATTCATTTTGAGTTAATTTTTATATATTTGTGAGGTAATGATCCTAATTCATTCTTTTTTTTTTTTTTTTTTTTTTTTGGCGGTATGCGGGCCTCTCCCTGTTGTGGCCTCTCCCATTGAGGAGCACAGGCTCCGGACGTGCAGGCTCAGCGGCCATGGCTCACGGGCCCAGCCACTCCACAGCATGTGGGGTCCTCCCAGACCAGGGCACGAACCCATGTCCCCTGCATCGGCAGGCAGATTCTCAACCACTGTGCCACCAGGGAAGCCCCAAATTCATTCTTTTTAATGTAGATATCCAGTTGTCTCAGGGCAATTTGCTGGAGACTATTTTTTCCCCATTGAGTTGTCTTGGTATTCTTATTTAAAAGTCAGTTGACAAAAATGTTAGGGTTTATTTCTGGATCTTAATTCTGTTTCATTGATCTACAAGTCTATCATTATGCCAGTATCACTTTATCTTGATTACTTTAGCTTTGTAGTAAGTTTTGAAATTGAAAACTGTTCTTTTCCAAGATTGTTTTGGATATTCTTCATCCCTTGAATTTCCATATGAATTATAGGATCAACTTGTCAATGTCTGCAAAAATCTCAACTGAGATCATAATAGGGATTGTGTCAGATCTATGGATAAGTTTGGGAAGTATCACCAACTTATCAATATTAAGTCTTCTGATCTATGAACATGGAATATCTTTCCATTTATTTAGGTCTTCTTTAAAACCTTTCAACAATGTATTGTAGTTTTCAGAGTGTAAGTTTTGGACTTCTTTTGCTAAATTTTTCCTAAGTATTTTATTCTTTCCAATGTTAGTATAAATGAAATTGTTTCCTTAATTTTATTTTCAGGTTGTTCATTGTAAATGTATATACATAAAATTGGTTCTTGTATATTGACTTTGTATCCTGAAGCCTTCCTGAACTCACTTATTCCAATAATTTGTAGTGGATTCTTTCAGATATTGTGTGTACAAGATTCCATCATCTTCAGATAGAGATACTTTTTTACTTCTCCCTTTTTCAGCAACATGCATTATATGTAATTTTCTGACATAACAGCCCAGGATAGAACCTCCAGTACAACATTGAATAAAAGTGATGAGAACAGATATCCTTGTCTTGTTCTTGATGTTAGAGGGAAAGCTTTCAGTGTTTCATTTTTAAGCTTAATGTTATATGTGAGTTTTCATAGATGTGCTTTATCAAGTTGAGAAAGTTTCCTTCAATTTTTAGTTTTCTGAGTGTTTTTTTTACCATGAAAATCTGTTGAATTATATCAATAATTTTTCTGCATCTATTGAGATGATTGACAACATTAATTGATTTTTAGATGTTAAACCAACCTCATTTTCTAGGTTCAATCTCAATGATCATGGTGTATAATCTATTTAGTATATTGCTGGATTTAATTTGCCAGTGTTCTGCTGAGGATTTTTGCATCTGCACTCATAAGAGATAATGGTCTATAGTTTCTTTTATTTTAATGTCTTTGTCTGATTTTGGTATCACGATAATGCAAACTTCATAGAATGAGTTTAAAAGTATCCCATCTTCTATTTTTCTGGAAGACTTTGAGAAGAATTGGTGTTAATTTCTCTTAGATGTTAAAAAAAAAGTCTGATATTAGATGAATATTGCAATGCAAAGCTGGATTTTAGATGATATGCTTAAGTCAAAAAAAAACTACCAAAGGCCAAATATGGATTTGCTGAAAAAAAAAAAAGAACAGTTCTCTTGAATCAAGCTGCACTTTGGTAATAGAAACGTAAATACAGCCTTAATAAGCAAATGTGATAACAGCTGCTACTTACTAAAATTGTAATTGCAAAGGAATATTCTGAAGCACCCATAGTTTGTAGTGGTATATGGAGGTATATAGTATATAGTGGTATAATCATAGCATGGGTGGTTTGATGTACAGTAATGCAATAGAAAGATGGATATTAAATGCCCTCCTCTCCAAACAACTGAGAGAGGTGAGGGCAGACCAATCAGAGGAAGGCCAAGCTTGTTTCTGCTTCTCAGGGCAAATAGGACTGGGGGAAAGCCCACAGTCTGGGTTCCCCTGGCCTGCTCTTTCCCGCAGTGGCAGCCTGCTGGGCTGGCTCTGCTCTGCTCTGCATTTTCCCTCCCAACTGGAGCCTGGCAGCTGCAAATGTCCATAATTATGGAAGATTCTCTCGTTTTCTGCTCTGTGGTTGAAATAATGACAGTCGCTTTTTATTACCGTTCTAATGGCTTCACACTCTGAATCACTGTGATATTATTAATAAAGGCAAAAAGGGGTCTTATTTAGCATGGATAGAACTTCCCCATACATCACTTCAAGAGAGGATGGCTGAGCTGACAGGTTAACGAAGCTGCCCAGCTATGCAGCTGGACCATTAACGGATGCAGCAGCAAACGGGTGTGTGGGGGGCTGAGACAACAGCACTCTGCTCAGTCGTTCGCCCCACACCTGAGTCCTGCATCAGAACAGGCCGGGAGCTTCTTAAATGCATGGCTTTTATCTCAACAGCCCTCCTTAACTATGCAACTTGTTAATGAGCTCCTGGGCTTTCCGACAATGTGTACGCCATCTCCTAAATGGAATAAACACAATCACCTTGCAATATAAAGTGCTTAAAAGACACCAAAGAGGCAATAAACCCATTTCGTGTAAGCAATGGGGGTATGACACTTTCACAAGGATTCCAAACTGTGCTGGGGGAGGGCACACAGACTGGGCACTCTGGTCCCACCAGCTTCCTTCCTGTACATAAGGGACACATGGGGCCAGGGCCAGAGGTTCAATTCTTCAACTTGATAACAAATTGGCAATGGGTAGAACATCCTGAAATGTGACCTAGGCTTTTGTGGAAAGACAGCAGCTCATGCTAACGGGAGGCACCTTCGTCCAGACCACACCTCTCTGCCTCTCCCAGCCCTTCTCGACCTCTCCCTCCCTCCTTTCCCTTCTTCACTATTGGGGCCCTTTATCTCTAGCCCCAGGAATGATCACACCAGCATCTGTAGTCTTTTCCCAAATTCTACACTTACTGTAATTTATCAGCCACTAAGCAGTTAAAGCTGCTTGCAGCATTATGCAGCAGAATGGGCTAATGTTTTATTGTCTGTTCGCATTTATGAAAGAATACTTGTCAGTGAATCATCATTCAAGACTGTCATTAGGTGCGACACAACCACGATACCAAGAACAACAGTGAAAGAGTGCAGAGCAAAAAGGTATGGAAGTCAGGTGATCAATCAGATTCACCGCCTTCTTTTGAACGTCCTGGAGCAAGGACAAAGAATTTAGGATGCATTTTGATGATGCCAGAAATACACTTCTTCGAGACTTCCGGGGAAGATGGCGGAAGAGTAAGACGCAGAGATCACCTTCCTCCCCACAGATACACCAGAAATACAGCTACACGTGGAACAACTCCTACAGAACACCTACTGAACGCTGACAGAAGACCTCAGACCTCCCAAAAGGCAAGAAACTCCCCACGTACCTAGTTAGGGCAAAGCGGAGAGATTCCTGCACAGAGGATCGGTGCCAACCGGCACTCACCAGCCCAAGAGGTTTGTCTGCTCGCCCGCTGGGGCAGGTGGCGCTGGGAGCTGAGGCTCGGGCTTCAGTCGGAGCACAGGGAGAGGACTGGGGTTGGCGGCGTGAACACAGCCTGAAGGGGCTAATGCACCACAGCTAGCCAGGAGGGAGTACGGGAAAAAGATTGGACCTGCCGAAGAGGTAAGAGACTTTTTCTTCCCTCTTTGTTTCCTGGTGCACGAGGAGAGGGAATTACGAGCACTGCTTGGAGGAGCTCCAGAGACGGGCACAAGCCGTGGCTGAAAGCATGGACCCCAGAGACGGGTGTGGGACGCTGGGGCTGCTGCCGCCACCACAAGGCCTGTGTGCGAACGCAGGTCACTGACCACACCCCCCTTCCGGGGAGCCTGTGAATCCCGTCACTGCTGGGGTCCTGGGATCCAGGGAGAGCTTCCCTGGGAGAAAGGCACGGCGTGCCTCGGGCTGGTGCAACGTCACGCCGGCCTCTGCCGCTGCAGGCTCCACCCGCACTCCGTGCCCCTCCCTGCCCCCTGGCCTGAGTGAGCCAGAGTCCCTGAAGTGGCTGCTCCTTTAACCCCATCCTATCAGAGCAAAGAACAGATGCCCACCCACAACCTACACGGAGAGGTGGGGCCAACTCCAAAGCTGAGACCCGGGAGTTGTGAGAACAAAGAAGAGAAAGGGAAATCTCTCTCAGCAGCCTCAGAAGCAGTGGATTAAAACTCCACAATCAACTTGATGTACCCTGCATCTGTGGAATACATGAATGGACAATGAATCATCCCAAATTGAGGAGCCAGGAGTCAGAGCTGTGCCTCTGAGGTGCGAGAGCCAACTTCAGGACACTGGTCCACAAGAGACCACCCAGCTCCACATAATATCAAATGGTGAAAATCTTCCAGAGATCTCCATCTCAATACCAGCAGCCAGCTTCACTCAACGACCAGCAAGCTACAGTGCTGGGCACCCTATGCCAAACAACTAGCAGGACAGGAACACAATGCCACCCATTAGCAGAGAGGCTGCCTAAACTCATAAAAAGTCCACAGACACCCCAAAATACACCACCAGACGTGGACCTGTCCACCAGAAAGACAAGATCCAGCCTCATCCACCAGAACACAGGCACTAGTCCCCTCCACCAGGAAGCCTACACAACCCACTGAACCAACCTTGGTCACTGGGGACAGACAGCAAAAACAACGGGAACTATGAACCTGCAGCCTGCAAAAAGGAGACCCCAACACAGTAACATAAGCAAAATGAGAAGACAGAAAAACACACAGCAGGAGAAAGAGCAAGAAAAAACCCACCAGACCTAATAAATGAAGAGGAAATAGGCAGTCTACCTGAAAAAGAATTCATAATAATGATAGTAAAGATGATCCAAGATTCTATTTCCAAGATCCAAAATCTTGGAAATAGAATAGACAAAATGCAAGAAACAGTTAACAAGGACCTAGAAGAAACAAAGATGAATCAAGCATCGATTAAAAACACAATAAATGAAACAACAAATACTCTAGATGGGATCAATAGCAGAATAACTGAGGCAGAAGAACAGATAAGTGAGGTGGAAGATAAAATAGTGGAAATAACTGCTGCAGAGCAAAATAAAGAAAAAAGAATGAAAAGAACAGAGGACAGTCTCAGAGACCTCTGGGACAACATTAAATGTGCCAACATTCGAATTATAGGGGTTCCAGAAGAAGAAGAGAAAAAGAAAGGGACTGAGAAAATATTTGAAGAGATTATAGTTGAAAACTTCCCTAATATAGGAAAGGAAATAGTTAATCAAGTCCAGGAGGCACAGAGAGTCCCATACAGAATAAATCCAAGGAGAAATATGCCAAGACACATATTAATCAAACTGTCAAAAATTAAACACAAAGAAATCATATTAAAAGCAGCAAGGGAAAAACAACAAATAATACACAAGGGAATCCCCATCAGGTTAACAGGTTATCTCTCAGCAGAAACTCTACAAGCCAGAAGGGAGTGGCAGGACATAATTAAAGTGATGAAGGAGAGAAACCTGCAACCAAGATTACTCTACCCAGCAAGGATCTCATTCAGATTTGATGGAGAAATTAAAATGTTTACAGACAAGCAAAAGCTGAGAGAGTTCAGCACCACCAAACCAGCTTTACAACAAATGCTAAAGGAACTTCTCTAGGCAAGAAACACAACAGAAGGAAAATACCTACAATAACGAACCCAAAACAATTAAGGAAATGGGAATAGGAACATACATATCAATAATTACCTTAAATGTAAATGGACTAAATGCTCCCACCAAAAGACACAGAGTGGCTGAATGGATACAAAAACAAGACCCATATATATGCTGTCTACAAGAGACCCACTTCAGACCTAGAGACACATACAGATTGAAAGTAAGGGGATGGAAAAAGATATTCCATGCAAATGAAAATCAAAAGAAAGCTGGAGTAGCAATTCTTATATCAGACAAAATAGACTTTAAAATAAAGACTATTAGAAGAGACAAAGAAGGACACTACATAATGATATAGGGATCGATCCAAGAAGAAGATATAACAATTGTAAATATTTATGCACGCAACATAGGAGCACCTCAATACATAAGGCAAATACTAACAGCTGTAAAAGGGGAAATCAACAGTAACACACTCATAGTAGGGGACTTTAACACCCCACTTTCACCAATGGACAGATCATCCAAAATGAAAATAAATAAGGAAACACAAGCTTTAAATGATACATTAAACAAGATGAACTTAATTGATATTTATAGGACATTCCATCCAAAAACAACAGAATACACATTTTTCTCAAGTGCTCATGGAACATTCTCCAGGATAGATCATATCTTGGGTCAAAAATCAAGCCTTGATAAATTTAAGAAAATTGAAATTGTATCAAGTATCTTTTCCAACTACAATGCTATGAGACTAGACATCAATTACAGGAAAAGATCTGTAAAAAATACAAACACATGGAAGCTAAACAACACACTACTCAATAACGAAATGATTACTGAAGAAATCAAAGAGGAAATTTTAAGAACCTAGAAACAAATGACAATGGAGACACGACAACCCAAAACCTATGGGATGCAGCAAAAGCAGTTCTAAGGGGGAAGTTTATAGCAATACAATCCCACCTTAAGAAACAGGAAACATCTTGAGTAAACAACCTGACCCTTCACCTAAAGCAATTAGAGAAAGAAGAACAAAAAAACCCCAACGTTAGCAGAAGGAAAGAAATCATAAAGATCAGATCAGAAATAAATGAAAAAGAAATGAAGGAAATGATAGCAAAGATCAATAAAACTAAAAGCTGGTTCTTTGAGAAGATAAACAAAATTGATAAACCATTAGCCAGACTCATCAGGAAAAAAAGAGGGAGAAGACTCAAATCAATAGAATTAGAAATGAAAAAGGAGAAGTAACGACTGACACTGCAGAAATACAAAAGATCATGAGAGATTACTATAAGCAACTCTATGCCAATAAAATGGACAATCTGGAATAAATGGACAAATTCTTAGAAATGCACAACTGGCCAAGACTGAATCAGGAAGAAATAGAAAACATGAATAGACCAATCACAAGCACTGAAATTGAAACTGTGATTAAAATTCTTCCAACAAACAAAAGCCCAGGACCAGATGGCTTCACAGGCGAATTCTATCAAACATTTAAAGAAGAGCTAACACCTATCCTTCTCAAACTCTTCCAAAATATAGCAGAGGGAGGAACACTCCCAAACTCATTTCACGAGGCCACCATCACCTTGATACCAAAACCAGGCAAGGATGTCACAAAGAAAGAAAACTACAGGCCAATATCACTGATGAACATAGATGCAAAAATCCTCAACAAAATACTAGCAAACAGAATCCAACAGCACATTAAAAGGATCATACACCATGATCAAGTGGGGTTTATTCCAGGCATGCAAGGATTCTTCAATATACGCAAATCAATCAACGTGATACACCATATTAACAAATTGAAGGAGAAAAACCATATGATCATCTCAATAGATGCAGAGAAAGCTTTCGACAAAATTCAACACCCATTTATGATAAAAACCCGGCAGAAAGTAGGCATAGAGGGAACTTTCCTCAACAGAATAAAGGCCATATATGACAAACCCACAGTCAACATCGTCCTGAATGGTGAAAAACTGAAACCATTTCCACTAAGATCAGGAACAAGACAAAGCTGCCCAGTCTCACCACTCTTATTCAACACAGTTTTGGAAGTTTTAGCCACAGCAATCAGAGAAGAAAAGGAAATAAAAGGAATCCAAATTAGAAAAGAAGAAGTAAAGCTGTCACTGTTTGCAGATGACATGATACTATACGTAGAGAATCCTAAAGATGCTACCAGAAAACTACTAGAGCTAATCAATGAATTTGGTAAAGTACAGGATACAAAATTAATGCGCAGAAATCTCTGGCATTCCTGTACACTAATGATGAAAAATCTGAAAGTGAAATCAAGGAAACACTCCCATTTACCATTGCAACAAAAAGAATAAAATATCTAGGAATAAACCTACCTAAGGAGACAAAATACCTGTATGCAGAAAATTATAAGACACTGATGAAAGAAATTAAAGATTATTTAAAAAAAGAAATACGCTTCTTCAATGAGGGAAATGTAAAATATATTACTTACTCGTAGCTTGTAAACTTTTGCTTGGATTGTTGGAGCTTCCTATGTATCAAAATTAAATATAAGAGCCCTAAACATGTAACATAGTGTCACAGTTTAGTTCTCATCTCTAAGAGGAACATGTGACCTAGATATGTAAGCACTGCAGTGAAAAGGCAACAGCTAAAAATGTCCAGCTTTTTTTAAATTTCATACTCTTCTCTTTACCTGCCCTAATATGAGAACATTCTGGACAAGAAACATGTGACAGGACAATGCAAATCCCAAATCCAGTAACTGGATGCAAAGGGCTTGTCTGAGGGCTGCTGCTCTCTTGACGCCAGATAAAAGTGTTCTTCATGAGGGTGGGGAGACAGAGAAGTTTTGAGCATTAGTCGAGAGTCTGAAGACTCTGAACATCCAGTGTCTGGGTAGGTAGGAGAGAAAATACAAAATATGTTAACACAGATGAATCTGGCAGGGGGTTGAGAGGAAAGAAACGGAAAAGAGGGGGGATTTCACAGAGGCTGATGTAACTTTGCAAAGAATGAGCGAAGGCTAAAGCCATTGGGGTCTCTGTCTGTCTCAGTCTGTGTGACTGTAAAAAAACACCATAAACTGGGTGGCTTATACACAAGACATTTATTTCTCACAATTCTGGAGGCTGGTACCAGCAGATTCTGAGTCTGGTGAGAACCCACTTCCTGGTTCATAGACAACTCAACAATCTCCCCTGGTGGAAGGGATGAGGAAGCTTTCTGGGGTCTTTTACAACAGGGGTCCTCAACCCCCACACTGCAGACCAGCCAGTTAGGAACTGGGCTTCACAGCAGGAGGTGAGCGGCAGGTGAGCGAGCAAAGCTTCATCTGCCATTCCCCACCGCTCCGCATCGCTTGCATTACCTCCTGAACCATCCCCCCTACCCCTGTTCATGGAAAAATTGTCTTCCACGAAACTGATCCCTGGTACCAAAAAGGTTGGGGACCGCTGTTTTACAATGTAAGGGCACTGATCCTATCATAAAGTCACCACCCTCAAGATTGAATCACCTCCCAGAGACCCCCACACCCAAACACCATCACATTGGGGCTAGGATTTAGCATGATTTTTGTGGAGACACAAACATTCAGTCTACAGCTCTCTGGTAGAGCACCTGTCTCCAGATGATCCCTCTGGAAATGTCAGAACAAGTTGCCCTGGTGCTGGGTACTCCCTCCTTCCTGCGGACAACTTGTAAAATGCAGTATTTCTGAGCAGAGAGACAGTTTGGATGCCCCATCCTTGTTTCTTTCTTTACTGAGATGAGAGAGAAAAGCCTCTCTCTACTCTGGGTGCTAGGCTACTTCAGTTAACTCCTGGGCTTGGAGAGCTCACACATGTTCATTTGCTCAGCATCATATTTCCAGTTCTGAAGAACTTGGGAAAGACGAGATCTGAACTGAATGCAGGGATCAGGAACTGCAGTCCTTCACTTCCCTCATATCTGCTTCCCACAATCTCTGTGTCCGTTTTATGACCAAGACACTGCGAAGGTGTAGGTTCTAGAGGTTGCAGCTTCCTTTCCCTCATGTGCTTCCCTTAGGAATGAGTATAATTATTTTTCTTTTCTTTTTCTTTTTTCAACTGAAGTATTGTTGATTTATAGCATTGTGTTAGTTTCAAGTATAGAGCATAGTGATTCAGGGTTTTTTTCAGATTATATTCCATTATAGGTTATTACAAGATATTAAATATAATTCCTGGTTCTAAACAGTAAATCCTCATTGCTTATCTACTCTATGTACAGTAGTTTTTATCTGTTAATTCTATACTCCTAATTTGTCCTTTCTCCCTTTCCCCTTTGGTAACCATAAGTTTGTTTTCTATGTCTGTGAGTCTATTTCTGTTTTGTATATAGATTTATTTTATTACTTTTTAAATTCCACATGCAAATGGAATATAGTATTTGTCTTTCTCTGTCTGACTTACTTCACTAAGCATAATATTCTCTAGGTCCATCCATGTTGCTGCAAATGGCATCATATTCTCTTTTATGGCCAAGTAATATTCCATTTTATATATATATATATATATATATATATATATATACCAAATGTTCTTTATCCATTCATCTGTTTATGGACATTTAGGTTGTTTCCATGTCTTGGCTATTGTAAATAGTGCTGCTATGAACATTGGGATGCATATACTTTTTTGGATTAGAGTTTTTGTCTTTTCCAGATATATGCCCAAGAGTACGATTGCTATTTCATATAGTAACTCCATTTTTAGTATTTTAAGGAACCTCCATACTGTTCTCCATAGTGGCTATACCAATGTTCATTCCCACCAACAGTGTAGGGGGGTTCCCTTTTCTCCACATCCTCTCCAGCATTTATTATTTTTAGACTTTTTGGTGATAGCCATTCTGACAGGTGAAAAGTGATACCTCATTGTGGTTTTGATGTGCATTTCTCTACTATTTAGCAATATTGTACATCTTTTCATATGCCTGTTGGCCATCTCTATGTCTTCTTTAGAAAACCATCTATTTAGGTCTTCTGCCCATTTTTTGATAGGGTTGTTTGTTTTTTCAATATTTAGTTGTATGTGGTGTTCATATACGATACTTTGATATTAACCCCTTATTGGTCACAGCATTTGCAAATATTTTCTCCCATTCTGTAGTTTGTCTTTTCATTTTGTTGATGGTCTCTTTTGCTGTGCAAAAGCTTTCAAGTTTGATTAGGTTCCATTTGTTTAGTTTTTCTTTTTTTCTTTTTATATTTTTTGCCTTGGGAGCCTGATCTAAGAATATATTGCTATGATTTAAGTCAAAAAATATTTTGCCTATCTTCTCTTCTAGGAGTAATATGCTGCCATGTCTTACATTTAAGTCTTTAAACCATTTTGAGTTTATCTTTGTAAGTAGTGTGAAGGAATGTTCTCATTTCATTATTTTATATGTAGCTGTCAAGCTTTCCCAACACCACTGTTGAAGAGACTCTTCTCCATTTTATATCATCACATCATTTGTCATAGATTAAAGGACTGTAGGTGGATGGGTTTATTTCTGGGCTCTCTATTCTGTTCCATTGACCCATACATCTGTTTTTGTGCCAATACCATACTGTTTTGATTACTGTAGCTATGTAATATAGTCTGAAGTTTAGAAGAGTTATACAGTAAGTTCTCAAAATATGAACCTTCAAGTTGTGACCTTTCAAAGATGCCAACGTGCGTTCACATGTTTAATCATGTAAGTTAGTTCTATTTGAGGAAGCACTGTTAGTTTTTGAGGCACAGGACCTGAACATAGAATGGTACATGAAGGTTGAATCACCCATTCAGAATGCAGTTCAGTGCTACTGTGTCACCTATAATGGGGAAAAAAAGAGCTACTACCCAGACATAACTGGATCTTTTTTTCAAGAGGGTAGAAACAATTGAATCCAGCAAGAAACCAGAACCTGTGCCATCAACGTCAGGCATGGGTGAAGTTGCAGCCTGCCCTCCATCTCCTATTGCTGAGGATCCTTCACTATCCCATGTCCCACCTCCTGTCCCTCATCCAGTCAGTAACTCTTCTCACCTGTTCACATGATGCCAGCCCCTGTATGCCAGCTGTTGTACTGCACTACTGTACTTTTCAAGGTACTGTACTGTAAGATTAAAGATGTTTTCTTTATTTTTTGTGTTTGTTTCCTCTGTATTATTTGTGTCAAAAGTATTATAAACTTTTACAGTACAGTACTATATAGCTGATTGTGTTTGCTGGATACCTAAGCTAACTTTGTTAGACTTATGAACAAATTGGACTTATGAATGCACTCTTGGAACAGAATTCGTTCATACATAGTGGACTTACTGTACCTCCAGGGTTGTTCTTTTTTCTCAGGATTGTTTTGGCAATTCTGCATCTCTTGTGGTTCCATATAAATTTCAGGATTATTTGTTCTAGTTCTGTGAAAAATTTCATGGGTATTTTGATAGGAATTCCATTAAATCTGTAGATTACTTTGGGTATGGCCAAAGTATGGCCTTTTAAACAATATTAATTCTTCCAGTCAAGAGCATGGGTTATCTTTTAATTTTTTTGAATCATCTTTAATTTTCTTTATCAATGCTTATAGTTTTCAGCATATAGGTCTTTCACCTCCTTAGTAAAGTTTATTCTAGGTATTTTATGCTTTTGATGCTATTTTAAATGGGATTTTTAAAACTTTTCTTTCTGATATTTCACTATAAGTGTAAAGAAATGCAACAGATTTCTGTACATTAATCTTGTATCCTGCTACCTTGCTGAATTCATTTATTAGTTCTAATAGTTTTTGTGTGGAGACTTTAGGGTTCTCTGTATAGCGTATCTTATCATCTGCAAATAGTGCTAGATGTACCTCTTTCCTTCCAATTTGGGTGCTTTTTCTTTCTTTTTCTTGTCTGGCTGCTGTGACTTCCAATACTATATTGAATAGAAGCGGTGAGAGTAGGCATCCTTGTCTTGTTCCTGATTTTAGTGGGAAGGCTTTCAGCTTTTCACCATTGAGGATTATGTTGGCTGTGGGTTTTTTTGTAAATGGTCTTTATTGTGTTGAGATATGTTCTCTTGATATGCACTTTGGTAAGAGTCTTTATCATGAATGGATGTTGAATTTTGTCAAATGCTGTTTCTGCCTCTATTGAAAAGATCATGTGTTTTTTTGTCTTTTCTTTTGCTGCTGTGGTGCAGCACATTGATTGATTTGCATATGTTGAACTATCCTTGTGACCCTGGGATGAATCCAACTTGATCATGGCGTGTGATTCTTTTTATGTATTGTTGGATTCAGTTGGTAATATTTTGTTGAGGATTTTTGCATCAATATTCATCAAAGATATTGGCCTGTAATCATCTTTTTTTTGTAGTGTCTTTGTGTGATTTTGGTATCAGGGTGATGGTGGCCTCTTAGAATGAATTTGGGAGTGTTCCTTCCTCTTCAATTATTTGGAAGGGTTTGAGAAGGATAGGTATAAATTCTTCTTCATATGTTTGGTAGAATTCCCCAGTGAAGTTTGGTTTGTGGAAATGTTTGTTGTTGTTGTTGTTGTTGTTGTTGTTTTTGTTTGTTTTTACAGATTCTATTTCACTTCTAGTGATCAGCCAGTTCAAATTATCTGTTTCTTCTTGACTCAGTTCAGGTAGGCTGTATGTTTCTAGAAACTTGTCCATTTCTTCTAGGTTGTCCAATTTGTTGGCATATAACCAGAAATAGATGTTATTAAACAACTCCTCCTCTATCATGCAGGCCTTGCTGGTTAGCTGTGTCCTCATATTCCATGGTGAGGGGCTATAGACACAACACCAGCCTTCCATTGACTATGTGTGCTGTCTGGGGGCTCTTTGGGAAAATCCATTTCCTTTCCTGCCTTTTCTGGAGTCTAGAGCTGCCTTCCTTGCATGCCTTGGTTCATGACCCTGCCCCATCTTCAAGGCCACCATAACATTTTCTCTCTCTCTGGTTTGCCTCCTCTCTGCTTCCATCATGTGGTCTTCTTCTCTTCTGTCTGTAGTCAAATCTTTCTTTTACACTCTTATATGCACCACTGATTACATTTACCACTCATCCAGATATTGCAGGATAATATCCCCATCCCCAAATCCTTAATCACATTTACAAAGAAGATTTTTCCATGAAGGTAACTTTCACAGGTTCCAGGGATGTGAACCAAGAAATATTTGGTGGGTACTTTACCCCTACCACATTGGGGCTCTGATTCTGATTCCCAGGAGCCCTGAACTCCAGTACAGGTTGTGAGAGTCCTATGACATCCTTGAATCTCTTGACATGACATGGACACTTGAAAGACCTGGAGTATATTTTGGTCTTTTTTTTTTTTTTTTTTTTTGCTTTATTTGTGCTCCTTTGGCTGCAAGAAAGAAAATAAGATTAAAAATTGAAGTGAAAAAAAAGTGTTGTGATAAATATAATTACATCCTTGAATTTTAAATATTTCTGTTAGGAAATTTTAGACCCAATAAAAATTGTATGGATTGGCAAGACATAAAGTAAATATACCTAAAATCAATTATATTCTTCCATACCAGGAGTAACCTGGACTAAATCATTTATAAGGAATTTCTATTTACTATAGAAACAAAAACATAAAATATTTAGAAACAAATTTAAGAAGAGACACATGACCTTTATACAGAAAATGACTAAAGTATGTTGGGAAATATAAAAGCCTTGAATACAGCAATCAATAGCCCACTTTCTAGGTGGGAAGGCTAATTATGATATGTCGGTTTTTATCAGATTAATTAATGGATTCCACTTAGTTTGGGTATAATTTTTCATGGAACATTAGGGAAAGGTTTTAAAATTCACCAAGAAGATAAAATTAAAGAGTGCTTTGACAGAAAGAAGTAGAGAAACAGTAACAGGATGGCTTAGAATATGACCAGGAAGCAAGTCCATCATGTTGGAGCTTAACCCTGGGCAAGCTACCCCACTCTATGGAACTTAAGTTACCTTATCTGTAGAATGAAGGCATGCCAGCATCCATAAATGAATTCTGCAAGGCAGTATCACTGAGTATTTAAGTCGAGCTGAATACATTGTGTTCTGAAAATCTGTCTCCAGCGATACAGGAAGCATTTCCTGTGATGCGGGAAATGATGTTTCAATATGAATATTTGAAATAAAATTGTTCTTTGTCAACAGAGTGCAGGGAAAATTAACATTTTAGAATAATCTTTTGGCTTCCTTCATGTAAAATTTAAATGTATGCAAAGTACATTTAATAAGTAAGAATCAATTTCAACCATGTCCCCCAAAACACTTAATGCATTCAATTTAGACAAAAGCAATTTTAAAATATTCTCCTTGGAAAAATGGCAAAATAGTATGATTTTGGGATCCTCATTATTCCAGCACTTTCTGTAACTTGTCTTTCATCAGGAAGTGGTTGGAGCCAGGGTGGGAAAGGAAGCATGTGGCGTCCCCATGCTTATCTAAGCTCAGAAACAGGTTTGCACATGACTGAAAGCAAGTAAGAGGGTAGAAATGTGCAC
The DNA here is from genome assembly GCF_025265405.1 of Mesoplodon densirostris. Taxonomy (NCBI): domain Eukaryota; kingdom Metazoa; phylum Chordata; class Mammalia; order Artiodactyla; family Ziphiidae; genus Mesoplodon; species Mesoplodon densirostris. The sequence goes on from NC_082663.1 coordinate 4,910,426, forward strand.
TGTTATTTGTAAGAATTTGAAGTATGATGACTAATCACAAGAAAATAATAAACTAATGAAGCAATAAGAAAGAAGGTTTAACTAAGAGTTGTTACTGATATAAATAAATAATTAGGTCTCTTAGAAAAATCTCACTTTACAAAATTCACTGAAATAGAAAGCAAATTGCTCAGATGCCCTTGAATCCTTTTTATTCACCCTTGGACTCCTGAAGATGTGTGTCCTGCACATGCAGGTGGTTGAACATGCCTGGGCGTTTGTAGTTCTAAATCCCCACTTAAACTGCCAGGACTGTGGACATTGGCTCCCTCGCTTCAGGGTCAGATGGCTCTGAGGTGTAGCTCCCTACAGAGCCCCCGGGGCATCCAAGAGCCAGACCTCACCTGAAATCACATCCATTCCCTGCTCTGTTTTCCCCACGTCCTTACCTTTTCCACTGCAAGCAGGAGTCATAAACAAATTTGAAGAATAAATTAAAGGCAGTAAAAATTAGAAATAAAAGCTGCTTGATACATTGGGATATACTTGCAGTGTATGGTACAAAGGATCACAAAACTGAATCAACACAAACACTTAAGAAAAAGATAAGGAAGAAAATGGAAAGAACAAAGAAGTATATGAATTGGCAATTCAATTAAGGAGGAATACAAGTGGTCAACAAACAAACCTCTGGACCTATGATGCTCAACTGGGAAAAGTAAATAAAATGAAATTTATTTTTCCCATTATTTCAGAAAATCCAAAAAGTTTGATAATAATGAGTGTTCGTGGAGGTGGAGGGAAATTAATATCCTCAAACACTAAGTTTTGATAGCTACCTTGGGGGGCCCTTTGGACGTATTTGCTAAAATGTAAAATATGTATAACCTGTGGCCCAGAAGTTTTAACACCCTTATTCATTCATTCAAAAAAATATATATTTCTTAGCTATGTGAGATAATGTAGAAGGAAACTACAGGTGGATCAGGTTGGCTTGTGGTTGGAAAATGTCAAGTAATAAGATCGGACCCCACCTCTCTTGCCTACCCAGGAGGGATCCTCAGCAGCTCTCCCCTCCTCTCCCCTGCACGCTCACTTTCCTCCCCTCTCCTGAATCTTCCTCAACAGCAAATGCACATGCGCCTGCCATCTAAACACTATGCTCCTTGTCTCTGCCCCCTCATGCTCACACCACACTCCTCTGCTCGCCTGACCACTGAGACGCCCTCACCACATGCCATGCTCTACTTGCCCATCCTCAATGGCTTTCTTGACTCCAGAAGCCTAGGTCCTACCTTCCACTCAGCTCCTCCTCTTGGGTGTCTAATAAGCATCTCAGACTTGGCATCATTCAGAACAGGACTCTTTCCTTTCAGACTGCATCTTCCCATAGCCTAGACCATCTCAGTCATGACAGCCCATTTAAAACATTTCTCAACAGGCAAACACACAAACGCATTGAAAACAATATTAGACACACATTTTCACATCCATGTTCATTCCTGCTTTCCTCACAGTAACCCCAAATGTCCTTTAACTGATAAATGGATAAACAAAATGTGGTACCTTCATAGAATAGTATCCAGCCATATAAAGGAATGAAGTACTGACTCGGGAACAACATGGATGAACCTTGAAAAAGTTATGCTGACTGAAGAAAGCCACACACAAAAGGCCACCGATTGTATGAATGTATTTAAATGAAATATCCGGAATCGATAAATTCATTGAAACAGAATGTACATTTGTCCTGGGGCTGGAGGGAGGGGGATGGGTAGTGACTGCCTAATGGGGATACTGGCTTCCTTTTGGGGAAAATTTGGGGAACTAGATAGTGGTATGGTTGCACAGCACTGTGAATGTATTAAATGCCACTGAATTGTACACTTAAACATGAGCACGTTCATGTTATTTAAATTTTAACTCACTTAAAAGAAAAAGACAAGACAAATAGCCCTAAAACAATTCTCAGTCCAACAGCCAGGAGTCAGCCTTGACTTTTCTTACTCTCTCACAGCCACATTCAGCTTGCAAGTAAGTCCTGTTGGCTGTTCCCTTGAAGAATATCCAGGACCTGACACTCACCTCCCCCCAGTTCCTGCCCTGTTCCTGCCCACGTGGCCTCATGGATGGTAGCAGGGCTCTAAGCTCATGCATGCGCCTGTGCCGTCTCTCCTCCACCCGCGTCAGAGTGGTGCTGGGACTCCCCACTCTCCCCATCACGGGGCCTCCTGTGGATTCCCCTTCTGAACAGAGTGAAACCTTAGCAACACCTTTACTCCTTTCCTGTCTCTCACTTCGCTTAGCTACACTGACCACCTGACCACTCCATGAACGTGTCAGTGAATCCTCTGCCACAGGGCCTTTGCACCTGCCACTCCTTTTGCCCAGAGACTTCTCCCTGTATCTCCACATGCTTTCCCTCTCTCCTCCCTCAGACGTCTGCTCAAATGTCACTTGTTTTCCATAACAAAGTAACATCACAGTTAACGCAGCATTAAACTCTAACCCTCCCTTCTGTAATACACATCCCTCTTCTTTGCTCAGCTCCTCCAGCGCACTTGTCTTCTGGAACACAGAGTGGTTTTGTCATTTGCTTATTTTCCTTCCCTCAGACTAAAGTGTAAGCTCTGTGAGGAGTGGCATCACTCCCCTCCACCCCCCAGAGGGAGCTGCTAAAGGGACAGTTAACTGAAGCCTGGGAGGTGGGAGCTTGTTCATGCCAGGATCCTCCTCCGTCAGGCTGCTCTCCTGAAGTGACAGAGCAGAGAGGAGAGCTGCAGTGGGACATTCCTGCCCTGACACCACGAGGGTCTGTCCTGAAGGTTAGTTTTTGCTCTGAGACGCCCATTGTGCTGGCTGGCACATTCTCAGGGATACCTGCCGCCTGAGGCTCCTCTTGCCTGGTCCCCCCTCCATCCCTCTCTCCTCTCACAGGTGCCAGACCTTATCAGGATGTGGCCTGAAGGCTCTCCATCTCTCATGCTCCCTCTCCCCTCTAGCCTCATGGGCTTCTGCCTGTGTTGCCTTTGACCTCTAACTCCATCTTGACATCTGCTTCCCAGAGGATCCAGGCAGGAAAAATTTTATCTATGCTGCTCAATTGTATACATCTAATGCTCAGAATTAAAACCCTTCACCTATATAATTAGTAAAGCAACATACATAAAATAGATTCAAACCAATGAACAATCAAAGAATGCAGAAGAAAACAACATTGTAATATTTTGTTTCTCAAATTAACCAAATAAATAATGCTGTATTGACTGTGAAGCTGGTAAATCATATCCTGCTAGTATTGATAATTAGCATATCATTTTTCAAAGCTAGCTTGGCAACATGAAGAAGAGACTTTAAAACTTGATCCAGCACCCCCGAGGACTGGTATGAAATCATTTTAAATAAAGCAAAACTAGAAAACAACTGATATATACAAAGTTATCCATTGTGTCATTAAGTATAAAGGGAATAAAGTGCATTTCCAACTGAAACTGGTTACTTGAATGAGTTCTCATATCATTTAAAAGGGAGATGCTGAAATGGAATTGAACTCGAGTAACCTGTTTAAGACACAGAGGAAGGAAGAGAGCTGGATTTGCAGGATCCTGATCCTCTGGAACGGTATTACCGTATTGATGGAGAAGGATTGATGGTGCCCGCATTCTCCTCTGAAGTTGATGCAGTCTGTATTCCTAGAGCAGGACACTGCACTTCTCCCCATTTGATGAGTGGGATTTCTATTATGTTCAAATTCATTTAATCTCCATGCTCGATGCTTGGGAAAACACACGTAATTTTGTTGATTTTTCAGACGGCAATAATTCTGACACATTTTATGGACCTAAGAATAGCTTTCCAGAGTACAAACAGAAGAGAACTACATTAAATGTACAAATCAGTTTTAAGATGCATCCTGCTTTCCAAAATGTTCAGAAGATTACAATTGTGCATCTTTGAGTTGGGGACATAGTGTAAAGGCTAAGCCGCTGAGTTGAGAACTTGGTCTGCTCCAAACCGTTCACCTGCCTCTGCACTCCCATTGCTGTGTATCTCCTGACACCAGGTGCAAGAAATGTCCAGGTGGAGCCCAGCTCAGCACCTTCTCACAGCTCACGCACGCACATCATGCATGTGCACCACCAATGGAAGGCTTTCCCAAACCATCTTACCTTTATTATTTGTGATGGATTCTGATTCACTCTACTTTATAATTTATTTTGTTTAAATAGTCAAAGCTCCATCCACATGTGGGTCACCACTACAGCATGGAAACTCTTCTCAGAAGAAAGGCTGCAGATCTCAGAGTGGGGAGAAGTGCAGAGATTCCCACATGCCCTGTCACACAGGAGGGGTTGACTCAGTAAGCATCTTGCTGCCAAGATGCAGGATGGCTGGGTTCATTGGCACACTGGTACACACTTATACACATGCACAGTGGGTGATTTCTGTCCAGGATGCAGGGTGTTCCCAGGTGGCCACAGAAGACCCAGATCTCTAAGGTGAGTTCAAAGGTTGCATTTAAGTACTACTCCTCCCTACTGTCCTGAATCTTGAATGCTTTTTATGGAATAGAGTTTGTCTGGTGATGGGAGTGGGTATAACTAGGAGTTTCTATATGATGTGGAGATAGATGTGTTTATCACTTCCTAGACACTCAAATCCCTTTAAGACACATCTGGAGGGGAGGTTCTCCTCCTAGTGAGGGTAAAGCCAGCAGGAACTGTCTCCTTGGGCTGTTTCCTTCCCCTCCCATTTTCTGACAGGCAGGCTGATGGGGAGCTGCAGGATTGGTATTGGTGGAGCCCGAGGTGTCCATCCAAATGTCCATCAGTGCACTTCTGTGAAACACTTAGACACCTACATATACCAGCAAATCTCAGCAGAGGTGTCGGAACTGAAGGGAGGCATGAGAACATCTCACAGGAACTTAAACAAAGTAGAAGAAAGGCCAAGCTTTTCAATTTACCTCTCTCTGAGGGTAACTAAACCTGTGGTCAAGATGGAGAATTTTAACAGAGTGGAATAAGAAAGGAGGCAAGAGAACAGTGATCTTGCACTTTACATTGGACAAAGCATTTCCTACACTTCTTCTGATTTATCCTTCAGAACCTTCATGTGATGCATGTTTCTGCCTTAATTCATAGGAAACGAAGACCCAGAAATGTCAGGGAACTTTCAAGTGTCACACAGCCCAAAAAAACATAAGAGGAAGGTTGTGAGATGCCTCTCTCAGGAACTTTGGGTTTGGTTTTGCCATCAGGAAAACCTTGAAAGTTAATTCAGGAAGCTATGTGAATTAGGATGTCACCATTGCCTTTTTTAAAATTAATTTTTATTGTAATATAGTCTATTTACAATATTGTGTTAGTTTCTGCTGTACAGCACAGTGCATATACATATATCCACTCTTTTTTAGATTCTTTTCCCATATAGTTTATTCCAGAGTATTGAGAGTTTTGAGTAGAGTTCCCTGTGCTATAAAGTAGGTCCTTATTTGTTATCTATTTTATATATAGTACTGTGTACATGTCAATCCCAATCTCCCAATTTATCTCCCGCCCTATCCCTTCAGTAATGGTAATTTTTTTTCTACATCTGTGGCTCTATTTCTGTTTTGTAAATAAGTTCACTTATACCATTTTTTAGATTCCACATATAAGGGATATCATACAATATTGTCTTTCTGTGTATGATTACTTCACTCAGTAAGACAATCTCTAGGTTCACCCATGTCACTGTAAATGGCATTTAATAGTGTTAGAGGAACAGTGGTTTCTCATCTACAGTTTACTTCGGGATCTCAGACTAAAGCAATTCTTGACTCATTCTCCATCTAATGAAGAGTTTACTCTGTGCAGTGTATTTATTCTAGCAAGTATGCTGGGCCTGAGGCATCTGGTGACTAGATTCATGGCAGGTGCTGTGATGATGCCTGCATTTGACTCTCTTGCTTCTGTAATCAGTGGGATTCCACAGTGAACCTACTGTATGTGATTTTTTTAACATCTTTATTGGAGTATAATTGCTTTACAATGGTGTGTTAGTTTCTGCTTTATAACAAAGTGAATCAGTTATACATATACATATGTTCCCATATCCCTTCCCTCTTGCATCTCCCTCCCTCCCACCCTCCTTATGCATGTGATTTTAATTAAGAGACATGGGAAATTGTTTGGCATACGTGAGATGCCACCGTGAGTGTCTATGCAGTAAACAGAAGCAGTAAATGAGAAGCGGTTTTTGGGGTGGGCTCTTATGCAGACAGCCACGGCTCAAGTATAGCTTATCTGCTCACTAATGAATATGGTCTCACCCTGTTCATCATTAGTGTAACCCCCTCTTTGGAGAGAAAAATTACATTGGCTTGTTTCACAGTAAAATATGAAACACTCTACGTTTTATGTTGTGGGGGTTGTGTCATTTTAAATATTTTGAAGTAAAGCGTCTTTGTAACTGAGCGGGACCCTGTGGGGTTTCCCAGAACAGGACTCCCCCATGTCCTCTGCCCGCCTCTTGTCTGTAGAAAAATTTTAGCCTCCTAGGTCTTCCCTGAGTTCCAAAGAGTAAATTTAATCAGAGAAGGGAGAAAATGCATAAACAAAGGAGAACAGTTAAGAAAGATAAAATAATAATAGTTTAGCCATTAAACAAAGTCAAGTATCTTTAGTTCCCCCTCAAGAGCTATAGGTAATACTCTGATCCATATCTTTGAGCTGTTTTGCAGATACTGAAACCCCCAGCAGGTGAGAGAAGTTAACTGTATGCTGCCCACAAGCTTGTAGACCCCAGACTGGGTGGAACCAGAAGGTTGATGATGTTGACTGCCAATTACCTCACCAACAAAAAATCAGAAGAATGTCCATGAGCTGATCATGCACCCCAAAACATACTTCCCTCACTTTGCCTTTAAAAACCTTTTCCTGAAAGCCTTTGAGGAGTTTGGGCCTTTTAAGCACTAGCTACCTGGACTCCTTGCTTGGCGCCTGCAATAAACATGGCACTTTTCTTCACCACAATCTGGTGTCAGTAGATTGGCTTTACTGAGTATGTGCATGGGCAAGGGGACCCAAGTTTGCTTCATTAACATTTTGAGTATGAAGTGAATTAATGCTGATCTGATGTCAGATTAAGGAGATTTGGAATATTTTGTTTACTCTTTTGACATAGAAATAGAATGTGGAAGAGATCACACGATATCGGGGTAGTCAGTGTATCATTAACAAGAGACTTAAAAACTAAGGAAGGAATGACATATTAGAAAAAGGAAGCTCCATCCATCTCAGAACAGAGTCAGCTGATTTTTAAATCAAAACTGTGCTGTAACATAGGCAGAGAAGATGAGGAGTGAAGAACAACATTATTAGGAGATTGCTCTGTGCTGTGGGCAAAATCCATGATAAAGGGGCTTTGTAACAACCTGCCCCATTGCCTTGATATTTATAAGAAGAACTGTTTCACACACACAAACACACATTCACAGGCTCTGAAAAAACATTGATGTGCTATCTCACTAATTCCCAAAGATGTGGTTCTAACTGTATTTAAATAGTCAACATTTGCTAAAGAAGTTTTATAGCACAATTTGGTATTAATGTAATAACAGTCAAAGTTTCTCACTCACTGAACATACCAGAATTCTGATGGATTAAAGTCCTTTAATATGTACTTTTTCTTATAAGCACATTTATTTTTCAGAACTGCTTGGTCAGTGACCCATCTCCACAGTTTTAAAAAACAAAAACGGTCTTAACAAAAATATTAGATGATCCTACGTAATGTTGAATGCTTAGCAACTGCTTTTTGAGATGCCTGGGTCCCCTACAACAACTCATATAAAATGTATATAAATACTTTCTTAAATGCTCAGGAAAATAAGGGAAGAGAGAATAGATTGTCTCTTCCAATCGTGGCTGTAGGTTTTTTAAGATGTGTAAATTCCATAATAGTCCCTTTAGAGATTTAGCTATTATTATTAAAATCAATCTTAAAGAATGTCAAACTATATCTTTTAATCTGTTTCATTTATCAAAACATATTATTTATGTTATTTCTTTCTTCCTATTCTTGTAAAATAACTAATTTTCCAGAGGTGTATCTCAATTGACATAAATTATCAAAGCAAAATGACAAGATGAGGTATGAATTAGAATTTCAGCAGTGATGTCAAATTGTAATGACTTATATGGGAAAAGAATCTTAAAAAGAGTGGATATACATATATGCATAACTGATACACTATGCTGTACAGCGGAAACTAACAAAACATTGTAAGTCAACTCTACTCTAATAAAACTTAAAAAAAAATACTATTCCAAGGAGAGTTTTTGAAATGATGTATATAGAGCAAGCCATTTGCCAATCTGGCCTCTGCACACATCTTACCTCTGTCACAAGGACACTACAGGGGGTTACAGAGCAAAGTCTACTGTAGGTAGATACACAAAAGGAAAGCTAATGTGCATTTGTTATTATCTCCCTGGAAGCTCACTTGTAACAAGGCCACCAGCCTCCCTCTTGTTAATGAGTCAGCCATGCATACTGCTTTCGGATCCTTGGAGAAAAACTGTTACACAAACACCAATTTTTGCTAACTACTGATGGCTATTCCTGGTAGCAACTATTGGCTAGAGGTCTGAAGTCTTTGCATTTCAAGGAAGCTCCACTGGCAAACACTCACTATAGCTGAACTGAAATGAGGTGACCTAGACCTCAGTGAAAGCTGTGAACCAAAGGTCTCATCTCTGATTTTTTTAAACTAACTTTTGATGTGTGATCTTTTATTATGCTTTGTAGATTTAAATTTCCCCTTTTCCTATTCACATAGATTTCATGTGACTTTTTTTTTAATGATTAACTATTGCAATGAGAAAAGGATAATTTCTAACTTATTGGGGCATTGTGAGTATCATTTAAGAAAGTTGAACAATCACAGCAATCGAATGCATAATTAGGTGGCTGTTTCATATGTGTGATGTGTTTAGGTCATGCTTGGTTTGATTTACTTTATTTGAAACAAACCACATTTTCATCTTCATTGCGATGCATGGAAACATGGCAGAAAAAGATGATTTTTTATCCTGCTTCCTACAAAGGAGGTTTTGTACAAATCTGAATTTCAAATAATTTCTCTTTCAAGCACTTCAAAGGGAGTTGGGTAGAGTCATTTGTAAAAATATAACATAAAATGTAGCTTAGGCTACACAAAGCACTTTGCTGTGAAGGAGAAAAGGGAGAGAGACAGCACTCATCCCTTACCCTCAGGTTAAGGACAGCTGAGATGCTACTGTGGGTTGAATTATGTCCCCCCAAAAGACATGCTGAAGCCCTAATCCCTGGTACCTGTGAATGTGAGTTTACTTGGAAATAGGTTCTTTGCAGATGGAGTCAAGTTAAGATGAGGGCTTACTGTATTAGTAGCATCAATCCAGTGACCAGTGTCTTTCTACTTGTAGGAGGGACAGAGACTCAGACACCCACAGGGGAACATGAAATAATGATGGAGGCAGAGATGAGAGTCATGTGCCCACAGCCAAGGAAGGCCAGAATGGTCAACAACACCAAAGCTAACAATGAGGAGAGGAAGAACTGTCCCCTGGAGACTTCAGAGAGAGCACAGCCCTGCCAACACCTTGATTTTGGACTTGTAACCTTCAGAGCTATGAAACCTCCAGAGCTATGAGGCAACAAATCCTTGTTTTAAGCCACCCAGTTGTGGTCAAGGGTTATGGCAGCCCCAGGAGACTGACACGTAGGCTGGGGAGGAGCTTCCTCCAAGCGACCTCCCTCCATGATCTAAGTCAGAACCAAGGGCCACAGAGCCATTCCTGGTCAACCTTTGAGGTCTCTGTCCAGAAAAACTATGCTTATAACTCACAGAACACAGAGTGCCCGACATGAAAGAAGCACTGCGATCAGCGGGGAGAAGAGATGATCTTGGGCAATCATGACCATTTTATTCTGCTCTTCCAGACCCTTCAATTTCTTTTCCTTGTCAAGTTTCCCCCACATTCTATTGCAGCTCCTGGCTACTTGCCATCCGTTCCTCTGGCTGCCCCTCCTCTGATTAATGTGGCAGTGAGGCTGAGTTCACCCACTGCCTGTGATAAGGCTCCATCACTGATCTGGGCGCTGATCAGTGACTGCAGAGTCCTGACACAATGGCTCTGTTACTAAACCAAACGTGGGTCCACTCCCCTGCATGCAATAGAACCAATCTATTGACAGCAGGTTGTAGTAAAGGAAAGTGCAGGGTTTATTTCAGAGCCAAGCAAGGAGTACAAGCAGCTAATACTTAAAACACCCAAACTCCTCGATGGATTTCAGGGAAGGGATTTTAAAGGCAGGATGAAGGAAAGGGTCACAAGTGTGCCTGCTCAGCTTTTGGACATTCTTCTGATTGGTTGGTGGTGAGGTAATTGGGAGTCAACATCACCAACCTTCTGTTCCAACTGGTTTAGGGTCTACATACTGGTCGTCAACATACAGTTAAGTTTTCCCACCTGGTGGGGTGGGTTTCAGTATCTGCACAACAGCTCAAGGACATGGCTCAGGGTATTATCTGTAGTCCTCAAGGAGGAACCAAAGGTCCTTGACTTTGTTTAAAGGCTGAAATATTATATTGTCTTGCTCGATGGTTTTCCTTTGTTTTTACATTTTCTCACTTCTCTGATTAAATTTGCTCTTTGGAACTTGAGGAAGGCCTAGGAGGCTAAATCATTTCTACAAACAAGAGACAGGGGACAGGGCTTCCCTGGTGGTGCAGTGGTTGATAGTCTGCTTGCCGATGCAGGGGACACGGGTTCGTGCCCCAGTCTGGGAAGATCCCACATGCCGCGGAGTGACTGGGCCCGTGAGCCACAACTACTGAGCCTGCGCGTCTGGAGCCTGTGCTCCACAACAGGAGAGGCCGCGACAGTGAGAGGCCCATGCAGCGCGATGAAGAGTGGTCCCCGCTCACCGCAACTAGAGAGAGCCCTTGCACAGAAACGAAGACCCAACGCAGCCAAATAAAAAAAAAAAAAAAAAAAAAAAAAAAAACCCTCCTAACATTTGGTGAAGTAGGAGCATGTCGGCACATTAACAGGAGTTGATTAAGAAGTGAGGTTGATTTTGGAAAGCTGGCAAACACCTCTCACCACTTTACATACCTCTTACCCATCCCTGCCTTTTTCACCCATGCTTGGCTCCTTCACCTACACCCAGAGTGAGAGTCATAGGGAAGTAAATCTAGAACCAAAAGGGAAATTAAAGAACTGTAACATTTTTTAAACTGGAATAAAGCTGAGATAATTTGGTCTAATTTTCTCATTGCGTTGATGAGGAAATTGACTCAGAGAAGTCCATTCATTTGCCTAAGATCACATGGCTAGTTAACATCAAGTTCAGACTCCAGGGAAAAGATAACATACCTATTTAATGACCTTCCCTGTTTCCTGAAAGTTTTAAGTAACACCCTTGGTTACTAAACCTCACCAACCAAGCTATTCCCTGTTCACAAGATCTTTTCTTAAGAAAAAAAAAGGGGGGGGCTCCTTAATATTTATGCAGAAAGTGTTTCTTTTCACACTGTCTTCACTTCATGTATCATGTTTTACTAGGATGTACCATTTTCCCTCACAGATAAGGTAAATAGTAAAAGTGAATTTGTTATGAAGCTAAAACTGGAATAACAGACTAGTACAAAATGCTTTTTTCTTAGTTATAGTGCGGTGATCATTTCATAATGTGTAAAAAGATCAAATCACCATGTTGTACACCTGAACCTAATATAATGTTGTATGTTAATTATAACTCAATAAAAGTAAAATGCTCATATTAAAAAGATAAATAATGACTTTTTTCAAATTATATTTTATTAACAGGGGTGTTTATACTGTCTTCTACAGGGAAGCCTCTAGAATGATGCATAAAGTGATGGAAAGTTCATGCCCAGGGTTAGAAAACAAATACTGGACACTCCACCAAGCACAGGATAAAAGTGAACTTTACTGGTCACCCAGACCTTTCCTAGCCACTCCCAGCATCTATCTCTTCTGCAGAAAACAAGGAAAGAACCGTGTTTAGATGCAATTGCTCTAACACCAGAAGGCTGAACAAAGACACTGGGCAGTTGACATTGTAACATGTCTGTGGTTCCTTCCTCACTCATCTCCCAGCCAGGAAATGGCAGGTTTCCTTTAATAGAAGGTAGGAATTTTATCTGTACACAGACTTCTCTATCATCACATCAGAGATAATACACAATATTAGCGTCTGTAAAATAGACTCAGTTATCAGCCTGAGAGAGCCAGGAATGTTAGATTTCACATTTACATTTGTGTGTACTGGCTTCAGTGCCAAAACCATCCACCAGAACCTCCCAGGAACCATCTGCATCCCTGGCTGACTAAGCACAGAGTGATGCAGACCTCCTCTTACACTCTCTTCTCTGTTAACCCAGAGAACCCACCTTAGTGAGACGATGGTGCCCAATAGAGTTGCCTTCCTACGCTTGCTACTGGGTGTCTTTGTTCTGTACCCCGAGTGTGTGCAGGTCACAGTCTTCCTTCCTCATCCATCGGGGTCTCTTCCAGAGCCCAGAGGTGTGTGTGGGGTGGAGGCCTGGAGGTGTGGATGAACACATATATACACATATGTGTCACTAGGTATGGAAGATGGGAGAAAAGTGAAATCAGCCCACTATATGATGCATTTTATTACCAATGTGTGTCCTGGTTTAACAAGTATGTTTAAAGACATTTTATTGTGAAAATCTTTAAACAAACTGAGAAGAAGAAGAAGAAGAAGAAGAAGAAGAAGGAGAAGGAGAAGGAGAAGGAGAAGAAGAAGAAGGGGAAGGGGAAGGAGAAGGAGAAGGAGAAGGAGAAGGAGAAGAAAGGAGAAGAAGAAGGAGAAGGAGAAGGGGAAAGGGAAGGAGAAGGAGAAGGAGAAGAAAGGAGAAGAAAAGGAGAAGGAGAAGGAGAAGGGGAAGGGGAAGGAGAAGAAGAAGGAGAAGGAGAAGCAAGGAGAAGAAGAAGGAGAAGGGGAAGGGGAAGGAGAAGGAGAAGAAAAGGAGAAGGAGAAGGAGAAGGGGAAGGAGAAGGAGAAGAAAGGAGAAGGAGAAGGGGAAGGAGAAGAAAGGAGAAGGAGAAGGAGAAGGAGAAGGGGAAGGGGAAGGAGAAGGAGAAGAAAGGAGAAGGAGAAGAAAAGGAGAAGGGGAAGGAGGAGAAGGAGAAGGAGAAAAAGGAGAAGAAAAGGAGAAGGAGAAGAAAGGAGAAGGAGAAGGAGAAGAAAAGGAGAAGGAGAAGGGGAAGGGGAAGGAGAAGAAGAAGGAGAAGGAGAAGAAAGGAGAAGAAGAAGGAGAAGGGGAAGGGGAAGGAGAAGAAAGGAGAAGGAGAAGAAAAGGAGAAGGAGTAGAAAAGGAGAAGGAGAATGAGAAGGAGAAGGGGAAGGGGAAGGAGAAGGAGAAGGAGAAGAAAGGAGAAGGAGAAGGAGGAGGAGGAGGAGGAGGGAAGGAGAAAAGGATAATATGAAGGTAGGGAGCCGATATTTCTTTTAAGTCAAGCTTCCTTTAGTCCAAAAGCTGTATTCTTCAAAGTGCAGTTAATGAAACTCTCAATAGCACATTCCTATTAAAAGTCCAACACTATTGTTCAATGTATTATTGATCAATGTTAGAGTGTAATTAAATTATTCTCTTGTTGACTCTTTTAAGGGACACTTAAAAGGATATAAAAATAAAAGTCAAAGGGTAAGCTGTGACAAAGTGAGAGAGTGCCATGGACATATATACACTACCAAACGTAAAATAGATGGCTAGTGGGAAGCAGCCGCATAGCACAGGGAGATCAGCTCGGCTCGGAGATCAGTATAATTCCAATTATAGTAAGGACAAAAAGGAAAGAGCAAGTGCTCTGAGAAACACTAACAAGGAGGCTGTACCACATATTTGTCGGTGATGGGAGGAGGTGTGACTCTCTTCTGAGAAAGTGACATATAAGCTGAGACTGAGGGTGATAGTGCAGCTGGGATGAAACATGAAGATTTCTAAGTCATCTGAGTGTAGAAGGAGTAACTTGCGAAGGTGGGTGAGTGGGGTTAGGCTCAGCTAGTGTGCAAAAGTATGGTTACACCGAGATAAAGAAATACCTAAGTACAGGTGGTAAATGTCTTCTGCTCTGGTCCCTCGATGTCCCCCATTACCCTAGCCCCTCTCCAGGACTGCCCTTCCACCGTGCAGCATGAAGGGTTAACAGCTGGAATGGGATGATGCCGCCAGGACCCTGCACCAGCCTGTGGCCAGCATCTATCTGACTAGTCAGTCTCCTTACAAGGCCACTGTGAAATGCTTTGATATGACCCTGGGTTTGGCAACAAGGTGAATAGTATATGTGAGTAAAGTATTGAGGGGAAGTTATGGGTAGTGCTGGAAATGTAGTCCCTGATTAGGTTAAGGAGTTGGATCTTCCCTTTAATGAGCAAAAGGTCAATGCTAGATCATAATTTAGAAGGTGACAAGCACAGGTGTTGGATCTGGTCAGATCTTCCAGGCAGCTGACCTCAGTGCAGAATAGAGTTGTGTGGGACAGTGATTGATGAGGCTTTTGAAGAGGCCAAGACACTGAAGAGTAAGGGAGAGTGGAGGAGAAAATGCAATCAGTATATGAGTGGTAAAACTGGTGGGATTTATTTGTTGGCTGGATATAGGGTAAGTTAAAAGATCAGTTCAGGATGCTCCACAGATTGCTAACGGGAGTGACTAGTTAGGGCAGAGTCACAGCTGGTGGAGAATTCAGGAGAAGAAAGGAGATGGGCTCCATTGTAGACATTTCAAGTTGGAGAAGCCTGTGTTTTATCCAAGTGGAGTGAGTGTCATCAACCAATCAGATAAAAAATCTGAAGCCCAGAAGAGAGGTCTTAACTGCAGGCACATGCATAGGGTCATCAGCACATGGGTTTTAGTATTGAGCTTTGAAAAGCAGGTGGAATTACCCAGAGTAAACATGTTGAGTTAATAGAGAAGGGAAGGCAGACCTTGGGAAATACCAACACCTAATTTCATGGGCAGAGGAGGGGTTCAAAGGGAAGTCAAGTTAAAGTGGTCAATAGACACAAAGGAGAGTGGGGGATGATGTGTCCCAGAGGGAATGGAGCAGAGAACTCCGAGAAGCAAAGGGCGGTGGGCAGTGTCAGTGATACCCAAGACCCAGCAAGATAGGGCTGAAAAGTCGCCATAAGGCATCAGTGACTTTGCTGGGAGCCATTTCAGTCCCGCGATGGAGTAAAGCCAGTTGTGCACCGAGAAGTAAACAGAGGTGATGGGAGTGGAGGCAGAGGATGGAGAGGCGGTGGAAACCAGAAGGAAAGACCAGTGTGCTTCCCTGGTGGCGCAGTGGTTGAGAGTCCGCCTGCCAATGCAGGGGAAGTGGGTTTGAGGCCTGGTCCGGGAAGATCCCACATGCTGCAGAGCAGCTGGGCCCGCGAGCCGCAACTACTGAGCCTGCAGTCTGGAGCCCTCGAGCCACAACTACTGAGTCCACGTGTCACAACTACTGAAGACTGTGCACCTAGAGCCCATGCTCGGCAACAAGAGAAGCTACCGCAATGAGAAGCCCATGCACCACAACGAAGAGTAGCCTCTGCTTGCCACAACTAGAGAAAGCCTGTGTGCAGCAGCAAAGACCCAACGCAGCCAAAAATAAATTTAAAAGAAAAAAAGTTTATTAAAAAAATAGAAACTTTATTTTAAAAAAAGAAGGAAAGACAGAAACGTGAATGTGTTTCAAATTTTGACTGCACAACGTAACATTTATATGCTTTCTTTATCTTACAAGGCAGGATCCCATCCATGATCATGGAAATCAGGTGGGGTAGACAGAGCCCAGGGTGCTGTGTGGATGAGAAGTGAAGCCCACAGGTCACTAGGGAGACAGAGGCAGCACCAGAGAGGGCTTCCTCTCCACCCAAGTTCAGAACATTTCGGATGAGCGACTGTCATCTGGGTGTCTCTAATGCACCTCTCCTCCTCCCCCTTAAACATCAGCATTGGCCCAGTTTGGGCTTTGGTCGTTGGGAGTGGAAATGACATGACACATGGTCAAAATCCTGCAGCTTGAATTCACTTCTTGTTGTCATTTTATTTTTTATTCAGGGCTCTGTTTTCCCTCATTTCTCCAGTTGCTAGAGATAGGACAAATTAGACATGATTTTCAGTAAGACACCCAGATGTGAAAAGTCAACGGAGGAACAGTGAGTGATTGTACCATTGTAGAACATAAAAGTGAGAATGTTTGAGAAGATTTTGCTGTAGAAGATATTATATTTCACAGCTCTTCATATTTATACCCCTGGAATACAATTTAAGTCTGTGGTATGAGGATTTATGTGGATTTTAACTACACAAATTTAGAATAAGTGGGATCTAGTTTTCTTTTCCTTAGGACATGATTAATTATATCCATGACAAAATGAGGGAACAGTGGGTGTCTTGGACCCACTGCTTTTCTTTAGGAGGGTTTCATGAGGATGGATGTCAGATTCTGACTTGGTCCTTCTCTGGAGCCCCAGGGACAAGAAATTACCTCTTCACTCCCATTCCCATCACCAAGTCCACTCCTAGCCTCCCATCTGTGATGAGGAGGCATCGGGCATCTAAAACTTGGGTCCCCTTGCAAGAGGCAGTGGACAAATCTATACAGGCTTGTCCTGAAAGCAACAGCCTGTAGCACATAGGAGAGCAAATTAATCCACGATGCAATTGATCCACTACAAGGCAGAATTTGAAAACCGATGCAATTTTCAAATGCTAAGTTTAAGTGCAAGAGAAGCCATCTATAAATTTCCCTTTATGACTTTTACATTCACAATTTAATTCCTGCCAAGAATCTAGTACCTGGCCATGTAGCTGGTGCACAGTGTAGAGACCTTGGGAACAGAGTTAAAAAGCACAATGCACATGCTTGACTTTCCCACCTCTGAAGCCCTTGGGATGTTAAAATTCAGTTTACATTTCCTGAGACCAAGAATTTCAGGCTCTGTGGTTAACAACCGAAGCCTAGTAATGGCTCAGTCTAAAACAGTTTTTAAGAGCATGTTTAGCATATGTTCTGTGTGTCTTAAGACTGAGCTGACTGCCCCAGAGAGGGCAACATGCCCAAGGGGGAGCTCCTTAGATGTAGGTCCTGAGCTGAGAACAAAGAGAAAGACAGTCCCCTGGGGACCCAACCTACTGGTAGAGAAAGATGAGCAGCTTATGAAGAAGTAAGATGTACTGCTTGGGTGATCGGTGCTCTATTCTTTATTAAGGTAAAACAAAGCATAACAAAAAGCAACCACCAGTATTAGATCCTTGCTCCTCATAGGGAGGTCTGAAGACCAGCAATATCAGCTTCTCCTGGGAGCTTATTAGAGATGCAGAAAGACTCTCAAGCCACAGCCTAGACTAATTGACTTGGAATCTGCATATTTATAAGATGTTCTGGTGATTTGCATGTGCATTAAAGTTGACGAATGCTTCGTCAAAGGTCAAAGAACATTTGAGGTTGAGATGAGGGTCCCTCGTGACAGAGGCCAGCCCCTCTGATGATGCTCCCCCTCTAGCCACCCCTTATGCCTGGTCTCCTGGTCTTCTCCACCGTTCTGCCTCATTTTACCCTGCAAGTTTCTTATTCTATCTCCTCTCCAAATGGTGGAGGTGTTCCCGGTTTCCTCTTTTTCCTTTTGCTATTCTCACTCATTTCTGTCTCCCACTGCAAATTCTTCATGCCTGTGCCTTTAACACCCACAAGTAAAACTAATAGGTGCACTTGAGAGCTGATTTTGGCTAGAATTGTGTGAATGAGCATTATATAATGCTGGCTGTCATCAAACATAACTGAGCACTTCTTCCTTCCAGCCCTTGCTCTACACACCTGGGTCAACTCATACATCAGCCTTCATACTGATTCCATTATTGTCATCACTTCACAGATCAGAAACTTGGAGAAGACAGAGGGTAAAAACACGCTAAGTTCCCATAGGGAGCACGTGGAGGAGCGAGGGTCTAAATCCGTATTTGCAGACACTGCAGCTTGTGCTGTGACCAGCAGACTGTCCTGCGTCTCCACAATGAATCCCAGCTGGCCGCTCCATCACAGACCACAAGCTCCAGCCTCATGCTCACAACGCTCTGATGCCAGCTCAGGCACCTGGACTATTCCAAACCTGCCTGCCCCTCCACTCCCCAAGCATGCTGTCTCTGAGGATGCGGCCATCTGTGGCCACCTGGACGTCTTTTCTCCCAGGGACCTGGAGCCACGCTTGACCTCCCTCTCCTCCTCCACACCTGCATTAAACACTGGCCAAGGCTTATGGATCTCACCACTGGGGTGTGTTTGGGGGATCCCCAGTGTGTGTCCTCCCCTCCGTTTTTACCACATGGCTTTAGCCCAGCCCCAGGTCTGTCTCATTACCAACAACTTCAACAGCCCACTGATTTGTTTCACCTTTCATGGTCTTATTTTTCAAGTCCAAACACAACCACATAGCTGACCCCAAGCTGCCTGAAGTGTGAATTTCATGTAGTCGCTCATTTGTCTAGCACAGGACCATTTTCTAGGAGGCAGGTCCAAGTTCAGCAACAATAATAACAGCCATTATAGGACAACTGAATGAACTTCACATATGAGACTCACATGAACACATGCACACCTCCTCATGTGTGCATGTATCTCTGATGTATATTCCCATGTGTACACAGATATATGCACTTACACATATCCCATCTAAACACATGCATACATCTCATATATGCACAAACCTATACCTGTGTACACCCACAGGTGTATGTTCCCACATATATGCAGACATGTATCCCCATTTATACACATACACATATCCTCATATAAACACATACATCCCATTGTGAACATACTTATATATCTGTATGTAGACAGACACAAACTCTGTCTGTCTATCTATCTATCCATCTATCTACCTACCTATCTATCTATCGATCTAATCTATACACAGGCAATATCACCATATGTACACAGATGCATACCCTCATATATACACATAACTATATTTATATGTATATGGAGACATAAGTGCCTATATGTTCACAGACATATTTCCCTGTGTACACAAATTAATAACCCCACCCATGCACATGCATCTATATCTCTTTGCACCAGACATCTATTCCCGTATATTATACAAACACATATATGTCTCTCCCCATATCCCCATACATACACGTCCATATACCTCCATAAATTCACACGTCTATGTCCCTAGGTATATGCATATATGAAAATTTATTTATACAAATGCATGTATCACTTAGCTTCTTGTGGTCATTTAATGCTTGTACACATCCTGTAGGTGGGCATCATTAGCTTTTTTCCAGGCAAGTAGACTAAAGCTCAGCAGGGTAAGTGTCAGCCTCAGGTCCTGCAGCCACTGAGAGGTGGAACCAGCATCAGGCCCAGGTCCTCCCAACCTGCCTACCTCTCTGCTCCGCCTACCACTCCGTCCTGCTTTAGGACCACGTCGGTCTTTTCTGCCCTTGCATAGTACCAGATGACACTTCACCATTAAAGCAGTGTTGTTTTGTAGCCTGTGGAAACGTTTATGCATCCTCAGATGGCCGGGCACATTAGCTTGCTGGGGCTGGATGCTAAAACAGCCGTGTGCATCCCTGCTCCTCCACAGGAGGCTCCTCTGGCATTGGGGACGGGCCACACGACTGATCGCAGCCTTTCCTCTGGAGGATGTCCCTGTGTGTGTAAAATCTGACTTTCACAGGGACAAGTCAGAGGCAGGGAAACCACAGCACACGCCCCCTCTTGCCGCAGTCCTGTAACTTAACCAACCCTTTCCTCTGAGCAGCCGTGCATTCCCCACAGCTTTGATTGATGAAAACGATTTGCTGGTTTAGAGAAAGGTCATCTGGGTAAGCCCACTTCACTGGTCAGTGGACCCCCTTCTCAGTGCTGACGAGGGTGATGGAATTAACCCCTGTTTCTCACTCTCTGCATCTGAGTACATTTGACGATAGTTTTCTTGTTGTGTAACAGCTATGGAATTCATGTAATACTTATATATGTAAATACACAAAAGGTATATATAAATTATACAAATGAATAATTTTCATTACTTCTTGCACTAGAGACATACCTTGACCTTCAGAATATATTTTATTTAAACAATGTTTGAAAAATTTTATAGCCAAATATTCTATATTAAATGTGTACATTGCATGAAACCATGCATTCATAGTCTCCCACGTATAGCCTTCCTCTGATAGAACTTGCCAGCTGAGTCTTGGCAGTGTGTAGGATCTGACCCTTTTCTGGCCACACTTACACTGTGAACCTGGGTGGACCACGTGGCAGGTGTCTGAAGAATGGTTCCGTATCAACTCAGACATGTGAAATCACAATACAAACATTCAGAGCCTTGACCACTCTTTACTGAGCACATGTGATGGTGAGCAGACTCCAAGGCGGCCCCATGATCCCCACTTCCTTCTGCTCAAGACTTTGTGAAATCCCCTCCCCGTGAGTATGCATGGGGTCTGGGGCTTGCTTCTAACCATAGAATGTGTACCAGGTGATGGAGTCTCCTGTTATTACACCACGTACGTTTGCTCTCACTCCCTTGTTAGCTTTGAAGAAGCAAACAGTCACATCGTAAACTGCCTCTGGTTGGGGGTGGAGGAGGAACCCATGGCAAGGAGCTGCAGGTGGACTCTAGGAGGTGAGGGCAGGCTCCAGCCAATGCCCAGCAAAGCTTAAAGCTCTCAGCCTTACAGCTGCAAAGAACTGAGTTCTTCCATCTACCTGGGGGTTCTCAGAAGCAGTCTTCCCTGGTCAAGCCTTTGGGTGAGAAGACAACTACAGACACCTTAACTGCAGCCTGACAGAGGACCCACCTGACAGAGAATCCAGGTAAGCTGTGCCTGGACTCCTGGCCAGATAAATGGTGAGCTAATATATGCATGTGTTTTTAAGCCTCTCAGTGTGCGGCCATTTGGTATGCGGTGATAGAAAACTCATACACACACAATATGGTAGGACTTGTGTCAGTATTCAGTGTTTCCCAGGTCATGTCACAAGCTTCTGGAGGAAACCCTGTTGTCCCCATTTTGAAGATGAGCAGACTGAGCTCAGAGATGTTCAGCAATTTGTCCAGGACTTCACAGCAGAGACGTTGCCAGGCATACAGCTGGGCTGACGGGGCCCAGGCCTGGGTACTTATCTTAACAGGATACCTCCTCAGAATGGGAGTCTTCCTCTGTTTCATGAAAGTCTCCCTGGCCTTGTGTGGGTTTGCATAGTTAATCCCTTATATCTGCCAGGCATAAGGTATCAGGAGGTCTGGTTGTCCCACCAACGTCTACACCTTTGTCTCCCACATCCTATCAAAGTACAAAGGTTCCAGAGGCTGGGTTGGGCTGGGGTGAGGGGTCCCACACCCTTGTGCTCCACGATGGTTTGTCATTTTATTTTTCTCACAAATGGAGCACTCCTTCTCTCTCCTACAGCTCCTCTGCCTCTATGGGCTCACTGACGCTTCTTCAGAGGAACAGTGAGGCATACATTTGGGTGAAAATGACACCAATAAATAGGATCCCTCTGCATGCGAGAACTGAATAAATACCAGGTGATGATGAAGGTGCAGAAAGTAGATGTGGCATTGATCAAATATGTGTGTCTCTTGCTCGGTCCAAGCTCACATCCATTTAAAGCGCCATATTGCCTCCACCCAATTCTACCCATACGCCCACACCAAAGTGGTGGTGATCTCCTGGCCAGAGACGTGGAGCGGCCATGCATGACCACAGCCTGGGTGCACTGCCTAGAACCTCCATTAATTTATGAGATGCTTATATTTTTTTTTTTTGCCCTTGTGTTTCTCAGATGCTTGAATCATGTAACAAAACAAGAAAATGTAATGACTTTTATGTGTGTCAAGGGCTCTTGCTTGGCCTTGCCTGTCTGTTTATGTAATTTTGGACAAAAACAACCCAGCTTTCAATTATAATAATGTGTGTCGGGAAAGAGGGCAACTTTGGGAGCCCTCATTCTCAAATAATGCTATTTTGTTCTAGGGAAGAAATTCATGCATTACTCTGTTATATTTTAACATGAAATTGTACTGAAAATACTGTATTTGCTAAAAGTTATATTTCAGGAGTATCCAACCCAAGATTGAGTATTTGAAATTTCAGCATAATTATTATGCTGAATAGCAAGGGGTTGTGGAGTGGCTGGTGGGAACATTCAGAGCATGTGATGGAGGAAACCAGTAGTTTCCCTTAAACATACTGCAGGAATACTTCTAGGTGGGCATTGTCATCCCGATTTTGCAGTGGAAAGATGGGACGCGTGGAGAGCATAAATAATTAACTAAGTTACAAAGACAGGAAGTAGCAGAACCAAGATTTTTTACCCTCTGAAAGGACCACTGTCACTTGTGTTTTTTTTTACTACACCATGATAATTTTCTCTACAAAGCTAATTGCCACAGGGATAATAATAAAACACTAATACAATACTCTACTTTATTTTCGTTATATGCATTCTTTATTCCTCTTAGAAGCTTCAGTGATAACTTGTAGTCAAATAGGTCATCCTAGTAAATGAGTTGCTTTCAAGAAATAAATTGGTTCATTTTAGATTTTGGTGCCCCATCAAATAATTACAACTAGCAGAGTTACTCATTGCTTTCTCAATAACTGTTTATTGGGTGGAGGAGATAGTTGCCGAGTCTTACATGTTTAATGATGCAGTACCCTCTTACACATCTGGGCTCTCATTCTGTTGGAGAGAACCCAGTTATGGGCTACACCTAACACCCTTAACATGTGAGGTCAGGCACTGTGGATTTGGTATGTGCCGACAACAAAGGAGATGAATTCTGGTGGACAGCAAATGGTCACCACCATAGTCATCCATTTGAAGTTGTGTTTAGGGTCAGGGGAAGAGAGAAAGCTCAGTATAAAGCCATCCCAAGTCCTAGAAAGACAACTTCAACTTCCAGGTCCTTCTGCGGGGGCTCAAGGACATATCATGTCTTTTTCATCATGTCTGAAAAACTCTAAGTGCCAGGTGATTATTACATGTCCAACTGCTTTCATGTTATCTCCATCCAGATGACTGAGTCTGGAGCTGACACAAGGTGAAGACTAGACTCAGAAGTATAAGTGTGATTAACAGGTGATATTTCAAGTCAGCAGAAGAGATGAACTCATTTAGGCAAAAATTGTAGAGACAAGAAGAGAGAAGAAGAGGGTTCAGGACTAACCCCAGAGACATCTAAATATTTAAAAGCCTGGCATGAAAGGAAAAGCCAGCAAAAGAGACTCTAAAGAAGTTGCCATTGAGGAAGGAGACAAATTACCAGTGAGTGGCTGAGAAGAAGACCCTGGTTGGTCAGTCTTGCTCAGCATTACAGAGGTCAAATAATTCATATGGATGGAATTTGTGACTTGGAGATCATTGTTGACCTAGAATCGTGGAGAGGTTGGGAGGGAACCTATTTGAAATGTGTTGGAATGACCAGGAGTTGAGAAAGCTCTTCTTAATTCTACTCAGTATAACTTTCTTTGAAGAGTTTGCTTCATGGTTCATTGGTGATTCACCAACTTATGCCATCAAGACAACAATTATGTACTGGAAATTCCTTAAAACGCCTTGTCATCCATGTAAGATGTGGCCTTTATATTTTAAGTTCTGGGAGCCCATGATTAGCAGCTTTTCTTTATCCCCATCTTATGTTACCATGTACCCTAACCAAAACACTCATCTTGCCAGACAAGTAAATTGCCATTTTGAAGCATGAAAAACAGGCAAAAGTATAAAAATATGAATAATTGTCATTGTGAGTGTACTAAGTACTATGGGATTGCATGAATAAGGCATTTTTCACCCTGTTATGTCTCCCTTTTTCTTGCTTTCATAATTATTGAAACACTTTTCAGATCATTAACCCTGTCAAATACAAATTAGAGAAAAAAAATGCTTCCAACTAACATAGACTTTCCCTTATCCCAACTCCAGCCTCCAAACCACTTTTCTATGTGAAAATAATCTTTTAACTTTTGCCTCCCAGCTGTATTACAAATTCTTCCTTTTTAAAAAAAGTTGAAGTATAGTTGATTTACAGTATTGTGTTAGTTTCAGATATAAAGCACAGTGATTCAGTTATATATATATATATATATACGCACACACACACACATATATCCCTTTTCAGATTCTTTTCCCTTATAGGTTATTACAAAATATTGAGTATAGTTCTCTGTGTTATACAATAGGTCTTTGTTGCTTATCCATTTTATATACAATAGTGTGTATATGTTAATCCCAACCTCCTAATTTATCCCTCCCACCACCACCCTTTCCCCTTTGATAATCATAAATTTGATTTCTATGTCTGTGAGTCTCTTTCTGTTTTGTAAATAAATTCATTTGTATCATTTTTTTAGATTCCACATATAAGTGATGCCATATGATATTTGTCTTTGTCTGGCTTACTTTACTTAGTATGATAATCTCTAGGTCCATCCATGTTGCTGCAAATAGGATTATTTTATTCTTTTTTATGACTGAGTGATATTCCATTGTATATATGTATCACATCTTCTTTACCCATTAATCTGTCAATGGACATTTAGGTTGCTTCCATGTCTTGGCTATTGTAAATAGTGCTGCAATTAATTCCAAAGTCTTCCTAACCTCTACCTGTTTGTAAATTCCACTAAATGCATATATTTGAAACAAACAAACAAAAAACTTAATTTACTCTGAATTTCTTAATGGCAGAATAACAACATAGTTTTTTCTTCTTACTGTGAGAATAGGAAAATGGTACAATGGTGGTAGAATAGACTGATTCCAAAGATAGTAAACTACTCAGATGATACATCACTTACAGAATGAGAGAGTTGAATCATTTGAAGTTTCTTCCTCATTTTCATTAATAAATTGAGGATTCTTTGGAGTCACTTAAAAGGTATTGGCAAGGGCTTCCCTGGTGGCACAGTGGTTGAGAGTCCGCCTGCCGATGCAGGGGACACGGGTTCGTGCCCCGGTCCGGGAAGATCCCACATGCCGTGGAGCGGCTGGGCCCGTGAGCCATGGCCGCTGAGCCTGTGCGTCCGGAGCCTGTGCTCAGCAACGGGAGAGGTCACAACAGTGAGAGGCCCATGTACCACAAAAAAAAAAAAAAAAAAAAAGGTATTGGCAAGCTTCCTAGACTTTGAGAACATTAGCAGACAAGATCAGAGAAAGAAGGAAAACACAGGAGTAACCCCAAAACTTAGCATCTTGTTTTGCATCAAGACTTTTGCTAATTAGTAAGGGTAACCAGTGATCTTGAAGTCAAGGAACAGGGAAGCCAAATGACAGAAAGAGCAGAGAAGATCCAACATAACCAAAGCTTCAGGCAGCCCCACTGGCCTAGAGAAACCCAAGTCAGAATTGAGAGCTTGTTAAAAGGAGCATCCTTGACAAATGCCACGGATCTTCAGTCAGGATCTCTGAAGCAAAATAGCCAGAGAGTGAGGGAAATCAGATAGACCAATGTTTTCAAAGACTGATACCCAGCTCTGAATACAATCCATCCAAGAGGACAAACCAATATCAAGAAGAAAAACTTGGCATAGCTAAGAGCCAAATAATAACAGCAAATTATTATGTCTTTGCCTTTTAACATACATTTTCAAACATACTGGTATATAATTTTTTTTAAAACACACAATTTATAAAAATTAACATAAGAAGAAACAGAAATAAGAATAGTCCTATATCATTTAATCCATAATAAAAACTTTATCTAAAAGAACTTTAAGCCTGACCGACTTCACTGTTATATTCTAAGAACATTTAAATAGTAGTAACACCAACCTTGCATAAAAAATCCCAGAGAAGAGAAGAAAAGGCAATGATTTCCAATCAGTCTAAGAGGCTAGACTAAACTTGATACCAAAACCTAAAAAAGGATATGGTGAGAATGGAAAATTACAGATTGCCTCATAAACATAAATGGAAAGCCCTAAATAACATATTAGCTAGTTAATGAGTTAGGTAGATATAAATAAATGAGGAGATATATCAGATTATTGTATCTGAAAATTCACTATCGGAAAAATGGCAATTTCCCCAAATTGATCTATAAGTGTAATATTTGCCCAATCAAAATCTTACAGACAAGAGTTTTTGTATGTAAATTGACCCATTCTTCATAACCCAGCAGCACAGAAGACCAGCCCAGAAACAGCTACTGTGCCAGTGTGTCTCTGGGGGTCCCTGGTAGTCTCCCTGGGTGGTCTCCAGCAGCAGCAGTCCATCCGTTTACATTAATGGAAAAGATGCACTTGGCAATGAATGCAATGCTTTCTTCTCCCTTGCCAGCCCTTGAATCCCCAGGACCCCTTCTAAATGTCTCCCGTGAACATGGGCTTTGGTTGAATTTGAATTGGCCCAGCTCAGCTGCACTCTCTAGTGGCCAGCACTGTCCCAAACCCAGCCCGGCAGCAACACCTCAGCTTCAAAGAACACCGGCAGCGTGGCTGTCTACCCATCACAGAGGCAGCTTGTGGGGAGGCGCCCTCCCATTCCTGGTGCCAGGCTCCCTCTGAGCTTTCCAGCTGCATCTCTCTGCTTGGTTGTGTAGCCAGAGCCAGGATCACTGCCTGGGATCAAGGACACACCCTCAGATTGAATCCGGTGTCTTTTTTAATCCAACTGTACTAAGCAAACCCAAAATAAACATTTTAGCATATTTTCACAATACACATGTTAAATATTTTTATTTCACTTAATGATAGAGGACCAAAAATGGTAGAAAACTTGAAAAATACTGGAAAAGCATAGATACTCCTCTTGATAAATAGTTGCTGAGCACCTTCCAGTGCAAGCAGTGGGCTGTGGCTGCAGATCTGATGCTTGATCAGGCACACTGCACACCAAGAGAGAAGTCCATAACCAGGGGCATTTGTTTCATACACATATTACATATTCATGTAAAAGTCACATACATATATGCATGTATATATATGAATGGATATTAACATATTTAGAAATTGTCACATTATTTACCTTATTCTATTTTTGTAGTTCTGTATCAGGATTTTGTCACTGAACATATAATCCTCATTTAAGCCAATCTGCCAGGAGCCTCTTGAAACTTTCAAAATAAGACTATTTTTCTTTTTTTGTTTGTTTGTTTGTTTGTTTTAAATGTATAACATCAGAAAGCTCATTGCTTTAGAAGCCAAAATACATTAACTTCCTTTTATAAATGCATGATTTTCTTTAAGAAAACACATATAGAATGCCACTGAAATCTATAAAATCAACATTGTCAATAACCTATTTTTTAATGCACTCACTGATCTTAGAAATATGCTAAAATGCCATCCTGTTCTTTTCCCCTGCATTTATCTCACTGTGTTGCTCTGTGTTACTTCACCATTATTACTGCACTGGGCCCGTCCCTGCATTTTGTGAGGTTCTTGAATTAACACAGAATATGAGGCACTTCAAAATTACTTACAGATAAGAAAAAACAGTATCTTGTGATTTTTTTTTCCTGAATTAGGGTGCTGTATTAGTCAGTGTTCTCCAGAGAAACAGAACTGTAGGATGTGTGTGTGTGTGTGTGTATACAGAGATTTATTGTAAGTAATTGGTTCACGGGATTATGGAGACTGGCAAG
Source organism: Mesoplodon densirostris (assembly GCF_025265405.1). NCBI lineage: Eukaryota > Metazoa > Chordata > Mammalia > Artiodactyla > Ziphiidae > Mesoplodon > Mesoplodon densirostris. The sequence goes on from NC_082663.1 coordinate 4,938,089, forward strand.
TCCAGAATCTGCAGAGTGGGCCAGCAGGCTGGAGACCCAGGGAAACTGGTACTGCAGTTCCATTCTGAAGGCCTCCATGCTGGAGTCCAGAGAGCTGGAGTTCCAGGTCAAGTCCAAAGGCAGTCTTTCTTCTGTAGAACCAGGAACAACCAGTGTTCCACATGAGGTCTGAAGGTCATCTGGGGGAGAATTCCCTCTTGCTCAGGGGAAGGCAGTCCTCTGTTCTATTCAGGCCATCAACTGATTGGACGAGGCCCACCTACATTATGGAAGGTAACTGCCTTTACCCAAAGTTCACTGATTTCAATGTTAATCTCACCCACAACACCCTCTCAGACACTCCCAGAATATTGTTTGACTGAATATATGGGCACTCCATGTCCCAGCCAAGTCAACACATAAAATTAACCATCACAGGTGTATAACTTCATTGACAATAATTTTTAATATAAAAACACTATGTGTTATAATTATTCTGCCTAATAGCCAAGTGTTTCTGGCATTAAAGTGAAGAATGGAAGGAGGAAGCCATGAGACAAAGCAGAGCTCTCCCCTCACTAGATATATTACAAAAATAAAGGCAGATGTAGGGAAGGTGGCACAGCCCTTAGCATTTAATCAAGATTCAGAGGAGAAATTAAAATATATTTTCATTTAAAACTGTATACAAAGCTATGTTTTCTTAGCAAAGAATTCTACAATCATAAAAACAGATGGTGCTTTGTTTGCATTCAGGGTTGTGTATGAAGGTTGAAAAACCCTGTAAAAGGTAAAATGGGAATATTAATTCTGGCACTGAATCACTATGAAATTAGAAATTGTTTTAACAAGCACCACCACTTTCAATACAATACTTTAAGGCAAATATTATCATATGTATTATACATTTATAGATTGGTAAATGATTAACTCAAATCATACAGTCAGGAAGTGGCAGTGCTGCATTGCCAGCCCCAGCGTACTGAATCTAAGCCTTGTTCTCCTTCTCATTCAGCTGAATATCTCAATTAAAGAACAGAACTACCATATGCCTTAAAGAAATGGAAATAAATGATAGGTGGGATCAAGAATGATGGGAAAACTCATCTTTGGATTCCTCTGCAATTCAAGCTAGATTACCCTGTAGGTGTTAGGCTGACACAAATCTTCACCTGTCTAGAATTGTTCTTTAAGGTGACAATGTGTATCTAATCTCACAGATGAAACTGTCCCCTTATTTTCCACTGGACCCAAGCTCTTCTCATAGGCAGTAGGGTAGAGCTCATCAAGAATGGCTTTGAAATGAAAACACAGAGAAATTCAATAATGTCCATGAGGTCACACCACAGAACCCAAAATAATATACAATTCTTGTGTTTCATAGCTCAGTGCGCTACCTTCCAGGTAATGTCAGCATGGGCACGCCAAGGTGCTATAGTATCTGTAACCTTTCATCCATAAAGAAACAATCATTTATTACCATCCCCATGTGGCAGGTGATCCACTACTTGCAGCATTTCAGCAAGTGACTTTGTCACCATGAAGTGTCTCAGCCTAACTCTGGCATTCCCTCAGCCTCACAAACCCAATCCTCCCTTAATTCTTAGTTGAATGTGGCCTCTACATCGTACCATTCAGAGATCATAGCAAGGTGAGAGGGGAAAAAGGTTTCCCACTTTTCTTCGATGCAATGAAAATAACTTTGAATGCTGAGTCTCTGCTTCTGAGTCCTATATGGGATGACATTGATGGATATCTAAGAAAGTTGACTATAGTTTTAACTAAAAGTAAAATTCTAAATTCCTTTCATGTTTCCTGAAAAGTTATTTTAAGGGAGTGAGGTGAGGGGCAATAGAATGACTCTTCAAATTTTGTTTAAAGCTGAAATGGTTTTCTATCACTAAGATCCAGAAATGATACCTGATATGGAAAGTAGGAAGTCAACATTTCCATGATCTAAAGATAGAAATATTCGTTGAGTGTCTGTTTCATGAAAGAGAATTGTACTTTAGGACTTATCGGATAGGCTACATTTTGAGATGTTTATTTATTTATTTATTTATTTATTATATTTGGTTCTTCAGTCTAGTTCTTTTCTGTTTAAAATTGCAGTTTTGCATGCATTTATGTAATGCAATTTCCATCTTAGAGAAAGGAAGTCCCAAAGTTATTATAGCCTCACAGATTCAAATAGCCTTCACATTTATAGCTCCTGTGGATCAAAACATTGACAAAAACAGGTTTAGTGATGACTCCCTGAAAATGAATCCCAATTCTAGAAAGAGGAGTGATTGGGTCTTAGAAATACCCCCCCCCCAGTCTAGGAAAATATACCAAAGAAAAGAAGGTCACACAGTGAGAAGACCCTTTTGCTGTATTTCATTCTGGCTCTTTCTGCTGGGCACACCAGGTCCAGTACAATAAGTGGGCCAAGGCTGTTTGACTGGGAGGGTACACAATCAAATGTATTGGGCAGTCTCTGAATGGGCAGTCAGGCCAACAAAAGGACTGGCAGGGACACCTATGTCAGAATGGCTCTAATCCCAACCAGGACTTAGAAGGGAAAGGGTGGGCCAACCCCTGGGTGAATGGCATCCTGGACATCTCAAATGGCTCCAACAATTTTCCAAAATATCCACCATGAAATCAGGTGTTGTCTTTGGCATCAACATACCTATATCAGTGCCTACACCTGTGGGGGACAGAATCATGGCCCCCAGAGACATCCAGGCCAGTATCTGTGAATATATGACCCTATGTGGAGAAAGAGACTTTGCAGATGTTGTTAAGTTAAGGATTTTGAGCTGGGAGATTAGCCTAGATTCTCCAGGTGGACCCAGTCTAATTGCATGAGTCCTTAAAAATGGAGACACTTTCCCAGTGAGGTCCGTCAGAAGGAGATGTGACATTTCTGGCTCTGAAGACAAGGGAAGGGGCCACAAGCCAAGCGATGTGGTGGCCTCTAGAAGCTGGCAAAGATGGGAAAAGATTCTCCCCAAGAGCCTCCAGAAAGGAAGGCAGCTGAAGCCACCTTGATGTTGGCCCAGTGAGATCCACGTCAGACTTCTGACCTCCAGAACAGCAAGATGATACATTTGGGTTGTTTTAAGCCACAGAAAGTGAGCAATTTGTTATGGCAGCAATCGAAATGAATACAGCACCTAAATTCACCTTCACAGGAATGAGCTATGACAGAAATCTCTACTTAGTGAAATCCCAAGTGGTCACTTAGGTGGCATGGGGCCACATGGCATTCCAAAGAGCCCCCTTTCTAAAACATTTCAGCAGCTAGGATCCTGGGTCCAATCCAAATGACAGCGCTCTCCAGAATGGGTTATAGAATGTGGCTGGCATGTCAGCAACAGTCATGATGCACAGCGTTTAGGGTAGTGCCAAGGCAGAGGGGAGAGGTCTGGGTCTGACCAGGATACAGTAAAGTGCTCTGGGAAGTGGATGAAAGAAGGAAGAATAAACAGCATTTGTTGGCTGCTTGCTGTGTCTCACTGCTAACTGCTTGACGAATATTATCCCAAGATCCTTGCAACTCTGTAAGGGATGCACTATTGTTATCCCCACTGTACAGCAGGGAAACTGAGGTTGGTTGACTTTCCCACAGTCACACAGCTAGCAAGTGGCATTGTGTCCCTAGAGTCGAAATCCCAACAGTAGTCCTGCAGGTCCTGATGTTGGGAGATGCCACGGAAACCACATAATGAGAAAAACCCCCAGGGTGCGGGGAAAATTTGCTAAGTTATGTTGGCTCTTGGAACTTCTTAAAAATTCTAATGATGATTTTTTATTATTAATTTTATTTTTAATTATTGATTTTACTATTGTTAGAGTGTTATTAACATGGTTAGAGCTCCATTATGTGATCAGATTATTCATTTAAGCATTAAAAAAATTTTTTTTTCATTTAAGAATTTTTTATATCAAAATTTACTTCTAAGTTCCTTGGGGTACTGCTATGACTTTTCAGTGCAGACCACATCATAATTTATCATCCTCAAAGTTTCCCTCAGATACTGCTTCTAAGACCACCATTGCTTCGTCCTGATATACCTTCTTCCTCCTTTTTCCCTCTGTGCAGAGGAGAAAGTGAACAGCTCTCACTATAAGACCCACCCCCAAGCCCATTCTCATGCACAGTGTTTCCAATTTAGGCCCTGGGAGCCTCATTTAGCACACAGGGCTACAGAGCTGTGAATAATTCACTGCAAGTGCCCAAGGTGAGAGAAGTTGCCATGTTTTCTGCCAGCCAGCCTCATGCAATATCTAGCTGCACATGAAAATAGGTGGAGAGGTGGCTGTGGAACAGAGGTGATGGATAGGTTGCTAAAATAAATTGGTGAGGAGATGAATTAGATAAACAATAAGGTTTTACCCACAGTCCGTCTGGAGGAGAGCCTCCACGATCTGCTTCTGTGCAGAATTTAATCAGAAGAAAGTATCCAGAAAGGCACTCGGATGGACCCTTTGAGTCTGAGTAGTTGATGTTTGCCCACTTCATCCACAGCAAGCACATAATTACCTGTCATGAGCTTTCTGTTAAGATCCAGAGGAAGTGACAGGAAAACTGACTGAGAGATGTGAAAACCAGAGTTACCTCTCAAACATATAATTTCCTAATAACAGAGAGACTCTAGGAAAGAAGTAATTTTTTAAAAAGACTAGTTTTGCTAGAAACTGCTTTCCAACCACTGTGGAGAGAGGTCCCAAAGCACTTGTGTGACATCTCCTCATAGGGAGGGATGCCCGTTCCTGGTCTGCTGGTTGGAGAGGAGAAATGGCAGCCATCCCCAAGGACCGCAGTTCCACTCAAGTTCTTTAGCTGCAGGTGCCTGGCAAGGGCTGGAGGTAACAAGAGCCAGTTTTCCTGTCTCTGTGGCAAACATGCCAGAGCAAAAGCCAGGAGCAAGTGCAACTAGTGAGCAAGGAAGCACAGGCATAAATCGATGGATTTCCTGCCAGACGTACAAAACATCTCCTGGTTCAAATGATTAGAAGGTAAGTCTCTCATGGCATTTCCCTTTATTTTCTGTTGCTAGATTAAAAACAAAACAAAACAAAACAAACAAACAAACAAAAAACCTACCTAGCCGTAACTGTTACCAGAAGAGCAGGGCCTGAGAGCGAGCTCTTGTCTACCACTGGGAAATGAATTGTCTGAAGAGACGCATGTGCTGACAAACCAAAAGACTACTGAGAAGGGATGCCCAGGTGGGGAGCATCAGGGTAAGGGAACCCGGGGGAACGGCTCTGCCACATGGCTCGCAGTCTCTGGTTTTATGGTCATGGGGTTAGCTTTCCGGGTTGTCTCTGGCCAGTCATGTTGCTTGGCCCATATTTGTCCTTCCTGGCGGTGCGCCCATCTCTCAGCCGAGATGGTTTCCAGTGCCAGGATTTCTGGGAGGTTGGCAGGACATATTATGGGCTGGCATTTTCTCCCTCCTCTTGGGCCCTCCCGAATTCTCCCAGTTAGTTATCCACGGCAGCACCATGTTTATCAGGACCTCCAGTTGTGAGACAACTCATGCAAGCGGTTATTCTTGTGCCTGGCGACTTTGGTCAATGGTTCCGTAACATAACCACTGGTCCACACGTGCAGTGATGTCAAGATGATTTCTATACTGACCTCGCTTTCCTTCTCCTGTTGCCTTCCTCCCTTTTCTCCAACTGCATCTTACCTCTTTTCCAACAGCCTCTGGCCTTGCTCCATCCTCCTGCAGTAGGGGGTCCATTTTTGGTTTGGGTCCCCGTCTCCCAGGCTGGCTCCACTGGCAGGACTCCTAGAATTCCAGTTAAACCCCAAGCCCCGCTTCCCATGCCTGGCGCACTCAACACACAGGCTACTTTTGTTTCATTAATTGCTAGTGTCTGCTGCCTTATCTTTGCTCCTTTCTCTGCTCTCTGCTCTCTCCTTTTCTGGTCTCTGGGCTAAAAGTTGAATCTGCTTCTTCTGTCCCTGTGCTTTCCTTTATTGTTTAGATCACTCCTGGGAGAGATACCTGGATGGGCTTCGTAATGAGCCGCTGTGAGGGCTGCCTTGGAGGGGAGGTTGTGGTTATCTACCTGCAGACGAGGTCCTCCTACCACCAGCCTTCACTGCCCCTCAGGGGATGGGGGAGAGATCTTGGTTTACAGGGCTCATTGCACTGTGAACTCCTTGAGGGCAACGGGAGAGTTTTATGCATGTTGATTCTCCAGTACTGTGCCCAGCGTGTCATAAGCTTTCAAGGAGCATTTGCTAAAATGGCTGAATTAATGAATCAGTTTCTAGATCAGTGTACCTCTGTCTACACACCCTCAGCTGCAGTGGTTTTGCTGTGGTGATGCAGCTTTTGGAAGTGCTAGAAGGTTGGCTAAGATTTCAGAATTTTCCTAAGGCCCAAAGCCTGCTCCGTCAGTTTGATGTTTATCTGCTCTCCCTAGAGGACCTAGGTCCTGTCCCATGAACCATCTGGTGACGGCACTCGTTCTCTTTCCCCCCACAATCTGTGTAGACAGAGGACTGTGCAACTATGCTTGGTGGACTGTGTCCTGGATGGTGGATCTTGCCTCCACTATCAGGAAATGCACGAGTTTGGGAAAATTTATTTAAACTCACTAAGTCTCAACTGTAAACTGTAAAAGGTACAACTGTAAAATAAAGACCATAATAGGACCTAATAAGATAACCCATATAAAGTAGTTAAAGTAGAGCTGGCACACAGTACATGCGCAAAAGTATTAGCTGATTTGATGATGATGATGATGATGATGATGATGATGATGATGATGATGATGATGATTTATTAATTACTCACCCATTGCAATAGAATCCATCTTATTCTTATTAATTCAGGCTTGAGTTTCTGGATGTAGAGTGAACTTTGAGAGGATTTGTCTACCCCTGTCCAGCCTTAACTTCACAGGAACTAAGTGCAGAAATAAGCAGCTCAGACCTACAGAGGAAAGCTCTTCCTTCCTACCACATTCTCTGCACCTTTCACCATCATCTCTATTTTAGTGGACACTGAAATCTACCTTAAGGTGATAACTATTCAGATCTTTCTCAAGCTAGATGCGATCAGCCACATGGTGACCCTCTGAATGTCACTTCCTCCCCTTATCCTTTGTAGAGGGATGACCTTCTCTCATCTCTGCCCGTTCCTCCAGCTGACCCATACTTGTGCTCTGCCCATACTACCCAGACCCATTACCTTCCAACTACTGAAAATAATACTTTTCCTGCAGTGGTCATCTGCTATGTGAGAGGACATATGTCCACTTTATCTCATTTAAGTCTACAACCCATTAATTGACTAAGGTATTGCTATCCCTCCAACTATTTGCTACTTGAGAATTGAGAACTCTAGGAGTATACGCAACTCCCTTTCTATCACACAGCTAAGAAGAGGAGGGATAGGTCTGAACCCAGGACAAGTGACTCTAAAGATTTCGATGTCCTCTCACTATGTATTATCGACTGCAAGTTCCAGAAGGTGAAAGACTATGTTTTATTTGAATTTTAATTGCAAATACCCAACCCAATGCTCAGCATAGAGCCTTGCATAAGCAGACTGTTAACTGTGCTATTTCACACCTATGCACAGATGTTCACTAAATGTCTGGGGAATAAATAGGCGATGAAGTTAGCAGTCTAAGCTTACCCATCTTACTGGATGGCATAAAGTGGGGAACAATAAATAAGGGTTGAATTTAATTGAAATAAGACTGAAAAGAAAGGTTTAGAAATGATTCAAGAACAGTGAAAACCTGCTGTGGTTTTCAGAGTCTCCTGGCATTAAGGAAAGTTGCAGTAGGAATAAAGCGCTGAAGATCTGCCATTGACATGCAGAACAACTGGAACTTCTTAGTGGTCCTCGAACCCCAGCCTCTCCCCAGATCATTTTAGAGAAGAAATGAGGGATTAAAATGCTAGACTGTGGATTGAACCAAGCTTGTTATGACCCGCTGGTAAACCACCATCTCTCTGTCTTGTTTAAAATAACTGTGCTGAGAATGTATTGTTTCCCCTTCAAGACTTCCACTCTCCACCAGCAGTGCACTCTGTGACGCCCAGGCTAAGCCCTACATCTTGCATCAGAATGGTTCCCTGGTCCTCCAGCTTCATGTTGGGTCTGTCAGTGGAATGAGGTGCAGGGCACCCGCAGGTGGGGGGAGTGAGGGAGGTGCCCCTAGTCCCAGCTCACTTCCTGCTGTTCTCTGGAGGCTTCCTCTTGCAGCCACAGATCTCTCCCGGTTCCAGTAACAGCTCCATCCCCTGTCCTTCACATCAAGACGAGGTGACAGCTTGCTTCCAGGGGTTGTGAACTCTGGGATGCAACCCTTAAGCCCTCAGTTTTCCTTAACCCTGTCTTACCTTGTAAGTAACCCTTATCAAACTCTCTTTGTTTAGGGTTTTAAGAGTGCCATCTGTTTCCTGCAGACCCTCACTCATGCAGTAATGGCCAAGACCCCCAAATCTTGGTGGCTTAACCCAAGAGACATTGACTTTCATTCATGGGAAGTCCAACCAGATGTTTCTGTGAGCTGGCATTCAGGCTTCTTCGACCTGGGGGCTCTACCCACCTTGGAGCATCTAAGGATGGAGATTTTATGGGGCAGCTCTGGAAGTGGCATCTATCACGTTCTGGCATTCTGTTGGTCAGGACTTTGTCACCTGACCATACCTAAATTCAAAGGAGGTTGGAAACTTTATCTTGTGCTCTAGAGGAAAGAAGATGGGCTTGGGGAAAACTAAGCAACATCTACCACACTATTTCAAGACTGTAGACACATTTAATCAGTGCAGAAAATGTATGCTTACTCCAAAGTGCAATATCCTTTCATGATGCTGTTTGCATCCATCAGAGCAGGTCTTGGGATATGGTATAAAAATAGGCTGGGTGTCCAAAGATGGAGGCATGATTCTACACCAAGCCAGCAGCAAAGACCTTGTGATTCTAAAAACACAGCACTACTTAGCTTGTTGAGCCTGTAGGAAAACAGGTGTAGAAGGGTAAACTGATCTTTTGGAAGAGCACCTCAGAGAGGGGGGATAGCCAGGGGATCACAGGATCACTGTGGGTGGTGCAGATGTTTCTACAGAGAAGTGGGGTAACACGACTGTAGAAGTGACTTTCTTGTATTTTTTTTTCTGTTTTTTTAAAATGTTTTAATTCTCTAAGAGTGGCAATACAAATTCTACAGTCTGAAAGTGTGGCAGAAATGGAGCAGGAGATCTAGAGAGGAAACTCAGAAAACCTGGAAGAAATGCACTTTTGGGGTGCAATATATAGTGTCTTTAGAGGGGAACTGTTTGGTGGTTTTATGTTCAATGGATTTTCAATAAATTTCAGAGATGGAAAGACCCTGTGGTCTTTCCCAAGAGAAAGCTGTGACCCTGGAAATCTGGGTGATTGGCCTGTAGTCCCTGACAGCTAATGGAGAAGCTGGGGAACCAAGGTGGACAGCTTTCCCCAGGCTTAGCACACTGTAGCTGTGTGGTCAGTGTCAGCCAATTGTTCAAGGCCATACCTCCCCAGACTCCTCCAGCTGGCCTCATACTCCTGGAATATGCACCTTGTTGACCCAGAGATCCTTCCAAAGTGAAGGACAATCACTCTCCACACAGACTGCAAAAGGCAAGGAATTAACACTCCTTGGGAATATCCTCAAACAATGGCTGCTGGAAGTCAATGAATGAATCAATAATGGTGCAGAGTTTATTGACTGCCTTCCTTTCCTTCTCCCACTTCCCCTACCTGTACCATCAATTCCTGTTCCTTTGAAATAGTTGATTTTCTGAAAGGAGACGTAACAGTTGGGAAACTACACTAATAAATTCTAGTAGAGAGAACCAGACCTATGGACTAAAGGAAAAGCTGGGAGGAGAATCCAGATGGAAGCCCCATTGTGTGGTGGTCGGGTGAGTATGTGTGAAGTTTTGAGCAAATTTCCATTTTTATATTATTCTAGTGCAAAGACCACTGCACCAAAGGAAGCAGTATCTCTGGGGCGAGGAAGCAGCATTCACAGCTGGTCACATTCGATCCCAGGGAAGGATCATAGACTCTGTGGAACTGGGTGTGTCCCTATGGTGAATGGAAATTTCAGCAAAAAGAGAACATGAGAAGCCCAGGTCCTTCCAGACATCCCTAGGTTGACATGAAATCATGTTTGTCATGTGATAGCACGAGATGCCTTAAAGATTAGAATGTTAACCTATTACCTGGAACAAAAGTCTTACATCTCAACCTTGCAGTCACAGAAGCTCACCTTTTGACTTTGGCTCTGCCCTGTGTTTGAGTTTGTGCCCTTCCTCTCCACATGCCATCGGGCACCTCTTTGTGCCCGATGCTCTCTTTCTTTCTAATGAATGATATTCATTCATCAAACCTCATCCTGAGGCAAATGTCAGTTTGAGCCATTTGTACTTACATGGACATTACTATAAAGGCAATGTGTGACCCTCCTGGGCACCAGCCTCAGAGCCCCATGTGCAAGGAAGAACCTGAGACGTCGACCACTCCAGAGAAGGCAGGACTGGGACCTAACTTGTTCTTAGCACTCAAATGAGTCCTTAATTCCACCATCATTCCTGATCTGGTTAGGCACTGGCCCTAGAGGCTCCCTGGGACCCTGCACTCAGCTTTGTGATAGTTCTGGAGACAGCTGGTGTACCTGTCCTCTCACCTGTCCATGTATTCCTGTGCACGGTGAACACCTACAGGACAAAGGCTGATTTTCATAATAAATATTTGTATCTTAGTGCTAAATACAATGCTTGGCACTCAGTAAAAGCTGAGTGAGTGAATGAAGACAGGGCTTTGTGGCCCATCCACTAACTCCAGACTTGTAGCCAGAGACCTACACCATCTTTGTTGGCCTCCATGGAAAGTCACTCTTTTCTTCCTGGACTCTTGGGACTTTGAGTGATTTCTCTCTCCTTAACCCACTGCTCTTGGCTCCATGTGTCTGTTTGGTTGTTTATTTTTTTGTTTTGTTTTGTTTTTTGTTTTGTTTTGTTTTTTTTTCCGGTAGGCGGGCCTCTCACTGTTGTGGCCTCTCCCGTTGCAGAGCACAGGCTCCGGACGCGCAGGCTCAGCGGCCATGGCTCACGGGCCCAGCCGCTCCATGGCATGTGGGATCTTCCCGGACCGGGGCACGAACCCGTGTCCCCTGCATCGGCAGGCGGACTCTCAACCACTGCGCCACCAGGGAAACCCCGGTTGTTTATTTTTAAGCATCTTTCATCTGTATCCATTTTTATGGTCAGCTGGTTTTCTCCCCAACTTCCAGCTTCTACCAGCTACTATGGTGGCTTTTGAAACACTTTCCTGTTTCTAATATTCCTGCAGTTCAGTCGACAAGGCAGAAAACAGAAAGAATTACTTTCAACAGGCCTCATTTTGATCTTGATTTCTTTGGACGGAATTTCATAGTGTCTCAGTACTGCCTCTGAAATTTAGTAAAACCCCAATATTGGCTCTAAGTTGGCTTTCTAACTGATTCTCCATTACCCAAGCTGAAATCTTTGGTTAAATGTAATTAAAGTTACTTGATTCCAACACAGAAACCCACTGTGTAATCCTCTGCTCTAGGTTGCCTCTCTCCCATCTGCATGGCATAAGCATTGCTCCAGGGATTTCCAAATAGGCTTCAACTGAACCTAGCTCCTCCCCTTTTCAAAACTCACTTCTTCAGACAGACCAAGTCTACCCTGTAGAGTCATTGCAATTATTCAAAACTCTGTCCCCATCACGGCAAGTGACTCCCAAACTTACCTTTGTCTTTTCCTCCTTCTGCATTGTTGTCCTTGGTGAAATGTGAGTGTTTGATGCATTTCTCCCACGGACTTGCATACCCGTCACTTGGGTTCTGGATATTCAGGTCCCTTCAAGGAAGACACTTGGTCTCGCTTCCTGTGGTGGTTCCCTCCGAGCTTCATCCCAAGTGTGTGCAGATGAAGGAAGATGAAGAGGAAGAGAAGACAAACGGACCTGTCCCACAGGACTTAGAGCTTTCCTTTGTCAAGAATGTCCATCTACCCCAAATGCAGGAAGATGTCCTTTGTACAGCAACCAAAGGAGACTAAATGTCTAAGTAGGTTTTATTCAAGCAAACACCCAGGTATTTACTTTATTTTTTTAAATCTATTTTTAAATTTTTAAAAAATATTTTTGGCCATACCACTCCGCATGTGGGATCTTAGTTCCCTGACCAGGGATCAAACGCACACCCCCTGCAGTGGAAGCATGGAGTCTTAACCACTGGACCACCAGGGAGTTCCCCAAGTATTTAATTTAGAATAGCTTAAAGAATCAGAATAGTAGGGTCATCTGGACCCTTACAAGCTCTTGACTGGGATGTGTCCCAGTTGTGCAAGAGAACAGTGCAAATGTTTATATGTGGAGCCTCTGAATATGGGGGAGATGAAGTTCCTGAGGAAGAATTACCCTTCTCCAAACTATCTCTCTGGACTCTGTGGAGGAAAACTGTCTTCCCCACAGAATTGACTGAAGGCCAAGTAGCTAACCTAAGAGAAGGAGTCCCTCCTTCCTTTGGAAAGGAAGTCATGACTCTGTGTGTGTGTGTTTATTGGGGTGAGTTGGGAGGAAATCTCCCTAATCCCATAGAGTATGAAATTTATTGGTGTCACTCTCTGGAAAGAACTAAAGATATAAGTTAAGGGCCTTGAGGAGAAATCGTTTTAAGAATCAGGAAATAGAGTCTGCATCCAAACACCATCTACAAACCTTGAGAGAGTTTTCTGTGGTATAATAGTTAGGGTGCTGCTAGCAGAGCTAGTGGTCTGAGGGATTTCTGTGATTGAATCAATTTGAGAAATATTACATTTTCTCCCAATTTTTTGTGGTAAAATACAGAAAATGTAAAATTACCATATTAAGCATTTCTAAGAGTATAGTTCAGTGGTATTTAACACCTTTATAATGTGCGACCATCACCACCATCTGTCTCTAGAACTCTTTTTATCTTGTAAAACTAAAATTGCATACCCATTAAACAATAACTTCCCATCCTCCTCTCCACAGCCCCTGTGAACCATCATTTCATTTTCTGTGTCTAGGAACTTCATATAAGTGGAATTATACTATATTTGCCTTTTTGTGACTGTCTTATTTCACTTAACAAAATGTCCTCAATGTTCATCCATGTTATAGTATGTATCACAATTTCCTTCATTTTTAAGGCTGGATAATATTCCAGTGAATTTACAGTTGACCCTTGAACAACACAGAGGTTAGGTTGCCCAACCCCCATGCAACTGAAAATCCAAGTATAACCTTACAGTCAGCCCTCCATATCTGAGGTTCTGTGTCTGCAGATTCAACCAACCATGGATTGTGTAGTACTGTACTATGTATTTAATGAAAAAAATCCACATATAAATGGATCTGCACAGTTCAAACCTGTGTTGTTTGGGGGTCAACTGTATATATTATATTTTGCTTATCATTCATCCATCGATGAACAATTGGGTTGCTTATGTTTTGGCTATTGTGAATAGTGCTGCTATAAACATGGATTTATTTATTTTGGGTATATACACAGAGGTGGAATTGCTGGATTACATGGTAAGTTTTTAATTTTTTGAGGAGTCGGCATACTGTTTTCCATGGCAACTGTACCATTTTAAATTCCCACCAAGAGTGAACTAGAGTTCCTACTATCCCACATCTTCACCAACACTTGTTATTTTGTGTTTCTTTGATAGTAGCCATCCTAAGGGTGTGAAGAGATATCTCATTGTAGTTTGGGTTTGCATTTTCCTAATGATTAATGATTTCAAGCATCTTTTCATGTGCTTGTTAGACATTTGTATATTTTTTTCTGGAGAAATGTCTATACAAGTTCTTATCCAATATTTGAATCAGGCAAAACATAAAGAAGTTGAAAGTACAAGGCTAAAAAATGTTAAACCAAGTTTAACCAAACCAAAGGAATTATTAAGCAAAGAAAAGTTATGTTAATTTAAGACAAAGTAGGCTTTAAGACAAAAATCATCAGCAAAGGAAAAAAATGTCAACATAATGACAATAGGTAACTTTCTCCAGGAAATTTCTAAAGATATACATATAAAATTCAATATGTGTGTCTCTATCTCAGAGCTGCAGGACATATAAAGAAAAGAGCTGACAGAATTACAAGTGGAAAATGAAAAATGCATTACTGTTGTGGGAGATTATAAAGACAATCTCTTTCAGTAACTGAGACATAAATATATAGAAGGGAAGTAGGATATAGAATAGCTTAATGCTGTAATTATAGAACATCTTGATTTAAAAAACATACATGGGCTTCCCTGGTGGCGCAGTGGTTGAGAGTCCGCCTGCCTATGCAGGGGACACGGGTTCGTGCCCCAGTCCGGGAGGATCCCACATGCCACGGAGTGGCTGGGTCCTTGAGCCATGGCCACTGAGCCTGCATGTCCGGACCCTGTGCTCCACAATGGGAGAAACCACAGAGTGAGAGGCCCATGTACTGCAAAAAAACCAAACAACAACAACAAAAAAAAAACACACAAACACTTCACCCCAAAACACTGACTGATATTGGACCTTTATTAATATTGATTATATCTTAAAACAAATTATAATAAATTCCACAGACTATTTAGTCTGACCACAGTACAAATAAATTATGGCTTATTTTTAAAAAGTATTGCATGTTAAGAAATTTCAAAGCAAATTTCTGTACAACTCATAACTCAAAGGGGGAAGTATAATAAAAACTAGACCATACCTAGAAATGAATAATACTACTTCTCAAAAAAAAAACCATGAGGATATTTAGAATTGTACTAACACTAGCAAAGACGATTAATAGAAAATACATGGTATTAATATTGAACTCAAAATGTTAGAGAAAAAGCAAAAGAATAAGCATGAACTAAGAAAAATATTGCAAGATACAAGCAGAAATTAATAAAGCAAATGGTAAATGCATTTTTAAGAGAGACAAAAACTCAAGAGGTTACTCATTTTAAAAAATCTAATAGACTAGAAAAATATTTGCCAAAACTTGTACAATAAAATGTTTAAAAAGCCCATAAATTTGTAATGCTTTTTTAAGCAATAAATTACAAGATACAGTATGGAAAGTAAATTTCAAGGAAAAATTAAGTAGACAATTTGCTGGGTGGGGATGATTATATTAAAAGTGATCTGAGAGGAAGAACAACTTGTGTAGAAACATAACTATCTGCATTTAAAACTGTATCAAAAAAGTAAAGCAAAACAAAACAAACAGCTCCCCAGGCCCAGGCAGTTTTAATTGAAAATTCTAACAAAATTGAAAGAACTAAAATTCTATTGCAGAAATTGTTTCAAGGAGTAGGAATTCAAATGCTGGTCTCAAATCTAGTAATGAGTTTGTTCAAAACAGAGACAAAGACATTATTTACGAGAGGAATGACATATACTAATCTCACTGTTGAACATAGAAGCTGAAATATTAAATATTTTAGTAAACTAAATCCAGTGATACATAAAAATAATACATTATGAACACAGTGGCTTTATACCACAAAGACAATAAACATTATAAAATTTACTATTGTGATTCACAATATAAGTGGAAAACAATCAGTTTAACAGTAACTGTATTTAGCTAAATGAAAACATATTCAAGAGTAAGTTCTTCTAAAAACTAGAAAGGGGAGAAACTTTCCTTATTATAATAAGAGGTATTTACTAAAAACTATAATGAATCCAGTATTTAAATGTGAAACCAAAAAATACTTTTCTTTAACTTCAGGAAGAAGAGCAGAATGCCTACTCTCATTACTTCTGTTCAATTATTTTTCTGGTTGCTTAAGACAATCTTATTAAACAAGAGTAAAGAAACAAGTATTCAGGTAGAACAGTTGATATGTTTGTGTGCATAGAAAACCCTAGAGAACCTATTGCTAAGTTACTGTAATTAATAAGAAAACTCAGAAGGTTGCTAGATGTAAAATCAATGTATGCAATTCGATTGTATTCCAATAACCATCAACAACAGGTGGAAAATCTAATTACAAAAAGACCATTTAGGGCTTCCCTGGTGGTGCAGTGGTTGAGAGTCTGCCTGCCGATGCAGGGGACGTGGGTTTGTGCCCCAGTCTGGGAAGATACCACATGCCACGGAGTGGCTGGACCCGTGAGCCATGGCAGCTGAGCCTGCACGTCCAGATCCTGTGCTCTGCAGTGGGAGAGGCCACAACAGTGAGAGGCTCATGTACTATAAAAAAAAATAAATAAATCAATAAACTTTTACAAAACAAGAAATATATTACTGAGGATTAAATCTAACAAGAGATATGCAATAACTTTATGGGTAAAAATATGAAACATTATTAAAAGACATAAGAGCTAACTAAATGAGGAGAGATAACATGTCATGGCTAGAAAGACTCAGATATCAAGAGTTTTTTATAATATAAAAGAGACTGAGAGTGTAATGTTAGCATGAGATAGAAAAACAGATGAATAGAGCATGGCTGTGAACATAGAAAGAGCCCCACAAACATAGATACAGATAATTGGTTTATGAAAAAGGCAGCTTTGCAAGTCAGTGCAGAAATGCTGGCATGGGGGAACTTTCAAGATGGTGGAGGAGTAAGACATGGAGATCACCTTCTTCCCCACAAATACGTCAGAAATACATCTACACATGGAATAACTCCTACAGAACACCTACTGAATGCTGGCAGAAGACCTCAGACTACCCAAAGGGCAAGAAACTTCCCCACGTACCTGGGTAGGGCAAAAGAAAAAAGGAAAAACAGAGACAAAAGAATAGGGATGGGACCTGCACCAGTGAGAGGGAACCGTGAAGGAGGAAAAGGTTTCCACACACTAGGAGCCCCTTCACTGGCAGAGACGGTGGGTGTGGAGAGGAAGATTTGGAGCCACAGCAACAGAGGTG
Organism: Mesoplodon densirostris; assembly: GCF_025265405.1. Lineage (NCBI taxonomy): Eukaryota > Metazoa > Chordata > Mammalia > Artiodactyla > Ziphiidae > Mesoplodon > Mesoplodon densirostris. The sequence continues at coordinate 4,954,985 of NC_082663.1, forward strand.
CAGAGGGCAAAGCAGAGAGATCCTCGCACAGAGGATCGGTGCCGACCAGCACTCACCAACATGAGAGGCTTGTCTGCTCACCCGCTGGGGTGGGTGGAGGCTGGGAGCTGAGGCTTTGGCTTTGGAGGTCAGACCCCAGGGAGAGGACTGGGGTTGTCTGCGTGAACACAGCCTGAAGTGGGCTAGTGCACCACAGCTAGCCGGGAGGGAGCCTGGGAAAAAGCCTGGACCTGGCTAAGAGGCAAGAGACCATTGTTTCAGGGTGCATGAGGGGAGGGGATTCAGAGTACCACCGATACAAGTTCCAGAGACGAGCATGATCCACAGCTATCAGCATGGACACCAGAGACAGGAATGAAATGCTAAGGGTGCTGCTGCAGCCTCCATGAAGCCTGTGTGCAAGCACAGGTCACTATCCACACCTCCCCTCCCAGGAGCCTGTGCAGCCTGCCACTGCCAGGGTCCTGTGATCCAGGCACAACTTCACCAGGAGAACACACAGTGCGCCTCAGGTTGTTGCAACTTCACGCCAGCCTCTGCTGCCTCAGGCTCACTCCACATTCTATACCCCTCCTTCCCCCAGCCTGAGTGAGCCAGAGCCGAAGAATCAGCCACTCCTTTAACCCCATCCTTTCTGGGAGAAGAACAGGTGCTAGAGGGCAACCTACAGGCAGAGGTGGGGCCAAACCCAAAGCTGAACCTCAGGAGCTGTTCAAACAAAGAAGAGAAAGGGAAATCTCTCCCAGCAGCCTAAGGAGCAGTGGATTAAATCTCCACAATCAACTTGATGTACTCTGCATCTGCATAATACCTGGATAGACAATGAATCATCCTAAAATTGAAGCAGTGGACTGTGGGAGCAACTGTAGGCTTGGGGTTTGCTTTCTCCATCTAATTTGTTTCTGGTTTTATGTTTATCTTATTTTAGTATTTAGAGTTTATTATCATTGGTAGATTTGTTTATTGATTTGGTTGCTCTCCTCCTTTTTTAAAAATTATTTTTTAAATTTTTTTAATATATATAGATTTTTTTTTCCTTTTTCCCTTTTTGTGAGTGTGTATGGGTATGCTTCTTTGTGTGATTTTGTCTGTATAGCTTTGATTTTACCATTTGTACTAGGGTTCTGTCTTTCTGGGTTTTTTTATTACTTGTTAATTTTTAATAATTTATTTTTTATTTTAATTACTTTATTTTATTGTTTTTCTTTATTTTTTTCTTTTCATCTCCCTTTCCTCCTGAGCCATGTTGCTGACAGGGTCTTGGTGCTCCAGCTGAGTATAAGGCCTGTGCCTCTGATGTGGGAGAGCTGGGTTCAGGACATTAGTCCACCAGAGACCTCCCAGCTCCACGTAATATCACATGGGGGAACATTTCCCAGAGATCTCCATCTCAACGCTAAGACCCAGCCCTACTCAACGACCAGCAAGCTACAGTGCTGGACACCCTATGTCAAACAACCAGCAAGACAGGAACACAATCCTCCCATCAGCAGAGAGGCTGCCTAAAATCATAATAAGGTCATAGGCACTGCAAAACACACCACCAGATGCAGTCCTGCCCACCAGAAAGACAAGATCCAGCCTCATCCACCAGAGCACAGTCACCAGTCCCCTCCACCATGAAGCCTGCACAATCCACTGAACCATCCATAGCCACTGGGGGAAGACAGCAAAAACAAAGGGAAATATGAACCTGCAGCCTGAGAAAAGGAGAACCAAAACACAGTAAGTTAAGCAAAGTGAGAAGACAGAGAAATACACAGCAGATGAAAGAGTAAGGTAAAAACCCATGAGACAAAACAAATGAAGAGGAAATAGCCAGTCTACCAGAAAAGAATTAAGAGTAATGATAGTAAAGATGATCCAAAATCTTGTAAATAGAATGGAGAAAATACAAGAAACATTTAACAAGGGCCTAGAAGAACTAAAGAGCAAACAAACAATGACGAACAGCACAATAAATGAAATTTTAAAATTCTCTAGAAGAAATCAATAGCAGAATAACTGAGGCATAAGAAAGAATAACTGAGCTGGAAGGTAAAATAGTGGAAATAAATATCACAGCGCAGAATAAAGAAAAAATAATGAAAAGAATTGAGGAGAGTCTCAGAGACCTCTGGGACAACAGTAAATGTGCCAACATTCGAATTATAGGGGTCCCAGAAGAGAAAAAGAAAGGGACTGAGAAAATATTTGAAGAGATTATAGTTGAAAACTTCCCTAATATGGGAAAGGAAAGAGTCAAGTGCAGGAAGCACAGAGAGACCCATACAGGATAAATCCAAGGAGAAACACACCAAGACACATATTAATCAAACTATCAAAAATTAAATACAAAGAAAAAATATTAGAAGCAGCAAGGGAAAAGCAACAAATAACATACAAGGGAATCCCCATAAGGTTAACAGCTGATCTTTCAGCAGAAACTCTGCAAGCCAGAAGGGAGAGGCAGGACATATTTAAAGTGATGAAAAGGAAAAACCTACAACCAAGATTACTCTACACAGCAAAGGTATCATTCAGATTTGACGGAGAAATTAAAAACTTTGCAGACAAGCAAAAGCTAAGTGAATTCAGCACCATCCAACCAGCTTTACAACAAATGCTAAAGGAACTTCTCTAGGCAGGAAACACAAGACAAGGAAAAGACCTATGATAAAAAACCCAAAACAATTAAGAAATTGTTAATAAGAACATAAATATCGATAATTAAATTAAATATAAATGGATTAAATGCTCCAGTCAAAGGACATAGACTGGCAGAATGGATACAAAACCAACACCTGCATATATGCAGTCGACAAGAGACCCACTTCAGACCTAGGGACACATACAGACTGAAAGTGAGAGAATGGAAAATGATATTGCATGGAAATAGAAATCAAAAGAGAGCTGGAGTAGCAATCTCATATCAGACAAAATAGATTTTAAAATAAAAACTATTACAAGAGACAAGGAAGGACACTACATAATGATCAAAGGATCAATCCAAGATGAAGGTATAATAATTATAAATTTTTATGCATCCAACACAGGAGCACCACAATACCTAAGGCAAATGCTAACCGCCATAAAAGGGGAAATTGACTGCAATGCACTAATAGTAGGGGACTTTCTTTCTTTATTTTTTTGCAGTACGTGGGCCTCTCACTGTTGTGGCCTCTCCCACTGCAGAGCACAGACTGCAGACGTGCAGGTTCAGTGGTCATGGCTCACAGGCCTAGCCGCTCTGTGGCATGTGGGATCTTCCAAGACAGGGGCACGAACCTGTGTCCCCTGCATCGACAGGCAGACTCTCAACCACTGCGCCACCAGGGAAGCCCCTAGTAGGGGACTTTAACACCCCACTTTCACCAATGGACAGATCATCCAAAATGAAAATAAAAAAGGAAACACAAGTTTTAAATGATACATTAAACAAGATGGACTTAATTGATATTTATAGGACATTCATTCCAAAAACAACAGAATACACTTTCTTCTCAAATGCTCATGGGACATTCTCCATGATAGATCATATCTTGTGTCACAAATCAAGCCTTGGTAAATTTAAGAAAACTGAAATCATATGAAGTATTTTTTCCAACAACAACATTATGAGACTAGATATCAATTACAGGAAAAAAACTGCAAAAAATACAAACACATGGGGGCTACATAATACACTGCTAAATAACCAAGACATCACTGAAGAAATCAAAGAGGAAATCAAAAAATACCTAGAAACAAATGACAATGAAAATATGATGACCAAAAATTTATGGGATGCAGCAAAAGCAGTTTTAAGAGGGAAGTTTATAGCAATACAATCCTACCTCAAGAAATAAGAAATATCTCAAATGAACAACATAACCTTATACCTAAAACAATTAGAGAAAGAAGAATAAAAAACCCCAAAGTTAGCAGAAGGAAAGAAATCATAAAAATCAGATCAGAAATAAATGAAAAATAAATGAAGGAAATGATAGCAAAGATCAATAAAACTAAAAGGTGGTTCTTTGAGAAGATAAACACAATTGATAAACCATTAGCCAGTTTCATCAGGAAAAAAAGGTAGAAGACTCAAATCAACAGAACTAGAAATGAAAAAGGAGAAGTAACAAATGACATGGCAGAAATACAAAGGATCATGGGAGATTACTACAAGCAACTCTATGCCGCTAAAATGGACAACCTGGAAGAAATGGACACATTCTTAGAAAAGCAGAGCCTTCCGAGACTGACAAAGGAAGAAATACAAAATATAAACCGACCAATCACAAACACTGAAATTGAGACTAGAATTTAAAATCTTCCAACAAACAAAAGCCCAGGACCAGATGGCTTCACAGGCGAATGGCTTCACAGGCGAATTCTTCACCGCTAGAGAAGAGCTAACACCTATCCTTCTCAAACTCTTCCAAAGTACAGAAGAGAGAGGAACACTCCAAAGCTCATTCTATGAGGCCACCATCACCCTGATACCTAAAGCAGACAAAGATGTTGCATAGAAAGAAAATTACAGGCCAATATCACTGATGAACATAGATGTAACATACATGCAAAAATCCTCAATAAAATACTAGCAAACAGAATCCAACAGCACATTAAAAGTATCATACACCATGATGAAGTGGGTTTTATCCCAGGAATGTGAGGATTCTTCAATACATTCAAATCAATGTGATAAATCATATTAACAAATTGAAGGATAAAAACCATATGATCATCTCAATAGATGCAGAAAAAGCTTTTGACAAAATTCAACACCAGTTTATGATAAAAACCCTCCAGAAAGTAGGCACAGAGGGAACCTACCTCAACATAATAAAGTTCATATATGACAAAACCACAGCCAACATCTTTCTCAATGGTGAAAAATGAAAACATTTCCTCTAAGATCAGGAACAAGACAGGGTTGTTCACTCTCACAACTGTTATTCAACATAGTTTTGGAAGTTTTAGCCACAGCAATCAGAGAAGAAAAAGAAATAAAAGGAATACACATCTGAAAAGAAGAAGTAAAGCTTGTCACTGTTTGCAGAGGACATGATACTATATACATAGAGAATCCAAAAGATGCTACCAGAAAACTACTAGATCTAATCAATGGATTTGGTAAAGCAACAGGATACAAAATTAATGCAAAGAACTCTCTTTCATTCTGATACACTAATAATGAAAAATCTGAAAGAGAAATTAAGGAAACCCTACCATTTACTATTGCAACAAAAAGAATAAAATACCTAGGAATAAACTTACCTAAGGAGACAAAAGACCTGTATGCAGAAAACTTTAAGACAATGATGAAAGAAATTAAAGATGAAGCAAACAGCTGGAGAGATATACCATGCTCTTTTATTGGAAGAATCAACACTGGGAAAATGACTATACTACCCAAAGCAATCTACAGATCCAATGCAATCCCTATCAAACTACTAATGGCATTTTTCATAGAACTAGAACAAAAAATTCACAACTTGTATGGAAAGAAAAAAGACCCTGAAAAGCAAAAGCAATCTTGAGAAAGAAAAACAGACTTGGGGCTTCCCTGGTGGCGCAGTGGTTGAGAGTCCACCTGTTGATGCAGGGGACACGGGTTCATGCCCAGGTCCATGAGGATGCCACATGCTGTGGAGCAGCTAGGCCCATGAGACATGGCCACTGAGCCTGTGCATCTGGAGCCTGTGCTCCGCAGTGGGAGAGGCCACAACAGTGAGAGGCCCGCCTACCACACACACACAAAAAAAAAAACAAAAAAACCCCACAGAGCTGGAGGAATCAGGCTCTCAGATTTCAGACTCTACTACAAAGCTACAGTAATCAAGACAGTATGGTACTGTCACAAAAACAGAAATATCAATCAATGGAAAAGAGGTACACCCACACACATATGGTCACCTTATTTTTATTTTTATTATTATTATTTTTTTTTTTGCTGTACGCGGGCCTCTCACTGCTGTGGCCTCTCCCGTTGCGGAGCACAGGCTCCGGACACACAGGCTCCGCGGCCATGGCTCGCGGGCCCAGCCGCTCCGCGGCATGTGGGATCTTCCGGGATCGGGGCACGAACCCGTGTCCCCTGCATCGGCAGGCGGACTCTCAACCACTGCGCCACCAGGGAAGCCCCTGGTCACCTTATTTTTGATAAAGGAGACAAGAATATACAATGGAGAAAAGACAGCCTCTTCAATAAGTGGTGCTGGGAAAACTGGACAGCTACATGTATGGAAATTAGAGCACTGCCTTACACCATATGGAAAAATAAATTACAAATGGATCAGAGACCTAAATGTAAGGCCAGACATTATAAAACTCCTAAAGAAAACATAAGCAGAACACCTTATGACATAAGTCACAGCAAGATCCTTTTTGACCCAACTCCTAGAGAAATGGAAATAAAAACAAAAATAAACAAATGGGACCTAATGAAACTTAAAAGCATTTGCACAGCAAAGGAAACCATAAACAAAACAAAAAGACAACCCTCAGAAGGAGAGAAAGTATTTGCAAATGAAGCAACTGACAAAGGATTAATCTCCAAAATATAGAAGCAGCTCATGAAGCTCAATATCAAAAAAAAAACCCCAAACAATCCAATCCAATAATGGGCAGAAGGCCTAAATAGACATTTCTCCAAAGAAGATATACAGATTGCCAACAAACACATGAAAGGATGTTCAACATCGTTAATCATTAGAGAAATGCAAATCAAAACTACAGTGAGGTATCACCTCAACTGGTAAGAATGGCTGTCATCAAAAAATCTACAAACAATAAACGCTGGAGAGGGTATGGAGAAAAGGGAACCCTCTTGCACTGTTGGTGGGAATGTAAATTGATACAGCCACTATGGAGAACATTATGGAGATTCCTTTAAAAACTAAAAATAGAACTACCATATGACCCAGCAATCCCACTACTAGTCATATACCCTGAGAAAACCATAATTCAAAAAGAGTCATGTACCACAATGTTTATTGCAGTCCTATTTACAATAGCCAGCACATGGAAGCAACCTAAGTGTCCATTGACAGATGAATGGATAAAGAAGATGTGGCACATATATACAATGGAATATTAACCATAGAAAAAAATGAAATTGAGTTATTTATAGTGAGGTGGGTGGACCTAGAGACTGTCATACAGAGTGAAATATTTCAGAAAGAGAAGAACAAATACCATATGCTAACACATATATATGGAGTCTTAAAAAAAATAAAGTGGTTCTAATGAACCTAGGGGCAGAACAGGAATAAAGACACAGACGTAGAGAATGGACTTAAGGACATGGGGAGTGGGAACGTTAAGCTGGGACAATGTGAGAAAGTGGCATGGACATATATACACTACCAAATGTAAAATAGATAGCTAGTTGGAAGCAGCCACATAGCACAGGGAAATCGGCTCAGTGCTTTGTGCCCACCTAGAGGTTCAGGATGGGGGTGTGGCAGGGAAACGCAAGTGGGAGGAGATATGAGGATATATGTATACGTATAGCTGATTCACTTTGTTTTAAAGCAGAAACTAACACACGATTGTAAAGCAATTATACTCCAATAATGATGTTAAAAAAAGAAAAAGAAATGCTGGCATGTTTATTAAGGAGTTTGGGAAAATCTAGTTATCCCCCAAATATATATATATATATATATATATATATATATATATATATATATATATATATGAAATACTATAGTATACTGTAAATAAAAACCAAAGCTAAGTGGGATAAAATCTGAAGATGAGGAATGAGACTTTAAAAATTTACTAAAACGATTATGTTTATGTCCACATGAAAGTAACTGGTGTGGGATGTGCCCACCCACTGTAAACAACTAGATATAAGAACTAGATAAAATATTGAAATTATGTTTAAAAAAATAGGCAATATACAACACAGAATTCTGATCTCTAACAGAAGGAAATAAACAAGTGATCCCTCCCTTCAGTTTGTGCCTCTAGGCAATTTCTAAACTTCAGTTCAGGGAGGGCAAACTTAAGCAGAACACTGTGGTCTTTGGTGTTACTGAGTTGAAGAGACAAGGATTGTACTTGAAAGAGGCAGAAGTGGCTTGAATTTAGAGGGTAAAGTATCAGAGTGGAGAGAGAAAAGTCTCCTGAGTCTTTGGCTTAATTCTCATACACTCATGAAAGATATGAAACTCCACGAGGCTGGGGAAAGAACTGCTACCAGATTTAGAATAATTAGCAGGGAAGCTAAAAAATCGCCACACAGAGGTGAGAACCACTTCAGCTCCTACCAGCTAATACGGATATATCAATATCTTGTTGAATACCTGGGGCGTTATGTAGAGATCCCAGAAAATAACTAAGTATTTTAAGTAAGTGTCCCAAACAAAAGTGGGATAAATATTCGTCGAGTAAAGACTACTCTACATATGTCCAAAAAAGTACCTAAAACCAAGCTGCAAAATGTTCAAGCTGATGCACAAGTTGTGTAAGTGTCTGCTTATGTGCCCACCCAAGTCCAACATGCTTTCAAGCCATAAAACAACCTTTGGAACTCAAAATCAGAAATATGCAATGTCTAGAATCCAACCAAAAATTATTTAAAAAGAAGAAGCAGGAAACAGTGCTTCCCATTACCCATTACCAGGAGAAAAATAAATCGATACAAACAGACCTATAAATGAGAGAGATTATAAATTATCACACAAAGACTTTAAAATAGTATTTATAATATGCTCAGAAAGCATGAATATGAGAAAAAAGTTGAAGATATAAACAGGAACCTCATGTAACTTGTAGAGATGGAAACATGTTATATCTATGAAAAGTCCCATGTACTCATAAAATCCTCCACTTTATTAGAAAAATTTCACTGCATGGTATTAACAAAAAATGAAATGTAAAAAATAAATGAATTTGAACATAGCTGTAACAACTCTGCAAAATGAAGCATAAAAGACAAATCGACTGGAAGAAATTGAACTCACTAAAATTTATTTATCACCCCCAAATCAATACTTGCAGCACTTTCATGGTCGAACAAGACAACATTCATCTTCTTGTTTTAGCTCACCTACTGTCAACAAGTTGCCTTTTTGTGATCCATTTCATGTAATGTTTCTGCATTTTTGTGCTTTTTGTTAGTGAGTAATGTTTAAGATGTTTAAAATGACCCTCAAGCCTAATACATAACTTCTGTCTGTGTTCATGAGCACAAAAAAGCTGTGATGCACTTTATTGTTAATATATTGACATTACATATCAAATAAGGTGTCTTTAACAGAAACACAAATTATGCATTGATTGACTGATGAAAATGTAGGCTCACAGGAACTTAACTCTGTATTTCCCCTTGGAACAATGTTCAGTATCCACTAACTCAGTATTTGTGGACATTTTATAGAAGATGACTACCGAGAATAATGAGAATTGACTGTATTTCTTATATCAATACAATTGCTACACTTTAAAAGCAGAAATATTATATGGTGGAAACTATATTAAGAAGCTATGCCTTCTCATTCCATCTTAGAATTCCTTCTTAGAGGAATTCCTTGCATTGGACTAACTCTCCAATCAATAGTAATTATAAACTTTGTGTAAAATATAATAAACATTTTGAAGACACTACAAAGTGACTAAAATTGGCTTAACTAGAGGGGATTTGACTCTCCGGATGAAGAAAACCACACTTAGTGAAATCCACATTCATGTATTTCACTTCAAATGGGAAAGGTAGAACAAACATCCCTACAGGGACGTTGCAAATAGATGAGCATATGCTAAGATAACATGCAGATGTCTGGGAAAGATTAGCTACAATCTGGTCCACAGAAAGAGGTTTGTAATATGATGCAAGTCAAAGTAAGTAATCTTTGAAACATTGCTGAGAATAAGTACATTTTTGTAGTAAAGTTAAATTCCTAGCTTAACAGATTTTTAAAATTGTAACTATTCCTTGAAAAGTTCTAGAAGAGCTAATAAATAAATAAGGACCAGCCAAGATTACAGCAATGAGGAGTAATCATTAGTACTAGTTAAGACTAGTATTCACTGGTTTTAATAGCTAATAGTTATTAAAACTCAGAGGAGCAAACTCGCAAGCTGGCTTTTTGGTTTTTGTTTTATGACGGGCTTACTGAAATGGAATATCTTGAGAGAGCTGTCCATAAAGAATATCTTGATTTCAGCAAGGTATTTTGAACTCAGTGGATTAAAGAAGAAAAAAAAAAAAGATGAAGCGGGAATAAATGTAATGTGTATGCACGTGGGGAGAATCTGTTTGGAATGCTGTGCTATTCTCTGATGGACAAGAAGCAATTCTAGCATGTTCTCATTATTGCTGAAAAGTGGATTGTGTCATCTCCAAGTGCTCACTGGAGCCTGAGCATACACAGGGGAAGATGTTTTATTTTTTTTTTTTTTATTTTTTTTTTTTTTGCGGTATGCGGGCCTCTCACTGTTGTGGCCTCCCCCGTTGCGGAGCACAGGCTCCGGACGCGCAGGCTCCGGACGCGCAGGCTCAGCGGCCATGGCTCACGGGCCCAGCCGCTCCGCGGCATATGGGATCCTCCCAGACCGGGGCACAAACCCGTATCCCCTGCATCGGCAGGCGGACTCTCAACCACTTGCGCCACCAGGGAGGCCCAGGGGAAGATGTTTTAAATGTGTTTTGTCACAGCTGCTTTTGAGTGGAAAAATGATAATCAATAAACAATGAGCATATTCCTTGCTCATTTATTTGTTTTTTTAAAATTGCATTTCCACAAGAAACCTAAGTAGAGTATCTTCACATCTATAATAGGAGGCTCATTTTCTGTTCGTTTGCAACTTTTATTTTTAAAAATAATCATGAAAAGTTGGAGTTGTAGAAGTAGGGGTGAATGTGATCCACACATTCATGATCTCTTAGCTTTGATTAAAAGACGAACAGGAAGGGTTAACACTATGTCTTTTTATATAGCATTATCAATGGACATGGGTACCCTTACACATGGAAGAATTTAAAAAGTCAGATAAAGACTCATGCAAGATTACAAGAATATTCATACAGAGTCCACTAGATCTGATGCAATGCACATGGAGGATGCTTTGCTCATTTAAGAATGCCCCACCAGCCCAGGAGGTTTGCTCTAAGAGGTTTCATCCACTGTGCTGTCTTCACTTCCCAGAAATAACTGCTGTATCTTGTTATCTGAGGAATGCAGATGGGATTGTGCCATGCATAGGCTGACTTCTCTCCAAGGCTGCCACTGCTCACAAGCTCACTGTGTGATTGCTTTCCCAGTGTCTCATTTGTACATCCAAACTTGGGTTAAAGCACAGCTAAGATCCATCCAATTCTAATAGTCTGAACTTCTGCTGCTGCTTCAGATCCTCCAACCCTGTAAGCAAAGAGCTAAAGAATCTCAAACACAAGATTACAGAAATGGGTATTATATTTAGAAAACATTTCTAAAGAGTATTTTTATCATCATAAAGATAATGCAGATATATTTTAGGAAATTTGTGAATTAGAGAAAAAAACCTTGTAATAATAGTTAAAACTATTTGACATTTGTTAAGCACTCACTACAATCTGGGAACAGAATACTTTGTATACTTTTTTTCTCCCCAAGCCTCACAAACTAGGTAAAATTATATTACTTATATTATAGAGATAAGTAAAGTGAGGATTAGAGACTGTAATTATTTATTCAACCACAATATGATTCCACAGCTAATAAATGGGATTTTATCTCAGATCAAATTCTAAAGAATATATTTTTACCACTGTAATAAACTGTCAATTGTTAAATGCTTATTTCCTTCCATCTTTCTTTGTACAGATTTACATTCTGAAAAGAAATTGAGATTATACTACATATATTGTATGTACATATACTACTACAATTCAGTAATTGGTCAGCTTGTGTTGCTAATAATGTTGAGTATCTCCCTATCATAAATTAATCTTATAAAGTATTGTTTTCAATAACCCCATGGCATTCCGTTGAGTGGAATGTTGTAAAATGTATTACAATCTGTTATCTACTGGTGTATCACAAATTATTCTAAAAGTTTAGATGCCTGAAACCACGAAGATTTACTGTGTCACAGTCCCTAGGAGTCTGGAAGCAGCTTAGCTGAGCTGCTCTGGTTCACAGTCTCCAGTGGGAGGTGGAGCATTGCAGGCATAATGCAGTTAAAATGGCAGTGGGGCAGTGGGCAACTGAAGGCTTGACCTAGCCTGGAGGATTTGTTTCTAAAACAATTCCATCACTTGGCTGTTGGCTGAAGGCCTCAATTCCTCACCAAGTGGACATCTCCCCATAATAGGGCAGGTGACTTCCTGCAAAGAGCGATCCAAAATAGAGAAAGCAAGGGGTAAGTCTCAGTGACGTTCATGGTGTAGTTTCCAAAGTCAAACAGATCACTTCCCATTTATTATACTGCGTGTAAGTGACTCAGGAGGCCCATCACACACTCAAGGGGAGGGGAATTAGGTTCCATCTCTCATAAGGAAGAGCATCAGAGAGTTTGTAGGAACACTTTTAAACCACAACATGACATAACTCTACTTCTATATTTGCATTTACATATTTTCTAATTGATTTCTAATTATTACCATTGTTAACAATATTGCTACAAATAGCTCTATACATAAATCTATGAGATCTTTGTCATAATTCCCTTAGAATAATATCCAAGTGAGATGACTGGGATAAAGGATATAAATATTTTTGAGGTTTAGGATGTATATTGCCCTGCAGAAGGCAGGCACCTCTTGAGCCTCTGTGGCAGGTTGTATTTTTCCAAAGATGAACAACAAAATCACTATATTCTACATATTATTCTTACTATGTGATGTTAAAAATATTCCCTTTGAGTAGTAGGGCCTAAGTCCTAGTTCCCCTACACTTGAACCTGGGTGAAACTTTGTGACTGTCTCAACCAATAGAGTATGGCAGAAATGACACTATATACTTCTGAGTAGGTAATAAGAATGTCATGAACTTTTGTCCTCCTGGGACACTTGCTTTTGGAACGAGTTACCATGGTGCAAGAAAACCAATTGTCCTCAAGGAGACCACATGTAGGTGATATGGATGTCAGCCCCAGCTAAGGTCCTGGCCACCAGCCAACATCAACCACCAGGTAGAAAGTGAGTGAGCCTTCTGATAATTTCAGACACAGGGCACTCCAGGTTTCAAGATGCCCCACTTGACATTGCATGGAACAGAGATAAGCTGCCCGTTGAATGTGGTCGAAACTGAATATTCATGAGCAAGATAAGTAACTGGTAATTCCATTCCAGTGTATTGACCCAAGAAAAATGAAAAACTATGTCAACGAAAGACTTATATAAGAAAGTGAATAACTACCAAAACATTGAAAAAATCCATATGTCTGTAGACAGAAAAATAGATAAACAACTGTGCTATACTCATAAAATGAATATGCAGCAATAAAAAAAGCAAACTACTTACACATGCAACAACATTGATAAATCTCACAAAAGAATACATACTGCACGATTTCCTTTGCATGAAATACTAATACAGTTTGTTGGAGGACAGAGGGAACAAAAAATGTCCATCGAACTGAGAAGGTATCTTGAGACCAAAAAATGAGGCAGGCAGCTCCATGTAATCAGTAGATCAGTTTATTATAGGGTAACTTACTCACAGGGTGGGATCAGACAGACAATGATCTGTAAGCATTTGTAGCTGTAATTGGCACTGCTGAGGAGCCACTGGGACAATTTAATAGTTAACCTAGTGTATGGGGGTACATGCTTGGAAACAGGATGTGCAGTCCTAAGATTTATGAATGGTTAACTAGTCTCATGGGTGCCAGGAGTATGTCAGCGAAGGTCTTCACCATTGTTTGGGGACTAACAGAGCATGGAGGCCACCTGGACCTAACGATCATTAAACAGTATCTATTAACAAAGCCCTTGATGATAGAGAAGAGATTTACTACACGGTACAGCCCTAGATAAGGTCAGCAGAAGGACAGAAGGGACTAAATGGGCCCAAGGTGGCATCAGTTATGCCAGCAGCCATACACAGTTAAAACTAAAATATGGTGATAAAAATGGATTGTGGTTATGCAGACAGTAGAGACAGGAGGTTGACTGGAAAGAGTACAGTGGAATTTTCTGGGAGGATGGAAATGCTGTATATCTTGTTTTGGGCATGGTGACACAGGTGTTTATAATTGCCATTATTCATCAAGCTGAACACTTAAAATCTGTGTATTTTATTGTACAGTAATTACATCTCAATTTTTAAAACCTGCAACCATCTAAAATACTTTTACTCTCTCAGTCCAACCATGCACATTTAATATTATCATGGAAGACACTTTCTATTAAACTATTAGAGGATGGAAAATGAGAAACCTTATTTATTGAAGGTCATTTTCTGTGACAGAGGTTTCATCAATTCAACTTGGGGGCAGAAGATGACAAAAAATAAAGCTAACCACTTGGTGAAAAATGGGGTCTGAAGATAGGAACTCAAGCATTAAAAAAAAATCTAGGTGATGAAGCTTAGATTGAGCATTCCTGCTACTCATGTTCTCACATGAATTTATTAAGAGGAAATTAGCACAAGCAGTGGGCTTATAACTTAGCCAACACTATTTCTGACAAGTTGTAGGAAATAATTTCAACAAAGGAAGGGTTATATTAACACAATCAATATTTGCATTCAAGGCCCTGAAATATAGTTCTAATTGATAAAGAAAAAAATAAATAGCATCTTAGCTGTGTAATGGGTTCTCATGCAGAGTTCACATTCAGTCCTGAGTCCAGGGAAGAATCCCGAGTGAAAATGAATCCTGTAGTCTGTCATCTTGATCTTTGAACATTAGGTATAATAAAGAAAAGGTTTTGCATAAAGGCAAGTTGTCTCTTCACCTGGTAAAGTGCAGAAATGTTTGTGTACTGCTCCCAGGAGAAGCTAAACAAATGTTACCTCCATCTCTCTGTGTCCAATGAGATTTAGGAACTGAACCCTCAGTTCTCCATGTCTCAGAGTATAATTGTGGACAAAATACTACCTGGAACATTGAAGAGGTGCCAATGGTTCCTGTGAATACTTTTATTTCATTTCCAGTGGTTTTCTCAGTGATGTATTAGTAAGTCAGGGAATCTGATTAGGGAGCCAATAAAAGAAAAATCCTTCAGTCTGGGTTTATCCGTAGATATGCTTTCAAAGTCAGATGTGGGGCCCAAGGATGGTAAAAAGATGAGTCACTGGGCCATGAGAAGGAAATTTAAGAGTTTTTCATTATATTAAATTATAATTAGAAAGGAAGTATGCAACCCTAATGTTCAATAGCAGGTCTCTAATCGAGTCCTGGGTCTGTCTGCGGGTCACTGCTGATTGATGGGTCTTTAGAGAGGAGATATTGGCAGTCCCACCTCACTCAGTTACCGGCTTTATTGCCATGCTTTGCAGCTTAAATGGGCCAAACCAAGTAGATTTAAAAATTGTATTACCTAATTTCACTTATCTGTCTTTTGCAAAATAAAAAAACTGGCTTCACATATACATACACAGAGATACCAGTTGTATCTCAGTGGTCACTGGTCCAGAGAGCAGAACAGTCTGGTCCAGCGACACCCTAGCAGAACTCAGTGGGCAAACAGAGGATCCCAGGCGTATCTAGGGACACCTACATCCACACCCCCATGAGGACACAGATTCTTGACTTCTGCTTACGGTGAATGTGGAATCAATCACAGGAACTGAATACACCCTTTCTCTTGAAACAATGAAAAAGTGGACAAAATATAAGAACTGATGATTTTCAAGACACTAGACGTCAGTTATCCTTGGTAGGGAAGAAAGGAGTGAGATGAGCTTTACAGTAGCCACAGCTTACTACCTGTAGGGAGAAACAGGTGTAGCAGAGCAAACTGCCTGAAGTGAAACACGGAGCCCAGAGCCTGGAGATCAAGGTTGTCAGGGTGCATGACAAAAGAAGGGAACAGAGCTGTGCAGAGAGACCTGCAGAAGGCCTCCCTCAAATATTCGGCTGTGTACTAACCAACTCATGTGTCTGAGGAAAGAACCACCCAACAGGATTAGAGAATCGTACCCCGTGCTCAGACAGGACCAGGATGGTGCCTGTTCCCACCAGCTGGGCTGGATTCACAGGACACTGGACAGGGCATTTGGTACACTTTTCCCTCCATGGAGGGGAATATCATCTCTGAACTGAGCATTGCTCCAGTCCCGCCTAACACATCTTAAGAGCAAGACCCAAAAGGATCAAGCCATTTGCAAGTGGCTTAACTGTGCCTCAGAGCAAAGCTCAAGAACACTTATAGGAATACAAAAATGTCCAGGTACCAGCAAAGTAGGATTCAAAATGCATGTCCTCTTAAAGATGACCAAGTGTGCAATGAATCAGGAAAATACCACCTTACTGAAAACTAGGAGAAAAAGATAAATCCTCTATTATACTCAAATATTGCAATATGTCTCTCTCCTTCAATAACAGAAAATCAGTTATGATATAAAATGTTTAAACAACAATATCAACCAACTTGACCTCATTGACATTTATAGAGAAACTCATCCAATAAACAGCGGAATACATGCTCTTTTCAAATGACACAAAATGTTTACCAAGACAGACTATATTCAATTCCATAAAACAAGTCCCAATACATTAAAAAATAAATGAATTTCTAC
The DNA here is from genome assembly GCF_025265405.1 of Mesoplodon densirostris. NCBI lineage: Eukaryota > Metazoa > Chordata > Mammalia > Artiodactyla > Ziphiidae > Mesoplodon > Mesoplodon densirostris. Next base: position 4,971,628 of record NC_082663.1, read on the forward strand.
AAAATGTGTTCTTGGATCACCATGAATTAAATTAGAAATCAAAACCAGATAAATCTCTGGAAAATCCATGGATATTTGGAAAGTGAATGCATCAAATAAAATATCAAAATTAAATTGTAGAACATTTTGAACCAGATTAAAATAAAAACATTAGGTAATAAAGTTTGTGGAATGCTACTAAGGCAGTACTTGGAGGCAGGTATATTTAGCTCTGTATGCTAATATTAGGGGGAAGAAATCTCAAATAAATGACTTACATTTCCAACTTATGAAACTAGAAAAAGAAGGACAAATAAAGTTCAAAGTAGAAGAAAAGAAATAATAAATGTCAGAGCAGAAATCAAGGAAATAGAAAACTTTAAAAAAGAGAAAATCAATGAAATTAATAGCTAGCTCTTTGAGAATGGTACTAAAACTAATAAAACTGTAGCCAAACTGATTAAACAATGAGAGAACATACATTTTACTAATATCAGAAACGAAAGAGGCAGTATCATTACTGGTTCCATGGATGTTAAAAGGGTAACAAGAGAATACAATGAATGACTTTATGCCAATACTTTTATTTGTTTTATAAATTTATTTATTTATTTATTTTTGGCTGCATTGGGTCTTTGGTGCTGTGCATGGGCTCTCTCTAGTTGCAGTGAACGGGGGCTACACTTCATTGCAGCGCACAGGCTTCTCACTGCAGTGGCTTCTCTTGTTGCGGAACATGGGTTCTAGAGTACAGGTTCAGTAGTTGTGGCACACAGGCTTAGTTGCTCCGTGACACGTGGGATCTTCCTGGAACAGGGTTCAAACCTGTGTCCCCTGCATTGGCAGGTGGATTCTTAACCACTGCACCACCAGCGAAGTGCCCAATACATTTTAAAACTTAGATGAAATGGACAGATGCCTTGAAAAACACAACTTATCAAAGCTCACTCAAGAAGAAATACATAGTCTGAAGAGCTCTATATATCCATTACATTTTCAAATTTGTTATAAACTTTTCAAAAATGAAAATTCTAAGCCTGAATGAATGGCATTATTTGTAAATCCCACCACTAATTCCATATAAACTCTTCTAGAAATTGAAAATGAGAGATAGTTTCTTTTATGAGAGATAGTTGATTTTATGAGGCCAGGATTACCTTGATACCAAAACAAGACAAAGACATTACAAGAAAAGAGGACTATAGCCCAGTAATCCCTCATGCAAGTAGATGCAAAATTCTTAAGAGAATTTTAGTAAGTAGAATCCAAAATACAGGTACTTTCCTGGTGGCACAATGGTTAAGAATCTCCTGCCAATGCAGGGGACATGGGTTCAAGCCCTGGTCCAGGAAGATCCCACATGCCACAGAGCAACTAAGCCCATGCACCACAACTACTGAGCCTGCACTCTAGAGCCCGTGAGCCACAACTACTGAAGCCCATGCACTGAGAGCCTGTGGTCCGCAACAAGAGAAACCACCACAATGAGAAGCCTGCACACCTCAACAAAGAGTAGTCCACACCCACCGTAAGAAGAGAGAGCCTGCACACAGCAACAAAGACCCAACGCAGCCAAAAATAAATAAATAAATTTATTTAAAAAAGAATCCAAACTACATATTAAAAATTCATCATGACTTGTGAAAATGACTATACTGCACAGAGCAATCTACAGATTCAATGCAATCCCTATCAAACTACCACTGGCATTTTTCACAGAACTAGAACAAAAAGTTGCACAATTTGTATGGAAACGCAAAAGACCCTGAATAGCCAAAGTAATCTTAAGAAAAAAAAAAAAAACTGAGCTGTAAGAATCATGCTCCCTGACTTCAGACTATACTACAAAGCTACAGTAATCAAGGCAGTATGGTACTGGCACAAAAACAGAAATATCAATCAATGGAACAGGATAGAAAGCCCAGAGATAAACCCATGCACATATGGTCACTTTATCTTTGACAGAGGAGACAAGAGTATACAATGGAGAAAAGAGAGTCTCTTCAATACATGGTGCTGGGAAAACAGGACAGTTACATGTAAAAGAATGAAATTAGAACACTCCCTAATATCATACACAAAAATAAATTCAAAATGGATTAAAGACCTAAATGTAAGGCCACACACCATAAAACTCTTAGAGGAAAACATAGGCAGAACATCTTATGACATAAATCACAGCAAGATCCTTTTTGACACACCTCCTAGAGAAATGGAAATAAAAACAAAAATAAAGAAATGGGACCTAATGAAACTTAAAAGCTTTTGCACAGCAAAGGAAACCATAAACAAGATGAAAAGACAACACTCAGAATGAGACAAAATATTTGCAAATGAAGCAACTGACAAAGGACTAATCTCCAAAATATACAAGCAACTCATGTAGCTCAATAACAAAAACACAAACAACCCAATCCAAAAGTGGACAGAAGTCCTAAATAGACATTTCTCCAAAGAAGATATAGAGATTGCCAACAAACACATGAAAGGATGCTCAACATCACTAATCATTAAAGAAATGCAAATCAAAACTACAGTGAGGTATCACCTCACACCAGTCAGAATGGTCATCATCAAAAAATCTACAAACAATAAATGCTGGAGAGGGTGTGGAGAAAGGGAACACTCTTGCACTGTTGGTGAGAAGGTAAATTGATACAGCCACTATGGAGAACAGTATGGAGGTTCCTTAAAAAACTACAAATAGAACTACCATATGACCCAGCACTCTCACTACTGGACATATACCCTGAGAAAACCATAATTCAAAAAGAGTCATGTACCACAGTGTTCATTGCAGCTCTATTTACAGTAGCCAGGACATGGAAGCAACTGAAGTGGCCATCGACAGATGAATGGATAAAGAAGATGTGGCACATATATGCAATGGAATATTACTCAGCCATAAAAAGAAATGAAATTGAGTTATTTGGAGTGAGGTGGATGGACCTAGAGACTGTCATGCAGAGTGAAGTAAGTCACAAGGAGAAAAATAAATACCATATGCTAACACATATATGGAATCTAAAAAACAAATCGTTCTGAAGAATGTAGCAGAAGGACAGGAATAAAGATGCAGACATAGAGAATGGACTTGAGGACACAGGGAGCAGGAAGGGTAAGCTGGGATGAAGTGAGAGAGTGGCATGGACATATATACACTACCAAACATAAAATAGATAGTGGGAAGCAGTCACATAGCTCAGGGAGATCAGCTCGGTGCTTTGTGTCCACTTAGAGGAGTGGGATAGGGAAGGTCGGAGGGAGATGCAAGAGGGAGGAGATATGGGGATATATGTATATGTATAGATGATTCACTTTGTTATACAGCAGAAACTAACACAACATTGTAAAGCAATTATACCCCAATAAAGATGTTAAAAAAATTAATCAATGTAGTTCACTATATTAACAAACTGAAAAAGAAGATCCAATCATATGATTATCTATTGAATAAACAAATACAGGAAAATATTTGTCAAAATCCAGTAACCTTTCTTTAAAAAGCTCCCAACACAGTAGGATTAAAGGAAACTTCCTTAAATTGATAAAAGTCACCTATGAAAATCTATAGCTAGCATCATACTTAAAACACTGAATGATTCCTCCCAAATATCATGAACAAGACAAGGATATCTCTCTCAGCACTTCTGTTTAACTTTATACTGGAGGTTCTAGACAGTACAATCAAGCAAGGAAAAAAATAGTATCCATCACAAAACATGATCATCTATGTAGAAGATCCAAATATATGTACAAGAAAAAAAAATCCTACTGGAACCAATAAGGAGTTTAACAAGTCTAAAGTATATAATCAGTATACTAAAATCAACCATGTTTTTATATTTTTGCAACAAATAATTGAAAATTAAAATTAAAGCAACAAAACCATTGGCAATAACATCAAAAATTTAAATAATTAAGGATAAATCTGTCCAAAGATATGAAAGATCTGCAGACTGAAAAATAAGAAAATATTGTTGAGAGAAATTAGAGGAGAACTAAATAAATAAAGAGCCATACCCTGTGAAAGGGTCGGAAAACTCAATAGTGTTAAGATATCATTTTGCCTGAAATTGAACCAAAGTAATCCCAATCAAAATCCTAGCTGACATTTTTTTGGTAGAAATTGACAATTTTTTTCTAAAACTCATATGGAAATGCAAATGACTAGAAGTAGAGAAAACAACTTTAAAAAAAGAAAAACAAATCTTGAGAATAAATACTACCTTATTTCATGACTTATAATATTATATTAACCAAGAGATTGTAGTATTGTAGAGCCAGATAGATGGAATAAAATAGAAGAAATAAACACACACACACACACACACAGACACACACACACACACATATATATACGCACACTTGATTTGAAAATGGTACTAAGACAATTCAATGGATAAAGAATAGTCTTTTTGCAAATTGTGGTAGAATATTTGGATATCCATAGGTTAAAAAAACAAAAAAGAATTTCAAACTACACTTTGTACCATATATAGAAATAAACCCAAATGGACAATAGACCTAGATGTAAAACCTAAAACATGAACTCTTCTAGAGAAAAACACAGGAGTAAAGGTTCATAACTTTGAGTTAGGCAAGGATTTCTTTAATGGAATGTCAAAATGTACAGTCATAGAGGAAATTAATGATAAATAGAACTTCCTCAAAATTAAAATATTTGCTCTTGGAAACACTGTTAGAAGAATAAAGAGACAAGCCATAAACTGGGAGAAACTATCCTCAAGTCATGTGCCTTAAAAAGCACTTGCATCCAGGATTTATAAGGAACTCTCAAAACTAATGATAAGTGTCTTAGTCTATTCAAGCTATAACAAAAACCACAGACTAGGTGGCTTATAAACAACAGAAATTTATTTCTCACAGTTGTGAAGGCCTAAGATCATGGCACATGCATGGTCAGGTGGGAGCCCTCTTTCAGGTTGCAGACTCCTCATTGTGTCCTTATATGTAAGAAGAGGCTACGGAGCTCTCTGGATCTTCTTTTAAGAGAGTACTAATCCCATCCATGAGGGCTCCACGCTCATGACTAAGCACCACCTGAAATCTCCACCTACTAATACCATCACCTTTGGGGCTCGGATTTCAACATACGAATTTCTAGGGAGACAGAAACATCCAGACCTCAGAAATAAACATATATATAAACTCATACAAAGTGGCAAATATGTGCACATCCATTCGATCAGATACTTCACTAAAGAAGTTATATTGAAGGCAGATAAGCCCCTGCAAAGTTGTTCAACATCATTATTCATTGTGAGAAATGCAAAAACGTTCTGGAAAACACTTTAGAAGTTTCTTAAAGAGTTAAACTTACCCCTCTCATATGATCCAACCTTTACATCCCTAGGTAGTTCCCCAAAAGAAATGAAAACATAAATAAAAAATAAAATTAGCAAAACTAATGTTTATTCTTAAAGTAATATTTTGTCAAGCAAATTATTCTGTAAAAACCTCATGTACCTGCTGTTTTTTCTTTGCCTGAAGCACTCTTCACCCCCCCCACCCCCAGTCTGCATAGTTCCTTTCCTCACATCCTCCAAAATTCCAAACAAATAACACCTTCTTATTGAAACTTTTCCTAAAACAACTAACTGGAAAAGGATATCCTATTCCTTTACACTTTACACATCTGTTAATTATGTACAATTTGCAAAACAAATTCAGTTGCCTACCCTTATAGAACTTGCATTTTACTGAGGGAAGACAGACAATAATAAAATAAATATTTGTTGGATGGATAAATAATAACACGTGCAGCTGCAAAGTTGGCCAAAACATTTGAATTTATCAAGAAGTCTATTTTAAAGAGGGATGTATATCCACTATGGTTAACTAATGACCTTGCTCAAAGTATGTGTTGCCTTGAGATATTGACTCATGATGACAAAATGGATTATAAACCCTAAGTACATAAGTGTACATAAACAGGACATACCTTGAAAAATGTTTGATTGATAGTGATGCATGATCACAGATGTTTGCAGATGGCTGGTCTAGGTCAAGGCCAACTGTGGAGCTAAGGGAACCCCCTCTCATTTCAAGAAGATAGGGACTGGCCTCCTCACATGCTGGCTGGGAACCTGGCGTGAGGGATGAATGGGCTGATTTATTTTAACGTGTTTGTTTCTGTCCAGGTATTTTGTTTGACACTCTTCCTATGAGATGGGAAAGGAAGAGGAAGGAAGAAGAGCAACACTGATTTTTTAAAAGCATCATTTAGTGTCTCTGGTCGTTCTCTCTCTCTCTGTGTACGCTTTGCTTCCCCAGCCACCTCTGAGCCATGGGAGCAAAAATAGCCATAAACACAGAGTCTGGCTGGGTGCCCTGGCATGTTTTTTTTTTTTAATTTCATACATCATTCACAACCTGCTTCAGTGACTATACAATGCAGCACATAACCTCGGTAGAGAGGAAGGATAAAGGAAGAGTGTGCCCACGTGAGGGATTGGCCATACTTACGACTAGACTACAAAGCATCCTATGATATCTGCTCATACAGTTTCTGCTAATAAAGGAAAAAATACACTTGAATCAAGGATTTTTTTTCTTCCTGAGTTTATTGACTTTGATTTTGATATTTCAATAAGTTAGCTAACTGCAGAAATAAGTCTAAATCTTTGTTTTTATATTTAGACAAGGAAAATAATTTTCTTTTTTTTTTCTTTTTTTTTTTTTTTGCAGTACACGGGCCTCTCACTGCTGTGGCCTCTCCTGTTGTGGAGCACAGGCTCCAGATGCACAGGCTCAGTGGCCATGGCTCACAGGCCCAGTCGCTCCGCGGCATGTGGGATCCTCCCGGACCGGGGCACGAACCCGTGTCTCCTGCATCGGCAGGCGGACTCTCAACCACTGTGCCACCAGGGAAGCCCCTATATTTAGACAAGGAAAATAATTTTCTTTTGATGTCAGTGGCTTCACAGACACAAGTCCAAGGGAGCCTTTGTCTTCTCGGTTTGTAGAAAATTAGTTTTGATTTTACATACCCACACACGCATGCACACACACACACTCACACTCATATAGACAGATTGACAGTAGAATAAAGGTCATCACATTTCCTCCTGAATTCCAATTTAGGGGAAAATTGAGGTCATGGTCAGATTAATCAATGTCATTTTTTTCTAAATCAATAGTTCTTCATATTTTGGGGTCACAGACCCCTCTGAGTATCTGAGAAAGTTATGGAAACTCTCTGAGGGATGGGGATAGGGTGGGAAACATAAAACATTTTTCATACAATTTCCAGAAACATATGGCCCCTCATATTTTTCAGAGGAAAAATCTCTGCTTCAGGTCTGAAATGCAGTGTGCACTAACAATGCCATTATTTATAACTCAGTAGCAGAGACTGGAGTGGGGAAGCAAACTTCATCCTTGAAACAAAGAGAATGGCTGCCTCGTTCACCCAGAAACTCCCCAAGGCCAAAGGCCTTGTCTTTGATTCCAGTTCTGTTTCCATGTAGCCCACAGGTATAGCATACTACCTACAGCCAGTCTCGACAAATGAAAGGGCCAAGCAGTGCTTTGAAGAATCTCCTGGGTGGCTCTTTTAAGTGGGAACAATTCTAACCTCGAGTCCATCTAGGAGGAAGTCTCAGTGGGTGACCACGGTCCACAGATGCCCACCCCACTCTTTGTCACTGTGGTCACCAAGCTCACACATCTCATCCCTGTTCTGAGGAGGGAGGCTTGGCTCTCGGTTGTAACGCTAGGCAGAAAATCTTTTGTCACTCCATGGATGCTTGGCAGGCTTCACTCTCCCCACAAAGTCTTAAAAGGAGAGTTTAACAGGGTTTGGGAACGGGACAGACCGTCACTGAAACACTGCATCCGACCCATCTTCCTCCAGGGAGACAGCATGAGAAACAGAAGCATGCGTGTCTCCAGGTGTTGTGTTATTCTCCCTTGCTTGTTACACACAAGCTATGGCTCAGGTGCAAGATCAAGAATGTACAAGTATTAAAAAGTGGTAAAGCCGATCTGGAAGTTTCTAAGCACCATAAGAATTATAAAGCCACATGGATATATGGTGCTTGTCCTTACCTGGCTTCGGTGCCCCTGTGAACCTCCATGGCTGCTCTGGGATGAGCCCACACATCCTCTGTGCATCGGGAAACACTCCAGTCCTGTGAAGCTGGAAGATGAGCTCTGCTTCTCAGCATCCAACCTGCAACCAGTCACTTAGTGGGGCACAGAATGAGGGTGCAGTTTCCTGTCCGTTATGTCATAAGGGTCCAGCTTGGTCATACATCTTCCTATTCTGATTGACTTGACTTCTTCGATGCTGACATTCACTTGCAATTCTAAACCCAGTTTCTGACCCTTTTCTGTGAAGTCTTTCTAATCTCTCCAGTGAGTGTTCACCACTTTCTCCTCTATGTTCCCAGAATTCTCTAGCTTTATCGTATTTTTACATCTCCAAATAACACCTCTTTTCAAGAGGATGCACAGGGTCTTGGCCTCAGACGGCAGAGCCCGAGGCAAAGGGACTCTGTAACTACTTAATGAAAAACGCCATCCATGGAGCAGGGGCAGGGCAACACAAAGGTGCGTCATCAGACTGACCGACATTTTATGAAGTGCAGTCATGAACCCAGACTTGTGGGTCCATCTTCCCAGCAGCTGTACAAGTGGCTGCTTTCTGGAGGAGGGAAGAGGAAGAATACATCTCCAGTTCCCTCTCACTGGTGGAAGGTGATCTCCACAGGGCATCACACGCCCCTGAGCTTTCTGGTCGGGCACGTGGTGCCCTCAGCATATCCTGAGAAACCCTGGGGCCGGAGATAAACAAGGTGTGAGGGGCTCACACGAGGCACAGCTCTACTAGGTTGTGTCCATGAGATAACCATGGTTGGAGATCATACAAGAGGAAGCAGGGTGGTGAGGTTGGGCCTGGAACAATTGGCCAAAGGTGCCTGAGCAGATCTGTGGGTGGTCCAGTGTGGCACATGAAGCCCCTTAACCATCAGAGGTGTGTCCTAAATGTGTGCCATAAATATGTCATATATGGAAAATTCCAGAATCTTCAAGTCACAAGGAAACTTAGAGACTAATCTACAACCTGACCTGGGAGCCCCTTCTGCAGCATCCCTGAAAGAGTCATCCAGACCAGGAACACCAGCGCTCCCTGAGGCCGACTATTTGCTGCTCCGGGCTGTAATAATGGGAAACCCCTGCACCCGCAGCTGTCCCCTGCTGGCCATTAGACCTGGAACGAGGGAATTCCTCTGCTTCAAGCCAGTCCTTCAAGTGTTTTCAGAGTATCCTTTTCTAGGTTAAAAATGTTCAGGTTTTAGAATGAACAACCCACAACTACACAAAACAACATGAGTGAATCTACAAAAGTGATGCCAAGCAGAAGAAGCCAGATGTCAGAAAGCATGCGCTGTGTGTTCATTTCGATCCAGTGCAAGAGCCACAGCTGCTCCATGCTGAGAAGCCCTTGGGAGGTTCACAGTGAGGCCAGGGACTTCTGGGTGCTGGCAGCTTTCCGATCCTTCATCTGGACGCTGACTACACTTTTGAATTAATTTGTGAAATTTATCAAGCCATCCACTTAAGTGTACTCTTTTCTGTATGCATATTTTACTTCAATATTTTCTTTTAATGTCCGATCTCATCGACCATTACTCTGATGAAATAGGGCCCAGATCTCCCACTACTTTTTACCTTCTGTATCTTTGCATGGTGCCCACCTGAAAATGGGACCTCCAGGCATCATCAATACTGATTCTGATCTTATCAATCCCAAATCTTATTGTAAAGTAATGTCCATGACTAGACACTCAGCCTCCACTGATGCAACTTTAAGTGGTTTGGAAGTTTGACCATTTTTTAAAAAAACACAACTAATGACAACTTTCTTTCTTACATTTTCCCATACAGTAATCCCGTGACCAAAATATTCAACAAACACACAGGATTCCATGGCTAACATACAACTATTTTAGAAGGATGTGAAATGGACCACAGGTCTCAAGCATATGTTTCCACCCTGAAATTTGCTAACATAAGCATCATCTTTCTACCAAGATACTACTTTAAAAATGACTTAATAAATGATAATACCTCCATGTGATGTGATTTTATCCAGATATTAAAATGACATGTGAAGAGTTTGCAATCCTGAAGACATGTCCATCAGTAAATACCCATGAGGAGTGTGAAATCCCGAATGGGCACAGACAAATGAACAGGCGATTCCTCTGCTGTTATGGATGCTGCTGGAGAGCTGTTCATCCTCACGGGCTGGCCAGCTCTAGGACTGCACCTTGCCCACCTGTGGGCAGGTTGGGAAAGGTGGCACCAGATAGAGTTAGGTAATGGCCAGACCAAGGAAGGGTAGAGTCTGCTGTCACATGTGGAGAATCCTGAAGATTAAGGAAAGAAGGGAAATCTTTCAGCAGTATCTAAAGATTGGTTAATTCATCATTCCTGAATTCCCTCTCCTTCTAATAATTCAGGAAAACTAATTTCAGATTAAAATAAGTTTCTGGAAAGGATGAAGACCATACTCCATACAAAGTTATTATTTAAAGGAGAACAGAGAGAAATATTATACTGATGGATAAAACCACATCCCGGGCATGACAGCCTCAGTCAGGCATACCTGCTCCCTCTCTTTTCTGCTCCTGGCCCAGGAGGGCTGCGATGACTTGTGCTGCAGTGACCATTGGTCATGGATCCAGGGCAACAGGATGTGAGAGAGTGAGCTGAGGGGGTTCCAACCACAAGGCTCTGCAAGAGAGTGATGTCCTGTTTCTTTCTGCAACGTGTCTGTGTCTGTGTCATGTGTCTGTCTGTGTTATGTCTGTGTGTGTCTGTGTGTCTGTGTGAATATGTGTATGTGTATGTGTGTGTGTTTATGGGCCCAAGTTGCCTTTAAGGGAAAGGGTGCAGGGGGATTCTGTAAGTAAATGAAGGGTGTGAGTAAGCTTATCACCACAGGTACAACGTGAAGAGTTGAAGGGGAGGGAGGAACAGCCAGAGCATTAGAGGACAAAGTCAAAGAGGAGAGAAGAGATGGGTGGTGAACCTGCACCTCACCCATGCTGAACGCCCTTGGACAAAGTCCTCTAGCTCTCTGTGCCTCAGTGCCATGCCTCTGTGCTTTGTGGTGAAAATCCCTGGACAAACTGCAGCTCACCTGCAGTGGGATGTCGGGTGAGAGCTCCTCTGCTCTGTTGGCATCCTGCAGAGGTGTGCTTGGCCAGGGACACCTGGGGGGGGGGCAGGGCACTGTGCACCGGGTGGGGGAGCTGTGACCTATTTCTCCCCATCTTAAGGAACAAGGGTGCCAGTCCTACAGGAATCTGAGTGTGGGCACAGCACCTCCTACTGGGTGGAAGGGAGGGAACTTTAGAGGAAGCTCTCAAGTCATTCTTGTTTCCATATGGTGGTTTTAGAATTAAATAAGATAGAATCAGTAAGGCATGTAGCATAGTGCGTGGCATAAGATAATTTCTCATTATATACCATAATTCTATGCTAGCCCATACACAGTGTCTATCCCAATTCTGGCCACCTGGAGAATTCTGTAACTTAATTTCTTTTTTTTTTTTTTTTTTTTTTTTGATGAAGAGACTGAGGTTCCAAGAGGCTATGTGATTTTCCCAAGCTACCAGCTAAACCGTAACCCTCCTGAACATTTCAATATGGTTATTGACACTTGGTGTGCTCCATAAGTAAGTATTGAACTGTGTTGGTTAATTTATCCGTTCAGCTAGTAAATGGCAAAATAGGCAGATAAACCTTGACTCTCTGACTCCCACGTTGGGTCCGCGTCCATCACACCATGTTAACTTCCTTCCTTCACTTGCTTCTTGATTCCTCCTCTGACATCAGACTAACCATTGAAGGTCATCTCAGTTGTGCTCTTGACCACTAACATGTAGAGAAAGGGGGTGGGTATCATGCGTCCAAACAAAAACATAAAGTGTTTTTGCAGAAAATCTCACTGATATTCCATGACACACTCTTGAGAAATGCCAGGAAAGTGTCAACCTTATTGTGCACACACTTTTCTACAGATGTTTTCCTCTGGTTTGTACTGCTCGGGCTCTCAGGGATTTATCCCTCTTTTTAAGTAGCCAAGAAAAACACCAGCTGCTCCCTGGAAGCCCATTCAGTTGTGGAGAATATCTCCTTTTTATTAGAGCATTTGCTTCTCTCTGGTCCCATTGCCAGCTGTCTTCTGCTCTTTATGTCTATTGTGTGCATGCTTAGCTTTTAAAATTTTCTTGGGTCTTCACCTTAAGCATCTGAGTCACAGCTAGTTAGTCTTCAAATCACTAGTCAGTGTCTCCTGAAACTCACTTCTCTATTTACCTAACAGGGAGTTCCTGGCTTTCTCCTTTCTGTGATGGTCATGACTCAGTGGGCTTCCTTAACATTGAAAATCCTCAAAAACCATTTAGCTACCTTAAAAGGGCAAATGGCGAAGGCAGAATTGTCATTTCCAGCCACGGGAAGATTCCTCAACAATCCATCTGAAGGACAAGGAGCTGTTTCCCCATGAACTGAACATCAGGATTAAGTGGGAGGTAAACTTGCCTTTGTAAAGCAGCCTGCTTGCCTTCTGAATATGTGTTATTTAAGTGATGCCCTTGTTACCTGGAGAGCTTACCTACATCAGTTGGAAACCACATATGGACTTCCCAATAATACACCTACTTCTGTGATTCTGTCTGTCTTTTACTGGCATTTTTTTTTCTTTCTTTTCACTTGAGTTTTTTTTTTTTTTAACTTCTTTGTTGGAGTATCATTGCTTTACAATGGTGTGTTAGTTTCTGCTTTATAACAAAGTGAATCAGTTATACATATACATATGTTCCCGTATCTCTGCCCTCTTGCATCTCCCTCCCTCCCACCCTCCCTATCCCACCCCTTTATGTGGTCACAAAGCACTGAGCTGATCTCCCTGTGTTATGCAGCTGCTTCCCACTAGCTATCTATTTTACATTTGGTAGTGTATATATGTCCATGTATTGGCATTTTTTTGAATAGTATTTCTGAATTCTATCACTGTGTCAAGTCCAAATCTCTAAATACATTGACATATAGAGTAAAACAGAGATTTGCCTCTTGGTATGTCAAAAAAACATCAAAATTAGGGCTTCCCTGGTGGCACAGTGGTTGAGAGTCCACCTGCCGATGCAGGGGACACAGGTTCGTGCCCCAGTCTGGGAAGATCCCACATGCCGCAGAGTTGCTGGGCCCGTAAGTCATGGCCGCTGAGCCTGCGCGTCTGGAGCCTGTGCTCTGCAACAGAAGAGGCCACACCAGTGAGAGGCCCACGTACCGCAAAAAAAATCAAAGTTAAAGAATACTCATATTCTATAACCAAACAATAGATGTAAGATATTCTGCTTAAAGCCAGAAAGCAGAGGAATTTCAGACTAAGAGTAAAAAGAAATAATATTATAATTGTGATAAACAGACAGTTCAAATTGAGACCAGTAAATTACCACAAGTTAGATGTTTGAGAAGTCATCCTTCAGGTAGATTACACACCTGTGTGTAGGTGTGAGCGTGTGTGCATGTGTGTCAGTCATCATTGTCAGCAGGATCTCATTAGAGAAATTAATGGAGAGTTTGAATTATTGAATGTTTTTAAAGAAATTTAAATTACATCGGTTGATACTTTAAGGAAGGGTTTTGATTTATTCTTTTAACTAGCATATATCAATTGTTGACAAGCAATTGGGTAATTTGAATACAGTTGAAGGATGTAAAAAAATTGCTATCTTAGGCCTGCAAATTTATATGCATAGTTATTTTGTTGGCAATGTCTTTCTTCCCTGGCAGTACTTAGGTTAATCCTGTTGAATAATCAAAACAATAACCAAGACATTACTGCATTTGTGAGAAAGTTAAACTTACATCATATGAATGCATTTTCTTTTTCTCGCTATGAGTATAGTGTGTGCGTGTGTGTGTGTGTGTGCATCCAAGCCTAAATCTCTCCATGACATCATAGAAATCAAATATAAATAGAAAAGAAGATGAAGAGAAAGCAATAGCCACTGATACACACTCTCTGCCAACTCCTACACTCACCATCTCCCTCCTACCATATAGCATTTTCTAACTTTCTAGTTCATGTCAAATTTGTCCTTTTTAGTAAATGTCAATCAGCAACTATAATTATCCCTTATAGGAATAAAAGTGTTTAGTAACCTTTAACAATTGTGCTGAATACATTTTTTTTCATTCAAGTTTGAAAAACAATGTTAGCATGACATTGTTTTATGAAGGTATTTAGGTTCAAACAAGGTAAGCTCCCTGTCATGATGGGGGGTTGTTGAAGGAAAGATGTGTGATGTAAGGAGCCCAAGAGAGATGCAGTGTCACGGAGTAACCTGGGTTCTAGAAACCGACCCCTTTATCATCATGAGTGTTAAAAGGAGCCCTGGAGGATAAAGACTGGTGAGAAGGGAGATGGGTGCTGTTTTGCTACCCTGCGAGTCTTTCACCAATTCACCACAGGCTACTCCTCTCTCAGCTGCCTGTAACACTGGGTCTAAGCCTCTGGAAATGAGTTGAGAGGTTTGTCCGATTTTACACCCAGAAGTATTTAGCTTTTATCCTTGAACATGACTTTAGCAGGATGTGGTATTCTGAGATTAAAGTAATTTTTCCCAAGGACTTTGAAAACTTGGAAGACCTCCCCGCTAAGTTACTGTAGCATCCATCACTGCATATGAGAAGTGTGTTACCGACCTGATCTTCACTCCTGTGTCAGAAACGTGGGTCTCTCCAAGGAATCTCTCTCTCTGTCTCAGTCTTTGTCTCTCTCACGATTTTGAGAATGTTTCTTCTTAGATTTGTTATTCTAAATGTTATTATCTTTATGTCCTCTTTATGTTAGCTATTCTTTAGTATTTGAGGAGATTCACTTATCAGTAGGAAGTCAATTTTTATAATGGTTCTATATATGCTCAAAAATAATTATAATTGAAGACAAAGTTCTATGTATATTTTATTCAATTAAGCTAGTCAGTTACAATGTATATAATTAACATACCCTTATAATTGAGAAGAATGTTAAAATCTCCCTTTATTTCTATAAATTTGTTGTATTTTCTCTTATTGTTGCTACTATGCTAAACAAATATTCTTCACTCCATTTTATTCTTTTAATTATTTGGAAGTTACACATTCTCCTGAAAGTATTTTTTTGTGATCACACTCAAGATATTAACAGATATATGAAAAAATAACGTTAATCATGATCTCTATAGCTTTCCTCATCAGTGATCTAATAAAAATTTATAATAATAATAATAATTTATTAGATCACTGCACTCCTATCAAGTGTTACTAATGTCCAATTTTTCAGTTCCTTTTTTATCACAGCATGCAAATAATAAGAATTATAAGTATTATTTTTATTGCTTTCGAAAGACAATGTTTATTTAGATTTACTAACTATATTTTTTTTTACTTTTTAAAGTTGAAGTATAGTTGATTTATAGTTGACTAGTTTCTGATGTACAACATATCTATAGATTATACTGCAGTTAACGTTATAAAATAATGACTTTTCCTGTGTTGTACAGTATATCCTTGTAGCTTATTTTATTTTTTATTTTATTTTATTATTGCTTTAATGGTAGACTTTTTAAAAACATCTTTATTGGAGTATAATTGCTTTACAATGGTGTCTTAGTTTCTGCTCTATAAGAAAGTGAATCAGCTATACATATACATATATCCCCATATCCCCTCCCTCTTGCATCTCCCTCCTTCCCACTCTCCCTATCCCACTCCTCTAGGTGGTCACAAAGCACTGAGCTGATCTCCCTGTGCCATGTGGCTTCTTCCCACTAGCTATCTATTTTATATTTGGTAGTGTATATAGGTCCATGCCACTTTCTAACTTCGTCCCAGCTTACCCTTCCCCCTCCCCATGTCCTCAAGTCCATTCTCTATGTCTACGTCTTTATTCCTGTCCTGCCCTTAGGTTCTTCAGAACTGTATTTTCTTTTTCTTTGTTTTTTAGATTCCATATATGTGTTAGCATACGGTATTTGTTTTTCTCTTTCCGACTTACTTCACTCTGTATGATAGACTCTAGGTCCATCCACCTCACTACAAATAACTCATTTTCATTTCTTTTTATGGCTGAGTAATATTCCATTGTATATATGTGCCACATCTTCTTTATACATTCATCTGTCGATGGACACGTAGGTTGCTTCCATGTCCTGGCTATTGTAAGTAGAGCTGCAGTGAACATTGTGATACATGACTCTTTTTGAATTATGGTTTTCTCATAGTATATGCCAATACTGGGATTACTGGGTTGAATGATAGTACTATTTTTAGTTTTTTAAGGAACCTCCATACTGCTCTCCATAGTGGCTGTATCAATTTACATCCCCACCAACAGTTTGTACCTCTTAATCCCCTATCCCAATGTTCCCCTCTCCACTTTTCACTCCCCACTGGTAACGAATAATTTGTTCTCTGTATCTGTGAGTCTGTTCCTGTTTTATTATATTCATTTGTTAGCTTTATTTTTTATATTTCACATGGAAGTGATAACATACAGTACATAGCTTTCTCTTTCTGACATAGTGAAATACTAATCAGAATACCATCTAGATCCATCAAAGTTGTTTCAAATGGCATTATTTCATTCTTTTTATGGTTGAGTATTATTTCATTGTATATATACACCATATCTTCTTTATTTATCCGTTGATGGACTTTTAGGTTTCTTCCATATCCTGGCTATTGTAAATAATGCTGCTATTACTATTAGTATACAGGTATCTTTCTGAATTAGTGTTTTCATTTTTTTCAGATATATATTCAGGGTGGAATTTCTGGATCATACGGTAGTTCCATTTTTAGTTTTTGAGAAACCTTCATGCTGTTTTCCATGGTGGCTGCACCAATTTATATTCCCATCAAAAGTGTACTAAGATTCCATTTTCTCTACATCCTCACCAACATTTGTTATTTGTAAACTTTTTGATGATAACTATTTTGACAAGTGTGAGGTGATATCTCATTGTAGTTGTTGATTTCTCTGAAGATTAGTGATGTTGAGTGCTTCTCATGTGCTTATTGGCCATCTGTATATCGTCTTTGGCAAAATGTCTATTCAGATCTTCTGCACATTGTTTAATTGGGTTGTTTGATTTTTTGATGTTGAGTTGTATGAGCTGCTTATATATTTTTGATATTGACCCCCTTATTAGTCACATATTTTGCAAATATTTTCTCTCATTCAGTAGTTTTTTTTTTAACATCTTTATCGGAGTGTAATTACTTTACAATGGTGTGTTAGTTTCTGCTTTATAATAAAGTGAATCAGTTATACATATACATATGTTCCCATATCTCTTACATCCCATATCCCTTCCCTCTTGCATCTCCCTCCCTCCCACCCTCCCTATCGCACCCCTCTAGGTGGTCTCAAAGCACCGAGCTGATCTCCCTGTGCTATACAGTTGCTTCATTCAGTAGGTTTTCTTTGCACTTTGTCAATGGTTTCCTTTCCTCTGAAAAAAAAAATGCTTTTGATTTTAATTAGATTTATTTTTGCTTTTATTCTCTTTGCTTTAGGAGATAGATCCAAATATATATATATATATATATATATATATATATATTGCTATGATTTATGACACAGAGTGTTCTGCCTATGTTTTCCTCTAGGAGTTTTATGGTTTCTGGTCTTGTATTTAGGTCTTTGATCCATTTTGAGTCTATTTTTGTTTATGATGTGAGAAAATGTTCTAATTTCATTATTTTACATGTAGCTGTCCTGTTTTCCCAGCAGAGTGGGCATCCTTATCTTGTTCCTGATTTTCGAGGGAAAGCTTTAAGCTTGTCTCCATTGAATATAGTGTTAGCAGTGAGTTTGTTATAAATGGCCTTTGTTATGTTGAGACATGTTCCTTCTATACTGACTTTGATGAGAGTTTTCACCATGAATGGATGTTGAATTTTGTTATGTGTTTTTTCTGTGTCTATTGAGAAGATCATGTGATTTTTTTCTTCCTTTTCCTAATGTGGCATATCACATTGCTTGATTTGCAGATATTGAACCATCCTTGCATCCCTGGAATAAAATTCACTTGATCACAGTGTATGACCTTTTTTATATATTGTTGAATTTGATTTGATAATATTTTGTTGAGGATTTTTGCATCTATATTCATCAGAGATATTGACAGGTAGTGTTTTTTGTAGTGTCTTTGTCTGGTTTTGGTATCTGGGTAAAGGTGGCTTCACAGAATGAGTTTGGGAGTGTTCTCTCCTCTTCAATTTTTTGGAATAGTTTGAGAAGCATAAGCTTTAGCTCTTCCTTATAGGTTTGGTAGAATTCTCCCATGACATCCTGGACTTTTGTTTGCTGGGAGTTTTTTTTAATTACAAATTCTATTTCACTGCTAGTGATTAGTCTGTTCAGATTGTCTATTTCTTCCTGATTCATAGTTGGAAGGTTGCATGTTTCTAGAAATGTGTCCATTTCTTTTAGTGTCCAATTTGTTGACATATGACTGTTTGTAATATTCTCTTATGATTTTGTTGTATCTCTGTGATACCTGTTGTTATTTTTCTCTTTCACTTTTTATTTTGTTTATTTGGGTCCAATTATTCTTTCTTGCAGTGTATTCTAGCTTCAGTCTTCTTCTTTCTAGAGTAAGTTCTCTTATTCTTTTATAAAGCTTTAGTTAGTGCTGAAATTCCTCAATCTTTGTTTGAAAATATCATTATTTAAAATTCAGTATTAGGGCTTCCCTGGTGGTGCAGTGGTTGGGAGTCTGCCTGCCGATGCAGGAGACGCGGGTTCGTGCCCTGGTCTGGGAGGATCACACATGCCACGGAGCAGCTGGGCCCGTGGGCCATGGCCGCTGGGCCTGCACGTCCAGAGCCTGTGCTCCGCAACGGGAGAGGCCACAGCAGTGAGAGGCCTGCGTACCGCAAAAAAAAAAAAAAAAAAAAAAATTCAGTATTAAACAATAGCTTAGTTGGATGTAAAATTCCAAGAATAAGATTATTTTCTTTTAATACTTTGAAGATTATTCTATTATCACATGATTTATATTGTTAATATACAGAAGTCTTTTGTCGGGCAAATTTTTACTACATAAGTAAATCTGTTTTTTGGGTTTTTTTAATTGGAAAAATTTAACATTTTTTTTCTTTTTGGACTTTGTAGTTTCTTTATGATGTGTCTAGCTGTCTATATCTTTTATTGATATTTATCCAATTGGATTCATTCATATTTATGCTTAGGAAAATTCAGGTTTTTTTCCTTAACTCTGAAAAGTATCTAACCTTTATACTCCAAATATTTCTTCTCTCTCATTCTTCCAATTTTCCCCTTTTGGAATCCCCATTAAATCTATGTTGGGTAATAATTTTGCTCTTCATTTCTGCATATATATATATATATATATATATATATATATATATATATATATATATATATTTCTATGTGTTTTTTTAAATAAATTTAAGTTATTCAGTGCTTATATTTTCCTAAGCATTTCATAAATATTATTTCATTTAGTCCTTAAAGCAACCCTTGAGATAATATTGTGTAAATCCCTAGAGTAATCTTATAGTTCACTATATGTCTATTCTGCTTTGTGCAGCCTCCTCATTCCCTCATGTTTTTTCATTTCAATTATTTCATAATTTTCATATCTGTATAGTATTTGGCTGTATCCTGCACCTCCCTTACAAGTTGAGTCCTCTTCTTCATACCTTTGCTTGTGAATTTTTTCATCTCCTAGTCCTCCCCAGCAGTCCTACCATCTGAAGTTCTGGGCATCTTTCCTGACTTAATCATATCTCCTGACTATTGTCACAGTAGGTTCCCTCCTCAGTGTGTTGGATTTTGGATTTGTCTTCAATGGATGCTATATCTGCTATCCTTGGCAGCTGGGTTGGAGGTGATTCCCTAAAATGTGATTTTTGTGTTTCCTTTTTGGTTGCCACAGAGATAATTCTGGCTGTGTGCCCCTTTTATGCCAGTTAATCAACTTTTAGTTATGGGTAATATAAACTTTAACTGTTAGGCAGACCCAGATTACACACGCTTTGAAAGACTTTTTTTCTCTCTCAGTGCCCAGGTCAAGGCTAGTCAATTTACTTGTTTGCTTCCTGAACTAATCAGCAAACTTTTCTTCCCTACCTTTTACTAAATATGTAGTTCTGTGAGGGTCATAATTTTATGCCACGGACTATGTGTAGACCCATGGATTTTATTACACAGGTTTGTTCCTCTCAATGCAGCCTGGTCTCCCATCTCTTAACTCTGCTAGAAAGCTGCAGCAACAGCTGTTCCTTGCACCTTCCTTTCAGGGTCTTCCCAAACTTCGACATTGTTGGAAATTTCTCTTGATTTCTGGATACCTTATATATATATATTTCAACATATATCCACAACGCTCTATCCAGCATATACTATGGCACAACAGCTGATAGGGGGAACTCAGAAGCCTATTGTCTTGGTTCAAATCCCAGTCCCACCAAGTGGTAGATGTCAAAAGTTTTGAAAATTGTATAGCCTCTTTGTACTTCAGTTATATCATTTGTAAACTGGGAATGATAATATTCCCTTTCTCATAGGGTGTGCAAGGAATAAGTAACTTTACATATGCAAATCATTTAGAGATATTCTTAGGCTCTATGTAAGTGGTAACTACCGTTATAATTGTTAAATGTTCAGGTTATTTAGAAGGTCAGCTTGCAAGGAATACATGTCTCCTTCAATGTGGCATTAATATAATAGGTACTCTTTCAACTGTGTTTTAAATAATCAGCTCTTTTACAGAAAAGCTTCATTTTATATTGGTTTATTATGTACATAAGTTGTCTTACTCAATTGTCATAGAAGCCCTGAAAGGTTGGTATCATTTTCTTCATCTAGGAAGTAAGAAAACTGGACATGCAGATAACTCTCACAGCTTCAGCATTGATAAGGATTCAGATCCCAGCCTAATCCTAAAGCCCTCGCTCTTTCTATTTGTTTTGAAAACAGGTATGTCTTATCTCTATCTTTAGTGACTCTAGCAGTAACCAGAATTTTTTGTACCATAACATACTAGACATGCCGCTCCCAGCACTTTCTGTTCAGTGTACCTGAATTGCTATGTACAAGAAAGGGAAAGGAGCTAGGTGAGTGCTGAATTTGCAAATCTAAGCTTCCATTGGGATGCAAAACATCATACACAATGGACAGGTGGATGGACTAGGCTATGGTTTTGGGTGTGATTATAATGGAGGAAAATCTAGACAGGAGTAGAGATTGCCCCACACTATCTGTGACCATACACAGCCCTTCAGGTTGTCCTTGCCTTACCAGCATTTATTTTTATTTACTTATGTATTTATTTGACTGTGCCGGGTCTTAATTGTGGCACACGGGATTTTTTAGTTGCAGCATGTGTGATCTTCATTGCCATGTGTGGGATCTTCTTTGCGGCATGCAAGATCTTTAGTTGTAGTATGCAGGCTCTTATTTGCAGCATACGGGTTCTAGCTCCCTGACGAGGGATTGAACTCTGGCCCCCGACATTGGGAGCATGGAGTCTTAACCACTGGGCCACCAGGGAAGTCCCTTTGCCAGCACTTAATTCAATGAAAGACCAATATATAGGTGTCAGGAAAACCCAATCTAAACCCCCAGACCCTGCCCAACATCCCAATTAAGAATACCTGTAAGAGGAAAATTGTGATGATGTGGTAGTACAGTATTTCCTCCCCAGCACCACGATGAGTGCTTTTTCTCCAAATTGAAAATGAATTCATGGCCACTGTAGCTGGAACTTGGTTTCCCCATGAAGAAATGATGAGTGAGTTCCTGGGCAGGTGCCCAGAGCATTTCAAACACAATTACAGAAAGAGACCATTACTTCACCTCACTCAGCTATAGCTGAGAATACATAGAATTGTTTTGTTTTAGAATAAGTGAACAAACTTCTTCACAAATGTCTTGAAATAAACTTTTGGAATTCAGTCTGTTGGAGAGTTCAAACTGGTTGTATTAACATTTGTTTTGCTCTGTGATGTTCTATGATCAAAAAGCCACTGAACATTTTCCCTTGAACTCTTGCATATCCTCTGTGAAGAAATACAATTTGATTTCTTTTTTGCAGGAATGTAAAGGTTCATTAAGATTTAATCACAGGATTGAAAGATATCTTTCCATCTGTATGCCTCCCTCTTAGTATTCCCCAAAAGTTCTCTAGGCTTCTATGTCTGGTGTTTTTCTCTGTCCTCAGCTACCAAAAAGTTTCAGCCAAGTTGGATAGGTTCCTTCTCAGAGTTAAGAATCCAGGGTTTTGGTCGACTGCTGAGATGTGAAGATGTCCCACTGCTGGTGTGTTGGGGCCCAGCAAAGGTACAGATGGGAGGCACCATGTGGCTGAAAGTGGATAATGGTTGTAAGATCGGAGTCCATTTGTGCATTTTGTGTTTTGTTCTCAGCGTTTTTCTGTGAGAAAACTTTTTCTCTATAATACAAATATTCAGGAAGGAGGTCAGCATGGTGGTGCACAGACCCGGACCTCATCTCCTTGTAGGTCCATGAACATCCCATTGTCAGGGCCTTTCCAGGGACATGAACCCAACTGGTCCAAGCCTCCCAGTCCTTCAAACCTCCCCATGCCTGCTACACATGCCCTGCTAGCTCCTTCTATTTTGCATTAAATTGTTATTTTCCATCTTATGTAACATGTGCTTGGAATCACTTGCTCACTCTTAGTGTCTATCCCTCTTGGTAGTTCTCCTCCCACACTGCAGCACTTTAGGGGTGAGCTGTCAAGAAACAAGTGAAAGAAGTCATCATTAGCAAGGGAAGTCCAGTAAAAGGAGATTTTTTTGCACATTTTTGGTACAAACTTGTTGACAGGAAGCCTTTAAATCATAGAAGAAGTGCTGATTCTTATGGGACAGAGAATTGATGAGAGTCAGCACAAATAAGCTAAGAAAACTAGAGCCTCCATTCCCACATACTTGGCATTTTAGCTCTTTAAGAAAAATCAAGGAGGAAAATGCAGCAGAGAGCACCGAACCACGTAGCCCAGACACAGGGAGCCAGAGGTACCTGTGCTTCCTTTCTGGCTGTTTAAATATCCTGTCCAGACACATTAGGCTCTGATCTCACTTTTGCTGCTCTGCAGTGTTTCAAGCTGTGGCTCTTGCTGAGAAGCTGTCTGCCATTGTCTCCTTCCTGAATAGAGGTGGAACAAGACACATAGAAACTAATATGGAGCATTGGGCAGTGTCACAAGAGACATCGCTTTGTGGAAAATTCTGGAGACTGGTGTATAGGGATCTGAATGGGGGTGAAGGGCAATTAAATAGAAGAGAACAAAGAGGATGTTGGACTACACCTCCCTCTCTCCTTTGCCTTTGTTGATTCACAGCAGTAAGCAGGTCTCTGTGGGTGGGGGGAGAACAGGGGCCTGTCCTGGCTTCTGACACTTCCAGGCTCAGCTCTTCTGTACCATCCTGGCTCCCTTCTGCTGTTCTGTCACCTCCTCTCATCAAGTGAATTTCAGTTGCTTCAAATTGAAGTGCTGAGTTTAGATATGCAAACAACATCATGCTGATTGATATACCATGCTCTGCATGCCAACTGAAGCTGCCTGATGTCCACAAGCTGACTAACCAGACATACCTGAGGTTTGGGGCTCACCCTAAAAGTCAGAGCTGAAAACTTTGCTTCCCTGAACCCATCACTCCAGCCCCTTGAAGCCAAAACTTCGAAGGGAAGTTTTCATTTGAAAACTGTTTCAGAATTAGAACTTGTATAAATCTATAACCTGTCATTTTTTCCCCTTTATTTAAAAATTTAACCCAGGGGGAGGAGTCAAGATGGCATAGTAGGAGGATGCAGAATTTGTGTCTCTGCACAACTAGGACACCTACCAGGCACTGGTGTGGGACCACAGACACCTAGGGGATAGGAGGACCTCACAGTGACTGGTTGTTTCAATTATATTTTTATTTTTCCTAATATATTTTTTATCTTTCTAATATTATTTTGTTTTTTATTCTTTGATATTGTACTGTTCCTATTTTTCTTTCTTTTATTTTTTATTATTATTTCTTTTTTACCACACCATGAAGCTTGCAGGATCCTGGTTCCCAGGCCAGAGGTCAGGCCCAAGCTCCTGTGGTAGGAGATCCAAGTGGAAACTGCTGCAATAACAGAGAACCACAAACCCCAGGGAATATTAATCAGTGTGGGGCCTCCTAAAGTTCCTCATCTCAGAACAAAGACCTGGCTCTATCAAACTGCTGGCAAACTCCAGTTCTGGACGCCTCAGGCCAAACAACCAGTAAGACAGAAATACAGCACCACCCATAAAAAAGAAAAAAAAGAAGAAACAAACAAACAAACAGCTACAAAAAAAAAATGTTACCGATGAAGGAGCAAGGTAAAAACCTACAAGACCAAATAAATGAAGATTAAATAAGCAACTTACCTGAAAAAGAATTCAGAGTAATGATAGTAAAGATGATCCAAAATCTCAGAAAAAGAATGGAGAAAATACAAGAAACATTTAACAAGGATCTAGACGAACTAAAGAGCAAACAAACAGTGATGAACAAAACAATAAATGAAATAAAAATACTCTAGAAGGAATCAGTAGCAGAATAACTGAGGTAGAAGAATGGATAAGTGAGCTGGAAGATAAAAAGTTGGAAATAACTGCCAGGGAGCAGAATAAAGATAAAATAATGAAAAGAATTGAGGACAGTCTCAGAGACCTCTGGGACAAAATTAGACACACCAACATTCTAATTATAAGAGTCCGAGAAGAGGAAGAGAAAAAGAAAGTGTCTGAGAAAATATTTGAAGAGATTATAGTCGAAAACTTCCCTAACATGAGAAAGGAAATAGTCAATCAAGTCCAGGAAGCACAGAAAGTACCATACAGGATAAACCCAAAGAGAAACACACTGAGACACATATTAATCAAGCTATCAAAAATTAAATACAAAGAAAAAATATTAAAAGCATCAAGGAAAAAGCAACAAATAACATACAAGGGAATCCCTATAAGGTTAACAGCTGATATTTCAGCAGAAACTCTGCAAGCCAGAAGGGAGTGGCAAGACATATTTAAAGTGATGAGGGCTTCCCTGGTGGTGCAGTGGTTGAGAGTCCACCTGCTGATGCAGGGGACATGGGTTCGTGCCCTGGTCTGGGAGGATCCCACATGCCGCAGAGTGGCTGGGCCCGTGAGCCGTGGCCGCTGAGCATGCGCGTCCAGAGCCTGTGTCCACAACAGGAGAGGCCAAAACAGTGAGAAGCCTGTGTACCACAAAAAAATAAAAATAAAAATAAAAAATAAAATAAAGCAATGAAAGGGAAAAACCTACAACCAAGATTACTCTACCCAGCAAGGATCTCATTCAGATTCGATGGATAAATTAAAACTTTTACAGACAAGCAAAAGCTAAGAGAATTCAGCATCACCAAACCAGCTTTACAACAAATGCTAAAGGAACTTCTCTAGGCAGGAAACACAAGAGATGAAAAGACCCACAAAAACAAACCCAAACAATTAAGAAAATGGTAATAGGAACATACATATCAATAATTATCTTAAATGTAAATGGATTAAATGTTCCAACCAAAAGATATAGACTGTCTGAATGCAAACAAAAACGAAACCTGTACATATGCTGTCTACAAGAGACCCACTACAGGCCTAGAGTCACATACAGACTGAAAGTGAGTGGATGGAAAAAGGTATTCCATGCAAGGAGAAATCAAAAGAAAGCTGGAGTAGCAATTCTCATATCAGACAAAATAGACTTTAAAGTGAAGACTATTACAAGAGACAAAGAAGGACACTACATGATGATCAAGGGATCAATCCAAGATGAAGATAAAACAATTATAAATATTTATGCACCCAACAAAGGAGCACCTCAATACATAAGGAAAATACTAACAGCCATAAAATGGGAAATCAACAGTAACACAATCATAGTAGGGGACATTAATACCCCACTTTCACCAATGGACAGAACATCCAAAATGAAAATAAATAAGGAAACACAAGCTTTAAATGAAACATTAAACAATATGGACTTAATTGATATTTATAGGAAATTCATTCCAAAAACAACAGAATACACTTTCTTCCCAAGTGCTCACAGAACATTCTCCAGGATAGACTATACCTTGGGTCACAAATCAACCCTTCATAAATTTCAGAAAACTGAAATTGTATCAAGTATCTTTTCTGACCACAATGCTATGAGACTACATATCAATTACAGGAAAAAAACTGAAAAAAATACAAACACATGGAGGCTAAACAATAAGCTACTAAATAACCAAGAGATCACTGAAGAAATCAAAGAAAAATCAAAAAACACCTAGAGGTCTTCCCTGGTGGCACACTGGTTGAGAGTCCGCCTGCAGATGCAGGAGACGCGGGTTCATGCCCCAGTCTGGGAAGATCCCACATGCTGCAGAGAGGCTAGGCCCGTGAGCCATGGCCGCTGAACCTGCATGTCTGGAGCCTGTGCTCTGCAACGGGAGAGGCCACAACAGTGAGAGGCCTGCGTACTGAAAAAAAAAAAAAGAAAGAAAAAACTACCTAGAAACAAAAGACAATGAAAACACGACAACCGAAAACCTATAGGAAGCAGAAAAAGCAGTTCTAAGATGGAAGGGTTTAGCAATACAATCCTACTTCAAGAAATAAGAAACATCTGAAATACACAACCTAAACTTACACCTAAAACAATTAGATAAAGAAGAACAAAAAACCCCCAAAGTTAGCAGAAGGAAAGAAATCATAAAGATCAGATCAGAAATAAATGAAAAAGAAATGAAGGAAACGATAGCAAAGATCAATAAAACTAAAAGGTGGTTCCTGGAGAAGATAAAAAAATTGACAGATCATTAGCCAGACTCATCAAGAAAAAAAGGGAGAAGACTCAAATCAACAGAATTAGAAATGAAAAAGGAGAAGTAACAATTAACCCTGAAGATATAAAATGATCATGAGAGATTACTACAAGCAACTATATGCCAATAAAATGGACAACCTGGAAGAAATGGACACATGCTTAGAAAAGCACAACCTTCTGAGCCTGAACTAGGAAGAAATAGAAAATATAAACAGACCAATCACAAGTAATGAAATTGAAACTGTGATTAAAAATCTTCCAACGCAGGCTCCCCTGGTGGCACAGTGGTTGAGAGTCCACCTGCCGACGCAGGGGACATGGGTTCGTGTCCCTGTACGGGAGGATCCCACATGACTCAGAGCGGCTGGGCCCTTGAGCCATGGCCACTGAGCCTGCGCGTCTGGAGCCTGTGCTCCGCAACAGGAGAGGCCACAAGAGTGAGAGGCCTGCATACTACCAAAAAAAAAAAAAAAAAAAAAAAATTCTTCCAACAAACAAAAGCCTAGGACCAGACTGCCTCACAGGTAAATTCTATCAAACATTTAGAGAAGAGCTAACAGCTATCCTTCTCAAACTTTTCCAAAATATAGCAGAGGGAAGAACACTCCCAAACATATTCTACAAGGCCACCATCACCCTGATACCAAAACCAGCCAAAGATGTCACAAAAAAGAAAACTACAGGCCAATATCACTGATGAACATAGATGCAAAAATCCTCAACAAAATACTAGCAAACAGAATCCAGCAGCACATTAAAAGGAACAAACACCATGATCAAGTGGGGTTTATCCCAGGGATGCAAGGATTCTTCCATATATGCAAATAAATCAATGTGATACACCATATTAACAAATTGAAGGATATAAACAATATGATATTCTCAATAGATGCAGAAAAAACTTCAGATAAAATTCAACACCCATTTATGATAAAACCCCTCCAGAAAGCAGGCATAGAGGGAACTTTCCTCAACATAATAAAGGCCATATATGACAAACCCACAGCCAACATCGGTCCCAGTGGCAAAAAACCGAAACCATTTCCTCTAAGATCAGGAACAAGACAAGGTTGCCCACTCTCACTACTATTATTCAACATAGTTTTGGAAGTTTTAGCCACAGCAGTCAGTGAGGAAAGAGAAATAAAACGAATCTAAATTTGAAAAGGAAAAGTAAAACTGTCACCGTTTTCAGATGACATGATAATATACATAGAGATTCCTAAAGATGATACCAGAAAACTACTAGAGCTAATCAATGAATCTGGTGGAGTAGCAGGTTACAAAATTAATGCACAGAAATCTCTTGTATTCCTATACACTAATGATGAAAAATCTGAAAGAGAAATTAAGGAAACACTCTCATTTACCACTGCAACAAAAAGAATAAAATACCTAGGAATAAACTTACTAAGGAGACCAAAACCTGTATGCAGAAAACTATAAGACACTGATGAAAGAAATTAAAGATGATACAAACAGATGGAAAGATATATACCATATTCTTGGATTGGAAGAATCAACATTGTGAAAATGACTATACTACCCAAAGCAATCTACAGATTCAATGCAATTCCTATCAAACTACCAATGACATTTTTCACAGAACTAGAACAAAAAATTACACAATTTGTATGGAAACATGAAAGACCCCAAATAGCCAGAGCAATCTTGAGAAAGAAAAATGGAGCTGGAGGAATCAGGCTCCCTGACTTTAGACTATACTACAAAGCTACAGTAATCAAGAGAGTGTGCTACTGGCACAAAAACCGAAATATAGACCAATGGAACAGGATAGAAAGCCCAGAGATAAACCCACGCACATATGGTCACCTTATCTTCAATAAAGGAGGCAAGAATATACAATGGAGAAAAGGCAGACTCTTCAGTAAGTGTTGCTGGGAAAACTGGACAGCTACATATAAAAGAATAAAATTAGAACACTTCCTAACACCATACACAAAAATAAACTCAAAATGGATTAAAGACCTAAATGTAAGGTCAGACAGTATAAAACTCTTAGAGGAAAACATAGGCAGAACACTCTATGACATAAATCACAGCAAGATCCTTTTTGACCCACCTCCTAGAGAAATGGAAATAAACACAAAAATAAAGAAATGGGACCTAATGAAACTTCAAAGCTTTTGCACAGCAAAGGAAACCATAAGCAAGATGAAAAGACAACCCTCAGAATGGGACAAAATATTTGTAAATGAAGCAACTGACAAAAGATTAATCTCCAAAATATACAAGCAGCTCATGCTCCTCAATATCAAAGAAACAAACAACCCGACCCAAAAATGGGCAGAAGACTTAAATAGACATTTCTCCAAAGAAGATATCCAGATTGCCAACAAACACATGAAAGGATGCTTAGCATCACTAATCATTAGAGAAATGCAAAACAAAACTACAATGAGGTATCACCTCACACTGGTCAGAATGGCCATCATCAAAAATCTACAAATAATAAATGCTGGAGAGGGTGTGGAGAAAAGGGAGTCCTCTTGCACTATTGGTAGGAATGTAAATTGATACAGACATTATGGAGAAGAGTATGGGTATTCCTTAAAATACTAAAAATAGAACTACCATGTGACCCAGCAATCTCACTACTGGGCATATACCCTGAGAAAACCATAATTCTAAAGGAGTCATGTACCCCAGTGTTCATTGCTGCACTATTTACAATAGCCAGGACATGGAAGCAACCTAAGTGTCTATCAACAGATGAATGGATAAAGAAAATGTGACACATATATACAATGGAATATTACTCAACCATAGAAAGAAATGAAATTGAGTTATTTATAGTGAGGTGGGTGGACCTAGAGATTGTCATACAGAGTGAAGTAATTCAGAAAGAGAAGAACAAATACCATATGCTAACACATATATATGGAGTCTAAAAAAAATGGTTCTAATGAACCTAAGGGCAGAACAGGAATAAAGACTCGGATGTAGAGAATGGACTTGAGGACATGGGGAGGGGTAAGGGTAAGCTGGGATGAAGTGAGAGAGTGTCATGGACTTATATACACTGCTGAATGGGAAATAGATAGCTAATGGGAAGAAGCCACATAGCACAGGGAGATCAGCTCAGTGCTTTGCGAGCACCTAGAGGGGTGGGATAGGGAGGGTGGGAGGGATACGCAAGAGAAAGAGGATATGGAGATATACATATGCATATAGCTGATTCACTTTGTTATACAGCATAAACTAATACAACATTTTAAAGCAATTATACTCCAATAAAGTTGTTTTTAAAAAATATTTAGCCCAGTAGCACGTTAAAGTTTAGCTGCAAAGGTTTAAAAAAGCCTCACATTTAGGTACCCATCTGCATCCTAAAAGCATAAGTGATTTTGACTTAACGGTTTTCTAACTGTTTGCCAGAGTATTAGGAGCTGAGTTTGAGGGAAGAGAAGGAAAAATGCACATAAAAACTTATACAGCTCATATCCTTATAGTGTCCTTCTAGAGAAAACCAACCATTGGTGGACAGAGGTGTGACACCAGAGCCCGCCATTGCCCCCAACTCATATGAAGACCATTAGCTCAGTCTCCGTACCTGTGACCTGACATGACATTTCTCTTAGGAATGTGCTTTGCCTGGAGATGATCTCAGCCCCCAGACTCAGCCTCACAACCACTGTGACCTTGGCAACAAGCTGACCTATGAGCTGCAGTGATACTACAATGACGATGCACCCAGGGTCCCCTCACAAGACCACCTCCATATGAAAATGACTGGGAATACAGGTACATTGGGATTTCACTTTCAGGTGTAATTGCCATGCAGTAACATAAAAGTCATCCCAGAAGAAATAAAATTGCAAATATAATCTCGTTTGGAGTTTCCACATGTAGTTTGGAAAAAGCCTTTTTTTTTTTCTTTTTTTTCTTTTCTTAATCCCAAGGGACTAAGAAACAAACATTTGCAAAAGGAATGCAAATTCCATGTGTAAGGAAGTGCATGTCATAATATCACTCTGGACTGTCTGTAGATTTACTCACCTCAGTGGACTCTTTCCTTTTCATTAGGGTTTGAGATAAAATTTCCTGTCCCTCCTGCCAGCTAGCTGCCTTAGGCCATCAGTATTTCTGTGCTGACCCCATTTCCAGCACAGCACTCCTGAGAGAGGGAAATCAAGAGAAATGGCCTTCCTGTCATCTGCAGTGTAAATTCCAAAACCAAGGCCAGACCCCCTAACAATGAGTTGAAAGCTCTGAGGATTCCCGTTTCTGACTCTTGGGTGGGAGAAAAGTGCACTTAATTTTTACAGATGAGATGATGCTACCATGGTGCACTGCTATCCAAATAGTAGTCAGAGAAGTTGCCTGGATACAGCTCTGATCAGTGATCATCCAATATGGATGCTGCTTGGGCTTTGGGTGGAAAGCTCTTTAAGACAGATCACTCACTGGAGGGTCTGGATTCAGTTGTGAGAATGCTGAGTGTTTGGAAACCTGTCAATCATCCCATTCAGTATCCTTTCCTGGCTGGTGTTAGTGCTGGGCACCCTGTGGTGGTGAGTTTACAAAGACAGCAGGTGGCCCTGCAGGAACTGGGGATCCAGTGGAAAAGGAGGAGGACAGATAAGAAAATGACTATCAGATAGAACAGATGCCTTAATGGAGGGGAGGGAGGGACCCCTGGGACCTGAAGGTGTAATGGGATTGAGGAGGTGATGTGTGTGTTGAGAGCAAGAATGACCATCTCAAACATTCTCAGGGATTACAGCTTTATTCTGCTACCCACAGGGAAGCAGCAGCTCAAGACAGATTGTAGCAGGAAGGCTGAGACCAGCTGAGGAGGCCTGGCAGTAGTGATGGGGGGGGACAGGGGCAGCAGGGGAGGGTAGTGCTGTCCTGAGCTGGAGACCTGGAGACTATAGGATTAGGTGGGCACAGGTGAGCAAGGAACACAGTGTGAGTGATTACATGACTCAGGGTCTTCGGGTCTGCCTGGAGATCGTGTCTGTTCTCTGAATGTTATAGACTGAATGTCCCTGTGCCCACCCCACCATGCATACGTTGAAGTCCCAACCCCCAATGTGATGGTATTTGGAGGTACTTAGGTTTAGATGAGGTCATGAGGATAGGGACCTCGTGATAGGATTAGTGCCCTTACAAGAAGAGACACCAGAGCCTGCTCCCTCCACTGCCCACCAAGGAAAGGCCATGGGAGGACACAGCACGAAGGTGGTCTACAAGCTAGGAAACAGGCCATCACCAGAACCCAAATCTGCTGGCACCTTGACCTTAGACTTTCAGCCTCCAGAACTGTGAGAAATAAATTGTGTTGTTTCAGATGCCGCATCTATGGCATTATGATATAGCAACCCCAGCCGACTAAGACATAGTTAGTGAAGCCACAATAGGAGCAGGCTGATAGGGGAGGAAGGGCTGTCTGGACACATTCCATTTGATCTGTTTTAGAACTTTCAGGTGGACTTGCCAGGTCGGCAGGTGGATAAAAAGTCTCCAGCAGTTTCCCTGGGTCCACCTCCCACTCCATCCTCACCACGACATTTGGACAAATGTTGAGAAGTTCCCTCCCACCCTATCCCTTAGGGGCAGCTTTCCTTACAGGAAAGTGTGTTTCCCCACAGGGAGGGATTCCCCTAGAAGCCACTATGGTGGTTCAGCAGGGGAGGCCGGGGAGACCACATGGACGTGGCCCAAGGACCTGCCCTCGCTCACACACTCTGATTTGGGGACCTGGCTCTGAGCTTGTTTCATGGTTGTCCCAAAGCTTCTTCTTGTTCTCGCATAACAGTTTCAATAGCTTAAGTGGTTCCTATTGTTTTCAAGGGCAGATTTGTCCTTTTTGAGCACTGAGGGGAGAGACTACAAAAACACACTCAGTCTGTCACTCTGCCCTCAGACTATCCCTTATCAGTTACAAACCCTAGTTCTCTGGAATAAAATTATGTCTCCTTCTAGTGCTTAGCCAACACCTTCTTTTTCAAGGATCCCAAGCACTTTCCCAGCCCTGTTTACCAATTAAGGAGTTTCCAAACCATCCCAGGAGCATCCCATCCTCCCTGAGCCCTCAAGGGTTAGAGGAGATAAGGGACCCAGGACTCTATTCCAATGGTCATCTGGTCTTCTGGGCAGTGCAGTTCACTCCCTGAGACTCCCAAGACTCACATGTGAAGTAGTATCTCAGATCCTGGGTCTAGCGCCTTTCCCCACCAGAATTCCCAAGGTCCAGAGGGTGGGAAGGAGAGAGAGATGGCAACTCCCAAGGAAACAGGATGAGAGGACAATGCCCTGCACAAGCAGTCTCCTCCCCTCCCCTCCCCTCCCTGGGCTGCTGTGTGGAGGAAGGAGTAACAACACCCCTGTTCTATGTAGGACAACAAGAGCAGCCTGGGACCTCCCCCATCTCCACCTGCCCTGCAGGTGCCCTTCTACTAGGGGAGGGCTGACAAAGACTTTGCTGAAAAAGATGGATGGCTTCCTTGCAAGAAGCATTTAAAATGGAGAAAATGAGCAAACCAGACAACTCACTTCCATTACAATTCTACCTGTGCAAATTAAATTTGGAACTAATGATTCCCATATAGTTATTCCGAAAGAACAAAAAGCAACCTAGCTTATTGATGAAGCCAACCACACATTCTTGGAAATAAAAAACAACCATAAATACTAATATTGGAAACCTCCAGCTTCCCTGGTCCCCTCAAGTGCCCCATCCCTCTGAAGTCCACTCCCTGGAAAACAAAATTTACTAAGAATGTTCCCACTCACCCCCCCTACCTCTCACCTCTCCTCCCGTCCTCCTAGGAGGTCCTGTTTCCCAGGAGTAGACTGTGGAGGCTGGAGATTTGTAAGAATCGCCGCGCCTCCACAGCCCAAGGTCAGCTTCTAACGCAACAGAGAGTGGTTTTCTTCAGACAGAAATCCCTCCCTGGTGTCTCATCAAGTGCCAACTGGGGTTGACAATTGCTCTTTTTTTCCATTTATAATCAAGGACGTGGCTTTCATACTCTCATAATCAC
Organism: Mesoplodon densirostris; assembly: GCF_025265405.1. Classification (NCBI taxonomy): domain Eukaryota; kingdom Metazoa; phylum Chordata; class Mammalia; order Artiodactyla; family Ziphiidae; genus Mesoplodon; species Mesoplodon densirostris. The sequence goes on from NC_082663.1 coordinate 5,005,563, forward strand.
TCCCCTTCATTCTCACTCCATTTTTTTATGTTTCACACCATCATAGCAGCTGAAATTCAGGCTTAGGGACTAAAGCAACATGCAGAGACTGATGCAGAAAAGAAACAGTCTGAAATGAGCTGAGAAGCCTACCATTGGAGCTGACTTACTCTTCCAAGTTTGACAATATACATAGACGCTGGAAGAGGTGCTCTAAGACACATTGTTCCAGACAATTTTAGCGTAGCAGAGCATGCTCTCTGGCAGGAAATGGGAAGAAAGGATGCTCATCAGCTCACCGTGGCTCTATCCAGGGCTTGGAGAACCCAGCATCCTGGCTCCAAAAGACATGCTCCTGGCCAGTTCAGAGACGACAAGGAGGCTGCTCCCTGCGACCCACCCACAACTACGTCCCCTCACTCAGAAGGCCTGGGATTGCACATCTACCTTCTCCCACTTGCCTCAGCCTGGGCTTTACCAGCATGACAGCTACAAGGTGTAAACGGCATTGGCTGGAGACAAGAGGTCGTGGCTAAGGTGATTCAAAAAACTTCTCAGACCCTCCATCTGTAAGTCTCTGATTTCTATCACCCACCTAAATCACATGTTGTTGCTTTTCAAAAGTGGTCCTGAAAGCAAATGAAGACGACATCCCCTGGATCAGACGGCAAACTCCCTCCTTATCTTCCCAGCCCGTATTCCTTCTCTTCCCCCAAACACCATCCCCTTTCTCCTTCCCTACACTGTTGTATAGCACAAACTAAATTATAAACTTAAACTTCTATGCCAACATATTTAAATTTAATACAAATACAAGGAGTAAATTCATTAGGACGGATTTAAAAGTTATTTATTATGTGATGAAAAGGTAAGGATATAATCTCTCTGGGCTACCTGTATTTTCAATTTGCATATTATATTCAAACTCAAATTCATGTGCCAATAAAAGCAGTATAAACGTAACATTCTGCTATTTATTTGTAAAATCAACCATGTACCTTCCTTGTCCCTGAGTTTACTAATTTTCTGAAATGTTATAAAACTACAGTTTTGTGAACTTTACTTATAGTTTTGAGGTGCTTAGAAATTAAAATTAGCCCTAATGTGTCTTTACTTACTCTGTCCAACTCTGTGTGAAGGTACAATTTCAACACATTCTGATTCTTCAATTTAAGTGTCAGTGATCAAGGTCCATACTTCATAATAGTTGCCTTTTGGAAAAATGAAAGCGTTTGTCTTTCTGTTTATAGAAGTTAAATATGTTCATTACAGAAATTTGGGAAGAAGGAGAAGATAAAAATCACTCTTCCTAATCCCATCACTCAAAACTAATCTCTGTCAGATTTGAGATAAGTACAATACACAAAACTGTTTTCGATTACGAAAGGCAGAAGGTGTGTGGACTCACTTCCCTCAGCAACGTGCAGAGGGTGAGGGTGATTGCTGTGCCCCGGGTTTGGAAGTAGTCTGTCCCGGAAAAACAAGACAAATATAGAAGTCGTTCCTTCCCAGGACAGACATGCAGGAAAAGACCTGGATTAATTGTTAAAGACAAACTCTCACTTGTCTGAAATATGACAAACCTGGAAAAATATTTCTCCTTGATTTTTTTTAATCCCCTGAAGAAATACTCTAAATCATTCAATCAAAGGGAGAGTTTTGTGAGGTTCAAGTCACAAAGAGATAAAATAGTGAGTCAAGGAGGAGGAAGCCAGGGCAGCCTGTGATGTGAGGGGGTGATGTCGCTTAGTCCCCAAAACCGAGCTGAGCAGGCGAACCGCCCACAAGCTTCACAGTACAAGCAGCTAGTCAGACACATGGTAAGGCAATTAAGGAAATATTTAGTTCATGCTTAAAATAATAGGCATATTCAAACATTTTCTCAATGCTCATGAATGGTTATGTAGATAAAAAGTGAAAGTGGACATTTTGGCTATTTGTCCTAATCCTTGAGAGAGTTGGTCTAAATGACACAATGAACTGATTGCTGCGTTTCTTACTCTAATGTGTGTTTGTCAAGTAGATGCAACTCCACCTGTTCTTTTAAAACATTGAATCCTGTTAGAATGAAAGGTCTGCAGCTCAGGAAGCTTGTGTTTTTAAGTGATTAAGAAGTGTGTAGCTACCATAATGGTTCATGTACATGCACATGCCCCCCCCCACACACATGCACACAAACACAGGCGCAAGCAAGAACCCCGCACCATGCACTGTGCCAGGAGCCCTGCAATATGCACTGCTTTTTCTTGCAAGTTACTGATATTCCCATTTTATGAGTAAAAAACTAAGACTTACAGTGGTTAAGCCATTTCATTCTGAATCACACAGTGGTGAAGCTATGATTTGGTGTGGCTCCACTCAATTTTACCAATGACAGCACAGTGTGGATGGTTTAAAATTTGTCAGTGGAATGACATCAGCCCAATGAAAGAGAACATGGAGGGAGAGGCTTCAGGAAGTGGACTTTGCCAGAAATTCAGGATAGCACACTGAAACATACTGTAGTTACTATAGTTACTCTCGCGTATGGGCTCACAGTCTTGGGAGCAGATATTAAATCATGCAATTTTTTTGTTCTTCTTGGTAAAATCATGAGAGTTTTAAAATAATTCTTTTATTTGTTGAACAGATATTTGTTACCCACTAAGATTCCTAGGGCACCGGTATAAGTACTGAAAACAGCATTTGTGAAGATACAAATGTGTTCTTCCAACTCATACTACTTATAGTCTAATAAGGAATAAATAAGCAGTTACTAAAATTACTTTTCATGAAGTGACATATATATATTCATATGTACATGTATTATATATATATATATATATAAATATACATATATATATACACACACACATATATATGTATATATATGCCTGAAACAGAATTTAAGGGCAATAGACATTTTCCCTCCATCTTGGGAGATATTACTTGAAACATGCTCCACAAGGTACCCCACAAGCCAGGATGGGTTTGTCCTCAACCAGAATCTGCTCTCTCCCATACTGGTGACTATAAAAGGTAAGTTAATACCTCCTGCATGTCCTTTACTAAGTAACTGTGACTATTAGCATTGCTGTCACCATTATTGCTTAATAATGATGATCTGTCCCTCATCACAAATAATTTTACACAGCTTAATAAGATGCATTTTATATAAAATAAAATTCACCCAATTTAAACATATAGTTTGATAGTTATGATAAAAGTATACAGTTATGCAATTACCACATCAGTCAAGTTTTAGAATAATCATATTATCCCTCAAATTCCCTCAGGACTATTTGCAGAAAAAGCATTTCACAGAATTCAGTACAGTACGCATTCATGATTTTAAAACTTTTTTTTTTTCAGGAAATTTGGAATGGAAAGAAATTTCCTCCACCAGATAGAGGGCATCTATGAAAAACCAATAGCTAACCACATATTTAATGGAAAAAGACTAGTGCTCACAAATAAAGCAGAGATGTCTACTTTCACCACTTCCATTTAACATTGTATAGGATGTACTAGCTCGTGCAATAATGCAAGAAAAAAAAAGACATACAGTTGGGAAGGAATAAGAAAATCTCTATTTGCAGATAACATAATTTTGTATGTAAAAAGTCCTAAGGAACAACAACAAAAAAAGCTACTAAAACAAATGAGAGTTTAACAAGATTGTAGGACACAAGGTCGATATATAAAAACAATTCTATTTCTCTGCAGTAGTAGCCAAAAAATTCAAAATTGGAGTTAAAAATATATATATATATATATATATATATATATATATATATATATATATATATATTTACCATAACATAAAAATAACTAGAAATAAATATAAGAAATATGTGCAAAACCTCTTCACTAAAATCCCCAAAGCTGCTAACAGAAATGAATAAATAGAGATGTATTAAGTTCTTTGATTAGATGACTCAATATTGTCAGTATGGGAATTTTCTCCAAATTGATGTGTAGCTACAAGATAATCTCTATCAAAACCCCATCAGGCATTTTACAGAAATTGGCAAACTGATTTAAAATGTACATGGAAATGCAAAATACCTAGGATAACAAAATAATTTAAAAATAAAAGAACAAAGGCAGTGGACTTACCTGATTTCAAAGTTGGCTATGAAATTATAGTAATGAAAGAGTAAAGTATTGGCATAACAGTGTGATCAACTGATCTAACATATAGATCAATTCACTGAGTCTTGGTGTGTGGCCCAGAATAAGGTCTCTCCTAGGGAGAGTTCCACTTGAATTTGAAAAGTATGTATACACAGCTGTTTGGGTACACAGCTCTTTTGTAGATTTCATTAAACCATGTTGATGGAACATGCTGCTCTACTATGCTTAGGGGTTTGTCCCATTACTTACTGAGAGAGATATACTACAATCTCCAAATATAATGGTTGATATTTCTAGTTTTCTTTCAATTTTGCCAGTTCTTCCTTCATATATTATGAAGGTCCGTTTTTATGTGTATAAACATTTATAATTTTGGGGACTTCCCTGGTGGCTCAGTGGTTAAGAATCTGCCTGCCAGTGCAGGAGACATGGGTTTGAGCTCTGTTCTGGGAAGATCCCACATGCTGTGAAGCCTGTGCACCACAACTACTGAGTTGGGCTCTAGAGCCCGCAAGCCATAACTACTGAGTCCATGTGCCACAACTACTGAAGCCCGCATGCCTAGAGCCCGTGCTCTACAACAAGAGAAGCCACCACAATGAGAAGCCTGTGCATCACAACGAAGAGTAGTCTCTGCTCGCCACAACTAGAGAAAGCCCGTGTGCAGCAACAAAGACCCAATGCAGCCACCAATAAATAAAAATAAATAAAATTAGAAAAAAAGATGAAAAAAGTCATTTTTTTACTACATAAAAAATTATAATTTTTATATGTTCCTTCTCTAGTTTCCCTTTTATCATTATGAAATGCTAATTTTTTTCTCTAGTTTGTCTTAAGGTATGTTTTGTCTGATATTTAAATAGCCATTCTATTTCCTGTATGCTTTGTGTTTGCAGAATATATTTTTATGTCCTTTCCTTTCATCTCAGCTATGTCCTTGAGTTTAAAGTGCTTCTCTTTCAGGCAGCATATAATTGTATCTTGCCATCTCATGAAGTTTGAAAAGTTGTAACTTTGATTCAATTATTTATTACATTCACATCTAATGTGATTATTGATATGGTTGAATTGATATCTACCATTATGTTGTTTCTTATCCCTTTTCAATCCTGTCCCTATTACTAATTCTTTTCATTTTAAACAAATATTTTAGTGCACATTTTCTCTTTTTATTTTTTAGCTATATTCCTGTATATGTTTTTCAGTGGTTGTTCTAAGTATTATAATATCAATCTTTAACTTTGCAAAATCTACTCCAAGTTAATACTAACTTACTTCTGGTAATATATAGAAACTTAGCAACCTTCTATCTCCATTACATCCTTTCCTTTCTGTTCTTCATATTTCATACCTTTACATTATAATTCAAAAATACAGATGTCCCTTGGTATCCTTGAAGGATTAATTTCAGGACCCCACCATGGATAACAAAATTCAAGTATACTCAAGTCCTTTATATAAAATGGCATAGTATTTGCATATAACCTATGCACATCCTCCCGTATACTTTAAATCATCTCTAGATTACTTATAATACCCAATACTATGTAAATGCTATGTAGATAGTTGCAAATACAATGTAAATGCTATGTAAATTGTTGCCAGGTGAAGGGAAAATTCAAGTTTTGCTTTTTGGAATTTTCTGGAATGTTTTTCAATTTATGGTAGAACTCACAATAAGAAACTCACAGATACAGAGGGCCTAGTCTACAGTGTGGCAATTTTACTTCAAACAAACATATGTCTTTTAAAGAAATTAAGAGAAAAAGTTAAAAACTTTTATTAATATTGACCTACATATTTACTCTTTCTGGTATATTTTGTTCTAGCTTTCAGATCAAAGTTACCCTCTGTGACATTTCCTTAAGCTTAAAAGGCTTCTCTTAGCATTTCTTCTGGGGCAGTCTTGTTAGCAACAAATTTTCTCTGTTATTATTTTCCTGACAGTGTCTTTTGTTTACACCTTTTTTTTTTTGGAAGAATCATTTTGCTGGGTATTGAATTGTTGCTTGATGAGTTATTTTTTCCTTCTTTCAGCACCTTGAATTATATCATCCCAATGTCTTCTTGCCTCTACCACATCTAATGAGAAGTCACATTAATTGTATTGTCCCACTGTGTGTGATGGGTCGATGTTCTCTCGATGCTTTTAAGATTTGTCTTTCTTCTTGTCTTTCAGCATTTTACCTGTATTGTTTCTAGGTTTTATTTTCTTTGTAATTATTTTATTTTAGGTTCACTAACATCCTTAGATTTGTAAGTTAGATTTTCACCAAAATTGAGGCGTTTCATCTGTTAGTTTTAAAAATATTTTTTCTGGGCCTCCCTGGTGGTGCAAGTGGTTGAGAGTCCGCCTGCCGATGCAGGGGATACGGGTTCGTGCCCCGGTCTGGGAGGATCCCATATGCCGCGGAGCGGCTGGGCCCGTGAGCCATGGCCGCTGAGCCTGCGCGTCCGGAGCCTGCGCGTCCGGAGCCTGTGCTCCGCGACGGGGGAGGCCACAACAGTGAGAGGCCCGCATACCGCAAAAGGAAAAAAAAAAAAAATAATAATAATAATAATAATATTTTTTCTGCATCTTTGTCTCTCTCCTCTTCTCCTGAGACTCCAATTACAAATATGTTGAAATTTTTGCTATTGTGCCAGAGATCTCTGAAAATATATTATATTTTACATGTTTTCTCTCTTTATGTATTGGGTAATTTTCATTGCTCTATCTTCTAGTTCATGGTTTCTTTCTTCTGTCATCTTGAATCTGCTATTTGACCCAATTTTCTGTTTCAGTTATTTCACTTTTCAGTCTAAACTCTTCACTTACTTTATTTTTTTAACATCTTTATTGGAGTATAATTGCTTTACAATGGTGTGTTAGTTTCTGCTGTATAACAAAGTGAATCAGCTATACATAAACATATATCCCCATATCTCCTACCTCTTGTGTCTCCCTCCCACCCTCCCTATCCCACCCCTCTAGGTGGTCACAAAGCACTGAGCTGATCTCCATGTGCTATGTGGCTGCTTCCCACTAGCTATCTATTTTACATTTGGTATCCACTTACTTTTAATTGTTTCCATTTGCGTGTTGAGATTACATATTTGTTCATATATTATTTTCACATTTTCCTTAATTCTTTGTACATTTTTTAAATATTAGAAAATACATTTAATAACTACTTTCAAATTTCTGCCTGCTAAACCCAATGTCTGAATATGTTTGGAGTCTTTTTTATTGACAATTTTTTCCTTATTGTGTAGTGCACTTTCCTATTTCTTTGAAAGTCTAGTAATTCTAGCTTGAAAACTGGACATTGTAGGGATACTTTTGTAGAATTCTTGATTCTGTTTTGTCTTTCTGAGAGTTTTTGACATTTTGTTTTAACAGGAAATTGATTTACCTAGACATAAACTGTGAAACCTATCCTCATGAAATCACTGTTGTCTCTGCTCATATAATTTCAAGCTGGAGCCATATGGGTCTCCCTTGTACTTGTGTAGTCTAAGGATCAGATAATAATTTGGGCAGATGTTACACTCTTCACTCAAGCTAGTAGGAATTTTATGATTGGCTTCCAGATCTATGTGGGTGAGGAACACATTCAAAGCAACACAAACTTATGAGTCTCTCCAGTCTTTTGCTTTTAGTCAGTCCCCTTGGAGTCTCCTACCTGCATGCATAATTTAGCATTCATCTGTGGGTATGTGGTGAGTTTGTTCACTTGTCTATTGATTTCTTGCTTCAAAAATCTCCACCTAACTATGTAGCTGCTCTGCCTTCACCTCAAATGAAGTTTTTCACCCCCAGTAAGTAGAGGTTTGTGTTTTTTTGCTGCTAGATTTGAATGGAGATGTCCACAGGCAAGAAGGCTGTGATGTGTCATCACCTTTCTAATCTAATGCAGTAACACTTTTTCATGAGAAAAATATTTCTCATGTTGTTACCTACTTTGGTCATTTCTCAGTGTCCTGAAATAGTTGTTTTTAATACTTTGACTAGTTTTGTTCTTTTATTCTGTGGGGGGAATTTCCCAACATCTTCTCACCTTTATTACTGGAAACTTAGTTCCCAAAACCCACATTTCATAATAATCTTTACAAGCAAAATCCTGATTTATTAAGACACAGTGTTTTCCATATCTTATTTTTTATTACAAAAAAATGAAATAAAAATGTGCAATAAATTAAAATGCTTCTCTCCCAAAGCTGATTTAGCTTGAAATAATTACAGCTACAAGTAGCACTTCTTGTGTGTCAATCAATGTTCTGAGCACTTTACATCACATCCCACTTAATCCCCATATAAGGAAAACATTTGAGAAAAACATTATTATTACCTTTTTTACAGATGGGAAACTGAAGCACAGAAACAAAAATTAATTTGACTAAAGTTATACAACTAATGAGTAACAAAGCCGGGATCCAAACCCAAACACTCTTGTTCCCAAGTCCATGCTTTAACCACAGCACTCTTTATTTACCTCTTGAGTTCCTGAAACTACGACTCAGGAAGACTCAAAGCCAGTTCCCCAGGGCACATCACAGAGCTGTTCCCACAACTGCCTTCTGCCATTTACATCTTTGTGCTGGTGTGTTTCCCAGTGATGTCTACAAGATCCAGCCTGATGAGATTTCTGTGTTTTATACGCAGAAATGAGAAGGTTGTGTTTTGTTCATTTTTACAATTTGCATGTACCATATTTAACATCTGAGAACATAACAAAAACAATCGTCTGTGTTCAGTGAAAACATGATATCCATCCATGAGGTATAAGTAAGAACTTCCTTATATGATAATATCATGGAAATATCACATCTGAATTCTTCCAAGCAGCCGTAAAACCAAGGCTCAGAATGTTGGAGTGGATTCACTGAAACAGAAATGTGTCCCATCTTGGTCCACCCCTCCTGGTGTGGCTATGAAATGTTGGCCAAAAGGGGAAGTAGGGCATGTGTGAATGCCTGAGGTATGCAGAGGAAGTATGGGGAGGACAGAGGTTGGGGATAAATCTTTTAAAACTAAAAGCAGGGAGAGGAATCTTATTTGTTCCACAATATAAAGATTCCCCAACACTGCCTTTGAAAGAGTGGTCTAACTAGGCTGCAGTGTGACTACATCCTTTCTGCAGTCAGGTCATCTAAAAAGTGTGGGGTAGTTTCTTAGGTATTTTGAGAGTAAAGAGATACTTCAAGATGACATATATTTAGCTGCCCAACCTTCTTGCTCATGCATTTTGTGTGGTGGATATATTTTCCTGATGGGTTTATGTTTAAGATCCCAGTAACATGTTTACTGAAGCTTGTGAAATGTTTATTTATCATATTGATTTTTTTAAAAACCAGATTTGGGTTTACTACTTCATTTCAGTTATTGTTATCATTGTTTCATATTACATTGTTTTTAACATCCTTTTATTTATTCTTCTTTGATTCTTTGTGTTTTTTGGCTTTTTTTCCCAGTTTATTGAGGTGAACACAATTATTTTTTATACATAGCTTTTCTTCTTGAATAATGGTAGCAATCATCATACATAGCATTTATTTTGTGTCACACGTTTTGGTATAAAATTCTCTTTTTATTGCTTTCTAAATAATTTTAATTTCAGTTTTAATTTTTTCTTTAATTCATGAGTTATCTAACAGAGGGTTTCTCAATATGTGAAGAGTCAAGGTTTTTTTTTCCTTATCTTTTATCACGTATTTCTGACTTATTAGATCATAATCAGAGGAAATGAACTAAAAAATCCTCTACTTTTAAAGATGAGCTATGGCTTTTGTAGCTAAGTACATACCAATTTTTGTAAATAATCCACATATAAACATACAAAACACTCTCTAAAGAATGTACCTTTCTCTGTATACTTATTACTTACTTACACATTTATAAATTTTAATTAACTTTTAAAATTAATCTATGTTCTTATTATTTTCTTTGGGGAAATATCTGATTGAGTGATGTTTATAAAAGTCTTTCATCACAGTATTGTGTTTATACTTCTAGTTTTCTCTATGTTAATTTGTTTGGAGTATTAAAGTTTATTACTGATGTACTTTATTCACAAATTGGGACTTTTGCTCTTGGTATAATATCTCCCTATATTGTTTAGAGTTTTCAATATTAAATCCTGCCCTATCTGATATTAATATTGCTCTGTAGCCTTCTTGTTTCTTGTTCTCTCTTCACATCATTGGTTGCTATTATCAGTGGGTAAGAGACTGACAAAGAGCAGGATATGTTCATTGTCTCAAAGCATCTCTTCACAAATGACTAATTACAAGTGGAAAAATAATAACTTTATGATGGAACAACCTGGTTGGCACCACTTTAAGGAAATTATCAAAGACACTTTTACAAACGGAGAGACAAAGGACATCTTGTGGCTTTTGATATGATGCGCAGAGAAGGATACAACATCACTTCTGTAATGTTGCTACAAAATACATAACAAGCTAAATCTACTGATGGGGAAAAGTTAAGCAAACCTAAAATGAAGGTGACTCTACAAAATAACTGGCCTCAGTTCCTTAAAAATGTCAATGTCTTGTCCAATGTCTTGACAGTCAAAGAGAGGTTGAGGAGTTCTTCCACATTTGGGGAAGATTGATTATATATCACAATTGAATGAAATGTGCGATCCCAAATTGGATCCCGAACAGAAAAAAAATAGCTATAAATTATATTATAGAGACAACTGGTGAAATATGAATGTGGAATACAGATTAGATAATGAGGCATGAATTTCCTGATTTTGACAATTTTACTGTGGTTATGTTAGAGAATATCCCTCTTCTTAGGGAATCCACATTGAACTATTTAAGGGTAAAGTGTCACCCTGTGTATAACATACCCTCAAATAGTTCAGAAAAATATTATAAGTATTAGAGAAGATGATAAAATAAATGTGACAAAATAATAATGATTGATGGTTCTGATGGAGGTTATATAGAAAGTTCTTTATAATATACTTACATATTTTCTGTAAAGTTGAAAATGTATGAAATAAAATGTTTACCAAAAAAGAGAGAATTGTACACATGCATATTCTAATTGACTTACTTGACGTTATTCCCTCCATCTTACTTAAGTTTATTAGCTTTGTCTGTGTTTTTTCCTTTTCCATATGTTTGCTGTTTTGTTCAACTTGCTGCGGCATCCCTGTTTATCTTGGTTACTTTGAAGTTTCTGTGTGTTTCCCTTCCCCACTAGTGGATGTCTTCTATTTCTCAATGGTTGTAATTCTACAGTGATTTCTAGATGATTGGTGAAAGCAAGAGATCCCCTATTTTTTCCAGCTGAGGCCTTTCTCCCCTGCCCTGCATGAGAAATAGAGAACACCTTTATCTCTTGTTCTTACCCTTATATTTCTTGTCCTAATTAATGTCACCACTCTGTTCCCAGTCATTAAGCCATGGATCTCGTCTTCGTCCTCAATGGCTCTTTTCCTCTCCAAGTTCTATCAATTCCATCTGATAGAACCACCAAAGGCAGCACTTCTCCACTCCCAGTGTCAGGCTCTCCCTCAGGCCCTCACTGCTGTGCCAATATTCTGATCTGTTTCTTCCATTCTCTTTTCCACGTGGTCCCTAGTTAGGAGGATCTGTAAGCAAATATCTGCTCATGCCACTGCCTAACTTTAAAAGTCTGTAGGGCCCCTCATTTTCTGAGGGTAAAGCTTGGGTAAAAATGAAGGTCATGATGCATCCTCTGTGTGTCCTGTGGATCACCTCCTTCTCTCCAGCTCAGGGTCCTGCCACTTTGGGCCCTAGTGACCCCAGTGCTCCTGGAAACTTCATTCTTCAAGGGCAGCTGGTTCTCTCTTTGGAAACCTCTTCTCCCTCTTCTCTCTCTGTCCAACCCCTCCTTACCGTGTAATGTCTAAATCAACCACCCTGTCTTCCGAGGAGCTCTTCCTGGGGGCTGCCAGCAGAGTGATTACTTCTGTGCCCTTTTATATCATTAGTCATCTGGAATTGTAATGATATTGACTCCTCATAGCAGAGAGTGTGTCCCATTAAACTTGGCTTCCCTGATGCCTCAGTAGACAGAATATATTTAGTGAATAAATGCATGAGTGGGTGCACAGGTCATGCTGAACAGCAGACTTGGGAACCACTGACCGCAGCATGCTCTCATAAGAGGCATGACGTGCTGGGGATTTTGCGACCTCTACCAGAATCCCAAACCAGCCCTGCATGTGTCTCCCAGGCAGACCTCGGGAGGAGCCTCCACTCACCCTTCACACATTTTATTCACATCGAAAGTGAGGCCCAGAGTGATGCATTCTTTGCAGCCACAATATTTATCTTCCTTTCAAAACAATCACTTGAAGAAAGAATTAAAACTGGGCTCATGGTGAATGTCAGGGCCGCTATGTCAGGTTGGGGTGCTGAAGAGTCAGCTGAAAAAGACCCTGGACTTGTTGATTCTGCCAGCTGCCCCCACCAGGGGGAGAAGGAGAACTGTGGGAAAGACCCCTGGATGAAGGCAGCCTGCGGTAGGGTTATTAGGAACACAACACGCCAAAAACAATTGGTGTTTATTCCAGTCCAGACTTTGCTGAGCTTGGTGTACATCCCGGGATATCTATCAAAGAAAACAACAGATCACATGTCAATAAATTAAATGAGTATGGGACAAAAAACACAGAATGATGTAAGGATTTCTAATTTAAGGATATAAAGGAAGAAGGAGAGGGGGCACGTTCTTAATGGTGTTCCTGATGGCCATTAAACGTAGGAAAAAGCCATTTCCATATATTATGGAAATACACACTGGTCTCAAGTGCCTTCCATTTTCATATTGTTTTGCTGCCTTAATGGCATAGGCTATTTTTGTAACATCTGTTTCTAGGGACCCTCCCTTTCTCTTGTTCTTCATTAGAAATTCAGTGGCTCTTCTTTATAATGAGTGTTGGTGTTTTTGGGAAACAGATAGTGTTGTTATTGTTTTACTGTATGGGCCATTCTGTCAGAGTTGAAATGGTTTATCCACAGAGAATGTTATGATGTGGCCCCGAAAAAAATATCTGGATGGTGAGACAGCGGATGTGGTGTGCCACATGGGTGGACATGCATCCAGGAAAGGCCAGAGGTGGGGGTTGGGTAAGGATCTCTGGGAACGCTGATTTGATGGTGCACAGGAGGACATTATGTTTACCTTTCCCAGGCAGTGTGAATTCAAAGGGTCTGACAGAGACTGTGTTGGATGAATTTTTTTAAAAAAATCTGAGTCTATTATCCAAAGCAAAGATACTGTATTTCTTCATGCTGCAGCACACCTGGAAATTAAACCCCAGTCGTCAAGTACTGAAATGTTAAGATAAACATGGTGGAAGTTTATTGATGTGCTGGAAGGGATAACAAGCTTCTTGAGTTGGAGCCGTGATGCTGGTCCATCTGCAGAGGGCTGCCATTTATCACAGCAGCAGGTGCTGAGCTTCACCCTGGCTCTGAGATCTTAGATGAGCAAGAAAACAAGGAGGGGGAAAGAAGGGAAGAAGGAGAATAGAAAGCGGGAGGAGAGTGGTGAGCAAGGGGAAAGTGCCTGGCTCAGCCTCTCTACGCTCACTTACAGCAGGATGCGTAGGGTCCCAGGGACACCAGCTGGGTGGCTTGGCCTTCCAGGTCCCCAGCACTCAGGATAACACTGACCCCTCATCCTCAGAAAGGACCTAAAAGACAACGGCAGGAAATGATTCCTTTGGGCTAAGAGAGTTCCAGAGAGATGTGCCTGCCTGTGTTCTACATGTGCCAGTATTTTTTGTTATTTGGAGTTCCAGATTTCTGTATGAATTTTGTAGGTCTTCATGTCTTGATCTTTCTGCATGCGTCATGTATCCATTTGAACTGCAAAGGAAAAGAATTTGAGAATCGTAACATTTTTGTTTTCTGAAGAAGTAAGAACATTACACTGCAAACTAGCCAGGCTGCTGGTTATACAACACTTAGAATAAAATAAAAATAAACACCCTTTTGTTTCATTTCCTGATTTACCTGATGTGCTTCTTATTCTCTTTACCCCTTCATCTTCGACCTCATCTTCTCATCTGTGCACTCACACCCCCTCCTTGTCCCCTCTTGTCCAGCATGATGTATCATGGTGCCTCCACTTTGCCAGGCTCATCTGGGTGGCCAGAGATGGCACTCATGGTTGTGTGAGCTCCAGTGTTTCATTTTCACAGCCTGGATTCTGGCCTTGCAATCTTGTCCCACTTACCCTCACCTCCAGATCTTTGTTTCTTCTTGGAAACAACCTGAGCACAGCCTTGGGTAGCCTTGCATTGCAGGAGCAGCTTCCAGTCTGAATAAAGTGAGATAGATCTGAGGATGAATTTCCCTGCTGCTTTTCACTTAGTTTGGCATCTGATCCAGATGTGCTGCTGAATTAAGTATTTCCCACTCCCTTTCCAATTCATCCAGAAAGACCTTTCAGGGCAGTAGCACAAGGCATGACGGGAGGGTCTTGGGTCCCTGATGCAACAGGTGACCCACCCAGGGAAGTGAGCTGACCTCCCTAGATTCTGTCTCATTAAGTGTGAAGAATGACAGTGCATACCTTTCCTACTGAGGAGCTAGAACACAAACCAGCTAAAAGCACAGACAAAGTAACACAACATTGTAAATCAACTATACTTCAATTTAAAAAAAAAAGATAAAATAAAATAAAAGCACTGACAAACCAACTTCCTGGAGCCAAATGGCTGATCCTAACACAACAGCTAAACAGCTCTGTCATAATATAACCTCCTGCTGTCACAGATCCATTTGGAAGAGTATTCTAAATAAAGAAAGTGAAGGGCCACACATCAGGGAGACTGTGTTCTACTGGAGAGAACCTTCCAGCTCAAGTCTCATCCCTCTGAGGTGTGCTCATCCCTAGGGAACTGACAGATCTTAACACCTCATTGTTAAGAACATGCTGTACACTTCCTACTGGCACAGAAGAAGTAGAAACAAAGCCATGTCCACAGCAGGGTCAACAAAGGAAATGCAGCACCGTGCTCCCTGCACAGGTCTCAGCATTTTCATGGCTCTGCAGTTGGGAGGTTACCTGGTTCGAGGATGTTGTCCGGAACAGCTTTCTTCTTTGCAGCAAAGATGCCCATGGGGTTGCGCTGGGGTATCTATGGGTTCCCTGCATGCACACAGCAATTGGAGGTCTACTATGAGTCCCAGGGTAGCAGCCCTTATTCTGAATGTTGTCCCTCTTTGCTAGAAAGTCTTTTGGGACACTGAGTCATCCCCACATGAGGAGCTCCAGGAAATCGGGTCTGGAAGTCCCAGGCCCATTTCCTTTGTCCTTGTAGTTAGGGCTGGGGAGGCAGCCCTGCTCCAGAAGCTCCAGCTCACTCTCACTCCCTGGCCAGCCAGGCTGCCCTGGTGAACGTATGCATTGCAGATGTCCTTCCTTAGCACTAGGATCTGAACCCTGGTGCACCAGGGAACCCTGGTGCAGACAGAAGAACAGCCCTGGGCCACTGGGCACAGTGGGAGACCACTGCTCCCAACATCCTGCCTACGGGCACAGACAGCCCACTTTGCTCACAACGACCCCCATGAGTATTTGCTCCTCAAGTTGGTGCTTTCAGCAGTCTGGGATTGTACTGGACTGGACATGGGTAGGACATCACCCAGGACAGTGAGGTACACATAGAGATGCTATGTAAACAGGGGGTAGACTTTCACCATCTCTTCTTGTCCATGTGATTGTGCTTCCACATAGATGGGTCACAGCATCTGGTTTAATCAGAAATAAAGATTGGAAGGGCTTGAAAGTTTCTCGGGCAGGCTGTAGGTGGTCAGCTGAGAACACCTGGCATGCACATGTGTTTCTTTCCTTCTTTGACCATATGTCTGCTTCTTCTTTTTAATGAAAGGCCAACACTTATATTTGGGTAATTGTAAATGCCTCTCCATTGCTCTCTCCTAGTTCTGCACCTTTTTGTCTATTTCACCTGGGTGTTGGTGGGTAAACTTCAGAACAATGGGCGTTTTGTTTGGTTTGTAGCCACACACGGAAATGGAAGAGGCTGCGTCATGGGGGCATCTCCTCCAGCCCCTCACTCATTTTACTGCCATGATTATTCACATGTTTGAAAACAGAATTGCAAATGGTTTTATTTCCATTTTCCATACATACAGAGATAGAACAACTTTGATCACAGTAATAAAAATAAATAATACTCTGGCAATAAGATTTTTTTAGCATTATGACCATTTAATGAAGAAAATTACACAATGCATAGCTGGTATACCATTTCCAAGTTACTCACAATCACCAGTTATTCTGCACGTTTCTCAAGATTTTTAGAAAATATGTAAAGTCATTTATCAAGGGTTCATTTCTTCCACTCAAACCTTTGCTACATCTTTTGGTGGCTGACCAATGAGCACAATTGATTTTCAAAATGTTCAAATTAAATGTACTTGCTACTCAGGGTTATCTGGGCCATATTTGGGCTTTTCTGTTCTTAATAAATGATCATTTGAACAAACCAAGACTGTACTTTTATAAAAGCCCAATTTGAGAGGTTTTTTTAGAGTTCTGTTTAAAGCCAAAGGAGTTCAGGGCTGGGAAGTGGACAATGTTTTTTGGTGGAAACAGCTATGAAATCCAGTGGTCAAAAGTGGAATTCCATATGATAATTAAATGTAGACATGACTCCCACCCACTCAAAGGATGGGAAAGCCAATAGATGAGATAAATGACCCATAATCACAATGAGAAGCCTTCACAACGATGACGAAGCTCTGCCACCAGTTCTTGTGAGGTCACCGTACCAGCTTCAGCCTTTCCATGTCTCTCTGAGTCACTTCCTGCACCCCCAAAAAGGCAGTATGGCAGCCTTTCTAATCCTTCACATGCTTTCATGTGAAGAAATCACTTGATTTCTTTTAAATATTTTCAGAGGAAGCCTTTCTGGGGCTGCACAAACATGCGAAAAAGAGGAAGCTGGTACCTTCTCCCCTAGTGGGAAGGGTGTGCTTGATGGGGTTTTAGACTGTAGTCTCAAGGTCCTAAACTGAGGAGGTTTATCTTCTGCAAAGGAACATCTTCCCAGTGTCATATCCTAAGTATAGAGAACCAGACATCTAGCATGTCACCTCGGTTCCCCTTAGCATCTCCTGGTCTTGACTACTTCCAACCAGCACTGCAATGACCAAGGCTGTGGGGTTTCCAGCTAGTCTCCCACAGAGGCAGTCTGAGGGCCCTTTTCTTCAGCCTGTCCTTACGCCCCCATGCACAGCTTCTGCCCCCTGCCTGCACCAGGACTTCCCTAGAGATATGGAGGCCCTGGCCAAGCATATCCTGAATTTCCCATTGGCAGATCATGTGAGATAATCAGCTGAACTCCCCCTTCCTCTGGATGAGAATCCTGGAGATGCAGTACTGATCTATGTGGAGTAATCAGAAGCCCTTGACATTGAGTAGCAGCCCTACACTGGCTCTCCTTCCATCCCTATCTCATGCCCCTTTGCCTTCCTTCCACCTTCCTTGTTAGCATCACTGCTTTAAGCCTTTGACTATACCTCCTGGACATAAGCTGGTGATAGTCAAAATGCACAGTGGTGACAGTGTTACCTGCATATTTGACTGAGTCTTTCCTCCAAGAGATTCATACAGGATTGTTTTCTCACAAAATTCTTCTTAATTATTAAAAAGTCTTGTACCACATTTTCAAGAGCTGATTGCATGAGGTTCTCATAAACAGTCATGTTTTTACATATATCACTTGGCAAAAAGTGTCTGACATCTCAGGTCCTGAAGTCTCCAGATAGGGAACAAGCCCCGCAGAGCAGAGCACAGTTATTTCTCTCCTTGATTTGGGTGATAGATTTAGGTGAAGTTGGCTCAGGATCGCATGTTAGTTTTAAAGAGATATACCTTCCTCTGGATTCTTGTTGAGCTTATGGTCGGCTAAGTCCCTTGATCTTTTTGCTCTTTTCTACGTGATCATTAAGACAGCTCTTCCCAAACTGTACTTGTAGAGTTTATTTGTTTGTTTGTTTGCTTGTTTATACCTGTTAAATTGCATTAACCAGTTATCCTGGGCTGTCTGTGTTACACAAACGAGCCCTTATTATGTGGCCAGGTGTCTGAAAAAAAGAAAAAACAACTAAAATGTTCTTTTTTCACTGCATTCCTTTGCCCTACAGTGTTTATCACAGGTTTGGTGCTCCTCAGATGTATAAGAAAGGAAAAATATTTCCTTTTTCTCTGTCTCCCTTATGAGTTCTTCAAGTTCATTTAGTCACCAATATTTACTAATCTTCCATCTTCGTGGTGCATTTCTTTGAATAACTTGAAAAGGCAATCCGAGCAAACTTGGTTTATGTGTTGGAATAATTCAAAGCAGATGAAATGTTTTACTAAGCCCCCTTCTGATCTAATCTGATGTGTGCATATATACATATACACAATGTGGTTGCTCCTGGGGTGCATGTATGCTCTCAGCAGCTCTCTTGCATGTTGATTACCCAGGAGAGTCCCGATCAAACCTGGCTTCACAAGTAGCTTATGCAGGGGTTTCCAGAACGACAAACTCAACCTAAAAATCAGCTGATTACAAGCTCTGTCAGACCCTCCCGGGAAAACCCTGAGAATTTCAGAGTGGAGGAGCTATGCACAGCAAGAGCCAAACACACTCCTTAGCTGCTGTAAAAAAGGCATGTAACTGCCCATGTTTAGTCAAGTGCCATCAGCTTAGCTGTCCTAAAGGCAGTCCACCTGAGGATGCTCCTTTGCAATCTTACACCATAAAGTTGGAGGTAGAATGAAGATCCACTCATCGAGGTCAGAACATGTGTCAGATCTCACCATCTGAGACCAGGGGTAAGATAATTAGAGTCTTCTGCCAACTGTGTAAATAAATTTTACCCAAGTTTGCAAATAAAATAGCAGATTTATTCCATAAAAATACCACAGTCCTCCAGTATTATCAAGAAATGAAAAGTTTCATATGAATCAGTTCTTCAGTTAACTGAAGTACATGCTTTCCTAAAATAATATTTCTTTTCATGTCTTTTACTATTTCTCTCCAAAAATGTAATATGCATTTTCCTGTGTCTTAGGCAGAGCTGTTGAACTGGTTTTAATCTTCCCATGACATTCAAAGTCATTATAATGAAAATGTTAATGCAGAGCCATGTTTGCTGTTGGGCCCCTTGGCCTCTCCAATTCATGTCAGGTTGTCAGTTATCACTTCCTTACCTGTCATCATACCTCCCTCTAATAGCCTCCCAATTTCCACTGATTTGGTGCTTCCAGTCTGCTCTGAGCCAGGATTCCAGACCACACTGCGTGTTAAGCATGGCATACTAAATAAGATTTGATT
This sequence comes from Mesoplodon densirostris, assembly GCF_025265405.1. Classification (NCBI taxonomy): domain Eukaryota; kingdom Metazoa; phylum Chordata; class Mammalia; order Artiodactyla; family Ziphiidae; genus Mesoplodon; species Mesoplodon densirostris. The sequence continues at coordinate 5,024,987 of NC_082663.1, forward strand.
AGAATCTGGGTGAGGGCTCAGGCTTTTGGGGAGCTGTTTTAGGGAGATCAGAGGTCTCTTTGATTATTTGTTAAGGAATGAGGCTTGCAAGACCTCCAATAGACAGTGCTGACTCTAAATTACTGGCCATCAACCTTGACTATACATTTGAGAAGTTTTAAGAAATACTGGTGCCTGACCTCACATTGCCTGATCATAATTGAATTGGTTTAGGAGGCCGGCTGAGCATAAGGACTTCTTAAAGCCTACCAGGCAAATATAAGATGCAGCCAACTTTGAGAATCTTGGTGCTAAAACATCTTAAAAAATGTTTATTGATATGGGTCAGTTTGGTCTGGGGTAGTGATTGTTCTTCAGAGGTATTATGAGCTGAATTTTATCCTTCTCCCCAAAATGCATATGTAGAAATCCTAACCCCCAGTGCTTCAGAATGTGACCTTATTTGGAAATAGAGTTGTTGCAGATGTAATTAGTTAACATGAGGTCATATTGGAGTAAGGTAGACCCCTAGTCCAATATGACTGGTGATTTTATAAGAAGGAAAAATTTGGACACAGAGACATACCCATGGAGAATGCAAGCTGGAGATGAAGACAGAGATCAGGGTGAAGCTTCTACAAGATGAGAAAAGCCAAGGATTGCCAGCAAACCACCAGGAGCCAGGCGAGAGGCCTGGAGCAGATGCTCTCTCACAGCCTCAGAAGAACCCAATCCTGCCAACACTTTGATCTTGGACTTCCAGCCTCCAGAACCAAGACAATACATTTATGATGATTAGGCACCTCAGTTGTAGGACTTTGTTATAGCAAGCTTAAAAACTAATACAATAGGCATGGCTATAAGTTCTCAGAATTTACATCTTAAATGTGCATGAGACATACTTTCCTATTCAGCACATGCTATGGATGAGACCAAATGGATGCACTGAGAGAAGATGTTGGAGATTCAGGAATAAGAGAGGGAGCTTTGTTCTTAAACTTACCTGGTGATATTTGTCTCACAGAATCAAATCAGATTGCTTTGCAGACAGGCAACACACGGTGAGGGTGAGGGCTCCAAATACAAGATCACAGTAACACTCCTTCCTTCTATTTGCATGTGCAAATATCATGGAGAGATCTGTTTTTAATAAATTCAATTCTTAAGTGTAAGGTGTACAAAAATTTGCATTGCAAAATATTCTTGCTCCCCATGCTGAGTTTGCAAGAATTTCTGTTGCTTTATAAATTATTATCCTACCAATACTTTATAAGATCAAATACTATTGAATCAATTTCATTTTAGGATCCACTCAAAATAGTATTTTAGACTACTTATCTATAAGAGAAAGATAATTTGTGTCATTCCTAATATAACCACTGATCTTTTGTAAAATGTATTTTGCATAGATATCTACTTGTTCATGTTTTGTGGAAGTTAGTACTGGGTTGGCCAAAAAGTGCCTTCAGTTTTTAAGTAAAAGACACATTTTTCATTTTCACCAAGAACTTTATTGAACAATGTATTCACTCTATTGTTCCACTACCTTCTGTCATTTTTCAGGCAATTTCGTAGTTCCACCTTCCCAAAATTTTTATCTTTTTCAAGGTAAAAGTTTTATCTTTTTAAAGACAAAATTTTTACTGTTCCATGTGCCTTTTACAGTCTTCCAGGGAATTGAATTTTTTTCCATTAAGAGAATTTGGTAGAAACTGAAATAAATGGAAATCTGAAGGTGCAACGTCCGGTGAATATGGCAGATGAATCAGAACTTCCCAGCTAAGCTGTAACAGTTTTTGCTTGGTCATCAAAGAAACATGTGGTCTTGCGTTATCCTGATGGAAGATTATGCATTTTCTGTTGACTAATTCTGGATGCTTTTCATCAAGTGCTGCTTTCAGTTGGTCTAATTAGGAGCAGTACCTGTTGGAATTAATCGTTTGGTTTTCCAGAAGGAGCTCATAATACAGGACTCCTTTCCATTCCCACCATATACACAGCATCACCTTCTTTGGATGAAGCCCGGTCTTTGGAGTGGTTGGTGGTGGTTCATTTCGCTTACCCCACAGCTCTTCCATTCCACATTGTTATACAGTATCCACTTTTCATCATCCATCACAATTTGTTTTAAAATCGGAACATTTTCATTACACTTCAGTAGAGAATTTCATATGGAATTAAGATCAAGCAGGTTTTTTTCCGTTTAAATTATGTGGAAACAAAACATCAAAGCTATGAACATAACCAAGCTGGTGCAAATGATTTTCAATGCTTGATCTGTATATTTTGAGTGTGTTGGCCATCTCCCATGTGGTATAACATAGATTGTTTTCAATTAATGTCTCAATTTGATCGCTATCAACTTCAGTTGGTCTACCTGACTGTGGAGCATCGTCCAGTGAGAAATGTCCAGCAAGAAACTTTGCAAACCACTTTTGACACTTTCAATCAGTCACAGCACCTTCTCCATACACTGCACAAATCATTTTTTGTCCTTTAGTTGCATTTTTACCTTTCTTGAAATAATAAAGCATAATATACCAAAAAGGTTGCTTTTTTTCTTCCATCTTCAATATTAAAATGGCTACACAAAAATCCACCAACATTGATAAGTTTTTTTAACGCATGCTGATATGACAACTGTCACAATTCAATCTAGCAACACTGTTTCAAATGAAGTTAAAGACAACTGAGAGTTACTAGAGCCATCTTACAGAAAAAAACGAATAAACCTTTTGGCCCACCCAATATGTAGATGCAATTTTCAATTGTCTTTGCATAAAACAGGAACTGCTTTGGAGAAATTTAAATGAGATATTTTTTCCCAAGAGAAAAAAGAGAAAAACTGACATATCATAAGCAGCAATTTTTTTTTTACTATTTTCTCTAGATATTTTATCATATTACTGATATATAATAAACTATGGACACTAATGGCTGCCTCCCAAGCATCCATTTCTCTTTTCTCTTACACAGGAGACTCGCATTTGTTGGAGAGCCTGATTCCACCCTCAGGGCTCCGGGGACGAGCACATGTACAGGTCAAGCCATGTTGCCCTTCCTTGTGGACACAGGAGTTGGTTGAGGTGTGGGTGTGCTGGGAGATGGTGGAAGTTATTTCCCCAAGGTTGGCCAGTTTGAGAAAATATCAGTAGATTTCTGGGAGGCTGAGACAAAGCCATTTATTTCCTGTACATTGGAAATGAAGAACGGGTAGCTCCCATCTGCAGGCAGTTTTCTTAAGAATGTGAGAGAACTTTAAGGAAGGATCATAGAATCAAAGAGAAAGAAACTGGGTCCTATGCTCAGGTGAGTCCTGGGTGAAGTTGTGCATGACTCTGTTTGTCTCCTGGACTGCTCATCTGCTCAGTTATTTAATCCAGCGTTAGGAAAACTTTTTCTAAAACGCTCCAGATAGTAAATATTTTGGGTTTGGTATGTCTTGTGGTATCTATTGCAACTATTTACTTCTGCTGTTGTGTTGGGGAAGCAGCCATAGAAAATATATAAAAGAATGCACCTCTCTGTATCTTCAATCAAACTTTATTTATGAGCACTGAAGTTGGAATTCCAAATAATTTTCATGAATCATAAAAGATTCTGTTTTTGATTATTTTTAACCCCCTAAAAATGTAAAATCCAGCCTTAGTTCTTAGTTCTTACAAAAACAAGCAATGGGCCACATGTCCTGAGGACCACAGTTTGCTGACCCTTGATTTAAACCAATCAATTCATATTTTCAGGGGGAAAGTTATATTTTTCATTATTTACAGCCTAAAACTTCTTTATAGATAATAAAGATCACATGAAAAAGGGAACATATAAATAGAGGTTTTAAGAGTTAGTAGGAATTGGATACAAATTGTGATGGTGAAAATAAATAACTTGAAAAAAATAGAAATAAGAAAATGTTTGGGTCAGAAGAGTATGTTTTCTGGGGATATAAATGCATGTACCCACTAACACACAATGAAAGCATATGACCACATAATTTAGGAAATCTTTAAACCCTGGAAATTCAGTGTGCTTTAATATACTAAATACTTTGAGAAGTCCTGGACTAAAGACACAGTTTATTAATCTTTGTTTAATCCAGCACTTCTCAAGTGTCTTTGTTCATAAAACAACTTTATCATGGCCTGGCTATTAGCGTTACTTAAAGCAACACCAATTTGAGTAACTTGCAGATATGTGATGTGTTTGGACAGGTCACAAAGGGCCATTGACAGTTCTCACTTAAATGGGAGACGTGAATGACCTGTACACCAGCAGAACAGAAAGTGTGAGCACCCTGGTCAGACAGGGGATAATTACAAAACTCCATATGGGGGGTAATGAGAGCCTGAATTAGAAACATCTGCATTTGAACCAGAAAGGAAAAGATCAAGATCAGATTTGGAGGACAAGGGGAGAGAGTGATCAGGACAATGAGACTCTCAGCCTGGAGGACTAAGGGGAAGAGGAGCATATTTTAGAAGATTACTTAGATTCAGCTGTATTGACTCTGAGGCATTTATCAGGCATTTGGGCATTTGCTACTGACTTTTGGAAGAACACCATGAAGAATGTCACAGATTCAACCATTACTGGTAACAAACCTAACCTGAACCCATTTGCCCACCATGCAGCAAAGCCAATCAACTGACACTAGGTTGTGATAAAGGAAAGCACAGTGTTTATTGCTGAGCACCAAGCAAGGGGAATGGACAACTCATGCTCAGAAGACCCAAACTCCCTGATGGCTTTCAGGGAAGGGCTTTTAAAGGCAACATTTGGGGTGAGGGTTGCACCCCAAATGACTGGACTTTTATAAGTTTAATAATGAAAGCAAGGAAGGCAATTCTTGGACCTTTGTGGGAAAAGGCACTTAAGGGGAAAACCTATTTAAGAAAAGGGAGACGTGAATAGTAGATGAAGATAAAGTATTGAGTAGAAGGAAAGAGAGAGATGGGAGGACACGAAATATCCAGGAGGGATGGAGGGAAGAGGGTGGAGGCACAGCAGAGTGATCACCTTGTCAGTGAGGAGAAAGAAAAGAGAGGAGAGAGTCAGGTTGAGATGGCAATGGGGGCACTGCAGAAGGTCATGTGGAATTGTCCTTCCCTCCTCATGAAATGGAGAGAAGAGGAATCTTGGAAATGGAATCAAGTATCAGAGTGAGGTTGGCCATGTGGTGCCCTGGAGAGGAAACAGACTCCGAGGTCAGACACACCTACCTTCTACTACCATCTACCATGTAATTTTGAGTATGAACCTCTATTTGCTTATCTGATTAATGTGGAGAATAACTCAAATAACCCAAATACATATCCCATTAGAGATGAGAGATAATAAATGCCAGCATGTTTGCTATAGAGTCGCTGTAAATATTAGTTTCTAATTTTCACCCATCTTTGTTTCTTTCTTTCTTCCTACATTCATTTTATCTCCCTTCCCATCTTCCTCCTTTCCCTTTTCTTCCTTATGTCCTTCCATAGAAAGGGAAAGGTCTGGATTAGCCACTGTTAGGAATATTACAGTGAATTGGTGTTCTCCTTCATAAATCTGCCCCATGCCATACACTCTCAACCAAAGCCACATGGCTACTGAGATGTCCCACTTGCCTTCCCCTTATATTTCCCATTTATTTATACACAGCCTTCCTGCTAGTTCAGCTTCATAAACGAAATTCCAGAATCTAAAGGGTACAAGTACGCTTAACCATGACTTGCAGCTACTTTGTTGCCTTTGAGAAGAATTCCAATAAAATGTTCCAGGCAAATTAAAACCCATGTTTCTTTTAAAGACTTCCAGGAAAGTTTGATTAATGATTCATTCTGGTGTTTAATAACCATATATGTCAAGAAATCTTTCCTACAGATACTCTAAATTCATGTGCTAAAGTGGGAATGGGTCCTTTTTAGGAGCTATGGTTAATTACCTGGGGCATCAATTTCTACTGAGCTCACTTTTGCCAATTATTATATATCAAATGTGTGACCAGGGCACACATATCAAGTTAATGAGTCCTCTTCTACACTTTTTTCTCCTCTTTCCACAAAGATAATTGACTCAGATTTATCATGCAAGACATCTAAGTCCCACGTAAGTCTGCATGAAATTCTCATACACACCTCACCCTCTCCATGCTGCAGAAGAAAGCTCCATGGTTTGCTGAGAGTGGCTGGCTCATTGTCGTCATACTACATGAAGAAAAGGAAAAAACAAGTTTTTCAGATTTTCTCAACTTCTACCACTTGCTAAGTCCTTCACTATTCACTAGGGTCACACTGAAGTCCTTCTCCAAGTTTATTAGGCAATGAGTTAAACAAGGAAATAAATTATTCTGCAAAATGCTGCCCAGCTTGAGATGGTATCATTACTTATTTTTGAAGGTGAAGATTTAGAGATGTGTTTCCTTAACTTTGTTAATTTTCTCAAGCTACATTTGCAGAGAATTGAGACTACAGGCAGGACAGATCATGTTCCAGTCTGTGATGTGAGAGTCAGGATAAACTCCCTCCAAGTCCTGGGTATCTGCCTGGTCCTGTACAGTGAACACTTGTTTTTAGTTGACCAAAGTCTGGCATCCATGTTTTTTGAAACAATAGCCACACTTTTCATTTGTTTGCTCTACTCGGCAACATTCTTGGAATGAATGGCCTTGGAAACCAAATCCAAGGACAGAATCCCCTCGACATTTTTCTAGACATGGCTCATTGACTTGTGCCCCAAGCAATCTTACAGATAAGACTCTCCATGCTGTCTGAGTGCACCACACCACTACCATCAGGTTCAACTGTTTGTTCAGATTCTGCATTTCTAATGAGCTCCTTGGTGTGGCAATGCTGCTGGACCATGGCCCACAGATTGAATAACAAGGTTACAGATGCTCCAGTCTGCCTGTATAAAGTAAAATATGCATTTACAACAAGGGCCCTTGAATCATGTTTCTAAGGGATACCAAACATGTTTCCATAAATTTCGACCTTCATGTGCAGAATTAGCATCAAATAAACCATCTATTTTTTTGTTTTCTTTTTTTGGAAAGAGCATCCGAGATACCATAGGACAGTGGTGTTCAATGCTTGCTGCACATTACAGTCAGTGGGGGCAGGAAACGTGGAGAGGAAGGGGAGATTTAAAAAATTACAAATGTCTCAGCCACATCCCTAGAAATTAAAGTAGAATATCTGGGGGTGGGGTGAAGGCTCTGCCTAGGTAGAAGCCCCTCGGGTAACTTCAAAGTACAGTGAAGGTGGTGCTCCACAACCTTTAACCTTTGGCATTACATGACAGGTGTTATTACTACTACACACAGCACATGAGTTATTTAAATCAAAGTAATTTCCTAATATTAGTTGCCCCAAACACCAAGTAATTGGTAAACATTTTCTTTATTAATTCCCAGTAGGTGTTAAAATTTTGCTTCCACTGACAGTTGAGCAAAGGAAAATTTTACCTCCTAACATCTAGTTTTGCCACTATAAGGTTGTATAAAATAATTAAATTAAATTGCAATTTGCAGGCTTGTGTCTTTATCTTAATCTTCCAAGTTTCTATTTCTTAACATTAGTTGAATATTCTTTCCTCTTCTCAGAAGGCAGACACTCATTTTAAAAGGACTTCACTGGGCTTGAGTCTATATGTCAAAGTGTTTCTCTAAATGGTCCCAGGAGAAAGTTTGATAAATGACTAAGTGTATTGATCCCTGCTCTCTTCATAAGTCAAGCCAGGATGCCCTCAAAGTGAAATGTGACATGGATGAGAGAGCAATTAGAACAAAAAGACGAGTCACCATTCAGCTGCCAGTGTTTCAGAACAACAAGAGCAACATTTTGCTTGTTTGATATAAAAAGAACAAGGGTAGCCTGAGAGAAGTAGAGTGTTGATGGGTAGAGACACCACAATTCCACTCCTAGATACATACCCTAAAGAACTGAAAAGCCCAACAAGCACATGTACACACATGTTTAAAACAGCACTATTCACAGCAACCAAAAGATAGAAACAATCCATATGTCCAGCAGGGGATGACTGAATAAACAAACTGTGGTCTATCACACAATGGAATATTATTCAGACTTAAATAATGGATTAAGTACTGACACATGCTACAATGCAGATGAACCTCAGAAAAAATAGGTTAAGTGAAATAAGCAAGAATCAAAAAGCCATATTTTTACTGTGTATCCATTTATATGAAATATTCAGAGTAGGTAAATCCATGGAGACAAAATGCAGACTCAAGGTTGCCAGGGGCAGGGTGAGAAGGAGGAAATGAGGAAAACCTGCTTAATGGATAAAGGGTCTTACTTTGGAGTGATGGAAATGCTTTGGAATTAAATAGAGATAGTGGTTGCACAACATCGTGAATGCAATAAATGTCAGCGAATTGTTCATTTTTAAATAGTTAATTGTATTATGTGGATTACAATAGATTACTTTCTAATATGGGAACCATTTGTCATATCTGATGATAGTAAGTCTATGGAGCCAGAAAGGCAGATGTTGGTGAGGGTGATCTTTTTAAATAGAGTGGTCAGGGAAAGCCATCTCTAAAAGATGAGTTTGGGAAAACCCTAAGGGGTGAGGGAGTGAACCATGCAGACATATATGAAAAGACTACTCCAGGCAGAAGGCCTCCAGGGGGAGCATTCCTGAATGATGAACAGCAGGGTGACCAAGCTGGTTGGGTTGACAAGCCTAGAATTTCGATTCTAGGAGGCTCAAAGGGATGTAGAATGTTTGTTGTGCTGAGCAAACAGGAAGTCCAGAATAAGCCACATAGAGGAAATTAAACTGAGCAGGACACTGCAGGGTCTTTCCAGAGCCAGATCAACCCCACCTTGTATCTCCCATCTCTTGTTTGTAAAAAAGTTTTAGCTTCATATGCCTTCCCCAAGTTCCAAAGAGCAGATTTAATCAGAGAAGTGGGAAAAATCAGAAACAGAGAAAAGCAGGACAAAATTATAATAGTTTAGTCGTAAAACAAAGTCAAAGACCTTTAGTTTCTCCTCAATGGCTACAGGTAACATCATGAGGCATATTCTTGAGCTGTGTTGCAGATACTTAAACTCCCACCAGGTGGAGAAAGTTAACTGCACACTGACCTCCAGCAACAGACCCCAGACTAGCTGGACCCCAAAAATTGATAATTGAAGTTCTTGAAATACCACCCTGTTATCTCACCATCAACCAATCAGAGAATTGTGCATAAGCTGATCATGCACCCCACAACCCTCTCCTTCACACTGACTTTAAAAGTCCTTCCTTGAAATCCACTGGGGAGTCTTTTGAGCATGAGCTGCCCATTCTCTAAGCTTGGCGCCCTGCAATAAATGCCGTACTTTCCTTCACAACATGGTGTCAGTAGATTAGCTTTACCGTGTGTAGGCAGGCAGACCTAAGTTAAAGTCAATAACAATTTTGGTGACTTCAAAAGGACTCCTGTCCTGAGTCCTTTCAAAGGACTCTCACCCATGACACATTAACCCCTGGCTGGTGACAGCTCTAGGATCCTGTCCAGCAGCTTCCTGAGCTCCTTTGTCTCAGGGACAGCCCCAAGTACTTGCCACTGACTGGGCGTTACTGACCCATGGTGACTTTGATTCCATGAAAAGGAAAGAAGACTCTGGTCCTGGTCTGTCAGACATCTCTGGTAAGTGGCAGAACCTCATGTGTGGCAATACCAGGGTATTCTTCCCTATTGTGTTGCTTTGATTGAAAATTTTTCCTTTATGGGGGGGGAGGGGAGAGCATAGGAAAGCACAGGACTTGGTCATCTGGTGTTGACCAGAATTCTGCTTTAGGATTTTCCTCTCTGGGGTGAGGAATCTCCCAGTCATCCAGCACTGCCTGAGTGCTAATTGGGAAACTCCCTGTTAGACCAAGGCTTGTCCACACCCCATCTGGACCAGCAGATAGGAAATCTTCCAGTTTTCTGCTAGAGAATTGTGACCCTGAGTGACCACCAAGCACTGGGTTGCTTGGTTCTGACTGACTGTCTGTTTCTGGTAATACCAATTGTGAATAAGTACAGTGGGAAATCAGAGGTCTATTTCATCTTGTAGTCCCTTAGGGTACATTCTGCAGAATTGAGAGATTTTCAGTTTTGATCCCTTGAAAAGGGGAAAAAAATGATGTTTTTCAGTAATAATGTGTGGCCACAATATCCTTTAGGATCCAGAGAAAAATGGCCAAGATGAAACTCTCTTGACATTCCAAAACTGTTGTTCTTTCTTACATTAAAGAAAGCTGGCTTGACAAAATATCTTTTCAAAATTCTGACCCTGAGAAAACAAAAATATTCCTAGGAGAAAACTTAAAGTAATAATTCTTTCATGTCCTTGAAATGCAAAAACAGCCCACATTGCCTAAGATTACAGCCTTGGCTTAATTAGAACCTGAGACTTAGGGAAGAAAAGAGGCTTTTTAAAACTCAAGTGAATAAACTTAACTTATTCCACATGTTATTTATAAACAAATAAGTTTTATAATGAAATACCTGATATAACTAAGTTTTTTTTTCTATTGATCATCTATTTTTTAACATCTTTATTGCAGTATAACTGCTTTACAATGTTGTATTAGTTTCTGCTGTATAACAAAATGAATCAGCTATATTTATACATTTATCACCATATCCCCTCCCTCTTGCACCTCCCTCCCACCCTCCGTATCCCACCCCTCTAGGTGGTCACAAAGCACCAAGCTGATTTCCATGTACTATGTGGCTGCTTCCCACTAGCTATCTATTTTACATTTGGTAGTGTATATATGTCCATGCCACTCTCTCACTTCGTCCCAGCTTACCCTTCCCCCTCCCAGTGTCCTCAAGTCCATTCTCTATGTCTATGTCTTTATTCCTGTCCTGCCCCTAGGTTCTTCAGAACCTTTTAAATTTTTTTTTAGATTCCATATATGTATGTTAGCATACAGTATTTGTTTTTCTCTTTCTGACTTACTTCACTCTGTATGACAGTCTCTAGGTCCACCCACCTCACTACAAATAACTCAATTTTGTTTCTTTTTATGGCTGAGTAATATTACATTGTATATATATGCCACACCTTCTTTATCCATTCATCTCTCAATGGACACTTAGCATAACTAAGGTGTTTTTTTTTTTTTTTTGGCGGTACGTGGGCCTCTCACTGCTGTGGCCTCTCCCATTGCGGAGCACAGGCTCCGGACATGCAGGCTCAGCGGCCATGGCTCACGGGCCCAGCCACTCAGCAACATGTGGAACCTTCCCAGACCAGGGCACGAACCTGCATCCCCTGAATCGGCAGGCGGACTCTCAACTACTGTGCCACCAGGGAAGCCCAACATAACTAACTTTTAAAATAAAGTTATGAGATTTCTGGTCTGTCTGTCTTTATGTAAAGATTAATTTTGTAAATGAACTCTATTTAATTGGCTTAAAGAAAAGTAAGGAATTACAAATCAAATATTTCCAAATACAACAGAAACTAACCCAAATGAATTTCAGGTTCACAAGATGTGATAAATATTCAGTGTTAAATTAATATCTCATATTAAAGCTAGCTTAAGTTTGTTGGGTTAATTAATACAGACATGTCTTTAGAGTTATCAACATTCAGTATAATGCTTTTATTGTACCTAGGTTTACTAAGAGTCAAATAAGATCATATTTTATATGTTGCAAAATTTGTCAGCAATAAAAAATTAACTTGGTACCATGATACTGTCATAAGTAATAAAAAAGAGAAAAAAAAGATAGAAGCTTTTAGGTGAACTTTTTAGGAATAGTTATGTTTTAGTTTTTCCAGATTTTTGGTAACTTGACACTTTAGGGTTTTGTTTAATTGATGAGAATTAATTAAATATCTAGATCTTTTTAAAGTACTGAAACATTAATTGCTAGACAAGTTTAAATTTACCTATTTTTGTCTTCTTATGAAAGAAAAATTAAACATTTTGGGTTTATTAGACACATATCTTGTACCACATAAAAAAATAAATTATGCTGCAAGAAAGTACATGTTTTTAGAGGGTATAAAATATATCCATAAATTTGCCAATCAAAAAATGCTGGTATGAAAAACAGTTCACAATTGATTGCTTCTGGTGTTCTGCTAGAAATTAAGGTTTTTAAGGGTTACACATTTTAATATATGTGTAATTAAAGCCACCAGAAATAATAAGGGAAACATTTCAGTGTGTAAAAAAAAAAGTAAGATATATGTTGTCAGTAAGAAAATGTATAAAAAATGCAGATATTTTTGTTAAGAAAAAAGAAAGTAGTTTTGTCCTAGAGCTGGTGGTTTCTGGGCAGGAAAAAATAAGGGTCGCCCCTGGAGCAGGCAACCATGAGCACCACAGTCTTTTTAAATTTTTTTTGGTGATCTGATGAGATTCTGCTAGCTGATGGCTGTGGTCATCCTGGTCTTTGCCTCAGGTACATCATCTGAAATGGGGGTCCTGGGCTGGAGGGAGAAAGTTGTGGAAGATTTGTAAGAAATGAACCCTGAGAAAAAGTTTTGTACATGGTCAAGATTGGATAAGATTAGATTAAATTTAATTAAATAAATATATTTTCTTATTTAAAGTAAGATGGTATACGACTAGAGTTTGGTTTTTTCTCTCTCTGTCAAGAGAACAAGTTTTTCTTAGAATATTGAGCTGCTTTAGAACAAATTCTAATTGAAGTTTTTTGACCTCTGACTAACTTTGAGACATTTCAAAGGGCCCCTGAGGCATCTTAGAGAAAAATATTAAACTAATTAGGATTATTTTGTATGTTAAATTACATAAACGTTGTCAAATGAGTGGTGATAAACCTGCTTATGTTATACTTTATAGGTAAATGTCATTAATATGAATGTTCTAGAAATCATATAGAGTTCTCAAAATTTGGGTATGTCCTGATATTATGTTATCAGTAATAATTCTAGTTATTATCTTAATTTGTTGTATGTCACACAAGTTTCCCTGTCAATTGCATTATAATCAGATCTCTAACCCTGCCTATTTAAGTCTTTTGTCATTCATAGACAGTTATTGTTTCAGTCTGATGCTTTTGCAAAAATGCTTCATCTGTCAAAAGATTCATAGAAAGTACTTTCAGACAAGTACATTTTTCTGATAACTTTTAGATCATACAGCTAAACTGGGTAAAACATTTTAAAATTCTAATGAAAACCCTGATGGTTTCATTAAGTTGTTAACAAAAGATTAAGGATTTGTTACATAAGACTAAGTGAACTGATAAATATGGTTATAATTTTTATGGTTTTTGTCTGAAATGTTATTGACTTTTAATCTGTGTTTTCTAGATATAAGGAAATCTTTTCCCTTAAGCTAATTATGACTTACAGAAACTTGGTAAATTATACATTTGTAAGCAAAATTGAAACATTTATCTTTTCTCTCTGTTGGATCCCTCCAGAAATTGGAAACTCTTACATTTCCAACATTTTATCAGGTGAATAAGAAAGGTCACCTCCTGACAAGTGCAGGAATCTCAAGATATTTTGAAGACCTTGAAAAGAGAGGAATTCACTGAAATTAACAGATATTGAAGGTGGAATTTGTGACTAGCCCTTTGTGTGGATTTTCTGTCCTTGAGAGGCTATTTATTTATTTGGCTACACTGCATGGATTGTGGGCTCTTAGTTCCCTGACCAGGGATTGAACCCATTCTCTTGGCAGTGAAAGCATGGAGCCCTAAACACTGGACCACCAGGCAATTCCAGAGAGGCCTTTTAAAAATTCAAGCTGAGATTCCCCATGAAAAGTTCTGGCACAGCCAATTTAAAAGAACCTATGTGATCAATTAACCAGACTTATGGTCTTAATTTGGCTATGTTTGGGAAAATGAGGGTAATTTTAGAGAGAAAAAGATACTAAATTTCAGTGGATACTAAATTCTAGTTTTGTTAATTGAAGTCTGTATTTACTGACTAAAACTCACTTCCCAGATAGCTCCTTGATGCTATGTTATATTATTGTAAATTTTAATTGAGTTATTAAAAGGATATTCTAAGCTTGTTTCTGAAGCTAATCACAGTAATCTATCTTTAGATGACCTGCAATCAGGGAATTATGTATACTGGAAAAGACATCATTTAAAGGACTCTTTCTCAAACCTAGGTTAAAAATCCTTATCACGTATTCTTAATTATCTCAGGTACAGTGAAACTAAAGGAACTCTTAAGTTCATATTTCCCACTTAAGAAGGGCATCTGCATTAAACTTGTCTATAGAAAGGACTGCTGATCCCAAATAACATCCACATCAGGATAAGAAGAAGATAACAACAGTGATAGATAGCTGAACCAAGAATACAGACCAGGCCTGTAAGACTCATCCAACTAATTCACTTGAACTGATTACCAAATGTTTGTCTTCAATGTTTGTCCCTATCAAAACGGAAAGTCATTGCTTTGCTTCTAACAATATTTTTGACCCAAACATTCAGAATGGAAAAAAAAATTCTCCTTTGAAGTTGTCACAGACTATTACTACTCATGACATGTATCCCTGCTTGCTTTAAGTCAACTGCTAAAAGCATATGTACAATGTTTGTGTGACAATTTGGTAAAATTGATAAAATGTATAGCCTATAAAATATTTCCCTGTCCACATACTTCTGAACTTATTCACGATGTCTGATTAGTTTTCCCCAATGTGAATAACTAGACAAATATATATATATATATGTGTGTGTGTGTGTGTGTGTGTGTGTGTGTGTGTGTATATAAACAAAATTTTATATATATATATATATATATACACAAAAATGAGGCCTAGCTCCAAATGAAATATGGACTCAGAGAAGGTAGAGAAAGTAATAACCACCTGGCATTGAAGGACAAATATTTTGATTATCAGTGCATTCTACTGAAAGTTTTGTAATCAAAGGGGTAATGGTGGGAGGAAATTTTCACATATTGAAGTATGAGGATGTCATTCTGGCTTATACATGATTTAACTTAAATCAGAACAGCCTGTTTTGTGGCCTATCTAATGTACATTGTACATCTGCTTTAACCATTGGGAAAAAATACATTTAAAAATAAAAATAGAGCGACTATAGTTCAGGTATCCAAAATAGATCTGGATAGCCATTGTGGACATGATTTTAGACATGTTCCTGTATTACTGAGTACTTAAATTTTCTGAAGTGTATCCACTGCATTAAGGCAACCAGCTGTTCTCAAAACAATATCTGCTAGTAGCTGCCAGTAGCAAATTTATGGTCTCAAGATCTCCTCTTATAGCTATGAAATCTCTCTTTTACTTTAGAAATAGTAGTAATAAATGAGACAGCTCAAGCAGTAGCCTCCCAACAGAAGGCACTAGATTCTTTAGCCAGAATAGTACTAGACAATAAAATTTCTTTAAATTACATTTTAGCAAAAAAAGGAGACATATGTATAGTGGCCAATAGTTTCTGTTATGTCTGTATTAATACCCCTGGAGAAGTTAAAGCCCAAATAAATAAAATACTTCAAAAGGCTACTTGGTTACAAAATGTATGTAAAGAGGACAGACGCCAAAATTTATTTTCCTAGTTGCCATCAGGAATAGGAGGACTCTTTCAGGGAATACTACATGTGTACATTTTGATCATTATCCTCATTGTAACATGTCCACTAATTTTGAAATGTTTGTCCAAGTGCTATGTCAAAGCAATCAAAGAAAGAGGTAATGTTTTCATAATACTGGGTTGGACAAAAACTTCATTTGGGTTTTTCTGTAAATGTTATGGAAAAACCTGAACGAACTTTTGGCCAGCCCAACACAAATAATTGGTGCAAGGCCTGGTACTCAAGAATTCTCTAAAATGAAAGTCAATGACTTTCCTCTAACCCTGAAAAATTGTCTTTGAACCCCATTCAGCAGGAAGTAGCAAGAGCAGTCATTGCCCCTGTTCCCCTCAGGATTGAGGAATGTTAAAGAAAAGGGGGGATTTAAACTGAGCAGGACCCTGAGTCATCTTCCCAGGGACAGACACATACCTCCACGATGTTCTCTGCCTCTTGTTTATAAAAAAGCTTTAGCCTCCTAGGCTCTCCCCAAGTTCCAAAGAACAAATTTAATCAGAGAAGTGAGAAAATGAAGAAACAAAGAAAAGCAGTCAAGCAAGACTATAATAATAGTATAAATAATAGTATAATAATATACTATATATAAAAAATATAAAAATAATGTATAAAAATATAGTATAAATAATAGTATAAATAAGAATAGTTTAGTCATAAAACAAAGTCAAGGACATTTAGTTTCTCCTCAAGGGCTACAGATAATATCCTGAGCCATATCTTTGAGTTGTTTTGCAGGTACTAAAATCCCCACCAGGTGGAGAAAGTTAACTGCATGCTGACCACCAACACATAGACCCCAGACCAGTTGGAGTCAGAAAATTGGAATTGAGATTCCTGAAATACCACTCTGTTCCCTCACCGTCAACCAGTCAGAGAATCGTGCATAAGCTGATCATGCATCTCCCAACCTTCTCCCTCACTCTGTCTTTAAACACTCTTCCCCAAAAGCCATCAGGGAGTTTAGGTATTTTGAGCACAAGCTGTCCATTCTCTTAGCTTGATGCTGTGCAATAAATGCTGTACTTTCCTTCACCACAATGTGGTGTCAGTAGGTTGGTTTTGTTGCACATATGGCTAGCTGGCCCAAGTTCAGTTCAGTAACAGAAATAGTGGGGAAATGAGAAATACACAAAATTATATGTAAAGGAGTGAATTTAAGTGTTGTTCTAGATTGGGTTACAACACTTTACAGCTTGATTAAAAGTTTTTATGTGTTTTAATAATGACCTAATAATTATAGAAACAGCATAATTAGCAAAAAGCATTTTAATACATGTTGTTACTTTACCAAGTTTATTGGCAGTCAATCACTTTGGGCCAAAAGCCATAGCCTAGGCCTCATGGATACCCTTTTGGACAGTGACCAAAGGGAGCCCTGGGCACTGACAGCCACACAGTAGACCCTGGAAGAGTGAATAAGCCCCGCTCTAAGAGTGATGGCACAATGTTGAATCTTAGGGATTTTGTTAGTCAGGTTTCTTTAGAAGAGGCAGGAGCAGGTTCTCAGAAGGAGGGCCATGGACTTTGGAGCCAAGAGACCCGAGCTCAACAACACGGTACAACGTCCACCACCTGTGTGACCTTGGGCAGTAAGTCACACCTCACTGCCCCAGACTCCTTACCTGAATAATAAAACCATGTTAAACTACACACACAAGTGCACACACATGTACTGTGTACACCCCACAGTATACCTCAGTGAATGTTGAGTATCATTCTGCTCTCACCTGCTCCTACCTGCCTGTCCATCTCAGCTCCTTGTTTATGTCAGCCTGTTTCCACAGTCATCCCTCTCCATGTTTCCAACACTTGTCCCTACCCTTCCAACTTACTTCTCTCCCCTGCTCCTCTCCAGGTACCCCCATCCATCTCCTCCCCCAGCACAAAGCACACTCACCCTAAAACTGGTATTCTTCTCCCCCTGTTGCCAGCCTTTCTGCCATGAACCCTCCTGTCTTCACCCTGCTTCTCCCTCTGTAAGCAGCTCTTTCAGGTCTGACTCTGGATGGAAGCAATTCTCCAGCCTTCACTCTCTTTTGCAGACTCAGAGTAGCAGGCAATATTGATACCTGAGAAGCTGGGAAGGACCTAGAGCTGACCTGATTCAATCCCAGAAGGTCCATGAAGGTGATGGGATTTATTTAGGGCATGGCTATGTTCAAGACAGTTTTAAAAACTAAAAACTAATATTTTATTTAAAAAACAAACCAACAAAAAACTGATTACATGATAATTCACACTGTTAGTTAGATGTTTTTGTCTTGTTTTATTTTGTTTTAATTATTTGTCACTTTGCATACCTCTTCCAGAGCAGAGTTTCCTGTACTGGTGAGATGATGAGCTATCTAAGCTCTGTGCCCACTTAGCTCGGATGCACAAGGGATTTACAGCAGCTGATGTCAGCACCTGGGGCTGCCCTTGTGGGGCTCAGCCTGGGAAGGGTGGACCAAAGAGGGAACCTGCTGGCCTTCCCAGGCAGACTGTGCTTTGGCCCCAAATCCTAATCACAGTCTTGATCACTGGGGTTTGGTTACATAGAGAATAGTCCAATGAACCTTGTAGAAACTTGCTCTTTGTGACAACAGCAACATCATAGGGAAACATGCAGGAAGTGTCACTAGCCCTGAAGACAGTCACACAGACCACACCTGCAGTGGAGTATGCTGAGATGGAGGGATAGCAGGGGGATGGCCCCTAGACTAAGCAGTTTGTAGACGTGAGGGCTGCGATTTGTCATGGCATCTGGCAGTATCCTCATTGAAACAAAAAGCTCTTTGGGTCACATCTGAACTACAACAGATTGAGGGAAGTCAACACTCAGAGGCCTGGAAAAACAGAGGTTAAATTTCAAACACCATAAAACTCACAACTCCCATGATCAATGCATTTGACACCAAAAAAAAAAAAAAAAAAAGGAGCTAGGAAATTTACATCTCTTCCATTTTCAACCACAGAACAGATCATCCAAATGGCTCATGCTTATTTTTATGCCCATTGAGATAAAACAGACCTTATTTTCCCCCAACTATGAAATGAGGAATCTTTTTGTCCCTCAAGCAGATGAAACATTGGCTGCCAAGAGCTTTGTTTGGGGGTCATCAAAGCCACCCCTTTCAGCACCTAAGGCTGAATATCCATTATGGCCCCGTGTCCTGAATGTTAGATCAAGTACTTCATTTAACATCTTCTCCATACCCCAAAATGTGGCTCTCGATTCTTTACACATTCCTTTGAATCAAAATAGATCTCAGCTTGAATATTTCCCATTGATGTAAAACTATGTTATGTATTATTATAAATTTCATCATCATCATCATTATTAAATGGTTACCAGTGCTGGGCACACTGACTTTCACATGTTTGATCCTTACAAAATCTCAATAAGGTAGGGCCAATTGTTATCTCCAATATGCTGATGAGGATGCACTTAAATGTATTTAGAAAATCATAGAGGACAAAACCATGATTAACAAGATTAAAAGGAACAGGTCTGTACTAAGGTATGATCTGCCCATGCTGGCTCACCTTTACCTAATGGTGCTAAATCCAGGAAACTAATGGCCGGCCTGGCCTCAGTCCCACCTCCTTGCAGAACTTGTCGTACCCAGACTGCTGTGAAGGTTCCCGCAACACCTCTCCATCTGCTATGACTGACATATCCTTCCAGGACTCTCTGTCAGCTCCTTCTTATCAAGGCCAGACAAACCAGCCCCCCACCTTCCCTACTTCTTTTTTTTTTTTTTTTTTTTTTTTTTTTTGCAGTACACGGGCCTCTCACTGTTGTGGCCTCTCCCGTTGCGGAGCACAGGCTCCAGACGCGCAGGCTCAGCGGCCATGGCTCACGGGCCCAGCCGCTCCGCGGCATGTGGGATCTTCCCAGACCGGGGCACGAACCCATGTCCCCTGCATCGGCAGGCGGACTCTCAACCACTGCGCCACCAGGGAAGCCCTTCCCTACTTCTTTTACCATTTGCCTCCTGGCTCAATCCACCCTCGAAGGTGACCAGCACCCTCCAGTCTCCTGCTGAGTCCACTGCCTGGAATGCTTTTCTCACACAGGTCCCCATGGCTCATCCCTCACTGTCCTCAGGGCTCATCAGGAACAACCCAGGATGGAATTTTCCCCACCCTGCACTTCCTGACACTCTGACCTGGCCTTGCTCAGAGCATAACACTCATCACCACCTGACATGCCTCTTCATGGATATCTGTGTATATCTACACCTGTGTCTCTGTTTGAGTCATCTATACACATACATGTACATGTACTGTACTATACACACCTATAAGTTATATATATATATATATATATATATATATATATATATATATATATATATGTCACCTATACACATATATGTACATGTGCTATACTATATACATTATATGCTATATATATTATATATGTAACCTACATATACACAAACTCTTACTGTGCTATACATACCTATATGCTATATACGATACATTATATATGTCATCTATATGCATATGTGTACATCTCTTATATTGGATACATCACTATGTCTTGATATATGATATACATTTGTCATCTATATGCATAAACGTACATTTATGCTGTACAAGTATGTTATATATATATGTATTTGCTTATTGTTTTTCTCCCCCCTTTAAAATGCAAGCTCCAAGAAGAAACTTCTTTTGTTTTGTTCTCTGCTGTATTCCCCATGCTTATAATAGCCTCTGAGACACTACAGACTCTCAATCAATATTTGAAGAAAGGAGGAAATAGAAAAAGAGAAAAAGGAAGAAAGGATGGGAGAGAAAGAGGGAAGAGGGGAGAGAAAGAGAGAGAGGTTGATTCCTGTTTCCAGCCTACAGTTACTTAGGCACCTCCATGATTATCACTAAAACTGGTTATTTCTGCGATGTCAGAAAAAGGTATTCACAGGGCTTCCCTGGTGGCACAGTGGTTGCGAGTCTGCCTGCCGATGCAGGGGACACAGGTTCGTCCCCCGGTCCAGGAAGATCCCACATGCCGTGGAGCGGCTGGGCCCGTGAGCCATGGCTGCTGAGCCTGCGCGTCCGGAGCCTGTGCTCCGCAACGGGAGAGGCCACAACAGTGAGAGGCCCGCGTACCACAAAAAAAAATTAAAAAAAAGAAAAAGAAAAAGGTATTCACAGATAGCCAAGATAAAAAGATATTTCAAATGGATAACCAGGTTTCTAAAGACTGGCAATTAGGAGAAATGTTAGGAAATAATGTGGAAGGGCTTTCAATTTAATGAGAGAGATTCTAGTTAGAACAGATGGCTATGAAACGTCTGGAACCACAAAGCACAGGAGACTGAGGACCAACCAGCATACATGTGAGCGGCAAATGGCTTGAAAGCCCATGACAGACATGCATAAATGGGAAACATGAAAAACAAAGAACCCTGGTGAAAAGGGTGAAAACAATTCCTCACATCACGCCTGTCAAAAGCCATCACCCATGCTTGGATGGTGCCGCTTTGTTAAGATGGGCAGCTGTAATTGCATTATTCTACACAGCCTTTCAAAGAGCTTCCAGGGCAGAGGCAGGAAGCTAATTTGGGGGAGCAAGTGGGTTAGCATTTACTTCAGAAAGTCTTCTCCCAGCCACACACACTAGCCTTGTTCTAGCATGACTGTTCTCCTAGATTAATTACTCACATTTGCATGTGTGCCTTTTGATTCCAGTCAGGGAAATACTTGGAGTTATCACCTCGTGCCCTGAAAAACATGCCCTGTCTACTATACCTCACAAATTGTTTATTTTCTTTGCTTCCAAGTTCAAATAAAACACTTTCTCCAGTGAGGTTTCCTTGATTTACTATAATATATGCCTAAAACTCAGCCAGGGCAGGACTGATCTCTAAAGCACTGGTGATAAAGAAAAAACGTCACAAATAACTGTCAAGTTCTGTTGACAGATCATTTTGCTCATGTCTTGGGAGACTTTTTGAAAAAATTTCTCCCTGTGTCTCTTCAAGATTGCTGGCACTGTGGTATAATCCATTATATAACATGTGCCTTCAAAAGAATCAGGGAGAAATGCATCCTTCTGAAAATCACATTGAAATTTAACATGCAGTGCAGTTTTCCTTCAAGGAAACTAGAGCCTCCACTTTTCCAAGATGCAGTGAGTTTAGCAAGCTGCAAACAGATGTGGTCATATCAATGAGAACATCAACGTTCCCTTTCCTTGACCCAAGGACAGAGAGAACCTAGATTCCAGTGAGCCGTGAACCCTGGCAGTCGAGAAGGTGACACGAGATGGGCACCTCCAGCCCCCAGGATTACATCCATTACGAACCCCAAACCAGGCATTTGTGGAGGACCTGATGGTCAGTACACTACAGGGCATTCCAACCAGCTGATGATGGAAGGGAATTTTTTTTCTTTTTCTTTCTTTCTTTTTTTTTTTTTTTTTTTTTTTTTTTTTTGCTTCCTTTAAAGAAATCAGGTCAGAAGACTTTCAGGACAAACCCTGAACCACATGCATTCTGAGAGCTCTGTTGGGTAGCCTTACTTGCGTGTTTGTTTTGGATAAGCACACAGAGACACTAGCTTTACAGAAAGGCCAGGACTCAGCAATTCAGACTCCTCACCTCACTTTACCCTTGACGTCTGTCGGACTCACATATGCCGTCCTGTCCCAGATGCTCTCAGCTGACCTGCTCTGTGGCCTCTGAACACACATCCTCACACCTCTTCACACCAGGGCTTCCTGACTGTCTGTGGGTCTCCTGGCTTCTTTCTCATTCTCCTGTATAAACCCAGTTGGTTTGAGCTTGCTCTAACTAAGTCCCAGGTAAGACATAATACTCAAACACTTAAAAGTTCTGTGTCATAGATTTTAAAAAAATAAAATAAAACAAAGCAAGCAAATAAAAATAAATATATCAAAACAGCCAGGATACTTGCGGTCGTGATCTTTTAGTGGGTGAGGGGACCTGCTTTCACAGATCTGTTTGGACCCCATGGGCCAAAGTCACATTGGACCCTTTCTTACACTGAGGATACCGAAAGGTCTTTCTGTTAGAATCACATTAGGAAAAATATTCATTATTATTAATGTATTATGTTATTTCATTCATAACCATTTATATTAATGACATTTTAATAGGTTATGTTATATTTAGCTATAGATCTCATTTATTGAGAAGTTACGAAATATCCCTCTCCTTGTCCAAAGTCCTTGGTACATTCTACTCTTCGCCTTGTTTTCTCTCCACCTGAGCACACACTTCCCTGGTCGTGTGAACCTCTTGTTCTCAAGAAATGAATCAGCTGAGATGGTGTGCCTACATGGAGCCTCGCTAAGAAGGTGGAGGTGACTTTGAAGAAAAACCGTGACCACCAATCATGTGATCCTTAAAAGAGCCGTGGCAGAACCATGACAACTCAACACAAAACTTAATGGAGGATAAAAATCCAACGCAGACACAGTCCAGGAATTAACAGGGGAGTAGCTCAATCTGGACTTTCTATGAAGAAAGGATAATCATTTGGAAGACAGGGAACTGGAAAGGCCGCTGAGAAGCCTGCCCAGGAAAGGATGTTCCGTATTGAGAATCCCAGGGGCTGGAGGACGTACTTCATTGGGGGGAAGGGTACCACTCACCACCTCCAAGATGAGGTGCAGATGGGCCAGGACAGCATGAACTGCCCAGATGAACTCACTGCTCCAGAATAAACATGACAGGGAAGGAACTGGACGAGGCGTGTCCTGTAGAGGACCCCCATCCAGGGCTGCCCAGGGTGATTCCACATGGGATCTACCATATCAGGAGAGCCATAACCTTTGTTTTTTGTTTGTTTGTTTGTTTGTTTGTTTGTTTTATTATTATTATTATTTTTTTTTTTTTTTTTTTGCAGTATGCGGGCCTCTCACTGTTGTGGCCTCCCCCGTTGCGGAGCACAGGCTCCGGACGCGCAGGCTCAGCGGCCATGGCTCACGGGCCCAGCCGCTCCGCGGCATATGGGATCCTCCCAGACCGGGGCACGAACCCGTATCCCCTGCATCGGCAGGCGGACTCTCAACCACTTGCGCCACCAGGGAGGCCCTGTTTTATTATTTTATTATTTTTTTTTCAAATTTAATCAGTTATACATATACATATGTTTCCATATCCCCTCCCTTTTGCGTCTCCCTCCCACCCTCCCTATCCCGCCCCTCCAGGTGGTCACAAAGCACTGAGCTGATCTCCCTGTGCTATGCGGCTGCTTCCCACTAGCTTTGTTTTTGAAGTCCTTTGCAGCCATGGCTGTATAGAAAGACCCTAATGAATATGTCTCACAAGTCAGACTCTGCATTTAAAATACGAAGTGCCTTTTATTTCATGATTTTTTGAACTACATGACAAAAGGGTTACAGTGAGTAAATTTTAAATCACAAGCATAACTCGAATACACAGCAGAATTTGAAAGGTAACCCATTTCCACATGGACTCAGCTATTCTGTGGGTGAATCTATGACCTCATAGCATAATAATTTAAAACTTTTATAACACTTTTTGCTTAATCTTGTTCCCCAATGCTAACATTCTATAGTGTTTGATGGTAAAAGATGTTTAAAAACACCTGATACCTATGGAAATATTCTATTGCAACTAAGACAGAACATACATTTCCTGAATATGGGCTGTACGATCTATAAGAAAATAAAATATTTTCTTATAGATGAAAATAGTTGGGAACCATTTTTGCAGCCCAGCTCAAAGTTCAGAAATCACAAATGGGAGCTAAAATTTGGAAACTGACCCCCTATTAATACTTCTGCCCTCTGTGACTGGGACTCTGAGCATCTTCAGGTGATGACAGTGCAGTTGTCTGATCACAGGAAGCGACATTTGGGGCTTTATTTCACCTGTTGTTACAGTGGACTGTTCTGCTCACATCTCCCCATCTGGGTGTAAAGTGAAGGAAGGAGAGACCTCTCTCAAGAAACTAGGCTCTGGTGGGAAATGTCAATGATGGAGAATCATTAACAAAATCCTAATTACCCGCTTCCTTCCAGGTACAGAGGAAGAGAACACATTCTTCCTTCTCACTCTCCATCCCTTCTTCTCTTCTCTGTGAAAAACAGGTGGCTAAGCGGGAAAGGTCATTGCACTGCCTAGTCCTTTCACAGACTCTTCCAGAGCTGCCTGTCCAAGAGAAGCCAGCATTCTCCCCTGGTCTTCAGGGACTGCAGATCCTGCCCTGCCACATCCGGGAACCATGCTTCCTCTTGCTGCTCTTCCCAAAGCTGATTTGGCCAAAAAGATTGAGAGAAAAGGGGAAGGGAGAAAACTCTGACCTTTACACACAGTGTCATTCTGCAGTGCAGCTCTCCCAGCTCCACCTGTGTGGCCTTATGTGAAAGTCACTCACCTGTCCCTACTTAGGCATCCATATTGGCAGTGTGGGTTGCATAACAGCATCTGATCCATGGGGTCAGTGACTTCTCCATGCCTTGCTGGTCCCAGGGTCAAATGGGGACAGTGACCGTGTTTAATTTGTGGAATTGTTGTGATGTGTAAATGAGTCTGTAAAGCTCTTAGAAGAATGTCTGGCTTTTGCAAGCATCGCATAAGGGTTTGCAATCATTACTATCTTCAATAATGTTTGATTCCTTTCTGGCTTCTGTGACTATTTCCCAATAAGTTCAGAACCCAGAGGGGAAAGGACGTTATTGCTTAACCCTCTCACACCTAACTGGTAGGCTAGGCCAGCAGTCAAAGGGTATGTCAGCTATGCTGGGCAAGAAAGCCAGTGAGAGAAGGCTGTAGTGTGCACAGAAAGAAGGAGGGACAAGGGAACAAGAGGCCAAAACATGCACTAATTATGCAATACCTTGCAGGCCCCAGTCCTCCCCTAGGACACTCCGTTCCCTGTTTCCCTGTCCAGGTGTGCTGCCCCTGCAAAGCCCAGGCTGACAGCCACCTGCTCTCTGAAACCTGGCCTGCTCTGTACCCAGCACAGTGTCTGCCTGACCTCTACCAGGTCACAGCAAATAACTACTAGCTGCAGAAAATAAATAAAGGAATGTAACACATTGGGACGATTAGTTCAGATCTTTATTCAAGTGGAACCTTCTCAAAGGTAATAGCACTGTTATTAATTATCTAATTCTGCCTAGCATTTCATTTCAGAATATGCCAATTCTTCCCTAAGCAGGAAGACTGATCACTCTTGGTGGGTGAACTGCCAGCAGTGTATATATGGACAACGCTGGTACGCGTGTGCATAAAAGGTGTGCCCTTCAGCTGGACAGTAGAAGGGTACATCTGGGGCTTCTAGAACCTTCCTCAGTACCTCTATACTCAATAGATCTGCTCCCCCAGAAAAATACTATGTGGATTCCCATATCTACCCAAAGAGGACTATAGCTTACACAAATAAAGCTGAATTAAGTGCTTATCTATCTCCACCTTATCTGCAATCCACAGATAAACTAAAAGCTAGCAGGTAGACATCAGACACAAGCCAAAAATGGAGGAATCCTTAACAACAACAAAACAATGAATCACTCTGGGCACATTTCAAAGCATTCACGAATCAGTGGGAGATAAGGATTAACCCAGCCACAGAAGATGCTAACAAGAATTATCTGTTTTCTGCTATTTGTGACCTAAACACCAAAAGCTTCTGGAAGTGACAGAGGATATTGCAAGATATCCTCAGTTTGCCTTAAATCATTTTCCGCTTTGATCATTAAAATATGGTATTTAGTTACACATAATTATGCCTCGACTCAGAAGCCATATTTTAAATGATTATATATAATGCAGATATACCTGTCATTTTACCTCCCATAAAACATACACTGGTCTGTCCCAGGAGCTGGATTCATCACTGTTTTCCTAAATCCAAAAGATAACAAGTTATGATAGGTAATCTCCAAAGCTGACCCAAGATAAACTACTTTCCTGATATTCACACCCCTGAGTAGTCCTCCCACTATGAATCTGAGCTGGCCTGTGATTCATTTTATCTAAAATAATTTTTGGAAACGACACTGTACTAATTTCATGTCTAAACCTTAGGGAAGCCTGGTAGCTTCTGTTTTTGTGCTCTTGGGAGACATGAGCAGCCATATTGGAAGTTCAACTACCTGGCTGGAAGGACCTGGAGCTATTAGGAGGGACCCTCGGGCTGCATGGAGACCTAAAGAGGCCCATCAGTCCCAGCATCTGAGGTAAGCCTCCCTAGGACTCCAGCCCCAGCCACCATCAAACTGCAACTACTTGGAAGACCAGCAGGAAGACCAGCAGAACAACCCACTAGTCTAGTCAACACATGGAGCCACAAAAGATAATAAAACAGCTTAAAAAAAAAAAACCTGTGTTTTGCAGTACAGGTTTGTTACACAGCAATAGGGACCAAACCAGAAACAGCTGGCCACAACAGTGCAATCACTGGCTTACACCAGATGTAATATTTTATTCTGGATTCTCCAGAAAAGAATGCCCTTGGGATGCTCCAAGATAACACGGGATTACTAATTGCAGACTCTCTTCTGCATGGGAGAAGTAAGTTTAAAAATGCATTTAATGAGCAATGACGGAAGGTAAGATAAATTGTCTACATAAACTGGTGCTGCAGAGGTGAGAGGGGTCTGCTCGTTTTCTCAAGCCAGCCTCTTCTCAGAGCAGGTCCCTCTGCAGGACCACCACAGTCCAGAGTGTGGTCTTCAGCTTTCAGAGGGCTTTCTTCCCAACATCAAGTCACAAGTAAAAATCCCAAACGTACTGGTAAAGAGAGGATCAGAAAACAGAGTTAACGATGCAGTTGAATGCTTTCTCGGGACTGTGTACCTGCAACTTCTGGACCACATTCCACTCTGATACATTTCTAACTGTGTATCACTAATGTATGTGTGTGTTGTAGTTGTACATACCTAAGGTATTAATGTGTTACACATACAATAAGATAAATGCCAAAATAAAACCTACCAATATGAATGTCAGCATAAGTTCCACATGCTTTCTCCCACACCCAGCATATTGTTGTGTGCCCCCACTTTGGAGACCTGCATGAGACTAGAGGGTGATGCTGGTCCATGGTCAAGCAATGCACACATTTCAAGTGGCCGAGACACCCATTAATGTCACAAGTAGCCTCTCTCTAGCTTGATAAAAACTGACAAAGTTTGACTTTTTTATTCTTTTCTCCTTCTTTGTTGTTCAGCGCTTTATATGGGCTTTGCTCCAGGTAAGCTGATAACATTTCTTCCCTGCCCATGACTGGCTCCATGCCAGAGCACCTTTGGTCAGTCTCAGCTTTGTGGAGCCCTGACTCACACTCCCTACATGAGTACTGGGATTGAGACAGGAGGGGTGCGTACAGCATGCATAGGGTGGGACCCTGCTGCCTGCGCCTCGCTAGTTGCCTCAGAAAGTGGCTTGGAAAATACTCGAAACTTCCTACCTTTGAGAATCAGGATGAATACAGGATCTGAACTGGATTCCTTTCTGTCCACTGTACTGTTCTACTCCCATCTGTCATTGCTCCACTCCCATCTCCTTGTTTACTTGGACCATGACAACTAGATGCAGTACAAGTAAAGCAAGGAGAGACTTTTCTTTCAAGAAACTGTGCTCTGATCTGAACAAGCAGTTATCGAGACTTGTCAGCAGAATGCTAATTAATCCCATTCCTTCTATTTCCAAGGGAACAGAACTCACTTCCCCTTCTCAAAAACATCAAGATTTGCCATCCTGAAAAAAGATTTTTATAAAGAAAAAGATTGAAAAAACTAACAAACCAGTAAAAATTAATTACCCAACAACATAAAATGATCTTGTCTTTAGAAAATCTTAATAAATCTACATTCTAAGGCTGCAGAATACAATGACAATATTTTTAAAAATCAGTTGCATTTTGTATACTAGCCATGAAAACTTAGATATGGAAATTAATACAATGCCGTTTACAAGGTCATCAAAATATGAAATGCCTAAAGATAAATTCAATAAAACATATACAAGATCTGTACATTTAAAAGTATAAGATATAACTAAGATAAATAAAGAACTCAATAAATGAAGATATATATACCATGTTCATAGATCAGAAGATCCAAAAAGTTAAAAAGTGAATTATCCAGAAGTTGATCAATAGAGTCAATGTAACTCCAATCAATATACAACAGTATGCTTTGTAAAGTTGACAAACTTATTCTAAAATTTATAGAGAAATGCAAATAGCCTAAAAGAGCCAAACCAATTTTGAGAAAGAAGAAACTGAATTTCCCACACTACTTGATTTAAAGATTTACTATGAAATTACAGTGGTTGAAACAGTATTGGCATGAAGATAGACATATAGGACAATGGAACAGAAGATGAAGTCAGAAAGTCAAGTCATAGATAATACATATATGATCAATTAATGTTCAAAAGGATTCTGAGGCAATTCATTGGCGAGAAGAAAATCTTTTCAATAAATGGTGCTAGAACATTTTGAGTCCATATTAAAGAAACCTGGCCCTTAAAACATACCATTAAAAATTAACTCAAAACAATAGATCTAATTATAACAGCTACAACTATAAAATCTGTAGAAGAAAACATAGGGAAAAAGTCTTAGTACTTTGGGTGAGGCAAGGATTTTAGGACACATAAAGCACAAACTGTAAAAAAAAATAATGATATATGTTACACTTTATCGAATTTAAAAGTTTTGCACTTCAAAAGACACCATTAAGAAAATAAGAAGGTAAGCCAGACAATGAGAAAATGTTTGTAAAACATATATTCAGTAAATTATTTCTATCCAGATATCTCTCTCTCTCTCTCTCTCTCTATCTATCTATCTATCTATCTCTCTTACACACACACACACACACACACACACACACACATACACTTAATTCAATAGTTAGGAAAAAAATTTAATTCTTTAATCTAATGTTTTGTTTGTAAATACTTTTCCAAAGAATATACACAAGTGGCAAACACATACATAAAAATATGCTGATCATTTTGAGTCATGAGGAAATTGTAAATTAAACCACAGAATGGTTAAAATGTAAGACACGGATAATACCAAGTAGTGTCATGGATTTGGAGCAATTGAACCTCTCCTACCTTGCAGATGGGATGGAGAATGGCAGAACCATTTTGATGAACATTTGGGCAGTACCTTACCAAGTTAAACATACACTTACCATAAGACATAGAAATTCCGCTCCTAGGTAGTTCCCCAAGAGAAATAAAAGCATATGTCCACCTAAAACTCTGTTTGTATATCTTCCCAGTAGCTTTACATTATAGTGAAAACCTAAAAAGAACCCAAATGCTCACCAACAAATGTCTGGATAAACATATTTTGGACCATCCATATGATGAGATACTACTCAGTAAGAGAAATGAATAAATTACTGATACATACTACAACATGTTTGAATCTCCAAGGTTTTATGTTAAGTGAAAAAAGACAGACATAAAAGACCACATACATAAGCTTCCATTCACATGACAATCTAGAAAATGCAAAACTACAGAGATAGAAAACAGATCGGTGTTTGCCAGTGCTGAGGTTGGGGAAAGAGACTGCTCACTAAGCGGAACCGAGAAACATTTGTGGTGGAGAAAATATTTTTTATCATGATTGTGGCTAAACAGATGAATATTTTCATCAAACCTCATCAAATTTTACACTCAACTCTGGTGATTTTAATATATATATATACCTAAGCTGACCAAAAAAAAAAAAGTATAGCAGGTGGAATTTGATCTATTTTTATTAATTTAAAAGAGCTTGGAAGATAAATTTTAGACTGTCAACAGTAATTGTCTCCAATTGTCTCTTGTTTGTTTGTTCATTTGTTCTTGGGTTTTATTGTTGGGTTTTATTTTTGGCTAAATGTGTTTGTCTTTTTTCAGTTTCCAGAATGATTGTATACCATGTGAATAATTAAAATTTAATATTAAATATTATTATGGTTTTCAATTTATCATAAATCCTAATAAACCATACTCAGATAGAGAGTGAGCAAGAAGGATGCTCTCGGTTTCCCAGACCATCTTTCTCTGTCAACAACTATGTCCCCTAGGGATCAGGCTAATGACAACAGAGCCCTCCCACCTATACACCAGCCAGCAACTACTGAAACACCATTTATTTCTCCATGGCTCCTTGCTTGGGGCTTTAGGAAACATCAAG
This sequence comes from Mesoplodon densirostris, assembly GCF_025265405.1. Taxonomy (NCBI): domain Eukaryota; kingdom Metazoa; phylum Chordata; class Mammalia; order Artiodactyla; family Ziphiidae; genus Mesoplodon; species Mesoplodon densirostris. The sequence goes on from NC_082663.1 coordinate 5,055,658, forward strand.
AAGCAGAAAGAGTGTAGGCAAAGGATCATCCTAGCCCATGGGCCTTCCCAGAACAGGAAACACCCCATCCATGGACCTTATCACACATGGACCACTCTACAACATGGCCTTCCCCACCCTATGGACCACCCCCACCCCATGGACCTCCCATCACATGGATCATCTCACCATATGCATCATGGACCTCACATGGACCTCCCCACCACATGGACTACCCTACTTTAATGGCTTCTTAAAGGTTCAGTCCATATAGGAATTATGTTTTCTGGGCTTTTCATGAGTTTTGCCTCTCCCTTAAATGTTCCAAATGCCAATATGTAAAAACTACTCTCTTGGACAAAAGTTGTAGTCCGGTTCTAATTTCTTAGTTTTTATGTTGTGTACAGTATCCCATAGAAAGGTCTTTGACAGAAACGTACTGAAGGGAATAGGGTGGGAGATGTGAGTGGAGACAGAGAGAGATTTCTCTCATGAGGCAGCAAGTAGACACTCACTGTACAAGGGACTCTGGGAGGTGGCAACAAGTACTATTACCTTCCCTTGAAATGTAGAAAATCTACGGCCATGATAAACTGTAGAAGTAGCATCGTATACACGATAATGAATTAATTTTGATTCAGCATTCACTGTGTGCTCTTCATGGGACATACAGTCTACTACTGAAGAAGGCATGGAGAATTCAAAAGGGATGGGGAGAATCTTAGAACACGTGCTCACTCACAGATGCACAGACTCACAGAGGAAAACTGGAGGACCTGTAAGAAGTCCACACACACACACACACTTTTTGGAAGCATGTAGCCCTGAGGCTATGTGCAGAGGGTAGGAGAGGGAACTTTAGGGGCTGACCACCTGGGGTTGCAGGGACTGGGACTGCCAAGCTGTCCCATGACTGAGGTCCCTGCACTGTTGTGAGCATCTTCCTAAGTCTCTCCCCATTAAACAAGAAAGCCCACAGACAGAGAGAGCAGAGAGGTCCACATGGGGACATTTCCTACCCTTCTGCATCCCCGCTTCCCCGTCTCCAGGTCTCAGCAGCGCTGGGCTGGAGGAACCCAGGAAGAGGAATTGTGTTGGCCACAGCCTCATTCAGCATCAGCATCCACTGGGTCTCAGCTTTCTCTGACGACCACACTGCCACCTCCTTCCCCAGTAGGTGGCAGAAACGGTCACCTTCCTGAGGTGAGGCCACAGCTTCCGACCCAGAACCCCACCTGCAGGCACCGTGGGGTTCTGCCCAGAGTCGTTCACAGCCCACCTTCCCTCTGCTCTCCTTCCCAATCACACTTTCCAGGCAGCAGCTCTGGCTCAACCTCTCCAGACACAAGTTTTCTCAGAAATATGGAGGTCTTCCTGCTAAGACAGGAAGTCAGTGGAGTCCACCAGGTCCTCTCAAGAACAAAGACCATCAGGCTGAGGGCACAGTGCGCACTCTGCAGAGACCCTTTCATCTGTGCCGAGGCCCTTTAGCTGTGTCACTGCTGGTAGTGGGCTGATTGGTGACTCCCCAAAAATGTCTAGGTCTTAATAGGGGACATGTGACTGTGACCTCATTTAATAAAATGGTGTTGATATAATCCAGGTACGGATCTCCAGATGAGAAGCTCATCCTGGATTATCCCGATGGCCCTAAAACCAAGGACAAATGTCCTTAAAAGAGACACACAGAGGAGAGACACAAAGAGGAGAGGCCATGTGCAGACGGAGTCAGAGATTGGAGGGACACAGCCACGAGGAGCACAGGGGCCTCCAGGAGCTGGAAGGTGTCAGGAAGGATCTTCCCCTGGAGGCTTTAGGAGGGAGTGCAACCTTACTGAAATCTTAGTTTCAGACTTCTGGCCTCGGGAGCCAGGAGAGAATATATTTTTGTTGGTTTAAGCAAACAAGTGTGTGGTAATTTGTTAAGGCAGCCTCAGGATACTAATACACTGCTCAAGAGGAAATGATCTGAATGCATCTCACCAGTAGGGCCTGTCTGGGAACCCAGATATGGGAGGACGTTGCAGTCTAACCTAAGGACAGGTGAGAGCTGATGTGTTTAGGAAATACGTTATAATAGTAGCAATCTCCGAGAAATCACCCAGTCCTGCAGCTAACCCTTCTGCTTTCCTAATTCAAGGTGTGGGGTGCCTTCCAAGTCACGTGGGCATTGACGCACTTGGAAGCAGAAGAACCAGCATTGTAGCTGGAAGAGGAGGGGACCTTTAAAGTGGGAGCTTCAATCAGGTAGTCAGGACAAAGTCCCTGCAGGCTCCCGAGCAAGACTGTAATCTGGGTTTAGTGTGTGTGTTAACAGGCTATCCGTCACTCCACCATCCCGTCACCAACTCACTCTCGTTTTCTCTGCTGCCAGGACACCTCATCTCCCACGTGAAGCAACTGCTCTACCTTCTGGGATGCACTTTATTAGGTTTTCAGACCGGGTTACTGTGTTCCCTGGCAACCGCATCGCCCACGCACCCCGTTGAACAGATGCTGGTACAGCCACAGGCTGAGCAGGGGCGTCATTACACTTCCAGAGGAGCCCCGGGACAGCCTCCACCCCGCAGCCCACCGGCTGTGAATCTGTGCAAACCCGCAGCAGCTGGGACATCTCGCAATGTCTCCGTAACTACTTTCTGTTAACTGTCTCATCTCCCCAGCTGCTCCGCTTCTGCCTGCGAAGTCCTCATCTGCATCTGCAGCCTTGCCAAAATGATACCTTTTCTGTGTAAAAGCTAATTCTGAGATTCAGTTGTGTCGAATCCAATTGTTTATTTTCAGGGATAGAAAGACGCCACCCAAATCTGCAGCAGGGCCTGGATTCAGTGCAAACATTTTGGGTGGCAGAATTCCCTAAACACAAGCTATTAGGTAGCCAATCTGTAGAAGCAACAAGCGAATAATAATTAAAATATTGCTGGCAGGAGAGTCCAATGAAATAACCTAGATGTTGAAGAAACATTAAAGGAATAAACAAGTCTGATGGTTTTGTGGAGCTTGGGATTTAGAAGGTCTGTGTTGTAGTCTCGGCCTTGGTCCTGCTTCTCGACCTTTCCAGGACTTGGTTTTTCCATCCATATGATGGACACACTCATGGTAATCATCTCAGACTCGAGTTAGTCTGGGAAAGTTGTTTGGGCAGTGACTGTAAAAAGTTTGAAAAACACAAAATGTTCTTTTACACGAATCACAGTTATCCATTAAATATCTTAAAATCATCAAAGATAAATCTAAGTGTTGCTCTTAAAATCCCATTGGGAGGAGGGCTCTGGACCTAAGCATTAGCTGAACCCATAAAAATAGTGGGCCTCTGTGGGGAGAGCCCACCATCAACATTAATCCATGCATATAATTAAAGCCTGGCTCCCAACTGGTCATTATTTTACCTCCAGGGAACATTGGACGTTAACTGCAGACATTTTTGATAGTCATTTGCTTTGGTGTGGGTTGCTAGTGGCAGGTACTGTTGGAGACCAGGGATTCTGCTAATCATCCTACAACACACAGGAAAACCACCACAGCAAAGATTTATCCTGCCCGAAATGGCAATAGTGCCACAGCTGAGAAACCCTCACTAGAGTGACCTCGGATCTCTTCAGTCTCTGTCCCAAAAGGGGTCCACTTTATTCCTGGGCAGTGTTTCACATGGTACTTCTCAGCTGGACCAACCCCAGACCTACCTGACACCCTCTCCTAGCCTTTCAGGTTAAGAAACCTGTATTCATGTTGCATCAACTGTAAACTACAGAGCAAGTACTTGGGAAATACAAAATAAGGAGGGGAACGAAAGGGAATGAATGCTCTTTCCAGACACCAGCTGTCCCATATCCTAGGACTCTGTTCTAACAAGTGGTCTTCGCTCCATCTGTGTGGTCACACAGATATGGGGGAAGACAGGAGCCTCTGTGACCAGGACAAAAAAGCAGCCAAGGAAGGATCTGGAACTTTGCAGCTGATGGGGATATTATTCATTCAATCTTTATTTATGGAGCACAAACTGTGTGTGTCCTGGGTCCTGTGGATGAAACCAACATGGAACCCCTCTTGGGGAGCTTTCAGGCCAGCAGGGGAGAGACCATAAACGATTCCTACATGATGTGGGTTATGAGAGGAAAGCAAGCCTGGCGAGGGGCCAGAGGGAGGGACGTGGTGAGGGTATAAACTCAGGGGTCGGAGACGCTTCTCAGATATGGTAGGATAGGATCTTCCGGAGACCAACCAAATCACCGATTTTCAAGGTCAGCCTGAAGAATGGTCTGACTCAGCTCCCCAGCATGATGCATGTCGCTGTTGAATTAACCCACCACTTCCCACCGTAGTTCTGCGCACGTCTGTGGCATGTAAAGATTACGCTCACCCGTAATATTCTGCAGCACTTCACTCCGTGCTGGGGCGTCTGAGAACCATTTGTAAAGGCCGGGCTTGGCTCACCCCATTGTCAGACCTCAGCCACCCAGCAGCTGCATGGTGGGTCACAGCCCGTCCTCGGCACACAGCTGGCATTCAGTTCATGGCTCTACTGCTCCCCAAAAGCCTGGCTGCATTTGGAGCCCATCCAGATCACCTAGCTAGGAAAAAAAAAAAAAAAAAAACCACATAGCACAAAGAAAAAAATTAAACATTGAAAAGAGCTTAAATAAGCAGGCATCCATGGAGCTGCTGCCTGTTTCCAGACAGCTTTATCTCTGCACTTCACGCCCTCTGGTTGTGAACAATTTCAAGGTTGATGGCGTAGCAACTGTCAGACATTCTTCTGGTTGTTGTTGATTTCTTCCTGTGCTGCCGTGGGAGCGCATCATTGCCTCAGCAGAGAGATAGTTTTCGCATTCTTCTCCTACGTCATTGGGTCAAATCAAACCTTGCCAGGGCCAGGGCCCTGATCCCAGCTGGGGAACCAGCACGTGCCCCATGTTGCCATGCTACTCCCATGCATCGCACTCTTGTTTATAAGGAATCCCTGGAGCAAAGCGTCTGCATTAGGTGTAGAGAGAGATGTAGCCTCCAGATTGTCCCAGCTCTTGTCCATCTTGCCGGAATGTGAGAGACTGAAGCCATTCCCTCTCATTTTCCTATCCTGAGCATGCTGTCTGCACCTCTGTACTGACCCCTTTCCAAGGCTCCAGCTTGGAGAGTAAAAGGTATTGATCTCGGGTGGCCTCGGCTGGCAGTGGCTTGAAGCAGGATCTCGGGTCCCCGAGCAGAGATTGAAGCCAGGCTGTGGCAGTGAGAGTGCTGAATCCTAACCAGGAGACCAGGAGGACCAGTGGCCAGTGACAAGTCCCTGGCTTGTCTGCTTAGCAGAAATGAATTTCAACAAAGAGGTAAAAAGTAGCGAAATGAGTAAAGTGTTTATTAGGAGGAAAAAAGAGTACATGTGAATAAGCACACACGGGCAGGCTCAGAGAGAGTCGCACCCTTGTGGTAGTTTAAATAACTTTTATGGGACGTTTCTTCCATGTTTCCTCTGGCCAATCATCTTGCTTTGCCTGGTTCTGAGTCTGTATTTGGTTTATCACAGGGTCCTCCCCCGAGTGCACGTGCATCTCTTAGCCAAGATGGATTCCAGTGCAGAGGCCTATGGGAAGGTTGACTTCACCTATTATGGGGTGTGCCCTGTCCTTTTTAGCCGCAGAGGAGCCTTTCTGCACATGTGTTGTCGAAAAGCTCTCCTTGAGCTCAAGAATGAGAAATATGTGGTCTCTTTATCTTTTATCTGGCCAGGGCTCATGTCCCTGCCCCTGCCATTATTTTAGCTTGGAGTATCTGTCTACAGGGGACAGCTGCTCAGCCTGGGCCCATCTATCTCCTGCCTCAGTGTCAGTGACAAGGGCATGGAGAGTGGGTGGGCCCTTTTGTTCCTGCCTTGGTGTGGTTCCCTAGATGAGCCCCAGCCTCCCTGGGCCCCATTTCCCCACCTGCCACCCCAAGGTGATTGGGAGGACCCACTGCAGGTCATGGAGCTCTGTAGATACATAAAGTACTTTCATGATAAACACCAACTCCTTCCTCAAAACTGGCATCAAGCCCCATGCCTGCCTGCCCTATGGCCCCTGAGCCAAGCTGTCGTGACTGTGTATTGCAGATTCCAACATAACTGCTTTTGTAATAAATAACCTTGTGCCCATACAGAATCCCACTGCACACATATCACCAACTTGGCAGTTTTCTTATAGCATACCATGATCTGCCATTTAGTGAGCACTTCTTGTGGATATTTAAGTTTTATTGAGAGAAACTCAATTTATTGAGGAGTGGGGACAAAGAGCAGTTGTACCTGCTTTGTTGTACCAATATTGCACAATTGGACTTTTTATGAGACAGATTGCACACATACAGAGAGACTCACAGATGATACACACATACACATAGATACACATACACACATGTATATTTTCATACATGGCATAGCTGTTTAAAAGGAAGAGCAAAAGAAGATTTGCCACGGTTTGCTCCATTAGACAGTGCCTTGTCCCAGGAAGCTACATTTAGATTTAAAAGGGCCTTAAGATGAGGGACACTGAAGACATGTCAGAGGTGGCCCTTTCCCACTTACGTAAGTGGAACACAGGTGAAGAGACAGTTTCTTGGGCTACCCTGGGAACCTCCCAGGGGAATCACGGAGGGTCTGCAACTGGTGCTTTGCCACCTGCTGGGCTGCTGGACCCCCAGAGGAAGGCTCAGGCAGGGAGAGGTAAGGGGGTCCTGCCCCAGCACCAAGTGGACCTGTCCTGAGCTCCCATAGTCGGCTCTCAGCTGCAGCCTGTGTGCAGGATGCTGGGTCCCTGATGTCCTGCTGGGGTCTTCATCCTCTCCTTCCTCTCCCTGAACCAGCAGCCTGTCACTTCTGCCTGCCTTCCAGTCTCTGGAGGGACCTCCGCTGGTCCCTTGTCCATCTTCACATTTTGAGTTCCAAGCCTGACTTGCTCTCTGGATGGCTGTAGGCCTCAGACAAGCCAAGGGACCTCTCTGAGCCCCAGCTCCACATTCCCAAGTGTGAAATGAAAACTGAACCATCAAGCCCCCTGTCTCCTGCAGGGACAGCTAACTGACAAGAGTTAACCAGGCAAAGGCAGCTTCTGAGCCCTAGGGAGGCTGGCAAGGAGTCACAATCATCACCCATGTTTATCTAGACCTCACTTTTGAAAGTACAACTACAATCTCTTCTTAACCTTGTTATAAGGTTGTCCCCTGGGTGGGATCCTGAGGATTTATCTCTACAACCTCCATCTGTACCCTACAATCGCTGGAGCCAATTGGAAAAGCCCCTTCCTTGTTCTTTTTCAAGGACAAAATAAATGTCGACTATGGCCTGAGCCAGCCTGAAACCCCAAAGGAGATGAAGGATGTTGGCAGAAGGAAGTGATTAATAAAAGAGTGAATCAAAGTGCCCATGGGCTTCCCTGGTGGCGCAGTGGTTGAGAGTCCACCTGCCGATGCAGGGGACGTGGGTTCGTGCCCCGGTCTGGGAAGATCCCACATGCCGCGGAGTGGTTGGGCCCGTGAGCCATGGCCGCTGAGCCTGCGCGTCCGGAGCCTGTGCTCCGCAACAGAAGAGGCCACAACAGTGAGAGGCCCACATACCGCAAAAAAAAAAAAAAAGTGCCCAGTACTGGCTAGGCTGTGTTTTATGGTTGAGCTCCTGTGGACAGATCAGGACAGACCCCGGGGAACACTGGGAATTCCAGACCAAGTCTAGACTTCATCATCCACTTGAGAATATGAAACAGCCCCCATTTGGAGCTACAGCAAAAATGCATCTATTTATCTGACATTACTGCATCCCTTTTGTGTTGGGCATTGAAGAGATGGGAAGAGGCAGATAAAGGGAGGAGGATGTGAAGACAGGGAGTTTCATGTCAAGTAACTTCGGAGAGTGTATAAGCATTGGTTCCTTCCTTCCTTCACCAGTGAGTAATCATTGAGTGCATCAGCCTCTCCTTTATTCTGCTGTACTGTCTCTTCCCATAGGACCGATCATCTTCCAAAATGCAGATTCATTTTTTTTTATTTACTTTGCCTCTTTTAATTGTCTGTGTTCCTCTGCTGGATTGCAAGACCCCAGTAGGCAGGGACCTTTGTCTGATTCATTCATTGATGTTTCCCAAGCACCAATAATATGGCACATGGTAGGTATGAGTTAATATTTCTAAATAAAATAAGGTCACCTCTCCAAGGTTGAAGCCATAGAGATAGCACTCAGTGTATCTGGATGCTGAGAGCTCTTTTCTCCCAAACCTTCAATCCGGGCTGTTCTGTCTGATCCTGAGGCTTTGCCCCTGAACTCTGCAGCTCTGCCCGGCCCTTCTGGATCACAGCTTGGGTGGCCTCTCCCTGGATGAGGTGCACGCTCACAGTACTGCGTCTGCCCACAGGTCTTCTGAGGCCCACGTGTGCAGCCCCCGTCGCCAGCACTGCCGGTCTGGGATGTGCACCCTTACCCCTTCCACCACTCTGGTCTTTCCAAACCTCCCCTCAGACTCCAGCCCAAACTTCCTTCAATGCTTTGACCCCCCCCACCCCCCCCTGAAAGAAAGAAGGAAAAAGGGTGGGACTGAAGAGAGAGCGCAAGGAGGGGTGCGGGGGGGTCACAGGTGGGGCGTCTGCTCCAGCCTTGGGGAGGCAGTGAGGTGGGGCTAACAGGGGACAGTACCAGTCTTCCCACTCCCACACCTCTGTGAGGCGCCCAGCCTCGGTCTTGAAGGCTCTTAAAGCACAAAACCACTTTGTCTCCTAGGTCACCAGCCCCTCCCTGTTCATCCCCACCGCCACCCCCCCCATCAACTTTCTATGCTCTCTGATGCCTGCTGTGTGCTAAGCCCCGGGTCAGAGAAGGGGGCTGCAGAAACACAAAGTCAAGAGTCGAGGTCCAGGGAGGGCTGCTGAAGAGGAATAGCAGCTACAGCACAGAGTGAAGGAGCCGCCATCACCATAAGCTCAGGGGCCAGAGGGACCCGGGCTGGGAGGCCTGGCCCAACAGTGTGCCCAGGAAAGGGTCTGGAGGAGGTGGGAGCTGAGCTGCGTCTTGAAGACAGAGGAGAAGAGAACAAGCAGGTTGTGGAAGGGCGGGTCCTGATGGAGGAAAGGGGGACCCGAGAGCCCGGGCACTCATGGAGCCCACAGAGCTCAGGGTGTGAGAGGGAGCTTCCAGGAGGACCGGGGAAGGTGGGCTCCAGGGAGAGTGGAAACCGGATTGCAAGGGGCGATTCCTGCTCCCTGAGGAGCTGGAGGTTTATCCTGAGAGGATTTTCACTCTTAGAGGCACATGATCAGACTGTGCTTTAGATGATCACGGTGGCCGGGGGTGCTGGAGTGGGGATGCCTCAGCAGAAGGAGACCTAGTGCTGTGCCATCTTCATGCCCATAAACAGGGGAAAAAAGACCACCCACCCACTTCCAGGACAAGACATCACTGGCCATGATGCTTACCGGGATTTTGCAGGAAAAGAGAAGGAATGTACAAACATACCTTAACCTCGCTGCTTCATGGCACTGAGCGCAATTCATATAGAATATTTTTAGAAAGAAAAAGAAATTGTATCTTAGGGACTGGAGGCAGCTACTTGCTCAGCATGAGTCAGGTACTCTGTTGTCTAAGAACAGAGGACAATTTTGACCGTGAGTGTCCTGCTTAAATTGGTCTCCCCACTTCATTGCCAGGCACACACAGAATACACATTAGGCAAACTTTCAATTATTCAGGAAGTAAACCAGTATTTCCTAAGGAAACCACTGAAATTAATGAAACCTTGTATTTTATGGACTGATCTATTACTATCATCCCTTCGAATTTACTTAGGTTTGTTTGTTGTTGTTGTTGTTTTCTTTCATGAAGCTCAGAGTTTTACCAAAAGGTTTTGCTGTTAGACTGCTATTGCAGAATTCACCCTTGAGGTAGTTAAGATGGAAAAATCAGAAAATTAAATCATAGCATGGATTGTTCACATGGACACGCCTACTCCCATTTAAAATAACAAATTAAAGAGTGGCCCCTGCTCGCCACAACTAGAGAAAGCCCTCGCACAGAAACGAAGACCCAACACAGCCAAAAATTAATTAATTAATTAATTAATTTTAAAAAAAAGAGACAGTCTTAATTAGCGTACAGTACCTAACGTTTTGGTGCTGTTATGAGGACCAATGCTCAAAGTGGATTCTGTTCTTGAACAGTGTCCCTGTAGTTTTGACGACGTTTATTGGCTTGAGGTTTGATGTTTTTTATTTCCCTAATAAATTTAAGATTTCTATTTAGTGTTGAAAAACTGCACAAATTTGTATGGAACAAAGCCTAGAAAAATGAAAAATATAGATTGAATAGTAATCTAAATTAGCCTTAGAATATATGATAGAGGAGGGAAAATTTTGGTGCCATAATTTCTCTCTTCATGGTGTTGGACTTAAATCAGTTGAAATGTATTTTTGTACCACAGTTTAAGCTTCAAAAAAGGTTTACTTAAGTCAAAAAAAAAAAAAATAAAATAAAATAACAAATTAAAAAAGAAATATATATATATATATATATAACCCAGCACAAGCTTACTTATGTGTAGCACCTGACACGTAAAATTTTCAGGGTTATTCACTTAATCCTGATGGAAATTTTGTCGGTTAGATATAGCCTGTAGTCCATTACACTGTGAAATAAAATTTCTTTTTTTCTCCTTTTTGCTGCTTATCATGAACTTTTTAAACCAGATTTTAAAGGACTGACTTGGGTGAAAGCTGACTTAGTAGTAATGGGCTTAAGGTTTAGCATTCAGAAGAAATAATCTCAGTATCAGGAGGGAAGCTCAAAAGCAATTTGTCTATAATTTGGTGCAAAAAAATAAAAGAGTTGATACCTAGAGCATTTTGACTCAAAGAGAATCTCCCTCAATAGGTTTTTGAACATTCTGGGAATGAGTGAGGCAGATTAGCCCCTCCATCCTAATTCTATGTGTGGCTGGATGTGAGGTGAGGGAGAATCAACCCATCTCAAGACACCATTAGTCTTCTTGTTTCTGTACCAGCCCTAGAGAGGAGGGCTTCATCCATCAAGTACAACAGCATGATATTGTTTGTAACAAATCAACCTTGACTGGTTGTCACGGGCCATCTGAAGGCCAGCAGGATGGATGGGCATTTCTGGAGGTCCCAGGTGTGAGTCATAATGACAGTGCAATGGAGCCATAATTCAAAACGTTACTTAAAACTTGAATTTTTTATACGTTCAACGTGCACTCAAACGACATGAAATAGAGCAGGAGGTGTTATTAGTGTTACAATTTAGACTGGAGCCCATTGCAAGTCCAAGCTTAGCCACTGCTGTGTGACCTTGAACAGGTTACTTAACCCCCATTTACCTCAGTTTGCTTGTCTGTGAAATGGGGAACTGAGTTGCACCTAATTCCTAGGGTTACTTTGAAGATTAAATGAGTTTATAACAATGCCTGGCACATAGCACTGCCATGTTTGCTATTCTTAAGATGAGGGGAAAATTAGAAGACATTTAAGTGAGCCTTTATATTTTTAAATATGTTATATTTTTTTAAAAAAGATGGATGCTGACAGGAAGCAGGTAATGAGGGAATAGCGCCCACTGGGTCAGATGTTAAACCTGCATGGGGGGTACAGCTTTCTCTCTTGATTCCCTCACAAAGCCTGGTATACTGTTAATGAGTTAGCACATCAACAACTGATGATCAGTCACAGGTGACCGATTGTCCCAAGAAGTCAACCTTGGGAAAAATCTGCTTTGGGGAAATGATTGGACCTTTGGGTTCTGAATCACTAGGTGACGTTCCTGGTGGGAACTGTGGCTCTCATGCCAATTCCTGCTTGATGGGCTTCAGGTTCACCCTCCAACATCTGGGCATACAGTTTACTTGCACAACATTCAAAGAGTCACCTATGTTCTAACCTCAGGGTCCTCGTCCTTGCTGGTCCTTGTGTTGGGGACCGCTGCCCCACACTATTTGTCCAGGTCTCAGAAATGACATCACTCCCCCTGAGAGGTCTCCCAGACCAGGTTGGGTCCCACCATTGCTGGCCATTCTATTCCTCCACATTCCACCTTGGTCAATACTTTCCAGTAGATGTTGAGCCCACAATGACCAGACTGTGTCTGGCCAAAATGGTGGACTAGACACCACACGTGGCATGCGACAGACTCCATGTGAATATCTGTTAGATTAACCGTGGGTGCCCTCCAGCCAAAACTCACTAAGAATGAGCAGAGTTGGTTTTATTGACTTGTTGCAATAGGAGAGAACACACACTGTGAGGACCCCTGGCCTCCGCAGAAAGAGGGGTTAGAAAGGGCGCGTAGGATTTGAGTTCTCCTAGGTAATCCTGGGGATGTTTCAAGAAAGCTGGACTTTATTCTAGTTTGAAAGCTGTTGAGATGGGAGTCATTTATGATTGGGTGCCTCACGATCTTATCTAGAAGGTCAGAGCAATGCAACAAGGCTAAAGCTGTAATTGTCAAACCAGTCACCCCCCCTCAGGCAGGACTGGGGACCCTAGTGTCATGTGCATGGCTGGACAATGTCCACGTTGTTGTCTGTACTCAGACGTGGTCATCCAGTGGTCCTGTGATTTCTGGCTCCTTCAAGGTCACAGAGCTCCTTCTCTGCTGCTGCTGCTCTGGAAGATTTCTGTGTCCAGCAAAGGGACACCAAAGCCTGGCTGATCAAATCAGGCCAGTTCAGGTGCCTGGGCTACTTGTCTTGTTCTCAGATTATCAGCTGGGTTTTCTTCTGCTTTTCTTCCGTTTGCTCTGGGCTCCTCAGCAAACCCCAGATCATTACCATGGCTTTGGGTTTCTGAATTATTCCTCCAGGAGAAGCTGAGCTACCTACTCAGTTCCCTCACAACAAGGCTGGTTTTATCTTCTGCTGCTCTGACCTGTTCCCTCTTCCTGACACTGCCTTTCCAATGCAGAAACCTTAGTCATTGAAATCAAAGTGTAATTTTGGAAACTGTCCTTATGGACAATCCTACCACTTCCTAAACTCAACACCAGTCATGGATTTTCATACACCCCTTTTCAGTAATGTGACACGATATTCCCTTTTCTAGGTAAAACGGGCTCTCCTCAGCAATCTACTGTGTCTTTTCTAATGGTGAAGCAGCCACGATACTAAACAGCAAGCATAGCAAGTTTGCAAGGGCGATGACTGCAGTTCTGTGGTATTCATCTCTTCTAAAAGTGCATTGAATTAGAGAGGCAATTTGTTTCTTTAAAACAAAGGCGTAAATATCTCCCCTGACTGGCTAATGCTGAAGTGAGTAGATTGCCCCCTAGTCCTGCATGGAGAAGTTAGGGATGCTGGTAAAATTAGCATAAGTGCGTTCTCCTGCATATAAGGAGCGTTCTTAGAAGCAACAGAAGAGAAATCAGGCTGTTTATAAGAATTCTATGCAAACCAGGGCCACGTCGCATGCTATTTTCTCTACCCTATACCTAAAAATGGCTACAACTCCTACAGCTGGAGGGCTGTTCTCATCCTACTGGTGCGAGGCAAGCATGTCCATGTTGCACGAGGCGGGCAGGAGAGGACTTCACAGGCTTGCCTTACTCTGTGGCAGACACACATGACCCCACAACTCTGGGGCTCTGGAAGGGGCATTTCATGGCTCTAAACACTCCCATTTCTAATGTCTCAGTGCCACCAACTATGATCTCTTAAATGGGAAAAGGAGACTCCCCTAGTGTCTCAGGGGGACAGCCTCGTCTATCTCAATTGATGGGTCATGAGGATTCGCCAGCGCTTCCTCCTGGAGGCCAGTTAGATGGCTGCAGGGAGGGCAAGGGTCCACTCACTTTTAGAAGCGAACTCTGTTGGATTTGCAGCTTGGGGCAAGCTCAGCTCTGGAAGCGGAGGCTTGTGAAGGGATGCCTTGCTCACCTCTGGGCAGCTTCGATTTGAATCTCCCTCCTTTGTGAGGGACAGAACACAGGGCAGCATGCAGACACTTCCCTCACCCTTGCTCTTCCTGTGCAGACTTTGTGAGGCTGGAGAAAGGTGGAGGGGGGAGAGGCAAGGCAGAGATGGGGGGAGCAGTGTCTCTAGGACCCTCTCCTCCCCAGCTCAAGTGCCCAGCAATCCACTGCGGATTGTGCATGTACCGCCTGCCCAAGGGACTCATGGCCATGACCCCAAGGGGGTGCTAAATGGAGCAGACCCCCAGCCAGGACAACAAAATAGATTGCTGCTACCTATCAGAAAAAAGAGAACTGGTCAACCAGCTCAGGCTTTGTAGAGATCTGCCAGGAGAAAAGGCAACTACAGTGAGGATGTTATGCCCTTTGCAATTGAAATGGGTTAAATTCATTCTCTTGGAATTGTCCCTTTTCAATTTCCCAAATGTAATGAGCAAGAATAAACTATTTAAGAAAGAAACCTGAGTGACTTCTTGATTTGCCAGAGAATAGAGTACATTAACACTCACACTTTGAGACACAGGGAATGTTCCTCTTCACAGACTCATTAAGATGGAAAATGAGTTTCTTTGCACTTTAGCGCCCTAAACAAACCTGCAATAAAAAGATAAAATTAATTTATGGAGGTTTGTTCCCGCTCTTGAAATTCAGAGCAGATCGAGTTTCTCTGCAGGCCTTCCAGAAGGCTTTTTCTTATTTAGATTTGAAAACACCTTTGATGTGGCTAGTGTCTGACCAGAGGGGAGGAGAGTGATTGGTTCTAGAATCCTTCAAGATGAACTCTGAGTGTATTGGAAATAAAATTTCGGCTTGAAATCACGCATAACATAGGCTCTTAAAACCAGCTATTCATTTCAAATAGAAATGAAATTTTCCAATATGCTGAAACTGGCATGATGCTTGTGCTTTTGTAGAGTGTTAAACTCTTTGGTGCTGAACTTCACAGAAACAAACAAACAAAAACCCTGCTTTCTGTGATCAGATTGGACTTCCATCTAGGCTGCTACTTTTCCCCTGGGGGGCAGTTTGTTTCACCTGAATTTTAGTTCATGTGCTTTAGCAAAATTTCTTGGTTTCGATAGTCACAGAGCAGTAAGTTACATTTAGGGAAACGAATGCATACAGCATTCATATATCAATCTTTTATTTTTGACTACTCAATGTATAGGGTGTTTAGAGAAACAAATTAAGCGATCAGTATTGTGTTACCATAATGATACTCAAACATAATGGTACGTTTTTAAGTAAGATGGATATTTTAATAACTTAGAATGTAACATCTAGTGTTTTCTTTTTGGTTGTGTGTGTGTATTGTTGTTGTTTCTTTTCTTAATTTGGAAGGAGACCTTTGAATTCTCAAGGGAAGCACAGTGCCTCTCCTGCCTACATCAGTATGGTTGACCTTGTATTCTTTTCCGGAAAGAGCTAGCCCTCCATCATTTTGTTCACAACTATCTTCATTAATTAAATATACCATTAGGGAGAAATTCACATCGTCTTTATAAAAACAAGCCAAAGTGTCAAGACAAAAGGACTCCGCATTTATGCCATAGCCATCCACTCAAGGGCAAATGGAGCTTCTTCATTAAATAAATCCTTTGAGATCATTAAGGAGCGTCTAACACTGAAAGTCTATGATGTTAAGCAAAACCAAACAAAAAACAGACATTGTTATAAACTAAAGCCAAAGTCTGTTCATAAGTCTTGATTTATATGCAATTCTTGCCATAACGTATTTTAAATGTAATTAATGCATCAATATTTTCCTGTTAATTGGAGGTACTCCTATTTTGAAATAAACATTGTGTAAGATGCTTCATGAACATACAGAACACATTGGGATAGGTCTCCCCTCAGAGACGCTGTGCATTTTTAACCTGTTTCTTAAAGAACTCCCATTTCCTCCCATATATGCATGGCTCTCTTCCCAAACCGCAGATGCTTTGCCTCTGACCTTTCCCAAGCCTGAGGAAAAGAAACGTACCCTGCCCTTCACCTTTATTCTTCCGGGAGCTTGTCTCCCTGCTGTGCCCTGTGATCCTGCTTCCCGGCCTCCAGGAGACAGGAAAACATCTCCTTGGCTCTGCTCAGGGATGGGTCCTCTGACCCACCTCAAGAGGCTGTTGCAGGAAGATGGCAGTAGATTGAGTAGCTATTGAGATTGTCACATGTGGGGAAATTTCCAAGACATTCTCCATCCTGTGGACTCCGGTCATATCTGTGTAAAAATCTAATCCAATATGGTGAAGAAAGACCTGTGACTTCTATCCCATCTGGAGTCTTGTACTGCTTAAATTAGGGAGCCTAAGAAGAATTTGGGGTTACATAAAGAAGACTGGAGACCTGGGAAGAATTGGGGGTTATGGGAAGGTGGGCCCAGGGCATGGAGCCCAGGGTGGATGGGGCTACACTTCACATCCTGATGGAGAAAGTTAGGCTCCTTGATGGACTGGAGGATGGGGCTGGGTGAGGAGTGTGTCTCTTTAAAGAAAGTGTCCAAGACACTGCAATGAGCCAAGGCTTGAAGGTGGACGTGGCCAGAGGGAAGTCCCCGGAGGCAGAGGGAGCAAAAGGTGCTTTGAGGTCCGTGATGTATAATCATCGATTTGAACCTGCTTGCTGCGCTGAAACATGATTCCTTCCCTCATTAAATCTAATGGTTAGTTATTTCTGGAACAAAACTCATACTCTTAGAAGATTTGGGGGATGCACCTATTGGGGGGGGTGTTTTCATTTACATGAATAATCATGGGCACACCACCAAACGTGAGAACACCACTACATACAACAGAGTGGACACACACAACTCACACACACACACGCTCCCCCATTCACACCCTCGCACTCTCTCACATATCACACACTGACACACAACCATTACGTTTACACTCACACACTCACATGCACACTCAAGCACACACTCACATGCTCAGACACACAACCAATAACACACACACACTCACGCACACTCACATGTATACTCACACTCACACACACCAATTAATATTATTAGTACAGTCCTAACGGTATACAAAACCCCTAGACACCCCTTGTGAAGCTGTTATTTGAGGCTTACACCGTATGCATTTTATAGGACAAGCAGCTGAGACAGAGAGAGAGTGAGGAACCCAGGCAAGGCTATGCAGCAGATCACAGAAGCTCTGGAACCAGCCTTCTCACCACCGACAACAGACCCAGACTCGGTCCCCTCCATCCAACTACACCTGACATCAAACCACATATAAGAATAATTATAATTGCATTGTGTGGGTGTTTACCTAATATAAAATGGGAAAGGCAGAGACCAAAATGTGACTTGACACCAAATAAACAAAATGCTTCCATGTGAATTCTCATGTGTTTGGGGTCAGCAGAGCCCCTGTTTTGCACTTCAGTTCTTCCTCATAAACAGAGACCTCTGTGCCTGGCAGTTGTATTCAAAAGGCAAGGTCACTAGAGCCAAGAGGCCGAGGGATACCTGAAACCACATAAGGGCAGCACCTTCCCAGGGAGGACCCGGGGGCCTGGCTCTGCGGTCCCGCAGGACTCAGCTCCAACAGGTGGCTTCCAGAGTCAGTTCCTGCCTGGTCCCACCCCGCCACATTGCCCTGCTCCAGGTTCCTGAGAAGCACGTCCCGGGCAAATGAACAAGTGCCCGGAGCAGATCGATGCTGGTGCTGATGCTGACAGGCAGCTCCACCCCCACCCCCACACCCCGACCCTCAATTGCTGATATCGCTCCATGGGCAGAGCCCCGTATCAAAATATCAGGGCAGAAACTGTCAATCCTGACTGCCTCAAATTAAAGATGAGAAGAAGATTAGCAAGTCTCTGCCCATAATTATCTGTAAATCACCTTTATTCCTCTGGTTCTCGTTACAGAAATATCATGCGGGATAGATCCAGAGTGATCAGTAGATGAAAGCAGCTGCTGCCTTTCTTACACCTATGAGGAGGCCTTAGCTCGAGAACCCTGAATCTCCTCATTCATCACTGATGCCTCCCATGATTATTTTCATCTCTAAATGTTCTTTCTGTGGGGGAAGAAAAAGCAGTCCTCTCTGAGGGCGTCCCTTCTGAGTCATTAGCTCAGTCACCTTGTGAACCATCCAAATGGATCAGCTCCGGAAGTGGAAGGTCTCTGGCCAGTGTCTTTCTGGCACTCCTTCCCATACCAGGTCTCCTAATATCACCGAACCTTTCTGCATAAACCCCACCATGGACAATATCAATAAGAGAGTTTCCTGCATGCCCTCACCAAGGAGGAACAAGGGAGAGAGCCTATATTTGCCATCTATAAAATGCCAGGTGCCCGGGATGTAGGGATTTTGCTCCCTTCTCAGAGAAGGTGAATAAATGTCCCAAGGTCACACAGCTGGTAAATGACATGGGTGTGATTTGATATCTAGTCTACATAATTCCAGTTCTGCTCTCTCCAATAGTGCTTCCTTGACCCAAATTACTTCGGTGAAGCAAATACAGGACTATGATACCATTTTGCAAAGAAGTAAAGAGGAAGCATGCTTCCTGAGAGCCCAGGGCATCACTGCCCAGGTGGCCCTTTGCATTTATGATTTATGATGAGCAACTGCTCAGAATCACACAACAAACCAATGGACAAGGATCTGAGAGCCAAGAGCCAACTTTCTCCCCACATCAAGACTGTTGGGGAAAAAAACATCTCCTTTCTCCATCAGCTGTTCCTTTTTTGGAAGCAACATTTTGGACAGGACAGAATTCCTTGATTGAAAGTCACTATTACGTAGAGACACACTGTCAATTTAATGAGATAGTTAGGGAAAAAGTACACAATAATTGCAAGAATATCTCTTTTCAAAAGACTAAAATGAGGCTTATTAAACACATGTATCTTAGCGTCGGGAGAACACTCCAGCATAGTTTTGTGTAAGAGGAATATGGACACCCCCTGAGAACAGGTGAATACTTTTGTTAATAAAAAAGGGAGCTATGACCTTGCCTGGGAGATGAACTGTTCCAAGAGGTGGAAGGAAACATGAGTGTTTTTAATATGAATAGGCAGGTTTCTGTGGAACAACATTCAAGCCAAACTCAGCAGTCTGGAATGAAGAAATGAATCCTAGTGATCTCGGCTGGCAAAGCAATGCCTCGGGTAGTCTTCCAGACACAGTTGTGCATTGCCCACCATTGCTGAGACTAATAAGTTGAGTCCAAACCCAGTGTGTGTGTGGGGGGGTGGTGGTGGTGTGTGTGTGCTCTGCCTGTTGACTCTTCCAGGCTTCATTGGACTCAAATTATTTATTAGGCAAATTCTACTGAACATCCTTCCTGGTACCCTACTCAGCACCTTTTGTAGAACAAGGTTGTTTTTAATGTGCTGCATTTACTCAGTACCTACGGTGTTCCAGGCAACAGGCTAGGTTTGGAAACACACGGGAAAGAAACTGAACATTTGTTCTCAGGAAGCACAAAGTGTGCACACTGTAAAAGACTCTAACACCTATAATGTTCTGAATTAGATTCTTGACAAATGAAAGAGCTGTTTTTGATATGAAGTTTAAGTGAAAGCAATCAGACATACTTGTAATAACTTTTTTTTTTTTTTTTTTTTTTTTTTTTTTTTGCGGTACGCAGACCTCTCACTGTTGTGGCCTCTCCTGTTGTGGAGCACAGGCTCCGGACGTGCAGGCTCAGCGGCCATGGCTCACGGGCCCAGCCACTCCGCGGCATGTGGGATCTTCCCGGACTGGGGCACGAACCCGTGTCCTCTGCATCGGCAGGTGGACTCTCAACCACTGCACCACCAAGGAAGCCCTGTAATACCTTTTAACTCAACAATTCAATAGAATATTTTTGTTGGGATTATTTTGTTCAAAACTTTCCTCTTTAGTAGTCTTAATCATAACTCCCCTACTCCATGCTGCTTGTGAAGACCTTGCTTCTGGGGATAAGTAAATGTCCTGTCTATCCTAAGTCACGTGGGGTGATGCACATAAAGATTGCTGAACACATTTGTGGGTGGTACGAACTACTCTGAATTAGTGGGCATCTGCAGGTGGTATGTTTCTTAATGGTATTCTTCTGAATGGCTTTGTTTCTGATTTTTGAAGTCTAGACATGGTTCAAGTTCCAGTCTTCCTTCCCTGACTCTTATCAATATTGTGAAAATGACTATAGTACACAAAGCAATCTACAGATTCAGTTCAATCCCTATCAAATTACCAATGGCATTCTTCACAGAATTAGAACAAAAAATTCTACAATTTGTATGGAAACACAAAAGGCCTTGAACAGCCAAAGCAATCTTGAGAAAGAAAAATGGAGCTGGAGGAATCAGGCTCCCTGACTTCAAACTATACTACAAAGCTAATCAAGACAGTATGGTAATCAAGACAGTATGGTACTGGCACAAAAACAGAAACATAGATCAATGGTACAGGATAGAAAGCCCAGAGATAAACCCATGCACATATGGTCACCTAATTTATGACAAAGGAGGAAAGGACACACAATGGAGAAACAGCAGCCTCTTCAATAAGTGGTGCTGGGAAAACTGGACAGCTACATGTAAAAGAATGAAATTAGAACACTCCCTAACACCATACACAAGTATAAACTAAAAATGGATTAAAGACCTAAACATAAAACCAGACACTATAAAAACTCTTAGAGAGAAATACAGGAAAAACACTCTTTGACATAAACAACAGCAAGATCTGTTTTGACCCACTTCCTAGAGTAATGAAAATAAAAACAAAAATAAACAAATGGGACCTAATTAAACTTAAAAGCTTTTGCACAGCAAAGGAAACCATAAATAAGATGAAAAGACAACCCTCAGAATGAGAGAAAATATTTGCAAATGAAGCAACAGACAAAGGATTAATTTCCAAAATATACAAACAGCTCGTGGAGCTCAATATCAAAAAAACAAACAACCCAATCAAAAAATGGGTGAAAGACCTAAATAGACATCTCTCCAAGGAGGACATACAGGTGGCCAAGGGACACATGAAAGGATGCTCAACATCACTAATTATTAGAGAAATGAAAATCAAAACTACAAAGAGGTATCACCTCACACAAGTCAGAATAACCATCATCAAAAAATCTACAAGTGATAAATGCTGGAAAGGGTGTGGAGAAAAGGGAACCCTCTTGCACTGTTGGTGGGAATGTACATTGATACAACCACTGTGGAGAACAGTATGGAGGTTCCTTTAAAGACTAAAACTAGAACTACTGTATGGCCCAGCAATCCCACTACTGGGCATATACCCTGAGAAAATCATAATTCAAAAGGATACATGTACCCCAATGTTCATTGCAGCACTACTTACAACAGCCAGGACATGGAAACAACTTAAATGTCCAATGACAGATGAATGGATAAAGAAGATGTGGTACATATATACAATGGAATATTACTCAGCCATAAAAAGGAATGAAATTGGGTCATTTGTAGAGATGTGGATGGACCTAGAGTCTGTCATACAGAGTGAAGTAAACCAGAAAGAGAAAAGCAAATATCATATATTAACACATATATGTGAACTCTAGAAAAATGGTACAGATGAACCTATTTTCAGGGCAGGAATAGAGATGTAGATGTAGAGAACAGACACATGGACATAGCGGGGTAAGGAGAGGGTTGGATGAATTGGGAGATTAGCAATGACATATATAAACTACCATGCATAAAATAGATAGCTAGTGGGAACATGCTATAAAGCACAGGAAGCTCAGCTTGTTGCTCTGTGGGTGGGATGGGAGGGTGGGAGGGAGGTCCATGAGGGAGGGGATATAGGTATACATATAGCTGATTGACTTCATTGTACAGCAGAAACTAACACAACATTGTAAAGCAATTATTCTCCAATAAAAAAAAAATTTAAAGAACTGTGAAGCTTCTGCATCCCTATCTCCTATCCCTTTACACCCCATCAGCTTGCATTAAATATATATGGGGGGTTGTCTGGCTTAATCTTAGGTGGACTGAGATTTCCCCAAGGATGATACAACTCATCTTTGCATCTCTAGCAGGTGGTTTTGTAGCCAGTGCATAGTATTCAATAATGTCTTGAATGGCATCAAAGATGATGTTTTAGTCCAAATAAGCAAACTTCCTCTGCTGTATATTCACTAATCTGTAGTATGGGTGACAAGTACAGGACAAAGGCGACCTGCTCAAGTAATGCCTACTCACCAGTGGGAAGAAGTTACAGGGACTTCACATGGTAATCTTCTGTTTCTATTCTGGAGTGTGGTTAATAGACTTACAAGTTTTCTGTCTCCTCCAACATGCTTGACTAGAAGGAATATCTCACAGAGACTCTGTAGTTCCCCTGGAATCATGGAAGTCCCTCGGAAAGCCACCAATTAAGTAGTTTAAGTAACATTCTTATTGGAGTGCCCTTCATGTTAAGGGACATTTGTAAGATAAGTGTCACTCTCACAGCTGGCATGGGTGCACAGTAATTATCAGAAACAAGTGGAGTTTAGGGTGGGGGCAGTGGGGTTGAAGTGTAGAACCCGGTTATTATTTTCTATGACATAAAATCTGAAAAACTTACCTTTAGCTGCTGAAAATAACGAAAGAGGTGAGACCTGAAGACTGAGAAGCAGTTTAGACTTGGGGAACCCAGAGCACACGTGGTGGACATGAAGGGATGCATTAACTGTGGCCCTGGGAGTCCGAGAAACGACACCAACCCCACCAAGGGGAAGCCGTCCCTGGTGGTGATGCTGTCAGAATCTCATGGGAAACTACTTGGGTTTCCCTTCAGATAAAAATGAACGTGGGAAGTGATTTGCTCTCTTACACCCAAACAGAATTACTGATTTTGCTTTCCATACTCATATCCCTCAAATTCCTAATCTGTGTCCTCTCTCCTCCTTACTTCCCATCCTAAACAAACAAGTACTTAGTAGGATTATTCATTCCCACAGTACTGTTGGGATGACATTGATCTTGGCAGACATGAATCAGTTACAGGGTTTGTTAACAAGGAATGTGGAATGATTTGCGTCTTCCCATCGGGACATTTGGGACGCAGGTGTTGGGTGTCCAGGCATCCATTTGGATGTCCACGTGTCCCAAAGGACACACAATAAGGTGGGGGAACAGCACAAAACACACCATGCGGTACCTGCTCCCATGACATGCACTAGGCTCACAGGTGAGGAAACAGCCCCAGCCCTTACCCAGTGAGGCCTCACTCCACAGCCAGGGCACCACCGGGTGGGTTTTAAGGACTTGGCTCTTCAGATGTAGCATCTTTGGGCCATGGACACTCCAGAAGACTGAAGTCAGGCCCTACCCATGGGGTTGGGTCCAGGAAGCTCGATCACACACTCCAAAAACGTGACCCCAGCAAGGGCCGATAGGGATGTTCTCACCACCTTGGAAAAGCCCATCAGGAGCTCAGGTGAGCTGAGTCTGAACTGCCGGTGTTGGAGCCCCAAGGAGGACAAGAAGTCAAAACCTCAGGAGCCATCAGGACTTGAACTTCTGATTGTGGCAGCACATGCAAGAGGCTGCCCCAGAGAACATGCTGACCGCCCCACCTCCCAGCTTTCCATTTTCCCCCCAGGAAAGGCAGGCCAGCCCAGCACCACATGGACCAGCACAGATGTGGGCACCATCTCACTGCTAAGTCAGCCTTGAACAAAATGTGCCTGCACTTTCATGGACCCTTGTTGGGGGCTGGAGGAGGAGAGGAGAAGAAACCAGGAGTGGAGAATTGCTGAGTGCTGCGTCAGGGTAGGGAACTGTCCTCAAGGTCCAGGGCCAGCCAGGGTGCCGAGACCGTGACTGCAGCTCCCTCAGAGACCACAGGGCATCAGCTCTGCTGAGTCTGGTATGGGAAGGGAGCTCCCATGAGGCCTGCCAGGAAAAGCCTCGTAACTGCCCGCGGTCAGGCTGAAAAATCAAAAATGGGACTTCAACCAGGACTGGACTTGCAATCAGTGGCTAAAATTGATATGATTATACTTACAAAGTAAAGAAATGAAAAAGTGAGAGGAAATGTGAATGTAAAATATCAAAGTAAAGAATAGGATTTTTCTTGCATTTGAGTACAATGGACCAAATTCAGACCTTCTCTCTCTCTTTCTGTCTCTCCATATATATGTATATATGTAATATGCGCATACATACTACACGTATGTACATATGTATACTGCATACAGGTATTTACTACCTGTATATTAAATATATGAGTGCACTACCTCATTACATATATGTATATGTGTGATGTATATATATTATATGTATGCATGTATATTGTCATTGCATATGTACACATATGCATGTATATTTATGTGTACATTTGTATCTATATATTTAGAAATTGTGAAAAAGAC
Organism: Mesoplodon densirostris; assembly: GCF_025265405.1. Lineage (NCBI taxonomy): Eukaryota > Metazoa > Chordata > Mammalia > Artiodactyla > Ziphiidae > Mesoplodon > Mesoplodon densirostris. The sequence goes on from NC_082663.1 coordinate 5,079,905, forward strand.
AATGTGAAAAGACACACAGAGCCATGGGAGGGTCCGCGACCCCCTTGCCTTTCTCCCTTACCTCCTTTCCTTTTTCCCACTCTCTGTTCCCCCCGAACTTGGACTAACTGACAAATCCCAAGTCTTGCAGGAGGCATTCTCAAAGATATGTCTCTGAAGTTATCAGGATGGTATCAGTGTCAGCAATCAGAGGAAGAGCCAGGAAAGAGAATAATATCCAACCATTCAAGACACAAGATTAGCTCTAGATGAAAATCGCTACCTGAGCCAAACCACAAGGTCGCTTACTCTTTGCTTCTCCTTGTATCCCACATCCACTCAGGAAGGTGCCTGGTGCTCAGGTGCTCCTCAGTGGGCTTCAGCTGAATAAAAACTTTAAGATCTGTTTGACTTATCTAAACCATTTTCTTTTGACACGCTTATCTTAAAATGGACCCAGGATTTGTCTTCAGTGGGTGTGGTAAGATGCATGGACATGGGACTGACTGTCTTGAAAGAAGTTGTTACACTCACAGGTCCCCAGAAGCAGGAGGCACAATGCCATGCAGGGCCACGGGGGAAGCACCAGAGCAGGGGGAGGGAGCAGGGGAAAACACGAGCAGGAGCCTTTATTGTAGTTTTTGAGAAAAAAAAGGGGGGGCGAGGCAGGGAAGCAGGCATAGGATTAACTAGCTTGAATAATTTGGGCTGGCTCCAGGATGCAGGGGTGTCCCTAGTTGTCTGCTAACTGCCCTGGGGTGGTTAAGGCAGAGGATTATTGCCTCATGTAGGGTAAAATCCAGATGGGGAAAATAGTTAGGAGTATGTGCTCTGGACTGGGTAATTTACATATTAAAAGAATGCTCACAGTGGAGTAATTTGCGATCTATGAGAATTAGCCAGTCCTGGGAGAGGCAGCCCCTACCAGCCAGCAAGGCCCCCAAGATGTAGAAGCATCATAAAAAAATTTAATGAGTAATACAACTAAAAAAGAAAGTATTTGAAGCTAAAAGAGGAAATAATAGGAAAACATCATTAAATTCTTCTTGGAGGATATGATATTCAAGCTGAGGCTTAAAGATTGAGCAGGCATCTAAGAAAGTAAACAGTGGAAAGGAAAAGAATTCCAGATTCAGGGAACAGCTTCTCGGATTGCCCTGTGGTAGACTGGAGTGGGGTAGAGAGGGTCTGTGGAAGGGACACAAGCTGATACCTCCTGGGGGGCTTTCACCAAGTGAATGTTCCCACCGTGTTTTGCTTGCTTATATTTTTATGTCATTTTTTTGCTTGTTTATAAATATTTGATTGAAATATAAAGTACATGCTGAAAAATGAGCAGATCACAGGTGTGCAGCTGGATGCACTTTTACACGGTGAACTTGCCCATGTAACCACCACCCACGTCAAGATATTCAACATGGTCAGCACTCCAAAAGATGCCCAGGTGTCCCTGCCATGCCTTACCTTCCCTAAAGATAACCATTTATCTGCCTCTAGCTCACAGATTTGTTTTACCTGCATTCTTTTTTTTTTTTTTTTTTTTTTTTTTTTGCGGTACGCAGGCCTCTCACTGTTGTGGCCTCTCCCACTGCGGAGCACAGGCTCTGGACGCACAGGCTCAGCAACCATGGCTCACGGGGCTAGCCACTCCGTGGCATGTGGGATCTTCCCGGACCGGGGCACGAACCCTCATCCCCTGCATCGGCAGGCGGACTCCCAACCACTGCGCCACCAGGGAAGCCCTGCATTCTTTTTATTGCTATAAATTGACTCATGCCCCCTGTATACTTCTGCATTTGATGGTTGTCATCCATTTTATGTTTCTGCTTGGGTCAGTGCTTTCCTCTCGTACTTTGCCAGATCTAATTACATCTGTGAGCATACCCCAGCTTATCCAATCTACTGTTGTTGGACTTGAGAGTTGTTTCCAGTTTTTAGCTACTGTAAACAACGCTGCTATGAACATTCCTTTATATGTCTTTTGTGCACATATATTCTCATTTCTGTGGAGTTTACTTATCCCTGTAGTTCAGATGTTTCTGGCTCATGGGGCCTGTGCGTGTAGATGCTTTACCTACATTAGGAAGATGCTGCCTAAGGACCAGTGTTCAGAATTCTTGGAACAATTTTCATTCCACCACCTTGGTGTCTGAGGAAAGTGCTCCTTTAAATATTAATAACACTTAATACTGTCTTATTCATTTATTTGTAATTTCAGCCATTTCAGAGGTAGTGTGGTGGATCACATTGTGGGTTTATGTTCCATTTCCCAGATGATCTTCTTATTAGTTTAGTGGTTGTTTAGATATCATCACCCACTACACTTTATAAAGTGCCTTTTCAAGGCTTGTGACCATTTTTTAAAAATTGGGTTATTGACCTTTTGCTTTTGATTTTGTAGATGTCTTTATACATCCCGGATATAAGTTTTGCAAACATCTCCCTCCTTGTGACTTCCTTTTCTATGCTCTCACCAGTGTCTCTTGGAGAACAAAATTTCTTAATCTTAGTGTAGTACAATTTACTGGTCTTTTATGTAATGATCAGTGCTTTTAGTGCCCTGCTTAAGAAACTTACCTATCTCAAGATGTTAGAAAATGAACAAAAAATTAAACTCCCAAAAATGGAAGAAGAAAATAATAAAGATAAGAATATAAATCAACAAAATAGAAAATGTGTTTTAGAGAACAATAAAATTAAATTTCTAGCAAGAATATTAAGAAACAGAAAGAGAAAATATGCAAGTACCAATATTAGTAAACGTAGAAGTGATGCGTATGGGCTTCCCTGGTGGCGCAGTGGTTGAGGGTCCGCCTGCCGATGCAGAGGACGTGAGTTCGTGCCCCGGTGCAGGAAGATCCCACATGCCATGGAGAGGCTGGGCCCGTGAGCCATGGCTGCTGAGCCTGCATGTCCGGAGCCTGTGCTCCACAAAGGGAGAGGCCACAAGAGTGAGAGGCCTGCATACCACAAAATAAAAAAAAAAAAAAAAGTGATGGCTATACATATTCTACACACATTAAAGTGATAAAGATATGTTAACAAATTTATAAATTTGAAATGTTTCAAAATTTGAAAATTTAGATAAAATGGAAAAGTTATTAGAGAAAATATTGCCAAGGCCAACAAAATATGGAAAATTTTAATAATTACATATTTATTAAAGGGAACCATCACCATATCTATAAATATTTTATTTAATTTTTTAAAAAAGATAAGGGTTAAAGAGGAAGAATTAAGCTGTCATTTCATTATTAAAAGATAATATGCTTTTTAAAAGGAAATCTAAAATAATCTACAGATAAAAGAATATTAAAAATTATAAATAAATTTAGCAAATCTGGTGGATACTACACCAGCAAAAATGATTAGAAAATAACAATTTAAAAATATTTTTATGTCAAAAACATCAAAAGATAAGACATCCACATAGAAAACTACAAAATTACTACTGAAAAAAAATTAAAGAAAACCTAAATAAATAGTAAGTTATGCCTTCTTTTTGGTTTAGAAGACTCAGTATAGTATGATGTCAACTCTCCTCTAAAATAATCTAAGAATTTTATGTAGTTCCAATTAAAATCAAATAAATATATCTTTTTTTACTTGTTTACCCTGCTGAAATTTTGACTGGGATTGTGTGAACATTATAGAGCAGTTTGGAGAGAATCAGGATCCTAACAATATTGAACTTTCTACTCCATGGATGTAGATTATATCTGAGCTTCTGTTGAGAGCTGGGAGTCAGGAAGGCAGAGACACTTGACCCTGTTCTACAACAGGGAAATCACTTCACAACAGTGCCTCAGATGAAAGGCAGTAGGAATCATTTTGATGGTCAAATGTATACATGCAGCAGAGAAGAAATCAGAGGAAAAGAACACAAGGCAGTGGATTCCCCAAGGAGACCCAAAATGAGCCAACATGATGGATGATCAATGGCCTCATCAATGACCACTGGACAAACCCAGGAACTGTGGGCTGAGGACCCTCCTGGGGACCAGGCACTGGCCATTACTGCCACCTGGACAGAAGCTTCCTTGGTTAATTGAATGTTCACAGAAGCCCCTGATCCCTGCTCTGTTTTCATTAGTTATTCTGAGCCAGAGACCAGGGTCATCAGCAGATTATTCACACAGCAGGTGGAAACAGTGCCTTGACATTGGAAATAGCTGAGTGCAAAATGCCATGCATCTAAACTCAGAAGAAACTGCCAGGAGGTCACACTGAAATGAACAGGTCTTCTAAAGCCAACACTCTGTTTTGTGGAAGAGGAAGGTGTAGCAAGTGAAAGGCTGAATTCTCCAAGGTGACCCAACCCCACAGAGGGGTGGGACTAAGGACAAAAGACCAGGTCCCAGATCCCCAGGGCACAAGCATCCAGCCTTCCCTCCCTCTTTGCCAGCCTTAGGCCTCAGAGTCCTGGGGTGGTGCAGGATTTCCTGTACCAACTGTGTATTTTCTTTGAACTGAATTACACTCACACAAACACACACTATATTTTTCAAGTATGTAGATGTTACTGTGATTAATAAAATATAAAATTATTTCAAGCTGTTACTGAATTCATATCTTTTATCATAATGTATCTCCACACTCTATTAGTGTTTATTAAAAGTACAACCATCTAGGGCTTCCCTGGTGGCACAGTGGTTGAGAGTCCGCCTGCTGATGCAGGGGATACGGGTTCGTGCCCCGGTCTGGGAAGATCCCACATGCCACGGAGCGGCTGGGCCCGTGAGCCATGGCCGCTGAACCTGCACGTCTGGAGCCTGTGCTCCACAACGGAAGAGGCCACAACAGTGAGAGGCCCACATACCACAAAAAGAAAAAAAAAAAAAAAGTACAACCATCTCATGAATTCTCACCAAACTGGTGAAATTACAAAAGAGGTCCTACAGGAAGCATTCAGAAACCACAGCCCTCCTCTTACACTTTCTAACTTCCCATTCTGAAATAAACAAGACAGAGATGAAAAACAAGAATTTTCAAGAATCTCTTCCTTTTCTGTCTTAGATGATAAGAATGAGTTTGTGGATTTTGTTCACTAGCCCACCTATACGGTAAACAGTGCACACCCTACATTTCTTCTTGAAAGGTAGCAATTGCTAAATTAACTTGTAACCACTAGTGTTGCATCTGTGAATTATGTACAGGACAAAGTAAGCATTCCATTAAGGATAAAATTTGAAACTCCAAACTACTCATATTCTTTTTCCGATCACAAATTACTTTGAATGCATCTTTAAAATAGAACAAAGGAGCAAATTCATGGGTGTTTTACTTATTTGCCACTTAAAACCTATGGGACTGTCTTCTACTATAGACAGAAGGATTGCATATGTCCACATAGAATATCATCTTTCTTTTCAACAGACAAAACTTAGCCCAATTACAGCACAGAATGTCCTTGGATCATGCAGTCTTAGATGGTGGATGTGCATTCTAGCTGAGACCATCGGATGCCAGGTTTACAATTGGGAATATAAGATTTACATCAGCCAAGAACCACAGCCTGAGAACCTGCTGTGTTTCTTAAACAGAACTTACAGTGCTTCTGAAGTCAGGCCAGGCAGATAAAGGATGCAGCAATTTGTTCATGTTGCTGAACAAATAGTGTTGAGCTATTAGGTGAACAACTAATTATGTAAAATCCCAAGAATTTCTGTAGAATCTGTTGTTCCCTGACAGACCACGTACTTGTGCAAATTTGACTTTATAAAACCTAAATGCAGGATTTGTATTTATTTTAAGGTATCAGATTCACCAGGGAAACAGACTCAGTGATGGTGCATGTGTGCAGTGGTTTACTGGGGATCATACCTGGGGTGGAGGGAGGGGGGGCGATGCAGGACAGTGCAGAGGGAGGTGAACTGAGATTGTCGCTGTTACAGTGGACTCAGCTGATCCCACGGGGAGCTCAGGAGCTGGGATGGGCTTGCACAGAAGTCCCTCTGCGTACTGATCATAAAGGAGGGGCACACTGATAACCCTCAAAGCATGTTCCTGCCACGAGGCTCGTCAGCAGCTGAGTCAAGGGCCAAGAGCAAGCCAAGCACAACCCACAGGAATGACCTGTAATAGTAAAATTAATGATGATAAGAATAGTTTCCTTTTACTAAGAATCTGCCTAACTCTGGCATGGAACAGGGCTCTCTACAACGATTATTTATTCCTCACAAGCATTCCGTAAGGTCGGTGTATTCCTAGGGCTGCTGTAGCAAAAGCCCACAAACCAGATGGTTTAAAACAACAGAAAGTGGTTTCCTCTTAGTTCTGGAGGCTAGAAGTTCAAAATCAAGGTGTGGGCAGGACTGCTTCTTTCTGAGAACCCTGAGGGAGAGTCTGTTCCATGGCTCTCTCCTGCTTCTGGTGACAGCTGGCAATCCTCTGTTCCTATGTTTTCAGGCACATCATTCCAATCTCTGCCTCTATCATTCTACGGTGTTCTCCACTCATGCATCTGTGTCCTAATCTCCTCTTCTTACAAGGACACCAGTCATATTGGATTAGAAACCCACTCTACTCCAGCAGCACCTCATCTTAACTAATTACACCTTCTTAAATGAACTTATTTCCAAATAAGTCCACTTTCTGTCATACTGGAGGTTAGGACTTCTATATATGAACTTGGAGGGAACCAATTCAACCCATAATAGTAGGCATTCTTATTGCCATTTCGTATATGAAGAACTGGACAGTATCAGTCAGGGTCCACTCAGGAGCATAGAAATTCCACCAGTTGTTTTAACAGAGAGAAATTGATATACACAATTGGTTAAATAAGTATTGAAAGGTACAAGAAGATCATAACATGGAGGTATAACGTGCAGGAAACAGCTACCTCTCCTGAGCTTGGGGGAACCAAGGAAAGAGTGTGAGGCTATTAGAGTTTAGAGACTTGGGTGAGCATGTGGGGAAATTGGACCCACTGGTACTGATGGCTCCACCGCTTTGAAGGTGGGAACTCATGATGCTGATATGAAAACCTTAGAAGTGGGGATGCTGTCCTGCTGGTACACTTATCTCTGAGGGGTGCACTAGGCCTGGCTTGGGGGATGTGGGTAGAACTGGAAATGGGAGCCAACAGGCACTGTCACGGTGAAAGCATGTTCCTACAATTAGCAAATTGAGAGGATCAAGTCCCACTCTGTCCCTCAGACTGGCGGTCTCCCTCTGCTCCCATAGCCTCGAAGGGAGCAACTGGCAAAGCAGAGATGTGGTTTGAAAAGCCCCAGGCTCAGCAACACAAAACAGAGGTCCAGAAGGATGAGACACTAGCTTCACTCCAACCCACTGGTATTCAGAAAATCTCAGCATGCATTGAGGGGCTAGGGTCTTAATCCAGGTCTGTGACACTCTAGACTCAGATCCTAGTAACTGGATTTTCTTTACCTTAAGACAGATATTTAAGAATAGCTGAGGGACTCCCCTGGTGGCGCAGTGGTTAAGAATCCACCGGCCAATGCAGCGGACATGGGTTCGAGCCCTGGTCCGGGAAGATCCCACATGCCGTGGAGCAACTAAGCCCATGCACCACAACTACTGAGCCTGCGTGCCTAGAGCCCATGCTCTGCAACAAGAGAAGCCACCGCTCTTCTCACCGCAATGAGAAGCCCGTGCACACTGCAATGAAGAGTAGTCCCTGATCGCCACAACTAGAGAAAGCCCACAGGCAGCAATGGAGACCCAACACAGCCAAAAATAAATATATAAATAAATTTATTTTTTAAAAAAAAAGAATAGCTGAATGTGACCTGCTTTTATTCTTAAATCATAATCCAAGAACTAATAGTGGAAGCAATTTATTATAAGGACCAGCCATGTTAGCCAACTGTGAATCATAAGTAAAAAGTCTATTGTGCTCCCTTAAACAGACTATATTCAATAGCAGGGCTTAGTAAAAAAAAAAAAAAAAAAAAATATATATATATATATATATATATATATATATATATATATATATATATATATATATCAACAGAGGAACAGCAACTACAAACTGCTGACCCTCAGAATAAGGAGGGAAACACGGGGTATAAAAGCATAGTAAAGTCAATTAGCTGTTTTCAATCAAATATGAAAAGATAGGATTTAGAATTGCAGCATGTAAAATGAAGTTAATAATCCACACTTTTCCACAATTTATAAACATTTTCTGAATTTGTAGGATCATGACAAAGTCTATCTGGGTCCCAGTTGTTTAAGGAAATTAAACCACAGCAGAAAACAGTTGTATCTTTGTTTAAAGGAGGAGATGATAGTCATTAACTGAGTCAGGGGGGAAGGAAGACCTTTTGCTTGATCTCCTACCTTCCAAATATGGTGGACACTTGGTCTTGACTTTCCACAGAATGTCCAATTTCCTCTTGTTTCTATCCCAAGACATACACCCTTGCCATCAACCATTCCTGTGCTCCCAGCAGGTTCACCTCAGTGACTCTGGACTCCTGACTCCATTCTCCTCCCTCCCCAGGGAGCCCACTGCTGCATCCTTACTCTTCTCTGTGCCCCTGACTCATTACTCACAGCACAGTTGAGAAGAAGAAATATAGGCATCTGAGTTCAGTGGAAAGGGCTCAGACTCTCACTCTATCACTTTCTACCCATCAGACCTCTCAGATATGTTCATCTGCAAAACAAGAGCTAAGTTGATCGTGCCAACCTTGGAGGGCTTTTATCATGATTAAATGAGACTGTATGATGATGTTTAGCACGTAGCAAGTGTTTAGCAAAGAGGCCCCTCACCTCAGCTCATTATTTTGTGTTAGTGACCCACTGTGACTCAGTGTCCTGGTTGACCAATATCTCAAATGGACAAAAGGAAAAAGCCCTTCAGACAGCTTGGCTACCACCTCTCTGTCTTCTGAGCTTCTTTTGAGATATTAAAGGAAATTTTGAGATAAAATCCAACTATGTTTGTACAAGTCACATGGTTAAATATAGACACCCAAACTCTGATTCTACAGTATTAAAGTCAGAATATGTAAGCACCAGAAAAAAAAATGTATAGACCATTTGCACCAATATCCTTGCTTCCTAGCTAGCAAGAGACACTCTTAGATTATACTGGTACCGTGTTTCTCAGTCCATTTGGGTGGGAGGGTGCTATAACTTCTGATCTCAGACCGAGTGGCTATGAAGAACAGACACGTATTTCTCACGGTTCTGGAGGCTGGAAGTCGGAGATCAGGGCCCCAGCATGGTCTGGTGAAGGGAGAACATGCTTCTGGGTGGAGACTTCTTGCTGTGTGCCCACAGGGTGGGAAGGACGGAGTGAGAGCAAGCTCTGGTGTCTTTTTTTTTTTTTTTTTGCGGTACACGGGCCTCTCACTGTTGTGGCCTCTCCCGTTGCGAAGCACAGGCTCTGGACACACAGGCTCAGCGGCCATGGCTCACGGGCCCAGCGGCTCCGCGGCATGTGGGATCTTCCCGGACCGGGTCACGAACCCGTGTCCCCTGCATCAGCAGGCGGACTCTCAACCACTGTGCCACCAGGGAAGCCCATGTCTTTTCTTAAAAGGGCAGTAATCCCACTCATGAGGGCTCTGTCCACGTGACCTAATCACCTCACAAAAGCCCCACCTTTTGATACTATCACATTGGGATTAGGGGTTCAGCATATGAATTTGGGGGACACACAGACATGCAGTCCATTTCACCATTGGCTAGACAAGTGCTGGACATACATGATCTCATTTAGCTCTCACAGCAACTCTAAAAGGTGAGAATTAACCCCAATTTATGTGCAGTGAAACTGTGCAGGATCATCCAACTAGTCAGCAGCAAAGCCAAGACCGAGGGTGGTCCAGGCTTTTTCCACCTTATTGCACTGAACCCTTCATGCCTTCTGTAAGCTCCAGAGAGAGCTGCCATCATCATTATTTTCCAGGGCTGGAAACTGAGTGCCTAATCTTGCCTGGTGCTTCTGTTAGTCTAAAAGAGGATCAAGTGAGAATGTGGGGCTGATACCATGCAGATCTGTTGCAAATCATGCAGACCAGACTGCAAAACAAACAGGCATATATGCACACATGCATACATACACAGGTAAATTGCTGTCCCATGCGAGCCTGTGTAGGCACCTGATACTGCAGAATACACTTTGGGCAAGATAGTCTTATAATGTTGTTCCTGGTGGGTTTGGTTCTCTACACAATCCTCCTCTTAGTCAATATCAGGGACCTGGGATTGACATCCTCTCTAACAGCAAGCACAGTTTCAGAAGAAAGAGGCCAACCCAAGGAAGAGTGAGGGAGAAGGGAAGAAAAGATGCCACAAGCCCAATCAGCTGAGCCAGCCTTGGGGTCCAAGGGGTAAAAAGGTCACAAACCTCCCCTTACAGCTGGAAGAGGTTTGAGAACTTTTATCTATCTGAGCAATAATGGTTTCAGTGTATTATTCTCTTAGTAGCCTGAGAAACGCAAGAGAATGAAGAAATAAGCTTAGTCGGCATGGAGAAACTTGACAGGCTGTGAGAGCCCTGTGGGTCTCTTACACTGGTTCCTTACTAAGCAGGAAAAAAAGCCGATTTCCGGAGTGCAGACAAATGCAGCACAGGTCAGAATGCCGACATCCTGGAAAGTCAAATGCGACTGGCTTTAACAAAGGGGCCTGCATGGATTAATGTATTAAAACTACTCCCCATGGGTAGACTTCCCTGCCTCGTATGCATCCTGGAAATCGATGGGCACTCTACATGGCTCACCAGGCTGTCTTTGAGCATAATTAATTAATCAGGGCATTAAGCTATTGAAATGAAATCTACTTTTCATTACTTGTGTTCTTAATAAATTATGACTCCAGGGTATTTGACACTTGCAAGAGTTTTAAGGTCACTGTATTTTACAGAATACGAAGAAAACTGATTTCATGTTTTTGATGTTCTCATTTTATACTAATTTTCAAACAATGTGCTCAAATTACATGATAAAACTGAAAAGTTAACATTCTTTTTAATTTAGTTGTGACTTCACAGCTCAGGCTTATGCTTCAGAGTATTCACCATGGTTACGGAATTTAAGAAGTAATATTAGAAATCTCCTTTTTAAAACTTTGTACTAGGAATTCAGTGAGATGTTGAGAAGAAAGGTAATTTATACACATTTTATGTAGCCTCTGAGTTTCATTCAGGTGTGACCATCATCAACTCTAAATTTTGTACACACACACACCCCATTGCTCCTTTTCTAAGCATCTGACCCTGATGGCATGTTCCTGTTTTTCACTCCTCCCTCCCACGCCTTCTGAATATGATTGTTCCTTTCTTTGTGACATCTTTCCCATAACTCTCCCTAGTCTCACAAACTATTTTGCCATAATTTACCTAACTATGCAAGTTCAAAAGTGCAACCAATTTCAAGCAGGAAAAATAGAAATAAATCCACATGAAGACAGATTATAATGAAACTTCAAAAACCCAAAGGACAGTAACATCCTAAAAGCAGCCAGAAAAAAACACATCTGTATATACACGTGTGTGTGTGCATGTGTCTGTATGTGTAGAAAGACAGAGATGAAGACAGTCCTTCAAAGGAATGAGAATGTCAGTTGACTTCTTGCTAACAGCCTTGGTAGCAAGAAGACACGAAACTGACCTCTTCAATGAGGGGAGAAATAATTCTATACCCCATTAAATATATCTTTCAAGAATAAGGACTAAACAAACATTCCTTGTAACAAAAAGTGAGAACACTGGCAACAGCAGCCTAAAGGAAATTCTTAAGACTATAGGTCAAGGAGAGAAAAAATTATACCAGGAGGAAGGTTTGAAATGCAAGAAGAAAATAAGGGCATATAAAGTGGAAATATATGTATAATCTAAATAAAATTTACTGTATAAAAACAAGGTCTCCTGAGGACTAAAAAACTTTAAAAACAACAATAGTAAATTAAACAGGACAGGATAAAAGAGTTCAAGTGTTGTAATTTCCTTACACTGTTCTAAAAGAGAGTAAAAGTAATGAATTGTTTTAAAAGTGGTAAGTTAAGTAGGCATGGTACAATTTCTAGGATAAGTATTAAAAGAGCAAAAACAAAATGCATGACTTTTAAGCTGGTACTGAGGAAAAATTGATTTAAAAAAAAAAGACAAAACTCTGTTAAAGTCAAAAAAGGAGAGAAAAATACACAGAACATATGCGGAAAGTCCAAATCACTAGGTAAGATGGTACATTTAAACCCAAATACACCAGTAAATGTATTATATACAAAAAGAATTTTTCCACACTAAAGAGCTAAAAAATACCCTTGAAAGAAAAACTCTAGGTCCAAGTGTCTTGTCACACAATTTTTTCTCTAATATAAAAAAATTACATACATATAAATTCATTTGGAGAAGAGAAAATATGTCATTTTCTGAGACTAATATAACATTAATGTAACATCTGACAAGAATTGTAGGTGATAGGAAATTACAGATCAATCTCTCTCAAACATGCAAAAAGTCTAAACAGAATATGAACAAATTGAATCCAGTGAAAAATATAATTATCATGAATAAATTAGGTTTAGCTCCACAGTGCAAGGTTGGTTTGATTGTGGAAAATCAATGTAATCCAACACAGTAACAGAAAAAATGAAGAAAGTTACAAATGCAGAAACAGCATTTGATAAAGTTTTTCATGATAAAATAAGTTGCCTAATAAACTAGAAATAGAAGAGATATTTCTCAGTATAATAAGTTCCTCTACCAAAAAAATCTATAACAAACATAGTTAGTGATTAAAAAGTTAAAATCTTTTGTTTTGAGATCAGGAGCAGGAAAAGGATGCCTCATATCACAAATTTCTTTACACATCGTACTGGAGGGCCCAGCCATCAGGGTAAGGCAAGAATAACAAAGAAAGGAAAAATATAAGAACTGAAAATGGAGGTGATATGAATTTTATACGTAGAAATGAATTGATAAAATTCATTAGAATTAAAAGGAAAATTTAGCAAAATTGAAAGTTTATAAAAGTTCAACCTATAAAAATAAATTTCATTTCTACATACCAATTATGAAAGGCTACTAGAGGAACTTGAATATCCAAGTCACTCTTGAAGAAGATTTAGGAATGGAAAAACTGTTTACCACATCTGAAGCATTATTATAAAGTATGATAACCAAGGCAGTACGATACCGGTTCATGAAGATACTAGGTGGAACAAAATAGGACCTGGAAACAAATCTGTACATACGTGAGCTCTTAACATAAGCCCACGGTGACACTTAAGACCAGTGGAGGTGTCCTTTTGATAAATGTTGAGATACTTATCTATATGGAAAAACATATATGAAATCAGAGCCGTACCTCATGCACCATATATCAAAAACTTATTTTCAGTAGGATAAATGTCATAACTCTGAAAGGAAAATTCTAAAGCATGTAAATAATTACATAGAGAAACATCTTCATGACTTTGGGATAGAGTTTTCTTTAATGAGACCAAAAAAAAACCTCAAACCATAGTTTGACTACATTATATTTGAGCACTTATGTTTACTAAAAGACATGATACAGAGAGTAAAAAGAGAGGTCCAGTCATTTCCTAGGTTTCCTGTTTTCTGGCTTAGCTGGTTGTTATTGGCACCAAAAACTAAGATGAAAACTAGAGGATGAAGAGGAAGAGGAGGACAAGTTGAAACTGATGGATTTGGTTAAAACTCATTAATTGGAGGTGCCAGGAGATGACCAAGTAGGACCTAAACTATTGCAAGGGGAAGAGTTTGTGCATGGGATCCCCAGTGCCTTTGGAGAACAATCTTTCCCAAAGTTGTTATTCTTCACCATCTTCTCCCCTGTGATCTCACCACACAGGTATAGCTTTCACTACACCTGCAGAAAGGTGACTCTTAAATCACTTCTCCTGCCTAGAAAGCTACCCATCTCTCACCACTCACCTCATGCATCTGCTTATTGGACCTTTAGCTCCTAGAACACACAATAATTTTCCCACCCAAACCATCCCTCCTCCTGCCTTCACTTTTCATCATGTTTCTAATCATGCAGACACAAAACTCTCAACTCATTTTTTTATTCTTTCTTCACTTTCTCACCTCCCTGCATAGCTAGTCAATTGCTTAGCCTTGGGAAGTTTTCTCTGTATGGTTAAGTCAGCATTTCTGTCCCTTTCTTTCTCTTTCCACTGTCCACACTCTGGATTGCCACGCCTTCACCATCTCACTCCTGGATTCCCATGTGATACTCCTGACCATCTCTCTGCCCCAGTCCATCCATTACCAGACCATTTCCCTCATGAGTATATCACCTCAGGGCTCAGAAATGATCAAGAGCAGCCATGGCCCAGAGCAAACCCTGGGGGGTCTGGCTGCACCACTTCACACACCTGACCCCTCGTATATGTCTGTGTTGTCCTCAGTCATTACTGGTTGCTGTTCCTTCCTTTTCCTACCTCTGTACCTCCTCTCAGGTAGCCTCTCTTGAATGTTCTCCTTCATATCTGGTTTCTTAAATTCTATTTATTTTTTCATCATCTCACTTAAATGTGACTTGCACTTGAATCACCCAAGCTAAAGCCGGCCCTCATCTGAAATGCTAGACCTTGTGATCTCTCCTTACAAAACTGGTTTTCCAGTGATTTGGTTGCAGTTTTCTGTGAATGTTTTAATCTTGACTCACTAGATAATGAGCTGTCTGTGGTCAGAGACATGAAGACATGTTACTTTGTAGCCTTAGTGGGACTTAACAGGGTATTTTTCTCAAAAAAGATGACAAATAATTATTTAGTGAAGAGTCCATACTTTTCACTATTTTCTCATACCAAAACATTCACTTAATCTGGAATGGTAAATTGTTCTAAAGATTCAACTGCCACCTGCTTCTCTGGGAAAAAAAGAGTAACTATGTTATAAATTCCTCTGAACATCACACTGGACACAGAGAAATGATTAAACGCAACGAGTTTTAAAAGCTTTCTTATTCTAGATTCCTACATCTTGCACATGTACACCTCACTAACAAGCATATGTTTTCCCCTAGATAATTAAAGGTTTCCAGAAATTATCCAAGAAAACTCAACCTCCTCCCAATATGTAGCGAGAGGACCAAAAGTGAGACATTTATTGCCAAAGAAATTACTAAGTCCACCAAGAAAGTATGATATACATTGGTTTCTGAGATAATTCATCTTTCAGTCTTCTCTGCTTGAGGATAATGCCTACTTTTTAAATTAGGAAATAAAACATTATTTGGTACAATGGAGAAGAGAAGGAGAAGAGGAAGAAAGCGGGGGGAACAAGAAGAGCAAGGGTGAGAAGAATGAGAAGGAGAAAGAGAGGAAGAGGAAGAGGAAGAGGAAAAGGAAAGGAAAGAAGCTGTGAAACATGAGCACACGACGTCAGATTTTACCTTCTCTCTTCCTTCTTTGGAAGCAAAATCCTTGCTGCAGTAGATCAGTCTTTGCAATGACAGATTCCTGGGATGGCCGTGTGTAATTATCTGAACAATCAGGATGGAGAGATGATTAAAAAGCAAACAGAAAGTCATAGATCATCCAGAACACTCGCTGCTGCCATTCATTCTGATTTGGTCACATCTTAGCTTGTCGACCAGCAACACTCAACCAGACCCTTTTCTGTCCTGTGGGGCCTGTGAATCAGTTCACCAGAAGGTACTTCTTGCCCAGTGGAAAAAAATACACATATAGACATCAGGATTCTCACATGTTTGAGGTCCTCTTGTCTACCCCAAAAGGAGGGTCCCTTGTGTACCCACTTTTATTTCCAGGAGTTAGTGCATATCTGGATCAGTTTGAGATTTCAGGCTGTGCTACTAGGGTAGGCAACTCAACCGTGTCCAAGGCCTCTGAATACTTAATGTGGATTTGGGGTCAGTGTCTCCAGGCCAGGACAACTTCAGGGCTTCTCACTGTCCCAAGTTCTCAACATGCTGTGCTCCCTGGTCATCTGGAGTGGGCTATTCCTTCAAATCCTGCTAGGCCACCTCCCAATATAAAGAGTCACTAGGCTGGACTGTTCATGGCTTCCTCTAGGGCCTTTTCACCTTAATCTGCCTTATAGTATTTATCCACCTCATGGTGGTCCCCATGGCTCCCCATCATTAACCTGAATTCCTGTTTGCAGCCTCCTAAGGACACATGTCTGATGGTGCATACAGCTGGGTTGGTGCTGATCTCTGCTTCCCCCCTTTAAGTCACCCAGCTCCTAGACCAGTGTGGTCCAACACTGTGGGAGGACCCTCTCTGTCCTGATTACAGCCTCAGTGCCCTGGGCCTTAGCCCAGGTATCTGGCATCTTTGTCACCATTGTGTCAACCCAGCTCAAGAAGCAGGCAGTCTTGACTCCATGAATGCCCATCTGTGACCAGTAACACTCAACAGAATAGAACTGTCAGGCAGTTACTCTCACAAAGCTCTTGCGACATTTCTTTTCAGTAAAGAAAAACGCAAGTGTTGGGGAGTCTGTAAGTATTAAATCCATGCTGGGTACGCAATACCAAGCCCAGACTTTGCAAAGGAGTTAAAAGAGGTCTTTAAGACATTGTATTATCATAGAACCTTAAAATCAAATTAGAAGAAGTAAGATTTACGTTAACATTTCAAGTGTTTATCCAGGGCCAATGACAGGCATTATGTGAACGTATAAGCAAGAGAGGTCTGACAGATAGATGCACAGCTAAACCCACACTGTATGATTAGCAGTAACTTGTGTAAATCAAACAATGTGCTAGAAACGTTCAGAGGCACTGTTATTCGACCAGGGTCCAAGTCTGCACCAGGCGGGAAGATAAAACCATCACCACCCTTCTTTGTAATCTGTAAAGCTTTAACTGAGAAAAGACTGTGTAGGATCTAAGGTGATTAAGAATGGCTCAGATTAAAAAAAAAAAAAATTAAAAGAATGGCTCAGGGCTGGATGGGGGTCTTGAGCCCGTGAGCAGATTAATTCACACAAGGGTGAGCTCAGATCTCACAAAATCACCCTAGTTTAGGTGAAAAGCACAAGCTTTGACCTAACGCCTAAATTCTCGGCAGAATTGAGTCAGCAAAATTGTTCCCCAAGGGGAAAAATTGATTGCTGGAGGAAAATAAATCTTATATATTGCAATGGTTTGTAAACCTTCAAATCTCTATGCTACTTGACAAAAATCTGTTCCTTAATATTTAATTTATCTCATTAAATTAAATTAGAATTTTCTCCTTAGTGGAATGATACTGAAAACAAGTTCAGAAACACTGACCTAAGACTTTTGATTAAAGTTGACCAAAACTTTCATCAAAATTAAAAACTTGGGCTTCCCTGGTGATGCAGTGCTTGGGAGTCCGCCTGCCCGATGCAGGGGACACGGGTTCATGCCCCGGTCCGGGAAGATCTCACATGTCTCGGAGTGGCTGGGCCCGTGAGCCATGGCCACTGAGCCTGTGCGTCCAGAGCCTGTGCTCCGTAACGGGAGAGGCCACAACAGTGAGAGGCCCGTGTACCACAAAAAAAAA
The DNA here is from genome assembly GCF_025265405.1 of Mesoplodon densirostris. Taxonomy (NCBI): domain Eukaryota; kingdom Metazoa; phylum Chordata; class Mammalia; order Artiodactyla; family Ziphiidae; genus Mesoplodon; species Mesoplodon densirostris. The sequence continues at coordinate 5,097,341 of NC_082663.1, forward strand.
AAAAAAAAAAAAAAAAATTAAAAACTTATGTGTAAAAATATATATATATATGTGTATCAAAGAACACTATCAAGGAAGTAATAAGGCAATCTAGAGAATGGGGGATATATTTGCAAATTATGTATCTTATATGAATCTTGTATCTAAAATATAAGGAGACCTCAGAGATATTATGGGTTCAGTTCCAGATCACTGCAATAAGGTGAATATCACAATAAAGCTAGTCACACAAATTTTATGGTTTCCCAGTGCATATAAAAATTATGTTTACACCACCGTTTAAGTGTACAATAGCATTATGTCTAAAAAAATAATGTACATACCTTAATTTAAAAATACTTTATTGCTAAAACTGCTAACCCTCACCTGACAACATGGGGTTGCCACACCCTTCAATTTGTAAAAACCACAATATCTATGTAGCACAATAAAGTGAAGAGCAATAAAATGAGGTCTGCCTGTATATAAAGAACATTTTAAAGCTCCACAGTAAAAAAGATAAATAGTCCAATTAAAATATGGGCAAACAAATTGAATAGACATTTTCCCAAAGAACATATATAAGTGGCCAACAAGTACACAAAAAAGATGCTTAACATCATTAGTAGTTACCACAGTGACAGCACTTCACAGTCACTTAGGTTGGCTATGATCTGAAAGGGAGAAAATAACAAGAGTTGGCAAGGATATGGAAAAATAGGAACCCTCGTAATTTCTGCTAAGTGTATAAAACGGTGGACCCACTGTGGAAAACGCTGACAGTCCCTCTAAAGTTTACTGTAAAATTACCATATAACCCAGGAATTCCACTCCTAGGTAAATACCTAAGAGAATTGAAAACATATGTTCACACAAAACTTGTATACATAAGTTCAAAGCAATATTACTCATAACAAACCAACAGTGGCAAGGAGTGGAAACAACCCAAATGCCCATCAGTTGACTGCATGGATAAACAAAATGTGGTAGATCCATAAGATGGAATATTATTCAACCATAAAAAGAAATGAAGGTTTGATGCTAAAAACATTATAATAAATGAAAAATGCCAGACACAAAGGGTTATATATTGTATGATTGCACTTATACGAAATGCCCAGAACAGGTAAATCTATAGAGTAGATTGGTGGTTGCCAGGGGCTAGGGAAGGAGGGAATGACTGCTAGAGGTACAGGGTTTCTTTTTGGAGTGGTGAAAATGTTCTGGAATTAAATAGACGTTATGGTTGCACCTCCTTGTGAATATACTAAAAACCACTAAAATGATGACCTCAAGTGCTGCATTTTATGATATGTGCATCATATATTAATTTAAAAAAACTGACCAAAGTGTTTTTCCTGGACAAATCTATAAGATGCAGGTTTGCATCCTATTTAAGATGCAGAGGGAAAAGTGGAAAAGTGGGGCCATGATCTTCTTAGCTCTTGGACCGATGTAAAGAAGTGATGTCAGCCTGGTTATAGCATCCCCAGGTCACCTCTTCCCAGATGCCACACCATCCTAGACCTTGCAACTTTTCCATGAAAACAGACAAAATAATCTCAAGTGAAAGAAGCATTTGGCCAGGTAGGATGTCATTTCTATCATCTAATTGCACAAAGCTCAGTGATTAAGCCACTGATTGCTCCCATCTCCTCCATTATACAAGCATGGCAATGCCTGGTAACTGCTGAGAAGATTAATTGCTGAGCAGTTCTGGTGATATTACCGATGAATGCCTATGAAATCAGAGAAGAGAAGAACTCAGATTTATAGGAGGATTAGGCAAGAAAAGCAAGCAGTGGCAGTATTTACTCTCTGCCCACCCTTAGCAAAGGTTCAATAAGTAAAGTTCTATCTTCCATTATATTGCTCTGAAACAAGAAATATTAAGACAAGAAAAGTACCATCAGAAAGTGATAGCCATCCAGAGACCAGGAGGGATTCTTTGCTAATAACAACCTGTGTGGCAGAGACTTTGAGGCATTACACGAACTGCATTTACAGCCTCTGTTCTCAAAAGATTAGAGAGAGATTATTCCTAATATGATCAGCAGCCAACCCCTCTAGAATCAGAGAACTCCACATTTGCTACTTCAAAGGGGATTCTGAGAATGGGTCTGTGACTCCGTTTATTTTGTTGTTGTTGTTGTTTTTAGTGGAATTAAAATATTTGCTTTGTTTCAGTTGGGCTGCTGAAACTATTACCGAGTTACTTCAAAGTGTGTGCCTTGGTGGTCTGACTGGTGGCAACAGGGAGGGAGAATTGAACTGACCTTGGTCCTGGAAGTGGGGCAGGAAGGAGGTGGAAATACAGGTGAAAACCTCAGGGTTGCTGGAGGACTTCATCTGGAACGGGAGGCGGAGAGGTCTGGGCTGGGAGTCACCTCCCCAGTAGCCGTGTCAGCCCTGGGGGCTCGGTGTCAGCCATCCCTGAGGCCTTGCACACTGAGAACAGGGCAGCTTTTGACCTCCGGGGCGGTGCGTGCCCTCCTGCCCAGCACTACCAGTTTCCCCAGGGAGCCCTTGTGGAGGGCGTCTCCAGCCCCTCTTGGAGTGTGTCCTAAGACCTCCAGGCATGATCATTTGCAGGTCCCCCCTGAGACCTGCCTCTAGGCTTCACCATTCTATTGCTGGGTATTCATCCCCATCCCCGCGGTCCCCATCTCCCTTCTTCATGCCACATGCCATCTCCCCCCTTCCCTGTCCCCTCACTTCCTTTTGTTCCAGCCTCACTGGCAGGAGGGGACAGCTGGTCACCCTCCTCCGCATAACGGCCCCTTTTATTCTTGAAAATGGTTATTACATCACTTGATTAAATCATCCTATTCCACCTTTTCCTCAGATTCCCAGCTTTGCAAGCTCTAAAGCAGAGTCACCGCCCTCTGCAGGACCCCCTTCTTGAAGTGCCCCGTGCACTCAATTTGTGCCCTCTCTGGTGGGACGCCTCTATTTATCGGCCTCTCATTAAGGGAATGAGTATAATGATTTAGCCGAAGCCTTTCTGTCGCATTTTAATACCGATTTGTCACGAATTCCCCTTGCCTCTTCCCTTTAAAGGGGTTGCTGCCCCCTTAGCTTCCCAGCAGACACCCCTTCACCACTAATGAGCTGGCTCTTCCTGCTAATTAATTTCCACCTGCTCCCTCCCTCCCAGCTGACTCTTGGCCTGAGAGATGCTGGTGGGGTCCCTACAGATGCACAGCAGCTGTTGCCACACCCAGGGGAATCAGCTGGCTGCCACACTGAGAGCTGGAGATAGAACAATAGGTGGAGGTGACGGGACCCCGCTCCACCGCCAAACCTCCTAAAAGAGAAGGAAAGTGAAAGGTCAGCAAGAACTATCCACTCATTTTTCAAAAGTAGCTGAAAAATAATAATAGATTTGCAACAGTTATAAAGGTTGGGAAAAAAAGTCTAGATTCTTTTCACCATCATTTGAATGATTTCTCCTGGTATTATCGAGAGAGTGTGTGCCATCAACTCTCAAATCCTCTCCCCCCCAGCAGGACTATCTGAGATGCTGCCTAGTTCATTCCCCCCCACTATGCACTGAGGACCACACAGCCTCTCTCTGATTAGCCTGCATCTTGTTCAGGACGCTTTCCATCACACACTCCTTACAAAAGGAGCCTCTTTGTACTCAGTCAATATTGATATTCTGCCTTATAGACTAACGCTTTCCCCAGTGAGGTACTACTGTTCTATCTCAGGCTCAATAACTTTTTTCCTGAAGTTTATCTAAATCTATGTAATGACATAAAGTGTGTGTCTTTAGATACCCCACACTCTTCAGCCTTCAGAAGCACCTTCCCCACCTTTCCTTTGTTTTCTGAATGCCCGAAAAGAGCTGCAACTTGGTGAGTTCAGTCGGCATCTATTTTTCCAAAGACTTGAGTAGAGCAAGTCATTCCTTCCTGAAGTCTTCTGCTCAGGGCTTTCGACTTATTCAGACGTGGTCACCGGAATGATGCATCCATCATTCATAAGAACACAGCCAGGTGGTAAGTTCTCCAATGAGTGGTGATTGATTTGGGTTGATTTTTGTGCATTCTTTTGCTCTACTGAAACCAAAGGCATTGACTGGCAATAAACTAGCCAGGGGTGAGGTGCTTTCTTTGGACTGAAGGCTGAAAGAGTGTAACTGACCCAATATGAGATGGTACTGGATGGTCCACACTCCGACCAATTAGCTGGCATCCTTGCTTTGTCTCAGATGCTGGAAAAGGTGTTATAATTAGTTTTTCCTGTCCTTGCTGCAAAATAAGAGTCAATTGTCTTGCATGCCCAGTCATGGTTGCACCATCCTATTGCGGTTTAATCCATATGCCGAGAAATTATATGGGGATCAAATGCACACTGGCATTAGAGAATGACTCCAGATTGTTCTCAATGGTTGGATTTCATCTGAAAATAAGAGCTGATTTACATGAATTTACATCTAAAATGCAAATCACAGTGTTCCCCAGTGAAGAGCAGAAGGAAAGGTGAAGGCAGCTAGCTTCCTCCTTTATCTCAAAAGCAGAAGTCCCATTGGTCTTTAGAGTGGAAAACCCCCAAAGATGTTTCCATCAGCAGCTCCATACACAAAATGTAAAACACCCGATTATGTGAACACAGGCCCCTTTATGCTCCTTGGCGGCAATCCTGAACCTTGCGTCTTCCATCTGCACTTGATTTACAGGCAGGCGGTTGACCCTTTGCCACCGCGTGTTAACAGCACAGAAGACAGAAGCAGTGCTGGGGGGATGGGGGGCGGGGGCACTTCTTTTTCAAAGAAAACCATGACTAGGGAGCAAATGATAACAGCTGGCCAGGTCATCTGGTCACTCCCAGGAGTGGATCAGGATAAGCCAGTTTGGGTGTCTAGTTCAACATTCACACAGCAGCGTAGGAATAGGCTATGGTGTCTGGAATCAGAACTGACATTAAAAGTAAGGGATGGGCGTGTGTGTGAACACGCATGTGCGTGTGCATTGCATGTGAGTGTGTGTGAGAATGTGAGTGTGCGTGTACATGCAAGTGGGTGTGTACACACTCCCATCTGTGTGCATACACACTCCCGTCTGTGTGCGTGTGCATGTGGGTGGGTGTGCACAAGCACTTGTGATCAAAGTCTTCTGTATCTTAAGTGACACGTTGAACTTATGGCAAGTGAAAAGAAAATCTAGTTGTAAAAAAAAAAATTTTTTTTTTTTAGTTAAAGAAAATAGCCCACGTACATGATGTGTAACAGGTTGTATTCAGTACCTCCTGTCTCAGGCCCTATTCCTCCAGGCCCTCCAAGCGAGGAACACAGGATCCCTAGGGAATTCTGCTGAGCCTTTCTGGGCAACACAGGAAGCAGAAAGCAAGCATGCTACAGTGACTTTATTATTACAGCAGACAGAGAGGAGGTGGGTGCACCTTATTAATTAGGCACCATATCTTCTTCAACACGGATTTAATATTTAGACTGAAAATCAATACCTGACCTTGAAAGACTGTGTGCGGGCTTGTTCTCAGGGGCTGAAGACTTACAAACAGAGGAGCGTGCAGATGCAGCTCAGACTGATGGTCTCGGTGAATTGGCCGGGCACCCATGCCACGTGAGGGAGGGGACATGCCACCCCTTCTCTCCAGACACAAGGAGTGAGGAGCAGCATCCCTCTGGTGGGCTCTGGTCCCCAGCAATGGGCATTGTTCTGTGGACCCACCAGGAGCTGTGGGAAGAGACGGATTGTCTTTCTCAAGTTGTCTGCTCTCTGGAGTGAGTCTACCCAGGGGTCTCCAGAGCTGTGACACCAAGAGTTCTTCCTGCTTCACCCAAACTTCAGAGACAGCTGCTTTCTGAGAGCACAAGAAATCAGATGTTTGCAACACATGTGTGCAGAAAAAAGTGAGATGACTTGCGGCAAAATGTAGCTTTTTTATGTTACAACATTTCCACAACTTTCTAGCTGGAACTTCTGTTACTAAAAAGTAAATTCATGGCCTGAAAAATATCTATGTTCTGCGACTGTAAGTTACTGTAATCATAGCACATCTTTCTTCCCCCATGTTCTGGGATGCCAGCTTGACCTGGTCCTCACCTGCACTTCAGCCCTCAGCATCTTTGAGAACCAGCTCTCTATCTGGTGAGTGCCTTTTACCTGGGAGCGAGTCTCCATACTTTCTGCTTAGCCTGCTGGAGCTCACAGCCCTGCCCTGAGCCTGGAGGGACCAAACGGGCAACCACACCCCAGTGGGGCAAGACCCATGGGCTCTGTGACCTCATCAGGGCAGAAGACGTCCTCCTGAGCAGGCCAGGGGACCCCTGGTAAGGGGCGTGGGGGGTCCATCCAGAGTCACCCAAGACCGCCAAGAAACGTTCGACTGAGGGGCAAGAGGTTGGCTGATTCATGACGGCCGTTTTACGGTCATTACTTTGAAGTGTGGGTCTTGACCTTTCTCTTGTCTTTTAAAATGTGTCTTTATCATTTCTGAAATTACAAAATGAACGTGCCTGGATATTCTGAGTGAAATGCGATAAAGAAGAACTGCTTTTCCCCCTTGCCTGCATGCTCCCGCCTGGTCTTGGGGGGCACCAACCCCACAGCCTGTGTACAGTGGATGTACAGACATATGGGGAAGGGGTGTTTCCTGTTGCCAAAATATGCTGGTATTACGCACATTAGCCCACACCTTGCTTTGTTCATTGATAGGGACGCCCCTTTCGGTCAGTGGACAGAGAAGGCGGTGGATAGCGACCTAACACTGCATGGACATGTATACACTACCAAACGTAAGATAGATAGCTAGTGGGAAGCAGCCGCATAGCACAGGGAGATCAGCTCAGTGCTTTGTGACCACCTGGAGGGGTGGGATAGGGAGGGTGGGAGGGAGACGCAAGAGGGAGGGGATATGGGCACATATGTATATGTATAACTGATTCATTTTGTTATAAAGCAGAAACTAACACACCATTGTTAAGCAATTATACTCCAATAAAGATGTAAAAACATTTTTTAAATTTAAAAAAAATGGTGGCTTCAAGGACTCACAGGTGTAGTTTACATAAGTTGGATTGTACTAGTACGCTGATTTAAGGGGCAGTTTTTTTCTTTCTCCCTTTCCCTTCTTTTCCTATTCTTCCCATTCTCCCCCTCCACAGTATGGAAGCCCTTGCCCGACCTCCCTCCTGAAGAATCAGGTTGCAACACTGCATTCTGAGTAAGACAGGCATGCGAACACACAGAAAATATGCACTACTTGTTTACAGAAATAAAAACATCCTGTACAAGCTTCCCTGCAGCTCACCTTCCTTCCTCCACAGTACTTTGTAGAAATCTTCCCAATCTATCTCAGGTAGCTTCTAATGCATTCGTTTCAGTAACCACATACTAATTTCTGCAGTGGATACCTCATAAGTTATCCAACCATTCAGCATTTACCCTACTGACAGGCAATTGGATGGTTATCAGTTTTGCCACCTCGAAATAATATGTTGGTCCACATGTGCCTGCAAGACTCCTGTGTTCCCATCTGTGAAATGCGTTCCCAAGAGAGAGATTCTGGGGAGACAGATACCGTTTTTTCAACTGTAACAGCCCTCGCCAAAGGAGGGTGCATTTCACACCCACCAGAAAGGCCCTTTCTCAATCTCTCTCTGCACCTTCCCTAGCAGTGGGTCCCTGGTTCTTTGTTATTTTTTGCCCGTCAGGTGTGTGTGAAGTGATAGCTGTTTTTTGAGTTAATTTGCATTCCCCTGAGGTTGGTGAATCTGATCTTTTCATACGTTTATGAATCATTTAGATTTGCTCCCCTCTGGATTTGTGATTCAAATCTTCACCCATTTGTCTTTTGAGCAGTTTGATTTATAAAGCTCTTTATGCTTTTTTAATTCAGTGAATTGTTAAACCCAGAAGCTCCAATGGGAGGGCTTACATCTCAGCTGTACCTCTTAGGAGCCGAACTGCCTGCTCCTACCTCAATTTCCTCAACTTAAGATTCGGGATAGAAATCCTATCTCACAGGGATATAGAAAGACATGTTAGAGAGAGAAAAATATTTACGACCCAGGTGTGCTTTAACTCAAATCATCATTTCTATTTATTCAATGTATGATATCTCAGGATTTACAAACATTTTTTTATGTTATAAAAAGGTGTACTTATTTTTTGTTGTTGTTTTTTTCCATATTTTATTGGAGTATAGTTGATTTACAATGTTGTGTTAGTTTCAGGTGTACAGCTAAAGGTTCTGTTTTATATGTATATATGTAGATATATACATATTCTTTTTCAGATTCGTTTCCATTATAGGTTATTACAAGATATTGAAGATAGCTCCCTATGCTATACAGTAGGTCTTTGTTGTTTATCTATTTTATATATAGTAGTGTGTATCTGTACAGATAAAGACAAATATCATATGATATCACTTATATGTGGAATCTAAAAATAATGATACAAATGAACTTATTTACAAAGCGGAAACAAACTCACAGACATAGAAAACAATCATATGGTTACCAAAGGGGAAAAGGGGGTTGATACATTTAAAGTGTCTTTATTTTTATTTTAAGGCTTCCATGTTTCCTGACTCTGATAGGGAAGTTCCCATCTCCTCTCAGTCTGTGACACACCTGTCCCAGAGGGTCACAGATTTCTTAACCCCAGAAATGCAGTTTCCTCCTCTTAAGGCTTAAGTCCCATCCAGTTCCTGCCTGCTTGTGGTCCCACCTATAATTAGTTTTCGTGTTTTGTCCCAAGCTGATCCGTTCCCTGTGGTTGTGTTGGTGGAACCCTGTGCCATCCCTTTGCAGCCAGGGTCCTGGGAGAGGTTGAAGCCCTAAGATCCTAAGGCAGCATCTCATGCAGTGCAGTAACTTTGCTCCTACAATGCAGGCAGGCTTTACGGAATAAAGGGTATGCAACTGAAGTTAATTTAATTGATAATTTTATTTCTTTAATACTACCAATAGCTCCCTCTCGGTTTAAAGTTTTGCTATTAAATAAAATAAGGGGTCACTGTTATAGTTTTCAAGCATTTAAATAGAAAATTACATTTTTGAAGTGCTTTCCTATTATTATTAGTTATTCTTTCTCGTATTGGTATGAGATAAGTAGGATGAGAACCCCTGTTTTGCCATAAAATAGAGTACCTAAACACTAATATCGGCAATTGGCCTTTTGGCAATGACTTTTTCTTATCCTTCCTTGAGCATCTTTCTCACTGCCGCTCCTACTTTGATCAGTATCGATTTCTGACTAATTATTCTACTTTGTAATTAACTGCTTTGGTAAGTTAAAGCAATGAAAATTAATGGAGTTTCTTTGTATTTAATTGCTGAATGACTGTTTTCACTGAGATTGCAAATCATTTTGGCAAATATACATTGTTATGCTTTTATTGCCAGTGACTCAAGAAACTAATGATTTAATTGATTAACTCTAATTAATGACGATAATTGATACTGGCTGCACAGTCTACAGATGAGCAGAAAGCACATCTTCCCGTGTCATTGGGTTTCATCATATTCGTTTCTGTACTCAAAGTGGGAAAAAAAATACCAGCCTCCAAAACAAAAGCCACTAATCAGTCATTCTACCAGTGCTGCATAGTCGCTTCTTTTTAGGCTGGATGTATATATCTGTAATCTACACCTATTTGGTATTTAATTCCTCATACTTCAGAAGATAGAGTGAAAACGCTTAATAAAATGGCATTTGCTGTCAAGCCCAGGGTCTGGGATTTTAACATCCTCATGGCACTCAAGCAGAGGCTTACAAAGTGTCTGTTGATCCATGCTTGGGATACTGCTAGAGCTCTGGACCATCTTGTCTTGGCGACTCTTAACCGTCCAATGCCATTTTGGGTCATGCTCTTCCAGACCCAAAACTTTGAACAGTTCTGCTTTGGGGCCAAATAGATCCCAAACCACTAAGTCTGGCATGTGAGACCTTCTGCCACTTTACCTCCATCCGTCTTTCCAATCCCATCTCTTTTACTAGTATATTTTGTACCTGGGATTCCAGAACTACTGGTTAACTGGTCTCTCTACCTCCCCCCTCCCCCAGGGGCCAAGGCTCCATTGTGGCCACGTCACTTCACTCTGAGTCAACCTTTCACATCTCTCCGTATCTGGTCTCAGCTTTGCCTCTGCAGGACTCTCTCACTCTTCCACCAGCTCTCTATCTCCACTGTTGGCCGGGGCATGTGATGTGCAAAATAGCTTCCATGGTCCTAGGCCCATCCCAGAAGCTAGCCCTCATTAGGCCTTTCCTAGGAAATTCTTCTCTGGCTTTGAGGTCTCCCAGAGCATCTCTGGTAGATGGCATAGTACTCATGCATGCGCCATAACGTGCTGGGCTGCAGTGAACAGCCCAGATCTCACTCCTGTGATGCTGGCAGCTGGCAGCTCTTTCAGCAGAGTCCAGATTTGAGATTTGCTTGTGGCTGAAGACAGCTACCTCACCCAAGATCATGTCCCATTGCCAGGAATTGTCCATGAACAATGACTGGCCAGTGAAGCAGGATCAAGGGCCAGCCCCCTCATCCAAATAGAGGACCACACAAAAGGACATTCTCAGCTCCAGGGCTGCCCCCGTGATCCACTGAGGCCTTAACTGCATAACAGCCTAACACCCCATTCTGCCAAATCCTGCTGCCTTCCTCCCTCTCAGGTGTGGGTCCCAAAAACACTTCCCAATTAGCTCTCTGCATGCAGAACATCTCCATCTCAGAGTTAGGTCTCTTAGGAAACCTGACCCAGGACACAAAACTCGGAGCAGCCCTTGGGGTCAGAGAACACCTCAAGGTCATTTTTCATCCTACATAGCAATGATTGCCTTAAATATTGGAAGATTCTATTGATGTCTTTCAAAATGAGTGATTCATTATGTAATGAACAGAGGTGAACTAGTTCATGGGGCAATTTCGGACTGTGCTTCTTCTTCTCACAGATAAACCAAGAAGAGTCAGCGAAAGGATAGAAAGATCAAAAGATCCTAAGTGATGTTTCCGCTTTTCACACGCAGGACTTGGAGTGTTTAGAACTATTACTGATGTCACTCACCATAAAGCAAGGCAGCTTATTTAAAATATGCAGGTAAGCCAGAAACCTTCATCAAGTGGTAAAGCTCATGCACTGACTACTGTATGTTTATCTGCTTTTCCAACTTTATGTCTGACAAACAGGCATTCTATAGAAGTTCATTCTTATTTCATCTGGAGAAGCGGAGATGGACTGGATCACAGTGTTATTCAAGGCTGGCTGTGCTCCATAGAGCAGTGCTGGAAAAGACTTGCTGGCCCCAGACTCCTGTTGTGAAATATGATGTCTGCAGGATGCAAAAGTCGCTGTGGAATACACCCACATGGACATGCGCCCGGGGGTTCAATGTTCCATGCTACAGATAGCTGCCATCACACAACAAAACTTGTGGGGACTCACATTTCACAGAAGACAAGGAAACATTTAGATAAAAATACCCATCACTCCACAGCCTCAACTCCTCCAGGTGCCACAGTCTCCTTCTCCACCAAATGTGCAGGTGGACACACTCAACTTGTGTCTCTTCCACCAGCAGGACTCAGTGTGTTCTGTTGTGAGAATTTACCAGCTGCCACGTTGAGCACTTTCCAAGGGCCAGGAACAGTGTTGAGTGTTTTACATGCATCTACCTTGGCTCATTTAATTCTTACAAAAGCCCTGTAAGATTAGTATTATTATCGTTATTTTGCAGATGAGAAAATTGGGATTTAGAGATATCCAGTAATTGACTCAAGACCCCACTGCCAATAGGTGGAGCACGGGTGATGCCTGGCTGACACCTGTGTGCTCAGCTGCACTGCCTCCTGGCTTATTAAGTTCCCTCCACCCCCAGCACCCAACGTCAGCAAGATGGTGCATTCGTCGTGGCAGGAAAAGTATCATATTGGTCATTTCCATAATACCTCCTCCATATCGAGCACCTACGGCACTGAAGGAAAGGAAGAGGAATAAAAAGTGAAGGGAAGGAAGACAACGAGTGTCCGTGCCTGTGGCCTGGCATATTTTTAAGAGAAAACCCCACTGTGAGTGGATATTATCCGTCACTGATGCCCATAATACTACTGTGCAACCAGCCCCAAAATTTAACCTCTTATAACAATAAACATTTACTTAGCTTACACACCTGTGGGTCGGTGGATCCCAGATGGTCTCCGTGCATCTCTCATCCTCCTCCTAGGACCAGGGCTGACCTAGCATGTTCTTCCCATGGCAATGACAGAAGTGCCAGGGAGCAAGCCCCAAAGCACAGACACCTTCCGACCCTTTGGCCACATCCTGTCTGCCAATGTTCCACTGTACAAGAGAAAAGACAAGGGGTAGGCAGGACAGGGCAGGGCAGGGTACAAGAGATTCTGAATGAGGCTCTCACCTCCCAGGAGACTGGAACTGTGTCCCAGCACGATGACAATTGCTGCTGCTCAGCCAATCCTTCAGAGCATCCCTAGACCCTCCTCTGCCTGTGACACCCAGCATCTTCCCCTAGAGTGGAGTCAATAAGCCACTTTACAGAGAGTAGCATGAGAAACACGCACCAGTTGCAAATGCCAAAAAATATTTCAGTCCAAAACGTAAAATATTTTTTGTTATTCATTGCTTTGGATTATCCATGTTTCTGCTCCCTTTCATTTACATGATTACTCAAGATCTGTTCTAGTTTTGAGTTCTCCCTTTGTCCCATTTAAGGCCAGTTCTCATACAAACACTTTGGCTGCGGTCATTCCTAATGAATCGAAACTCATAAATGCTGAGGAGACTTATTTATAGTGTCATTTTTCCAGCATCAATGTCTCCCTATTTTGGCAAGTCTAAAATATTAATGGTAGACACAGGATAAATACAGAGTAGAAAAATCACCAAGCATATAGTGAATAGCCAACGATACTTGTGTGGCTTTGTTAGCACAGTGACATTTATAAAGGTCTCAATGTTGTAAGTTTATATAACAAGAATGTCTATGATAAACCAAGTAAATAAGAGAGGATAAAATGTACCCCAGCTAACTTGGAGCCAGAGCCATAGAGAGTAGTGTTGCTGCTCCCTGCAACCTTCTCGTTGAAATATCATGTGTCACCTGCTAACACCACCCAGTGCCAATAAGAGAAAGGGAGCCCATTTCTCATAAGAGAAGGAGGCCATTAGTGAGAGCCAGACAGAGAGAAGATAAGTCTCTGACCTAACAGGTACCATCTCCATGAGTTAGTGCAGCAGGGAAACAGAAAGTGCTGGTTGTGCAAATGTAGAGGCTGTGCTGTCTTTAGGGTACACGGTGGGCAGGAGGGGTGTAGGGGAGGCCCCATCACAGAGTGTACCCACTGCAGAGGGAGCCCAGAGGTCCAGGCTGGCAGCAGCTCTGCGTGGCCCAGGTCACCTGAGAGCCACACCCACTCCCCCCCAGTCCAGCCCAGATTCCCTGGAGGGAAGAACAGATCACCTGGGGTTGGAACTTGGGACTATGAAGGTTTGGGGAGCTACAGAGAGCTATTTGGACTTCTCTGAAGTGGAGAGAAGTAAAAGGGGGATTACTGCAACACCATGGTTGTCATTAGCAACGTTCAACTTCCTTTAACTTTCCTGTCTGAAATGGCATTAGTTACGTGTTCACTTGGTGTTTCATTTTATTTGTGAGGCTTCATTACACAACATTACACAACAGAAAAATTGCTCCTAACCTCCCCCGTCCCACTCCACCTCCCTCTTCCTTTGAGGATCCCTTCTTGGTTTTTCTCTGTTCTGTAACAATGAACCACGGGGTCTCTAAGTCTATGGGTAGAAAGATGGAAAGATGTAGGGGAGAGTGTGGTCAGACATTCCACTAAAATACCAGCTGAGAGGGGAAAGGAAAAGCTGCTATGTCTCCCAAGACGGTGAGAAAAGTCTGGCTGTGCAGCATCTAAAGCTGTGAACACAGGACAGGCCGACCCTGGCAGACGCAGCTTTAACAGAGGGACACATGATGCTAACAAAATAAATATGGACAAAACCACAAATCATTCCAACTGCCTGGAAGGTAAGAGAAGAGGTCTGACAAGCAAAGGGGCTGAAAGCAACAGCTCTGTTGACTGTATGCTCACATCTTCTACAACATAAAAGGATAAAATAAGAAATAATCAGTCCCATCGTGCCCATATACCAAGGTTTGAGCCTAAGCAATAAAGAAGATGGATATAGGAGCTCTGGGAGAAAATTATGGGCATACTGTCTTACAAATATAAGGTGATACACATGTGTGTAATTCTATGATAAAAAGAAAAAGAAACTTGGATGTGGGGAAGAGAAAACATTAAAATCAACTTGATCCTGCAATGTTTTCAGATGTAAATGCTGGGTAATGAAATCCGATCTCTGTCAGTCTCACACAGGGGGAGCTTGGGAATCCAGCCCACAGGGTTCTGGGACACATCCCCTGAGGCGTAGGAGGTACAGCCTCCATGCTGAAGGCACACTGGGCTCTGCAGCATCCGATCATTTGCAGCTGCTACGCCCAAACTCTTCTAAACAAAGTCGACTGAGGCAACTGCTCACCCAGAAACAAAATAGATAAATCTAAATTTCAGAACTGGACCGATACAGAGGAGAGAGGTTTGATACGGATAAATGTGTGACATGATAGCCAGAGGGAAATGCTCACCCTTTATATAGAAAGACGCACTGCATTTTGGAAGAAAAAAACATGGAAAATGCCCAGGCAGGTAAGAGAGTAATGAATTGTGTGGGAGCACAGCCCAGCTCTGTTGCCAGAGATGATGAATTCCCTCCTGAGGCAGAAGCAGGAAGCCATTTAGAATTAATGTGCAGTAATGGCCCCTTATTGAGTCTTGGTCAGTCTACTTTGAAGTGGTGCGTTCTCCTTTGAATCTCCTGTTATCAAAGGGAGCTTCCAACATTAGTGGAAAGGCCAGTGTCGTGAGAGATTATGTGAAACTTGGATCCCGCTGGATCAAACGTCCCCAGCAAAAGGCTTGATCATGGGAGAAGATCTGGAGAAGGACGAGGGCAAAACCACTCTTTCAGAATAAAGGTAACGTGGCCATGAGCCTGCTCTGCTGTCATCAGGACTGAGTTTTAGCTGTGTCTGCACAACAGAGTCTGGCTGACATTTGGTGGTCTGCATGCAATGAGGTTAGCTCTTCTTAGGGTCCCAGAAAATCAGTCTTAACACCTGAGTACTTTCTGTGCTATAATGGACTGTCCAGGCCAATTGTTCCCAAACCTGTCTGCACATTGGAATCACCCGAGGAGCTTCAAAACACACTGATATTTGAGTCCCAAACCCAAAAATAGGGATTTCGTTGGTGTGGGAAGTGTCTGGACTTTGGATTTTTCAAAATATTCCCAGGAGATTCCAAGGTATAGAAAAGTTTGGGAACCATCACTCTAGACACATCCTTTCTTCAAAAAAAAATTACTGAGTGCCTCCAGCAGGACATCACACGAATACACCTGTGGTCGCAGGGGTAGCAGAGAAAGCGTCAGGACTAGCAGCAGCCACAATAGGATTAACCTGCCTCCCACATACCACGTGCTCCTACCAGACCTTCATGTAAGGAATTCTTTGGGGCCTATTTCACAGACTTATCGTAGGTTTATTATTAATAACAGGGTGAGAAGACCCATTAACAGATGAAAAGACCCAGACAGGGGGAAGCTCTGCCACCTGCCAGGGATTACAGAGCCAGGGAGTGGACGGGAGATGCAAATCCCGCTTGGAGGCTGACCCACAGGACACACTGGAGCCGGCCCCCCTGCCTTCTGGAAGGCAGCTCTAGGTCCACTCTCCTTGGCTGCACTCCTCCTGCAGCCACCACTGTCCCTTCCAGTGTGACCCACATCCTGTCCTGGCTTCACTCCATCAGTGCCCCAATCCGCTCTTCCTCTCCATTCTGAGGATGGTGTGGGCAGCCCTGTTCTCAGGTGAGCACGGGGGACATCGCTCTGTGCAGCCCTGCAGAGACCAGGCCGTTCCCAACCATCATCCCCATTGCTGGCTTCCCCGGCTGAAGTGTGCCTGGCCCCTGAGGTCTCAGCTCCCTGACCTGTGGCCCATGTGTCTCCTGTTCCCACTGGTTGAAACCCCCTCTGCCTCTATCTCTGGGTCAACTGTGGGCTGAGTGGCTCTTGTCCTCCAGCCTGTGCCTGGTGGCATCTGGGCAGGGAATGCCCTCTGCACACTGGGCCTGCCTGTCCTCCTCTGCAGCAGAGCACCTGCCCTGACAGGAGCTTCTTTGCTTGTCAGGCTTCCTTTGTTTAACCATAGAATATGAGCTTTTAACCTTTAATTAATTAAGTCAGGACAGGGTTATGCCATTTTGTGGTTTGCACAGCCCATTAGCAAATTGAAATCCAACCTTCCATTTGGTATAACACACTCTATGCTTGAAGAAATTTACTTTCTTTGAAGCTTCATCTGTTAAGAGACTGAACCTGGAGGTGGATCCAGGGTGTGGAACTGCCAAGCTCCCTTCAGTACTGGGGACAGACAGAGCCCAGCTCAGACAGTCTCGGGGAGCTGGTGGATGGAACCGTGACATGGAAGGTGCAAGGGTGGCCAGGCTGCTTCAGATGTTGCCCTAGGAAAAGAGACTCATTCTGCATCTAAGACTGGATTCTGAACCAGAAAAGACTCTAAAAGGAAGTACTAATTGACTAAAAGAACAAAGAGTTTGTAGTGGCATTTCACACCTTTTTCCACCGGAGGGCCATTCCTCCAGTTTTCCAAGGCTATGGGTAGTGTGGATCTCTGACTACCATGGACCTGCCAATGTGAGGGCCTAATCCCACAGCCAGCTGTGTCAGGAGCTGACCCCAACAGACAGCAGTTCAACACCAGCTCTGGGACCACTGGGCCCTGCAGCCAGACCCCAGGACCTAGCTTTGCCTGCCCTAAGACCTGGCTTCACCAACCAGTGGGCAGGCACCAGCCTCAGAATCTCCTGGACCCCAACTCCATCCACCAGGGAGCCAGCCCCAGCCTTGGGTGCCCCCTGGATTCCACAGCCAGCTACCTTGTGACCCAGCCCCACCAACCAGTGGCAAGCAACTTCCATACAAGGCAAGCCCTGGCAACCAAGTGGACCAGGACCAACCAAGCCTGCCAGATCACCCACTGTAGCCAACCTTCCACAACAGAAGTACACATGCAGCCCACATAGGGAGAACCCCTGGAGCATATAAATCTGGTGACAAGAAGGGAGTGTGTTGCTGGGACACACATGGTGTCTCCTATAAAAAGCCACTTCTCCAAGGTCAGAAAACATAACCAACATACTAGATACATAGAAATAAAAACAAGTTAGGCAAAATGAAGAAACATTTCTTTTCTTTCAAAAGAAAGAAAAAAGATAAAACCCCAGAAGAACTAAGTGAAATGGAGATAAGCAATCTACCTGAGAATGTGTTCAAAGTAATGATTGTAAAGATGATTAAAGAACTCAAAAAAAGAATAGATGCACAGAGCAAGAAGTTAGATTTTTTTAAATAAAGGGTTAGAAGATATAAAGAACAATCAAACAGAAGAAGAATACAATAACTGAAATGAAAAATACACTAGAAGGAATCCATAGTAGACTAAATGATACAGAGGAATGGATCAGCAAGCTGGGAGATGGAGTAGTGGAAAGCACCAATACTGAACTGAAAAAGAAAAGAATAAAAAGAAATAAGGACAGTTTAAGAGACCTTTGGGACAATATCAAGCATACTAACATTCACATTATGGGGTCCTAGAAGAAGAGAGAGAAGGGAGCAGAGAACATATGTGAAGACAAAATAGCTGAAAAATTCCCTAACCTGGGAAAGGAAACAGACATCCAAGTCCAGGAAAAAGAGAGTCTCAAATATGATTAACCCAAAGAGGAACACACCAAAACACACTGTAATTAAAATGGTAAAAAATAAAGATGAAAAGAGAATATTAAAAGCAACAAAGGAAAAACAGCAAAAATACATACAAGGAAACTCTCATAAGGTTATCAGCTGACTTTTCAGCAGAAACTTTGAAGGCCAGAAGGAAGTGATGCAAAATATTCAAAAAAATAAATAGGAATAAACTACAACCAAGAATATATTACTCAGCAAAGGTCTCATTCAGTTTTGATGGAGAGATCAAAAGTTTTACATACAAGAAAAAGCTAAAAGATTTCAGCATCATAAAACCAGCTTTACAAGAAATGTTAAAGGGACTTCTCTAAAAAAAAGAGAAAAAGGCCACATTAGAAACATGAAAATTACAAAAGGAAAATGCTCATCAGTAAAGGCAAAAATACAGCAGAGATAGTAATCAATCATGTTCAAAGCCAGTAGGAAGGTAAAAGGCAAATTAATAGAATCATCTTCAACCATAATTAGCAGTAAAGGGATCCACAAAACAATTACAAGTAAAATTTCATGTCAAAAACAGTAATCATGAGGGGAGGAGACTACAAATGCAGGGCTGTGAAAATGCATTTGAAATTAAGAGATCAGCAACTTAAAACAATAACAAAGATAGATAGATAGATAGATAGATAGATAGATAGATAGATAGATAGATACCACCTGGTAAACACAAACCAAAAATCTATAATAGATACACACACACAAAAGAGAAAGGAATCCAAACATAACACTAAAGATAGTCATCAATCTCAAGGGAAGAGAACAAAAGAAGAAGAAAGGAACAAATAAAAACTACAAAAACTATCCCAAAACAGTTAACAATCCAGCAATAAGTACATACATATCAGTAATTAATTTAAATGGAATTGGACTAAATGCTCCAATCAAAAGACATAGAGTGACTGAATGGATACAAAATCAAGACCCATATATATGCTGCCTACAACAGACCCAATTCAGATCTAAAGGCACACACAGACTGAAAGTGAGGGGATAGAAAAGGTATTTCATGCAAATAGAAATCAAAAGAAAGTTGGGGTAGCAATACTTATATAAGACAAAACAAACATTAAAATAAAGACTGTTTAAAGAGACAAATAAAGACACTACAGAGTGATAAAGGAATCAATCCAAGAAGATATAATAACTGTAAATATATGTGCACCCAATAAAGAAGCAGCTAAATACATAAAGTAAATATTAACAGATATAGTGGGAGAAATTAACAATAACATGTAATAGTAGGGAACTTCAACCCCCCACTTTCTTCAATGGACAGATGATCTAAACAGAAACTCAATAAGGAGACACTGGCCTTAAATGACACATTAGAACAGATTCACTTAATAGATATATTTCATCCAAAAGCAGAAGAATATATGTTCTTTTCAAGTACACAGGAAATATTCCCCAGGAGAGATCATATGCTAGGCCACAAAACAAGCCTCAGTAAATTTAAAAAAATTGAAATAATATCAAGCATATTTTCCATCCACAACTCTATGAGACTAGAAATCAACTACAAGAAAAGAAAACTGCAAAAAACAAGCACATAAAGGCTAAACAATAGGCAAGTAAACAACAAATAAATCAATGAAGAAATCAAAGAGGAAGTCCAAAAATACCTGGAGACAAATGAAAATGAAAATACACTAATCAGACTTCCCTGCTGGCACAGTGGTTAAGAATCTGCCTGCCAATGCAGGGGACATGGGTTTAAGCCCTGGTCCGGGAAGATCCCACATGTCATGGAGCAACTAAGCCCGTGTGCCACAACTACTGACCCTGTGCTCTAGAGCCTGGGAGCCACAGCTACTGAGACCATGAGCCACAACTACTGAAACCTGCAGCCCTAGAGTCTGTGCTCTGCCACAACAGAAGCCACCTCAATGAGAAGCCCGTGCACCACAACGAAGTGTAGCCCCACCTCGCCACAACTAGAGGAAGCCCACGCACAGAAATGAAGACCCAGTGCAGCCAATAACTAATTAATTAGTTAATTAATTGATTAATTAATTGATTGAAAGAAATAAAGAAAGAAAGAAAATACACCGATCCAAAATCGTTGGGATACAGCAAATGCAGTTCTAGGAGAGAAGCTTATAGTGATAAAAGCTTATCTTAGAAAACAAAACAAAACAAAAGCTCAGATAAAGAGCCTTACCTTACACCTAAAAGAACTAGAAAAGGGAGAACAAAAAAAAACCCAACTAGTAGAAGAAAGGGAATCATAAATATCAGAGATGAAATAGAGACTAAAATAACAATAGAAAAGATCAATGAAACTCAGAGGAGCTGGTCCTTTGAAAATATTAACAAAGTTGATAAAATTTTAGCCAGACTCATCAAATAAAAAAGAGAGAGCATACAAATCAATAAAATCAGAAATGAAAAAGAAGTTACTATTGACACCAGAGAACTGTAAAGGATCATAAGAGATTACTATGAACAACCATATGCCAATACAATGGACAAACTAGAAGAAATGGACAAATTCCTAGAAATGTACAATCCCCCAAGACTGATCCAGGAAGAAATAGAAAATATGAATAGACTAATTACCAGTAATGAAATTGAATCAGTAATTTGAAAACTCCCAAAAAACAAAGGCCCAGGACAAGATGGCTTCACAGGTAAATGCTACCAAACATTTAGAGAAGAGTTAATATCTACTATCAAACTATTTCAAAAAATCACAGAGAAAGGAATGTTTTTGAACTCATTCTATAAGGCCAGCATCATCCTGGTACCAAAACCAGACATAGCTATCACAAAAAAAGAAAATTATAAGCCAATAACACTGATAAACATAGAAACAAAAATCCTTAACAAAATATTAGCAAACCAAATTCAACAATTCATTAAAAGGATCATACACCATGGTCAAGTGAGATTTATCCCAGGGATGCAAGGTTGGTTTGGTATCTGAAAATCAATCAATGGGATATACCACATTAACAAATTGAAGAAAAAAATTCATATGATCATCTCAATAGATGGATAAAAAGCTTTTGACAAAATTCAACATCCATCTATGATTAAAAACTCTCCAGAAAGTGGGTGTAGAGGGAACATACCTCAACATAATAAAGGCCATATATAATAAGCCCACAACTAACAACATATTCAATGGTGAAATGCTGAAATCATTTCCTCTAAGATCAGAAACAAGACAAGGATGCCCACTCTCACCACTTTTATTCTCCACCACCTTTCCCTCCAATGCTCCAGCCCATCCCCAGGGCTCTGGTCCAGGATAGATCAACACAGAGAGCCTTGGAGTTTTCTAGAGACTGGAGAGTAAAGAGGCAAGAGGCTCAAGCTTAAGGTACTGCAACTTGACCAGGGTTAAGTAGGCTTCAGTTGGTTGCACTGATTCTGTATTTCCAAACAGCTGACTTCCAAACAGCCCCTAGGGTCCAGGTCCTGTCCATCAGGGGGCCCAACTGAGCTGTGCAGCCAAGTGACAGCAGGTGTCCATCCCGTAGGAGCACTTAAGGATACAAGCCATAGGACCAACTTTGTTCTTGCCAGAATTATTCATTTTTCATTCCATTGATACACAGAGAGTAACGGTAGTTTGTATCCACAAGCTACGCATGTGAGAGGAAACCATTTTTAGTCAACACTTGCAGAGTATCTGGATCAACCCAGGAAGGTCTAATGTTCAGTCCTTTAAGAAGGATGTTGAAACTTGAAGACGCGTCTGGGTTGTGTGTGCTCATGGGGTGCTTCTGTTATCTCCTGGGATGGTTCCTGGCTTTCCTGTCAGCTGTTGAGAACCACTGTTTCATTTTGACTTCAGAGATGGAAGAGCTGACCCTGACCTAGAGACACAGTACAGGGACTCAGCAGATGACCCGAGGCTGCCAATCCAGGGGCATACATATGACCAAGGAATATACTCTTATGGCAAACATCAAAGAACAACCACCTCTGTAAAGAAAAATTACCTTTTTACCTTTGTCAAAAAATAAATGTAAGACCTTAAGGTAAGTAAATATTTTCCAAAAATGGCCACAACAATATTTCCAGTCCTACGCGCTCTTTCACAACCTCCTGTTTCATGAAGAATTAGAGTCTATTTTCCTTTCTCTCTGTATTTGGGTGTGTTTTCACAAATGTCTCAGAAACTAAAATGTGACAGAAATGGTGCTTGTGACTTCTGGGGCCAGATCATGAAAGGCCGTATGGATTCCACTTGCTTGTCCATCTGTCTGTCTGTCTGTCGCTCCTTCAGGATAAGTGCCTCTGGAGCCCTGAGCACCACCCAGCTTGGCCATGCTAGAAAGGCCATCTGGAGACGCCATCAATGCCTGAGGGCCCCCAGCTGTCAGGATGCCCCCAGCCCAGGTACCACACGTGTGAGTGAGGGAGATTTCGAGGTGACCCCCACTAGCAGGGACTGTCTGACTGCAATTTTATGAAATACCACAAGCCAGAAATTCCCAGCTGAACCACTCCTGAATTCCTGACCACAGAAACCAAGGCCATCATTATTTTACCATTACGTTTTGGGTGATTTTATCACCCAAGGGTAGATAATGAACACAAGGCAGATGGGCACACTCTTGGCTGATTCGTCATTTGTTTAGGGAAAGACTGGAGACTTCCTTCCAGCTTCCCAGCACTGCCTTTCCCCATCTGACTCACAGAAGTAGGCCATTCCCCCAAAATAAGTTCTCCACTGTACAATAAAAGTTTCTAAAATACAGATATGTGGACATGGAGCTCAGAGGCCACAACGCACTTGTGACTCTGCAGCACGGACATCCTGCTGCTGGTGCAGGGGGCTGGGCCCCTGACCTGGGGGACCAGTGGACTCATCATAGGCAGACCTTAACAAAGCACATCCCCCTGGGAGTCCATTGCTGTGAGCTGTCTGGTGCAGAACCGTGGGGACAGAGGGCAGCTGGGGCGGAACCTGTCGCAGGATTGTTGAGGAGAAAGACTCAGCATTATCAGGGAATAGGTGAGTTTTATTCACACAGTTTTGCATCCAGTGTGATCATGGTATGATGCTGAGCACTCATGGATCCTAACCTGCTTTCCTTTCATGAAACCTCACAACTACTCTACAAATCAGTAGCAAGTATGGCTGTTCCTGTTTTCCAGCTAAAAGTCATGGAATAAGGAGTGACTTGGTGCAACAGAGTTCCTTAACCTGCAAATGCGTTCGTGATGCACCAAGACATATTATCTGTGGTGGGTCAGTTATTATTGTAATTTAACCTTCAACTTAGTAATGAAAAGGTTATGCTATATAAAATGTTTTGGGCTTTCCAAGAGAGACACTAAAATAGGTTGCAATGATCTATGGGCTCAGTGGTAACAGCTGAAACAAGGTGAAAGCTTTCATAAAGCTCAGACACACATAGTGAGGAGAACAGGTTGAATTGTTGAGTAAGAAGTTTAGTTATTTAAGAGCTCAGTGCATTCCCCATGACACCACTACAAAGAAAAGCCATTTTACCTTTCTAATAAAATGGACCCAATCATCTGAGGTGACTTGGAACTCAAAAATAAGAAAGGTGATCAAGTCTTTGTCTCTCCTCTTCCTACTGAGACATGAATAAAATGAGAGTAAAATGATTACCAGAAAGAGAGAAAAGAAAAGAACAAAAGAGAAGTACAGAGGAATAAACTCACAGCAAAGATAACAGAGACTCATCAACAAACGAGAAATTTCAACACATTCCAGGAAGCTTAAAAAGTGATAAATCTGAAAAAAAATATGCTCTGAAATTCACAGAAACAGGATAGAGCAGAGAATAAGCATAATAACAGTTCTAATGACAATGATTGCAATGACCGTAATATCAGCTAATATGCATTGAGTGGGGATCATGTGCTAAGCCCAGTAGTAAACCTCGGACAGACATTTTCACATCCAGTGTTCACAACAACCCTTAAAGTTCAGTCGGTTACTATCTTCATTTGTCGTTGAGGAGACGGAGGCACAGAGAGCCTACAGAACTTGTCCAAGGTCAGAGGGATAGTAAACATAGAAGCTAGGATGGATACCCAGGAAGTCTGGCTTCCAATTTCATGCCATATCACATATCTTAGATCATATCTCATATATCATGTCCCAAAAGGGGATAAGCTGTCATGCACAGAACCTAAGAGAAGCTCTAGACTCAGAGATGGCGAGGATTATGGGTGGGTGTGAAAGAGGAATGAAAACCAGGGTTGGAAAGTAGAGGAATTGAAAGCATGATCATGAAACATGTGCCTGAGTTGCCCCTCAAACTCTCTGCTCCTCATCCCCAGATTTTGGTGAACATAGAGCTCCAACATTCCAGACTCCTCCAGGCAGAGTAGGTATGATAGATGCATAAGGGGATGGATGGACAGGTCAACAGATGAATGAATGGAAGGATGGATGGATGAAGGATGGGTGGGTGGATGGATGGGTACATGGATGGATGGGTTGATGGATGGATAGACAAACAGATGAATTAAGCCCTTTCCTCAAATCCAGCCATACATGCATTTACTCAAAGGTAAACCCTGTCAGTCAAGAACCCCCCCCCACCACATACCCAGAACTCTCCAGAAGTTTTCATATTCAGGGTCCAGATTTCCACACACAACAGCAGAGGAAACTTTCACCAGCTGTCAGGATACATTAACTCATCCTGCCATCCTTGAAATAACTAGACTGCAGGGATCATGAGACACATGAAGAAAATCACCAACAGAAAGAAAAGGGGCAGACTATGGTAATTGACAATTCAACTGACCTTTGGGGGGAGGTGTGGAGAATGTGATATTTCAGAGGAGATCCCCGCCAAATAAAGCACCTCCTGATTGGATTCCTCAGAGAGATCTGGAAAAGTATTGCATTCATCAAATATATTGTCATGACTTTCTCCCCCCGACCACTTCCTTCAGGCCAGTGTTTCAATGTCACCATATTATCAAGGCTTTTGCCGCCTACAGTCTATGAAACAGCCAGCCCTCCTCGCCCTCCCCCATCGACCCTGGTGCTCCCCACCTACCTCACCTGCACGTCAGCCCCCTCAGAGCTCAGCACCAGACGCAGCCCTAGTATCACCTTATGTGTTCTCTTCCCATGGATCCCCCACATACCACGTCTCCACGAGATCAGGGGATTTGCCGGACTGGCAACTCTGAAACCTTTAGGGCAGGCCAGCAGACTGGAGACCCAGGAAAGGGCAGATGCTGCAGCTGAAATCCAAAGGTAGTCTGGAGCAGATCCTCTCTCCCTCGGGGGACACCAGATTTTTCTCTTAAGCTGATTGGACCAGGCCCACCCACAGCATGGAGGGCCATCTACTTCATCAAAGTCTACTGATTTAAATGTTAATCTCATCTAAAAAATACCTTCACAGTGACATCTGAGTTCATTTTTGACCAAATATCTGGGTGTCCTGGCCTAGCCAAGGTGATACATAAACACTAACCATGTTCAAGGATCTCAGGAAAGAGGCACCAACCAGCTGTCAAAGAAGTGGGGTGACAGGAAGATCCAAATCCCAAAGGGCCCTTTGTGCCTTACAAGGCAGAGACTAATGGGGACACTCACAAGAGCAGTTTCTGGAAGCTTTGAAGTCCTACCACAAACACAGACAAAATCTAGACCCAAAGGACAGTCTATTGACTCTCCCTACGAAGTGCATGTCACCTGTCCCTTCCCCCCCACGCCCCTGTCACCCCTGCAGTTCAGATCCCTGACCTCTTCCTGCACTGAACGACCTCAGCACCCCCTGAGCTCCAGGCTCTCTGGACTTCAGCCCCCCCTTCCCTCTGCCTGTCCCCTTATTGCCAGAAGAACGCCCCCATGTCCTCCACGGCCCCATCCCTCGCTCCCAGTATCATCACATTGCCACTTTGTTCACAACATCCTCCTGGCTGAAATGCCTCCCTCCTTCCTCCCCGTCCAGGGCCCCGGAGGCCTGCAGCCCACACAGGCTGCGTCCCCACACTAAACATTTCCTCACGCGCCGTAGCGTGTTCTGATCTATTGCTGCATGCCTGTTAACTTGTCCTCCACGCTAATGAAGATGGTGTTTTCCCTAGTGCTGTACATGTGCCAGTCATCCAATTCACTGTCGGAGCAAAAACAGTAGAAAAGGCTAACTATTGCATCTTGGTCATGGTGTCTTCTAGAACTCATGTTTTTGTTTACTTGTGTCAATATATTAGATGAATGTATATTTCTATTTTAATTACAGGTTTCACCTCTAATTCCTGCAATTTTTATAACCATACTCAGATGCTATTTGCATGTTACTAAACAACTAAATTCCCTACAATGATATGATATATTTAAGTATTTTTAGATGGTAAGAAAACATAGAGTACCTAAGGAGGCAAAAGTGGAAGGAAAAATACAGACAGCCTGATTTAGAGCAGGCTGGCTGGTTCCGGCCATCAGACTGCAAGTAGTTGGGTGAGTGACACTCAGAGTGAATCAGAAGATTCCAAATGTCAGCCTCATAATTCCCCCATTAGTGCAAGTTGAAAGGACTCTCAGTTGTCCCCGATCCTGTGTCATACATCCAGAATTTTGACAGCAGTTGGTTTCTCCCAACATCTTTAATGAGCAGCTCTGGGAGAGGGTAAGAGAAAAGCCTGCTAATTCTCACCATCACCTCCAGTGCTTTTAATCAGTGCTAGGAAGCCTGCTGCCAAAATGGGCACTAATTACACATCCCTCAGAAACAGGATTGGGTTTGCTGCAGCCCTGTGCCAACGAGGCTGTAAACAAGCGTATTTCTTCCTTCTGTGCAGAGAGAATACCTGTCTTTGTGGTCGAATGAAGCCAGGGAGCATGAGGGGCCCCTGGAGGAGGAGGGGGATTGGGTGAGGACTCCGATGGAACCAGGAGGAGCTGGAGTCAGCAGAGGACTGCAGTGCAACTCCACGGGGGATTCTCACAACCGATCCAGGCCGCCCCCAGTCACCAGGACCCAACCCAACACCATGCCAGGGTCTTCCTGGGGTCCAGCTCCATCCGGCTTAGTGCCTCAGCCTCACAAACTGCTAGGACATTTTTCTGCCATGAACCTAAATCCCTGGTTCCTGTGTCAGTGGCCCCTGCACATGCTGGCTTGGCTGCACAGAGGCCTTGCATCCCCAGATGCTCCTTGGGGGATCTTAGAGGCTGGCAAGGTCACTAGACCCAGTAGCAGGGTTGCCAACTAGAAGACGTGTCTGCTAACCTAACTTGAATCCTTGTGTTTTCCATTCAGCAACACTAAACATAGGACTAAAAGGAGGCATCTTTTTTTTTTTTTTATGATCCAGCAATCTCATTTCTGGATATATATCCAAAAGAATGAAAACAGGATCTTGAAGAGATATTTGCACACCCACGTTCATAGCAGCATTACGAGCCAAAAAGTGGAAGCCATGCAAGTGTTCATCAATGAACACAGGCAGACCTCGGAGATATTGCGGGTTCAGTTCCAGACCACTGCAATCAGGCAATTATCGCAATAAAGCAAGTCACATGAAATTTTTGGTTTCCTACTGCCTATAAAAGTTATGTTTACACTATATTGTAATCTATTAAGTGTGCAATAGCATTATGTCTAAAAAAAAGTACATACCTTAATTTAAAAATACTTAATGGCTAAAAATGTTAACCATCATCTGACAATGCAGGATTGCCACAAACTTTCAATTTGTAAAAACATAATATCTGTGACGCTCAATAAAACGAGGTATGCCTGTAAACGGATAAAGGAAAAAGTGGTATACATATACAATGGAATATTATTCAGCCTTCAAAAAGGAGATCCTGTCACATGCTACAACATGGATGAAACTTGAGGACATTATGCTAAGTGAGATAAGCCAGTCACAAAAAAACAAACACTGCAGGATTCCACTTATATGACGTCTCTGAGGTAGCTGAACTCTTAGCAACAGAAAGTAGAATGGTGGTTGCCAGGTGCTGCGGAGATGAGGGGAAGGTGGAGTCGTTATTCAATGGGCATAGTTTCAATTCTGCAAGATGAGAAAGTTCTAGAGATCTGGTGCACAACTGTGTACACTATTGTATTGTACACTTAAAAATGAAGATGGTAATTTCTGTCACCTGTTTTTTCACCACAAAAATTAAAAATCTAATCAGGGAGCGTAAAGTAAAACATCTGTGGACAGTCCCTGGTGGAGCCACTGGCATAGGGCTGTGGGAGCTGTGGTGGGACTCTGGATTTTATCCTGAGCAGAAAGGACAAAGCAGAGAAATGATGTGCCTGAAGGTACACTCCTGCCACGGGGAGAGGATGGATGAGCTGGGGCAGGGCGGGGAGCAGGCCAGCCCAGAGGGTGGTCTGGACCCTGTGAGAAGCAGCTGAATCTATGGTCTGATAGGTAAGCATGGGGGCACTGAAGGGCAGTTTTGAAAGGAATGAGTTGGGGGGAGAAAGAAGATTCTATATGAACATAGAAAGTTGGAAAGGCTGTGAGATGTTCAAGGGAAGCTGTTGCCTCAGCAGTGGGATGAGGAGATTCAAGCTTGGAGAAGTCTGGGCTGTAGATGTAGCTCTAGGAGTTGTCACCTTCAGTTTCCACATCTGCTTCTCGGGAGAGCATACACTGCAGAGCTCTGGGTATACCAGGCCCCAACAGCTGTAAGCCATTGTGCCTTTCCAAACACCAGACTCAGGGGTCAAATAAGTTTCGGGATTGACAGCACTTCTAGCTGTGGTACCCAGGGGCGCGCCCTCCCCACCACAGTCCTGCAGCATCACCGCGAGTCACAGCGCCCTCTGGCGGCACGCGGGGGAACGAGCATGGGTACGCACCGAGGTCCGGCCCCTGAAGAGGCGCACAGGCTCGCTTGGGTCCCCAGTGCTGAGCGCGAACGTGCAGAGTGCATAGGCCGACTTGTCTTGGAACCCAGCCAGGAGCTGGTGGAGACCTTCAGGCTTTAACTTCTCCAGAAACCACTTTATGTAGGAGCCAGGGAGGCCCCCAAGGGCGTTGAAGCACATACAGGTGTCTTCCACCAGTACAGGGCCCTGCACCTGGCAAGCTGCCTCCTGACACTTCCGAATGGAAATCTATCTCATCAGGCTCTCCTTGGTACTCTGTCAGGTCAATCTTCTGTGCCACCAAAGTGCATGGAAACTTATCTCCTAGAATTCGAATGACCTCCTCCAGCTTCTTGGCGTTCCCCGTGACAAACACGATCTTCTTCCCGGAGAAGGAGGCCGCCATTCAGGAGGCATCTTCTTAATCTGTCTCTCATTTCAGTCTAACCCCCCATTAGACCTATGTATAATCTACCCATTAATTATCTTAGGGATCAAGTCTGATTACAACTGCTTATTGAGATAAAAGACAGACTCCTCGCTGAGATGTTCAATGTCCTCTAAAAGGGACCCCAGTATCATGTCCAGTTCCTTCATGTTATGGACCGAATGGTGCTCCCGAAATCCATACATTGAAGCTCTTACCCCAGTACCTCAGAATGTGACTGTATTTGGAGATGCGTTCTTTCAAGAGGAAAGTTGGTTGAAGTGAGGTCACTGGGGTGGGCACTAATCGAATGTGGCCAGCATCCTTATAAGAGGAGGAGATCAGGACACAGAGACCAGGGGCAGGAGCACACGGACAGAAGACCTGTGGGAAGGCAGCAAGGGGACAGCCACCTACACACCAAGGACAGATAACTCAGGAGACACCAACATTGCCCACACCTTGACCTTGGACTTCCAGCCCCCAGATCTGCTGTTGACACTGCCCGAGCAGATTAAGATGTCACTGCCCTACACACCCAAACCCTGGCTCAGCATTTCCAGGTGGCCCTCAGGCTCCTTCCTCTTCTCACCCCTTCTCAAACCATTCTTCCCACTGGAGTGCCCTCTTTCTACTGCCCTCGTAACCCTACCTGTTAGAACTTTGTCCCCAAAGTGTGTCATTACTTGCCACTTCTTCATGTTTTCCAACCAACCCAGGAGGTGTCTCACTCCCTTGCAGGACGCCTTCACAACCTGGGAGAATCTCATGGGAATGCATTCCTGGAAACAACGTGTTTCACTCATTCACTCATATGACTGGTGTTCCTGAAGCCTGAATCTCAGGCTCAGCTCAAGTCTTGGCTTAAAGCTACAAGTTATTGGATCACTTGGCTCACGTGCCCCTCAGTTCTCCCACGTGGACCCTATATCTCTCACTCCATTCTACACTTGCTCCCCAGGTAGGTGTGCACATCAACAGCGACTATCATTTTCATCACCCGGGGTCCCTTCTTCTGAGGGCAGCGTCCCCTCGAGCGGCTTCTCCTCCCACTTCCCTGCATGGTTCCCACAGGACTGGCCATGTTTGTGGGTGCCTGTGACCCATGCTGGCACCAATAAATTACTATTCTCATTTCCCTGGACCAGAGGTCACGTCCAATGGCCTCATTCTGTGGCTAAAATTGTAAGATGTGCAGCCCAGGTGCTCTCATTCATCAAGATGAAAAGAGGTAGAAGCTCGGAGAGAGGAGGAGAAGGGGGGAGGGGAGAGGGGAGGGGGAGAAACAAGCCCACAGGGAGAAGCCGACCAGAGGGGCTGGAAGAGGAGGTCCTGAGAGGGCCCCACACTTGGTTCTCTATCCTCCAAGCTCCTGCTTCATTTCTGCTTCTCTCATTGCTCCTTGGGCAGCTGAGACCTCCCAGTGACTCAATCTTTGTTGTAAGCTAGTCATGTTGTGTTTCTAACACTTTTAGCCAGAAGAGTCCCTTCCTATGACAAGACACTCAATGCATTCTCTAAATTGTATTGAATTATAGTTGTTTTAGATAAGTGCTGTTTTTACAAATTTCAAAATAATGAAATGCAGTTGTGTTCCTTCCACATCCACACCCTTGCTAGCTGGAGGTTCCGGCATATCTGTCCCACAGATGGCATCCACGAAGTCTGATGCCTCGCTATTTATATACAAACGGTGGCCCTAAGACACTTGGAAATCCGTGAATAAATATTCCCGTCATTCGATTCACAGCATCAAATTGTTTAACAGCACTGCCTGGATGGATGATGCAAAGTGAGGTTTCAGCCCCTAGCCACGTTCCTGTAGGTGTGGAATTGGAGGGGGCGGGGCAGCACCCACAAGAATGCAGCTTATTCCACGTACCTCTTCCGTTTCCTTCTCAGTCAGCCTGGAGCAGGCTTCCTTTCCAACTGGCTGTGTTGCAGAGGACTGGGAAAATTAATGAGTTCCTGCCTGAAGAACATCTCAGAGCTTCTCCTGAAAGGTGGGAAATAAATACACGTTGTTCTTCACATTTTGATTTGAGGAAGGATGCATTCAAAAACAAACTCTCCCTCCTCCCCTAAAATCTGGAGTGGTTTCCCCAAAGCTACCATTGTGGGGAGAGTACAGGGGACTGGGGGTGAGGAAGAGGGACTAAGGCAATCACTACAGACTTGGGGGATGTCACAGCAGGGTGCATCCCCTGCTTCTGGCCAGATGCCAGTCCAGTAAAAGCACAGAGTAAAGATTTATTCCTCTGCTTGCATTATATCCACACAGAAAATTTGGTCCTGTAACCACAGACCAGTGCCAAAATCTGTTTGGTTCATTTAAATTTTTGTATTTATTTTAATTAAGCACTAGCAGAATGCCACTTGCACTGGTATATTGAATACCTTTGTTGTAATTAACAGCACCAAGCCAGAGAGATGGGCTTCCTCTACATTCTTTTAATTAACTGAACTAGTTCAAGGACAGATTCAGAATCAGCGATAATTTCTTTACCGACGCAGACCTAGGGACTATGCCATTCATTGACAATAACTAATTTTTTTTTTAATTTAAGGAACTATCAGAATATATTTCTGTTTTTATAGTCATTGTCAGAAGTAAGAAAGCTTAGCAATTGTGTTAAATATTTCAAGTAAAAAGATCCTCATTCAATATGGAAGAAAGGTAGAAATTCTAATTTGCTTGAATGGGGTAAATGACAGTAATGATTCAAACAGTTTTAAGTCACATGGGTCCTGCTAGCCACGTGAAACCCAAAATGCTGGTCCCGAGTCTATTCTCAGGGCTTCCTACAATCAGGCAAGTGCCCCATCTCTCTTTACTTTGCCAATGTTCCTTTTTCTCTAACATCCCCCAAACCCTCCCAACATTTAAAATATTTAAAGGAATTTTTTTTTTCTGTCCGTCTGCTGAGCTGGAATTCGTTCCCCTATGTACATCAGATGCCGTTCCTCATTAGTCCAAAGAGCAGCTTTGGAGTGCTAATGACACCTCCCAGCCTTTTGGAGACATTAGTGCATCTCCTGCATGACTGGTGTGTACAAGGAAGCAATGAGTTTGCATTAGCACTTGGAACCTCAGGGGAGCAGGTGTGTGCCTCTCCTTCACACACAGCCCCAGCCCGACCCTGCTGCGTCTCCATTTAGCCCTCAAAGACAGTAGTTACAACCTCACTGAATACTGTCAGCTGCAGCTGAACACAAAGGAATCATCCCGTTCATCTGTTAAATGCGGCCTCCCTGCTAAAACTGCAGAAATGCACATGTGCTCATGCTTACCGTAAGGGGAGGGGGGGCATCTCAAGCTCCAAAGGGGAGTGGGGGCTTTGATTCACATTCTCTGTGCTGCATATAAACTCTTAAGATTCAGCAAAATTTCTTTTTTCATTTGAGGAGTTGAACAACCTCGTCTTTTTCTCCCTTTTAAGCACCTCAACTCCGAGCTGAATTTTCACAGATGCAAACTGCCAAGTGAAATCCCTTCAATATTAAATTCCTCAACCGTCAAAAGAAAGGAGAATCGTTAGCTGTGCTAAGGAAATGAAATACATTTTAGATTGGATAACCTCATGAATATGCTAACCAGTCCCCAACAATTTAATAAAAATAGATGATCTTGTCTTCATGTGGCCTCTTTCCCCCAGTAAAAATTGACAGCACTTAGTGGCAGGGTGGTGAACACAGCCACCCCATTTTACAAAAATACAGCCATCGATCCAGCTGGAACAGGCTGCAAGCACCACCAATTTGTCCATTTGTGTTCTCAAAATAGCAGGACTGGGACTTTGAACTTAGGAACCCTTTCTCTATTCAGGAAGCTCTTCCATGGGGCCTCTCTCTTCCATCTAATCCCAATTAACGCAGCTCTGGGAACAACTCGTGTGTTGGCCAAGATCAGCCTGGTAGTGAAGATGCCAACACCACTATCTTAGACATCTCCCTCCAGGGACACGGGACTGGGTCTCAGCTCAGCTAAGCAGTCAGAGCAGGGTCTCCTCCTGACTGTTGCCAGGCACATCTCTGGGCCTCCTCCCAGCCGGTCCCCAGCCTGCCTCCCTTTGAGGGAAGAGACATTAGTGCAGCAGCATTAGTGGGACTCAGAGCCAGTGGGAGTCAGTGTGACTGCTGGAGCAGAACCACAGGCAGGAAACCAAATAAAAGACTGGATTAGCTCTAAGGAGAGGGCGAGGGTGCTACTGAACCCCAGGCACGTTTTAGGCTTCCCCTGAGCATTGCTCCACTGTGACCTTACAGGGATGAGGGTCACACTGGAGGGCTGGGGAGGGATTGAAGGCCAGGAGACCAACAGGGAACGACTCTGTGCAGCTTTCAGAGCGTGAGGGAACCGTTCTTGATTATATCCCAGGATGTGGGGCTGGTCTCAAGTGGAGAAGTGTGCAGGGTGAGTGAATGAGTATACAAATGAGTAGCTCTGGGTTGGATGGATGCTCTGACAGCCTCTGTGTAGCTCCTTTCCTCACCAAGAGTTCAAGAAGTCCTGAACCTGTGATTTTGGTACTGCAGAAGCTTCCCATCCCTGCTGGGGAGCCCCCCACACCTGGCTGGCTCCCAGATGCTCACTTGGCTGGTGGACAACCTCCCCAGGGAGGGCCACTCCCTCCTGGTCTCAGCCTGAGAAGACCTTACTTCCCTCCTTACTTCCCGCCCCCTGTGCTGGTAGGAAGTCCCCCTGCGACGGCCCCCAGCTCAAGGAGAGAAGGCGGGATTCACAGAGAAGCCACCAGAGTCTCACTGGCGATAATTTGACAGCTGATTAATTTATTTTTTATTTTGGGAAGAGACGAGAAAACCAACTGAAGAAGACTGTGCGCTTCAGAGGGGACACTTGGTCCGTTCGCTTGTCAAATCCTTCCTTTCAAACAGTTTGTAAACAATTGTAGGGAGATCATGTGATTCAGAGATAGAATGGGAGAGACTGAAACAGACAGAGACACAGACAGAGAGATCATTATGAATATTTAGTGATATTTCTGGGGATGTCCCCGTCCTTTTGCTCTTTCTTACTCCAGAGATGCTGCAGGTCCCAAGCCTGCCATCTATGAGGGCAGAAAAATGTCTGGTATGTGTCTAAAACCCCACCAGCTTGGGAGGCAGAAAGACACAGGGAAAGTGAGTCCAACGTGCCCCCTCTGGTATGGCAGGATGGTCCTGTCTTCGTGGCAGGAGTCCTTTTGCCCGCAGCCCACCCTGCTCCAGAGACCATCCGTCCACCTCCCTCTTCTCAGACATCCACAACCTATGAGATAAAAACCAGACGAGCAAGCCTGTGTCCTCCCATGCTTGGCACTCTGGGTGGTTTCTGACAAAGCCAGCCTGTCTCATACTCACTTCTCACTCCTCCCTGGAGGCCGCAAGGCTGGCCTTTGTGTGGAGCAGGACAGGCTACCTCGGCACCGCCTGAGAGCCTCACTGGGAGCTGGGCCCACCAGGGCAAATAATGGACAGAGGTGAATGGCTTTGCCTGAGCAGGGAACGTGTTTCGAGCATCTGTGGGCCTGGCAGATACAGGAGCCCAGGCCGCAGGAGGCAGCCTGCGTGATTAACGCGGCCCTCACCGCCTCTGGGTCCACCACATCCCCACTTGGTGCACCTCATCTGTCCATTCTGGGATCACCCTTAGCACCCCAGCAGGGGCAAACAAGACCCAGCCCCGGGAAGGGGCAACCTCTCAGCGGCTGGGTCAGTCCCAGACGCTTGTTTGGTATTGAGCCAGCTAGCTGGCCTTTGAAAACAGAAGACATTTTCCTTAAAAATATATAATAATTTATACTCCACATCTCATCCAAACTTTTACTTCTCAAGTCTTACATTTTAAAAGATGAGATTTATGAAGAAGGGCCAGGTGCCTCCACTTCCGAGGCACAGCGTTCACTGTGGTATTTCGGGGCTGTGATGGACCCCAAAGGTGCTGGCTCTTGGGGCCCCGAGAGTCTGCCATGAGCTGCCTTTCATCCACTGTCCCGCATCCTCCATGGCTATGGGCCCCTCCTGGAGGAACTAAAAAGCATTTTGACCTTGGGCAGCAGGCACTGGGATCACTTGCAGGGCTACTGTGTGATGATTCTGGGATCTTACTGGTCCGTCTATGAAAAGACGATAACCAAGCCTCCTGCCTCTGTGTTCACAGGCCTGGCATGAGGGTTAATGAGCTCCTTGTCCAGCTCTGAGAGGTGCCCAGGTAACACGTGGCTTCCCGGCTTTTAGGGAAAGGTTTTCCTTTGTTAGATCGAGCTGCTGAGGTCTCCACTGGGGACAGGGTGCCATCCCAACCCATGCTTTCTGCTCTTTAAAATAATCACAGGTTTAAGGAAATATCTCCAATACTCTTCCTGGTTTTACAGTTCTTTTATTTTATTTTTTTAAATTATTGTTCCACTTCAATTTTGTGACAAACATTCGGAAGACTTCTCCTATTAATTATATTTTTTACACAAACGAATCTCTCTGATTTTATTCAGTGGTCCCCTGCCAAGTGTGCAGATTTGAATGTTGCTCTCAATAGCCCCTCAACATATTAGCATCTTCTTACACAAAATCAGAGTTTGCTTCAGTATTAAAATTAACAAGGAAAGTGTGGCCTATTTTATTTCACTTCCTTTGCATCAAAACATTTTATGTAAATGTATGGCTCAGCTATAAGCAATGGGGGATACCAGCTTAAGTTCCATAGCCCAGATCTGAACTTCCTTAAGTAGAGGGTCTTCTCAGATCCCACAGACAGATTGCATGATAGTAATTCCAGCAAACACGGGGGTGGCAATACCTTCTGTTCTTTCCAGGATTCTTGGCAGCTGAGACACTAAACCATGGACTGAAGAGGGTCCTCCAAACACTCTGCAGGCAGTTTGTTCTGTGCCAAAGGAGAGGTGCATCCAACATGCAGATGCAGATCTAAGAAACTGGTGAGACCTCACAGCTGGTCTATAGCTGCCCTTGTGAGAGGTCAGGGGTGTTCACCAGAGCAAAGAGAGACTCCAGGGTGATTCTCAAATCCTCACACCTCAAGAGAGAACCTGAGCCTGGATTGGGCTTGTCCTGGAACCAATTTGAATCCCTTGGATCAACTCTGGGCCACATTGTGCTCCAAGCTCATTGAGTGCAGGAGTGAGGAGTATGTGGTATACAGTGATTCCAAACTGGCCAAACAAGCAAAGAGAATTTGAACACAGGTAAAACCTGACTATACTTCATCTGCACCCCCCCACACACACAACTTCATCTCTCATTATGTGCAATGGGATATCAAGAGGCCATTGCTGGGAACACATACAAGAGCAAAGCCTTGCATCAAGGGAGCTCTCTAGGATCTAACTTTTGGAAGAGTTCAGTCAATGTGCTGGGAGACAGACTACATCTGGAACCACTGACACATGAAGCATGGCCAAGGTTGATTGTTTTCTCTCTTGCAAGTATAAATTATGACCTGAATTTTTGTCTTGGTTTGGGTTTTGGTTTGGCTTTTGTTGTTTTACATTTTGCATTAAGTTGTTTTTGCAAAACTAGTAGCTTTTATTTCTTTGCCTGTATCTATTCCCTTTGCAATATGATTTTTCACCTTGTCTCATTAAGAGGTAAAACTTGTGTCCCTAATCTCTGGATCTGGAGTGCCCTTGTGATGTGAATGTGGCAGAGGGATGGTATGCCAGCCTCAAGCCTAGTACCCATCTGCTTGGGTCCCTGTACAGCACTTCTTAAACAAGCCTGCACTCACCACTCACCTGGTAATGATGGGAGGCTGTGTGGAAGAGACCTGTGACGGGAGGGGCCATGCTGCACTGCCTAGTGTCTGGCTGATCCACGTGTGTGCACCCAGCCAAGATCAGCCAAGCCTGGCCCTGGCTGGAAAAACAGCCCAGAGAAGTAAAATCATTAGACTGAGGTCACCCCACTAGTAGATGACAAGGCCAGGCATTGGAAATCAAGTTACTCTGATGCCATGCTAAAATGATTCTGTACCAATTCCAATAACAGGGGGTGTGGTACCCACATGGTCAAGCAATTCTAAAACACCAGCTAGGTCTCCTACAATTCAACTTAATTCTGAATTAGAATTCATAACCTGGAGATAGCATCAGATCCCACAGTTTGAGGGCTCATTCCTATAAAACTGCACCCCCCACCTCAGACTCCAGTCCCAAGCACAGCTCACCTTTTGACTGATCTGCTAAATATTGGAGGTTCCAAAGTCCCCCTCTTTACTTTCCTAGAATGGCTCACAGAACTCAGAGAAACATTTTACTTACTAGATTACTGGCTTATTTTAAAACGTTATAACTTGGGAACTGCTAGATGGAAGAGATTCATAGGGCAAGGTATGGGAAAAGGGGGCGGAGCTTCCATGTCCTATCCTGGCATGCTCCCCAAATCTCCACATGTTCACCAGCTGGGAAGCTCTCTGATCTCCATCCTTTTAGGTATTTTTGGAGACTTCTTTACACAGGCATAATCCATCAAATCACTGGCCATTGGTGACTGATTCAACCTCCAGCCCCTCTCCCCTCCCTGGAGGTTAGGAGGTGGGACTGAAAGTTCCAACCTTCTAATCACAAGGTTGAGTCCCCTGGCAACCAGCCCTCATCCTTAGGTGAGGTCCAAAAGTCACCTCACTAACATAACAAAAGACA
Organism: Mesoplodon densirostris; assembly: GCF_025265405.1. Taxonomy (NCBI): domain Eukaryota; kingdom Metazoa; phylum Chordata; class Mammalia; order Artiodactyla; family Ziphiidae; genus Mesoplodon; species Mesoplodon densirostris. The sequence continues at coordinate 5,135,087 of NC_082663.1, forward strand.
CTTTATAGTTCTCATCACTTAGGAAATTCTAAAGGTTTTAAGAGCTCTGTGCCAAAACCCAGAATGAAGAGCAAATATATATATTTCTTATTATAAGTCACAATATCACACATGACCTATATTCTTTCCAGTTACTTCAAATTACAGGCAGCTGGACCTTAATTCTACAAGCCAGTCTGGGGTCTAAAGCTTGTACCACATTTCTGGATTCCAAAGACAGTTACTTTTGTGAACCATCTCAGTTTCTAGAAATTGAAATAAGGATACCTCCGTAGGGAATCCTTATTTCTGAATAGTTCTCTTCAGATCTCTCTCTCTCTCTCTCTCTCTCTCTTTCATTTTGTCTCTCTCTTACACACCACACACACACACACATACCATCTGTGGATTATATTTTTGGTCTGTGGGTTATTTCAGTCCTAGTGAGATCACCTCCTTTAAATTTCCACTGCCAAAGTAATTTCCCAAATTATATGGAAACAATGCTCCTATGGGACACCAAAGTAGTGACCTCTTGTTTTACTGGAAATATAGTTTAGTTATTAGTTCAGTGAAAGTAAAAGGCTTTGCTTTAACAACACTAAAACCAGAAAGAATCAGTGCATTTCTCAGTGGAGCGGATTACTTTGAGAACAACCAGAACCTAAGAGCTTCTGTTCCAAGAATGCATGTGATGTATCTGTTGTGTGCTGAGAGGTTGGATCCCTCCCTGCAGGTGTCCAAGGGCTCACTGCTCTCCTAAGAGGCAAGACCCTGATGGAGCCACAGCCCTGGAGCTCTCCAGAGCAGGACAGCCCTGCCCGTGCCAGCAAGTTCCTGGTAACTGTGACAAGCATGAGCCTCTTTTGAGGCTGAGCCAGAGCCATATGAAATAGCTCTAGCTCATGTTGAAGGGGAGGGTTGTTGTAACCTAAGGATGGAGCCCAGAGAAGAACAGGAGGGTGGGAGATGCAGTCCAGATACAGGCTCAACAATCAACATATTACTGAGAAAGTAAAATCTAACGAAGAACAGGAGGATGAGAGATGCAGTCCAGATACAGGCTCAACAATCAACATATTACTGAGAAAGTAAAATCTAACAAAGAACAGGAGGATGAGAGATGCAGTCCAGATACAGGCTCAACAATCAACATATTACTGAGAAAGTAAAATCTAACACCTGTCAAATTCTGGTGAGTTCATAAAATAGTTTCTTGAAAATACTCTCTATGATCCTGCTGACAGCCCTAAATATAAGTGTGTTTATAATATTCTTACTTTACCCAGAAGAAACCTGAATCTTACCGAGGTCAAGCAACTTTCTTACAGCAAGAAAAGAGAAGAACCACACGCACATTATCTGCCTGAAAACTTACATTTTTTCTCGTAACACGAAGCGGAAAGCAGGTTGAAACATTCTAAAGTTAACTGTCGGACCAAAAAGAAAGGAACAGTCACAGTTCCACATACCACAGCCCACTAGTGAGAAGTTGAGGAACAACAGTTAGGAGACAGCTGTGAGGTTCTAGAAAGGAAATGTGGGACTTCTGCAGGACTCCAGTTGCACCCTGATGTTTGATTCGGCAAAGTTCCTTGACATGACATGGCTGCTTCCATTTGTGCATCCAGCCACATGAATCCAAACCACCGCTCTCCCCACAGCAGGCTGCTTGTTCCCTACCAGCATCTGGCATCCACCTGCTGTCATGATTTTTGAACCATTAGCTCTCTCAACTTTGTCCTTTGGTGTGTAATAAAATACCTCTTCCTAAGATCTTTCTTTCAAACTTCCAGCTAAACAGTAGGGGAAATGTAGTCACAGAATAATTGAAAATTATAACTTTTTCAGTCTCACCAATTGGTCTTGTGAAAATCCTTTTGTAATGTCTCACCGATGAGTTGGCCAACAGCTGAAAGCTTGAGAATAATGCTGCCATTTTATACTGCAACGACTACTTCTTTTTCTGAATGTCCCAGGCTGTCACAATTTCCTTTGTGCCAACACAGAGGAAATCTCTGCCCTGCTGGAATCCCTAGGATCTTCATATTCCACCTGTTTACTTTGATCCAAAGGGAACAGATGTCAGGAGCTGCGTTTTCAACTTCCCCATGAGCTGGTTCCTCTGAGTTGCAAAGCCCACTAGTCTTTCCAAACCACACTACCTCTAAAAAGGAAACTCTATATACCTGTTCACACCTGGATTTTTGAAGTCTTCCTTTGTAGAGAAAATTAACTCTCCAGAAGAGTGCATGGTTGTCTGGCACAGCTCTGCTACTCATGCGTCCATGAAGCCTGCATCTTGTTAGTATCTGTGAGCCTAACCTCTTCCCCCTAAAACAAAACGGAATCCTTTACTCCCAGCTGTCTTTAGTGTTCTGTTTTGAGTATTGATGCTCTAAATTCTCACACTGCTCCCAAAGGGCTAGCTCATCAAGCAGACCATTTGCTGCATTTAGATCCCCATTACCTGATAGTGCAGACCCACTAACACCTCCGTAGCTAGCGGAGGATCCCCGTGTTCCACTCCATGTCTTATTCATGTTCTCCATCTCCCACAGACCCTGAGTGCCTTATAAGACATATGTTACTTTAAGAGTGTTAATGGTGCTTGTCAGCCTGCAGGTCAGGCGTGTTCAGTATTTCAGAGTGGGCAGTTTGGCAATGACATTCAGCCACTCCCTAGCCACATGCACACCATCCTGCCCTCCCAGGCTCTGCACCCATGAGAGCAAGGGCAGAACCTGCTTGTCCTTTTGCCTCAGCTTGCCCTGCTCCTGTAACGGAGCGGGACCCTATGGGGCCTTGCAGGGACAGACACACTCCCTTCATACCTCTGCCTGCCTCTTGTCTGTAGAAAAACTTCAGCCTCCTAAGCCTTCTACAAGTTCCAAAGAGTAAACTTAATCAGAGAAGTGAGAAAATGCAGAAAGAAGGGAAAACAGTCAAACAAGACAAGATAATAGTTTAGCTATTAAACAAGGTTAAGGACCTTTAACTCCTCCTCAAGGGCTATAGATAATATTCTGAGCCATGTCCTTTGAGTTGTTTTGTAGATAGTGAAACTCCCACCAGAAGGAAGAAGTTAACTACATGCTGCCCGTGAGCACTTAGACCCAAGAGCGGTTGGAACCAGAAGGTTGATGATGTTGACTCCTGATTACCTAGCCTGATTACCTCACCACCAACCAATCAGAAGAATGTCCACGTGCTGATCAGGTACTCAGCAACCCTCTCCCTCACTGTCTTTAAAAACCTTTCCCTGAAAGCCACTGGGGCATTTGGGCTTTTTGAGCATTAGCTGCCTGAACTCCTTGTCTGGTGCCTGCTATAAACACTGCACTTTCCTTCACCACAACCTGGTGTCAGTAGATTGGCTTTACTGCACTCAAGTGATCGGACCCAAGTTTGGTTTGGTAACACTCCTAGCTCAGAGCAGGTTTGCAGAACACGTTTTCTGAGTTGTTCCTGAATCCATCAGCTCTATCTGGAACAGTTTTGAAAATCCAAAGGGCTACAGAGGCCTCTATGGGGACCAATGAGATGATCATGCAGAGGACATCAAAGAGGTTGTGGATGGATGGAAACACTGTGCCCAGGCCCATCCAACACATCCAGTCCTGCTGCTGACAATGCCTCCTGGCAGCTTGGGGCCTGTGGTCCAGGAGGTAAGAGCCAGTGGGAGTGGACATGCTGGGAGTTACTCTCAGACCTGCACCTTCAAAATGGAAATCTTGTCATTCTGTAACAGTTCAGACGATTTGGATTTCACGGGCACTGGATGACTCTGGGGACTAAGCCATTGTAGGTAAATGTCAGAGAAGTGATTCCAAGAAAATGAGTGTTTTGGGTTTTTTTAATTAATTCATTTATTTTTGGCTGCATTGGATCTTCATTGCCTTGCACGGGCTTCTCATTGCAGTGGAACACGGGCTTTAGGTACACGGGCTTCAGTAGCTGGGGCATGTGGGCTTCAGTAGTTGTGGTGCACAGGCTCTGTAGTTGTGGTGCACTGGCTTAGTTGCTCCATGGCACGTGGGATCTTCCTGGACCAGGGCTCAAACCCATATCCCCTGCATTGGCAGGAGGATTCTTAACCACTGTGCCACTAGGGAAGTCCGGGTGGTTTTAATATTAATAATCATATTAGCCTTATTATTAAGACAAATAAGGTTCAGGTATGGAGGAAATTGGCAAGAGCTGAATGCATTTAAGAGTTTTCCTTGATCTGTGATTACAATATCACATTACATTTTTAAAAGAAGTTTTTGTTTCCTTTAATCTCACTCCAGGGATAGTGATATTGGTCATTAAAAAAAAAAGTTTGCACTTACATAACAGAAATAGACTTTTCAGACATAGCAAGCAAATTTATGGTTACCAAATAGGAAAGGGGGGAGGGATAAATTAGGAGTTTTGGATTAATATGTGATTAACATATAATACTACTATATATGAAATAGATAACCAACAAGGTCCTACTGTATAGAACAGGAAACTGTACTTGATATCTAGTCATAACCTATAATGGAAAAGAATCTTAAAAAGAATAGATTTATATATATGTTTAACTGAATTGCTTTGCTGCACACCTGAAACTAACAATCTTGTAAATCAACTATACTTCAGTTAAAAAAATAGAGACAAAAATTTTTTTTAATAAAAAAACAAAAGTTTGAAAGGAAGAACAGCAAGTTAGACCTGCCAACCTCTTGGGCTGTCACACCACATACAAGCCATGAAACCCCAGCAGGTCAGGCGTCCCAGTGGTGTCAGGCTCCTTTTCAGCCAAGTAGGGTCCTGACCCCTAATTTCCCCACAGTGCTTTCACGAGGATCAACTGAGATAACAGGTGAGCAATGCTTTGATGACAATAATGATGCAAAATGTGATTTTATCACCCAAAGTGGAGCACTCTTTCCATGTCATCATGTTAGCACCAACTGTTACACATTTGTGGATTCAGTCAGGTCGGCTCGAAGCTACCACGTGCCGGAGACGGCATAGGATGGCTGGTGACAACTCTTCCAGTTTTATAAGGAGAACAAGGCTAAATACCAGGAATCACCTTGTCCCAAATTAACTGACGTTTTAACCAGTAGGCAATTAGGAAACTGACACAATTCTTCTATGATTTGCCAAGTACAGAGCTAAGTATAATGCAATTGGTGTTCATTACTTTACAAGGGGGTCAGGAACTGGAACTGTAGATTAGAACCCAGGCTCTGCTCACTGAGAAAACACTATTTCTTAAAATAATAATGATAGGGCTTCCCTGGTGGCGCAGTAGTTGAGAGTCCACCTGCCGATGCAGGGGACACGGGTTCGTGCCCCGGTCCGGGAAGATCCCACATGCCGCGGAGCGGCTGGGCCTGTGAGCCATGGCCCCTGAGCCTGCGTGTCCGGAGCCTGTGCTCCACAACGGGAGAGGCCACAACAGTGAGAGGCCCGTGTACCACAGCAAAAATAATAATAATAATAAATAAATAAATAAATAAATAATAATAATGATAATAATAACAGTAATAAATGTGCACTGAGTGCCTATTTCAGACCAGGCCCTGAGCTGGATGAACAGCATCACATGGAGATTTTCGTTACATGAGAGATGCCCTGATGGTGGTGGTGAGCACTGTGAAGTGTGATTTTTAAGACAGCCAAAATCACAGTAGGTGCCACTTAATGTCTGTATTGTTTAAATGTACAGAAGTACTTGTTAATATCTTATCAATAAATTGTGTTCATACACTAACTATATTAATAAATGCACTCCTTGGGGAAAAACCATAAATTTACCATGTTTCCTGCTTTCATCCCAAAAAGGAGAGTTCAGGGCAAAGTTGTAAGTCCCCTTGGGTGGCCCCCACCTGCTGTGCCATGAATTCTTTCCTCCGTAGACACTTGTGCTTCTATGCTGGGCCCTCTTCCCAGGATTCCCCTCTGAGGGAGTCCTCCTTCTAGGTCCCCTCTCACTGCCTCAAACAAAACTCAGGTCTCCTATGTCCACAATTATAGTAACACAATCATTTCTCTGACATCTTTGAATGATATTCTCAAGTCACATCAACCACCAGCGACACTCCCTGCTTGGTTTGGGGGTTCTCCAGAAACTCATTCTTGTAGTCAGTTATTTTCTAAGTCAATGGAACGTTCTGAAAAGGCAAATTCTGGTCAGGTGAGAGAAATTGGATGTCTGACAGGGAAGCAAAGGCCATCTGGGGAGTGCTGAGGCCTGCTGATACCTCTTCAATAGCTCAGGGCTAATGACCCCGGGACTTCAGATGTGCACAGCACACCTGTCATCGAAGTGGAGTCATGATGAACTGGAATAATAGACAGCTGTGTCAGAATCACTTACCCAGCAGTTCCAGAACCCCTTGGGGAACACACTGGAACGAACAGCACTGGCTGTCTGGACTGGCATTTCCCACGTGGACCCTCGCCCCCTCCATAGTCCTAAGGGAGCAAAGGGAGACACAAGAGTGGAGAGAATGTGCACTGGTTCATCAGTGGCTGGCAGGTCAGGAGCCCATGTCTCTCCCCTCCCCGCCTAGCGCTCCTGCCACTTCATCTTATTATGACTTGTTGCTACATAGGATTGGGTGAAATTTGATAAACCGGCATCTGTCTTCATCCTCATCCAAAGTTCCAGTTAACAAAGTCCTAGAATAACTTGTTTATAAGCGGGTTTCCTCAGAAAATTTTACATGATGGTGATTTGAGATACCATAATGACACTAATTTGAGTTTTTCTCAAAGTAAACAATTCTTTTTTAAGGTAAAAGTCATTTTTAAAGGTCAAGTAAAAATTATTTTCTTGTGCACTTGAGAAAACTATAAAATAAATACATGAAATTTTATACTATAAGGCATGAGAACAAAAAGTTATTCTAAAAGTCCAAATGAAGACTGGAGAGAAGACAAATTCAGAAATTCAAATAAATATGAAATTGACTGAATTAATATGTACTTTTATGGTATATTTATTTTGGATGGCAGGATAAATGTCAATAATATAGAAACACCAGCCAGACAGAGTTTATTTAATTTGACAAAGCTTACAGCTTTCAGCCACGTAATGAAAACAAAATTTAGACCAGTCAGGAGTTTTCTAAGCTTTCAGCAATGCTGTGGAGTTGAATATCATGATGGCCTCTTTGGGGGCAATGCACCCCATCACCCAGTTGTGGGGATGTCACCTGCCAATGGCTCACTGCTGTAACCTTCCTGGGTGTTATGGGTTGAGGTGTGTCTTCAGCAAACTTCACATGTTGAAGTCCTAACCCCTCAGTACCTCAGAATATGGCTGTATTTGGAAATAGGGTCATTGCAGACATAATTAGTTTAGAGTAATGAGGTCATTAAGGTGGGCCCTATAATTCTGACTGCACACATCTAAGCAAATCTGGGACAAAAACTGGGTATCCTACAATTCAATTCAATTCTGACACTCTCTACTCTCTACCATCAGATCCTACAGGTTAAGGGCTCAATCCTACAAGACTACGCCCCCCCACCCACTTCAGATGCCAATCACAAGTCCAGGTTGCCACTTGGGCTTCTGGCCAACTGGCTATAGATTGGAGGTTCCAATGACCCCATCCTTGGGTTCTATTAATTTGCTAGAATGGCTCACAAAACTCAGGAAGCCAGTTTACTTACTAGATTACTGGTTTATTATAAAAGGATATAACTCAGGAACAGCCAGATGGAAGAGATGCTTAGGGCAATGTATGGGGAAGGGCACAGCTCTCCCATGCTCTCTCCAATGCTCTCTCCAGGTGCACCACTCTCCCAGGTGTTTACCAACCTGGAAGGTCTCCAACCCAATCCCATTGGATTTTTATGGAGGCTTCATTACATAGGTATAACTGATTAAATCATTGGCCATTGGTGACTGATTCAACCTCCAGCTCCTGTTTCCTCCCCAGAAGTCAGGGGGTGGGACTAAAATTTCAAACCTCCCACAGGGTTGGGTCCCCTGGCAACCATCCTTAGGTGCTTCCAAAAGTCACCTCACTAACAAAAGACACCTTTGTTGCTCTTAACATTTAGGAAATTCCAAGGGTTCTAGGAGCTCTGTGCAAGAATCAGGGATGAAAACCAAATATATATTTCTGATTATAAATCACAATATCACAGCCCTAATTCAATATGACTGATATTCTTATAAAAAGGAGAAATGTGGACACAGAGACAGACATGCATAGAGGAAAGATGAAGAGACCGCAGGCCAAGGAGAGGGGTCTGGAACAGATCCTCTCCTCGCAGCCCTCAGAAGGAACCAACCCTGTTGACACCTTGAACTTGGACTTCCAGCCTCCAGCCTGTGGACAATAAATGTCAGCTGTTTAAGCCATGCATCCTGTGGAACTTTGTTAAGCAGTCCTGGCAATCTAATATGCCTGGTGATGCCCTTGGCCACAGAGAACAGCTGCTCTGCCCAAGGCAGTGTCCCCCGGGGGATGGTCTAAGGCCCACCTGCTCACCTCCCACTGTGATAACTCTAGAGACCACCTGGGGTGACAGCTCCCCTCCCGGGGCTCAGCTGAACCCGCCCTGTGAATCAGTATCTCTCAGACAGTCCTGCCACCCTCACTTCCTTAGAGCCTCACTGCCAGGGCAGACAGCTCTGCAGACAGTCCTTCCTCAGTCCGTCTCCCAGAAACCCACCCATAAGAGCTGTAAAGCCATAACTTGATCATTACAGACATTGGTCCCTATAGGGAGTTGGTTTTGTGAGATTTATGTAGACACAAATGCCCTGGAGCGAAACTGCAAGATAATAGGTCTGAACTCACGGAGGACAATTCCCAAGGCCACCTGGACACCCTCTCAAGTCTGAACCCTCAAGGTTCAGCCGTGACTGGCGCCCTAAGGACAGCCATGAATCAGCAGCTCAGGGAGCTGGAACAGGAATATTTCTGGCAGCTAAGAGGGAGGGAGGTGCCTCAGTGCAGACACCACCAAGACGGATGGCCTCCTGTTGGCGGAGATTCTGTCAGAGAAGGATGCTCACTCTTGCTTTAACCTAACACCAGGACGCAGCTGAATCAAAACTGACCAACATCGGTGCCGAGGGATACTGGGGAGGGCGGGGCCTCCTTGGAGCCCCAGCAGGAGCTCCTCTAATCCTGGGGCTTCACCAGCTGGGCACTCAGAGGAGGGACCCTCCAGCCCTTCCTTTGCCAGCGCCCAGCTCAGCAGCTACACTTAGAAAGGAACATTGGGTCCTTGTCCTTTGTACTCACATGCTGAGGAGGGGCTCAGGGTCTCAGGGAGGGAGTGGGGGGCCAGAGGATGCAGGAGGGGCTGACAGAGGGTGGCTGACCTGAGCTCAAGCCCGGGGGCAGCATCCTCACCCTGTTCCTTGCACACTGGACCCCCTGGAGCCAAAACTGCTTCCCCAGTTGTAAAACCATTGTAGGACTTCCCTGGCAGTCCAGTGGTTATGACTTCGCGGTCCCAGTGCAGGGGGCACGGGTTCAGTCCCTAGTTGGGGAACTAAGATCCTGCACGCCCCACGGCACGGCCTGAGAAAAAAATGTAGAAAGAGGAAACCTATATAAAGAGGGATGTGTAGAGCTTCCCTGGTGGCGCGGTGGTTGAGAGTCCGCCTGCCAATTCAGGGGCCGCGGGTTCGTGCCCCGGTCTGGGAAGATCCCACATGCCGCGGAGCAGCTGGGCCCGTGAGCCATGGCCGCTGAGCCTGCGTGTCCGAGCCTGTGCTCCACAATGGGAGAGGCCACAACAGTGAGAGGTCCGCATACCGCAGGAAAAAAAAAAAAAGAGGCATGTGTAAAGATGGTCACCTTCATGATAATGATGGTTTTCTCAGGGTGGTAACATTCCAAATGATTTCGCTTTTGTAAGCAATGTTTATTAAAGGTATTGTTTAATTTGTTTTTGCAATAAGCATGGATCAATTATATGCTCAGAAAACCAAAAGAAATCTATTTTAATAGGGGGGAGAAGAAGGTATTTAGGGAGCTCCAGGACTACACTGGATTCTGCACCCCCAAAGCCTGCCTCACACTGGTTGCAGGGGGCGGATGCTGAGCCACAGTGGGGTCAGGATGATGGCACCGATCCGATGCTTTAGGGGGTTGGGCACTGCAGAAAGTGCCTCCAGGCTGGAGGGATATTCAATGAGGGCTGGCGGCAGAGACCCTAGTTCCATGCAGTCCCTTGATCTGACGGCAGACCCCAGCCCTCCCTAAGCCCAGTCACATGTGCTGTGTACTGCACACCTCTGGGGAGTTGTTGAGCACGCGGCATCTGTTGCCCAGCCCCAGGGTAAAGCACTGCTGCCCACTGCATCTCGGTGTCGGCGTTGCCAAGGAAAAGCTTGCAGCCAAGCGCTGGATGGGACGATGCTCTTCTCCCACAGAGACGAGAGAGCAAGGTCAGCTTCTGCAGTACGCGGCCGCCTCCCAGGGCCAGTGGGTCCCTCCTGCAGCTGATGCAGGGCCATTGGCCTGCACACACCCTTCTTGTGCCACAGTGGGAGGTCCCGGTCCCCTCCCCACAAGGGACGGATAGAGCAGTGGGTTGGCCAGATGCCGTACGGTACACACTGAAGAGGACCAAAGGAGCACACACTGCATCTGAAACAGGGACGGACATGCCACACAGGGTCACAGGTCCAGCACGGGCTGTGGGGACTCTCCCTCTTGGTGAGGAAGCACACCAGGCCCAGGGCCCATTCTTAGGCAGCCTCCAGGGGACCTAAGGAATGAATGCGTGAGTCTGCCTCTCCCCACTGGGGCATTACTCACTTTGTCTTAGTGCACCTGCCACCACCCCAGGACTGTGACCTTGATGGCCTTGCAAATGCTCCCTGGTCCCCATGCATGGGGGCCTGGTGGGTGCTGTGCTGCCGATGGGCTGGGGTGCAGGACCAGGCCCACAGCACTGCCTACACAGAGCTGCTCCCAAGGCTGTTCAAGGTAAGGTGGGTGCGCTCACAACCAGGCCCGCAGGCTGGAGGGAAAAGAACATTGCTTGGGGACCTGCCCAGAAAGGAGCTGCCTGATTCAAAGGGATGCAAACATCTAAAGTTGGTGACGATCGGCTCCTGGCTGGGAAAGCAGACAGCAGCTCTTGAGAGGCACAGAAACAAAGACCAGCACCTGCCGGGCCACTGGGGGCTCTGCCTGGCTCTTGACACACCATCCACATGCATCACCCAACCACCGGATGCTGTTGCCTCTGAACACACATCTGCCGGAGGAGGGGACATGCCATGGATCAAAAGGCTTCCTGGAGGCTATCCGCCTGCCTGAACCCTGGCCCTGGCCCTGGCACTGGCCCTGGCTTGGCAACCACAGGTGGGACGGACCCCTGCCTTTTCTGGCCCCTCTGGAGCCACCTGTGACCCCAGCTCCCTCACGCTGCCCATTGGTGGAGGTTGCCCACCTGCTCCTGCTTCACATCCTATGAACGCTGGCAGGAGGCTGGTTCTCTCAACTCTTTGTCCAGCTGGGGGGCTGGGAGAAAGAGGACATAGGAAGGGCTTCAAGGCAGGTCTTCTATGCTGACATTTGCTACCAATAAGAATTTGGTTATCGGTGGTGGGAGGGTGTCTCTAAAGACCCGTGAGCCCTGCTCCTGGGCCACATGTTGGGCAGACAGCAGGCATGCTCCACACTTCCCATCGTCTCGGGGTGGAGCACAGGCCTGCCGTCTGCTGCTGTAAGCTGTTCCTGGTGCACAGAGCGAAGTAGCTCTCAAGGAAGGAACAAGTCAGCTCTGACACCGATGAGACAGATGATAAACTGAAATGATGAATTTCTGAGGCCAGTGCAAAATCAGGTAGGAGGCATCATTTATCAAATTTCTAGCACAGCCTATAATGGAAAAACCTTTGAGGTTTTTGGTTGTTTGTTAGGGAAATTGAAACCTTAATCAAGGGTTTAGATAAAAATTCAGAGTGAGATGTTAATTTAGGAACCCATGCTTAGGAAAGTATTGGGCTGACTCGTATTAGCCAGGTGTTATTCCTTTGCATTTGTGGGGACACATAAACTATTGATCACATTTGCTGGTACTTGCTGACATGTCATTTAGCACAGCACAACCTGGCTCCCTAAGAAGTGCAATTCATTGTAAGCTTAAAAAGTGATGCCTGTCTCCACAATGCTTCTATTTCCAATGCAGCTCGAATCCAAAGCAAGATCCCAGAATCTGCGGGGATTTCAGAGGTGCTGATCATGCCTGGTGACCCACCCCCACTGTTGGATTCCAGCCCCATCTCCACCAGCACCTGTCAACAGGCTTTAGTGATGAGGCACCTGGCCTGATGGATTTAAGTGTTTGGGAGCAGCAATGTCCTGTGATGGAGTTTTCCTAGCTGGGAGCTCCTTCTCAAGCTGTCTCCATCACTTCCCTGCCCTGGCTGGACCCCATGTTTCTTAATACTCCCTCCCCAGGTCAGGACTCTTGGCGTTTTGTTTGCTATTAATCTGCATCTGATACACAAAGATGTGTCTCTTGGTTGTGCCTCGATTCCAACCTCAGAGAAAAACAAGTGTATGATAAAACTGAAATGTTAGACCGGGAGTGATCTCACTGTGCAGCTGGGTAAACGAGGCCCAAGGGGCTGTGTGACCAATTCAGTCACCAGAAGCTCATGGGCTGGAGTGCAGGTCTCTGGACTTTCAATCCTGGGCTCGTTCCACAGTTGTTCAAGGTCCCCCATCCTAAAAGCCTGGAGACCTCGCACTGCACACCTCTCCCTCAGTGTGCTGTGTGAGCACTGAATAAGCTAATTAAATGGAGCAGTAAGCACCCTGACAGACTCAAAACCCTCTGTATACAACTACTCTGCAGACAGAGAACAAAGTTTATAATCTGCTTTTACAAGTCACTTCCCTCTATAGGCTCTGGGCTCCCAAAAACATCCAGCCCCTGAAGGAAGCCCCCATCTTCCTGGCTCCCATTAGGTCTGGGGACCCCTGTAGGCATCGTATGTGTGCTTGCAAGAAGCAGTCCAGTGTCACCTCCACCCTCCCACCCACCTATGCAGAGGTGTCCACCACATCCTCGAGGCTGTGCACAGCAGCTGCATTATGGTGCCCAGCGTCATCCTGGACCACCTCTGAGGCCCTGCTCCTCCCACCTCAGCTGGGCCCACACCTCGCCCAAGACAAGCTCCTGGCCAGGCTGATCATGAGCCAGCACCTGGCCCAGAGTCTGGGAAGGACCAGCACCATGCCACCTTCCAGTCACAGCAAGGAGAGACCCTCCCTCCCCACTCGACCGGGGTCACTCTCCCCATGAGCACCAAAGCAGCACTGCTTGTCAGGGCTGGGCCCTCAGTCAGCTCGGGCTGCCTGAAAAAGCACCACAGACTGGGCGACTTGAACAATAGAACCTGATCGTCCCCCAGTTCTGGAAGCAGAAGTCCGAGATTAAGGTGTCTGAAAGGCTGGTTCCTTCTTAGTTTGCTGCCGGCTTCTCTCCGGGCACCTGGTGGTCTGCTGGTGATCTTGGGCCTTCCTTGGCTTGTAGAAGCATCACCCCAATCGACCTCTGTCTCCATGTTCAAGTGGCCTTCTCTGTGTGTGGGTGTCCAAATTTCCCCCTTTTGCAAGATACCCGCCATGTTGGATCTGGGCCATCCTAATGACCTTGTCTTAACTGGATTTAGCTCTGTAAGGACCCTGTGTCCAACACAGGTCCTGGGGACTAAGACTCCAACACATCTTTTCTGGGAGGTGAGGACACAATTCAACCACAACAGCTGATGTTGGGTTAGTCAAGAGGGGGTCTCGTACTCAGGGCCTGAGGCTTCCTCTTGGGGCTCTTAAGCTTCTTCATCTCCCTTCCTCCAAGGCATGTTCTTTCTTAGGAGACAACACAGTCCCCTGGGCCACCCCTGGTGACCACCACCTGGCCAGCAGGTGGTCACACAGACATCTCCGAGTCCAGGCTGGGGGTGGCTTGGGCTCTAGCTGGACCCCTGCTGCCCTGGAAAGACTGAAGGACAAGCAAGGGGAGATGGATTGGGGTACCAGAAAGGAGTCATGTTCCTTGGTGTGGCCAGTGGAGCAGGGGGATGTCCAGATAACTAGGAGGAGATGAAGCATCCTTCCAAACAGCCAAGAAAAGTCTTCCTGGCGGCACATCACAGTCCACATGACCAAGAGAGGAAAGCAAACAGAGGAAAAGAACCATAAGGGCATTGCCACTGAATCTTTTCCTGGAAACCACCATAGAAGGACCGAGTGGGGAAATCAGAACGTACTGAGAAGAGAAGTTATTTGGTGCATCGCCCTTAGGGTTCAGTGAAGACCTTGCCCCTGCCCACCATCGGCACAGACGGTCATCTTCGTCAAACTGAGGTTGTATGGAGGAGCAGGGGCTCTGAGGCAGAAGGACCCTTGGAACTCCAGCTCTGCCACTGCTCACTGCCTGGTCTTGCTCACATTTGTTTGCTTCTCTGTGCCTCTGCATCTTTACCTCTACAATCTGGATAACAATAGCTCCCACCTCACTGGGTTGTTATAAGGCTCCAATGAGGTAATACAAACTAGGGACATAGAACAGTGCTTGCCCAGGACAGAAATGCCCAATAGCTCTTAGCTATGATTATTACTGCATACCTTTCTTTACACCTCAAATCATTTAAAATGAGTAGATTTTTAAATTGTATTTTATTTTTAGTATCAAATACTCTACAGCCAACATTCAAATCCTTTTGGACAGAGAATCCACACAGGACAACCTGCAGTTACCTAGCAGCAGGATGCTGAGGATGTACCACTGTGGTTACACTGAGCAAGGCCGCGGAGCCCACCTGCTCTGGCTTTGCTCTCCCTGATGTCCTGGCTCATCCAAGAGCAGACTAGGAAACGTAGTGCCGCCTGGCCCGGAGGACTGAGAGTTGGTATCTTCTCCCAACCCTTCCAAATCCTCATTTTCCCTCAATCTATTCACCTGTTTGTTTTATTTTAATGCAAATCCATGAATGCAGAATTTCCCATGAGAAGACTCTGAGGACTTATTACTTGTTCTGAGTTTTGTATCCATTTCTTTTATGGAGTTTCAAGAAATCTTTTGGGCCCCGTTTTTATTTTCATCTCCTTCAACTCAGCTCACTACAGTCCAGTTCAATCTGTTATAGAGATCAAGTTATAAACCTTGACTCCATTCTTGATTTTACCATCCTCATGGGGAAAACTGATGAGTTCTTTGTTCAAAGCATTGTGAAGACAGCAGCTTTTTAATCTACCTTGAGTCTGTATCTGCACCACTGTCAACTGTATGTCTCACAGTGTTCATGGAGAAGCATCTTCATGTGGCACACTTGGAAATGGGAATTGTATAGCATAGAAAAGAACTATATCCAGAAAAAGAAATACAAATAGAGGAAAGTTAAGAAATTACCTTTTTGAGACAGGCTAAGAAATCCAGATTGGAGAAGGGCAGGCTGAGTGGGGAAAAGCCCTAAGAACATGGTGTAGCAGGTAAAGGAATGTTGCAGGAGTGACAGAAGTCATACTCATAGGTCATAGGAGAGGTCAGCACCCTGGACATACCCAGCTGCAGGAGTAGCTCCAGGTGCCCTGGGAACATGCAGGATAAGAACAGAGGAACCAGAGCAAACAATGCTTATGCTTTGTATTAGTCTGCTTGGCTGCTATAACAAATACCACAGACTGGGTGGCTTAAACAACAGAAATTTATTTTCTCACAGTTCTGGGTATCAACATGGTCAGTGTCTGCAGAGAGGTCTCTTCCTGGCTTGCAGACAGCCACCTTCTCACTGTCCTCACATGGCCTCTTCTTTGTGTCAGCATGGAAATAGAAATTTCTCTTCCTCTTCTTATAAGGCCACCCATCCTATTGGATTAGGGCCCCACCCATTATGAATTCATTAAACCTAATTAACCCCTAAAGGCCCTCTCTCCAAGTATGGTCACAATGAGGCTTTAGGGATTCAACTTAGGAATTTTGAAGGGACATGTTCAGTCCACAGCATGCTTAAAAAGAGGAGAGATTAAAGAAGGAAAAAACTGAGTTGAGTTTAGTTTATTTTATATGAAACTAATAAGCCCAGAGATAATAGGTAATAAGTGGTTAGATAGTCATTGAAATGTTTCTGTTTCAAGTTGTTTCCTTGGAGGAAACTTGTAAACATGAATGACATATGAATACCATTCTGAAAATCTTGTGTAACTCCTTTCCTGGACATTTAAAAGAGAAGATCAGCTTTTGGTAGGATATGTGTGCATAGTTTTGACTGGGACTCTGAAGTGTATTAAATAGTTTAGAACATAATTATGAACACAGTGTGTGTGTTGCATCCATGTTTTCAGACAGGTGTGTGCAGCCTGGGACTCCCACACATTTTCTCTTGTTGTTCAGCTCAGCAGTCTGGCTACAGGAAGAGGAACCCTCAGTGGTTCTCCCAAAATGGATAAGAAATCTATGCTGTATGTCTGCAGCCAAGACTTAGGTGTGAGCTCTCCAGGCCCAGCAGGTGACCCAAATCAATCCATCCAGAAAAGGCAGGAGAGCTAACAACCTCAAAGAGCATGTGGTGTCTGTGGGGAGCTTTTCCTTGCTAAATAAATTGGTTTTGACAAAAGCATTCAGCATCTACTGGGGAATGTGTCTTGTCTTCATGTTACCAAACCAAACTTGGGTCCACTCACCTGAGTGCTGTAAAGCCAACCTATGGACACCAGGTTGTGGTGAAGGAAAGTGAGGCATTTACTGCAGGGTACCAAGCAAGGAGTCCAGGCAGCTAATGCTCAAAAGACCCAAACTCCCCAATGGCTTTCATGGAAAGGTTTTTAAAGACAGGGTGAGGGAGGGGAGTTGTGGAGTGCATGATCAGCTTGTGGACATTCTTCTGATTGGTTGGTGGTGAGGTAATTGGGAATCAATGCATCAACCTTCTAGTTCCAACTTGTCTGGGGTTTACAAGTTTGTGGGCAGCATACAGTTAACTTCTTCCACCTGGCAGGGTTTCAGTATCTACAAAACAGCTCAACGGACATGGTTCAGAATATAATCTATAGCCCTTGAGGAGGAACTAAGTGTCCTTGACTTTGTTTAATAGCTAAACTCATTATTTTGCTCTGCTTGACTGTTTTCCCTTCTTTCTGCATTTTCTCACTTCTCTGATTAAATCTATTTTTTGAAACTTGGGGAAGCCCTGGAGGCTAAAGTTTTCCTACAGACAAGAGTCAGGTGGAGGACATGAGGGCAGGGGGTTTGTCCTGGGAGGGCCCCACAGGGTCCTGTTCAGTTACATTCATACGGCTGCTCCCTGACCTCCGCTGCTCCTCCCCTGACCTAGACCAGGGGTGTCTGTGAACGCTTCACCCAGCTCTCACTTCAGGAATGAGATGGCATTTTGCTATAACTAAGGATGCCCACTGCATACGGTCTCCTGGGCTTCAGCACAAGCAGGAACTGGGAGAATGGGCTGGCTCAGTTGCTGCTGCTCCTGGAGCTTTTCAGGAGCAGCTCAGCGCCTTCACTTGTTTTGTTTTTCTCAGCATCCTCTGCACAGCACCCAGCCTAGTTCCAGGGACCGCACAGCATCCAGCCCATTCCCATGGAAGCATGTCCTTTTCAGAAGCTTTTCCATGAAAAAAAGAGCTCAGAGAGCTTTTGCTTTTCAAAACATTTGACTGGCTCTCCCTAACCTTCCCTCACACCAATTTAATCCCCTAAGGATGGTATTTCTGAGTTGCCTTTTATCATTACTTACCCTTAACTAGGCAGACCTTAATGAAATCATCAAATCAAATTGTGCCTTTTGCATCATAATTATGATTGTCATACATAAGAGAGTGATGATTTATTCTTTTGTTGATCAGGTATGTATGGGTCCCCATAACTGTCAGTGCATTTTACATTAAGTGATGGTTTGATCTTGTCTGGGCTGAATCACATTGTACCTTTTACCCCCACGATATTTTTTCCTATTTATTTAAAACCCATTTGTTTGTGTCTGGAAATTGGCTAGGTAACTTGACAAATTTATCCAATTTATAAAGGTCTCTTGTAGCATCTTGCTTATGTACACTAAAAGAACACTCTCACTTTCTCTGGCCCTGTTTTTCTTGCTGTTTGCTTTATCGAGTTTTGCATTCAGAATTCTCACCTGAAAGGTCCTGTCATAAGCATTAGTCATGCATTCCTTCCAGCACTTCACCTGCAAGAAGAATGACTCCAAAAGTTTCACTGTAAAATTTTGCCCCAGGAATCTTCCACCCCGAGTAAACATTCCAGATCTAGAACAAACTATCCTTTACCACAAAAAATGTGGTACAGCATCATTTCTCAGTATCCCCAAAAAAGAAGGATGGAATTTACTTACTATATGAATTATCCTTTTTTAAAATAATTCTAACCCACTAATTAAAAGTTAATTGAATAAAGACTCCAAACAGAACAAAGGTGTTAGCTTTTGAAATTATTTCCTGAACTTGCCTTTCTGGGGAATAAATTTCAAACTATTTCTAAATAATCTTTTCCACTTCAAACACAATTTCTTAGATTGGCACAATTAATGCCTACACCAAAAGTTAAATATTTTGAATAAATAATAACTGGCTTATGGCTCTGAAAAACAAAATGGAGAAAAATTAGGACTGCTAAATTTTGGTCTGTACTTGGACAGCAGCCAGCATTTATTCATTCTCATTTATTTATTCATTGGATCTTTTGCTCTAAGCCATGCACAAATTCATATTTCTAAACTAGATGCTACCAAAATATTCATTTTGCACTTTGAGCTTCTTTTTTAGTGAAATGAGTGGAAGCTCAATTACATTTAAAGAACATGAAGGGCTATTAGGTTAATATTAACATCAGTTCTTAGTGACCGAATCTCATACTTGTTTAGTATAAGCAACGGAGCCGGTGGCTGCTCACACCCAGTCATTTGCTATGCTGTGTTGCATGTCCTTCTTTGTGATTTCTTGAGGATGTTTTCTATGCCATCTGCACAGTGTCTTCCAGGACATGGCTCTGGCCCCTGCAGCCTCTTCCAGAACTCTGCTCATTCATTTCTGAAAGCACCTGTCTCTTAGATAAAGTATGGCAACCGCATCTGCAAATGGAGGCTGATCTCAGAGCATGAGTGGTGCTGATATTTCCAAGGTCCTGGCGGCATCTGCATCCCATCCTCCTCACCGTGGCTGTTTCCAGACACCATGATAAGGACGTCCCCATGAACTCCCTGCCCCGGCTCACTGTGAGCCTTCTGTGGCCCCCCGTAGGTCCGCACTAAGACTCTTATGGCACACAACTGGTGTGCTTCATCCCTGGACCACGGGCAAGAGAGGTACCTGTCTCACTTCTGTTCTCACTGCCCGTCTCAGGGGGCAGCAGGAACATAGATGGAACCAATGCGTATTGAGGAATGGATGGATTAATGAAGGGACCAAGGGTTGTCCCTTGTTGTCTGGAAAACAATGGGATTTTCTCAGCCTTTAAAAAGGTTTTCCAGGAACTCATTTACAAACCCAAATAATCACGCTCCCTAAATTTTAATCAGACACTCTGTCTGATGTTGGGGACAAGGACACAAGCACTGGGGAAATTCAGTTGCTGTGATGGTTATTCCGCATCCCTCTCACTCACCATAGACCCCTCCTCTGCCCAGCTGTGCCCTGCTCTGTGCCTTGGGGGTGAAGTTTTTGGCTGCATCATCAAGGCTGCCTCGACCTCTGGCTTGAGATGGGGTTTAGCCACGGAGTCACTGACAGATCTGGGAATTGGAAGAAAGAAAGGTCAAGGCATTTCTTCTCCACCCTCTCCCTGCCTTGGCCACATCATTCTGCCTCTTCCAAAGATCCAGCCAGCACTGACATGGAGCGATGAATGGGAACAGCTCCTTCCTCCCTGGGGGATTCCAGGCACTCGCTGGCTGTCTTAACCCTGGCTGCACCTCTAGAGCCTGTTTACTAAGGACGCTGATGGACACAGATCCCTACTTCTCACCTGACATCCAAATGAACTCAAGATTTAAATATAGAGGATATGGGGAGGGGGAAGGGTAAGCTGTGACAAAGTGAGAGAGTGGCATGGATATATATACACTACCAGACGTAAAATAGATAGCCAGTGGGAAGCAGCCGCGTAGCACAGGGAGATCAGCTCCGTGCTTTGTGACCACCTAGAGGGGTGGGATAGGGAGGGTGGGAGGCAGGGAAATGCAAAAGGGAAGAGATATGGGGACGTATGTATATGTATAACTGATTCACTTTGTTATAAAGAAGAAACTAACACACCAGTGTAAAGCAATTATACTCCAATAAAGATGTTAAAGAGAGAGAGAGAGAGAGAGAGAGAGAGAGAGAGAGAGAGACTGCACATTTAAGTAGGAGTAATTAGAAAAAAAAGATTTAAATATAAAAGTTTAGACCATATGAGCACTAACCTAGAATGTAAGTTTCAGGGGATCTTGGGCATCAAGAAGGTTCTCTGGCGCTGAAACTAGAAACCATAAAGAAAAACAAGACAGCTGTGTCTCAGGAAGTTTAACTTCTATACTCTAAAAATACCGCCTATGGTAAACATAGCCAAGAGCCATTTACCCCAAACCTAAATCTCATTCCTCCTTACTCTTGATTCCTAACAGAACCCGGTTTTGTTCAGGGATGCATTTAGCCAGTTGTTTCTGGGGAGAAGGCTCACCCCAGTCCCTGGTCTGGGTACCAATGGGTCTACACCCACTACCCTCATCTGTGTCCCTGGCTGATGCTTCATTTTCACACAGTCATGCAGTTGGCCAAAGAGATCTGTTGCAAAATCATCCCTCTCCTCACCCTCAAAGTTAGGTTTCCCTCTCTCCTTTTGCTCAAAATGATGGCTGTTCATTCATTCATCACTCATTCATTTATTGATTCCATCTGTACATACATTGAATACTATCAACAAAGGCTTCAGCGTCTACATCCAAAACAATATTTATTTAAAGGCGTTTGAGAGCAGACTTGAGACAAAGACCTTCTCCATCAAAGGAGATCAATCCTTTAAAAGGAAAGCAGCCTGAAGCATCAGTGAAACTCCCAGCATCTCTCTTGACTGTGGGCATCTGGGTCAGGAGCTGCTCAAAATTATTTAACAAGATCAAAATATAAAGAAAGGAGAAAAAAAGAAACAAGAGAAGCTCAGATATTGGGACACTCCATGATGTCTGTTTAATATGATAAGAAAAAAAAGGAGAAGAGAGACATTTCCTATTATTTATTATATCCCTCAGGCAGCTGAATCAAAGCCCCAGCTTCCTTTAAAAAGAGCAGATGCACTGGCAGCAAACTTTCTGACCCACAGACGTGGATGTGACTACTTGACTGCCAAACAAGTTTTTGCCTGTGGTCCACACGGAAGCCTTGGGAATACCATGTTTTTCCACACTGGTGAAAAGACACAATTTCTCATATGTCAGATGATTCCCAGTTTTCAAGCAATAGAAACAAACAAAGAAAAACAAAACAAAACTTGGAGTGCCCTGCTGAGGTCAGATGAAGGTAGACATATTAACCAACTGGTCCACAAAGAGGATGAAATCAATCAACTGCACACATTGTCCTGCAGGAAAACTCAGGCTACTGGATTCTTCTCCTTAGGTCAGAATTTCAAAGCCACCTTTCCACATGCCGCGTCCTGCCCCCTCCAAGTTCTCTTCTGAGGGCAAAACCCCTCGCCCCCCACCCCCTTTACTACCTCCCCTTCCTTCTGGACACCGTCCTGGGGTCACCACCAAGAGATTTAGCCCATCCTGGTTTTACCCAAACTCCTGTTTTCAACCTTGGTAACATGAATATCTGTGGCGTAACACAAGGACAAATTGTTAAGAAGAGTGTATATTTAGCAGACAATTTTTAAAGCCATAAATAATTAAAATAGATACATTCTCACAAATTATGCATATGTGTGTGCTCTTTTAAGCATAATAATTATTACTCATTTATCTTTCTGTTATTAACATGTCCAGATATTCTAAATACACATATTAGGTTATTTCATTTATCAAAAAGTTGGTATCAGGGCTTCCCTGGTGGCGCAGTGGTTGAGAGTCCGCCTGCCGATACAGGGGACACGGGTTCGTGCCCCAGTCCGGGAAGATCCCACATGCCACAGAGCGGTTGAGCCCGTGAGCCATGGCCGCTGAGCTTGCGCGTCCGGAGCCTGTGCTCCACAGCGGGAAAGGCCACAACAGTGAGAGGCCTGCGCACCGCAAAAAAAAAAAAAAAAAAAGTTGGTATTTATGGCATTCAGCTAACATCTACTGTTTTGCTTGCCTCTTTCCTGGAATAGCATCACTTTCTTTTGGCAAACTGACCCCCACCTCCATGTGGTTCTACTGGAGATGATTAATCAGAGAGAGACAGAAAACAGCATGCCAGTTAGGTGAGGGCTCTGGAGTCAGACCCCATGAGGTTGGTACTATTATTCTCATGAAAACGATGAGGAAATTGAAACCTAGAGAGGTTATAAAACTCTCCGAAGCTCAGACAGTGTTTAACTGTATTTGTAAGAAACTAATACAGGCCCTGCTTCCCCCAGTTTCCAACTATCAAGGTCTATTCAAACCATACCTCTCCATGTTCAACCAGAGAGGGGGAAAATAAGTCTTACTTTTTTGAACTGCTGAATTATTTTCCTAGGGCTGCCGTAATAAATTATCACAAAACTGATGTCTTTAAACAGCAGATCTTTATTCTCTCACAGTCTGGAGACCACAAGTCAGAATCCCGGTGAAAACTCCAGAGGAAAATTTACTCCATGCCTCTTCCAGCTTCTGGTGGCTCCGGACGCATCTAGGCTTGAGGATGCATCACTCCAAAGCTGCATCTTCCTCTCATTTCTTCTTCTCTGCCTCTCTGCGTGTCTTCTCTTGTTATCTTCAGGCCACCATCAATGAACTTAGGGCCCATCCTAAATTCAGGATGATCTCATCTCAAGATCCTTAACTTATTTACATCTGCAAAGACCTAATTTCCAGCAAGGTCATGTTCTGAGGCTCCATGAATTCTGCGGGGACACTATTCATCTCACTACATATGCTTACAACTGAAAGAGAGATTTTACTTTCATGCTGTTCGCCCCATCACACCAAACTCAGTTACAGGGACATAGCCCTTCCTTGAAATCACACCACTTCTTTGGGAGCCCTTCTTTGACCCACTTTGTTTCACATTCACTCCCACACTTGTCTAACATGATCAGACAGTGCACAATGGCTGGCAGTCCCCCAGAGGGATTGTCAGACCTTCTTCAGCTCTGTAGACCTCTGCGGGCCCCTCCAATTACATAGTTTGTTGAATCCCATATGTCTTTGTGCATCTCATTGTAATATACAGAATTTTCCTTGGGTTCATAATCAAACTATAGGTGCTGAAAGCAGTGGAGAATGAAAAGAGTGTATGGGGGGTCTATCTATCTGTTTATCTACCTATTTATCCATCCATCCATCCATCTATACAACATACATTGACATATCTATTTATGTATCTAAGCTATCTATTACTTATCTTTCTGCTCAAGAAATGGGTGCATTATTTTGTAAGAGGAACATACAAGCTTTGTGCAGTTTCGGTTTATAACAGTGCCTGGAACACAAGTGTTGCTTAGTAAATATCGTTGAATGAATAAGCTTGACATCTCAGATTTGTGAATTTTATAAACCTTTGTTTCTCATCAACTCTCTCTGAACCACAAAAAAGATAAGATCTATTAAAATTCAGATGAAATAAATATCCTAGATAGGGATAAAAATTATAATTGTGTGTCAAAATTAATAATCTATACTATTAAAAAAAATTTTAAACACCTATAGGTAAAACATATACAGACTGGAGTGGTTATTTGTTTAAGAAATTATTTTTTAAAAATCAAATACTTCCAAAACATTATTTATTTGGAAGAACTCCTTTGAAAGTAGATTGGCTTTAGATGACATTATTTAATTTCACAGGAACGAGCCTGAAGAGGAGCACATAAACCTATTCTGCTTATTTTATTTTTGATATTCAGTTGAGAATGAAGTGGGGCTCTGATTAACAAAAAGCAATCAAAATCCATGAGTCAGAGGTAGAGCTAAATAATACATTTTTTAAAAAGCTACTAACTAGTAGGAGACCTGGAAAATATGTGGAGATTTCATGATCATAATTGCCGGTCTTTCAAAGGAGGATTCCTACTCTTGGAGGAAGCACTGACTCTATTTATTGTGAGTTTTGTGGATTTTGTGATACTCCAGTCTCTTCCTAAAAAAAATAGACAGTATCATCCGGTGAAGGGGTGAAGTCACCTGACAAACTATCTATGACCTAGCATTTCCTTCTCGTAAGGACTTCTTCCTTCATCGACACTTTTCCCAGAACCTGGGGCTTTACACAATCTAAGAGGGACAGTCCTGCTGCCACCTGCCCATCAGGAAGAGACCTGCCTAATCTACACAGTGAACTGGTTTTCCCCCCATGTCTTCTCAGGGTTCCTCATGCATTCCTGGCAGATCTGCACCCCGATTCCCCCTTCTCACCTGAGTCTTTTCCTGTCCCTCTGGGTTCTTGTCTCTGCTGTTTCCTTCACAGCAGACAACATCACCTGCCCTTATATGTACATGTGTCCACCTGTATCCCCCACTCAAATCTAAATTGCTGTCTCCAGAGCCTAGAGCAGGCTTGGCATATGAGAGGAACACAGTGAACACCTGTTGTGGGGCAGGCTGTCGTGGGCAGGAGGGAGGGATCTGGGTGAGGTGACCAGGTGGCTGAGGTTTGTGGCATGTCCCAGGTGACTTCAAGTCTTGAAGCCCATCGTGATGAGTTTGGATTTTATCTTGAAGGTGATGAAAAGGCATCGGAGATCTTGAGCAGGGGAGTAAGCAGGATGATTATGTTTGAAAAGATCACTTTGGATTTTGTAAAAAGACGTCACAGGAAGAATGGGTGGAAGCAGCAGACAAGTTGGGAGGGTACCATGGTAACCAGGTGAAAGATGCCAGTGAGTCATGTGGGAGGAGACATGGGTGGGAGGAGCAAGACAGGTTCTGGTTTGTGTATATTTCAAAGCCAAGGCTGGAAAACCTTGCCAATGGATTGTATGAAGGTGGAGTATGAGATAAAAGAACCAAGGAGACCTCCATGGTCTTGGGCCTGAGCTTTTGGCCACCAGTGGATGGTGGATCTAATGAGCAGGGAAGATGGAGAGAAGAACTGGTTTGGAGTGGGAGGTAATGGGATCCTTCTCAATCATGTCACATCAAGACATGTCTCAGACATGCACATGGAGATGGAAAGTAGACCATCACATTTGGACAACTGGAGTTCAGGGGAGAATGCAGTTGGGGAATAACTCGGGAAGTCACCAGCACATAATGGTATTAAAGCAAAGATGTTGGATAAGAACACCTAAGGATGAGAATAGGTGGAGAAAGCTACGGGGTCCAAGGAGTGAGCCATGGGGCTGAAAAGAGGAGGAGAAGCAGGTACAGGAGACTGAAGGAAAGCACAGTGTGAGAGGGTCAGATCCTTACTATGCACAGTGCAGTAAGTCAGACAGAGAAAGACAAATACTGTATGGTATGTCTTATACGTGCAATCTAAAAAATAGAACGAACTATAACAACAACAACAACAAAAACAGAATCACAGATATAGAGAGCAAACTAGTGGTTACCAGTGAGGAGAGGGAAGGAGGAGGGGCAAGATAGGGGTAGAAAAATCCTATGTATAAAATAAATAAGTTACAAGGATGTATTGTACAACACAGGGAAAATACCCAGTATTCTGTAGTAACTATAAATGGAATATAACCTTCAACAATCATGAATCACTACATTGTATGCCTGTAAATTATGTAATATTGTATATCAACTGTACTTCAGTTTTAAAAAAATGGAAAAGGAAACCCTCATAAGAGAAAATTAAGGCTTTTGCTGCAATGGGAAGCAAAGACGTACAGAGAAGGGCGTGCAGAATCTCAGGAAGTTTTCTTTTCCCTTTTGTTTTACTTTAGATAAGATAGAGCACAGCCTAGTTTTCAGCTTGAGAATGAGCGAGAACAGGAGGAGATACTCATGCGGAGGAGACAAAAGATACAAGCGCATAACTTCAGCATTAGAACTCGAACAAGCGGAATCACAATGAAGATGAAACAGGTACCTAAGTCCACAGGCTGATGGGGCACTAAGACAGAGAGACCTTTTTAAGAAGAAAAGCGCTGGTGACAGAGGAGAACAGTAAGCTGGTAACACTGTGAAAACATACTGCACTTAGGTGTCTACAGTTTTTCTTGGGATCGAATTGAGTGTCTGTCTAGAATGAATTTGTCCTACGTAATTCTTCTTAAGGTACAAAGCAAAGCCCCTGCTCCTCTGTATAAGCAGCTCACATTATTACCCGTGAATGGGCACCTGCTAGTTTCCGAACACGTGACTCACGTAACGAGAAGCAGCCGGAGGATCAGTGCACCCGGGTGGACGGCTCTATGTCCTCTCTCTGCTCTGCCGTCCAGTAAAGCTCCTGGTGAGGGTTGCAGGATGACTACCAACTGTCGCACGACCTACGTTTGTAATCAGTGGTTCACGGTTTTTATGTTTCAGGAAGATCTTTGTCCCGTGGCAGAGAAATGTAATTACGACCTGTCTTATAATGGGTTTCCTTAAATCTTTATTTCCCCTGGAACTCACATTCTTCTGTTTCTGGCTAAAGAAGATACACTCTCAGAAAATCTGGATTTGAAAATGGCTCATCCGCTCCATAGCTCCATGCCCCGAAATGAGCCATCCCTCTCTCTTAACTCTGTCTGTTTCTCTATAAATAGGTGCAATAGCACCTGCTTGCTAAAGCTGTCCTTTAGATTCAGTGAGACAAAGCATATGAAAACACCTGACAGATTGCAAAAAGTACATATAGGAGTTTCTTAAAAGAGGAAAATATTTGTTTCTTAAAGGAGCTATCAATGCTGGAACAGGTGGGGCGGGTCATGCCTTGTTCTTACTACTCACTTCACAATTGTTTCCAGAATCGTCCACACCACAGTTCATTTTTGAAAGCAGTCCTTTCACTTGTGCATGTCTTATAACCTCACAATACCTAGACTCTGACAATCTTAACACCTTTCCTATCATACATTTCATTTTTGAGTATTTTGCATCTGAATGACATTTACGTTCCCCCAAAAATTAGCTGGAAAGTTGAATTCCTTTGTTTTAGGTTTTCTGTTACACAAGTTATTTAGTATCAGGCTTTAGGTCTTAAAACCCTTAAAAAAAAAGTGCCAAGAAGGAATAGGAATTGTAGCCAGTGATATTTGTTTTGGTTTGTTGACATTTACCTCTTCACCCTGGAAGGGATCCTAAGCCCATGGAGTAGCTCAGCGACCCACACCGGCAGGATGTGGGACCAGCAGTCTGCTTCTGTGGCTAGAGCCTGGGAAACGTGTGTGGGAAGCAGCACCAGAAACCCTGCTCACTGAAGTGAATTCCCAGTTTTTCCATTGGCTCTATTCTGTCCTGTTCCAACACGGTACATTGGAAATTGGGACATTTGAGGAGGATTTCTTTACCCAAGGATTATTTACAAAGGTTTGGTGTAGGAGAACCACAGGGCAGGGCTCAGTAAACCAGGGCTTGTAGCAGAAGAGCTGTTGCCAAGCCGAGACCTGAAAAGAGAAGGGGAAGGAGCAGGGACCAGACTGCAGGTGGGGAATCTTGAAGACTGGTCACCTTGAGAGAAGCCAGGTAAAAGGGATCCCCAGAGAGGACACCAGGAGGATGCCTTTGTCTCCAGTCAAAGCTACTTATTGGGCAAAGTCCAGTGGAAGCCAAGGGCAGAGAGGGAGGAATGGCAAGTGGGGAGGATACAGTGGAGCAAATGGATCCTGCACACCCCCTGGGAGAAGTTAACACTGTGAGCCTCACCTCCTCAGCCATGAAATAAGAATGATGGTAGTGCCTCCTTTATAGGGATAAAATCCAACTGGATATTTTTTTCCTATTTCATTTATTTATTTATTTGTTTACTTACTTACTTACTTACTTATTTTTACAGTAGGTCCTTGTTGATTATCTATTTTTTTCAAACTGTATTTTTGTAAAAAACTCTTTAAACACAAACCCTAGTGCACACACACACACAAAAATTAAATGATTATGGTGTCATCATCTACCTCCTCAAAGAAAGAAAACCATGCCATTGATACAATATTGCAGGACAAGATTTGAGAAGTGGGGTGATGAAACAGGGAAACAGATACTAGTCACATAAGTCGCTACCCTAGGGTGACTCACCTTTTCTGCTTCTTCTGCCTCTAGACTTCTTAAAGGAAGCAACAGCAAGATGAATCCTCAAGGAAAATGTAGAGGTAGAGGTTGGCAGGCCGAGGAAGTGATGTCTTACAGGCCCAGAGCAGGAGAATCCATAGGGATATCTGGTTGCAAAAAGCAAGGGAGGCTGATGAAAGGTGAGGCTAGTGAGAAAGACAGGTGAGGTTGGGAGTTGCCCTGGATGGAGTGCTTGGATTTGACATTTTATCATGTAGGTAATAGAGATCCATTTCATTATTTTAAGCAGGATTATGACTTGAGAACTTTTATCTTTAAAAATTTAATCAGTGATATTAAGAATGAAATAGGGGATATCGCTATATATCCTTCAGCCATTAAAAAAAAAAAGGGAAAACAATAGTCAGTCTTACGCTCATTAATTCAACAACTTAGAAGAAATGGACCAGGTCCTCAAAACCACAATTTACTAAAACTCATTCAAGATGAAATAGATAAGCTAAAATGCCCTATAATCATTGAATATATTTAAATTTCCACCAAATTCTAGGGTCTCATCCTCTCCTGAAGTCACCTGGTGAAGGGGGAAAGTGAGCAGGTGGGGAAAGGCACACCCACATTTAATGGCTTTGAGCTTGATATTTCACAGCTCACCTTGTCTCACACCCCACTGATAAGAATAAGTTATGTGGTCCACTTAGACACAAGACCTGGAAAATATAATCTAGTTGTGGATCTAGAAAGAGAACACAGATGCTGGTGAGTACACAGGGAGAGCTGTAAGGAGAGTCTCCTCCCAGTGTTTGAGAGCTGATTAATACTACTAATCATGACCAACAACCTCCTCCTCATCATCATCATTTTCTGACATTTATTGAGCATCATTATGTCCAGGTACTGTTCTAAGCCTATCAAGGTCTATTAATTCATTTCAACCTCACAATAGCCCTAAGAAGCAGACACCTTTTTAATTTCAGTTTCCAAATGAGGAAACAGAGACCCAGAGAGACTGAGACATCTGCTAGGAATTACATGACCAGAAAGTGGTGAAGCTGGAGTATGAAGCCAGCTGACATTCCTACAATGTTGTCCCACAGAAGGATCTTTGATTCTTCCAAGGGTTGCCTCTGAAACTCTCAAAAATATGCATTTAGCTAAATTTCCTGTTCATTGGATACAATCAGGAAATAACACCTGCATTAACTTAAGGAGATGGAAGTAGAAAAAATGGGAAGTATTAATAAACAGGAAGTTTACCAAAAAACACATAGAAATATCACAGAGAAGAACATAGAATCCAAAGCTGTTATATTAAAATATTATTTAGATAGACGAGTAGCAAAACTGATTCAAAAGATGCAAGAACTAAGCATGGAACTAAAAGGGAACATAATCACAGATAAGATAGAGATTTTAAATAATAATAACATAAGAATATTATCAATAATTATGCAGTAATAAACTTGAAAACCTAGTTATGCATAACAATTTGAAAACTTAGTTGAAATACATTCCTAGAAATATACAAATGCCAACTTGGCAGAAGAATAGATCATTTGTATAAATCCACACATGTTAAATAAATTAACACTCCTTATTTAAATAAAAGCACAGCACAACAAAACAAAATATTGTTAGATTTCTTTGTAGGTGTGTTCTATCAAACTGTCAAGGAACAGTTAATTCCTTCTTTAAATACGTTGTTTCAAAAAATGCAAACCTTAAAACATGCAGTTCATTTTATGAGACTACTGTAATATTCATTCCAAAAATAAAGAGACCAATATAAGTAGTATAATTTATACTTATGAATGTAGATACAGATATGAAGACCCCTAAATAAAATAGTGGCTAACCAAATCCAACAGTATATTAATGAAAATAAAACATCATTAGCAGGGAGAATTGATGCTATGAATGCAAAAATGATTCACTATTTTATAACCTACTAATTGATAACGTCAGCAGACTAAAAGAGAAAAACGTGTATGTGTATCTCGATTCATGCAAAAAATAATTTTAACTAGGTGCTGAAATTTATTAAATAAAAATATCTAATTAAAAAAAAAAAACAAGAATAGGGGGAAAGGATCTACAGCATCCCCTTTAAGATCAGGAAAGGAGGGCCTCCCTGGTGGCGCAGTGGTTAAGAGTCCGCCTGCCGATGCAGGGGATACGGGTTCGTGCCCCGGTCTGGGAGGATCCCATATGCCGCGGAGCGGCTGGGCCCGTGAGCCATGGCCGCTGGGCCTGCGCATCCGGAGTCTGTGCTCCGCAACGGGAGAGGCCACAACAGTGAGAGGCCCGCATACCGCAAAAAAGAAAAAAAAAAGAAGATCAGGAAAGGATCTCACTCTCACCTCTACAGTTGAACATACTTCCTCATAAGGAAGAAAAATAAATGATAGGTATAAGGATGGGAAAAGAAGAGATATAATTGCCATTACTTCAAGAAGCCATGATCATCTACCCAGAGAAGCCAACATAATTGACAATCGATTAGAACTATTAAGAGTGTTCAGGAAGCTTGCAAGATACAGGGTCAGTCTAAAAAATTATGTCCATCTCCAAAAATACAACTAAAACCAAGATACCACTCATAAGCTACACATTTATAAGATGTCTAAGAATTATCTTAGTCATCTATTAAGACATTCAAAAAGACTTAGTAATAAAAACCACAAGTTAATGGCATAATCAAAGACCAAGGAGGGCTTCCCTGGTGGCGCAGTGGTTGAGAGTCTGCCTGCCGATGCAGGGGACATGGGTTCGTGACCCGGTCCGGGAAGATCCCACATGCCGCAGAGCGGCTGGGCCTGTGAGCCATAGCCACTGAGCCCGCGTGTCCAGAGCCTGTGCTCCGCAACAGGAGAGGCCACAACAGTGAGAGGCCCGTGTACCGCAAAAAAAAAAAAAAAAAAAAAAAAGACCAAGGAGACGAGCGAAAGAGAACAGAGTTCAGACACAGACTTTACACACGTGGAAACTTATGTGATAGTGATGGCCCCATCAATCATGGAGAAAAATTGTGCAGTAGGATTGTTGGGAAACCTGGCTCCATGTATGGGGAAAATTAAAACTGGATCCCTACTCCACATCATCATGGACCAAAGACCTAAACATGATAGGTAAAACTAGCAAGTTAGCAGAAGAGTGATGGGAGATCCTTTTTGACCTAGAAATGGGAAAGGCTACTTGAACAAACCTCCAACATCATCTGTTTGTCCTTTCCTCTATGTTGTGGACAATTTCCTTGATTTCCTCTTGTCATTCTAATGGAAGTTTTACTTTAACTATCATATCTCAGAAGGAAATAGGGTTAAAGGTAGCATCACATATTAAATGTAATGTGATTCTAC
Source organism: Mesoplodon densirostris (assembly GCF_025265405.1). Taxonomy (NCBI): domain Eukaryota; kingdom Metazoa; phylum Chordata; class Mammalia; order Artiodactyla; family Ziphiidae; genus Mesoplodon; species Mesoplodon densirostris. Next base: position 5,166,689 of record NC_082663.1, read on the forward strand.
TTACTATGGACAGATTACATCTCTGTGATTCAGTTTCCTCATCTTCAAAGATGAGGAGAGAAACTGTATCTACATCAGAGGTTGCCATGGGGATTAGATGAGGGTGGATGGAGAGATATTGAGAGAGAGAGAGAGAGACATGATGAGCTTGGAACGATGCCTGGCATATAGTGAGCACTATGAAAGTGTGAGCTATCGTTATTATAATCTACTAATATCGTTTTATACTCTAAAAGCTATTTCTTATTCTGGGTATTTCTATTGCAAGGCTTTCTTTTTATAGATATAATGTTTTAGTAGTATTTGATGGGACTAATAAATATCACCCTTTTTTTCTCACCCACATTCTAAACCATCTAGGAGAATTGACTGATATGAAAATCGTCTTTTATTATTATAAAGTTGACACTGAAGCTGACACTTGGTCAGCTTGCCAAGTGGACTTCACCAGATTCAGTTACCATCACTAGCAGGGCTGGACCATGCAGAGCTCCCCTGACAAGGACAGAACCTGTGCCCTCAACTTGGCTCATGGTTAAGAGAGGGAAGGACATAGGTCCTCGGACATGCAGATCTGAAAGAAGTGGGTGGGCTACACCTGCTCCATAGAGTATCCAAAGTCATCAACCCAAGGAGTTGCTTCTCTGCCCCTGGGTGGCTTAACACAGCACAGGTTTGTTTTTCACTATTGTGCAGTGTCCACTCAAGTCCAGGTGAACATCCAGTGCAACTCTCTTCTGCACAGAGGTTCAGGGATCCCAGGGGAGGGGGGCTCTGCCATCCTATAATGGCCTCACCAGGAACTTGCAGCCACCACAGTGGACTTAACAGAAGAGCACACTGGAGGAGTCTGCATCAACTATTAAGTGCTTTAGCTAGAATGACATATGGTAATTCCACCATAGGCCATTGACAAGGACTAGGTATGTGGCCTGTATTGGGTTGAGCAGGATCCCCTCAAAATCCATGTCCTCCAGAAGCCGATGAAATTGACTTTATTTGAAAAGAGGGTCTTAGCCTATTTATAATTTTTTTTTTTTTTTTTTTGCGGTACGCGGGCCTCTCACTGTTGTGGCCTCTCCCGTTGCGGAGCACAGGCTCTGGACACGCAGGCTCAGTGGCCATGGCTCACAGGCCCAGCCGCTCCACAGCATGTGGGATCTTCCTGGACCGGGGCATGAACCCGTGTCCCCTGCATTGGCAGACGGGCTCTCAACCACTGCGCCACCAGGGAAGCCCTATAATTTTAATAAATTTCTTTGTTCAATTTATCTTGGCCCATATGGTGGTTATACTTTTAATTTTTTGAGGAATCTCTATATTGTTTTCCATAGTGATTTCACCATTTTATACTCCCACCAACAGTGTACAAGTGCTCCAATTTCTCTACATCCTTGCCAATACTTATCACATATATATATATATATATATATATATATATATATATATATATAATAGATATCCTAACAGGTGTGAGGTGATATCTTATGGTGGTTTGATTTGCATTTCTCTTATAATTAGTGATGTTGAGCATCTTTTCATATACTTGTTGGCCTGTTGTGTGTCTTATTTGAAAAACTGGCTATTCAGGTCCTTTGTCTGGGTTAATTGGGTTTTTTTTTTGTTTTTGTTTTATTTTGTTTTCACTTTTTTTTGCATTTGAGTAGTGAGAGTTCCTTACATATTTTGGATATTAATCCTTTATCAGATATATTATTTGCAAATATTTTCTCCCATTCTGTAGGTTGACTTTTTACTCTGTTGATTATTTCCTTTGCTGTGCAGAAGCTTTTTACTTTGATACAGTTCCACGTGTCTAATTTTACTTTTGTTGCTTGTGCTTTTGGTGTCATGTCCAAGAAATCATCGATGAGACCAATATAAAGAAAACTTTTTTCTATACAGTAAGTCATACGAACAAGGTCCATTCCAAGAGCTCGTTCATAAGTCCAATTTGTTTGTAAGTCCAACAAAGTTAGCCTAGGTACCCAAGTAACACAATAGGCTATATAGTACTGTACTATAATAGGTTAATAATACTTTTCACACAAATGATACATAAAAAACAAACAAACAGAAAAAATAAAGAAAACATTTTTAATCTTATAGTACAGTACCTTAAAAAGTACAGTAATACCAGCTACATCACCTCTGCTTTTACACTTGCTTCTGGACATCCTGGGCTTGAAATAAAGATACTGTACTACTACACTGTATACAGCACTGTACAGTAAAGTACATAAAATCACAACCACTTGTAGAGGATGCATGCATGTGACAGTGTATGCCAGACAGGTGAACCAACTTACGTGATTGGACACGCAAACTCGTGTTCACATCTTTGAAAGTTCACAACTCGAATGTTCGTATGTAGTGGGCTTACTGTATTTTTCTTCGAGGAATTTTACAGCCTCAGGTCTTACATTTACATCTTTAACCCACTTGAGGTTAGTTTTTTTTTTTTTTTTTGGTATGGTGTAAGATAAGGATCCAATTTCATTCTTTTGTATATGGATATCCAGTTTTCCTGACACCATTTTTTGAAAAGACTGTCCTTTCCCCATTGTGTATTCTTTGCATCCTTGTCAAAAATCAGTTGACTGGGGCTTCCCTGGTGGCGCAGTTGTTGAGAGTCCGCCTGCCGATGCAGGGGACATGGGTTCGTGCCCTGGTCCGGGAGGATCCCACATGCTGCGTAGCGTCTGGGCCCGTGAGCCGTGGCCACTGAGCCTGTGCTCCGCAACGGGAGAGGCCACAGCAGTGAGAGGCCTGCATACCGCAAAAAAAAAAAAAAAAAAAAAAAAAAAAAAGAATCAGTTGACTGTATATATATGGGTTTATTTCTGGGCTTTCTATTCTGTTCCATTGGTCTTCTGGGTATATACCCAAAAGAATTGAAATCAGGATCTCAAAGAGATATCTGCACTCCCATGTTCACTGCAACATTCACAATAATCAAGACATGGAAACCACCCAAATATCCACTGACAGATGAATGGCTAAAGAAAATGTCATATATACATTCAATGGGATATTATTTAGCCTTAAAAAAGGAAATCCTGCCATTTGTTACAACATGGATGAACCTGGAGGAATTTATGCTAAGTAAAATAAGTCAGTCACAGAAAGACAAATACTGCGTTATTCCACTTACATGAGGTACCTAAAATAGTCAAACTCATAGAAGCAACGAATAAAATGGTGGTTATTAGGGGCTGCAAGGAGAAAAAAATGAGGAATTGTTCAATTGATAAAAGTTTTAGTTATTCAAGATAAATAGGTCCTAAAGATTTGTTGTACACATAGCGTCTGCAGTTAACGATATTGTATTGTGCAGTTAAACATCTGTTAAGAGAGTAGATTTCATGTTAAGTGTTCTTACTACAAGGAAAGGGAGAACTAGGAACACAAGTAAATATTGGCAGGTGAAGGATATGTCTGTTACCTTGATTTGTGTAACGTTAACATGGGTGTTTATATATGTCCTAACTTATCAAATTGTCCAGTTTCTATATCACTTATACTTCTTAAAAAGCTGTTATTTATTTATTTTTTGCTTGGAGTTTTAAAATTTCAACCTATAACACCAGTAGAAGCAGAGGGTGATGATGGATGTATCAATGGGAGGAGGGTCATCATAATCAAGTTAAGAGGAGGCTATAGTGGATTAAATCAGGCTCTAATTCAATGACTGTTGTTCTTATAAGAAGAGGGAAATTTTGACATCCACACATACACACACATAGAACACCATGTGACCATGTGAAGACTCAGGCAGAGACTGGAGTTATGCTATTGGAGGTAAGGACACCAAGTATCACCAAAGAGAGCCAGCAACCACCAGTTGTGTTACTTTGTGCCACTTTATACAGCAGCCACAAGAAACTCATCCATGGCCCCATCCAACTTCAAGGGGCTTGGATGGACCAATGCATGGAAGAGCTTAACCACTGTCTCCAATGTAACCCTTCTGTTGTGCCCCTGGGGCCACCCATGTGATTCTGCTATTCTTCCTCTTCCTAGACTGGCTGTGGTTCATTAGAACTTCCCTTCACTTTCATGAGTGCACGTCTGTGCAGCTTAGATGTATGTTCTAGGGTTCAGACCAGTGATAGCAGCAAATGCAGCTCATCCCCATAGAGAGAGATGAGAGCATCACCAGGGCACCATGGAAACTGCAGAGAGTCAAATTAAACATGAATCCCAGGCTTATCCTAAACAGCACATGTGCACATGCACATACTCACCCATCCCTACCAACTGCACCACAGAGTTCAACTGCATAATCATACGACATGGACATCATGTGGGTTCATAGCCCCCATAGGCCAGGTTCAGCAAGCATGTCATGGGCTAGTGTCTTGGCCCTAGGGTTACAGTCAACAGGTTGTCTGCAACTTTGGGCTTTGAGCTTGCTGGGTCCACACTATGCCATCCATTGCTGCAGCAAACTGTTTTGAATTGATGTTTGGTATAAAGGCTTCTATGATGGCAATCCACGCTTCATCTCTTGCCATAAAATAATTATTTGAGAAATGCAGAGAAATGCACTGTTAACAATTTAACATTTAATAAATAGGAAGTATTTTTCAGGGAACTGAAACCCATTATGGAAGTCATAATTTGTGCTTGGTGCCAGGAATATGTATTCTCAATTTCACTGTAGCCTGTGCCCAGCTATGAAACCTGAAACTCCCTCTGCATTATATATTCTCATTAGGATAGATTAACAAATCTAGTGTAAACAGTCCTGCACAGCATGCACCATTTTATATGAAGACACCAAAACATGTCAGCCTTTCTTACAGGGATGACAGAATCAAAATTGCCTCTCATTTATACGAGGCAACTATAGATGTTGAAATAGAGATTATCATACATTCAGAATGATCTTGCCTGTGTACTTCCCCCACCAATTTATGCATTCTGCCGTCCCTGGTGCAGCAAGCCTCTTATCTTCTTCTGAACTTTTCAGAAAATACCAGTATTTGAATCTTGAAATTAAATTGCATGTAAGCAATACCACAAAGGTATTTTCCAGTGCACTTATGACTTTCATTTATGATAGTCTGTGCCGCTCTGTCATCTATTCTGGAATTCAGACCTAATAAGACATCATACTTCAACAGTACAAAGGCAGCAGCCTCATTCATCTCATGGTTGAAGCAGTAATAAAAAGACATCAGGTGACACAAATACCAATATTTCAATATATTCAAATTAGAGGTGAGGAATGAGTCGGCTGTTTATTTTGCTGATTAAAGAAAGCTTTTTCCTACATCCAAGTGAGACTGACATTCAGATACCAGATCATCAGTGGGGGAAAAAAGTGAATTAAATGTTTAAATGTATCATTGCACCTCCAAAGAAATTCTCAGATCAAGTCACAAACACTCTATATTAATAAAGGATCTAAAGCTGATGGGCTTTTCTTGCCTGTCTTCCAGAGCATATTTGGAGAAATGAAAGAAAAATATCAAAGGCAATGATCCCTATAAAGGAAATAGTTATTTTATATTTCTTCACAGTTTAGAGATAAAGGGGGTAAAGTGATAGAAAATGAAGGAAGTTTAATTTGTTTAATTCTATACACACCGCACTTCTGTACCTTGATATTATAGTGGAAATGCCACTTCGTATGTTGAATTCCCTTTAAAATGTGAAATTGAGGACTAGGTGTTTTGTACATTCTTGCTAATGTCTACATGAGTTAAACCAATCCATACACTACTTCCTACCAAGGTTGAGACTGTGAAATAGTCCCCAGGGGGGTGCAAAAGACAACAATAGAAAGTAAGAAGTAAACTAGGCATGGAAATAGGAGGGGTCTGGGCCAAAGGGATGGGCCAGCTAGGGGAGGCTGAGATGAGACCTGTCACCTCTTGGTTTATGGAAGACCTTGAATTTGGCTTTGCCTCCTTGAATTTGTCCATGTATCTACCACCACCTTCCTGTCTTGCCCATACTCGAAGTTGAGACTATGACTCCAAGCAAATTTGTGCAGAGGGCACTTCATCTTGTTCATGTTCACCAAAACTGAGTTTTTAATCCAGGGCTCAGATAGGATGGAGATCTGGTCTCCTCACCAATGAAGTGGTGGAGGAAGCCTGAGGAAGGTCTCTAACCCTACTGCCAAAAGTCTATCTGTATTGGGGAGCAGCACAATTCTGTGGGACTATAAAAGCAGGACAGCCACTGACAAGAGGAAATATAGGGAAGGAAGTTTCAGCTGACCACAAAGAAAGGGCTGCCTTGCACCTAGAGCTGCTGCAAATACTGTGGGCTTTGGAGGGAGGGATTGGGTTCTCTGGCGCCGGGAGAGTGATAGAGTTTCCACGTTGGGTGGGACGTTTCAAGATCTAGCGTCCCAGGGGGAGAACTTCTGCATACTGATAAGCACCGTGGGGGTGGCTAGGAATCCCAGGATGTCTTGACTCTGACACTGACTTATGACGTTGTACCAAGAAATGGAGCAGGAACACCCACGGGCAATGCATGGCGTCTCCTAGGTGAAAGAGAGAGAGATGTGGTCTCCACATCTGGCTCTGTCCCCATTTGTGTCACAACCACACAGACTTCTAATAGCTAAAGCAGGCCCTTCTGGACGATGGGCAGTGAAATCTCCCTGGTGGCTTAAAGGACGCTGGGTGGCTGAGCTGGCATCCCCTCGAGCTGATTTAGATGGGATGGAAACTACAGGGAGGCACGGAAAGAACACCAGCCTTGGAGTTAGCCAGACCAGAGTTGGGATCCCCATGCTAGTTATGCTCATCAGATGGGAGGACTTAGGAAAGTCACTCAACCTCTCTGAGCCTCCATCCCTCATTTAGAAAGGTGAAGATGACACCTCCCCACGGAGCTGTTAGAAATATTAAACATCCCTGGCACAGAGGAGGCACTCAGTAGATCACAGCCATTAACTGAGAATGCTGTACATTGGAGGTAATTGAAATCTTCGCCCAGAGAAAGCTTCCCTAGCACTTTGTAGGTGTCACTTGGTTTGACATCAGCCTCTCAGGCCAATCACAGGAGAAACCACTCACACCCAACAGTGAGAAGACTCCCCAGAGATGACACGGATTTCACAATAATCTTTCTTCAAAGCCCTGCTGACCAGCAGTACCCAAGAACACTTGAAAACTCTGCCGTGATCCAGTCAGAGCACTCAGCCAACATTCTAATTTTTCCAGCAGCTTCACAAGAAGATGAAAAAAAAAAAAAAGCCAGCTACCCAATTCAGTCCTCACCTGTGTGTACATCCATCTTATATAATTAGTCAAAGCCTTGGTCAGCTCTATGCAAAGAGTCACAAATATGCATCTATATGCGATTCAAGGGGACGCTCCTCCAGTAATCTTGAAGCATCCATTATAACTTTGCTCAATTACATGCCTTTTCCCTTGTGTACATTTTTTAATTAATAAACTTTATTGTCGAGAGCAGTTCTAAGTTCCTGGCAAAATTGTGTGAAAAGTGCAGAGAGTTTGCATACACCCCTGCCTCTGCATGTGCATAACCTCCCCACTATCAACATCCCCCACTGGAGTGGTGTATTTGTTACAGTGATGGACCTACAATGACTCATCGTTATCACCCAGAGTCATGCTGTACCTTCCAAATGTGTAATGACGTGTATACACCATTACAGTGTCATACAGAGTAGTGTCACTGCCCTAAAAATCCTCTGTGCTCTGCCTAGTCACCCCTCTCCACTCCTAACACCTGGCAACAACTGACTCTTTCACTGTCTCCATAGCTTTGTCTTTTCCAGAATGTCATATAGGTAGAATCGTAGAATACATAGCTTTTTCAGATTGACTTCTTTTACTTAGTAATATGCATTTAAGGTTCCTCTGTGTCTTTTTATGACTTGATAGCTCATTTGCTTTTCACACTGAATAATAGTCTATTGTCTGAATATGTTACAGTTTATTTACCCATTCACCTACTGAAGAGCGTCTTCGTTGCTTCCAGCTTTTGGCAATTATGAATAAAATTGTTATAAATGTTTGTTTGCATGTTTTTGTGTGGACATAAACTTGCAGCTTCTTTGGGTGTATACCAAGGACCTCTACTCCTGGAATGTATGGTAAGAGTGTGTTTTTTAAGAAACTGCCAAACTGCCTTTCAAAGTGGCTGTGCCACTTTGCATTCCCACCAACAATAAATGAGAGTTCCTGTTGCTCCACATCCTTGTCAGCACTTGGTGGTATCAGTGTTCTGGATTTGGGCCATTTTAATGGGTGTGTAATGATTTCTCAATGTTGTTTCAGTTTACATTTCCCTGTTGACATATGATGTGGAGCATCTTTTCACATGTTTATTAGCCATCTGTATTTCTTTTATGGTGAGGTGTCTATTTAGGTCTTTTGCCCATTTTTAAGTCAGCTTGCCCATTTCCTTGTTGCTGAACTTTAAGCACTCTTTGTATATTTTGGATGGTCTTTTATCAGATAGGTCTTTCACAAATATTTTCTTCCAGTGTATGGCTTATCTTCCCTTTCTCATGAAAGTTTCTTCTGCAGAACAGAGGTTTTAAACTCCATCAGCCCTCCCCTTCAAGCAATACTGACCCATTGGAAATTTTTAAATATGGTTTTGGTTTTCCATCTCCTATAGCCTTGACCAACTGGGGGTTTTGACCGTGACATTCACTGTTGAAGATGCTCCTTCCACTTATAGCCAGAGACACTCATGGAGATGCCACCAAGACTGGCAATGTCCCCCTGTGACCTACAGATACACATGAATAAAGGCTGCCTGCAGGTGCCCTGTTGAGACCCAGCCCACATTCATCTGGATTTGGAGGGCCTTATGTGCTGATGGGAATGAGGCCTCCAGCTGTTAGACCACATCAGACAGAGAGAAAGAATGGTAGCGTGTCACTACCAGTGCAGGACCTAGGTAATTATGCCTGTCCTCTAAATGACAGCATTGATTAAATAGTAATTAATTCCTCAACAGGCTGAATTAAATAATCAAGTAAGCTTCAGGTCATGCAATTACAATAGTTATTTAACACTTAATGAAATACTCTTGCAACTACCAGTATGAAAAGTCTTCCCTCTATCTTGAAGCAGCCCCATTATTATGGAATGACTTTCCTACCAGGACCTAAGGATCCAGCTGGCAATCTATGGTAACCTTGTGGGATGAAATGCTTAGGTTAAAAGGTGCCCAGTTTCTCATCCTCTAGATGAGACTGGTCAGGCCCCCCAGCAGTGGGACCAACCAGCACTTGAATTTGCCTGTGGCTGGTGTCCAGTCTTCCCTTCTGCAACTATCTGAAGAATCGGTATCAGCAGTGCCTCTGAAAATGTCTTCATAGACATAGCATCTACCCTCAGATTTCTTCACCCTGAAATGTCCTCACAGGAAGGTAAAAGCATGTTCATAAGACCAGGTGTGTCCATACTATTCAGAAGACTATTAATTTATATGTTGACTGGAACTCAGGGGTTTAATCACATTCCCTTGTGACCCAGTGTTATTAAACAAATGGATTGGGCAAGGCAATATTATGGTAATATCACCTGTTCATAAAAATAATCCTATATTCTTTCTACATCCATGGAAGATTTGATGTTAATGACAGCAAAATGCAACAGCTGAGGAGTGTTGGCCCTTCCTGGGTAATTTTTTGAGAGTTTGGTACTTTTGCTTCCGGGTTTTAGCCTTAAGATAAACAAGCTTCCCTTCTCCACCCCCAGCACAAGTTATGCTGACCGGGAATGATAAAACTCATTGACAATGCAGTTTTTAACCTCCTGGTCTTATCATGAATATTTACTATTTGGTTGGGAGCCGGCACAGGGCAGCTGCCTCTCGGCTTCTCTCCCTGCTGCCGGAATCCATTGTTAGGAGAGTGTTGCCATGGCAACAGAGGGCCACAGAAGGCAAAGAAACTGACAGTCACCCAGACAAAGCATGAATCTGTGGGCTAATTAAAAGGTTCTGTGCTCAGGGTCACCTTGTAAATGAGAAATGTCTGTCAGAAACTCGTGGTCACAAAGGGCTCTGCAGAGAAGCCCTAGGAGCTCCCAGCCATGCCTCAATGCCTGTAGTTTCCAAAGTTCAGTCCACTGTTCCCTGGGTGAGGAACTCACAGGTCTTCCTAATTCATTGGCTGGGCCAGATTAGGAAATGATTGGGATCTATTTTTTGCCAGTAGGTGCATAAAACAGCAAACCAGAGTGATTGATTAAAAGCAGGCTGCTTTCCTCAGATCCTGATTTAGATCTGATGTTATTTGTAATTAAAATTGGTTTCAAAAGCTTATGAGCTGAATGTGGTATGTGGGGACAGTGGGCAATTTAAGCCTTGCTTTCAGGGTCTGGAAATATGGTAGACTACCATCAGTCTAATCAAGGCTGGAACAAGCTCTCTCCTTGGACCTTGATTAGTAGGTGCACCTTCAGTGGGTTCTTGGGACAAGCTGACTCTGAGCATCTCTAAGATACCAAATAGCTTCAAGAATATGGAGTCAGGATCTTGCCCCAAAACAACCCATAGCTGCTAATTGACACTTCAGTCCTCCCTTATCCAGCTCCCGCAGACCTCTGCAGCCATACCTCACACTGTGTCCCACAAGGGCAGTCACTTCCAGATAAATAGCTTCACTACAAACACAGAAGAGACTGGGTTCCTACTCTGACCCTTTAGAGATCAGTGGATGCTAAGTAGGAACAGAGAGTGAAATTCCCAGAGAAACCAAGGAAACCACAAGGAGGGGCCAGAATTTTACACAAGAGCCCAAAACCTAGAAAGAAAATCCCACAGCCAGACTCTGAAGATCAAAACCTTCACTGAAACCTTACGGGGTCCCTGAAAGACTGAAGCCATGAACTCCTGGCCCACCCACGTCTGTTAGCATCCGAGTCTTATAACCTCCCTTCAGACCCTGGGCAAAGTAGTCCCAACATCTCAAGTCATCCAGGAAGTATTTTGTGGAGCTTGAGATCCCCAGAGATGGACTCATCCACTTCCTCCTCTTCTTCCAAATGGCCAAGGCTCCTTTCTGACAGACAGAAAAGACTATAAGTTGGTTCTGGATTCAGACTTGTGTATCCATCCCGGCTCACCCCTGGTCTCCATGTGACCTGGAGTGAGTTGCCTCATGTGTCTGCTCCCCTTTTTCATCAGACTACGAAGGGGCAACAACAGTACTTCCTTCCCAAAGTTCCTGTGATAATTAAATAATGGAATCTTTGTAAATGTTTAGAAAGATGCCTGGAGTATAGTAAGCCCTTGGTAAACACCAGTATGTGTCATGGGTTGAGTTGTGTCTCCCAATAAGATACATTGGAGACTCAACCCCAGGTAACTCAGAATGTGACCTTATTTGGAAATAGGGTCTTTACAGAGTAGTCAAGTTAAGATGCAATCGTTAGGGTGGGTCCCAAACTAATATGACAGGAGTCTTTTTAAAAAGAGGAAATATGTTTCTTTTTATGGCTGAGTAATATTCCATTGTATATATGTGCCACATCTTCTTGATCCATTCATCCGATGATGAACATTTAGGTTGTTTCCATCTCCGGGCTATTGTAAATAGAGCTGCAATGAACATTTTGGTACATGACTCTTTTTGAATTATGGTTTTCTCAGGGTATATGCCCAGTAGTGGGATTGCTGGGTCGTATGGTAGTTCTATTTGTAGTTTTTTAAGGAACCTCCATACTGTTCTCCATAGTGGCTGTACCAATTCACATTCCCACCAGCAGTGCAAGAGGGTTCCCTTTTCTCCACACCCTCTCCAGCATTTGTAATGAGGTGGATAGACCTAGAGTCTGTCATACAGAGTGAAGTAAGTCAGAAAGAGAAAGACAAATACCGTATGCTAACACATATATATGGAATTTAAGGAAAAAAAATGTCATGAAGAACCTAGGGGTAAGACAGGAATAAAGACAGAGACCTACTAGAGAATGGACTTGAGGATATGGGGAGGGGGAGGGTAAGCTGTGACAAAGCGAGAGAGAGGCATGGCCATATATACACTACCAAACGTAAGGTAGATAGCTAGTGGGAAGCAGCCGCATAGCACAGGGAGATCAGCTCGGTGACTGCCTGGAGGGGTGGGATAGGGAGGGTTGGAGGGAGGGAGATGCAAGAGGGAAGAGATATGGGAACATATGTATACGTATAACTGATTCACTTTGTTCTAAAACAGAAACTAACACACCACTGTAAAGCAATTATATTCCAATAAAGACGTAAAAAAAAAATAAAAATAAAAATAGGGCTTCCCTGGTGGCACAGTGGTTGAGAGTCCACCTGCCGATGCAGGGGACACGGGTTCGTGCCCTGATCCGGGAAGATCCCACGTGCCGTGGAGCAGCTGGGCCCGTGAGCCATGGCCGCTGAGCCTGCACATCCGGAGCCTGTGCTCCACAACGGGAGAGGCCACAACAGTGAGAGGCCCGCGTACTGCAAAAAATAAATAAATAAATAAAAATAAGTAAATAAATAAATAAATGAATGAATAAAATAAAAAATAAATAAATAAATTTAATAAATGATAAAAAATAAATAAAATAAAATAAAAAGAGGAAATATGGACACAGGGGCAGACACATATAGAGGGGAGGGGATATGAAGACACAGGGAGAGCACCACGTGAAGACAGAGGAGTGAAAGGATGCATCTACAAGCCAGGGAAAGCCAAAGATTGTCAGCAAACTGCCAGAAGCTGAGAGCAGGCAAGCAAGGTTCCCCAACAGGTTTCAAAAGGTCATGTCATGCTGGCACCTTGATTTTAAACTTCTAGCCTCCAGAACTATGAGGTGATAAATTTCTGTTGTCTAAGCCACCCAGTTCATGGTACTTTGCAGTGGAAGCATTAGGAACTAATGCAGCACGTTCATTAGAGTACACGTAAATAAGCTCTAATCCAAGAAAACCAAAAATGCAGGACCTTTATTTTTTCTCTTTTTTCTAATTTTTATTTTTATTGGGGTAGAGTTGATTTACAATGTTGTGCTAGTTTCAGGTGCACAGCAAAGTGGTTCAGTTATACATATATGTGTACCTATTCTTTTTCGGAGTCTTTTCCCATACAGGTTATTACAGAGTATTGAGTAGAGTTCCCTGTGCTCTACAGTAGGACCTTGTTGATGATCTGTTTTATATATAGCAGTGTGTATATGTCAATCCCAACCTCCTAATTTATCCCTCCCTACCCCCCCTTTCCCCTTTGGTAACCATAAATTTGTTTTTTAAGTCTGTGAGTCTGTTTCTGTTTTGTAAATAAGTTCTTTCATATCACTTTTTAGGTTCCACATATAAGCAATATCATATGGTGTTTGTCTTTCTCAGTCTCACTTACTTCACTTACTATGATCATCTCTAGATCCATCCAGAACGTGCAGTACCTTTAAAAAGAAGTTTCTCATCAACCTGTCAGGTGGTGTTCAGTCCTGGCCAGGTGGAACCCTCTGTTCCAGGAGCTTATGCAGGAACCCAGGTTCTTTCTATCTTGTTGCTCCACCACCTGCACTCCACTCGGTGGGAAGGGGCAGGAGAGAGTCTGGGACACATAATGTTGGGGCTTCAGAGCTCCGGACATGACCTGGAGGTGAGGCATCGCCCACTTCCCATCAGCACGGGCTGAGCCACATGGCCACACCTGCTTGCATGGATGGGGGAAGGGGATGGAGCCACGAGTGCTCCTTGTTGAGAATTTTTTTAAATAAATTTATTTATTTTATTTATTTATATTTGGCTGCATTGGGTCTTTGTTGCTGTGTGCAGGCTTTCTCTAGTTGCAGCGAGCGGGGGCTACTCTTTGTTGCAGTGCATGGGCTTCTCATGGCGGTGGCTTCTCTTGTTGTGGAGCACGGGTTCTAGTCACGTGAGTTTCAGTAGTTGTGGCTCGCAGGCTCTAGAGTGCAGGCTCAGTAGTTGTGGCGCATGGGCTTACTGGCTCCACGGCATGTGGGATCTTCCAAGACCGGGGTTTGAACTCATGTCCCCTGCATTGGCAGGTGGATTCTTAACCACTGTATCACCAGGGAAGCCCCCTTGTTGAGATTTATTATTATTATTATTATTACTATTATTATTCAGTGAATGGGAAACCCCATACTACATTTGATGAGAAAACAGTGTAGGGAATTAGTCCATGTCAAAACCGAGAGCATAGACATATACCACATAATGGTTCAAGTTTGACAGAATTAGCCCTTTTAGAGGAAAGACCCTCCCCAAAATAGCTGGGCAGGTTCTCCCAAGAGATAGTCACAGGGGATGCTCCCAACTGATCAAGTTATAGCTGCCCTGAACCTCAAGACTCTCTGTGAGAGAACTGGGCCTCCCAGTGACTGGTTTAATTGCTCTCTGCAGCTAAATGGTCATTTCTTTAGCTGCAACAAGGTTTGGGTCATCTCTGTCTGGTGGTTTTATTAGCATCTATTTTTACTCATAACTAAGAGATAAATAGGCAAGGATTTCATGCTTGATGTAAACCTCTTTGTTAAAAAGGCTCATTCATCACTAACTGCCTTAGAAATTATAACCAAACCATGCACCTTCTGAAATCATTCGAAGCATTAAGATGCAACTATTTATCAATTAATTTAAACTTCAGTGAGAGTTTTGCAGACACAGGCACTTTAGGATTTGGTCTAATGGATTGAATTTAGACTACTCTACAAATGAATTCCGAGATCAGGGTTATGTACATTCACAAGCTGAGACTTTGTAAAGTTTTCTTGGAGGAATGAAAGAATATATTATAATCTGGATTCCTTATGTGTGTCCCAGAAGAAATCAGCAGTCAGTTTCTTCTACTGTAAAATTAATCCAGAAAGTAAAAGAACGTAATATAAGAAATAATTCTATTGAGGCACACAGGTATTTTAACGCCAACAATATCCAACAAAGTTTTGGCCCTATTATTCTGAACCCCTTTGAAAAAGATGTCAAATCTTATCAAACTGAATTTGAAAGAGACCATAAAGGATTTCCAGGAAGCTCTTGTGAGGATCAAAATGAAGGTTTATAGCAACAGAAATAAATTTGATTTCTAAAGTGACTTTTGATAACACTGTGTTAATAATCTTGAGGGAAAATCTTCTCAGGATGAGTATTAGGTCATGGGGTATTCAATCAGTGAAGTAATGTTGAAGTAGGGAATGTGCAAATTAAAGATAGCATCATTTGTCTTAAATTGATAAGAGACAAGACCACAGGAAGAGTCTCCAAAATATACGGCAGAAAATCGAGCCGGATTTAATTTGATGAATATCACCCAGCCTCATGGTGATGTAAATACCTTATTTCCAAGATTCTATAGATGAATTTGTAGCCAAAAAAAAGAGGTAAATGATTCTACAGAAGGAGGAGGATGAGGATGGGGCGGGGAAAATGTGAAATGCTTGAATTCATTCTCCCCAAAATGGTAAGAAATAGTGACATGGAAGTAGGGTTTAGGTCAAGACTGGAAACTGGCAGAAATACTGCATCTAATCTGAATTTGTATATAACAACCCTCAGCCCAGAAGTTGCACAAGGCCTTGGACACCCAGGCCAAGAGCAGAGCTAGTGACTAAATCTCCCCACCTCAGTGGCCTTGGGCTGCTGGGCAGCCACACGGCAGACCCAGAGACAGAGAGAGCGGGCTTCACCCAGAGGCGATCAGAGACCACCCAGCCCAGAGATGTGCAGCTGCAGACTCTCAGGTCCTGGGGGGTCTGCCTCCTGCACTCCAGGTCGTCCAAGTCAAAGGCAACACCTCAGAGCAGATAAAGGTGACTCCAGCAACTATGATCCCAAGTTTTGGCACCTTCTTCTTCCTTCGGTTGTCCCTCTGTGTCCTCAGCTGCCTCAAATCTCACTCCTTCATCCTCAGCAGCAGACTCCATCTCAAACATGATGCACCCCTCCCCAAACCTGCTGCCCCTCCAGCCTCCCCTGCCTTTGTGCATTGGAGCATCATAGTCCTAGTTGCTCAGACAAAATATCTAAGAATAATTCTTGACTTCTATCTTTTTCTCACACACCCCACATCCAACACTTTAGCAAATGCTATTGACTCCACCTGCAAAACAACCCAAAGCTGTCTTCTTCTCACAGTCGCTACCCTTGCCAGGAGTCCCAACCCACAACAACTCTCACCTGGATTATCAAAATAGCATCCTATCCAGTCTCTCTGCTTCTCCTAACCTCCCTCCAACCCACTCACCTCATAGCAGTCAGAGTAATCTTTAAGAAACACAAGTCAGATCCTGTCAATTTCTTCCTCAGACCCCCATTCACAGAAATTCTGGGTCTGATGGAGCTGGTAACTAAAAAATTAACATGGTGACAGTAGTGTGATTCACACTCTGTAGGCAACCGTATGCTTGCCTGTGGTATCCCCCAAAGACCCCCAACTGTACCTTTCAGGTACAGACCTCCCCACAGAGCTCCAGACCCTCATATCTGAGGGTTTGCTTGTTATCTTCATTAGCTTTTTCAACACAATCTCCAGCTCAACACATCAGACGCTGAATTCATCATCTCCACCCACACACTTCCCATCACAAACCTGGCCCCAAACGGTCTACTCCTCAATGAATGGCACCAGCTGCACAAGTCACAGCCTCAGTGTGATCCCTGGCATCTGCCTCTCCTCCCCCAGTATCGACTAGGCAACAACTCCTGCCTATCTCACCTCCTAAGTATCTCTTAAATCAGCCCAATTCTCACTATTGCCACCCACCCCCAGTGGTCAGTGAGAGCCTTACCTGTCACCTAATTGGTCTTCCTGAGTCCAGTGTGGCCTCCCAGGCTGATACATTTCCAAACAAGTGGCCCTTCCCCTCTTCCCTGGGAATCCCAGTTCTGTGCTGCACGTCCTCAACCCAGTGTCATCTGTCTCTTCAAAGAATGTATCTAATACATTCTTCAGTGTGGTGATTTGATTAACGACTGTCGACTGAACAAAGCATGAGCTCCAAGATGGCAGGGACAAATCCGTCTTTGCCCATCATTGTATCCAAGAGCCCAGAGCAGTGTCTCCCTCACTGACCTATTTTTGAGTGAATTTAAACTTGATGGCAACATATATTCATGGAGAATCAAAAGTCTGAATCTAAGCACTCCTGCAGACCCTGGGGGAGTGTGGTAGTGTGGTAGGGTAGTGTGGTGGGGTAGTGTGGTAGTGTGGTAGGGTAGTGTGGTAGGGTGGTAGGGTAGTGTGGTAGGGTGGTAGGGTAGTAGGGTAGATGTTCAGCTGCAAGTAAACCTTCTCTTTATGAGCAGGAGCTTTGGGTTCTGACATCAATAGCATCTGACAAAATCCCCTGCTACACTTATGTAGATGGCCAGAATCAATTAAAATAATAGTATGAAAATTATTACTAATATTATTTCAGAACTTCAGAGTGTCCAGGGCATTTTACACACATTACCAAATACTGCAAAGACATCTGAGGGAAATCTCAGCCAGCAAGCAGAGTCGACACAGCTCTATTCCCTAACCTATTTGCAGTCTTGGTTGGACAAGTAGTGGGAATAGCCCAAGGAATGCACCGAGTTGACACGTGCTCATCACACCCCCTCAGACAAGCAGAGAGTGAACTGAAACAGCTACCCTCCAAAGGTGGATTAGAACATGTCCAGAGAATGACAAAAACTTCTCCTTGACACATTCTCACCTGCCTTTTCAAGCCCTGTGTTCTGTATTATCCCAGATGTCACTTTCAGGACCCTCCTTACATCCTTGTGTGAATCCTGATCACCTCCCCTTATAAACAGCCCCTGGATAGAACATAAATTACAGATGCATGTGCCTCATGTCTGTGAGGGGGCAACACCCCTAGGGATAATCCATCTCCAAGCAACACATAACGTGCTGTGCATGGGAAATGACTCGCTCTGTATCCTGAACAGCCCTCACACACACTGAGACATAAACAGGAGGCCTGACAGTGAGAGCCGCATCCTTAGAAAAGCTGGGCATGGTCCACATCCCATCTGAAAACTCCCCTCCTCACAAGAGAGCTGTCTGTCTTACTCATAGAAAAGAGGAAAGGGCTCTGAAATGCATCCTGCATGGCTGATTTTAAACTTAGAGGGCTACAAGTTAGCCTTGCTGAAATCCAAATTGCATCTGCTTGCCTCATCATTTTATTTGAGCTGTTTTATTTTGTCTCTTTTTTGATCTCCAGTGAAACAGTGTTGGTTTCATGTAGCAGATGCTCAAGGTTTTCATAGGAAATAGTCTTACACATGCACACACACACATCAGACACACACTCTCTATAGTTATGGAATATAATACAAATCTAACCCTGCCTTGTAAAATACTCAAGACATTGCTGTACTTAGAGAAAGGTCAAAAGCAGCAAAGAGTAAAGGGGAGTCCGGGAAGGGAACGTCTTTGTCAGCAGATTCCAAGTTACTCCCCCACAGACTCACGATCAACGATTCTTAATCTCCAGGGTGTCTCAGAATTGCTTCGAGAGCTTGTTAAAAATTTAGATTCCTGGCTCCCACCCCAGGAGGTCTTGATTTAGCAGATCTTGAGCATGGCTGTAAATCTGGTTTTCACCAGCAACTTGCTTGATTCAGAACCTGTTTGTCCAAGGAGCAAACTGGGCTGTGACACTGAACCTGTCATTCTCCTCCCCAGAGCCCTTCCATCATCCCCCAAGAAGGGGCTCTGGCTCTGCCCCGGGTGCGTCTCAGGTTCCCCTCACAGGGGCCATGTCATCTCCTGGCCCTTCAGCTCACTGCCCAAACCCCCTCTCTCTCGAAGCTGCCTCCACCCTCCTGGGAAACAGTGTTGCAATTTGCTCACTGTGTCCCTTACTTGTGGGACATTCTCCAGCCTCTAGAATGGCCTCACTAAATCATTCGCCTGTCACTGCATCACAGCCCTTCCTCAGCCCCACCGTGGTGGCTTGTCCCAGGTACCATGCTGAATCCTATGATTCCTCCTGGGGAATCACCGAGCTAGGAGTGGTCTTGGCGACCCCCAAAGTAGATACAAACAAAATGATAGCATTTAATAACATGCAAAACAAGATTATTTACTGCTGATGGAGACATGTATGATATCAAAATATAAAAACATGCTCAGTAGTGATAAGTGAGTGGATGAGGTAGGAAAGTTCGTATGACTCAACTGTAATATTTTATACCTTTAAAGGAATGAAGCAAATATGGTGAAGTGCTAAGATTTGACATAGCTGAATCATAGTTTATGGTGGTGTCATATTGTTCTCTATATTTTTCAATCTGCTTCAAATATTTTCATAATGAAAAACATTGAAAAGGAATGAAGTAAAAGTATAAGGTACCCCTGAAGAAATTTAGATTCAACTGTAGCTTACCTTTCTCTGTTTTTTTATTACAGAGCTTTCCTACATCATGGCAAACAGCTCAGAGGGGGAAGCCCAGAGATTGGAATTCCAGGAAGTAGCCCCATAAATCTGATGTCCAGTTCTTTCCTGAGTGGGGATTTTATGGGGACAAAAGCACCTTTCATACCTAAAGAAGGTTGGAGGCAAGGCAAGGAGATCCAGGGGAAGGGAAGATTGTCCATTATGGCCAGCCGTCATGTAAAAAATTGCACTGGGGTGTGAGTGGCCCTCACATATGAGAGAGTGATTCTCTTTTCCCTTGAAAGGATTCCCAAGGAGAAATGAAACAGGATGGAAATTGGGTTTGGGAAAACTGGAATTGTGATAATGATGATGTATTATAATTTCTCAACACTTTACTCAACCACAAGGTGCTGTGCACATGGAACACAGAGAAACTAAATTACCATCTTTGTCTTCTAAGAGCTACAGTCTATCAGAGGAGCTGTAGGTGGACAGATTCAAAGGCACTTGCATTTGTGCATGGGAGGGTAGTGATGATGGCCCTATGCCTGCCTTGGTCACTCATTTCCCCACTGTGTCCCTTAGAGCTTGGACACCTTATGCCATCAACAGGCATTTGCTGAACTGAACTGAAACACTTAATTCTGCTGATAATAATCATCATATGCCACTGTACCAAATCCATCTCTTTATTGGCCCAATATTAGTTCCAAAACCCATGTATATTTCCCACTTGCCTACACAGGCACCCTGGACATACCCCCAAGAAGAATTATCCCACTCTGCATCCCAAGCATGCTGGAAATTTCTTGAAATCAGAGACTGGGTCTTGGTGGAGGTGGCTGCGGTCACCATGGAAACACAGTCCTCTACTGTCCTGCTGCAGGGAGCGATTTTGACTGCCAGGTCAAGCTGCCGGCCTCTGGGTCCCCTGCTGCATTCACAGCAAGGCCACACTTCCCAGATGCTCCCAGCCACTACCTGGGCACGGTGGGCATTGGCACCTGCCCGTTCCTGCTGAGCTGGAAAGTCCTCCCACGAGCAGCTTTGGCTAGAAGACACCTCATCCTCCAGCCGAACCCTTCTCATACTGCACTATAGAATGAAGCTTGTCTACTCAGCCCTTCCCTTCCCCTTCTCACAAATGTCAGACCTGCCTTGCAGCCTGAAAGCTCTCCCAGTCTCCTCATGCCCCCTTCTTTAATCCTTCACAGGAATTTCCCTGATAACCTCTCACATGTCTAATCCTACCCTAATGTCTGCTTCTCAGGGACCCAAAGTGACACAGTTTTATTTCCAACACTAGCAAAAGACAAAAATATTATAAGAGCTAAATAGTTATTTTTCAATGAATATAAATAATAAATTGAGAAAAAATAATGTGGATGAAAATTGAGAAGTTCTCTACAAGGAAAATGCCAACTATTCACTGGTATCTATAATTGAAAAACCACTTTAAAATAAGTTTTATGATCAGTGCATTGTTTGTAAATTAATTTTTGTCAACATTTTAAAATTCATGAATGATTAGCATTCAATAAGAAATCACGCTTGATGAAATTACCAAAGAAATTTATAACCTGATTTCGGCTTCATTAATTTAGCCATTCTGGAGGCACTGGGGTCCTCTCTCAGCAGTAGCTGAAGTCTACTCTGAGAAAGAGATGGGCCAAATCTTTGTCAGCCTGTGCTCATAGTGGCATTATTTGGGACCTACAGTTTTTCATGTTTGCAATTATCAGCATCTATGGGGTCCTAGTTTTCACCCTGATAGTCTTATGTGTGAATGTTCTAACCTCCAAACAATTGGAGAAAATAAGCATAGTAGATCCATCCAGAGTTGATAATGCTCCAGTGTTGCCTGAGGACAGGAATACCACCCTACTCTCCAGGAAATATGCAGTGAAGAACCAGTGGCAACAGGTTTGATGGGAGAAGCACACCTATTGGTGTGATCTGGATTTTGTGTTAATGTGGTTTACCAGCTATACACAATGCTAAGAAACAACAATACTACTTATGTTTGCTCTATAAACTTCAATACCATTGTCCAGAAGCCTTTTTTGAATCTAAGATTGTCCTCTTTATCTACCGTATGTAAGAAATGACATTTACCACCAAAAATATCTATTAAGCTTTTGTTATGTGCTGATGTTAACTTTTTGAATTCTCACAGCAACCCAGTGAGACAGGAATTATTATTATTGCCATTTTCAGATGAGAAACTAGAGACTCAGAGATGTTAAGTAATTTGCCCAAGGTCACACAGCAAAAAGAGCCAAGACAAGGTGTGAAACTGAGCAAACTACAGAGTCCCTTAACAACCCTTCTGAATTTTAACTTCATTTTAAGAGACCAATAACCTAAGATGATTTTTTAAATTTAGCTTCGTAATTTCAAGAAGGAAAAAAATGACTTCTGGTATAATTCCAATTAAGATAATGTCACCATGGAGAAAAAAAAGCTGTCAACACAACACACGCCCTTTTAAGCAAGTCAATGTCTTCGCAATAATGTTCTCTTCCTTTGACAAAGAGATTTCTTTCTCTAAGCAGACAGACAGCCTGCTGCTCAAAATTTATTAAAAACATGTTTAGTATTCCGCTCAAATCCTTTTTCCAACTCCGAATATGAAAATATTTTTATTGTTCTGAATGATGGCCAGATCAATGACTAAGCTGGGGTGGTCAAGGTTTACTTTCTTGAAAAACAATAAGTGATGTTCGGAAAGGGTAGAAAAGCTAATAATCTGTATAATGTGATGTAAGACGTGTAACATATAATATACATGGCCATCAGTCAACTCTCTATAACACAAATTTTAATTAGGGGAGGTGGTCATTTTTTTTAACATCTAAGGTATTTTAAAAAATTCTTTGTCAATACAACTATCAGTCATGACCTATTTGTTCATGATGCCGAGGGCTCTTGAGCCCTTCCTTCTACTTGCTCTCACTTGCCCCAGCTGGAGAGCAGTTCATAGACAAGACAGTGGGAGGGAGAGAAATGCATCTCTCAGAAGGCTCTGGCTTCAGTTAGCCTTGGATTTTAATTTTTTTTTTAATTTAAGTCATCAGGCTTTTGAGAATGATGCACAACAGGCATGAACAGCTCCTACACCATGTAAGGCTGATGCTGTACAACATCAGCATTTGCATTGATAAAGAAATGTTTGAATCTCCTCATGGCAACCCTGCATTCTTGGTCCAGTGATCTGTCTGGACCCTGTGAGTAGAATCCTGGTAAGTCTCTTCAACTTTAAGTCAGTTCCCCATTCTATAAAATGGAACAACTGAATCCTAGGGTTTTAAAATAGGCAACAGGTGTGAAGTGCCTAACAGAGAGTGTGGGAAAGAGTTCGTGTTTGGAAGACCTTGGTTCCGCCAGTTAAAGACCTGATGGAAATAATGATTTGGAAGGTGTGACTTGCGCGTTGGTGATGGACTATTTTTGTTTCCTATTTCTGAGTTACTTGGAACTGCATATTTTTGACTTAAGTGGGAGAAAAAATGTCCATTGATAATTATTTTACTCTCAATGCTTTTGAAGAGGAGTATCTTGGTAAGTAAATTTATGTCTTTCTCAAAATTATATCTATAAACAAAGGTGAGAATTTGATGGGAGAAGCAAGGACTCAGCTAAGCCAGTGACAGGAATGGTTCCTACACCTGTCCTGGGGGTATTTTCAATGATCCTAGATAGGGCAGTGCCCACATTTGTTGAGGACCATGCTCGGTGTTCAGGACTCATTGTGGAGACAGTAGAGAATCACTGAATCTGGTGCTGAAGAACATGAGTTTGAAAACACCCTTCTTTCACCAATGAAGAGGCCAAAATCCAGAGAAACCAAAAAAAAATTGTTCAAGGTCTTACCGCCATTCAGAAAGGAAAATACAAATCTCATGACCTCCATCCAGGGTTTTCCTACTAGAACCCACTAGTGGCTTTATTGGGATGTTCTGTGCAGGTTGGAGCAGGAAATCCAAAACTGCTGTGTTATCCTGAGAGGTATTTTGTACTAATTTTAAATACATCCAATTGAAATAAGTAAAGTCATGATGTTAGCCAACAAAAATATTTGTGTAAAATAGAACTATTCTGTTGTAAGTTCACTTAACTATGTATGAATTTGATACAGAAAAATGTACACATTTTAACTCTATTGACAAAATTTATATGAGATATGAAAGTTGAGTTCAAAGGCGGCATTCAAAATATAGTGTCAGAAAATAAAAGTATAAAAGACATTGAAATAAACAAATTTAATTACTGTCTAGGGCACCTTTCTTTGTCTTTGAGGTTTTAGTGGTAGATGTGTAAGTGTAGATGACCAACAGTAATGAAAACTGTTCTTGTCCACATAAAGCACATTGTATCTGGTGGAAACGCACATGATTTTTGCTCTGTGGATATGGATTAATTTTGTATCTATTTTTAAATTTATTTCTATATTCTTTTATTCTTGATGGTCTATACATGTGTGCATGTGTGTTTGTTTTAATTTTCCTTTGAACCAGTTAAAACATTGTAATGATTACCTTACTAATTAAAGTGTTAAATAAAATCTTTGATGTATTAATTTTGAGTCATTATCTTACCTAAAGTCATCATTTAATAGGACATGCAAAAGACAATAGCCACTTTTCATCCAAAAGGTTAGAATCCAAATTTTATCTCTAATTAATAAATGAAACCCTCTGTCCCCCAGAGCCTCTACAGCCTAAAGCTATTTCAGGTACATGTATGCTCACCACCCAAGCAACCACTGCAGCCTTCCACAGAAACAGGGGAGGGGACTATGGACCACAAGAGTATTTCTGCAACAGGTTGGAGGATCAGCATAGTTTTCAACATTCTAATTAGAGGAATCTAGAGTTGAAACAGTCCACAGGGTAAGGAAACAAAACTCTGGGCAGAGTGAGGCCGAAGAGTCTGATCTTGGGCCCCACTAGCTGATACCAGGGAAATGCAAGACCCTCCACTGGTTGACTTCCTGCCTTCTCCCCATCTTCTCCTTCATGCACAGCACGAAATGCCCTCTTCATCACCAGAAACGAATCTCTTGCATGTGAAATGCTTTAGGAAATTGATAACAATATAATCGTGAGGTTGTAGGTGATTGTTGAACCTCTCAAGTCCGCATTTCCCACATTTGTCCAAATAATCTCCACTAGAATGATCTCAAAGGTGTCCGTAACTCTACTCACAATTAATTCTAGGGTTATATGTAAACAGCCATGAGCACGTATGTTTTATTTTGCTTTTTAAATTTGAAAAAAAAATCTGATATGAACAAGGTTTAATCCAATTTCACTGTAGCACATGGATGAATTCTAACAAGTAGTTTAAAAATGTACCTCTGGGGCTTCCCCGGTGGCGCAGTGGTTGAGAGTCCGCCTGCAGATGCAGGGGACACGGGTTCGTGCCCCGGTCCGGGAAGATCCCACATGCCGCGGAGTGGCTGGGCCCATGAGCCATGGCCGCTGAGCCTTCGCATCCGGAGCCTGTGCTCCGCAACGGGAGAGGCCACAACAGTGAGAGGCCCGCGTACCGCAAAAAAAAAATTTTTTTTTAAAAATGTACCTCTTCATGGAAGCTACATGAAACAGTTATCAATCTGAAGTTCATTTCAGAGAATATGTTTAATGGAACTAGAAGGTTAAACTAGAATAAAAAAAAATCATAGGATGGAATAATACTTCTGATTGGCATTTCCATGGAGCTTCACATCACCCTGGGAGGCAGGAACAGTTCCTCTTTCATTCCTGTGTTTAAAGGTTGTAAATGTCACTCATTCAGATAGAGGTAACAGAAAGTTGACAGCAGAAGTTCACTGAGAGCTGGCAAAGATGATGATTTTCTCAAACTGTGTTTATGTATCGTGTCAGCTCTCTGTTTAAACAATTAGGGAGTCATTTTGACCTTTCTTGGAATCTTACTGATAAGTTTTATTTGGAATATGAAAAGACTTTCTGGTTTTATCTTAGTCTCTTTGAATGTGGCTGATTCACATGACACATGTGATATGAACACATCCGATGGAAATCAGCCCACGTGAAAACAAAGCAGGGGAAGTAGGGCCCTCCCCATCTCAGTAGGGAACAAATTATATCTTTCTAGGAAAAATTAACAAAAATTGAGTAAACAACAAATTATTTACCAAGTTTTTTTTAACATCTTTATTGGAGTATAATTGCTTTATAATGCTGTGTTAGTTTCTGCTGTATAACAAAGTGAATCAGCTATACGTATACATATATTCCCATATCCCCTCCCTCTTGCGTCTCCCTCCCACCCTCCCTATCCCACCCCTCTGGGTGGTCACAAAGCATTGAGCTGATCTCCCTGTGCTATGCAGCTGCTTCCCACTAGCTATCTATTTTACATTTGGTAGTGTATATATGTGCATGCCTCTCTCTCACTCCATCCCAGTTTACCCTTCCCCCTCCCCGTGTCCTCAAGTCCATTCTCTATGTCTGCATCTTTATTCCTGTCCTGCCCCTAGGTTCTTCAGAACCTTTTTTTTTTCTTCAGATTCCATATATATGTGTTTTTCTCTTTCTACCAAGGTGTTTTTAAGATGAGTTCCGCTTCAATGGGCAGAGATGGGGGAAGCATTTTAGGGAGAAGATGTGAATTGAACAGAGTAAAAACGAAAGCAAACCCAGGGTAGCTGCTCTTTCTGGAACGGCAGTCAGCTGAGCATCGGGGATAGGACGTGAAGGGTGTTTTGGAATCAGGATGGAGACGGTTGGATCCTGCCTGCTAGGATTGGAACCAAAGCAGGCCCAGAAGAAGTACTGAAGGGTTTTGATCAATAATCTGACGTGATTACTTGAGGTTGTCAGAATGAATAATTAATTGGAATGGCCTTAGCCATAAAGACAAGTCTTAAGCAAGAGGTAATCAGGATAGTGCCTGGCACACAGTGTGAGATCAAGAAATAGCTGTTGGTCACCTGGGCTGTGAAGCAGCAGCAGAAAAGGGAGACAGATTCAAGACAGACTGAGAAAGGAAAATCTATAGGACTCATCAATGCGTTGGATTTGCTTCCCCTGCAAAAATAATGCAGTCAGAGCTATTTTGACTGGGGTCAGGGCCAGCCTATTCAGGCACCACATCCATCTCAAAGGACCCAGTACTGACAGTGATGTGATGGGTCTTATTTTCCTCAGTCAACCATGGAAAACTCTTCTAGAATCATTTTCTCTTTCATAGCCAAAGTCCCAGCCCACTGTTACTGGTGTCATTTAAGGGCTGTTTTTTCCCCTTGGGGTTCACATCTATATAAAATGCTATCTAAAAATAGCCACCTCATACAAAGACAGGCAAAAATTTTTGCCCAAAATATGACCTGTGAACAGCTGGAATGTAATTATAATTCAATAAGCAGAAACCTAATCTATGGTACCGTGTTCTCTCCTGAGAAACCATGTGGACAGGGAAATCATTGTGCAGGACTCTCCCTTGCATCAAAAAAGAGTATCCAGCACCTCTGACTGAAGCCGACCAGATGCCAGTACCTCCCTCAGCAATGATGAAAATAAAAATCCCCCAACTCCTTTCCAAATACCTCCTATGAAAGCAGTAGGTCTCTAGATAGAAATTTGGAGCACACAAAAGCTAAGACAAAGATCCAGAGGTAGCTGGGTTTGCCCATAGCTTTCCAAGGAAAAGAGTCTGAATCCAAGGCACACATGTTATTGTCACTGGAAAAGTGAGCAATGGATGATCCACCAGGACTCATCAAGGCTGTGGTGGACAGAATCCTAAAGTGATCTACTGGTGCCCCACACACCCCGGTAGAATCTCCTCCTCTAGAGCTGGGAGGGATCTATGAATGTAGGAGAACATCACACAAGTGATGAGGCTTTGTTGTATGACACAGGTGACCCAATCAGGTGAGCCATTAATACAGATGTGTTTTTTTCCTGGAGAAGGACATTCAAAGTTGAGAGGGATTTGATGCAAGGGAAATTCTCCACGGTTGGCTGTGAAGATGGAGAGCATCAAGTGGCGAGGAGTGTGCACTGCTTCTAGGAGCCAAGAGCAGCCCCCAGTTGACAACCTGCAAAAGAGTGGAGACCTCAGTCCTACAACTGCAAAGATTGAATTCTGCCATCGATCTGAGTGAGCTTAGAAGCAGATCCTTGACCATAGCTTCCACATCAAAGGCAGCCAAGCCAACACACCTTGACTTCAGTCTGGTGCTGAGTGTGGGCTTCTAACCTTTATATAGACATAATAAATGGGTTTTGTTCTAAACTGCTAAGCTTGTGGTGCTTCATCATGCAGCAATAGGAAAAGATAACAAAGGTCTCGATGAAATTTTACTCAAGGCAATTCATCTCCTTTTGCTATAATTTATTATTATTATTATTATTATTATTATTATTATTATTATTATTATTATTATTATTATTATTTGGTTTCTTAAGTATCTCAGCCTGGGTCCCAACAAGAACCATCATGTCCATAAATCAACTGAGGAAACTTAATACAGGGGATGGTTACAGAGATTTGGGCCGATGTAAAATAAATCAACAAGGAAAGATGCTGCACCACTGGGCTGACAGTTCCAGGGAGACCCAAAGGCTCAGAAGAGGGGCACTTTCGGATCCCAGAGAGCAGCTGTATTGAAGGGAACCATGGCTTCAGTGCAAAAAGTAACCAAGACACTGAGACCCCTTAAGTGGGAACATCTGCCAGTGCAACTGGCCAAACCCAATACAGTAAGACAGAGAAAAGCTGGTCCATGCACACAGCAGGTGGGGCAGGGTGGAGAGAGGAGATGGAAAAGCAAATAAAAACTGTCAGCCCAGCAGAGATGTTGATACCCAAAGGGCCCTGGATTGGGGCAGTCAAGGCTTGCACAACTTCTGGTCTCTGAAAAGAAAGGTGACCCATTGTAAATTGAGAAAGTGACAGTGCCCATGACATATGCAATTCTCTCGAGCTTGGACCACCTTGGGCCAGGGCAGAGAAGAAGGCCAGGCCCCTGCGATGCCAATGCCAAGGGAATGCAGAGCTGTAGACGCGCAGCAGAGAAAACTCCCCTCTTCCCCCTGTGGAGGAGCCGTGCACAGATGGCTGGGAGGAGAGAAGAAGCAACTCTTGTGAGTGAGTCCCAGGGAAGAAGCAACATGTGAGATGGGCCTTGAGTTTGCAGGCAAGGAGGAGGGAAAGATAGTCCAGAGAGAGGGGATGGTGTGTGTACAGGCACGAAGTGGGTCTTTAAGGCAAAGCGAAGTGGCCCAGCGTGACTGGACTGCAGAGCATGTGTGTGACTGTATGTGCACCTTGTGAGAAAGGACACTAAAGTATTAGATGGGGACCAGGCCAGGTGCTGTGAGGAGCTTAAATGACAACAAAAGCAATCGCATAATAAGATGCCTGCAGTGTGGAGATACCTCATTTGAATATAAACCCTCACACTCAACAATTTCTCAGGATTAAAGTCCAAAGATTACATTCCCTTTTACTCATAAATTAAAATCCAAAGAAATGACAATGATAAATTTCTAAGCCAAAGGAATCCAAGTCCAAAACCTAAAGGCTAAAGAGTTTTTTTAAAGCTTAAAAATAGTTTTTAAAAAATGTTTTAAGTTTAAGGAAATTAAAATGATGGAAAAAGTACTCTAGTTTGCTCCATCTCAACCTGGGGCCCCGTCTCAGGTGCCCAGGCTACACTGGTATCCCTTCCACAGCTGCACCTGTGTTGTCTTCCCTGACTTTGGTGTGGAGCCTTCAAGACCTTAGAGGTTGAGTTCCTTCAACACAAAGGCCCCCGTGAGCCTCAGTCTTTAAAGAATCCAAAGTGTTCTTCAAAACTGTAAGTAATCTCGACACTGGCGGCACAACACAAAATGTAGAGAATTGAGATCCCACGTACCGTGAGTCCATGGGAGTTCTATGCTCATGGGTGCCAGGAATACTGTATGTGAACAGGACGGCAGGGGGCAGTAGCTGTGTATTTTGCACATATTTGCCAGTCTCCATATCTCATTTAAGAGGTCTCTCTTGGGCCTCCCTGGTGGCGCAGTGGTTGAGAGTCCGCCTGCCGATGCAGGGGATACGGGTTCGTGCCCCGATCTGGGAGGATCCCATGTGCCGCGGAGCGGCTGGGCCCGTGAGCCATGGCCGCTGGGCCTGCGCATCCGGAGCCTGTGCTCCGCAACAGGAGAGGCCACAACAGTGAGAGGCCCGCATACCGCAAAAAGAAAAAAAAAAAAAAAAAAAAAAAAAGAGGTCTCTCTTTTCTCTGTTCACGTGCATGCTCCATTAAAGCATGTACAGGGTCCTCTGAGTGCAGGGCCCATGAAGTCAGCCCTGAATGTAAACTCTACAACTTGTGACCTGAGCCCAGGCAAATACGATCCCCCATTTTGCCTGGTCTTGACACTATGCATTTACCATATCTCAGAAAGAAAAAAAAAAAAAAGTGCACTATCTCTTCATCTCAGAGTCATATTTCAGATATCTGTCCCTTCTGCAAAGATTAGAAACTTGCAATAGCGACATGCCAGTCTCCAGGGCTCATTGAAGAGGTCTCTCCTTTCCTTCCTGCATATCGCAAACACTCTCAATCTCCATCTTCCCTCAGCTTCCCTCTTTCCTGCAGGTCCCAGGCCTCCATGGGTGATGGGTTCTGTCTAATGGCATCACCTCTACTTTCTCTTATGAGTTCATCTTGGTCACAGTGTCGGCTGCCACCCTTTCCTGCTAAGGAACTGTATATGTCTATGAAAGTTGCCCTGTGGGATACTTTCCCCTCATTCCCACCTGTATTCCACCTGAAGAACCAACCTCGGCAGACTCATGAACAAACATGTTGGTGCTTCTGAAGTCCACCCCCTCTGGACCTCAGGAGGACCTACCATGTGCTCTCAAGACGCTTTTGTCCTCTCTCCTCTGACCCAGGCTTTGCTTAGCATGTCTTCTAAGACATCAGTGCTCTTCCTCCAATGCCTCTAGTGTCTTATGTCCCCCTAAATTCAGCCGAGTTTCTAACAGTTTGATGTGCTTCTTAAGCTCTATTGTGTTTTCCCCATGAAGTGGAATGTTGTTAGTACAATTTGCTGGAATTCAGTACCTTCCTTCCTTTTATCTTCTTTTAGCTTTCCAGCCTCTGACCTTTTTTTTTCTAGCATATCACACTACATTTTATCTTGAAAGTATCTCATAGTGAGAGAGATGCAATCTGGAAGTTCTAAATCTGCCACTCAAAGCAGTATTATATATGTACGTGTCCCTGAGTTAGATAATCTTACCTGGAGACGGTCCCCATCAGAGTCAATCAAATGCCCTCCTAATCTTATGTTTCACATCCTGGCTCACCTTGAATAGCTGTTCATTAACATGCCTACTCTTGAGGTCCTAATTCCACAACTGCCTTGAATATGCCATTGTGGGGTAAAGACATCAAAATAACAATTCCATGGACCCTTGCTTAGACATTCTTTGCACACTTTATGCTGACTTTCCCAGTCCTGTCCTCTTAAATCTCCAGTTTCTGGCCTGCCAGACTGACCCAGTCCTCAGGGAACAGCCTGTCCCCAGTGGCTCTGAGATGATCTCCCAGGCCTCCATGCCCTCCTGGGAGTTGTCCCAGGCTGTTTACTGAGACTTGCCCTCTCCTCTGTTAGAGTTTTCTGGTTCCTTGTTACCCTTACTGATCTAACAAAAAACCAAGAAATCTTCTCATTTTAAATATTTTCCTTAAGAGATGTTAGATGGAATACATCTCCTTTTCCCTTTCGTCTCTGAAGACCTTGGCATTTCTCCAGCCTCATCACTTTGTTTCTACCCCTGCTCTGATACTACATCTGAAGAACAGGCTCAATACCATTGCAGTCCCTCCTTGGTTCCCAGAGACAACTGAATATGTTCATGTGGGCAGTTCCCTAGCCTTCAGTGTCACAATAACTTTGTTCCATTTTTTCTCCACCTTAATCCAGGTAGATGGCATATTCTCTTTATAATTAGGTCTCTATTATCTTACTTGTGTGTTAATAAAATTGACCATCTGTGTGGGTAGAGCCATCATTGGGGGTTTAAGACTCTGAAACCTTAAGCTGTGTTTGGTGCTTGCAGGAGGTACAAGGCACCGGGGGGCCCATCTCCATCTGCACTCTTTCCTCTGGTGATCCCTGCCAGCCCCAAGGCTTTCAACTCCACCCTCGGATTGACAACTTGCAAATTAATATTTCACCTGAGCACCAAACCAGGTCTGCTCCTCACCATGTCCATGAGGATTTCTAATCAGCATCACAAGTTAATATATCCAAGATCAAATTCTTCACTCCCCCAATGGAAACCTGCTCCTCCCTCACCTCTCCCTCCTCAGTCAGCATTCTGCAGTTCCCATTTGTGCAAGCCAAACACTTAGACTTCGTCCTTGATTTCTACCTTGATTTTCTTGATCCTCACTTCATCAGCAAATCTTACTCTTCTGTCTCCAAAATATTTCCCAAATATGACCGTTTTTCTTCATGCTCATCTCTACCACCCTGTTCCAACCCTCTGTCATCTCTCACTTGACTTGTCTTTTTTCATCTGCTCCTGCCTTCCTACAATACTAAGACCACAAATGCTGGACTGAGTCAGAGCATGTTACTCCTCTAGGTAAAACTTCCCGTTCCTCTTAAAGTATAATTCATCTTCTTCCTGTGGCCAAACAGTTCTCACATAGTCTCTCTTTTAACCCCACCTGCCCTCTCCCTCTCGGTCCACCATTTTTCAGCCACATGAATTATCTCTCTGTTCCTAAATGTGCACCCAAGCTCACCCCCTTCTTGGTGATCATGCACTAGCCAGTTCTTTGCCCGTGGTGTTCTTTCCTTAGATCTTCCCATGGCTGACTTTTCCATGCAGATCTTGGCTCAATGCCCTTATTTAATGGGACTTTCAATGACTGCCTAGTCAAAATTACCCCCTTCCCTATTCTCAGCCCCTTTTCACCAGATTACCCCATTGCATGTCCTGCATTACACTTATCCCACTATCTGGAATAATCTGGATTGCTTATTTATTCTCTTGTTTCTTATGTATCTTAGAATTGTCAGCTTCATGAGAGCAGTTACCTTAGCTGTGATGCTTCCCTCTCCATTCCTATCATAGTGCCTGCTGGAGCAAGAAGGAATGCCATCGTTGCACATCTCAAACCCAATGGGCTGCTTGAGCAGTGCCCGACTTTCAAGAAGCAAGGTGATTCAGTCAAATCCTGATAAGAAAAGAGAGGAGCCAGAGGACTGAGTTGACAACACAGAGAAAAACACCATTTCTCTCCCCAAAGGAGCTCAGAGGAAGAGAGTGGAAAACTTGTTCAATAACATTACAGCTGGAAACCAGAAAAGAAAAGCAAAGCCCTCCTGTGTTTCCAGTCCCATGAGTTACATATGCACCCATCTTCACAGAAACCTACACATCACATCCAACCCTCCTTTTACTCTGAACAGCAGTGAAACCTATTGATCCTACTTCTTTTACCACCTGTCTGTGATCCCCTTTTTCCATTCCTGTTGTCACAGGCTTGATTCCAACCTCACCATTCTCCGCTTGATCATTGCAGCAATCACACCCTCTACACACCCATTATCCTCCACAAAGTGGATCTTTCCAAACTGGTCTCTTATTATGCCATCCCTGTTTAAAAAACAAAGTTAGTTAGGGGCAGGGGAAAATACAGTACAAGAGGAGTCCGGAGCATTTTGTGGTACCCTAAAGTAAGAAAATGCTCAAAAGAAAGAAAGAAAGAAAGAAAAGAAGGAAGGAAGGAAGGAAGGAAGAAGAAGAAAGAAAGAAAGATAGAAAGAGAGAGAGAAAGGGAGAGGGAGGGAGAGAGAGGGAGGGAGGAAGGAAGGATGGAAGGGGAGAGAGAGAGAAAGAAAGGAAGGAAAGGAGGGAGGGAGGGAGGGATGTGGGAAGGAAGGAAAGAAGGAAAGGATGGACGGAAACATCAAAAGAATACAGGAACTGACTTGGAAAAGCTCTCTATGACCAAAGCTGAAACAGTTTCAACAACAAAACACATAATAATGTTAGTATTGGATTATAACACAAAGAATCAAATAAATATTCACAAGTACATAGTGATAAATGATTGAATAAATAAATGATTGAATAAATAAATGTCACAAGTATTCCTTACAGAATAATTCCAATAAATAAATGTAGAAAGGATGATGGAAATAGAAAATCAACATTAGAACACCATAGTAAAAACTGTCGCAGGCAAGATTCACCAATGAATGCTTACATTAATGGGCAAAAACTTAAGGAGAAAGATAATACTTATTTAACCTCAAAGTATCTTCCCCAAAATTAAATAGAGAAATGGGGTGACTTTATAATATAGAAATCCCGCCAGCAGCACCTTCACCAACTGATCGAGGTTACCATCACCAGCACTGAGCACCCCAGCTTCCAGGCACTGAGAGAAGTCCATCACCTCTTCCTATAAATCCATAACCTCAATACGATCTTGGGAAAACATGACAAAAACCCAAATAGAGAGATATTTTACAAAACACCACACCTCACCGATAGTCTTCAAACATGTCAAGGCAATGAAGGATTTAGGGAACACTCAGGAACAGATTGGCAGAGACTAAAGACTTGAGAACCAAATGCATCATGGAACCTCGATTGGATCTTGAAACAGAAAGGACATTAGTAGGAAAACATGAAATCTTAACAGTCTGTGGCTTGGTTAATGATATTATACCAATGTTAATTTCTAATTTTGACAAATGCACCATGGTACTAGATGTTAACATTAGAGGAATTGGGTATGCAGGAACTTTCTGTGCTATCTTTGCAAATCTTCTGTAAATCTAAAATTATTCAAGTAAAAGGTAAAAAGAACAATTTAAAAGCCCTTATCTAGCTTGCCACCGTCACTAGACTCTAACTTCTTTGCTATGGCATCCGAACAGCCCATGATCTTAGCCCCTGTTGCTCTGTCCAGTTCTGTCTGGGATGATCCTTGATGAAAGGTCCCCCTCCACACATACACTCAAACAACATCACAATCCAACCACACTAAGCTACTCACAGGTCCCCAAGGCAACACATGCTTCATAGTCATGACCCCGAGACTTCATCACTCCTTCATCTTGGATTCTGTTTCTCAACCAATTCTTTTTTCAGAAGTCAAACCAGAAGTTCCTTCTGCATAACTTCCCTGAGCCCCTACTTCCACCATAGGCAGATTAACCCCTCCCTCCTCACGTCCCCTCCCAACCCTACACACCCAGCGATTACTTCTGCCATGGCCTCACCCCATAGTCCGCACAACAACTAGACCCTTGGTGCCCAGGGACAGGACAGGTGCCTTTATCTTTATTGTCCTCAATCAATACTGACAGTGTGTGAGATTAATTGGGAAGAAGGGTCTTCCTGGAGCTGGATAAACCTGTCTGGTTAATCGGCAACTGCAGACAGAGCCTGGGGGTGGGGTGGGGTGTCAGCGTGCATCCTGGGAGGTGGCGCTCATCCATCACTGCCCTCACCAGCCAGACCTGCCAGCAACCGTCTGCCAAGCACCCTCAGGAAAGGTCACTTCCATGGGTTCCGTGAAAAACCAGTGTCTAAGCTAAAATGGGTAACAATTATGAAGAAAAGTACTACGCAAGAAAATGAGCTGCTTTTAAATATAGCTGAACTAACCAGTAATGTAAACAGAGTTACTGAAATATGAACAAGGCTTACTCCTCCTTAAATCAAGCCCCTTCATAGGTAACACTTTCAGTGGCCAGCTTGAGTTAGTCCTTGTATTTATTTATTTATTTATTATTTATTTATTTATTTATTTATTTATTTTTGGCTGCGTTGGGTCTTTGTTGCTGCACACAGGCTTTCTCTAGTTGTGGCGAGTGGGGGCTACTCTTTGTTGAGGTGCATGGGCTTCTCATGGCGGTGGCTTCTCTTGTTACAGAGCATGGGCTCTATGCACATAGGAGTTGTGGCTCCCAGCTCTAGAGAGCACAGGCTCAGTAGTTGTGGTACATGGGCTTAGTTGCTTTGTGACATGTGGGATCTTCCCAAACCAGGGCTCAAACCCATGTCCCCTGCATTGGTAGGCAGATTCTTAACCACTGTGCCACCAGGGAAGTCCAGTCCTTGTATTTAAAAGTAATAAACCTGCATTCTTTTATAAAAGAGTAAACCTCACATTTGTCAAAATTTTGCAAGACCTGCTCCTTTGTGCCTGCATGGACCCAAGTGACTGCAGATTCTGGACTGGCACTGCTCACCCACTACACCGTGCTTCGAGACTCTGAAAGGAAGGCATCTACCTTGTGATTCAGAGTTCATCCTCACTCTAATTTGATATCGGCAATTCTCCCAGACCTCGAGCTTACTGATGTGAAAGCACTTTGAGTCTTGCTTTTTTAGGTCAGTGAAGACTTTTTTAAAAAGTTTTCCCTGTTATCTGCTTTTTCATATTGATTTCTCACAATTCCAAAATAGAGTTCAAATAGTAGTGCCATAATAGCTCTTGGATTTCCAACCCCGCTCTTGATTTGTGGCACTTAATGTTTCATTCATGTAGCACTTACATAACTCTGCGCCTCCACCTTGGCATTGATTTTCCACCTTCACCTTCAATATTTGATCACAGGGATGAGAACAGCCAAATATATAACTGTAGCTTTTGGAGCTAGACTCAAAAGTAATTCTTTTTCCTGTTAATGCAGGGGGAGAAAAAGAAAAGAAGAGAAAGGAAATAGCATTTATTTCTCAGAAGAGAAGCCTACTGTTTTCTGAAAATGATGCTTTTATTGAATTCCTTTCACAACAGGGCACTAGAAAGTGAGCTATGAGCAGCTCCTGCTGTTTCTCTCCATCTCCTCCTCAGCCTCAAGAACAGCCCGGGAGGTCAGCAACACCTGGCCCATCCTGTCTGTTTCTCTGTCAAGAAGTGGGACAAAAGAATCCTGGCATCTCCATGCCCACAAATTATCTCCCGGTGACCGGCCATTATGGTCCTTCTCCTACCCTCCTGAGTGCCCCACTGTAGAAAAACAGTGTGATCACAGCAGTGCTTCTGTTTCAGCTACAGCAGCCCTACTGATTTTCCCATCATTGTGGAAATATCTATCAATTTTCCAGATAGGGTTCAGGGCATATTTAACCAATGCTTCATCCACCCATTCAACTACATTAAAATTGTGAAATTATTTCTCCTACCTCTACTTATACCCTCTCACCTGCATCCCACCCCGCTGGTCACCGAGTGCTGAGATTGCCCCTCAGAAGCATCTCTGTGATGTATCCCCTTTTCCTATCTTCAAGTCGCTAGTGAAGGATCAGCTTTGATATTTCTACCTTGGAACTACAATGAAGAATGGCTTTTACATCCCTTTCCGGAGGCTACAGGGAGAAGGGAGTAGGAAGAGGAATCAGGTGTGTCCCGGACCCCGAAGCAAACGTGAGCTAGTGGAGGATTAATATGCAGGATACATGGGAGCAGGAAAGATGCAGGCTGGTCTCAGAGCATGACACCCAAGACCCAGAGTTAACTGTAACCCAAATTCGTACCAATATGCACCTTTCTCCATAGTTGGGTACTGAGTTATGCTTTCTGCTTCTTTGTATGAAAAGTTGTTGGCCCTTAGAACTTCTCAGAAGGTTTTGTGCCTGTGATGGAGGGAGCCAGGGAATGGAGTGAAGGGGACAAAGGGGCAGGAGGTGTTAGGAAGGAAACTTTGTTATCATATCTTTTTCCATACTGGACTGGGGAGTAGAAGTCTTTAAAATGGGAGGTGGCCTCAGGAGAAGGGAAGAGGAAGAGGAAGAGAATAAAGGAGCAGCTCTTTGCTCCATCTTGCAGACTCTGGGCTCAGCCTACAGACCTGCCACATACTGTCACTGTGTCATACCCTCCGCATCCCCAGCAGCAGGCTCTGCTGCTTCCCCTTCTCACGTTGGCTGCCAGGGAACCCAACCGGAGACAGATCTACTCCAAGGAACCACTAAGAAGCTCTTGACATTAACACCTCTTTCCTGCCACTCCCAAGCCCTGCCCAGCCAGGTCAAAGACATAGCCAAGTTCATGTTCTAGCAGCCTTGAGTAAGACAGAACTGCCTGGAATCTCCAAAAACTTAGTTTTCCCATTAAATTGTCAATGGATTTTGATTAGGATTATGACTTAAATTCAACCACTTCTTTTAGCACCTTTGTTTCATTTGATAGTTAGCTGGGTTTTAACAAATAAAGTGCTATTTAACTCAGGTGGGCCCAGAGGTATAAAAATACAGCTCACCTTTTATAACATGTAGTAGAAAATATTCTCTACTGTATGTTCCTCAGGCTCTAATGGCATAAAGCAGTGTACCTAAGCTTGTTAATATATGGGCCACTTTAAATTAAAATTTTTTCATGGACTCCTAGTGTCAATATAAGTTTTAGCCTAGTGATACTTCAACATGTACAAACATACTAATAAAACTAAATATGAAGTCTTTATGCTTGTAACTTTTAGACAAGCTAAAATAATTTGAAAAATTAAATTATAAAGCTGAAATAATTTGAAAAATTAAATTACAATTCTTAGCTTTAATGTATTTGTTATATACTTTGAATACTATGAATTTAATACTATGAATTATGTTATTTGGCTGAAATGTGGTGTAGACCATTCCTGTGCAGCTTCTACTTGACTTGGCAAGTCCCACAGTATAAATCACCACGTGCTCTGGGATAATTCCAATGGCTACAAAGCCACAGTCTAGTACAGATTCATTTGGAACAACAAAAAAGGAGGAAAAAGAAGATGGAAAAAACATATTTGAAAAGATGGCTCAGACCTTTGTTACATCAGTGAAGGACATCACCTATAGGTAAAAAAATCCCTAAATTCCAAAGTAAGATGAACTTTTAAGAAAGATATTTCCTGATTCAGAAATGATAGAGAAGCTTATATCAATTTAACCCTGAAGCTGACAAAAATTACGAACTCTATGGAAAAAAAAACTTCTGAGGGCACTGGAAGT